>NC_134873.1:10214407-11414407 GCF_049852395.1 Peromyscus maniculatus bairdii | reverse complement strand
GATCCCTGGGGGTTGGTGGATAGCAAGTCTAGCTTAACTGGTGAGCTGCAGCCAGTGAGGGACAAGATTGACAGTGGTCCTAGAAATGACAAGAAGGGTTGTCCTCTGTCCTCCACATACATGTGCACATGCATACACATACATAGACACGTGCATGTGGACCCACATATGCATATGCACATACATAAACATTCATAAAAGAGAGTCTTCTTTCTAGTTCTAGGGATGGAACCTAAGGCTTTGTTCTTGGTAGGCAAGTGTTCTACCACTGAGCTACATCTCCAGTCAAGATGAAAAACAGGAGAGGCCAAAGATTGGGACCCTGGGAGAGGTACCTGGGGCATGGAGCAGGGGGGCAATAAATGCAGGGTCCACAAGCTTCAGCACAGGGATGACAGGTCCCAGCCAACAGAGTTGGACATCTCGGAAGGTCTTGCCCATTTCAGTCACCATCTGCATACCTTCCTCATTGTTCTGGATCTGAAGATGAAGAGCCGAGGCTAGTCCTGGCAGGTGTATCAGATGCTCTTCCTCTGTGCCCACCACACCTCACCCTTCTTACCCTCCTACTTGGGTTATTCATCCTTGATTCTTACTAAGTCAACCAGGGTTCATTATATGTGTTTCTTAGTGTATCCATGTTTCTATCTACATACCTTTCACTGATGTGTCTCTCTCCTCATCTCTCTATTTTGTGATCTAAATATGGATAGTGGGTGGATGAATCACTAGATGGATGAATGGATAAATACATACATACATGCATATATACATAGAATAAATGATACATAGATGTATAGATTAATATACATGGACCAAGAATGATAGTAGATAAATAGGTAGATAGATGACAGATAATAGATATAGATAGATGATAGACAGATAGATAGAATGATAGATAGATAGATAGATAGATAGATAGATAGATAGATAGATAGATAGATTGATAGATAGATTAAATAGATACATGATAGATCATATAAGTAGATGACATGGAAAGATTGGTATGTAACTGAAAAAAATTATTAGCTAAATCTAAATGTATAGCTATGTATTTTTCTTTATTATAATTGTCTTTCTTTTTTTCCCTCCATTTCTTCATCTGCTCACTCCCTGTGCTTGTTAGTTTTTTGACAGCTTGACACAAACCAGAGTCATCTGGGAAGAGGGAGCATCAATTGAGAAAACACCTCTATGAGATTGGCCTCTAGGCAAATCTGTAGGCATTTTCTTTATTAATGATTGATGTAGGAGGGCCTAGCCTTCTGTGTGTGGTGCAACTATTGGATAGATGGTCCTGAGAGGTGTAAGAAAGCCAACTGAACAAGAGCTTAGGGAACAAGCTGGTCAGCAGCATTCCTCCATGGCTTCCGTGTTGGTTTTGGTCATGGTATTTTATCACAGCAACAGAGAAACAAACTAGAACATGCTCTCTTCCCTCCTTGTCCTTTCCCTCTGCCTCTGCTCTCTCTGTCTCTGTCTCTGTCTCTCTCTCTCTTTCTCTCTCTCCCTCTCTCTCTCACTTGTCCCTGAACCAGAGCACAGCCCACTAACCCCAGGTCTGGGCACGCATCTCCCCACTTTCACAGCAAAGAATCTTGAAGGTTTCCAAATCTTGGTTCCCTGCTCAGGAGAGATGTGAATTTGGAAGTCATCTAAAGAGGGAAGTGATGGGCAGCTCAGGGGCTGGACCCTGAGGTCAGAAGGCAGCTTTGAGGGGGGGGAGACAGGAATGAGAGGAGACTGGCAGGGGGACTGTGTGATATCAGGAGAAGACACAGAAAGACGACGGATGAGGATGTCATCCTGAAGCCTGTGATGATCTCCCTGCAAAGAGGGGACCTTGGCACAGCAGAGCACTGTGGAGAGATGGATGAGGTGGGGTCAGGATTCAGTGACCTGGCAACCACAAAGTAGAGGGCACAAGGAGCAGGCCGGGGAAAGCAGGCAGAGAACGAAATGACTCATGGGATTATAGGGCAAACAGTCAGGAGGTTTAGTACAGAAGGAGTCATATTGGAGGCAGACGGATGGAAGCGAAGATGTCACCTGTGAAAAACATATCAGAAAACATGGATGGGTGAGTTCATCAAAGGCGAAGATTTTACAAATGTCTGTGAAAGAAAACCTAATCAACAAGAACTTCAGAGATGATGGGAGTCTGAGCTAAGTGGTGATGGGAGGGACTAGAAGGAGGCTGCTGCATTGTAGAGAAGGCGGTCCTGGGGGACAGTGATGAGAGGAGATGAGAAGAGAAGCTGGAAGGAAAGAGGGTTGTGGTGAATGGCATTGGCGGTGGAGCCTGCCAGGTGGCATCCCTAGAAACACAAGGCGTAGCTCTAGCAATGGGGAACCAGCGCAGCATGGAGCAAGGGTCACGGGGGATGATGGGAGGGTGCTGAGCTGGAGCCTCTCTCAGGATCTAGGCCTGTGTGAGAGCCAGAGAGGTCCCTAAAAAAAAAGGAACCGGTCCTTCTGGGCTGTGATGCTGTGATAGAGAGCGTCCCTGGCACACACAAGACACTGGGTGTTATATTCTGGCACTACAGATGTTAAAAACTCCTAAGCTTTGACCCAAAATGGACATTAGAGTCAGCTGGTAAACCTCGAGAGCAGATGACAAAATCCGAGGGGACGAAGTCCAAGCAGCTGGAGGGGTGACAGTGTACACATCGCTCGCCTGCCCCACGGAGCCCCTGTAGGTGGAGGTCGGGAAGCCAAGTAACCGCCCAGAGAGGTACAGACACTGGCCTGAGATCAACAGAGATGGGTCAAGGAGGGCCCAGACTTCGGACATGCTACAGGGAGACCTCAAATCCAACAGCAGAAACTGAAGGGATCGGGGATGTCCTCGCCCTGTGCAGTCCACTCTGCCCGGTGGGAATGTGATGCAAAGCAGGCTTGGAGCGTGAAAGAAAAAAAAAAAAAAAAAAAAAAAAAAAGGAAGGAAGGCTTCCGAGCATAGGAGTGTGAGGTGCCAGAAGTGGACGGGCTGGCACAGTGAGGAGAGAGGGGTTCCCTCACCTCACTGCTGTCCTACGCCCCAGCCTTTTCCTGCCCCCACCCCTGATCCCCATTCTTCATGTCTGTTTATTACCAGATACCCCCCATCCTCCTGACACTCTCACCGTGCCCAGATGACCCAAAAACCAGTTCCGCTTAGGGGCCTGAGGGAAGCATCTAAGGCGGGCGCATTTCTCATGGAAGGAGTAAGCCCAGGCCAGAATTCTCGCCACGAGCCAAGAAGCCCCGAAGAGCAGCAGAAGATGCCATGAGGAGGCCAGCACTGGGCCCAGGCCCAGGCACGACAGGTTCCACGCCTGCATCCTGCAGGGCAGATGAACACAGGTGAGATTCCCAGGCCCCGGAGAGCAAGCCGGATCTCTGCATAATCACTCCAGCGCTATGAGCTGTGACTGTGGATTGGGAGGACGGCAGGGATGGAGGCGGAGACGTGGGGCCTTGCTGGGAGAGCGGAGTGAAAGCCGAGACCGAACAAGACCGGGAGGGACTAACAGAGGCCACTGTTTAGCGTCTAGAATGGACCAGCATGACGCTCAGGCTCAGTTGCCCAGAAACCACTGATCTGCTGGCCCAGCTAGCTTCACAGAGCCATCCAAGTTGTAATAGAGTTGTTTTTAGAGCCAGGACCCTCCCTGCCAGCCCGCAGCCTGGTACCTTCTCTCAGAAGCAGCTTGTGCCGGAGCGCCTCTCCTCTCCTCTGGAACTTATTTGTCCCCTGTTTCTGACCCACAGTAGCTGTGTGGATGCCTGGACTGAATGAATCAACCCCTCCCAGGGTCAGCTGCTTATACACACACACACACACACACACACACACACACACACACACACACACACACACACGCCCCTGAGATGGCAGTCTGGGCTCAACTCAGGTTGGACTCTGACCCGGTAAATACTCCGCATTCCTCAGAAATCTTGAAAAGTGGGCTTCTGTTTGCCAGGAAAAGCCATTACATTCTTAGCACCCCCACAGCCCCCCAACCTCCAGAGAAGGCATCCAGTTCTTTATTAACTCAAGCAAGCCTCCAGCGGATCAGAGCCCCCACACTAGCTCTCAGGCTGCTGCAGCTAACCTGTCCTCTGCTGCAAAATAACCCCTATACGGGCAGGACTCTCTCATCCTTTTTGCTGTCTTCTCTGGCCTAGCTGGGGAAACAAACCTGGAGGATAAGAAGTCAGAGTTCAAAACAGAAGCATGGCGGGGAGGGGTCAAACGGAAGAAGGCCAGAAGCAGACAGTGTGCAAGCAGGTAAGACAGTCAGGAGTCAGCTGTCTGCCCAGCATGGAAGTTTAGCGTTATCATTAAAGGATACACATTTTGTCCAGAAACTGTCCTGGATTTGCTGTTGTGTGTTGGATTTATCAGCCACTGGAATCTCCCACGGCATGTTTCCTATTTCTTAGACAAAAAACTAGGTCCTTGGGGAACTCCAACACACCCCCCAAAATAGGGCATAAAGAACAATGGGTGGGCTAGCTCAAGGCCCTAAAACAGGGTGTAAAGACAATGGTGACAGTCAATATATAGAAAGGGTAAGTGGTCAGTGGCCAACTCCTGATGGGTCAGCTCAGGGCCCAAAAGCCAGACTTAAGGACAACAGAGTCTAGTGGTCCATGATCAGGAGGACAGACTAGAGCAACTTCATGACTTCCTTTCCACAGGAGCTTGCCCGGAGTGCTATTCCCCTTTCTGCCAGTCAGTTTTCAACCGCAGGAGTGCTTACACCTATATGCATATTTTAGCATTTTACACAACTATTTCTGTAAGAAATTGATATCAGCTCAAGACCCCCAAGACCAAGTTCTCAGCACAAAGGAGATTTATTTACCCGGGAGGGACAGAGGGCAAGGAATAAGAGACAAAGACAGAAGCCAGGAGATGAGGGAGAAGGGGAAGGGAACAAGGGAGAAGAGGAAGGGCTAATTGTCCTAGAAGGCATAGGACTGCCTCTGTATAGAGAGGAGACAGACGTGGTAGGGTGAGATGTTTAATTTTAACTGGGCATGTTAATTACGTGAACCAAAGGGGTTTGGGATTGTTGGACTTCAATACTTTGATAGCTGGAACTTGGTGGTGTAACATCAATCCCAATGGAAAGAATAAGACCATTACCATAGTTTAAAGCCAAAATTGAAGCAAGCTTTTGTTATGCCCAGATCACAGGGACCCCCAAAAGACCACCACAGAGACCAAATCCCATATGTAAAAGCAAAGAGCCTTCATTTCAAGCTCAGAGCTTGAACTCTGTCTGATGCAGTGGTGAGAACAGAGAGCCCCTGGGCCAGGCAAGGTAGGTTTTTATCGTAACAGAGGCTGGGGTGAGGGAATCTCCAGGGTTCAGGACCTTGACTGACTGACATCTGTCTAGGGTATAGGGAATGTTTGGAATGTCAGGTATTTCTCCTTAGATGCTGGCCCTCCCCTCCGTGGGTGGAGTCAGCTTATGGTTTTTCCTGGGTCTGGGTGTTGCCTGCCAGTAATCCTGTCGCAGAAGCTTTGTCTGGGCCTCTAAGCCTGTCATGGCAGCTGTATGGGTTCAGTAAAGAAACCAAAACAAAATAGCTGTATGTTAATGGAAGGGCCATAAGTTCCTTTTACCAAAGATAAGGAGGATGGCTCCTTCTTCTGCAATCAGAAACTTTTCCCAAACCCCTGAGGGAATGGGAGCTTTATCTAAATGCCTGACTTTGGGAAAAGGACTTAGTTTTATTTCTGTTAAGTATGAGCCCTAAAAATACAATTTCTCAAATGAAGCTCCTTCTAGTATCAAGATAAAACAGTTATATGACTTGGTTTATCCAAATACCTTAAGCCTAATAAATTTAGCAAAGACAAAAAAGCTAGCCATACATTCTTAAGCCTGAATAGACCTTGAGTACGGAGAAACATCCTCCAAGCCACTGGTTCTCAACTTTCCCAATGCTTTGACCCTTCAATATAATTCCCCATGTTGTGATAGCCACCTATTACAAAATTTACCCATTGTTATTTCATAACTGCAGTCTTGCCATTGTTATGAATCTCAAGGCAAATATCTGACATACAGGTGGTCCTAGGCTACCCCTGTAAAAAGGTTTTTTAACCCCCCCCCCCAAAGGTTCGAGACTCTTTGGAGTCAGAGGCTGTTCCAAGCCCTTTGCCAGACTGCTTAGGTCATTGTCTTGCTGCATCACTGAAGTGAACATCTCAATTTCTGGTTAGTATTTGGTGCTTATGGTTGTGACTCTTAATTTTTAGCCTTTAAGTCCAAATATTAACAATATAGAACATTTTATAAACTTAAAATGTCCCATAGCCTTATAAATTTAAATATTTTAAAAACTTTCTTTAAAAGGTTTAAAATCTCTCAAATGTCTTATTGCGATATCAAAAATAAAGTACCTACTTTACTGTAAGAGGGAGAAAACATGGCATCACCACAATCTGTGTAAGGCAAAACCAAGCTCCAAAGTGCAAACAATCCCAAAGTTCAATATCTGGGATTCATTCACAATTCTTTTGATTCTTTTATTTAGAGGCTTGGATCATTTCTTTGGCCCTACCCTTGGTAGCACATACATAGCCTGCCTGCTCCATTTCATTGTGACTGGTGCTTCTGGTGATCATCACTTGGCCCATTTCCAAAACTGCTAAGGTCCACCATTGCAGTAAGACTCTCTTTGGAGCTCTAGCCCTGCCGTACATTCGCAAACCTCAGCTGTTCCCTACGATCCCTTCAGGTCTTTAAAGCCATTATTACTTATCACCTGGGTGACACTTAAATTACAACATTTACCTGCCACAGCAAGGCACATTCTTGTGTATAAAAGCATTGAGGTGCAGCTTTAATATTTATTTATCAAATACCTTATTTATTAAACACATGTAAACATCTATTTAAATTCTCTAGAAACTTGCTGTTGAACACTTGGCAAAGACATAAGTACTTAGGTGTAAATCTCTAAGTTAATTTTTGTTAATCTGAATAGATCTTTATAACCTTAGTAAAAGATGGTTTTTATCATGATGAGGTCACCAGCCAAGATGGAGGAAAACCACATGTTTGCTGTTTAAAACATGTTCTTCTAAACAAAATTACATACATATATATGCACAGTTGGATCCAAGTTATATCCACATACATACAGAGTTAAAGCTAGCTTATATTCATACATATAGAGTTAAATCCAAGTCACAAAGATGTTCGCATACACACACATACATATCTCTATTTTTTAACATAAATATTTTGCAGTGAAGAATCAGCTATTTTTAAAATGAAAACCAACCAGAATTAACCTAATATGCTCAAATTTCAAATTCAGTATTTGCAGAAACCATAACATAGTTCATATTCCCTTTGGCCTTCTACAACCTTCTATGTATCTTCATTTCATTCCCTTGATTCCTCAGACATTTATTTTTGACAAATTTCTCTTTTTCTTTCCTTCTCTTTATTATTCCAGTCTCCTGCCTTCTCTCTTATTTTTTAAACATAGAAAGTTTTACCAAAGTTTCTTGTAGCTCCCCTCAGTAGTCTAGGATATATTGTATACCTACAATATTTTAAACAAGAACAGAAATACATGCATGTACCATGACAAGAAAAACTTTAAATTTGCATCAACACTGTACCAACGTGAAGCATTTAAAACTAGCAGTAGGTTTTCTTCTTCTTCTTCTTCTTCTTCTTCTTCTTCTTCTTCTTCTTCTTCTTCTTCTTCTTCTCTCTTTATTTAACCAGTAATAATTTGTAACCAATCCCTCTAAATGATGACAATTATTTATAATCTATTAGTCCTGACTATCAAAGCAGCCCTGGCTACAGCATTATAACACAGCCTTCATACCTTAGTAACCATAGGCAGTGACACTCCATTCCACCTTCAGAGCCAAACCTTGGTCAGGTTTGGCAGGCAGCTCCCAGGGCAGGTTTTGGAAACCCCACCCATCAGCATGGGAGCCGGAGGCATGCCCCATGGGGACAAGAAGTTGTTGTTAGCCCCAGATTCTCAAGTGCATGAGAGCGGCAGACTGGAAGTGACTCCATGCCCCAGCCAGGCCCCTCCAGAAGAGGGCTCCTGTAGGCCACTCCTTGGCTGTGACCCCAGAGGGGCAGTTCTCCACCAGCCCTGAGTCCCACGGTGCGATGCGCCCCGGTCAGGAGCGCTCTAAGCTCTGCCAGGCACCCCCACCAGCTCCTGCCTGTTCTGCACTGCACAGTCTCCACCCCATGGCTCCCTGTATAGGGGCCTGGCCTCAGACCTATTGTGTCCAGCCCTGCAGGGCTCGTGGCCCACCCTAGTGCCCAGCCGCTGGGTGGTGACCCAAGTCTCTGTCCCGGCCACTGATCACCCAACATGTGGCACCACAACCTGCCACTATCTGTGTTCCAGGTCAGAGAGCAAGGAAGCAATGGGGGAGGGGGGTAGGAATACTCTTAGTCTGTCCCAGTTCAACCAAAGGGACCCTCTGTCCCTTCTACTGGCCATCCAGACCCAAAGGCTGTCCATGTACAGTTTCTATCAAGAGTCACAACACACATACAAGCCCAGGCATAAAACACACACACTGTGGCCACATTACTCACACATTCACACATTCATATAGGCAGGATGTTCAAACAGAAAGGCAAATAGAACTTTTCCCAGGGGAGTGGTGTCAGCTGATCAACTCAAAAATCCTAAAATAAGAGCCTACAGTTTTTCTAAGTCAGGAAAAGAATAAAATTACAACACACAAGAAAACAAAACAGCTCTCTTGGCGCCTGGAAACAAAACCAAAAGGAAGACACCAGCCTCATGCCATCCTGTGGAAGTAACTCGCATCATCTATACAAATCAAATTCAAATACAAATCAACCAAAGGGATCCAAACCCGTCCAAAGGACCATCTGCAGGCACTTACACATTTTGGGCTCACTTACAAAAGGATATCCCAAAAGTCCATTTACAAAAGGATCCAAATGAAAGTAAACACAGAAAACACAAAACTCAACACAGACACAGAAACACAGAAAACTTACCAGCTGGCTTCAGGCTCTACGGGCAGTGGTCCCAGTGGGTTTGGGGGAATCCCAAACAAGCCCCCAAGTGTTATACCCAGATCATGACCCCCAAAGACCACCGCAGAGACCAAATCCCATATGTAAAAGCAAAGAGCCTTTATTTCAAGCTCAGAGCTTGGAGTCTGTCTTGCGCAGTGGTGGAGCCCAGGCAGGGTGGAGTTTTTGTCATAGCAGAGGCTGGGGTGAGGGGATTTCCAGGGTTCAGGACCCTGATTGACTGACATTTGTCTAGGGGTATAGGGAATGTTTGGAATGTCAGGTATTTCTCCTTAGATGCTGGCCCTCCATGGGTGGGGTCAACTTATGGTTTTTCCTGGGTCTGGGTGTTGCCTGCCAGTAATCCTGTCACAGAAGCTGTGTCTGGGCCTCTAAGCCTGTCATGGCAGCTGTGTAGTCAAGTTGTTTTGGGCCCCCTACAGCTTTAATTAAATACTGGCCAGGTAGATGGGCTCTGGCCAGGTCTATACCCAGGTTCCTGGGAAATGACCCAGAATCACATATGGCAAGGGCTTAAGAAGGAAAACCCACAATTCATTGCATTTCCCATCAGGTCCAATCAGGGGCAAGTATGGTGATATTTTATTTGTGCTGAAATGTGATTTTATTTGTATGTTAATAAATAAAAGTGCCTGGGGGGTCAGAGCTAATAGCAAGCCATAGCAGAAGTCTGGCAGTAGTAGCAATTGCCCTTAATCCCGATCACATGACAGGCAGATCTCTGTGTGTTCAAGGACACCACCAGCATGGAGAACACACGCCTTTAATCTCAATACCAACCATAGAAGATCTAGAGGTCTGTATAGATGGGCAGTGATGAGGTCATGTGGTTGGGTTTAGAACCAATGAGAAGGCAGAACAGAAAGTCAATAAAAAGACAGACACACAGGAAGTAGGTCTCTTTCTCTGGGGAAGGATGGCAGCGGGTGATAAGAAGGCAGTTTTGGTCTCAGCTCTTAGCTACTGCTCTGACCTCTTGGGCTTTTAACTCTGCATTTGGTTCTGTGTTTCTTATTTAATAAGTCCATTACATCTACGGGCAAGCATGTATCCTGGCATATTTCCTGCCTATGTACCTCCTGCCCACATGTGAGCAAGCACAGCTGGTTCAGACAAGTCAAACAAACTTGTTTAGAAGAGTGAAAGCATGTTGCCTCCAGCATTTCAGGAACTGTCTGTCCTTGGGCAAGGGGCTTGCAGATCAGAGGCATTTTGTTTCATTGAAACTTAAATGAAAATTTGACTCTCACACTTGCTCATTTTCTAAGAGTATATTCTTGCTTCTGTCCTTGCTCTGATTAAATTCCTGAGTATTTTCTAGGACACTGTGTATCAACCAAATTCTCTTTCCACACAGAAACTGATACTGCTTCTGGGGTCAAGACCAGAAGAAACTGACGACCTCCTCAGGACATTGTGACTACTTGGAAGGACCTGAATTTCACAGTCAGGAAGAACCATCCTCTGAAAACACATCTGTCTGAAGCCCTACCCAGGTTTTGGAGGCCCTATAGACTTTGGTCTTGCCAACTCCATAAGCACAGGTGCCAGTTCCTAAAATTAACTTATTAAGCTATAAACAAGCAAGGATTATACCTAATCAGGCCATTAGGGAGGTTGATGCAAGAGGACTATGAACCAAGACCAACCTAGACTACGTATGATAAGATAAATGCATGACATATAGCATTAATTTGATCTTCAGATAAATATACATAGATACGGATGTAAGGGTCATAATAGTCAATCATCACTGTCATCTTGACTGTATCTAGAATCACCATGAAAGCAGACTTTTGGCAGTGCCCATGAGAGTCATTCTGAAAGGCTGAACCAAGAGCAAAGACCCACCCTGAATGTAGACAACTTCATCACCAGGACTGTCTCTCCTGGCTAAATAAAAATAAGGAAATGAGCTGAATACCACACACAATCTCTTTGCTTCCTGACTTAAGATATCATGTGATCAGCTGCTGCATGCTCTTGCCACAACGACTTTCCCACCATGATGGACTGGACCCTTCACCTGTGAGCCAGAGGAATCTCTTCCTTCCTTAACTTACTTTTCCAGGTATTTAATCAATGAGAAGAAAAAAAGTAACTAATTCAGGAAATTTGTATGAGGAATGAGGTCATTGGTATGATAACCTGACCTTGTTAGGAGGAATTTGGGGCTTATTTGTTGAAGGAACATTGGAAGAGTTTGAAATTCTGTGTTATAAAATCCCTAGATTACTTATAGGCAGAACTGAATGGGATGTTCTGATTGTGATGGCTAACATTATAAGCTTAAATTGCTTGAGAGATCTATGAAACAAAAGCACCTCTAACCTGGAATCCCCACTTGCATTCCTGGAATGATGGAGGCTGTTGTTCATATAAGATAACAAACCACGTATTTTTGCTTCTGTAAATGAGTTTGGTTGTTCCAGTTGCACAGGATGTGATCACACGTAGACAGGAAGTACATCAGGATGTGTGCTTGCCTCTGGTTGCTCGGAGATAGGAAGTGCATAGCCTTGTGAGTTTTGCCTTTTTAAGTCCCTGATTTAATGTAATGTAATTTAATGCAATGATTAATGTAATTCGGCACAATACTCTGAGCATGAGTCTCAGGTATGGACCTGGCCAATGTTTAATAAAGCCTCTTATTTCTTAAAATTTATTCAGGGTCAGACTGGTGAATCTCTGAATGACCACATACCCATAACACTGATTAATGTTCAGAGCATCCACAATGCTGACAGAAATGTGGACAATGAAGATGTGATTAGTAAAATTCTGAGGGGAACAGGACTCCCTTGAGAACTGGGCCACAAGACATCCATTGGTTTCATTCTGTTCATGTTCTGAGAATTTGAGTGAGGCTGGATTCAAAAGTCATGGACTGATGTGATTGGCCAAGGAAATCTGAAAATAGGCTGTACTCGGGCTGTGCCATGGTGACCGCTCACCGCTCTTATCCGGTCTCCTGTGAGAAAGCACAGTGAGCAGAACAGAAAGATATAAAAACATGAGGTTTGCACAGAAGGAGCGTGAGAGTTTGAAGTGGCAGACAGGAGGGTGAGGAGAAAACAGCTGTAATGCTCAGGAGATTACCCGTTCAAGAGAAACCTCCTATCCTGGCTGGGACAGTAGGGGAGGTGCCTTGAAGGCAAGACCCCAGCCACCGATGGCTCCACTTGAAACAACAGAAATACATTTGAAAGGAGGAGTATGGACCAAGAATGCTGCTGACAAGGTTCCCCACTGCAAAGTGGTCACCCAGGGAATTGTTTTCCTGGGACGCAGAGGTCATTAGAGCTGGCACAAACCGTCAACAACATCACATGGTCCTGTTTTGTGAGCGTGAAAGATATGAGATTGACTGGGGACTTGGAGGCTTGCATCAGGCTACCAGAAAGCTGCTGAAGCCTGGTAACGTGCTTCAGGAAGGCCTTGAGAGGCTGGTGCATATGGCTGAGAATTTGAATACTTAGTTGATATGGAGACCCCAGTATACTGGGAGAGGCCAGGAAAATGAGATGTCTCCTGTGGAACGAGTCTGGCACAAAGTGGAACTGATTCAAAAAGAGAAACTGTTTGCTGCAAGAAGCCGCTGCAGGGACAAGGCTGCCAAAGGCTGCTGGAGCAGAGATGCTTCTGTCAGGAGCCAAAGGCTGCTGGAGCAGAGATGCTTCAAACCGGAGCCCCAGGTGCGGATACACAGCAGCTGCGTTTTGTTGTTGTTCATTTCAGTCTTGCGTTTTTACTTTTTCTTTTCTTATTCTTCCTTTTTTTTTTTTTTTTTAAGATTTATTTATTTATTATGTATCCAGTGTTCTGCCTGCATGTATGCCTTCAGGCCAGAAGAGGGCACCAGATCTCATTACAGATGCTTGTGTGGAGCCACCATGTAGTTGCTGGGAATGGAACTCAGGACCTTTGGAAGAGCAGCCAGTGCTCTTAACCTCTGAGCTACCTCTCCAGCCCTTATTCTTCCTTTCTATGCCCACATTATTCCATCTTAGACTGAGATGTTTATTCCATCCTGTAAATATTAGAAGTGTATTGGTATGTGAGTTTTTTGTTTGTTGTATGTTTCTTATAGGACCTCACAATTAAGGACTTCCCCTCACATCTCATGAGAAACTGTGGAGTTAAGACTTTTGAGTAAGTGTTGGCATTGTTTTAAATGATGGCAGGTTTAGAAAATGGATAAATACATTTTGCATTGAGAACAAAATTAGAGCTTGTAGGACAGAGGTAGGATGTTTGTAATCCCCACTGTGCCTCTGCAGGTAGATGGGAGCTGGAGACAGGAGAATCTCTAGATCAGTGCTTTCGCTGTGACCCTTTAATAGAATTCCTCATGTTGTGGTGACCCCCCAACCATAAAATTAATTTCATTGCTACTTCATAACTGTAATTTTGCTACTGTTATGAATCATGTTAATATCTGTTTTCCGATGGTATTAGGCATCGGAATTAGGCATCACCTTTCCCTGAGAAAAGGTCATTTGATCCCCCAAAGGGATTGAGATCTCACAGGTTTAGAATCACTGCTCTAGATGCTCAAGGGCCAGCAAAAACCAAGAGAGCCTGTCTCAAACCCATGGAGAAGTAGGGACCAATTCAGATTGTCCTCTGACCTCCATGCTCACACATTCATACCTGCACGCATGAGCAAACGAGCTCAAACAGATACAGAACTACCAGTAAGTTAAATACTTAAAATCCCATCAGGACTCCCTGTGGAGGTAGATACCCACATTAGAACATTTTATATGGAACAAAAACAACAACAACAAAAATGGGGCTGGAGCGTTGACTCAGAGCTCAAGAACTTGTACTACTCTTGCCAAGGACATTAATCTGGTTCCTGGCACACATATCAGGTGGCTCACAACTGTCTATAACTCCACCCTCTGGGGTATCCGATGCCTCTGGCCTCTGGGCCACACACTCATAGAGGTGGGGGGGGAGAGAGAGACAGAGATGGGGGGGATTTTTTTGTTTCAATGAAGACCCTAACTGACTCAGGGATGAAGCCAAATTCCTCTCTCCTTGAGTCTACGCAGTATGTATGACTTCTTGCACTGTGGAGTTTAAGTCATAAAGGGAGTACAATTTCTTTTGCATCCCCTCCAAATATACACTCTTGGCTCCAACATACATGTTAAAGGGAAGCCCAAGCAGCCCTGTGGAGAGTCCCTATCTGAAAGGACACGAGATCCTCAGCCACTTGTCTGTCGTAAGAGTCAGCCATCTTGAAAATGACTCCTAATGTTCAATGAAATACAAAAAGCCAGTCCTGCTGAGCCCTGCCCAAAGTGTACCTTCCTACTTGTATAAGCAAGTTCCGACAGTTAACAGATAGGGGAGGCTCACAGTGCTCCTTAGGACATGGTTGGAATGGACACATGGTCAGCAAAGCACATGTGTTTGACTTCTTTATGGCAGAATGATGACATGAGCACCAGGTACGATGCTTGGTCCCTGGCACACAGTCAAGGAACCCCCTGCTGTAAACACCCCACATGAATCCTCTGACCCTTAGCAGGCTGTTAGGAAAGCGATGAGCACCTGGCTTGGGATCAGACAGACCAAGGTCAAGGCTGGGCTCTGCCACTCACCAACTATGTGTGACTTGAGCAAGTGATTTACCCTCTAAGATCAAATCCCTCCTTGGTAATCAGGACACAAGACTATGACTACAGGAGTCGGGGGAGCCAGCCAGCATTATGTCTGGTGAGTTTGAACCTGCAGGTCCTGATACAAGGATTCCAAGTCAAAGACTGGGTTTCAACTGCCAGGCATCTCTTTGGGAGGAGATGCCAGAAACACTCCGTGGGAAGTGGGATGGAAAGGGAGACAGGAGTTAAAGGCAGTTTGAAGGGAGTTTGCACTATGGATAACCAGTGCTCAGCTCTGGACAGAGGGCAAGGAACACGAACCTCAGAGTCATTTCTGCCAGAGCGAAGACCTGGGCATGCTCCTAAGGACAGTGTCACTCTGGAGTGTGGAGCTTGGGGACTAGGGAAGACAGCCAAGACACTAACCATGAGCACAGGTAGTGTGGACAATTTCACCACTCAGTGATTCTAACACAAATACGCTCACACACATGAATGCACTCAGACACCGGTACAGTGTATAAACACATTTAGCACATAATAAAGCACACATGTGCATGTATATACTTGCACAAATGTACATACTCACATATACACTTACACACAGTCAACACACCCACAGTCTCTCAGGTAAACACACACTGAACTAAAAAGAACACCAGACCCCCAGAACACTAGAATCTCTTGTCCCCATACTATACAGTAGAAGGAGCCTCCTCCCTGCTCAGGAAACCAACATGTCCCCAGCATCCAATGACAGAAGGCCTAGCTGAACTTTCACAACTAGGCAGTCAGCTGTAGCAGAACCTCAAAGACCCACAGACCCACATTCCCCGACTCTCCATTCATTCACTGTCAGAGTCTCAAAGCCTGTTCAGTGCAGGAAATAAGAGACTTAACATTCCAGGTACAGATTGTCCTATAAAGATTTTGTTTTTTCATTTTGGAAAAATCTATAAAGATTTTTTGTTTGTTTGTTTCATTTTGGAAAAAAGACAGGAGCATCAGCTTGTAAAAAAACAAGGCTGTGGCTGGAGAGATAGTTCAGCAGTTAAAAGCACTGCCTGCTCTTCCAGAGGACCTAGGTTCAATTCCCAGCACCCACATAACAACGATCTGTAACTCCAGTTCCAGGCGACCTGATACTCTCACACAGACATATATGCCAGCAAAACATCAATGCATATAAAATAAAAAATAAATAAATTATTAAGAAAGAAGAAAGAAAGAGAGAGAGAGAAAGAAAGAAAGAAAGAAAGAAAGAAAGAAAGAAAGAAAGAAAGAAAGAAAGAAAGAAAGAAAGAAAGAGAGAGAAAGGCAGGCAGACAGGCAGACAGGCAGACAGGCAGACAGCCCAAGGGAAGGGAGTTTTGTGATTGGGACATGCCATTATTGGTATTCTGACAGCAATGATACCTAGACAATGCATGAAAATCATTCTATCCAGTGCTCAGCACACACTCATGCATCAGGCTTCTTTGTATATTGCTTATGGGTTAAGAATGGTTTTTAAATTGCAAAAAAGTTGGAGTAAGAGAAGGGAGTAAGGACAGCATGAACTTGAAGACTGGAACACCTGCAAGTCTGAAATATTTGCTATATTCCACTTTAAGAAAAAAAATATGACAGTGGTGGAGCACGCCTTTAATCCCATCACTCAGAGGCAGAGGCAGGAAGATCTCTATGAATTTGAGGCCAGCCTGGTCTACAGAGTGAGATCCAGGACAGCCCGGGCTACACAGAGAAACCCTGTCTCAAGAAGGAGAAGGAGGAGGAGGAGGAGGAGGAGGAGGAGGAGGAGGAGGAGGAGTATAAAGGAAAGGAGGAAGGAAGGAAGGGAATGGGGGACTGAAGAGATGGCTCAGTGCTCTTCCAGCCGTCCAGGATTCAATTCCCAGCACCCACATTAAAGTTATAGACAGTTGTCTATAACTATATGGGATCCAATTCCCTCTTCTAGTATATAGACATATATGCAGTTAAAATGTACATAAAATAAATAAGTAAATCACTTTTAAAAATGAGTCCCGACTCCTTCTATGTATAACAATAAACAGTAAGTAATTTTTTTCAACAATCATTATTGAATATACACTATGAAAGCGAATCAGGTAAAAGTCGAACAAAATATATGTGGTGTATCTGTGATGAAAACTTCAAGTCACTGATGAAAGAAATTCAAGACAACCCAAATGCAGAGTCATACAATGTTCATGGATAGGACAGCTCAATAATGGTAAGATGGTGATTCTCCTCAAACTGATCCTTTAATTACTGAAAACTCAAAATCACAGCAGGACTCTTTGTATGAGTAAAAACACTGATTGTGAAATTTATATGAAAACACAAAGGACATAGGAGATCCACAAATTATTTAAAAATGAAAATACAGTTGCAGGATTCCCATTATCCATTCAAGACATACTATAAAACTATGGAAATCATCAGAGTATAGTGACCAAAAATTACACAATTATCAGTTGCTGAAATAGCTCACCCCAGTGTCTACCAAAATACCTACTATGTCCTCTCCCTTGCAGACAAGGGCTGCACTCAGAACATTCCCCAGGGAGTCAAACCCAAAGGCCACCTACCACTTCTATTTTTCCCAAAGTCCAAGACCTATGGATGATGAGTAATGCTCCCCCCTTGTGATTTTTTGTTGTTTGTTTGTTTGTTTGTTTGTTTTATGTATGCAGTGTTCTGCCTGCAGGCTAGAAGAGGGCACTAGATCTCATTACAGATGGTTGTGAGCCACTATGTGGTTGCTGGGAATTGAACTCAGGACCTCTGGAAGAGCAGCCGGTGCTCTTAACCTCTGAGCCATTTCTCCGGCCTGTGGTTTTTTGTTGTTGTTGTTGTTGTTTGGGGTGAGATAAGGTTTCTTTACACAGCCCTGTCCAGGAACTCACTATATAGATGAGGCTGGCCTTGACCTAAAAATGATCCATGTACCTCTGTTTCATAAGTACTGGGATTACAGGTGCGTGACACCATGAGCAGCCTTTCTTTTCATGTTCTGATGTGAGTGTCTATGGACTAGAAACTATGGAATCAACGGTAATTATCACCTTGAGCATCTTAAAGTGAAGACACTATTGGAAGTGGATTGTGCCCATTTAAAATTTCACTTAAGGCTCTAGGACCTAGGCACTGGGACACAACCAGTCCCTGGGAACCCCCACCCATCTATCCCAGTTGCTGGCCAGCAGGGAAGACTCCTGTGGGCAGGCTCCCCCACCAAAAACACCCATTAGACCCAGCAATCTACAAGACCCATGCCCTACCCCAATACCCATCCCCCTGTGGCACCAGTGGCTTCCTGAGACATAGAATCTGCCAGCTCTCATTGGACCAAGAGAGGCTTCTTGAGACACAGAATCCACCAGCTCTGACTGGACCAAGAGCCCTGATGAGAACAAGAATGGCTCCCTGAGCCACAGAACCAGCCAGCTTGGATTGGGCCAAGAGCAGCTCCCTGAGATACAGAGTCCGCCAGCTCCAATTAGACCAAGAGCTAACATTGGACCCAGAGTGGCCCCATGAGACACAGACACAGCAAGCACAGATTGGGCCAATAGCAGCTCACTCAGACACTGGCACCTCTTGCACCTATTGGAGGAAGAGATGGGTAGATGCCAGTGCAAAAATACATACAACAGAATAAAGAGCAATATGGCATCACCAGAACCTAGCCCTTCTACAACAGCAGTACCTGAATATCATAATGTAGAAGAAGCAGAAGAAAGTGACCTTAAAAATAACTTCATGAAGATGCTAGAGGCCTTTAAAGAGGAAATTTAATTGGCTTTTTAAATCACCATAGACAGAGTGAACAAGACATTCCAAGACAAAACCAGATTTAAACAATACCTATCCACGAATCCAGCCCTACAGAAAGCACTAGAAGGAAAAATTCCAACCTAAGGAAGTAAGACACACCCACAAAAACACAGGTGATAGACAACCCCACAGCAGTAAATCCCAAAGAAGGGAAATACACACACACACTACCACCAAAAGACAACAGAAATGAACACTCACCGGTCATTAATATCCCTTAATATCAATGGACTCAATGGACTCAATTTACCTATTAAAAAACACATGAGCTATGAACCAATAGCTGAGGAGCCCCCAACTGGATCAGGCCCTCTGGATAAGTGAGACAGTTGATTAGCTTGAACTGTTTGGGAGGCATCCAGGCAGTGGACCAGGACCTGTCCTTGGTGCATGAGCTGGCTGTTTGGAGTCTGGGGCTTATGCAGGGACACTTTGCTCAGCCTGGGAGGAGGGGACTGGACTGAGTCTACCAGGTTGAGCTGAATCCCCAAGGGAGTCTTTGCCCTGGAGGAGATGGGAATGGGGGGGTGGGCTGGAGGAAGATGGGGAGGAGGGAGGGAGGAGGACAGGGGATTCCGTGGCTGATATGTAAAATTAAATTAAATTAAATTGTAAAATTAAAAATAAAAATAAAAATAAAATAAAAAAAGACACAGGCTAACAGAATGGATACAAAATCAGGATCCATCCTTCTGCTGCATTCATGAAACACATCTCATCGTCAAAGACAGACACTATCTCAGAGTAAAGGGCTAGGAAAAGACTTTCCAATCAAATGGACCTAAGAAACAAGCTGGTGTAGCCATTCTAATCTCTAACAAAACAGAATTCAAATTAATATCAATCAAAAGAGATCGGGAAGGACATTATATACTCATCACATGAAAGATCCACCAAGATGAAGTTTCAATTCTGAACATTTATGCCCCAAATACAAGGGTACCCACACATGTAAAAGAAGCATTACTAAAGCTTAAACCACATATAAAACCCCACACATTAATAGGGGAAGACTTCAACACCCCACTCTCACCATGGGACAGATCTGCCAGATTGAAACTTAACAGAGAAATGAGGGACCTAACAGATGTTATGACTCAAATGAACTTAATAGATATCTACAGGACATTCCACCCTAACAAAAAAGAATATACCTTCTCAGCACCCCATGGAACCTTCTCTAAAATTGACCACATACTCAGTCATAAAGCAAATCTCAACAGATACAAAAAAAAATTGTAATAACCTCCTGTATTCTATTGGACCACCATGGTTTAAAGTTAGATTTCAACAACAAAAATTACAGAAAGACTACAATCCAATGGAAACTGAATAATGCTCAACTAAATCACTAATGGGTCAAGGAAAAAAGAAAGAAATTAAAGACTTCTTAGAATTCAATGAAAATGAACGTACTACATACATAAACTCATGAGACACTATGAAAGCAATGCTAAGAGGAAAATTCATAGCACTAAATGCCCCCATAAAGAAGTTGGAGAAATCTCACACTAGTGACTTAACAGCAAACCTAAAAGTTCTAGAACAAAAAGAAGCAAAGTCACCCAGGAGGAATAGAGGCAGAGGCCAGGAAATAAACAAATTGAGAGCTGAAATCAATAAAATAGAAACAAAGAGAACAATACAAAGAATCAATGAAACAAAGAGTTAGTTCTTTGAGAAAACCAACAAGATAGACAAGCCCTTATGCAAATTAACCAAAAGGCAGAGAGAGCATCCAAATCAACAAAATCAGAAATGAAAAGGGAGACATAACAACAGACAATGAGGAAATTGGGAGAATCATCAGGTCATACTTCAAACACCTGTACTACACAACATTGGAAAATCTAAAAGAAATAAACCATTTTCCAGATAGGTATCACATACCAAAGTTAAATCAAGACCTGATAAACAATTTAAATAGACCAATAACCCCCAAGGAAATAGAAACAGTCATTAAAAGTCTCCCAACCAAAAAAAGCCCTGGACCAGATGGTTTCAATGCAGAATTCTACCAGATTTTCAAAGAAGAGCTAATACCAATACTCTTCAAATTGTTCCACACAATAGAAACAGAAGGAATGTTACCAAACTCCTTCTATGAGGCTACAGTTACTCTAATTTCCAAACCACACAAAGATGCAACAAAAAAAAAAAGAGAATTACAGACCAATCTCCCTCATGAACATTGATGCAAAATATGCTCAATAAAATATTGGCAAACCAAACCCAAGAACACATCAAAAAAATTATCCACCATGACCAAGTAGGCTTCATCCCAGAGATGAAAGGATGGTTCAACATGCAAAAAGCTGTCAATGTAATACACCATATAAACAAACTGAAAGAAAAAAAACATGATCATTTCATTAGATGCTGAAAAGGCGATGTGTAAAAGACTGCAAATAGATCCATATTTATCACCATGCACAAAACTCAAGTCCAAGTGGATCAAAGACCTCAATATAAAGCCAGTTACACTGATTGATAGAAGAGAAAGTAGGAAGTAGTCTTGAACGCATTGACACAGGAGACTACTTTCTAAATAAATAAATACTTTCTAAATCAGCAGCTCAAACACTCAGAGGAACAATTAATAAATGGAACTTCCTGAAACTGAGAAGCTTCTGTAAAGCAAAGGACACAGTAAGACAAAATGACAGCTTACAGGATGGGAAAAGATCTTCACCAACCCCACATCTGACAGAGGGCTGATCTCCAAAATATATAAAGAACTCAAGAAACAATCCAATTAAAAAATGGGCTACAGAGCTAAACAGAATTCTCAAAGGAAGAATCTCAAATGGCCGAAAGACATTTAAGGAATTGCTCAACATCCTTAGTCATCAGGGAAATGCAAATCAAAATGATTCTGAGATACCACCTTACACCTGTCAGAATGACTAAGATAAAAAACACTGAAGACAGCTTATGTTGGAGAGGATGTGGAGCAAGAGGAACACTTCTACACTATTGGTGGGAATGCAAACTAGTACAGCCACTCTGGAAATCAGTATGGCAGTGTCTCAGAAAACTAGGAATTAATCTTCCTCAAGACACAGCTATACAACTCTTGGGCACATACCCAAGGAATGCTCAATCTTACCACAAGGACACATGTTCAACTATGTTCATAGCAGCATTATTTGTAATAGCCAGAACCTAGAAACAAGCTAGATGCCCATCAACTGAAGAATGGATAAAGAAGATGTGGTGCATATACACAATGGAGTACTACTTGGCCGAGAAAAACAATGACATCATGAAATTTGCAGGCAAATGGATGGAACTAAAAAATATCATCCTGAGTAAGGTAACCCAGACTCAGAAGGACAAACATGATATGTACTCACTCATAAGTGGATACTAGATGTAAAGCAAAGGATAACCAGACTACAACCCACAACTCGAGAGAAACCAGCTAATAAGGTGGATCATCCTGGGAAGGGGAAATAGATGAGATCTCCATGAGTAAACTGGGAGTGAAGGTTGGGCAATGGAGAGTAGGAGATGGGAGATGAGAACATAAGGGAACAGGATGGTCGAGCTGGAACAGGGATGAAGTGGGAAAGAGATGAAAGAGATACCATGATAGAGGGAGACATCATGGGGATAGGGAGAAACCAAGTGCTAGGGAAGTTCCCAGGAATCCACAAGGATGACCCCAGCTTGGACTACTAGCAATAGTGGAGAGGGTGCCTGAACTGAACTGGCTTACTACCCCAGTAACCAGATCGGTGAATATCCTAACTGTCATCACAGAGCTTTTCTCCAGTGACTGATGGAAGCTGATGCAGAGATCCACAGCCAAGCACCAGGCAGAGCTCCAGGAGTCCGACTGGAGAGACAGAAGAGAGATTCTACGAGCAAGTGCATCAGGATCATGGTGGGGAAACCTGCAAAGATGACCAAACCAAACTGATGGGAACTCATGAAAGTTGGTTCACTGGCTGTGGAGCCTGCATGGGACTGGACTACAACCTCTGTATGGTGAGAAAGTTGTGTAACCCGATCTGCGTGAGGGTCCCCTGGCAGTAGGATCAGAATTCATCCCTGGTGTATGAGGGGGCTTTTTGGAGCCCACTACCTATAATGGGAGGGGTTTGGACTTGCTTCTACTGGATGTGCCTCCCCACGGGAGGCCTTGCCTAGTTATGGGGAGGAGTGGAGTGGGTTGGGACGGGAGGCCGGGGGGGGGGGGGGGGATAAGAGGAGGGAAGAGAAGGATCTTTCATTGGTGTGTAAAATAAATTGAATTTTTTTCTTAATAAAAAAGTAAAATAAAATTTCACTTAAGGAGCTGGGGAGATGGCTCAATGAATAATGTGCTTGCCTTTTAAGCAGGAAGTCCTGGGCTCACTCAATCCTTACTTAGAACCATCATAAAATTGGGTGTAAAGTAGTATGCAAGTGTACTCTGATCGCTGGGAAGGCAAGGGCAAGAAGATTCCTAGAGTTCACTGGCCAATGAGGTGAGCCTAATTGGTGGCTCCAGGCCAATGAGAGACCTTGTCTCAAAGGATGTGGACGGAATTCCTAAACATCAACACCTGGGCGTCCTCTGGTCTACACACACACACACACACACACACCACTAAAAAAATAAATAAATAAAACAACAGAATCAGCAATATGTGTAGCTCAGTGGTAGAAAACTTGTGTAACACATACAAAGCCTGGTCTTCAACAAGAGTACTGCCCAAACCACAAAGACAGTCTATAAACAAGAACAGAACACTAGAGATTTAAAGGGGGGGGTGCACATTATTTCTCTAAAGTCATTTCTCACGTGAAAGAGATGTAAAACTCTGAGACCAGGTCTCACAATGCTAGCCTCAAACTTTCTATAGAGTCCAGGCTAGTCTCCAGCTACAACAGTTTTTAACGACTTTCTGGTAGAATGGAAGAAATCAAATCCTGGAAGAGATAGAAAAAGGAGTTTGTGTGTGCAGGGCACACAGAGACATGGCCATGAGGAGGCCAGGGGTTTATGTCGGGTGTCTTTGTTCATTACTGTCCACCTTATTTCCTGAGACAGAATCTCTCACTGAACCAGGAGCTCTCTGATTGAGCAAGGCTGGCTGACTAGTGAGCCCAAGAGGAATAAGTGGGAACCCAGAAGAACAACACCGCACAGGGAGCCTGCTAGAGTGATTTCACTTTAAATTTAAGTTGCCTTAGAGGCCTTGGACATCACAAGTCTTGAACATCACTTAACATCATTCTCAAGGGCTCCCAGGCTTCTCTCCTGAGAAACTGTCCTTCATTTCTATAAATACCCCTTCGGATGTAACAGGCCAGTCACAGTGACCCACTCTTCTAATTACAGCACTGAGGATAATGAGGCCAGCCTGGTCTGTGCTGTGGGCTCCAAGCTACTAAAAGCTACGTCGTGAGACCCTATCTCAAAAACGAAAGAAAAAAGAAAACTGTCGAGTATGCTTAGGTGACAGATCCTCAAAGCTGCAGGTAAACATCTGTGGTTCCCGATCTCCAAAAGAATAAGTCCATGCTTGAGCTTGGGTGCGACTCCCATCAGCCTACAGGTCCTGTGGATGACCCAGGAGGAAACCAGCCCCACCTCGTCTCCTCCAGGCCGCCGGTGGTTCTCTGCTGTCCTGCAGCGCCCCCTACTGGCTCTCGGTGAGGCTCCCCTTATTCGGGATCGTCTGAGAAGGGTGGGTGGGGCAGTTCCAGGCCCAGTCACTGAGCGCCTATGCTCAGCGGCTCCACCCGCAGCCACAGCCCGCCCTCTGCGCGCAGGATCAGCTCCGGCTTCCGGCGCGGCTCCTTGTCGTCGGGCAGGACGCGGAAGCGCAGCAGGGTGAGCGCCAGCGCCACCTTCATCTCATTCATGGCGAAAGTCTGTCCTATGCAGTTCCTGCGGGAGGGAGGGGTGGGAACTCTGTGTCCGGACCCAGCCAGGCCCCAAGGTTTGAACTTGGCCAGGTCTCTGTCGCTCCCGGGCAGCCTGAGGGGCAGCAGGGGCTCTGACGCTCCTGGGACCCCGAGTCTTGCATCCGCATTCCCGAAGCTGTCTCAGAGTCAGCCAGCGCCCAAGACGGACCAGGGCGGGGCTCTGAGCACAGAGCTTCACCACCCTTCACCTTCCAATCCCGGCTCTCTAGACCTTTGCACATACTCTGAGCAGAGGGTGGGAAGGAGACCCAGAACCTAACCACCCCAATTCCCCTTTCCCCGCTGTCAGGCCCAGGTCATTCTCTATCACCCTAAGCCCTCTGGCCTCACCTGGGCCCGGCAGAGAAGGGAATAAAAGCCAGAGGTGACCTCTTCTGAGGGTTTTCTGGATCAAAGCGGAAGGGGTCATAGACCTGTGGGCCAAGCAAGACTAAGCTGATGGGTCGTGTCTCTCTGCACACCCAGCCAGCCCCAGAAAAGATGGATCTGGGGACAGGAGAATGACAGCCTCTGGGTGTCAGGTAGTACCGTGCCCCTCTCCCAGGTCCCAGATTGGGGGCTGGGCGGGGTCGCACCTCAGGGTCTGGCCAGACTGAAGGGTTGTGATGAACCCCAAAGATGCTGATGATACAGTCGTTCCCTTTGGACAAGAAGGGACAGTCAAGAGGAAGTCAGCGCTGTCACTGGGGACCACCAGGAGCCACCTCCCCATTCAGTCCACACCTTTAGGGATGACCCGGCCATCTGGGAGCACAACGTCCTGGGTGCAGCAGCGGGAAATCACCGTGACCGGGGGATGCAGCCGCAGACTCTCCTTGATGCACATGGTCAGGAAGGGCAGCTGGGCCAGATCGTCCCTGAGGAACCACCACACAGTTATCCAGGGAGTAAAACAATGCCCTGGCCTGCTAGATGGCTTGGCCTTAGAGGGCTGGCACCCACGCTTGACGACCTGAATTCAATTCCCAGACCACGCAAGATTATAGGACAGAACCAACTCTCAAGAGTTCTCTTCTAACCTCGACACAAGCACCGTGGACTCTGCATGTACACACACACACACATGGACTCTGCATGTACACACACACACACACACACACACACACACACACACACACACGTAAACAGTACTGACCAGTCTCCCTGCTGCTTGTTGAAATTCTTACTGCCCCCCTTTGATCGTTAGTCCTATAACAAAATTTACTTAGATGAATCAAAATTACTTGTTCATTTTACGATTTTTATTTTTATTTATGTGTGCATGTATTGTGTAGGCCAGAAGTCACCTTTGGGAATCTTCCTCTCTCCCTCTATGTCTTCTGTTTTGCGATAGTGTCTCCCTGAATGTAAGAATGTTTAGGGTAGACTGGCTGGCCAGCGCAGTCCGATCTCCTGCTCCCTGAGCTTCAGTGCTGGGGTAACCTTTTACATGGATTCTGGGGGTTCAAACTGAAGTCCTTATGCTAGCAGCAAGTACATTACCCACTGAGCCATCTCCCCTGCGCTGTCTTACAGATTTTACTTTCCAGACAAGGTGTCATCGTGTAGCCTTGGATACCCTAGAACTCCCTGTAGACCAGGCTGGCCTCAAACTTAGAGATCCACCTGCCTCTGCCTCCCAAGTGTTGGACTTAAAAGACTTGTGCCACCATACCTGGCTATATGTTGTTTTGTTTTGTTTTGTTTTGTTTTGTTTTGTTTTGTTTCGTTTCGTTTCTAAACAAGGTCTCCATATAGCCCATGCTGGCCTTGAACTCCCTATAAAGCTGAGGATGGTTTTGAACTGATCCTTCTGCCTCTGCCTCATGAGTGCTGAGAGAAGAGGAGTGAGCTACCACCCTTAACTCTGAATCAAAGATTAAACCATTAGAAAATCAAAAGAAAAAAGAAAAAGTGGATAAATTTACTTAATATTTTTAGAAACATTTCTAAGAAAAACATACTTATCAAAAGATATCTTTACCAAAAAAAGAATATTGTTAAATGCTTTCATATATTTATATGAAAGACCTTTAAAAAATTAAATGGCAGCAAGATTCAGAAGGTGGAGGCAGGAGGATGAAGATCAGCTTAGTCTATCCATTGAGTTGAAAGCCAGCCTTAGCTTTAGGAGACTCCATCCCAACAAGGTTAAGAGTTCTCACTGCGATTCTAGAGGAGCTGATCTCACTTGCTAGCACCCACACAGGGCAGCTCACAACCACCTGGTACTCCAGCTCCAGGGGGTTTACACCGTTTGGCTCTCGAGGGCACCCACACTCATGTGTACATACCCACAACCAAACATAAATAAAAATAAATCTTTTTTAAAATGAGTAAGTAGAAATAAGTGTTTGCCTGTGCTGACTAGAAGATGGAGTTCTCCATGACATCTGAAAAACTGGACCTTTAACATTCCTTACCACATCTAGCATTTCCAAGACCTGTCACTTCTTTAAGGTGAGATTAATGTTAACTACGGCTGGGCTAGTATGCGGAGTGCCACTAACCAAGTGCAATTCTGAACCCACTCACCAATTCTCCACCTGCCCCGCCCATCACCAGACTGATTCAGGAGGACAAAAAAACCTACAAAGCATAAGAGACACTTTTTGTGAAACACCAGGAATTCTTAAAACTCCAAAAGCTTGAACTTAAACACCAGAAGGAAATGTCAGTATATTATTCACAAAATTGAAGAATCTGTATGTCATAAGATACCATGAACCACAATAGTATTCAAAGGAGTCATTCAGGGATGTCTACAATCCTCTGTCTGTCTGTCTGTCTGTCTGTCTGTCTGTCTATTATCATGATATGTGTGTGAGTGAATGTGAGCGTGTGTGTGTGTGTGTGTGTGTGTGTGTGTGTGTAATTTCATGCAAATCAACAAACAAAGGACACATAATCCAAGAGGAAAGTGGAGGATATGATCCAGGAACCCTCGGGGGTCATACAGTAGAGATTTAGGAAGTGACGGCCAAGCTGGTCAGGTGATTCCAAGAGGTAGACACAGGAGAAGAGAATAGTGAGCTCCAGGCCAGCCTGAACTATATAACTAGACCAAAAAAGGCAAAGGTAAAGCCAAGGAGGTGGCTCTTCGGGTAATGATACTTGCTGCTGATCCTGACGACCTGAGTTCAGTCCCTAGAACCCACAGTAGAAGGAGAGGCCAGTTTCTGAAAGTTGTCCTCCAACCTCCACATGCGTACTTGGCACATGCACACCCCCGACAGAGACAGTCACACACAAATAAATAAGTCAATGTAATTTTACAAATCAAAAATAGCAACTACCATTCTGGATCTCAGCTATGTTCATGGCACTGAACCTATGCTCACCATTCAATCTCCTCAGGCTCTCGGTCCCTCAGCAGCTCCCGCACCTCCTGCCGGCAGCGCTCCTGGTATTCCGGGTGTCTCGCCAGGTTGTACAGGATCCAGGAGAGCGCACTGGCTGTGGTGTCATGGCCTGAGGGACAGACAGGAAGGACTGGGTGTCTGGGCTGTTTTAGCACCTCAGAGTAAACAGTACTTGGGCATCCATGTCCCAAGGAAAGATGAAGAAAGGATGGATGGATGGAATGGAGGGGTCTGGTGGCTCCCCACGATATCTAATTGGGATTGATAGACTCTTATCATCATTGCAGCCCTACACAGGGGCCCTCACCTCCAAACATGAAGGTGTCAGCCTCTGCCCGGATGTCCTCATCTGACAGCTCCTTTCCATGTTCATCCTGAAGACAAAACAGGACCCTCAACTCATTCCATGCCTGAGAATTCCTGATGCTGACCTAAGACAAGTTCTGATCCCATTGTGCACACAGAATGCCTTCTCTAACCTTTCCAGAGCCTGTCCCTGCAGTTTCCTCCTTAATTTCCTGCTGTTGTTTGTCCTTCCACACAGCATTCAATGGAGTCACTTCTAAAACGTCTCTGTGTCCTGTCCTTAGTTATTATAAACACCATCTATTGCTTCCCAAATGCCCTCTTAATCTAACCATCTTCCACCTAACACTTAATGTCAAAGTTCTTGGTTAAATTCTCAGTTGAGATCCCACAAAAGCCCACCTTGGCCAGCAGGAGCACATCGATGAAGTCTAAAGTCTTAGACCTTGTCTTGGCCTTGAGGAAGTCATCAACACCCTGGCTAGCAAGGTTACTACGCCTCTCCTGAATGACAGCATCTGTGAAGTTGTGCACCATGTCACAGGCCTTGCGGAAGCGCCTCCCATCAGGAGTGAGGTAGTACAGGAAGTCCATGTACAGGATAACCCGATGGTGCCGTTTCACTATGAGGGAGCTGAGCTCCAAAATGGCAGCAATGTATTCACTCGGAGACCTGCAGGGCAGGGGCAGGCCAGAGACAGGAAGCAACATAACACACATGAAACCCCAGAGAAACTTCAGCCAGAGTCTCAGGACCAAGATCTGTCCAGAAAAGGGCTTAAGCCAGGCAAAGCTCTCCTGCTGCCTACCCCGTATGAGTAGCCTGGCACCCCAGGATTCGAAGGTAAATGTGGTTGTCCCCATCTTTTTTTCACTCAGCATCTGCTCTGTTTTTTCTTTCCTGATTTCCTGCAAGTCTGTCCTGTTTTCTGCATCAAGTTCATGTCCTCCTCTTCAGGTCCCTTGCATCTACCTGACAGTCCTCTACTGAGTCAGTTGACCAATCTCAGCTGTGACTATGACTCCCAACTGCTTAAATACCTTCCATGACTCCTCGGAAAACCCAGAATGGAGTTCATGCCCTTCTTTCTGGGTATACAACATCCTTAAGATCTGCCCACTAGATAGACATGATGGCTTCTGACTGCAATCCCAACATCCGGGAGATGGAGGCAGGAGGATCATGAGTTCAAGCCCAGCCTGAAGTACCTACTCAATTCCAAGCTAGCCTAAACAACATAGTAAGATACCATTAAGAAAGAAAAGGAAGGAAGAAATGAAGGGAGGGAGGGAGAAAGGAGGAAGGTTTGAAGGGAAGTGTGTCCCAGAGGCTCGTGTAGTGAAACACTTGGTGCCCAGTTGATGGCACTTTCAGGGTGAGAGCCTTGCTGGAGGAGCAGACCTGGAGAACTTGTAGCCTCGTCCCACCTCCAGTTTGTGCTCTTTGCTTCCTGGGTGCAGCTGAAACGTGATCAGGCAGTTTCCTGCTTCGGCAGCCAGCTACCCTGCCTTCCTTGCCATTATGGACTTCCGTTTTAGAACTGTAATCCAAAATACCCTGTTCCTTCTAGACCATCACAGTATTTTATAACAGCAGCAGGAAGGTAAGTAATACAGAAAGGCAGTGGGGAGCACTGTGAACCCTGTGTCTGAGAGAAAAAGAGAAGCAGGGAGCACTTTCAACTCCCTGTGATTGGGTTGTTTTTTTGTTGTTGTTGTTTTGTTTTTTGGAGTCTCTTTTCAGGGGGAGTGGTTCCGAGACAGGATCTCACTGTGTAACCCTGGCTGTCCTGAAACTCTCTTTGTAGACTCCCTGTGATTACTAACCTTGATGTTCAGCTTGATTAGATTAAGAAGTGCTTAGATTAAATCGCTTATTTTCAGTGTCTTGCACATGTGTCTTGTATGTACATTTCCATGTAGTTGCACTGGATTGCAGATATCAGTCACCCTGGTTTTGCTTTGATGGGGAGCTAGGGATGGGAACTCAAGTCTTTGGCCTTGCATGGCAAGCACATTACTGACCAAATCACATCCCTAGCCCTCATAAAGCACATCTCTGTGTTCGTCTATGAGGATGTTTCCCAGAGCATTGGCTGAGGGGTAAAAGCCCACGCTGATGTGGACAGTCTCATCCCACAGGCTGGAGGCCAAGAAGGAAGAACAGGAAACAGAAGAGGAAGCTTGCTGGAACAGACCATCTCTCCCTCTCCACTTTTTGTCCTTCTTAATGCGAGAAGCTCCATGATGCCTTCCCACCAACCACGATGAACTGACACCTTTGAAACCAGGAGCCAACACCAGCCTTTCCTTCTTCAGTTGTTTCTCTCAGATAGTGACAAGAGACCCTCTTTGCCTGTTTGATTTACTACTTAGCCACACCTTGCCTTTATCCCAACAATCCTACCTCCCTGAAAGGACAGCACCCACTCTCTCTCTCTCTTCACTGTCTTTCAATGCCTCCAGGGAGTCCCCTCTGCTCCCTCCAGCCAGTCTTCCCTCTCCAGCCTCCTCCCTTGGTCCATGGTTCCTCAGGCTCCCAGACAAAGACAGTGACTCACTCCTGACAGTTGCTGTCGAAGCTGAAGACACATTTCTGCAGATTGTCCAACGTCATGAGGCTGATGTGCTCAAACATGTCCAGACGGGCGCTGCCCTTGGCGGTCAGGCGCCGCCACTTGGCCTGGCCAGAGAAGGAAGCAGAAGAAGGCATTGGCTCCTGAGCCCCTCCTCAACTCCAAGCACTGGGGTACACACACACACACACACACACACACACACACACACACAGCACACTTGGTCCATAAGCCTTGGTGGGAGAAGAGAAGACGCAAGGCTGGAGTCAGGAACCTTGCGTTCAAGTCTAACGTCTGTGTTCCTTTGGTCACAGCATTTCCCTCTCCTGGTTCAATTAATTTGACCTCATCTGTTGTCCCACAAACCATACTTCAATGCCTGCTCCCCTCACACTTATTGCTGATGAACTTGGATGGGCTCCCTGACCTCTGTGGCCCCCAGTTTCATAACATAACTGTCACAGTCGCCTTTTCTTCAGGATGGTGTGAAAATGACAACAGGCAACATAGATTATGGAATTGGCATAGCATTTATGATGTGGATATTACTCTGTATGCTGTGAATGTGTTGCTCTGATTGGTTAATAAGTAAAATGCTGATTGGCCAATAGCCAGGCAGGAAGTACAGGCAGGACAGGCAGAGAAGAGAATTCTGGGAACAGGAAGGCTGAGTCAGGAGTCGCCAGCAGACACAGAGGAAGCAAGATGTGAAGGCAGAACTGAAAAAAGGTACCAAACCACGTGGCTAAACATAAATAAGAATTGTGGGTTAGTTTAAATGTAAGAGCTAGTCAGTGGCAGGCCTGAGCTAATGGCCGAGCAGTTTTAATTAATATGAGCTTCTGAGTGATTACTTTATAAGCGGCTGCAAGGTCTGTGGGGCTGGGTAGGACCAGAAAAAACATCAGCTACATTATAGTAGGTACTCAGTAAATGTCAGCTGGTATGTGAGTACAGAAATTACGCCATGCAGGGATGAAGAGATGGATGAGAAGTTAGGAGCGCTTGCTGCTCTTACAGAGGCCCCGGGTGTAATTCTCAGTACCTATACCGTGACTCACAACGTCCATAACTCCACTTACACAGAAGTGCCAGTGCCCTCTTCTGGACTTTACAAGCACTAGGAATGCATAGTCATACATGCAGGCAAAACACCCACACACATAAAGCACATATATATTTAAAATATTTAATCTTAAAGAAAGTATCCCATACAAACATGTACACACACACTCACGTGCATGATGTTCACGCTCTTGTTAAAAATCTTCACATAGGGCTTCAGGATGTCAAAGTGAAAGGCAGGCGTCAGCAGATGACGATGGTGACTCCATTTCTCACCAGCACTCACCAACAGCCCATCCCCTAGAAGGGCAGCCATGGCAGTGAGCAAGGGTGGCACCTTTCTCCGGGCCCACAAGGGTGTCTCCTGACCCTGACCTTAAGGTACTCACCCAGCCATGGCTTCAGGAAGCCATAGAAAATCATCTCCTTAGGGGCCACCGCAGCTGCCGTGAAGGACGATCGGGGGCCATGGAGAAGTGAAAGTTGAATTTGGGGAGTAGATGGGGACTCTCAGCCCCAAGGCTGTGCACTCCCCCTCCAAGACAGGAAGGGGACAGGGACAAAGGAAGCAGGGAGGAGGGAGGAGGTGAGACAAGGCTAGACCAGGCTGCAGCAGCAGGGAGAGCCAATGTCAGCCTGACACCGTCAGCCTGACGCCTTCACGTGGCTGCTACATAGTCCACCACATTCCTCCATATCTGAATCCAGTACAACACCTTTATAAATGCCTTTATGGAGGCGGGGACACACTGTCTATTTCAGCTCTCTGACATGTCCTGACACACCCTGCCCCTTAGACAGGGGCACTGTTATGAACATATATGATCTTCCCTGAGATGATACAGTATGGTCCTGCACTAGAACACAACAGTCTGACATGATCTAATGGTGCCCATCAGATAACCCCAGGTAGAATTTAAATGTGTCCCATTCATGCTCCAGATGTGTCCTACACATGCCCCGGGGTTCCCAAGTATCCTCTTTTACACCATGCTAAGCATTGAGTCTTTAAAGTTAAGGGTTCCCCTGCCCTCCAAGACTGCAGGATGCTGGCCCCTCCAGCCATCAGGCAGCTCCAGGGCCAGCCAGACACAGCTGGGTCCATACAGATCTTCTCCTCCCTCCCAAGTCACTTTGCAGTTTAAGGCCCCTTTCATCGGAATTGGCTGAAGCAGCCCAGAATCTGGGTGGGATCCTGGTGTGCCATATTCCTCCTTCTGCACCAGTTTCCCGAACTCTAAACCTTTCTGCTCTGCTCAGCTCTCGTCTGCCTCGTCTACTTCAGAACTCTGCTAGAAGGGATGCCATAGCCTCCATTCCTGGCAACAACCTCTCGAGAAGTGTCCTGATAAACAGATCTGATTATGCTAATGATCCCATAAAAATGATGAGTGATTGTAATGATGTTTGGCCACGCTATATTCTGAATCCTATGACAAAATGACCATTAAGTGGATTTGTTTGTTTGTTTGTGAAAAAATGAATTTCTAGACCAGTGGGACTCGAACACATAGAGATCTGCCTGCCTCTGCCTCCCTACTGCTGGCCTTAAAGGAGTGCACACCACACCCAGCATATCTCCATATTTTTATTTCATTTCATTACTAGAGATGTTTTATCAAGGATCAAAAAGGTAGGGGAAGATCATACCTTAAGTATGTAAAAGGCCTTCGTCTTCTAGCCTTTTATTTTCATTTTAAGAAAGTGCTGGCCAGGCGGTTATGGCACATGCCTTTAATCCCATCACTCGAGAGGCAGAGGCAGGCAGATCTCTGTGAGTTCGAAGCCAGCCTGGGCTATAGAGTGAGATCCAGGACAGGCACCAAAACTACACAGAAAAAAAACCTGTCTCAAAAAAGAAGGAGGCGGAGGAGGGGGAGGGGGAGGAGGAGGAGGAGAAAGGAAAACAAAGTGCCATTTGTCCTCTTCTATTTTGCTTCTTTTTAAGAACACACAAACCAGGCTGGGCAGTGGTGGCACACGCCTTTAATCCCAGCACTCAGGAGGCAGAGGCAGGTGGATCTCTGTGAGTTCGGAGACAGTCTCATCTACAGAGTGAGTTCCAGTACAGCTAGGGGCTACACAGAGAAACCCTGGGGGGGGGGATGCACTTTGAATTGATGGGGTGGTTATTTGTCATTTTATGTCTAAAAGAGTATGAGGCAATCAAGTCACAGTGGTGGGTGAAGAATCTGTCCTATCACCCAAATGAGACAAAGTTAAGGAGTCCCAGAACTCATCCTGGACCCACAGGGATCTTTTTCAAGGTGTTGAGCTATTAGGGGTCATCTTTTTCCACATGAGAATGCAGTCGTCCCAGAGGAAGATGGAATTAAGAGATAAAGGTCCTGCAGCATTGTTGAGACCTTAATCCAGCTGTGCTTGAAGACCACTCTCCCACTCTCCCTGGACTTTTCTGCCAGCAAATTTCTTTAGTTGTTTTGACATTGTTGTTTGTTTGTTTGTTTGTTTGTATTTCAGTGCCTAGGCATGCAGCCTAAAGCCCTGTACATTGCAGACTAGTGCCCCACTGCAAAGCTGCACCCCCAGCCAATAGAAGACCACACTGGGTTGAATTTCCATCACTCACTTAACAGACCTCAGTATCTAGAGAAACCCTAAACCTTGTCAAGGGTCAGTCCAGTTAGCAGCAGGGTTGGCTTGACTTCTGTCTGACATGGCTCCACCCTCCCCTGCCCAGCCTGGCCCGTGCAGAGATGGGAAGGGCTTGGAGAAAAGGAAGGGAACAGACCAGTAATTCCATCCTGAGAGACATACCTGGAGCCTGGAGCACGGGGGCAATGAACTTGGGGTGGGTGAGTGTCAGGATGGGGTAGAAAGCCCCAAACCAGCAGAGGTAGACATCATGGAAGTAGTGGCCCATTTCAGTCATCAGCTGCAGGCCTTCCTCGCTGTTCTGGATCTGGGGGTGGAGAAGGCTGTTGTTGGAATCTGGCGCTAACTCTGCAATTTGATTAGACCTAAAGTTACTGTGGTGGTTTGAGTGAGAAATGCCCCACGTAAGCCCAGTTATTGGAACACTTGGTCCCCAGTTGGTGATGCTGTTTGGGGAAGTCATGGAACCTTTAGAAGGCAGAGCCTTGCTGGAGGAAATACATCACCAGGGACAGGCTTTGAGGTTCTATAGCCTATGCTACTTCCTCTGATGCCAATCGGGACCCACCCTCACCACACATCTTTACTTCCAGACCTACAACTAGACTCCAGTGTCAGCAGGCCACAGAGATGGAATACACAATGAGAAGTCATACTACACTCCTGAAGAACTTCTTGTTGTTTCTGGTTTATATAAGAAGAGGCCTGGAACATATATGTGAGAATGGATTTTGAGGGTGTGGGTTAGTGATGAAAGGAAATCACAGCAAATTACTAAAGAGGATTCCAAAATGCCTATGGTTCCTACTCCTTTTACAACTCCTTCTGTTCCTAAGCGTGCACCTACAGCTTTATGAAGTGTGTCCTGTGATCTGTTGAACAGAAGAGTAGGCATTTACAGATGTTTCCATCTGTAACATTTACAGATGTTCCCAAAAGTGGATAGCTGTAGCATTACAGCATTTCTGAACCCTGAAGGACACTAGTGAAGAGAAATCTACCAAAGTGTGTACAGTCATATGTTTTTGCTTGGAAAAGGAGATAGTCAAGCATGTGATTATATACTGCTTCTTGAGCTGTGGCCAATGGTTTGGCTATGTGTCAGGGTTCTTAAAGGTGGCATAATTAAAAAGTTGGAAAGACATTTTGGGGAAAGGCATATGGTAGATCTCTCCAAATGGGCAAAGGATGTATCCATATAACTACTCAGCAAAAGGTGGTCTCAGCTGAGAAGGGCTTCAGTAATCAAGCAGATAGGGTAACTTGTACTGTAGATAGTAGTTAACATCTTTCCCCAGCCATCTCTGTCATTGGTGAAAGGGTCCATGACCAAAGTGGACAAGGTGGCAGGAATATACATGGGCTCAACAACACAGGCCTCCACTCACCAAGGCTGACCTGCTTACGGCTGCCATTGAGTGTCAGATCTGCCAGCAGCAGAGACCAACACTGAGACTCCAATATGGGGAGATCAGTCAGTGACCTGAGAAGGTTGATTCCCCTGGACCACTTCCGTCACAGAATGGACAGTGTTTTGTCCATTCTGAAATAGATACTTACTCTGGTTATGAATTTGCCTTTCCTGCATGTAATGCTTCTGCCAAAGCTACCATCTATTCATTTACAGAATGCCTTATCCACCACTGTGGTATGCCACGTAATTTGGTTGCTAATAAAGGAACTCACTTCCCAGCCATAGAAGTGAGGCAGTGGGTTCCTGATCGTGGTCTTACCATCCCCCACCAACCTGAAGCGGATGGCTTGAAGGAAGGGCAGAATGGCCTTTTAAGGGCACAGCTACAGTGAAATAGGTAGAAATAACTTAGATGACTGGACAGGTTTTCCAGAAGGCTCTATCTGCTCTGAATCTGTACATGGCATCGATTCTCCTCTGACCAGGGTTTATAGTTCAGGAATCAAGCAAGAGGTGGAAATGAGACTGGTGCCATGCCTGATCACCTCTAGGGACCCGCCAGCAATTTTTTTCTTCCTTGTTCACACAATCATATGCTCTGCTGACTTACAAGACTTGCTTCCAGATGGGAGGTTGCTTCTGCCAAGAGACTTGATAAATATCCATTGACTCAGAAGCTAATTCTCCCCCTTGACCAATTTGTGTTCCTTATTCCCTTGAATCAACAGGATAAGATAAGTGTTATAGTGTTAACAGGGTGACTGATCCAAACCGCCAGAGGAAAAGTGGGTGGGCTTCTTATCCACAATAGAAGGAAGAGTATTGCCTAGACTGCAGGAGATCTTTTAGGGCTTCTCTTGGTGTTACCATGTCCCGCGATTAAGGTCAATGGGAAGCTCCAATAACCCAAACCAGTCAGGATGGTTATAGTTCTTCAAGGAAGATGAAGGTATAGATTACCCCCTCCAGATAAAGAGCCAAGAGCTTATGAGACATTGTTGAGGGTAGAGGAAATATAGAATGGGTAGTAGAAGAAAGCAGCAATGAATACCATCTAAAATCTCATGATTAGTTACAGAAACAAGGATTTCATTATCATGAGTGTTTCTGTCCTGTTTTGTTAAGGATACGTTTATGCACAAATATACAGAAATTTATGTTTTCTTTTCTCTCCTAATCCTTTACCATGTAACACAACATTGGTTAAAATAACATCAGTAGTTAGGCATTCCTCATGGGACTTTGCCATCTACTCTGGAGAAATAATAGTATATTCCTTTGTGAGAATGAAGCTTAGATGATGTTAAGTGGAACTGAGACTTTATTATCTTTATTTGGTAATTAAGCATGACACAGAGATTTGGTTAGGTGTCAGGCTGACAACAGGTAGGGTTTCAGACCGTTAATCTTCACTGTCAACTGGAACTAACTAAGATGATCCTCTGGGCTAGTCTGTGAGGGATTTCCTGGAAAGATGAACTGAAGGGAGAAGACCCTCCCTGAGAGTGGGCATTGCCTTCTGACAGGTGGCCCAGATTTAAAGTCTGAGGTCAAACCTGCTGCTTGATGTCTGGACCTTCACTTCCTGGTGGTGACTGTGTCTCTTCTCCACCAGAACTCAGCTGCTGATGGGAGATCAGAAACTCTCCTGAATCTTCCGGGCCTTCAGCACCAGACCGGAACTGCCAAAGCATCCAGCTTCGTGGTCTGAGAAGCTACTGGGTCCTCAGCCTCTCCAACATGCAGATAGCCATGACTGGATTCCCCAGCCTCTGCTGGCTATGCACCGTTCTAGTCAGGTAAATATATGATGTATATGGGTCTACCATCTGGGGAAACCCTGCCTAATAGGAAGCTCCTGGATGGGAGATGGAGAGGAGGAGGTCCCGAGGAGATAGGAGATGAGAGAAGGCAAACAGGGAAGCAAAGAGGCCTGTGGTGAGAGAGAGCAGCACTTGAATCAATGCCATTGGAGGTGGTGCCCTCCCGGTGACATCGGGGTGCCAAGGGTGGCTCTGGCAGTAGGAAGCTCTGGAGCAAGAGACACTGGATATGAGAATGAGAAACTCTTCCCAGAAAGTGTAGCCATTATGGAAGAGGCCACATAGGGAAGAAGGAGGAGGAGGAGAGGAGAAGAAAGAAGAAGGAGAAGGAGAGGGAGAGGGAGAGGGAGAGGGAGAGGGAGAGGGAGAGGGAGAGGGAGAGGGAGAGGGAGAGGGAGAGGGAGAGGGAGAGGGAGAGGGAGAGGGAGAGGGAGAAGGAGAAGAAGAAGAAGAAGAAGAAGAAGAAGAAGAAGAAGAAGAAGAAGAAGAAGAAGAAGAAGAAGAAGAAGAAGAGGTTGTTGTTGGGGTAGTGATGGAACCCTTTCATAGGGAGCACAGGACATTCAGTGTCTTATCTCAACACCACAAAGGAAAACAGAGTGCTCAACTTCGGCACAACTTGGACAGTAGAGTCCTCTGACACACTTTGAGAATGGAGAACTAGATAAGAAAGAACAGAGCCTGAGGAGTTGGAGAGGAAAGATCACATCTCTTCTGACATTCAGTGTCCCTCTAGGTGGAGGTGTAAGGATCATAGCTCATTCCCACAGAGCAAGAGGCATCTTGGAGAGGTACAGACACTTGCCTGAGGACAACAGAGATGGGCCAGGAAAGGGGCACACCACATGCCTTCCACTACAGGGCCTCAAATCCAACCGTGGAAAATGAGGAGAGCACATGGGGGAACCTGTCCTGGGGGCCTGGAACTACAGCACAGAACAGTACTGAACAAACAACAGGATGAGACCTCAGACCATGAGTCCTGATGAGAATGTGACCCAAAGTTAGCTAGGGATAAAAAAGGGGAAAAAACAAAAGAAAAAGAAGAAGAAAGCCTCAGAGCACCGTGTGGGCAGACAGGCAAGGAGTGGATCTGCTGGGTGTGTGAGCAGAGCCTCCCTCACCTCTCCACAGTTGCAGGCCCCAGCCCTCTCATGACCCCCAGATTCCTAAGAACCTTTCCTGATCCTCTGAGAACACATTCATCCTGACACACCAGACCCACCTGCTGCCATACTCACCATGCCCATGTGACGCCAAAACCAGTGCCGTGAAGGGGGCTGAGGGAAGCAGTGGAGCCGGCAGGAGTTGTCATACCAGGAATAGATCCAGGCCAGAATTCGGGCCAGGAACAAGGCCCCACCCAGCAGCAGAAGCTGCCATGGGGATGCAGCCACAGGCCCCAGACCCAGCCAGGACAGGCTCAGCTGTAGCATCCTGCAGGGCAGATGGGCAGAGGTTGAGGTTCTGAGGCCCAAGAGACAGAGATGGATTGCGGGGGTCACTGGACAGGGATAGTGACTTAGAGGACTAGAACAGGGCAAGGAGAAGGGACACCCAGGGCAACGCAGGGGAGAGACAGTGAGAGAAAACACGAAGGAGAGCCGCAGACAGTGGGGAACTGTTAGAGTCTAGACTGGCCCAGACTAAATAAAGCACGGGGAAGTGGCAGAGTAACCGGAAATCACTGGCCTCCAGAGCCAGCGGGCTCCCCGGGGCCACCCCAGCTGTAGACAGAGCTTCCACCGTTCAGTCAAGGGCTCCCCGGTGTCCCCAAGCCTGGCACCTTCTCTCTGAAGCAATGAGTCCCAGGAGACCTCCTCTCTTCTTCTCTGGAAATGTTTTAGTTCCTGGCTTCTGACTGTGTGCACTGATGATCTGGGCTGAGCCAATCATACTTCCCAGGCCTAGCTGCGGCCTCCCAGCCCCGGCGAGAGGCCAAAATGAGGGGGGCGGAGCCCATCCGAAGCGCGCTGAGCCAACTCAGAGTCACCCGCCCCAGGCAGGGACGAGCTCCTGCAGTTTCAACACCATCTATCTGAGCCAGGACAAAGGTGTCGCCTGCCTCCTCAGGCCCTCTGCACAGCACGCTGGGGGACAGCAGGGCAGCATTTCTCAGTGCAGAATCAAGAGGCTCCGAGCCCCTGCCCACCAGCTGCACAACCCGGTAGAATTCAAGTTCAACCTCCAAGTAATCCAAGCTCTGGACGGAGACAAGACTTCCAGAAACAAAGAATCCAGCCCTGCTGCGACCTGCTAGGTCCGATTCTGAAGATAAAATTCCCAGCTGAGGAGCCAGAGTTCAGATAGGAAGCAGATGGGAGGGGTCAAGTTGCGGGGGGGGGGGGGCAGGGAGGGGCGGGGAGTGCTGTCAGGAGAAGAGAGAGCTGGGTATGGGCTCTGGGTCCCCCCACAACTCATTGAGAGCTGCTAGAGAATAACACCGATTTACATATTAAGGCAGGCCCGTCAGAATAACACCATTATTCATTCAACAGAATGAAAGGAAAAGCCCGAGGGTGTGCAGACATCTAGTTCAAGTTGTTGACGATAACAACTGTTGGCTCAGCAGTTAAGAGCACTGGCTGCTCTTCCAGAGGACCTGGGTTCAATTCCCAGCACCCACATGGCAGCTCACACCTCCCTGTAGCTCCATTTCCAGGGTTTCTGGCACCCTCCCACAGACATACATGCAGGCAAAACGTCAACTGAACATAAGATAGATAGATAGATGATAGATAGATAGATAGATAGATAGATAGATAGATAGATAGATAGATAGATAGACAGATAGATTTTAAGGCATGAAAGTAGAAGGAAGATGAGCTAGGTGGGGAAATAAATGGGGCAGGGACAATAACAGGTAATGGAGAGTGATTATGTCCAAACACATCACATATGTATGAAATGTCACAATAAGACCCATCGTTAGGCAGGATTGATATGTGTTAACTAAAAACATTAAACATTAAAAGGAACAAGCTTCTCTGCTTCCTGACTTCAGATACAATGTAAAGAGCTGCCATCTACCACCCCACCAGGACTTCCCCACCAGGAAGGACGATGGTACTCTTTTTATTTTCATTTTTATTTGTTTATTTATTTATTTTGGTTTTTCAAGACAGGGCTTCTCTGTATAACAGTCCTGGCTGTCCTGGAATTCACTCTGTAGCCCAGGCTGGCCTCGAACTCACAGAGATCCGCCTGCCTCTGCCTCTGGAGTGCCGGAATTAAAGGTGTGCGCCACCACCGCCCATCGAAGGCCTGTACTCTTAAACTGTGAGCCACAATCACCCTCCCCTCCTGAAGCAGCCTTCACTGGGTATTTTGTCACAGCAAGAAAAGTAACTAACGTGCAAAGCTGGTGTCGAGTGATGTAGCGGTAACGCCCGCATTACCGATACCCGTTCACCATGTCCGAGCGAGGGGCTGCGGATTAAAAATAGAGACAAGAGACAGCGAGTCATTCGCCACGGCTGAATGCCGAATGCCAAATGCCGAATGCTGTTTATTGAAAGAGGGAAGAAACCTTAAATACAGGCTTACAACACAAATGGAGGATCCCCAAGGGCAGAAGTTCACTACCAATGGTCTACATTCTAGACCCAATGTTCTACATTCTTGCACCTAAGTTGTTTACACCAAATACAGGATGTAGGAACAAAGAACCTCCGGTAAGCTCTCCGGTGATCCTTAGGTGATAAGGAGACCAGAAGGGAATCTGAATAGGGAGGACATCTGGTCAAGGTCAGCAAGCAAGGAGGCAGCCACTCACAGTCGGGGGCAGGGCCCATGGGGCCCACAGAGTGAAGAAGCCAGTGCTGTGCTCAGTCTGACTGTGTGGCTCACAGGCTTTGGCCCTGGCTTGCAAGAGGAGTGAGGATGAGTTTGGAATTCTATCTAGAAAAGCTCCAGAATGCTGTAAGAGGAGAGCGATGGGCCACGATGGTAGGAGTTGGGACAGTAGTGTGCCGAGAGATGTGTGGACAGTGAAGGCCCACAGTTCATGAGGTTTCAGCAGGGATCAAAACTCCTTGGGGCCGGGCAGTGGTGGCACACACCTTTAATCCCAGCACTCAGGAGGCAGAGGCAGGTGGGTCTCTGTGAGTCTGAGGCCAACCTGGTCTATAGTGTGAGTCCCAGGACAGCCAGGGCTGCACAGAGAAACCCTGTCTCAAAAAAAAAAAAAAAAAACTCTCTTGGAAACTGAGGTAGAGGTCATTCATGTTGTAATATGGTAAAGAATCTTGCTGCAGGGCTGGAGAGATGACTCAGTGGTTAAGAGCACTGGTTGCTCCTCCTAGCACCCACATGGTGGTTCCCAACTGTCTATAACACCAGTTCTTGGGGGATCCAATGTCCTCTTCTGGCCTCCACAGACACCAGCCATGCATGTGGTACATAGACATACATGGAGGCAAAACACATACAATGAAATGGGGGGAAAATGTTTTTAAAGAATCTGGCTACATTCTGCCCATGTTGTGAGAACCTGAGTAAAGCTGAATTTAAAAACAATGGACTATTTGTTTGACAGAAGAAATTCTAAGATGTGCTTCCACTCGAGCTGTGCCATGGTTTCTGTTCAGTGTTCTGATCTGGGCACACAGTGAGAGCAAGTAGAGCAGAAAGATTAAAGAAAAGCACCTTGAATAAGAAGGAAGCGTGCACATTTGAAGTCCAGTAATGTTAAAAGACAACACCATCAAAAGAAATCTCACACTTGCCTTAGTCCCACAGGACTGCATTGGTCCCACAGGATATGTCCTAGCGCAAGGTCCCAACCATGAATGGTCCCAATAGATCTGTGGGACAGCGGGGTGGCTCAGAGGACAGAACTAGTTCCTCAGTGTTATTCTCTGACCTCCTCATATGTACCATACACATATGTACCTACACACACACCAGGAGGAAGAGGAGGAGGAGGAGGAGGAGGAGGAGGAGGAGAAATAGTGATGGTAAATTTTATATATGAGGGATATTGCTGAAGGGAATACTTACTGCAAAATGGCCACCTAGAGGGGTTTTCCTAAGGTTAACCTCAAAGACACACAAGGTCACAGCAGCTGTGGTGTAGACAAATTGCTAAACTGTCTTATTAAATAAAAAAAAAAAAAACATGGAGCCGGATATAACGGTGAAAACCTGAGAGATCAGGGAAATAGGGAAAACCACAGCTAACCCTACCTCACCAACTCTGAAGCTTCCAAAAGGTGAGCTATTTCCTGTCTACCCATGCCTCTATGCCTTGCTATTCTGCCATCTGATTTGCTCTCTCTGTCCAGCTACCTGCCCAGCTCTGTCACTTCCTGTCTGTCTGTACAGACCTCCAGACCTCCATGCTTAACTAGTGTTGAAATTTAAGGCATATACCACCATGCCTGGCTCTGTTCCCAGTGTGGCCTTGAACCCACAGAGATCCAGACAGATCCCTGCCTCCCAAGTGATAGGATTAAAGGCATGTGCTACCATTGCCTGACTTCTGTGTTGTGACTGGCTTTTTCCTCTGATCCTCAGGTAAATTTTATTGGGAGACACAGTATATTGGGGGACACAATACATCACCACAGCTGTGGTCCAAGCAAAGTCCAGGCGAGATCTCAAACCGACAGCAACACTTAGCATCTTCCATCTGGCAATTCTTTTGCAAGCTTGAAAGATGCATGAGGGGAGGGTGACTTATACCAAATTTCCAGAATTCAAAATTCCAGAAATCCTCTGATGCCAAGCAGTGTGTGTCCGGGTAAGATTCCCTGCATGGAGGGCGTGAAAGTAGATTACTTAAAACTGGGAAGATGGCCTGGCAGTGGTGGCGCACATCTTTAATCCCTGCACTCAGGAGGCAGAGCCAGGTGGATCTCTGTGAGTTCGAGGCCAGCCTGGTCTGCAGAGCGAGATCCAGGACAGGCACCAAAACTGCACAGAGAAACCCTGTCTCGAAAAACCAAAAAAAAAAAAAAAAAAAAAAAAGTGGGAAGATGAACCTAAGTTCCAGTGGAAACCAGAAGATGCTGGAAATATCAGGACCATTGAGTGTCCACTGGGGAAAGCTTCGTGCACAGAGTGGAGAGTCTACATGAGCGCCCGTGGACAGCGCTGGAGAGGCAGGACTGCTGGAGCCTGTATGAGTCAGCGACAAGAGCCAGGTCCTCGATATGGATGGAGCTGAAGTTTTGTGCTTTTCTTGATGGCTTTTAGTCTTGCTATGCTCTCATTTCTCCCTTTTGTAGTGGGAAAATTTATTCCGTGTCATTGTGTGTTGGAAGCATGCAACTTGCTTTTTTATTTTATAGGGATGAAATTCCCATTCTGAGATTGTCTTGATAGCCAGGCAGTGGCGGCACACACCTTTAATCCCAGCACTTGGGAGGAAAGCAGATCTCTGGGTTCCAGACCAGCCTGGTCTACAGAAAGAGTTCCAGGGATATATACACAGAGAAACCCTGTCTTAGGAGGAAAAAAAAGACTTCCAAAGAAAGAGTAAATGAATTTTACATTATGGATGAAAATGTGACAATTGGGGTATGGGTGGAAAGTTATGATTCAAAGTGCTATGTGGAGGGAAGAGGTAGCTCAGTGGTTAGGAACATTGGCTTTTCTTCTAGAGGACCTGGGTTTGATTCCAGCACCCATGTAGCAGTTCACAGGTGCCTGTGACTCCAGTCCCAGGAGATCTGACGTTGACTTCCTCCGTGGGACACACATGGTGCACAGACACACAAGGGGGCAAAACATCCATGTTCATTTAACTAATTAATTAAAGATGAAGTGCTGTGGTGGGCGTGTTGAGTGATACTGTTCCTGGGGAGATGTAAACAAGTGGCTGACCACTCATCTCAGACAGGGAATCAAAGACAGACCAAAAGATACCGCAAAAGTTCAGCCTGGTAAAGCAATAAGTTTGTTGGGATTACTTACAGAAGTGTGGGTGAGGGGTTACCTGCTGTGGAATATTGTTCTGTATGCTGTGAATATGTATTGCTCTGATAGGTTGATAAATAAAATGCTGATTGGCCAGTAGCCAGGCAGGAAGTATAGGTGGGGTAAGCAGACGAGGAGAATTCTGGGAAGAGGAAGAGCAGAGTGAGGAGTCACCAGCCAGACACAGAGGAAGCAAGATGAGAAGGCAGAACTGAGAAAAGGTACCAAGCCACATGAATAAACATAAATAAGAATCATGGTTAATTCAAGAGCTAGTCAGTAATAAGCCTGAGCTAATGGCCAAGCAGTTATAATTAATATAAGCTACTAAATGATTATTTTATAAGCGGGCTGCAGGACTGAGGTTTGGCAGAACTGGAGAAACTTTCTGACCACAGCTACCTACACAAGCAAGGATGGCTGAAAGAAAGTTGCATCATCAAAAGCACATCCCAACATGGGGTGTGACCATTCACAAAAACTGGAACCCTGAAGCTCACTATATGTACAACTTGAAGGCAGCTCAATAGATCAGAGAGTCACTCCACTATTCTTACAGCTTATATTAGCTTGGAGAGGGGAGGGCCTGGAAAACTTGGTCAGTTCCTGGGACTTCCTGAAGCTGTTGAGTTGTTTACTAAAATATAATTACATCTGTTTCTCTTTTCCCTTTCCTCCTTCCAACAATCCCTAACGTGCACACACACACACACACACACACACACACACACACACACACACACACACGCATATCTTGTTCTCTCCCAACTTCATAGACACTCTGGCCTCTTTTCTTTTAACTGGTATATATATTCCTACATGTCTGTCAATGGATGTTTGGATGGTTAAAAGACATGTGCCATATAAATACAATAGAGTATTACTTACCCATAGAAAAGTGTGAAATCACTTTGTGCTCAGAAAAATGGACAGAACTGGAAATCATCATGTTAAGTGAAAGATAAATATCACATTTACTCTCCATTGTGGGAGCTAGGAAGAAAAAGACACGAAACAGATGGAAGACCATTAGGAAAGAGGAGGAGAATAAGGTGGGGGAGAGGTAAGAAAAGGTAATAGCCGGGAGTATGACCCGTGTATATTACATGAGTGTATAAAAATATCACAGTGAACCCATTACTTGCACTATTAATAGACATCAAAGAAAGAGATGCACCTCTTTTTTTTTTTTTTTTTAATAATCAAGGTACATCCAACCTGCAGCTTAAGGGCCACATACTGCTCCCAGGATAGCTCTGAGTGTCTCTAACACAAGATCATAAACTTATTTAAATCATTGTAAGATTTGATGGGAGGGGACTAGCGAGATGGTTAAGAGCATGTGCCACTCTGCAGAGAACTTGAGTTTGGTTCCCACGTCAGGCAGCTCCAATGCTTCTGCACCCCAAAGGTATCTGCACTCACATGCACATGCTCTCACACGTAGACACATCTTTAAATGTTTTTATTTATTTTTATTTTTTGGTGACTTGATTATGCTTCTTGAGCACTAGCTTCAAAGGTGTGACAATGTCATGTTGAAACATCAAAATATTATACACCTGAAGCCATCTGTTGACTGGTTCTCTAGAGAACCCTACCAATTCAGGGATGACTCCTAATTCCTCTCTTCGAGAATCTGGGCAGTCCCCATGATATCTTCAACATTGGCGTTCATGTTACAGACAGTGTACAGTTTCCTTCCAATCCCATTGGACTACACAGTCTTGGCCCCAGTGGACACTGTAAGAGAAAGCCCCAGCAGCCCCATGGAGAGGCCGTTTCTGAAAAGACATGAGATACACAGCCATGTCCACCATGAGAGTCAGCCATCTTGGAAATGGCTCCTTCCCACTTGGATGAGTTGCTCTGGATAATGTTCAATAGAGTATAGAAAGACAGCCTGATGAGCCTTCCCCAGAGTATGAATTTGTACACTTACAAGAAATGTCCCACACTTACTGCTTTTTACAACCAGCCAGGGAGGGAGCGAGGAAAGTGAGGGGAGGTCTGCAATACTCCCTAACACATGGCTATAATGGACAGAATGAATCGTTTTAACACCTACTCTATGACAGAATGAAGGCATACACACCAGCTATGATGCTTGGGGTCATTTTGTCAAGGAACCCACTGCTGTAAACACCCCTCACAAATTCTCTGACCCTTAGCAGGCTGTTAGGAAAGTGCTGAGCACCTGGCTTGGGATCAGACAGACCAAGGTCAAAGCTGGGCTCTGCCACTCACCAACTATGTGTGACTTGAACAAGTGATTTACCCTCTAAGATCAAATCCCTCCTTGGTAATCAGGACACAAGACTATGACTACAGGAGTCGGGGGAACCAGCCAGCATTATGTCTGGTGAGTTTGAACCTGCAGGTCCTGATACAAGGATTCCAGGTCAAGGACTGGGTTTCAACTGCCAGGCATCTCTTTGGGAGGAGATGCCTGGAAACACCAGAAACACTCCGTGGGAAGTGGGATGGAAAGGGAGACAGGAGTTAAAGGCAGTTTGAAGGGAGTTTGCACTGTGGATAACCAGTGCTCAGCTCTGGACAGAGGTCAAGGAACACGAACCTCAGAGTCATTTCTGCCAGAGGGAAGACCTGGGACTGCTCCTAAGGACAGTGTCTCTCTGGAGTGTGAGACCAACTAGGGCAGAGAGCTGAGACACTGACCATGAGCACAGCTGGTGTGGACAGTTGCAAGCACAGTGCTGTTTCTCCTGCTGTGCCGCCAACACATGCACACATAATCACATACACACAGAAACACACACATACTCATTTACACACATACACGAATGTTCACGCACATAAACCTGTGCATAGCCCCTGAGATATGTGCATGCAGTTGTCTAGACGCAAGCAAACTGGCACGGGAATTCTTGGAGGAAGAACTTTATAGACTGATGTCTCTGGCCAGCAGAGGGAGCCTCTTACACATATACAAGAAGAATAGGGTGCCTCCTCCCCAGTCTCATTGTCTTAAAAGTCACTGAACTGCAGTCCTTGTGTAAAATTAATTAATAAATTTAAAAAGTCTATCACACAGACTGTGTACACATAGGCCTGAGGGTATACACTTGCAATCTCAACATATGAGAGTGGAGACAACAAAATCCAGTTCAGGGTCATCTTTAGGGGCTACTGTAATTCCAGGCCACCCTGAGCTACATGAGACCCTTATCTTAAGAAAGAAGGAGGGCCCTAAAGATGCAGCAGCCCCTGAACTCTGACGCCACCTCTCCCTTCCTCCTCTCCTTTATTCGCCCTCACAAGGTTTATGAATTTCGAGTTTGATTAACCTGTAAGACTCATGGTACCAGGGAAAACTGAGCCGCAGAGAGGAGCAATTCGGTGCTCACAGCCACCTCTAGGAAGTGGCCCTTCCCAGAGTTAGATCTCACAGATATTGGCTCCAAGTTTTTGTGGTTGTTTTGTTTTGTCGTGTTCCTAGAGGGCGACAGAGTTGCGTATGAGAGAAGTGGGAAGGTCTTGGGAAATGATGCGCGTTTGGAGCCCCTCCATCGTGACGACGATGAGGGGGCAACTGCACCACCGAGAGCCACGTGGCTTAGGTAGAACCCGGGTCTGTCAGTTTACTACTCAGCCCGCGAGTACGACGGACAGCGGATACGGGCCGACGATCCCACAACAGGCCACCAGGGGTCGCCCCAGGACACATAGCTGTGCTGCCACTGTCTCCAAATTCAATTTAGCAGATCTTCCTGACACCCGCTGACTCCCAGTGCTACACAGAGGCTTAGGAATCCAACCAGACAGGAATCCTGAAGGATGCTGCAGGAAAGGATCTGCGCTGGGACCTCAAGATAAGGGTATTGAGTTGCTTCTGTTAAATGAGATAATCGTCTAAAAAAGATGTCATCTAAAAAGATAATCATCTAAAGATAAGTCATCTAAACTGTGAGGCAGTGCATGGATTAATGAGAGCATGTGGGAAGATAACTGAGCCAAGTGACAAGGGTCATTTCCCGGCGGTGGCGCACGTCTTTAATCCCAGCCTTCGAGAGACAGAGCCAGGCGGATCTCTGTGAGTTCAAGGCCAGCCTGATCTAGAGCGAGATCCAAGACAGGCACCAAAACTGCATGGAGAAATCCTGTCTCAAAAAAAAAGAAAAAAAGAAAAAAAAAAGAAAGAAAGAAAAGAAAAAGAAAGAAAGAAAAAGAAAAAAGAAAAAAGAGTCATTCCATCTTGAGTCCAGTTTGGTCCAGGTGGAAACCCAGTCTCGAGAAAACAAGGGCTGGGGATGTGCTTGCCTATCTCTGCCAAGCCTTGGAAGAGCACAGAGGACGCATTAGGTCTCACCTGAATCTCATTATTACATTAACTGTGGAAAGGTCCTAGGCTTAGTCTTTGAACCCTTCTTCATGCACCTGGGTATGTGTGCATTTCAGTACACTCACATGCACACACAAATATAAGGACACTCACACATGCACACACAAATGTAAGGACACACACATGCACACACAAATGTAAGGACACACATGCACACACAAATGTAAGGACACACACAAATGTAAGGACACACTCATGTACACACAAATGTAAGAACACACACATGCACACACAAATGTAAGGACACACACAAATGTAAGGACACACTCATGCACACACAAATGTAAGGACACACATTCATGCACACACAAATGTAAGGGCACACACATGCACACACAAATGTAAGGACACACACACATGCACACACAAATGTAAGGACACATACACATGCACACACAAATGTAAGGACACACTCATGCACACACAAATGTAAGGACACACTCATGCACACACAAATGTAAGGACACACACACATGCACACACAAATGTAAGGACACACACACACATGCACACACAAATGTAAGGACACACACACATGCACACACACATGCACACACAAATGTAAGGACATACACACACATGCACACACAAATGTAAGGACACACACACATGCACACACAAATGTAAGGACACACACATGCACACACAAATGTAAGGACACACTCATGCACACACAAATGTAAGGACACACACACATGCACACACAAATGTAAGGACACACACACATGCACACACAAATGTAAGGACACACACATGCACACACAAATGTAAGGACACACACACATGCACACACAAATGTAAGGACACACACTCATGTACACACAAATGTAAGGACACACACATGCACACACAAATGTAAGGACACACTCATGCACACACAAATGTAAGGACACATATGCACACACAAATGTAAGGGCACACACATGCACACACAAATGTAAGAACACACACACATGCACACACAAATGTAAGGACACACTCACATGCACACACAAATGTAAGGACGCACATGCACACACAAATGTAAGGACACACACATACTGGGGCACACAGTCTTCGCTGAGGGGGGGATTTGCTGTTTCTTGTAATGTAGGCATCAAATTCAAGTGCAATGCTCTACCAGATGAGCTACATTCCCTCCACCACCCTCACCCCACCCCTGCAACCCTTTAGTCCTTTCTTGACTTTTTTTTTTTCTGACACTCTATGTAGTACTGGCTGTCCTGGAGCTCCCTATACAGACCAAGCTGGCCTTGAGCTCACCTGTCTCTGCCTCCAGAGTGCTTGGATTAAAGATATGCACCACCAAGCCTGGCTCCCTAAGTCTTTAAATGCTGTCTAAGCACTTAGACTTCCAAAATGTGTGTTCCAGCCTGGAATCCACATTCAAGCTCAAGAATTATTCACCAGGAGTCCCAGGAAAGGCGCAAAGCTACACAGAGAAACCCTGTCTCGGAAAAAAAAAAAAAAAAGAACTATTCCCCAGGGGTACAGCTCAGTGGTAGAGTGTTTGCCTAGCAGGCACAGGACCCTGGATTTGATTCCCACACTGCATTCCATCCTTCTGGGATCCTGTTTCACGTCTCAGAATCTGACATCCTGATCTCACCACTACCATCTCCTCCACTCTGCACCCCCGTGTCTGCCTGTGGCAGGTCCACCTTGTCAAGAGATTGAGACAAACCTAGAGCCCTCCCCTTCTCCTGAACCCCACATAAGGCAAACCTGCCAGAACTTCCTTCGAGGGACAGCCACTCCTCCCTGGAATCGATCACCTTAATCACCTCTATAGCACCGTCTTGATTCGGCCATCATCAGGACCACCTGACCCCTTTGCCTCATGAAGTCTCCATTCAACACAGCAGCTGTCATGTCCCACCACTGTTTGGGCCCCTCCATAGCTCCCCATTTTTTCTCACACGAGAAGTTGACATCTGTATAGTATCCTCCAGCGTGCTTAGTGAATTTGCTGGTTTCTTTACATATCTATTGTCATTTATCATCTTGCCCTTAGATGTCACCTATGCAAAGGCCCCAAGTAAGCATGGCTCCCAGCAGATGCCTATTAATATTGGATGAACTGATATGGTCAATATCATCATTGCCCCAACTCTAATACTCTGCATGTCAGCCTGGCTCCCGGAGCCAGACCTGGTTCCTCCCTCCTTTTAGTCTCCACAGCTAGCTAGCTACCCCGGTCCAGAGCCATGATCCCTGAGTCTAATTTCCATCTTTCCCAGGACCCTGACCCCCAGTACGCCCCCACAACGCCCCTTCATTCTAAGCCTGATCTAACCCTTCCCTGTCCCTGTTCACCCCTGCCATGGCTCCCTGCTGCTGTCTGCTCGGTCTACTAGCCTTCCTCCGCTCCCACCACCCAGACGCAAACACCTCCGCCTGCTGTGAGTTTCTAAAGCTCTTCATGCTCTTCTCCAATCCGGGCCTTCGCTGACACTGTTCCTCTGCCTGCGACACCCTTCCCTCCCGATCATCCACTCAGCTTCCACTCCCCAGCATCAACGTCCCCTGACGCTCCACTCCCCACACCTCTGTCTTATCACCCAGAACCAGGGGTCTCATGTTTGAAGCACCTGTCATCCGTTTCAAATAATCATTGCCGTGTGTAATTGTTAGTTCAGCACCTGCTTCTCCCTGAGGAGGGTAGGAACTAGGCTGGTTTGTGCTCCTGGCCCCATGACAGTAGACACTGAATTAATATGCAGTCTGTTGACCAAATAAACAGTGCACAAACTGTCTCCAAAAATCTGAGTTTAGTTCAAGAACAAACAGCTTCCCCCTAGTCGCTTCCCAGCTGCCAAGGAGCCCTCCTCCCCAACTTGGGCTCCAGATCTGGGATGGGATGAGGCGGAAGGTATCTGCATCTCCTTGCTTTTACTCTTTAAAAAAAAAAAAATGAGAAAACTCAGCAAAGGGACGGTGACCATGGAGGAAATGGCTTGCAAGGGTCCGGGTTCACAAAACAACAACAACAAAGCAAACAGCCAAAGTCCTGAGATTCAGCTTATGCAGTCCTTCAGTGTAGTTGCGTGTCCCGGAAAGGTGACGTTGAAGATTCAGGGCTGCAACCTCAGACTCCAGCTTCTAAACCTTCAGTTTAGAAGCTAACCTGGGCCGTAGCCAGAGGGAACGCGAGGATCCAGTCCCAGCGTTGAGTTTTAGGTCCAGGGAAGGTTCTGTGGGTCCGGCTGGGGAACCTGAATCCACAGGGCTAGGGTGAGCTGCCTTGCCTTGGGGGCGGGGCCCAAGCCCTAGGGGGCGGGGCCTAATCTGACTCCCACAGGCTGAAGGGCTGTGAGGGTAATTTAAGGCGGAACTTTGACCTCAAGGGGTGGAATCAGATCCCAAGGGGCTGGGCCTTGTCCTGAGGGGCGTGGTCGGCACCAACAGGATGCTCCTCCACAAAGCTTTATCCTTCTTGTGCTTTCAAGGAGCGTGGTCTACGCCTTCAGGATCTTGGAGGGGCACCCAGGCCCTTGGAGGCGTGGTCTAGGCCTGAGTGGGCGGAGCCTGAACCCGGGGGATCCGCAGGGCCCCGCGCCTTCAGGCCCGCGGGGGCAGAGGCTCCACGTTGAGCCAGATGCCGTTCTCCGTGCGCAGAATGAGCTCCGGCTTCCGCCGCACCTTGCGCGTTCGGTCCACGGTCAGGCGGAAGCGCAGCAGTGTAAGCGCCACGACCACTCGCATCTCTGCCATGGCAAAGCTCTGCCCAATGCAGTTCCTGCAGGGAGGATTCAAATGAGAGGCAAGGATCCTTAGGACATGTCTCTGGACATGACCCTGGAGTCAAATGTTCAAATCCTAGCACAGCCTGCGACTATCAGTGCATCCTGATGGATGACCGCCCTTGTCTGAGCCTCAGTTCCCGCTTCTATAGAAACGAACGAAGACCACATCACAGAGCTGTTAGAAGTGTGTGAGCCCAGAACCCGGGGTCTAACATACAGGAGGGGTACCCTCTTATCAAGGACGGAATTGAGATCTGATGCTGAACCCTTGGTTCCGTCAAGGGTACAAAGGGGACTTGGGTTGCCAGAAATTACTTGTGGGTGAGACTTGGTCCCTGCTTCCATGGGGGCGCATCCCTGGCCTGACACTGGCCAAGTCCCTCCCACTTGTGATGATGTCTGGGGTTAGTAGAGGCCTTACCTGGGACCTGCTGAGAAAGGTACGTAGGCCAGCGGGGAGCGCTGCTGTGGGGTGTCTGGGTCAAAGCGATAAGGATTGTACACCTAGATAGGAATTGCCTGGGTGAGTCTGGGTTCCGGCCCAACCATACAGCCTAGCCTGCACCTCAGCCTCTGAGGGTCCCTGCAGCTGGAACACCTCGGGGCCATCTGGTCCGATCTATCTCACACACTAGAGTTTAGCCATGCCTGTCTCCTGTTGTCCGGCACCCGGGCTTTTTTCTACCTCAGGTTCTTTGCACTTGATGTTTCCTGAGCCTGGAACAGGCCTCTCCCTGTTCTTCATACTCATTAGGTCTCAGCTCAAACATCATCTTGTCTTCGAGGCCTTTCCTGATCCCCTGAGCTGAATACCCCCACCCCGTCTGTTTTTACTTCCTTAAAGCATTTAGCAATTCCCAAAATGATCTTCTCTATTGGCCTGTCGCCCTGAGTTTGACTTCCAGGTCCATGAGGGCAAAGGCAGTGTCATTGTAGGTGGTCAGTGCCGAGCAGAGCACTCAGTGACTATTTGTTGACTTCGTGAGTTAACAAGGACTGGGTGGAACAGTGGAGCAGGAGGGCCAGTCCCTGCAAGCAGCCCTGAGAAGGAGCCAGAGCCATAGGAAGGCACAGGCAGGAGCTTACCTTAGAATCAGGCCACACTAAGGGGTTGTAGTGCGTCCCATAGATACTGAGCAAGCAGATAATACCTGTAGGGACAGTTGGAATCAGTGGGACCCAAGGGAGTCTTTGGAAACACACACACACACACACACACACACACTCACATATACATGTATATATATATACGGGATAGTAATAATAATAAGGGGATAGTAGTCGTAATAATAATAATACTGACAATAATAATTTGTTTGAAAGAAACTGACCCTCTGCCATCAGTACCCCCAGATCCAGCCCTGCCTCACCCACCCCTTCCTTTCCACTACGGATACAGACACATCTACCTCCTTCACACACACCTAGGTTTCCCTCCATGATGATTAGCTATATCAACTTGATACAGTCTAGAATCACTTGGAAAAGGAGTCTCAACGAGGGATTGCCTAATTAGATTTGTGTTGGGATGACAGTAAGAAATTTTCTTTTTCAATATTTGTTTTTATTTTATATGTACTCTGTGTGTGTGCGTATACAATTTATGTGTGTGGGTGCCCACAGAGGCTATAAGTGAGTGTCAGATCCTCTGGTTCTGAAGTTGCAGGTAGTTGTGAACTGCCCAACCAGGTGCTTGGAACTAAACTCAGTTATCTACAAGAATAGCAAGTGCTTTTATTATTTTTTTTAGGTTTATTTATTGCGTATATGAGTATTTTACCTGCATGTATGTGTCCATACCACATGCAAGCCTGGTGCATGTAGAGTTAAGAACAGGGTATCAGATTCCCTGGAACTGGAGTTACAGATAGTGTGAGCCACCGTATGGGTGCTGGGAGCCAGCGCTTTTAAAGTACTGAGCCGTCTCTCCAGCCCCCATAAAAGATTTTTTAAATTGGATTACTTAAGGTGGGAAGACACACTGCATGTGGGTGGCAGCATTTCATGGGCTAGGACCTGGACAGAATAAAAAGGAGAGAAGTGAACACTGGCGTGCACAGAGCCATTCATTGCTCTGTGCTCTTGTCTGTGGCTGCAACACGACTAGCTGTTTCAAATCCCTACCACCCTGACCCATCTACCATGATGGACTACAGCCAAATACACACTTTACCCCTAAAATTGCTTTTGTCGGGTTATCTTGTCACAGTGACAGGAAATGAAAGTAAGATGCCCTCATCACCAGCAACAGACACACAGGGATCTTCCCCCTCACAGGGATCCCGCACCCACAGCAGGCCTGGCCCGACCCCTGTAAACCACGCCGCAGCAGTGGAGGGCACAGAGCAGGCACCTTTGGGAATGATGCGCCCATCTGGCAGCTTGATGTCCTCGGTGCATCGGCGAGAGATGAGCGTCACAGGTGGGAACTGTCGGAGGCTCTCCTTGATGCACATGGTGGTGAAGGGCAGCTGAGTCAGGTCATCCCTGGAAAGAAAGGCATTGTGACTCATGCACACACGGAAACAGTTTTGTAAGGCCAGTTCAAAAGATCCAGAGTGGCCCCATGGCTGCTGCAGTTTACAGATGTCCCAGGCCGGTGTCGTGAGTGTGGCTGACCAGGAAGGAATGAAGATGTTCTAAAATGACTGCACCACGCATTCTGACCATCTGACTACTGAAGCCATGGAGTCCTAGAAACTGGAATTCCCCCAGGAATCTAATGCCAGGAAGGGAAAACGTAAAGGCTAGGCACCCAGAAGGGAAACTCTCCCAGAAAGAGATTTACAGTTGGACCACTTTACAGAGCATATGATGATGACTTGCCTCCTCCATAGTGTGTCAGTGCACACAGAACTTTTTTTTACTCTTCTGGAATCCGCATTGAGAAGAACATGCCCCAGAGTAACCCCGGATCCTAGGAGAGTTAGGAGATACCTGGAAGAGACCTGAACCCAGCCTACGATTTGGAAGCAGCCCTTCTCCACACAACTGAGCCCAGTGGTCACACACACAAAAAATCGTGTGTGGGTAAAAGCGATAACTAAATGCTTGCTACAGGCCACTGGATTTGAGGGATGTTTGTCATGTGGTGGGACCACAACAGTTGCTGATGGAATGGTTCTGAGAACTGCTGAAGAAGGGGTGGGCATCTCAACCAGTCCCAAGAACTGGAATTCTGAAAGCTTAAGGGGCTTGTCTAAGGCCACATAATCAGAACGTGGTAACGAAGAGACTCACACTCAAGACCCTGGCCTCGGTTATCTCCCTCCAGTCCTCCCGACCCTCCCAACTGACCAGTCCAGCTCTTCGAGCTCCCGGCCCTTCATGACTTCTTGGATCTCTTCCCGGCACTTCTCCTGGTACTCGGGATACTTCGCCAGGTTGAACAGCGCCCACGACAGCCCACTAGATGTTGTGTCGTGACCTATGGGCAGACAGGTGTAGTGGAGCTACTACCTCCAGGCAGGTTAGTGTTCCCTGAGGTGTTCCCGACACCAGGAGGACAGCGGCACTTCTTCTCGGCCTCACTCAGCATCCTTACCTTCAAACATGAACGTGTCTGCCTCAGCTCGGATGTCCTCATCAGACAATTCCTTTCCCTCTTCATCCTGCAATCACGGTGGAGGATGCTGAGCCCACTTTATCCCACTTCCTACATCCTAGAGGTTCCCCAAAGTCAAATCTACCTATTTTCCCTTTTGACTTTTTCTTTTCTTTCTTCCCACTTCTATTTTTTACATTTATTTATTTAGTGTATGCACACATTTATTTATTTAGTCTGTGTGTGCGTGCATGCATGCATTCATGCATATGCTATGCTGCACATGTGAGAACCAGGACAACTTGCTAGGATCATTTCCCTTCTTTGAACATGTGGGTCCCAGGGATTGAACTCAGGTCGTCAGTCTTTGCAGCAAGCGTCTTCACCGGCTGAGCCATATTCTTATCCCTTCTACCCCACTCTCTCAGAGACTCCATATGCCGCCCAGACTCATCTCAGTCTCCCAAGGGCTGGAGTTACAGGTGTGCACGCACCACTGTGCCTGGCCTCCCATCCACCCCCTCCTAACCTACACTGGGTACAAATGCTCCTAGCAGAGGGAAGGATGCAATGTACTACAAAAGAGATGAAAGGGGAAGGAATGTCAAAGGGAGTTCAGACAAGCGTCACTTGACAATTATGTTACAGTTCAAAAACCGAATGAAGGGGACAGAAAGATGAATCAGTATGTAAAGGTGTCTCCTGCCCATCCTGACAGTCTGAGTTCAATTCCCAGAACCCACGTGGTATGAAAGAATCAACTCCCATAATTTGCCCTCTGACCTCCACATTCATGCTGTGGCACATGCATGCTCACACACCTTCATGGACTCACAAAATGAATGAATGAATGAATGAATGAATGAATGAATGAATGAATGAATGAATAATAAATGCAAAAAGAAGAGGAGGGGAAATGCATTAGGCAATTTCACCATTTACATAAACCAACAGATACAACTTCACTAAGTGATTTGGTGTGTGTGTGTGTGTGTGTGTGTGTGTGTGTGTGTGTGTGTGTGTATGTGTGTGTGTGTTGTTGCAGATGGAGTCAGGGCTGTGCATTTCCTAGGCAAAGCTGCCTCTCAAGCCTCTCCTGGGAGACGCTATCTGGGGTCAGAGAACAATTTTCAGGAGTCGATTCTCTCCTTCCATCATGTGAGTTCTGGGGGTCGAACTCAGGTCATCAGACTTGCTGACAAGCCTCCTTACCCACCTAGCCACCTTGCCAGCCCTCCTCCTCTTCTCTCTCCTCTTTCTTCATTGTGATCCTTTCCATTTCTTCACAGGTTATGTAGCCCAAAGTAGTCTCAAACTTACAATCCTCCTGCTTCAACCTTCCACGTTCTGGGATTATGTGCCACCAGACCCAGCTGTTCTAAGTTACCTAAGATGACTTAACCCACACAAGGGCCACGATCATCTCTGCACACCCGCATTTACTGGGTAGCTCCTGGCAGCCATTTATCCTGCTGGATCACCAACAAGTTTGTCATCAGGTCTTACGAGCACCAGGATACAAGAGATGGGAATGGTGATCTCAATCATATGCCCTCTGAGTGGCAGAGCCATGGCTATATCAAACTGTATCAAAAACTCCACACGAGAGGCTAGGCACACACCCCTGTGACGCCAGCACTAGGGAGATGGAGGCAGGAGGATCAGAAATTCAAAGTCATCCTCAGCTATACAAGGACTTTGAGGTCAGTATTGGCTAAACTAGACACTGCCTCAAAAGGAAAAAAAGACAACAAACAAGAACGACTGGGGAAATAGTTCAGTAGTTAAGAGCACTTGCGGCTCTTGTAGACGATCTGGGTTTGGTACCCAGCACTCAGCATCCACATCAGGCAGCTCACGACTGCCTGTAACTCCAGCTCCAAGGAGTCTGACCCTCTTCTGGACCCTAAGGGCACGTGAACTCAGACATACACATGCACACATATTTAAGAGTGAAATAAATGTAAAAACATCAGGCTGGCGGGATGCTCAGTGGGTAAGAGTACTTGCTGTACAAACACTAAGACCTGAGTTTAGATCTCCAATACACATTTTATTAAATTAATTAGTTAATTAAAATTAACTAATTAATTAATTAATTAATTAAAAACTCCATAGCTTTGTGTGCATTGGGGTCAGAGACAAGCAGATCTCTGTTGCTGGCTGGATAACCAGACTAGATGAAATGGCAAGATTCCAATCCCATGAGAGACCGTGACTCAAGGCAGAAAGCAATAGAGGAAGATACCACACTTCCTACGCTGGCTGCTGAATCCAAATGTGCATGTATAGGCACTCACACCCACACACTTACATACACACAAATCCACAGAAGGATGAGCCGTAGCTGAATGACAGGGCACTTGCATAGTATTCTTTATGCCCTGGGTTCAATTCTCAGAGCGCCAATGATAATAAAAACAAGAGTGTTTTGACTGGAAGTCTGTTCGGTGGTTTTTTACAAGCACTTGCTGCTCTTCTAAAGAGCCCAGTTCAGTTACAAGCACCTGTGTCAGGGAGCTCCCCTGAAACTCCAGGCTACCCAATGTCCTCTTCTGACTGCCACGGGCATGTGCACTTGTGCGCACAAACCCATGCATAGACACATGGTTAAAACTAAGAGTGTTTGCACAGAACCTATAATCATCTTCTTGTATACTTTAAGCCCACCTAACAGAATAGCTGGGCATCATGGCATATACCTTTGATCTCACCACAAAGGAGGCTGAGAAGGAGGATTATAGACTGTGAGTTTGAGGCCAACCTGGGAATTGCTGAGGGAGAGGAAGAGGAAGGGGGTGAGGATGAACAGATGAAGCTGGAAAGATGGATCAGCAAGCAAAGGCACTTGGACACCAAACCTGGTGGGCCCCGAGTTTGAACCCTGGAACCAGACCCGCATGGTTGAAGGAGAAAACCAGCTCCCACAAGTTGTCTACTGATCTCCATAAAAGCTCCCTAGCGTGTGTGTGTGTGTGTGTGTGTGTGTGTGTGTGTGTGTGTGTCTGTTTAAGTTTACAGAAATGTTCCACAGAACAGACCACACTCTAGACTATAATGGGGCTCATTTAAATTAAAAAGACCGAAGTACTCTGTTGTGACATCTGAATGAACCCACCCACATTGTGCCCCTACACCTGGCTCCTTCCTGTAATCCCCAAGAGTTTGAGCATCTTTTTTCATCAGTGGGTGCAATTCCCATGCCAGGCTCTAGGGGCAGAAGCCCGCTTTCACCCAGCCTTACCTTGGCCAGCAGCAGCACATCTATGAAGTCCAAGGTTTTGCCTTGCTTGGCCTTCAGCCACGCCTCGGCACCCTGCTGGCGCAGCGCCCGCCGCCGCTCCTGGATGACTTCGGTGGTGAACTTGTGCACGGTGTCGCAGGCCTGACGGAAGCGCCGCCCGTCGGCCGTGAGGTAGTAGATGAAATCCAGGTAGTGATGCAGGCGGTATTGACGTCTCACCACCAGAGCGCTCAGTTCGATGATGGAAGAGATGTAATCGCTCATTCTCCTGCAGAAAGAAGGGCAGTGAGCCACCCGCGCGGCCCAGAGACACGCATGGGGCCCAGCCTCTGTTGCATAATGACAGACAGAGGTCCTGCATTAACCGTCTTTTGTTATTTTTTTTTAAATTATTTTTTATTTTATGTTTGTGAGTGTTTGCCAGCGTGTATGTCTGTGCACCAACTGTGTGCAGTGCCTGAAGGGACCAAAAGGGAGTCTGATCTACTGGGGCCTGAGTTACAGATGATTGTTAGCTGCTACGTGGGTATTTGGAACTGAATGACGAGCTCCCCAAAAGAAGCAAGTGCTCTTAATAGCTGGGCCATCTCTCCAGCCCCTGTATTTTCATTTAATCTATATTTTCTCTCTCTCTCTCTCTCTCTCTCTCTCTCTCTCTCTCTCTCTCTCTCCCTCCCTCCCTCCCTCCCTCCCTCCCTCCCTCCCTCCCTCTCTCTCTCTCTCTCTCTCTCTCTCTCTCTCTCTCTCTCTCCCCCTCCTCCCCCATCTGTGTGTGTGTCTGTCTGTCTGTCTGTCTGTCTGTCAATGGACTGCAAGGCTGTGCACATGCTAGGCCAGCACTTTACCAACTGAGCTATACCGCCAGCCTTTTTGTGTTTTTAAGACAGGGTCTCTTGTTGCCCAGGATGGAGTCAAACTCACTATGTAGCAAAGACTGACCTTGAGCTTCTGATTTCCCTGCCTTTTTGCCCACCAAATGCTTGGATTACAGGCATGCACCACCACACATGACTTATTTTATTTAAAGGGTTTTGTTTTGTTATTCTTTTATTTTTATTTTATGTGTATGAGTACTTTGCTTGCACATCTGTGCACTACATATGTGTCCCTGGTGCCCTCAGAAGTCAGAAGAGGGTGCTAGATCCCCTGGAACTGGAGTCAGAGGTGGTGGTGAACTGCCAGAGATGTGTTAGGGAATCAAACCTGGAGCCTACACAACAGCATCAAGTGCTCTTAATCACGGAGGCATCTCTTCAGCCGGTGTTTTCAGTTTTAATTATATCTTTGGGGGGGGGGGGTCTGAATGTATGTGTGTTCACCACCTGCATGCAGGTTGCCTAGGAGTCCAGAAGAAGGTACCAGATTCCCCCAGAACTGGAGCTGTAGGTGGTTTGTTAACTGCCCATCATTTGTGCTTAGAACCAAATTCTGGTCCTCTGCAAGAGCACTATGTGCTTTTAACCACTGGTTTATCCCTTAAGCCCTGTACCTGGCTTATTTTATTTTATTGCACAAGACTAGAAGTGGAGCCGAGGGCCTCCTACGTGAGGCCCTCCACCTCAGAGCTGCACAGCCAGTCCATAACAAATATCTGGGGAGTGAATGAACTCGAGTGAGTGTTGTTTTATTAGTTCACTCAACAAATATTCACTGAACGCTTTTTACATGCCAGGGAAGCTGCCACATTATTTTATCCTTCGAGACTATCTCAACATCAGGTATTCTCATCTTTGTGTAGCAAAGGACTGGGGCGGGGGGCAGTGGCTTACTCCTGCAATCCCAACACTAAGGAGATGGAATCAGGGAGGATCAAGAGGCCACCCTGGGTACAGAGTGAAAGCCTGGAGGATGGGATGGAGGCATGGCCCAGCAGTTAAGAGCACATACTACTCTCCCAGAGGAATCAAGTTTGATTCCCAGCACCCACGTTGGACAGTTCACAGCTTGCCTGTGACTCCAGCTCCAGGGCGTCTGACACCTCTAGGCTCTAGGGGCACCTGCATTCATGTGCACGTACCTATGCACAGACACGTAGGCATGATATTTAATGACAGACAAGTTTTTAATATATCTTTTTAAAGGAGGAAAAGAAAGTGAGGATGAGGAAGGAGGAGGGCAGATGGGGATGAAAAAAATAACAATACAGGAAGGAGATGAAGAAAAAGAAGAAAAGGAAGAAGAGGGGATAAGATGGAATAAGAGGGAAGAAAAAGAATAAGAAGGACAAGAGGAGGAGAGAGAAGAGGAAAGAGAAGGAGATGGAGGAACTAAAGAAAGAATGAGGTGGGCATTTCCAGGCTGTACCCTCTCTGTGGAGGAATGAGGGAGAGTAGAGTTTCCTGAGCATCTACTAAGTTCCAAGACACTGGCTGACATTGTTTTACTTACTTAATTATGTATTTATATGGGGGTTTTGCTTGCTTGCTTGCTTGCTTGCTTGCTTGCTTGCTTGCTTGCTTGCTTGCTTGCTTTTGAGATGAGTTCTCAAGATATAGCCCAGGCTATCCTAGAACTCACTGGGCAAGCTGGCCTTGACTCAAAAGCTATCTGCCTGCCTCTCACTCCAGAGTGCTGAGATTAAAAGCGACCACCACGATGCTCTATGGGGTTTTCTAAGCTGTCCAGGCTAAACTCAAACTCAAGATCCTCTTGCCTCAACCTCTCTAATGCTAGGATTATGGATTGTGGGTGTGAACTACCACACCCAGCCAAAATCTCGTTTAATCCTTTTTATAAGAGAACTGAGACTCAGAGAGGTGTGTCATCTTGGGGGCCACCCAGGAAGAAAAAGAAAGAACACAAGGCTGTGGGTGCGCAGCCCAGCTTGCATCACAGCAGGGAGGGTCCCTCTCTCCTCCCGCCCCCACCTACCCTAGGGGCCACACTCACTCCTGGCAGTCACTGTTGTAACTGAACACACATTTCTGAAGGCTGTCCAGGGTCAGGAGGCTGACGTGCTCAAACATGTCAAAGGAGGCCACCGAGCCTTCTGCCAGATGCCGCCGCCATTTAGCCTGGAAGAGAGACCCAAGGCAACCAGGCATGAAGACCACGGCCCACGAGCTGGTCAGACGGGAGCAGGCGGGATCCTAATCGCCAATCCAGTTCAGGCGTAGCAAGGGACGCTGCCCCCCTCCGCTCTGAGGCCTTCCCGGATGAGGCCAACCTCCTCCCACCACTCAGCCCCAGGACTCACGTGCATGATGTCCGTGCACTGGTTGAAGATCTTCATGTAGGGCTTCAGGATGTCGAAGTGGAAGGCGGGTGTGAGCAGGCGTCGGTGCCGGCTCCACTTGTTCCCTTTGCTGAGCAAAAGTCCATCCCCTGAACCCAGAAAACCAAGGGCTACTGGCCTCTCCTCTCCCCCGCGCTGAAGCGCTCCAAGAAACCCCGTACTCTTCTGTGATTTCATGTAAAATGCAATCATTTTGGCTCCACGTTCAGTATGAGGTGTGTTTAGAGGCCATTGGAGAATCACAGATAAACAGGAGCCACACACACATCCCCACCCCACACCCACTTTCTCCCCCAGCTGCCAGCTGGTGCCTGCTTCACGTGATCCCAGTTCATCCTAAGATTGAAAGCTACACGAAGTCTAAGGCCATGTGTCAGAAATGGAGGGAATCTTCAGCCCCAAGACACACATCAGATGAGGCTTTGTGCTGAACTAATGGGATAGGAATCTGGGGAGGGGACAGGGCTAGACACCACTCACTGAAGATCTCAGCCAATGAGAAATCCAAAGGGCAGAGAAATGTTAGAAATATAAAAACCAGGGAGAGATGGCTCAGCAGTTAAGAGCGCTGGCTGCTCTTCCAAAGGACCCTGGTTCAATTCCCAGCACCCACATGGTGACTCACAACTGTCTGTAACTCCAGTTCCAGGAGATCTGACACCTTCATACAGACATACGTGCAGGAAAAACACCAATGCGCTAAAAATAAATAAATTTTTTTTAAAAAGAAGTATAAAAACCAGTTTGGGATCAAATTGAGTGGGTGGACAGCCATTTTGCCTATCCTCTGTGCTGACAGCCAGCTTTCCAAAGTTGTAAAATAAACAGGTTTGTTTTTACTGCTCTGAGTAGCCTGCACGCTCAGGAAATGAAGACCAGCATCCTTTCTTCAGCACTCACCTAACCACGGCTTCAGGAAGCTATAGAAAAACTCATCCTTGGGCGCAATGGCAGCTGTGGAGAGAGAGGAGGCATGGGCATTCCAGACCGAGTTCTGACCTCCGCTTAGGACCTCCTTGGGCCTCTTCTCTAGGTTCCTGCCTCCCATCTCACCCCACCTTCACATCTATCACTTGAGAAATCTTACAACATGCTGATCTGAACTCCAGTCTCTCCTGCTCAAACACCTCCCTCGGCTCCCCATTAATCTTGTAAAAGAGCTTTTGGTTTGGGCATGGTGTTTTATGTGTGTAATCCCAGCAGCTGAGATACTGAATCAGGAAGATTACTGTAAATTTCCTTTTTTATTTATACAGAATAGCATTAGCTATATACATAGTGAGTTCTAGACCAACCTGGGCTGCTATGTACTAACAGCTTTTCTAAAATAATAAATAAATAAATAATTTGGGCCTGCAAGATGTCTCTGTGAATAAGGGTGCTTCCTGCCAAGCCTGATGACCTGAGTTTAATCCCTGGGACTCAGAAGGAAGGAGAAAACTGACTCCCACCCACAACTTGCGCCCCGACATCCACATACATAATGTAGTGCAGACTCATACACATGTGCACGCACGCACGCACTAAAACTAAATATAAAAGAAACCCAAGCTTTAGAAAAAATTATATGTATTTATTTACATATGTGTTTGCATGTGTAGGCACACTCATGCCCTGGCACTGGTGTGGAGGTCAAAGGACAGCTTGTAGGAGTCAGTACTCCCCTTCCTTCTGGGTCTCAGAGATTAAGTTCAGTTTGTCAGGCTTGTCAGCAATTGCCTTTACCAGAGGAGCCATCTCACCGGGCCTGAATGCTGGACTTTCTTATATTGAAATAAATAAATACATAAATAAATAAATAATAAAAATCCACGCTCAGCCTCCCGCTGATGGCTCTGGCGCATTCGGTCCCTGCACCCAGACTCTTCTGCTCAATCCTTCAGCAGTCTCACAGCACAGCATCACTCACCCACCGCCAGGCCATGTTCCCTTGGGAAGGACCACACGCCCTAACCTTCCCTGCTCTCAGCTCTGGCCCAGCATCTGAATCACGGCTGTAATCCCACAGCCAGCCTCACCTTCCTGTCTGTCTGACATGCCAGCCTGCTGACAGTGACGGGAGCCTCTGCCGCTGCACCCACCCATCACCCACCGGCACCCGGACAGGGCTCATTTTCAAAGCCATCGATGATCGGCCCTGGTCCGGACATTGCCCCGAACAGACATCTCTATCCTCCAGCTCTTGTCACTCCCATCACACAGGACCAACAGCATAGAGTCTCTCTGCTCCTAAACAATGTCAGGTGTCCCTTGTTGTTGGGGAGCATATCTGTGTTCCCCAAAGTTCAGATGCTGAGGCCAAAGTTTTAAGTCAGCTTGCGATACATAGTGAGGCTCTTTCTGACTAAACCAAAAGCCAGCTAGTGAAGTACTTGCCTTGCAAACAAGACAGCCTGAGTTTGGTCCCCAGAACCCACATTTAAACGACACCAAAGCTGATAAGATGGTGAGTGGGCCAATGAGATGACTCAGTGGGTAAAGGAGTTTATAGTCAACCCTGAACACCTTCGTTCTGATCTTGGGTCCCACAAGGTGGAGAGAACCAACTCCTCTGGGTTGTTCTCTGACCTCTTCACATGTGCTATGGCCCTTCCTCTGCCTTCCCCACATACCAGACAAAAATTCAATTTAATTTTTTAAATTGCACTTACAATCCCAGCAATGTGGGGGTGAGGAGAAGTGACTGTCTGGGGCTCACTGGCCAGCCAGCCTTGGCAAGCTCCCGGCTAGTGAGAGATCCTGTCTCAAAAAAAAGACTGGAGGCACCTGAGGAACGACAGCTAGGGCTGTCCTCGGGTTCCCACTTGCACACATGTATATACACATGCTCCCAGACCAACACACACACACACACACACACACACACACACACACACACACACACACACCAAAAGCTGGATATTGCCAAGTCACAAATTAGGGGATCTGGAAGGCCCCATTCTCCTTTTTGAACCTGCATCTACCATGATAACCATCCATCATGGCTGGATCTGGCTGCCGTGATGACCAAGAAGCTCCAGGGAAGAGAACATGGCAGCTTTGAGTGAGCCTGCACTAACGAGGCAGGTCCTGGGGCCGGGGCCGGGGCCGGGGGTGCTGTACAGCAGTTCTTCAAGGGAAGAGACTCGAGGGTGTCCTGCAGCAACTGCATGCCAGGGTGAACTTCCTGCTACCGATGGCTTCAGGCCATCAGTAATACCATCGGGCCTGGTATCATACTGCTGTTTATTTTTGTGAACTGGCAAGTCATAAGCTTTGCAATGAGATCTAGGAAGGAACCCCATGTCACTGTGGGACACCATGTCCCCAAAACCTTCAGAGATGGGGGTGCTATTTGGCACTATGAGGTTAAGAATATCAGGTGTGGATCCAGATCTTTGTAGATGATGTTGCAAAGACTGCTAACCAAGGAAACTCAGAGAAATCAAAGCTGATGCAATGAGCTGGGCGTGGTGGCACATGCCTGCAATCCCAGGAGGAAGCAGGAAGTTCAGAAGTTCAGGATCACCTTGGGCTACACAGTGAGTTCAAAGCCAGCTTGAGACACCAGAGACTCTGCCTCAAAAGAAGAAAAAAGAACCTTTTTCATTCAGTAAATGAATGAATGGATGGATCAAAGGGTGGGTGGATCAGGGGAAAAATAGGAGCTGGAAAAGCGGTTCTGAAAGTAAGAGCACTTGTACAAGCATAAGGACTGAGTGTCGATGCCCAAAACCCAGGAAAAAGTCAGGGCCCAGAGAGCTGCTTCAGTGGGTGAAGATGCTCGTCACCAAGCCTAACGACCCAAGTTAGCTCCTCGGAACCCCGTGGTTGAAGGAGAGAACAGACTCTTGCAAGTTGCCCTCTCCCCTCTGCACACATGCTGTGGCTCACACCCACCCTAACACGCACACAAAATCAATAAACAAAAACAAGTCAGGCATGGCTGCATGCACCTGTGACCCCAGTGCTGGGGAGTGAGAACAGAATCTCTGAGGCTCACAGACCACCAGTCTAGCTGAAAAAATGTCAAGTCTCAGGTTCATTAAGGACTTGTTCCTTGAACTACAAGTGTGCATACACACACACACACACACACACACACACACACACACGCACGCACGCACACACGCACGTACATATGTACGTACACTTGTTTTTAATTTTAAAAGAATAAAGAAAAGGAAGGAAGGAAAGGAGAAATGAATAGTTGGATGAATGGATAGGTGGGTGGGGTTGGTGAGTGGATGGGTGAGTGAATGGGTGGATTAATAGATGGGTGGATGAATGGGAAAAGGGATAGGTAGATGAGTGGGTGGTAGGTGAATGGTAGATAGATGGAAATTTAGTGATTGGGTGGGTAGATATTTAGTGAATGGATGAATTGATGGGTGGGTGGATGGATGGGTGGGTGGGTAGATGAATGGGTTAGTAGGTAGTATGGGTAAGTGGATGAATGGATGATTGGGTGGGTAATTGGATATATAAATAGACAGATTGGTGGATGAATGGGAAGATGGGTAGGCAGATAGATGGGTGAGTAAGTAAGTGAGTGGATGGATGGATAGATGGATGGATGGATGGATGAATGGAAAGCATATGTGTGGATGGATAGATGCAAGGTGGTCGGATGGGTAGATAAATGAATACGTGGAAAATTGCATGTATGCATACATGATGTATAGATGGGTGATTGGGTAAGTGGATGTACAGATGAGTGGATGAATATGTAGACAGATGTATGGATAGCCAGAGGGAGGGATAGATGGATGGATGGATTAATGGATACCATCCCCCTTGTACACCATTGTTGTGGAATATTAGTTTAAGATGTGTTACATTTGTTTATGTTGTGGATTATTTGTTTAATGATGCAAACGTGTGCTGCATTCTTTTATGTTGTATTTATTTAACTCTATGAAGCTATGTTACTTTGCCTGCCTAAAATACTGATGGGTCTTATAAAGAGCTGAACAGCTAATAGCTGGGCAGGAGAGGGATAGGCAGACTACCAGGCAGAGAGAATAAATAGGAAGAGAAATTTAGGAGAGAGAACAGCAAGGAGCAAGAAAAGGAGGAGAGGAGGACACCAGGGGCCAGCCACCCAGCCACACAACCAGCCACAGAGTAAGAAAGAAAGATATATAGAATAAGGAAAGGTAAAAAGCCTAGAGGCAAAGTGTAAAGAGAAATGGGATAATTTCAGTTAGAAAAGCTGGCTAGAAACAAGCCAAGCTAAGGTCAGGCATTCGTAAGTAAGAATAAGTCTCTATGTATTTATTTGGGAGCTGGGTGGTAGGCCCCAAAAGAGTTAAAAAAAAAAAAACCTACACACTATAGAAAGGTTCGAGTGAACAGGCACCCAAGGATGTTTGTACACCCAACGTGACTCAGCCACCAACGCATACTTCCCTGCATTGGCAAACAGCATGCACAGTCATCCTTCATCAGTCACCCCTTCTGTTGCCTTTCTGTGCCCAACCCATGCAAGGTGATGCCAGTGATCCAAGGATGGCTCAGCTCCACTCCCTGCCTGCAGGAGCTCCTGGGTGGGGTGGGAAAGGGAAGGAGAGGCCCACACCAGCCAATTACCAAAATGGCAGAGAGCATGCCAGGTGCTAAGAAAGCCACAGAGGAAGGGCTACCGGAAGGCCGAAGAGGCTTCCGAGCGGAAGCGGCGCTGAAAGCAAGATGGCAGGACAGTCACCTCTCTCTTCCTGGCTCTGGAATCCAGGCTGAACTAGTCAGGAGTCTTACCGATACTCAGATTTGGCCCATGGCTGCCTGGCTCGTATACCCGCACTGGCGCTAGCACCCCAGGATAAAGTGCAAACCCATCTGCTTCTTGGTCCAGCTTCCTCTTAACTCTCAGTCTCATTTCCTACTCCTCCAAGCACATCCCCTCTACTCCATCCAATCAAAGCACCTGAATTCTCCTAGCATCCTCCCACTTCTGTACCTCTGGACTGACAAGCTCCTCTGTCTCCAACTCTACACCTGACTAACTCCTACACATCCTTCAAAGCCTGGCTTTACTGACTCTTTTTCCAGGAAGCTCTCTCCTGGGATCTTCTGGCTCCTCCTCAACTCTATCACTGTCTTTCCACGATGGCCATGCTAGAAAGGGAAGCTGCCTCTACCAGGCTGGTCATGCCACTTCAAAGGAAAGTGCTTTGGAAAGGCTCCTACTACACGGTGCCCAGCTCAGAACTGTGCTTAACAGCTAGGCCTGGCATCAGACTCTGGCCCTGCCGATCCTTGTCATGTAAACCTAGACAGGTCACCACTCTGACCCTCCATCTCATTTTCTTTACAAAAAAAAAAAATGCATTTACATGTTTGAGTGTGTGTGTGTGTGTGTGTGTGTGTGTGTGTGTGTGTGTGTGTGTGCCAAGCAAGATATGCAGGAGAAGGTCAGAGGACAACTTGCAGAAGTGGGTTCTCTCCTTCCACCATGGGGTTCTGGGGATCAAACTCGGGTCATCAGGCTTGGCAGCAAGCACGCTTGCCTGCTGAGCCATACCACTGCCCCTCCATCCTGGCATATGCTCCTTAAATCTGCACATGTGTCCGCGGCTGATGAACGAACTGCCGGCTGATTCGTTACTCTGATTACGACTATCGCTTATTGGCAGCAAACACTTGTGAACTGAATGCTTGGGAAGCCTGTTCGTGGACAATTAATACACAGCCACTGTGAAAAACAGCAAGAGAATTCCCTAGAAAGTAAAATACAAGGCTGGGGAGTGTGGTTCAGGAGGTAAAACACTTGCCTCACAAGTGTGAGGACCTGGGTTGGGATCCCCTGGAGCCGTTTAAGACCACACAGGGAAGGACCCCTACAGTGAGACGGGGAGTGGGGAGGGTGGGGACAGGTGAAGATCCCTGGCCAGGAGCAATGAATGAGAGACTCTGGACCCCAAAGATGACTCAGCAGTTAAGGGTGCTTGCTTCCAAGTCCCGTACTCATACACAGAGCCTGCATACACAAATAAAAATAATAGAACCTTTTTAAGAAGTCAAACACAGGACTAGGAGACAGGACTCAGTAGCAGAGTGTTGACCTACTGTGCTCAAGGCCCTGAGTTCCATGCCCAGTATCAGGGAGAGAAGGGTGGAGGGGCCAGCAAGATGGCTCCGTCCGTGGCTTAAAGGCACCGGCTGCCCAGGCCAAGCAGCCTGGGTTTTGTCCCTGGGACCTCCATGGTAGACGGAGAATTGATTCCCACACGTTGTCCTCTGACCTACACACACACACACACACACACACACACACACACACACACACACACACATACACATAAAAATAAATCTTATTTTTTTAAAAAAAAGGAAGGAATGAAGGGACAAAAGGCGGGGGGTGGGGGTCTGTGAGAGTACAACCCATGCGTGAATGTTCACTGTAGCATTGTTCACAACAGCCAGCAAGTAGGTGAATAAGCAAAGTTGGACCCATCTACACAATGAATCATAAAAAGAGCACAGGGCCAATCTGTACAGTAGTGTGGATGGACCGGGAAGACAAGAGGCTGACTGAGAGAAACCAGACACAAAAAAGGTCTGGAAGCAGCAAGTCCATCTAGACAGGAACCAGGTTCTGGGAGCCAGGAGGTTCAGCAGGGAGGAACCAGAGGCAGGACCGCCTCCGGTGCAAGCTGCTTGAGGGAATGATGAAATCCTTCGAAACTAGAGAGAGTGAGTTGTTGAGCAACCTTGTGAACACACCAAGCCGTCAGTGATGGTTCACCTAAGAGCAAAGCACTGCACCCTGGGCCAGTTCTGCCTCACTGAGGAAAGAGCACATTGAGGGGGAGGGGGTCCAGCCTGGGCAACAGTGGCAGTGGCGGGTGGGCAGGCCTACAGGGAGGAGCAGGAGGGTGAGAAGCTCCTGGGACACGCCCCCCCCACCTCCCTCCAGGTTGACTCAGCCCCTCTCAGCGCTCCATCCAGCACCTCCAGTGGGGACAGCGAAGGAGACAGACCTGGAGAGGGTGGAGAGAGCGTGCGGAGGAAGCCGGGCCTGTTTGCCAAGTGCCTGAGCACAGCTGACACTCTGTCTGGAGAACTCAGCCCAGGAACCTGACCATGGGAGGAGGAGGAGGAGGAGGAGGAGGAGGAGGAGGAGGAGGAGGAGGAGGAGGAGGAGGAGGAGAAGGGTCGGAGGAGAAGGGTCGGAGAGGAAGGGAAAGAGAAAGAGAAGAGGAAAATCAGTAGAAGAGAGAAAAGAAAAAATGGGGAGGTGGCTCAGAGGGTAAAGGTGGTTGCTGCCAAGGCTGAGGGCTTCAGCTCCACCCTCAGGACCTATTCGGGAGGTGAGAACTGACTGACTCCCACAGTTTTACGCATATATGCATGTACACACACATACAGGCACACACACACACAGTAATATATAATAATAGACTTCTTTCAAGGCACCAGAGAGCAGAGTGCTGGCACACATCTGAGAGGATCTTTGGTGTGAGCTAGCCTAAGCTACATAGACAGACCCTGTCTCTAAATACCAACCCAGTCCCCTTGGTGCTATGAAGACAACCAGCTCCAGGCAAGGCCATTCTGAGGATCCATTTCAAGGGGAATAGAGTTGGCCAGACTCACTCACCCTAAAGGATTAGGATTGAGGATGTCTAGAAGACAGAGACCCCTGGAGGATTTGGGAAGGACTTCCTGGAAGAGGGGGCTCTTGGAGCTGGGTGCTGAGAATGAGTGAGAACTCACCAAGCACACTTGGAAGATAAGTAGGGACAGCAGATAGAAGGATCCACATCTGCCTCCCTGTCAGCCAGCTGCCCACTGGATGACTGAAATGCTTGGTCATGGTGGGCAGGTCACAGTCTTAATGAGGAGAATAGCATGGCCCAGGATTGAGCAGCACTTACTTACCCAAGCCTGGATGGACAATGTGGATGAATGAATTGCTTGGATGTGACTTGCAGCAGGTGCGCAGCCTTGCAAAGTCCCTGAGACTCTTGCACACTGTCACATTTTTTGCTCATGCTGTTCTCACAGCCTGTATTGCCTTCTTTGGTGAACTTCTGTTCATCCCTCAAATCCCTACTCAAGTAACCCTTCCTCTGGGGCAACCTCGTGTCTATAAATCCCAGGAAGGTTCTGGGGATTGGAAGTTCACTCATCTCCCCCCCCTCCCCCAGGCCCAACCTGCCTACCTGAGGCAGCCAACACAGGCTTCATGTAATCAGGATGGACCAGCACCAGGAGAGGCAGGAAAGGCCCGACCCATGCCAGGATGATGTGGTGCATGGTGTCCAGCACTTTCTTCTCATTCTGAAGGCCCTTCTCATTGGGGAGATACTATGGCAGACAGAAAGGAACAGCGAAGACGTGACAACTCGGCTTAACCTGCTCCCGCCCCCTCCCACCACTGCCTCTCTCCTGCAGAACACCAACCAGACCACGGGCCTCTTTCTGCCTTTCTCTGAGTCTCCCCCTCCTCTAAAAATAAATTAAGAGCAATGGGGCTGGAGGCCTGGCTCAGGGGTAGAGCCCCTGACTAGAATCCCCCAGTGAGGGGCTGGGGACATGCCTCAGGGGTAGAACTCTTGCCTAGGATTTGTGAGAAGGTGGATTCCAAAGACAGCATAGCAGGGGGAGAAAGGGAGGGAAGAAGGGAGGGAGGGAGGGAGGGAGGGAGGGAGGGAGGGAGGGAGGGAGGGAGGGAGGGAGGGAGACCCAGAGAGAGACAGCGGGTAGCAAGCACAGCAGCGGTAAGAGCTGGCATTTATCAGATGTTTGCTGTATGTCCTGTTTAGTTTTGTCACCGGGACATCCGAGAAGAATCGAGGGATTGCCCAGATCTGACTGGCCTGTAACTGTGTGTGGGGAATTGTCTTTACTCGTCACTGATGTAGGAGGGCCCAGCCCACTGGGGTCAGTACCACCCATGGGCAGGTGATCCTGAGTTGTATAAGAAAGCTCCCCAAGCCAGGGGGAGCAAGCCAGTAAGCAGTGCACCCCCATGGTTTTCTACAACTGCCCTGACTTCCCCAACGATGGACTGAGACCTGGAAGTGTAAGTCAAATAAATCCTTTCCTCCCCTAAGCTGCTTTGAGTCAGAGTGTTTTATCATAGCCACAGACAAGCAAAGTAGAATACAATGTTAGTAAAAAACAAATAAATAAAAATTACAATTGAACCATTTACAGTGGCAAATGTCTGCTATCTCTGCCCTCAACAGGTAGAGGGCAGGAGGATCAAAAATTCAATGTTATCTAGCTACATAATAGGTTTGAGACCAGATTGTGCTAGATGAGTTCCCTGCAGAGAGAGAGAGAAAGAGAGAGAGAGAGGGAGGGAGAGAGGAGCTGGGCCTGGTCGTGAATGCCTGCGGTCCCAGCACCAAGGAAGGTAACAATGGCTGTAGTAGCCTGGGTTACATACTGAGACCCTTTCCTCAGGAAAAACAAACGAAGCCCGGGAGCAGAGATGGCTTCCTGCCGATATGTGCTTGGAGATTAGCATGAAAATTCATGCAGCAGAAAAAGATATTCTGACAGAGAACACAATTGGACGAAGGACCAGAGAGCTGACAAAGGCCAGCTTCAGAAACAGGAAGTGAGTTCTGGAAACTGTAGAGGATGATAGGACAGGTCAGGAGTCTTCCTCTAGACTGTAATGGGGAGCCATGGTGGTGTATGAGCAGGAAAGGGTTGGAATGATTGGAATCCAGAATTTCTCGGGAAAGCTAGAAGATGGCAATTTCAAGGCCAGCCTAGGATACCAAAGACAAGGTCTTCCTATGTTGCCCAAGATGAACTTCTGTGTTCAGCTGATCCTTCTCAATCAGCCTGAGTAACTGGGACCAGTGGTCTGTGTCGCCATGCAAACTAATCTTTATGTCTTGAATGGTGTGTGTGTGTGTGTGTGTGTGTGTCCCTAAGCTGGGGCCCTCATGTCATGTTTAGCGCCCCATCTTTCTAAAGAGACTCTTACTGTCTCAGGCATGGTTGCTCACAACTGTAACCTCAACACTCATGAGGCTGAGGCAAGAGGATTTGCTGTGAGCTTGAGGCTAGCCTGAGCTACATAGGAATTCCAAGCCAGGCTGAGCTACAGAGTGAGACCTTGTCTCAAAGTAAAAATTAAAAACAAAAATAGATGAGTCAGGCATGCTGACATGTCTGTAAGCCCAGCATTCAAGAGGCTGAGGCAGAAGGGTTATGAGTTTGAGGCCAGTGTGGCCTACATGAAAAGACTTTGTTAAAAAAAAAAAAAATCAAATGCAAGGAAAGAGTTAGAATCTCAGTGTAGTATCATAGCATTCCAATAATGAGAGTAGTTAGGTATGGTGGAGCACGTCTTTAATCCCAGCGCCTGAGAGGCAGAGGCAGGCAGATCTCTGTGAGTTCAAGGCCAGCCTGGTCTACATAGCAAGTTCTAGGAAGCCAGGGATACATAGAGACCTTGTTTCAAGATAAAAGAAGCAAAAGAGCAAGAGTAGAATCACCCTAATCTAGGTAAGGCTAGAGAAACACAATCTCCAGGAGCCCCCTCCTTGCTCCCACTCTAGGCTCCAGACCCCAAATTTTATGGGCACCAGTACCTCCCTGCTACATTGGTAGCTACAGAACTATAGAAAGAACTATTATTATTATTATTATTATTATTATTATTATTATTATCATTGTTTGTTTTGGGCATGGATCATTTTCTTTAAAAGACAATTGGTTACCCCTGTAACTGTAATGTCACTATTGTACCAGTGGGTACATCTTGCCTGGCAGGTCTTTATTGGAACATTCAGCTCTGAGTAAGAAGACCACTGATGCAGCTTCCAGTACTAGGAAAGCTAGCCAGCACGGGGTACGAACTTGACTTTATAGTCAGCTCTGCCTCCTTCTAACGGTGTGACCCTGGGCAAACTGCTTGCCCTCTCTGAGGTCTGGTCTCCTACTCCACACAGTGAATCTGCGTCCAACCTTAAACCCACCCGCCACCAGGTCTGCCCCTGCGCACTCACCATGGTCACGTGGCCCAGCAGCCAGTGGCGACCCGGAGGCTCTGGGAAGCAGCTCAGCCTGCGACAGAGGGCGCGGAAGTCCCAACATAATTTGAATGCCTGCAGTAGCAGGCGGAAGAGGAGGAAGAGGAGGAATAGCAGCAGAGCCGACACAGCGTACACTCGAAAGGCTGTCTTCTCCAGCCCCAGCAGGTGCAACAGATAGTCCGTGATGGGCAGCATCCTAGAAGACACGCGGGGACCAGTCAGCGCAGCCACACACAGGAGGATCCTTCACTTTGCCGGCACACACATCTTTCTTTAAAAGACAAAAACAACTTCTAAAAAGGGCTTATTTTTAATTATGTGTGTATCGGGGGTGACGGAGTTGCGCTTGTGAGTGCAACTTGTGGAGTCTCTCTTGTGGAGACTAGAACAGGGTTTGGAGTTATAAGGGGTTGTGGGCATCCTGAAATGGGGGCTGGGGGCCTCAAACTCGAGTCCTCTGGAAGAGAAGCCATTGCTTTTCACTGCTGATCCATCTCTCCAGCCCTACTCCCCCCACCCACCCTTATTTTCTTTCTTTTCTATTTATTTAACTGTTTGTTTGTTTATGTTTGCAGTGCTCGATGGAGATGCTATACCCAAGGTCGTCCACCCTCCCTCCATGTCCCCAGTCCCAAGACACCCTCTGGACCCTCCTATCATAGGACTTTCTCTGCTTGGGCACAGATAGTCAGAGTCCGGGGGAGGCAACACACACACACACACACACACACACACACACACACACACACACACACACCATGCACACATGCACACAAAGTAGCCCTCAACCAATGGCCCTACAGTCTTGGTAAATCAACACTCTAGCTCTCTGTGTCTCTGTGTCTCTGTCTCTGTCTGTCTGTCTGTCTGTCTCTCTCTCTCTCTCTCTCTCTCTCTCTCAATGTGTGTGCGTGCGTGAGCGTGCGTGCGTGCATGCGTGTGTATGTGTGTGTGTATGTGTGAAATAACACCGAGACATGTACTCTATGCAGGTACTCTATGCAGGGTTTCCCAGCAAGATTAACTCCAGCAGCCCAAAGCAAGGACTTTCCTGATTGCTTTTCCCCCTTCCCTGACTCACCTCTTCCTTCCTTCTTTCTTTTTCCAACTAAAGTGAAAATTCACATAATGTACAACATCATTTTTCTTAATTTTTGGATATTAAGTGTTTAATTGTGTGTGTGTGTCTGTGTGTGGGTATGTGCTCTCATGTGCGGGTGTCTTCGGAGACCAGAAGCCATGGATGCCCTGGGACTGGAATTTGGGGCAGTTGTGAGTCACCTACCATGGGTGCTGTGAACAGAACCCCCTCCTCTGTAAGAATAGTACACACTCTTAACCACTGAGGCATCTTCCTAGGCCTAAAAATGCCATTTTTAAATGAGCAAATCCTACAATAGAATATTATTCGGCCACAAAAAAGAGTAGCCTGTTATTTTTGGCCAAAAAGGCACCGGGAAGACATCATGTTAAGTAACATAAGTCACTCAACCTCTTTCATTGGTTGACTGGTTGAAATGGTGTCTTGTTCTGTAGTTCAGGCTGACCTTTAACCCCTGGTGTGAAGTGATATTCTGCTTCAGCCTCCTGAGGGGCTGGGACTGCAGGTTTGGACAACCATGCAGGGTAAGGGAAATAAGTCAAACACAGAAAAGTAGATGGCAGGCCAAGCATGGAGGCACATGTTTATACTCCCAGTACTCAGGAAGCTGAGGCAGGAGGATCACAAGTGAGACTAGCCTGGGCTGCAAAGCTAGATTTTTCTCAGACAAGAGAAGCTGGCAGGAAAGGAACATCAGTTCTCTCTCGTATATGAGTACTTTTTTCTTAAGTCCATTGAGATATGATAGTGATTATTTAGAGTCTGAGAAGAAACCTGGGCCAGGAGTCACAAGCCGACAATTCCGCTACTCAAAAGACGGAGACAAGGGGTCTGAAAACATCCAAGGCCAGCCTGGCTGTGGTGGCGCACACCTTTAATGCCAGCACTTGAGAGGCAGAGGCAGGCGGATCTCTGAGTTCCAGGGTAGCTGGGGCTACATAGAGAAACCTTGTCTCTAAAATACAAGAAAAATGTGGGGGTTGGGGGGCAGGAGAGATGGTTCAATGGTTAAGAACACTTTATGCTCTTCCAGAGGACCCGAGTTTTGTTCACAACACACCACCTCAAGCAGCTCACAACCACCTGTAACTCCAGCTCCAGAGGATCTGATACCCTCTTCTGGCTTCCTCGGGTACATATGTACTTGTGCATACACCCATACATCCACACATGCGCACACACACATAAAAGTAAAAGAAAAAAAATTACATCTTAGGTTTGTTCAGATCACACAGTAAAGTCCAGGTCAGACCAACAACTTAGTGAGACTCTGTCTCAAAATGAAAAAGTAATCAGTCTGGAAGCCAAGTGTGGTGGTGTGTGCCTGAAATCTCAGCATCTGAGAGGCGCAAGCTGAGGCCAGTCTGGGCTACAGAGTACATTCTGAGCCAGAACTGCCTCAGAGTAGGTCCTGTCACAAAAATAATTAATAAAGATTATGAAATTAATAAGGAAGTAAACGCTTCACTGGCAGTTAGCATTTTCACAACACTGTGCAACCATTGCCTCTACCTAGAACACTGTGATCAGAACAATACCCCAGGTCCATTGGCAACCACTCCCCTGGTCTTCCCTTCATACAAATCTTGGCCTCTACTGCCCTCTCTTTCTTCTTTTCTCTTTTCCTTTTTGAAAAATTTTTGAGACAGACATGGCCTCATGTAGTTAGTGCAGGCTAGCTCAGACTTGCTGCTCCTCTCGCAGGGTACTGCCTCCCAAGTGCTGGGATGACATGGTGGGCCATCACATCCAGTTTACTCAGTGTCTGATCGTCTTTATGTTTCTGTGGGTTTTCTTCTCTTTCATACAAATGGTACCATTTTGCCTGACTTATTCCTCTACCTGTTCCAAATTCAGCCACATTGGCAAGGATCATCGCTATGATCTTTGTACTGCTGAGTAATACTCCATTATCTGGACGTGCCACACTTTGGTTCAGCCACTCATTTTTTTGTTTTGTTTTGTTTTAGTTTTTCGAGACAGGGTTTCTCTGTGTAGCCCTGGCTGTCCTGAAACTTGCTTTATAGACCAGGCTGACCTTAAATTCACAGGGATCTGTCTGCTTCTGCCACAAGTGCTGGGATTAAAGGCGTGCACCCCCACTGTCGGGCTTAGCCACTCATCTCTTGATAGATATTTGGGCTGTTTCCATCTCTGGGAATGGGGAAATGTGCTACTCTGAGCATGTGCCTGTACATACTCCTTTGGGTACCTGCTTTCAATTCTCTTGACTTTCTTCTTTCTTTACTGGTATTTGCTGAAATCGCCCAGTTACTGGTACTCAGATCCTTGACTTGGGGTCAGCTCCTGGAAGAAGGAAAGCAGTGGCATGAATTGAAGCATGAGTAGGGACATAGTGCTCCCCATGCATGGCACCACACGCCACAGGGATGTGAAGCCTCCACCTCAGGCAATCTCACACAGCAGGTTATGACACTATTCATTTTCCAGACCAGGAGGTTAAATCTCAGCTCAGTTCCTCCAATTCAAAGAAGTAATGAATGAGTACCAGGGGCATGTGTCAGCTGCAGAGTGCCTGCCTAGAATCCCCCACTGAGGGGCTAAGACATGACTCGGGCAGAACGCTGGCTCAGCATGCCCAAAGCCCTCAGTTTCATCCTAGCAATGCAAAAGAAAGAAAGAAGGGAGGGAGGGAGGGAGGAAAGGAAGGAAGGAAGGAAGGAAGGAAGGAAGGAAGGAAGGAAGGAAGGAAGGAAGGAAGGAAGGAAGGAAGGAAGGAAGAATAAAATAAAATAAGGTTTTGGTGAGAAACTGGATAAACTGGAACCTGTGTGCACCACTGAGAAAACTGTGAAATGTTCAACCACTTTGCAAAGCATGCTAATTATCCCTGTGAGAATTAAACAGGTGTGTGCTGCCTGCACTTTTCAGCACTCAGAGACAGAAGCAGGAGGAACAGGAATTCAAGGCCATCCTCAGCTACACAGTGAGTTTAAGTCTAGCCTGAGCTACATGAGATCTCATGTTTTTAAACACACACACACACACACACACACACACACACACACACACACACACACACAAAGGGCCAAAGAGATGGTTCCATGGGTAAAGACACTCGACATCAAGTCTGATGACTTGAGTTTGATTCCCAGAACCCACGTGGTAGAAGGAGAAATTCAACTCCTGTACGTTGTCCTATGACCTCTACATGTATTCCATGGCATGTACACACACATCCACACAGAAAAATCAATCAATAAGTACATGTAAATAAATAAACTAATATAAACCTAGAATAATATATGATCCAGCAAGCCCACCTCTGGATGCATTTCCGGATGAAAGATCCCAAAGAGATATTTGTACAGCTTGTCCAATAGCAGCAATATTCACAGTATCGGAAAAGCACAAACCACCATACTGTCCACAGACAGGTGAGGGGATGAGTAAAAGATGGCATGCACTTACTGCAGAACATTACTCAGCGAAGACAAGACAGGAGAAGTCAGGCATGTGCTGTGTTACAGATGAATCTTGAGGTCATTACACTCAGTGAAATAAGCCCAATGTAAAAAGATCAGTGCTACCTAGACATGGTAGCTCATGAATATAACTCCAGCATTCAGGAGGCTGAGACAGGAGGATTGTGCATTCAAGGCCAGCCTGGGCTATATAGTGAGTCTCTGTCTTGTAAAACAAAACAAGAAGAAGAAAAAAAAGAAAGAAATGGAAAGCCAGACCAGTAGTGCTGCTCTATTTATTAAGGTCCTAGAGCCGTTTGAGGTGTGGATACGGGAAGCAGCATCAGAGATTCTAAGGGCAAAGGGGAGCCACGTACTGAATGTGTACTGGGACAGTTTCCACAGGTGGAAACATCATGTGCCACATGATGAATGTGCTCTGTGTTGCTGAGTTATGCTCCAAACACTTCCGATGGGAAAACTTGTGTGGCCTCTATTCTACTACAATTGAAGCTGTTTATTGGGCCTGTGAGATGGGTCGGTGGGGGAAGTGTTGCGTTGAAAGTCTGACGGCCTGAGTTTGACCCCCAGATCCCATGGCGGAAGAAAAGAACTGACTCCAGCAAGTTCTCCTCTGATCTTTTGTTGTTGTTTTGTTTTGTTTGTTATTTGTTTTTGGTTTTGGGTTTTGGGTTGTTGTTTTTGTTTGTTTGTTTGTTTGTTTGGTGAGATGGGGTTTCTCTGTGTAACAGCCCTAGCTGTCCTGGAACTCACTCTGTAGACCAGACTGGCCTCAAACTCAGAGATCTGCCTGCCTCTGCCTCTTGAGTGCTAGAATCAAAGGCGTGGGCCACCATGCCGGTTCTAGTCCACTGACTTTTCACACAGGAGCCATGGATAAATGCACATACACAAAATAAATGTAACCAAATTAAAAGTAAATAGAATTTTTAAAAAACTGGAGTGACTGTGTGCACCTCTAACCAGGGTGTTGGGGGACAGAGACAAGCACAGGGCTGGAAGAGCGCAGATTCCTATTTGCACTTTCACTATTTGCAGATGATACGATAGTCTACATAAGTGACCCCAAAAATTCTACCAGGGAACCCCTACAGCTGATAAACTCCTTCAGTAAAGTGGCAGGATACAAGATCAACTCAAAAAAATCAGTAGCCCTCCTATACACAAATGATAAAAGGGCTGAGAAAGAAGTCAGAGAAACATCACCCTTTACAATAGCCAGAAATGATATAAAATACCTTGGGATAACACTAAACAAGTGAAGGACCTTTTTGATAAGAACTTTAAATCTCTAAAGAAAGAATTTGAAGAAGATATCAGAAAATGAAAAGATCTCCCATACTCATGGATAGGTAGGATTAACATAGTAAAAATGGCAATCTTACCAAAAACAATCTACAGATTCAATGCAATCTCCACCAAAATCCCAACATAATTCTTCACAAACTTGGAAAGAACAATACTCAACTTCATATGGAAAAACAAAAGACACAGGATAGCTAAAAGAATCCTATATAATAAAGCAACCTCTGGAGGCATCACGATCCCTGACCTCAAGCTCTACTATAGAGCTACAGTAATAAAAAACAACTTGGTACTGGCATAAAAACTGACATACAGACCATTGGAATCGAATTGAAGACCCTGACATTAATCTACACACCTATGAACACCTGATTTTTGACAAAGAAGCCAAAACTATGCAATGGAAAAGAAAAAGTATCTTCAACAAATGGTGCTGGCATAACTGGATGTCAATATGTAAAAGATTACAAATAGATCCATATCTGTCACCATGCACAAAACTCAAGTCCAAGTGGATCAAAGACCTAAACATAAATCCAGTTACACTGAACTTGGTAGAAGAGAAAGTAGGAAGTACTCTTGAAAGCATTGGCACAGGAGATCACTTCCTAAATATAACACCAGTAGCACAGACACAGAGAACAACAATTAATACATGGGATCTCTTGAAACTAAGAAGCTTTTGTAGGGCAAAAGACATGGTCAATAAGACAAAATGACAGCCTACAGAATGGGAAAAGACCTTTGCCAACCCCACATCTGACAGAGGACTGATCTCCAAAGTATATAAAGAACTCAAGAAACTACACATCAAAATACTGAACAATCCAATTAAAAAATGGACTAAAGAGCTAAACAGAGAATTCTCAAAAGTAGAATCTCAAATGACTGAAAGACATTTAAAGAAATTCTCAACACCCTTAGTCATAGAGAAATGCAAATCAAAACGACTCTGAGATACCACCTTACATCTGTCAGAATGGCTATGATCAAAAACACTAATGACAGTCAATGTTGGAGAGGATGTGGAGCAAAGGGAACACTCCTCCACTGTTGGTGGGAGCGCAAACTTGTACAACCACTGTGGAAATCAGTATGGCAGTTTCTCAAAAAGTTGGGAATCTGCCAGGCGGTGGTGGCACACGCCTTTAATCCCGGCACTCAGGTGGCAGAGCCAGGTGGATCTCTGTGAGTTCGAGGCCAGCCTGGTCTCCAAAGCGAGTTCCAGGAAAGGCGCAAAGTTACACAGAGAAACCCTGTCTGGGGGGAAAAAAAGAGTTGGGAATTGATCTACCTCAAGTCCCAGCCATACCACTCTTGGGCATATACCCAAGGAATGCTCAATCATACCACAAAGATACATGCTCAACTATGTTCATAGCAGCACTATTTGTAATGGTCAGAACCTGGAAACAACCTAGATGCCCATCAACTGAAGAATGGATTAAGAAAATGTGGTATATATACACAATGGAGTACTACTCAGCAGAGAAAAACAATGACAGCATGAAATTTGCAGGCAAATGGATGGAACTAGAAAAAAAAAATCATCCTGAGTGAGGTAACCCAAACCCAGAAGGACAAACATGGTATGTACTCACTCATAAGTGGATTCTAGATATAAAGCAAAGAACAATCAGACTGCAACCCACAGAAACATGGAGGCTATATATATATATATAGCATGGGGACCCTAGAACGACTGTGGCCTATAATAAATTTTGGTTTTACTCAATCACTGGGCAAGCCTCAGTGAAATATTTCACTATTAGAATAAGAATTTGTACTGTATCAAGCTGATAATGGAAAATAAATAAATAAATAAATAAATAAATAAATAAATAAATAAATAAATAAGAGAAAAAATGTAACCAAATTAAAAGTAAATAGAATTTTTAAAAAAACTGGTGTGACTGTGTGCACCTCTAACCAGGGTGTTGGGGGACAGAGACAAGCACAGGCCTGGAAGTGGGCAGATTCCTAGAGCCCCAAAATGACAAGCTCCAGGTTCAGTGAGAGCCCCCCACCTCAATGGAAAGCAATGCAAAGAAAGTAGAGAGCAGGAGAACAGAAGTCCTCCTCTGGCCTCCACATGCACTCATAGGCGCGCGCGCACACACACACACGTAGGCCAGGAGGATCAGGTGTGTCCCTGGGGTGGGGGCAGGAGAGAGAAGTGAACAGCTTCCCTAATGGAAGCACATCAGCTCCAGAGTCTGCACTGTCCCAGGCAGACAGATGCTCAAAAGTGGTCAACTAGCTGTACTGTGGCTCACGCCTGAAATGTCAGCACTCAGCTGGCTGAGTCCAAGGCCAGCCTGGCTTACAGAGTGAGACCCTGCATCAAAATAAATAAATAAATAAATAAATAAATAAATAAATAAATAAATAAATAAATAAATACAACAACAACAAAGGGTTGAGAGCATAGTGCCATTGGTAGAGCACTTGCCTAGGGTACACAGGCCCTAGGGTTTATCCCCAGCACTGCATCACAGGGTAGGGGAGAGGGGTGCATGCCTGTGATCATAGCACTCAGCGGGGAGAGGTAGGGAGAGCAGGATTTCAAGACCATTCTCAGCTACATGTTATGTTAAATGCTAGCCTGGACTACATGAACCCTATTCCAAAATAAAAAAATAAACTAACAAAAACAAAGTTAAGGACCCTACTGCCAGAGGACCTGCATTGGACTCCCAGCACCAATGTCAAGCAACTCACAACCACCTGCAACTACAGAACCAGGGAATCCAGCGCCTCTGCCTCTACAGGCACCTGTGTTCGCAAGTACATACCCACACACAGACATGCATACATACACATAACTTTTAAGTAATAAAAGTAACTCTTTAGAAGGAGGCCTGGAGAGATGGTTCAGAGGCTCAACAGAGCACAGACTGCTCTTGCAGAGGCCCTGGGTTCCAGTCTCAGCACCACATGGCGGTTCCCAACTATCCACAACTATCTAGTTCCAGGGGATCCAATGTCCTCTTCTGACCTCCTCAGGTCACATATGTGATACACTGGCAAATACGCAGGAAACATTTGCGTGCATAAAATAAATCTTTAAAAATAGAAAAAGAAAAAAATGGATGGCATTCACCTGAGCAGCTCCCAGGGACACACACCCTAAGAAGTATCCATAACTCTTTATTTGTTTAACAATTTAACAGTAGCTGATGAGAAGATCTCTCTGGCAAGGCCAAGGAAGCCAGCCAGTGATTGAATGCGTCCATTGAGACCTTTTTCAAAGGGCCTTCACCTGCCACACCCACGCTAAGTGCTCCGCATGCCTTTCCTCAGAAAGTTAGTTGGCAAATACTTTCAAGAGGCCGCAATGTGAGTGACTCAATTCTGGGCGTTGGGATTAAAGTGGTGAACATGACGGACGTGGCTCTGGCTCCAGAGGGAGGAGATCACTTATGGCAATGATGCAACTGGGTACAAGGTATCTGGTGATATTGCCAAGGAGCAGGTGGGGTGGGAGGGTGGGAAGTGGGGAGGGTGGCACTTAGGGACTTCATTTTTTTTTTAGTAAATTTTACGTGTATTTTGCTGTTGTTGTTGTTTGTTTGTTTTTGAGACAGGGTTCCTCTGTGTACACCTGGCTGTCCTGGAACTCACCTTATAGACCAGACTGGCCTCGAACTCACAGAGTATTTATTTGTGTGTGTGTGCGTGCGTGTGGTGTGTGTGTGTCTTGGTGCCATGCTGAAGTCAGAGGACCATTTGCAGGAATCAGTCCTCTCCTTGTACCATATGGGATCAAGAGATCAAACTAAGGCGGGCAAATGTTATAGCAAGTGACTACACCTGTTGAGCCATCTCTCCAGAGTGGCGCTTTCTAATCCCTGGAATCACGGTGGCGCGGAGGAGGCGGAGAGGGACATGCTTCCACCCTCCTCCCATTTTCCTGTCTTAGTTTTATTTTTAAATTACATTTATTTACCATTATTATTATTGAGGAGGCAAGTACACAACAGTGCATGTGTGGAGACCGAAGACAGCCTTCAAGAACTGCTTTTTCCCTTCTGCTCTGTAGGTCCTAGGTATTGAACTCCAGTGGTCAGGCTCAGTGGCCAGTGCCTTTACCCACTGAGCCATCGCCCCAGCTCCGTTTATTTATTTGCTTGTTTGTTTTGTGGAGCCCAAGCTGGCCTTGAACTACAGATCCTCCAGTCACAGCTTCTGAATGCTGGGGTTACAGGCATACACCACCATTAACAGCTTTCTTTTTCCTCTTTTCTTTCTTTTTTTCCTCCTTTCTTTCTTTCTTTCTTTCTTTCCTTCCTTCCTTCCTTCCTTCCTTCCTTCCTTCCTTCCTTCCTTCCTTCCTTCCTTCCTTCCTTCCTTCCTTCCTTCCTTCCTTCCTTCCTTCTTTCTTTCTTTCTTTCTTTCTTTCTTTCTTTCTTTCTTTCTTTCTTTCTTTCTTTCTTTCTTTCAGGTTTTGTGTTCCTGCTTGTGCGATCCATGCCGGGCTTCTTTCTCAATTGTTCCCTCCCCCCCAACTCTCTCACTGAACCTACAGCTGGTTTGATTGACTTGCCGGCCAGCAAGTCTCATGGCTCCTCCTGTCCCCGCTTCCCCAGAGGGGGAGAAGACCCACACTGTCATGCCCAGCTTTTCACATAGGTGCTGGGCACTGGACTCAGATCTGCATGCTTACCAGCTAAACCATCTACCAGCCCTACCATTACCAGCTTCCTCAAGGATTGCCAGTCCCATGCTCTAACACCCTCCGTGGGTCCCCACTGTCTTCACCTGGCTCCAGAGCCCCTTCGGAGGTCCCACCTCCACCATTCTCTTCCTCACCGAGGGTCCTTTTCCCCAGTCCAGTGTGGAGTCCTCTTTGTCACACAAGTTATAGATGTTGGGGGTTCTTAGCTGCTTTACTTATTAACATACAAATAAAATATCACATTTCAGCACAAATAAAATATCACCACACCCCTTCTCCACCCCACCCCAGGCCTTCAGCAATCTCATATCAGAGCTGATTCCTATGCCTCAGTACCAAACTCAGTGAGTTTCCCCATGATATGTTTGGAAGAATTCCAAACTCTCAAATTTTCAAATTTCCTCACCCCCTTCCTACATCCAAACTAAACATGTTAAAAAACAAAGCAAAACAAACAAACAAACAAAAAATCTCCAGGCTGGAGAGATGCCTCTGTGTGGAGAGCTGGCTCTGTGTGAAGAGATGCCTCTGTGTGGAGAGATGCCTCTGTGTGGAGAGATGCCTCTGTAGTTAAAAGCACTTGCTGCTCTTGCAGAGGACCTGAGTTCAGTTTCCAGCACCCACAACAGCCAGCTCACAACCACAGATAACTCCAGCTCCAGGGATTCCAAAGCCTCTGGCTTCTAAAGACACCTGCACTCGTAAGAACACACACACACACACACACACACACACACACACACACACACACAAATAAAATAAATCTTTAAAAACACTAGGGAAAAGGTGTTATGTATAGTATACAGTTTCCATATTAAACACCACCACAATTAAATGCTTTTATATATTTTTAAACAGAAAGAAAAGGAGAGAGATTTTCAGATTACAAAGCCCCTCCTCCACAAACAATTCTTTTTAATCCCTTTTTCTGAGTGGGTCAGTTCAACAAATGTATTCAGTGACTAGCCCTGTTCAGTTCCTGTTGCATCAATGGTTAACAGATTTTTTTTTTTTAAGCCCAGGTTTCACAATCACTGCCTCAGAAGAATGCCATGTGCCGATGGATTCTTTTGCAATGCAGAGTAGTTCTTCCTCAAGTCCATCTTCTCATCCCACATCTGCCTGCCACAGTGGCAGTACCCCGCTGGCTTGCCCTTGCTCCCACAGTCTTCCAAGGCACACACAGAAGCTAAAAGCATCTTCTGGAAATAAAATCAGGAGCCAGCAAGAAGGCTCAGTGGATAAAGGTGCTTGCTGCTAACCCTGGCAACCTGAGTTCAATCCCCTCGGACCCACAGGGTGGCCCGTAACACACACATACACACACACACACACACACACACACACACACACACACACACACTTACCAAAAAATGAAAATGTTTTTAAAATCACAAAATTTAAATCAGATCATAAAACTCCCCTGCTCAAACCATCCCATGAGTCTCCATTACACTCTGAGTGACATTCAGACACCTTGCCTGGACTGTGACACCCTATATGCCTTGGTCCCTGTTTATCCTGGTAGTACTGTCTCCCACGCCCCCTCCTCCTCACTCATGGTCCTTGACAACTCCAGGCCACTCTGGCCACAGGCCAAGCCAGTTCTCACCTCTAAGCTTTGCATGTGCTGTTCCTTTCACTCACATGCCTTTCCCTGCTCCGCCCACACCAGCTCCTTCTCATTGCCAAACCCAGCCCTGTCAGCAGCCTATGTCCTCTCCCCCCATCAGCCTCCACCCCTCCACCACCCTCAGAAGCATGAATGAGCACCAGCCCTAGGCTGTAGCCTTCCCTGTCATTCATTTCCTCTGGCCAGGAACATTTGGAGGAAGGCGGATGACAGCTCAGTGCAGACACAGCAAAGGCCATGTCAAGGGATTGCCACAGGAAGGAACCGGGGCTAGAGGACTCTTGGCTTTAGTTCTGGGGGCTGTGTACACAAGGGGCACTGTGCAAGGATAAGAAGGGTTCTGAAGTCCTGTGCCCACCTCACCTCATCCCGTGCCAACTGTGGGCTCTGGCACACCTGAGGTCACACTCCCACTTCTACCCCTGGGAGCAGAAGAGACTGCGGTGAGCTCCAGGCTCAGCGAGAGAGACCTTGTCTCAAGAGAATAAATTGGAAAGTGAGATCTTCCTCTGGACTCCATATGCAACACCTACAAATGTATTCATGTGTGTGCATGTACACACACATACTAAAAAAACGAAGATTACATAAATAGTACATCGGAAAATTTTGTTTCTTTTTCTGTTCTAAGGAGGGAGCTAAGGGCCTCACACATGCTGGACAAGCACTCTGCCACTGATCCACACTCCCAGCCTGCAATGGAGAAATCTTACCCTTTCCACATCTGAGTATATTCTGACCCCAAAGAAGATCACTACACACACACACACACACACACACACACACACACACACACACACTACAAAAAGTTTTGAGGGCCAACAAGATGGCTCACAGGTAAAGGTGCTCGCTGCCAAGCCTGACAACCTGAGTTCAATCCCTGTTACCCAATTCCTGCAAGTAGTCTTCAAGCTTTCACATAGGCCTTTAATCCCAGCACTTGAGAGGCAGCTCTCTGTGAGTTTGAGACCGACGAGGATTACACAGTGAGTTCTAGGAGAACTTGAGCTAAAACAGTGAGATTCCCTCTCAAAAAAAAAAAAAAAAAAAAAAGTTTTGAGGTGCAGCCACCATAGGAAACAATTTGGTTCTTTCTCATAAAGCTAAACCTTAAATTATCACCTGACCAAGCAATTCCATTTTTCCATACTCAAAGGACTGGAAAACAAGTATTCAAAGAATTTTCATACCAGCGTGATTCACAACTGTCAAGAAGAGGAAAACCCCAAGTGCCCACCAGAGAGGAGAAGACAGGTAAAATATGGCACATTCACACAACAGAATGCTATTCAGACACGAAGAAGAATGAGGCTGTTATAAAGGCAGAACTTGAATGGACCTGAAAACACGATTCTAAGAGAAAGACATGAAGGCCATACACACCATCTAGTGACAAGAAATGTCCAGAATACAAAAATCCACAGAGCTGGAAAGCAGACTAGCAAGGGTTAGGGACAGCGGAGGGAGGGTGGACAGTGACCGCTAACAGAAATCGGGTCTCCTTCGGAACCCTGAAGAGGTGGCAGTACCCTCCATTTTGAAGGTGCTACAATCAAATGTCTGTAAACTGTGCACTGTAACAGGGTTTGTTTCAATGGAGGGATGCAGCTAAGTGGTAGAGTGTGAACACAGTGTGTGCAAGGGCATGACAATGTGTGCAAGGCCATGGATTCGGTCCCTAACATCAAAAAAAAAAAGAGTTAATTTTATACTGAATAGCTAAGCCTCAACAATATATATATATATATATACATACATATATATATATATATGTATATATATATAGCCAAAAAGGTGGTTCCGTGGGTAAAGGTGCTTTTGCTTTGCCACACAAGCCTGATGACTTCAGCTCAATGCCTGGAAGCCAGATTCAAAAAGAACATTCTGCTCTTCCATAGGACCAGAGTTCAGGTCCCAGCACCCACATTAGATATCTCACAATGTACCTATGACTCCAGCTCCAGGGGAGCTGACCCCCACTTCTGGCCTCCACAGGTACCTGTGCTCATGTGCACAAACCACACTTACACATGATTGCACACACAATTACAAAGAAGGAAGGGAGGGAGGGAGGGAGGGAGGGAGGGAGGGAGGGAGAGAAGGAGGGAGGGAGGGAGGGAGGGAGGGAGGGAGGGAAGGAGGGAAGGAGGGAGGGAGGGAGGGAGAGAGAGAACACAATAGCCCGTGTGGTGATGCAGGCCGCAATCCCAGCATTTGGGAGGCTGAGGTGGGATGGAGGATGATTGAGAGTCTGAGGCCAGCCTGAGCTATACAGTAAGACTTTCGTTTTGTTTTATTTTTAAGGATCCAGCAAGAGGGTTCAGGCTCAGTGTGTAAAGGTGCTTGCCGACACACACACTATAAACAAATGTGATAAAATTTAAGAATTTGGGGTTGGTGTGGTGGCACATGCTTTTAATACCAGCACTCAGGAGGCATGGGCAGGCAGATCTCTGAGAGTTCAAGATCAGCCTGGTCTACAAAGTGAGTTCCAGGCAAGCCAATGCTACATAGTAAGACCCTGTCTCAAAAAAAAAAAAATTAATAATATGTAGCAATATAACAACAACTAGGTTTATCTCTTGAAGTTGTTGGGGGAGAGTTCAGTGGTATGTGAGGGCATGTCACATACACATAGTATGTTAGCCATTCCTATGACCACTATTTCATAGGTTTGATTTGAGTTTTGGCTTAGGATTGAAATAGTGTCTCATAGCCCAGGCTAGGCCAAAATTTGCTCTGTAGTCCAAGCTGGCCTGGAACTCAAGATCCTCCTGCCTCCGCCTCTAAAGTGCTAGGATGACAGGTGTGAACCAATTCCCACAGCTTATTAGTATTCTGCAGAAGTGGAGGAAATGGGACCGAGGGTGTCGATCAACTGGTGGGGTGCTTTCCTAGTACACATGAAGCCCTGGGTTTGATTCCCAGCATCCCAGAAAACCAGGTGTGTGTCATGTGCCTGTCACCCCTGCACCTGGGAGGTAGAGGCAGGTGGATAAGAAGTTCAAGATCATCCTCAGCCACAAAGTCAGTTTGAGGCCAGTCTGGGCTACAAGGGACACTCTCTCATCAAAATAAAAAGTGAAACAAATTCAAAGCCCACACCTCTGGAAGGCTGTGGGAGGCTGGCAGGGCCAGCCCCGGGTGTCATCCTGATCAGCAAGATGCCCAGCCTGCCCGTCACAGCATCCCTTCCACTCTGCTGGGGCTGCCTTATCTGGCAGAGGTGGTGCCATCAACCAGCCCTGCAGCCTAGCCTAGCCCAACCCACACCCAGGGAGCTCTGGTTTGTCAGGTTCTGCTGGCAAGCCACCAGCCAGGGACTTGTTATACAAGGTGTGTGGGCTCACAAGAAAGAACTCAGAACATGTACCCTGGCCAGGTACTGCATACATGCCTTTTCCTGAATGTCGAGCACTGGCCAGGGCTTGACATAGGAACACCCCAGAGTTAATATATCACCCCACAAACCAGTCTCCCTCTCCTAGCCAATAGTTAAGGCGATCTGTTTCCTGTCCCAGCCTACCCTTGACTCTCAACACAAAACATCTGCCTCACCCTAGGGACTCCTCTCCCCCACCAAAGGGCCAGACTCCAGGTCTGAGTTGAAAACAGCCTTTTAGGTCTGCTTCTCCACACTGAGCGCGCCAAATGTCTGGAAATCAGAGGGAACTCGGGATCAGTTATCACGAATGAGGACAGAACTGAGCTGCCAAAGCAAGCAGGGAAGAATAGAGTGACGATTTTAAGCACATAGATTCCTTGTCCCCAATAGGTCCTGCCTTTAAAAGAAGTATTTATTTATTTATTTATTTATTTATTTATTTATTTATTTATTTATTTATTATGGTTTTTCGAGACAGGGTTTCTCTGTGTAGCCCTAGTTGTCCTGGATCTCATTCTGTAGACCAGGCTGGTCTCAAACTCATAGAGATCCACCTGCCTCTGCTTTCTGAGTGCTGGGATTAAAGGCATGCGCCACTATTGCCCAGCCTAAAAGAAGTTCTAAGGTCACTGGCACCCTGGGATGTTATGACCTCTGCACACCCTTGCAAATGTGGCCACACTTGGACGGGAGCCACAGAAGGGATTCTATAGTGTTCTATCCCTTGTAGCTGTGTGACTTGAGGCGGGTGTCCATGCCTCTCTGAATGTCAGTTGCTTCAGATGGGAACCATATTTCTCCATCTTGCAGAGCTATGATGACATATAAAATATTTGAGTCACCGAGATGGATCACTGAGTCAAAGTATCTGCTGCCGAGCCTCACAACCTGGGTTCAGTCCCTGACACCCACAGGCCTGAAGGGGAGAACAGACTTCCAAAAGCTGTTCTGTGACTTCCACACTTGTGCCCGTACACACACACACACACACACACACACACACACAAATTAAAACAAGAATCATATAGAATATTCAAAGTGTTCATTCACTATCAGGCATAGTACCACTTGTTACTGTAAGCATATTCATTCCTGCTACCTGGACATCTGGGATTTACAGAACAAAGCCCAAAGCTAGTTGGTCATGGAGGAGAGATGAGGTCTCATTCTCTGAATATCTCCCAGGTCATCCGAGCCCCTCTGTGGTTCCCAACTCTGGTCACCACCAAGACAGGAGTCCACGGCTAACGTTACCGCTCAGAAACCTAAGCTGGGCTCTACAGAGATGCCGAGGCCATCAGAAAGCAGCCCAGGATTTTGAGGTCAGACAGGGTTTGTTTGTTCCAATCCCAGCATGCCCACTGAGTGTCCATAGGTACGCGCGTTCCCTTTCTCTAACCCTCAGGCTCCCCATCAGTCACATCAGAGTCTGCGCAGGGATCTCAGGGGTTTCATCTTCAAGACACTGGATGTTACAAGCTCTTGCTGGAGTCAGCTTCAAAACAGAGAGATTGGGAGGGAAGGGAAACGTGGAGAGAGGACTTCACTGTGGGCAAAGGGGGCATGGTGAACTGTGAAGGCAGATGGACCAAGAAAGGGACTGTGAGTCAGGACCCCCACACACACTTGCCGGTGCAGAGGCCAAAGGCAGCCTCTTCCTCCCTATCTCTCACCTCAAGCCAGAGATCCCCCTTGCAAGGCTCAAGCTGGGCAGCCCAGCAGTAGTTCTAAAAGGCCCCGGAGACACCAGTCAGCACTTATGGGATAAATACCACCTTTGACTGATTTCCAGAGTGCGTAGCCAAAAGCCGAGGGGCTGGGCCACCATTTTATTTCAAGAAGGGAGCTTGGAGGTCCTGACACTTCTGTGGATGCACACAGCAGCTACAAGCAGATAGGTTTCATCTGCAGGATGAACAGCTTCAAGAATGCTGAAAAAAACTTGTACCACTGAACTACATGCCAGCTCAGGCCTCCTCTTCAAGACAATATGTCAGGCAGCGCCTAAAGAGGTGTCCCAGAACAGAAATCTTTGGCCCAAGAAGCTCCCTCTGTCTCCACCACTGGTACTCGAAAATGAGCTACTCCAGGACACTGGGAGCACTCAGAAAATTAAAAAATTAAAAAACCCCACAACTGTCTGGGAGACACCGACATTTCGCTCCACTCCTGGTCATTCAAACTTCATCCGCTGGTCGCGGGGTCCTGGAACTGACTGCGCCCACAGACGCACGCCCCGCCCCGCCCCGCTCAGGCCACAGCCGCTGGACCGGCTCACTCACCCGGGTCTAAGCCTGCGGAGCTCGATCCAGATCCAGATCTGCAGGTGCCGCCAGCCACCTGGGCTCTGACAGCGCGGTCTGACAGCCCCAGCCCTTTAAACCCGCCAGGCTGAGCCCTGAGCCCTTCCTCTCCGCGGCGGGGCCACGCCCATACGGCAACACCCCTGCCCTGCCGCTTGCCAGCCTGGCCCCCGAAATCCAGAGCACTAACTAGACCCAAGACATGGAGGTGGGGACAGGCGCCAAAAGCAAGAACTTAACAGACAGAGATGGAGATGATAAGACTAAGACAGCTAACAGCCGGGAACCTTCAGACTCCCTGGCTCTGACTCCTATTAGAGCTTTATTGCCACTCAGGGTCACCCATCTCCCACACCAACCCCTCAGAGCCCCAAGGCAGAACTGGCTCTCAAGCTTGCAGAGGAGTTCCTAAACCATCACCTCTGAGATCGTCACTGTCCCACCGGAGCGTTCTTTGGGAGCTCTTGAGAGTTCTCAGGCTCCATCAGGCCAAGGTGGCGGGCTACCTGCTTTTCCTGGACCCGGCCCTGCATGTCCTCCCGGGTAGGATTCTACCGCTGTTCTTCAAGACCTCCCAACACCATCTCCGTTGTCCCAGCACTTGGTAACAGGAGGATTGCAAACTCCAGACCAGCCTGAGCTACTTAAGGAAAGAAACCCTGTCGAAATGTGTGTGTGTGTGTGTGTGTGTGTGTGTGTGTGTGTGTGTGTGTGTGTGTGTGTGGTATTTGTTTATTTATAAATGTTGCAATATAAATGAAAGGGAGAGGGAGTGTTGGAGACAAGAGGTGCTGGGAAGACGGCTCGGACATTTAAAGCATTTGCTGTTCACAATTGCCTGCATGTAAATCCAGTTCCAGGGCATCAGAGGCCAGAGGCTCTGCACTCGTGTGAGCAGATACACACACACACACACACAATCAAAAATTATTTTAAAATCTGTAAGTAAGAGCAATATTTTTTAAAAGAAAAAAAAAAGTGAAGGGGCAACCAGATGACTCACCAGGTTAAAGGCGGTTGCCACCAAGCACGACTTCTTGAGTTCAATCCCGAGGACCCACGTGGTGGAAAGAGAAAACCAACTCCCACAAGTTGTCCTTTGACCTCTAGAGGCCCGCCACAGACCGCTGTGGTCCACACAGTACTTAAATAAATATAGAAAGTGGAGATGACTCAGATGTCAAGAGCATCTGTTGCTCTTGCAGAGGACTCGAGCTGGGTTCCCAGCACCCACGTGACAGCTCACAACCATCTGCAATTCCAGTTCTGGGGGATCCAGCACCCTGTTCTGACCTTGAGGGCACCAGGCACGCACATGATGCCCAAACATACATGCAGGCAAAAACACTCACGTATACAAAATAAAATAAATAACACATCTAAAAAGTATTAAAATTTTAAATGAATAAATGAAAACAGATGAAGGGAGAGTCTCCAGAGGCATTAGACTATTCAGCTCCCGCCTCGGCACAAGCCGCCCACTCACAGGCACCCTGACCTTGCACCGGGATGTTGTCCTTGGCCAGCCCATCCGCCCCACAGGTATCCAGTCAGCCCCACCCTTAGATGTGAGACAGAGCACATGGCTGGGGTGGGCAGGCAGCAGACATGGGCCCGCTAGCAGAGAGCGGGGAGAACTAACTGAAGACTAACTAACTAACTAACTAACACTTGGCCTCCACTTCAGAGATTCCCTTCTCCCTCCAGTCAGCCTCTCTCACTCTGCCCTGGGAAGGTGGGGATTCGAAGTGAGGAAGAAGAGTTAGAAATAATCGAAGCTTTCTGCTTGGAAACCACAGAAGGGAGGGCAGACCAGGTGGCCTGAAGCAGGTGATATTAGAGCTAGGTCTGTGGGGAGAGGTTGAATTTCAACCTGTTCGCCAGAGGGGGTGGGGCTCAGGCACAAAGAAACCTGAAGGTGCAGCCCGGCAGGTAGCTTTTCCTGGCCTGGGGTGTGAGAGCTGAAGAGGCTAGGAGGCCCTGAGGGTCAATTTCAGTGGATGCCGGCTGGTCTGGTGGGCAATGGGGAGTCACAGACGGTGTCTGGGCAAAAGTGCCCCCTTACTGCTTGCCTAGTTTTAAAACATATTAGAACCTACTTATCTTTTTACTTGTGTGATTTAGTGTTGCTGATGGTGCTAACGAAGACCTTACTGGGGACATGGAAGATACACAAGTTTCCGAAGGCAGAGAGTTTGCGAAGGATCTTTCCAGTGGTTGAAAATGGCTAATGGAGACCTGGCGGGGGGCAGGGGAGTTGCTGGGGCTGAGGCCCAGGACCCTTAGCTACCTCCATCACAGGCTGGATGTGGGACTGGAAGATACAGAGAGATGAATACCAGGGAAGAGGAATAAACCCGACAGTCTGGGTGTAGAGGCAGTGGCAGTAGGCTTCCTGGCCGTGTGGTGTTAGGAAAGTCACGAGGGTGCTCTGAGCCACCCATCCTTCTACAGATAAAACGGACAGTGAAATGAGGCATGGAGCAAGTACTGGCCCTTTGAGTTTGGGAATTGATTTGTGCCAGCTTAGCAGACACGGGCAGTCTCTCCTGATACTTTTGGTCATCACGCTGGGGTAAAAGGTGCCACTGGCATGTCATCAGTGGAGAGCAGAGATGCCGTCGGTGTCCTGCCACACACAGCACACCCCCAGCAACAGAGACTAAGGGATCACAAGTGTCAGCAGTGCTGAGGAAAACTCTAACTCCATCACCTTCGGTCCACAAGGGCCGTGGGAAGTTCAGGTAGGCAGCAGGACACATGTGAGAGTCTGAGTCACCTCACTGGGGTGAAAGTGGACAGCACGAGAGTGGGTGGATGGGTCACTTGGGTGAAAAGGGAAGACAGAGAGCTGTGCATGGAGTCGAGTGTGGGTGACAGCTCACTCAGAGTGAGGACAGGCAGAGGCGGACTGGGGGCGGAGGTAAGGAAGGTAGTGACAGGTGACATCGCGTGAATGGCCTATCCCAAGGACCCTGGGCCTTCACCGGGTCACAAAAGGACCCCTGCACCGAGCCCCTCACTTTTCTCCTTCCCTCTAAAGCCTGCTGTGGCTCCCTCTTAGTTGAACCCAACGCGAAAGCCAGCAGGCGAACCCAGAGGGGTTCGCATTGGTCACCTCCCACTTCACAGAATGGGGGTGGGCAAAAGGAAGGAGACAGGATGGGAGCAGGACCACAGAACTGGATGAGCCAGGAACAATCAGTAGACTTGGGAGATGGTTCAGGACAGCCGTGTGGACTCCAGAAGCAGAGCACAGCAGGGACCAGTCAGCGCTCCAGAAAATGACACCCCCTGACCCATGCTTACACAAGAAGCCCCTATTATATCATAGAAAAGCAGCAAAGTGAGAGGGGAAGTTGTTGGGAAGAAAGGGGTGAGCGTGAGATGGGGGGATGAATATGCTCAAAATGTAGTGTATACATGTATGAAATTCAAAGAATTCATTTAAAAATAATGTTTGAGACAAGTTCTCACTGTGTAGACTGGCTGCCCTGGAACTCACTCTGTAGACCAGGCTGGCCTCAGACTCCCAGAGATCCATCTGCCTCTGCCTTCCATGGAACTAAAGGCCTGTGCTACTCTCCCAGCACCATTAATTTTTCAAAAGGTCTTTCCAGGGTCTGGAGAGATGGCTCAGCAGTTAAGAGCACTCACAGTTCGGGAGGAGGATCCAGGCTCAGTTCACTGCACTCACTGTAAGCAACCCACAACCACCTGTACCTTCAGCTCCTCTTCTGACCTGACAGGCACTGTACGCATGTGCACACACATACTCTGCCGCAAATCAACATCATTAAAGAATTTTTTATCTTAAAAATGTGAGAGGCAAGGCCAGTGTGGTCTAGATAGTGAATTCTAAGCCAGCAGGCTACATAAAGAGACTCTCTCTCTCAAAAAAAAAAAAATCTTTAAAAGGTATTTTTTTTTTTAGGTAAAAAAAATGGCTCAGTGGTAAAGATACTTACTGACAAGGCTGAAGGCCTGAGTTTGATCCCCATGACCCACATTATGCTGGCTGGTGTATGTCAACTTGACATAAACTTGAGTCATCAGAGAAGAAGAATCCTCCACTGAGAAAATCCCTCTGTAAGACCAGGCTGTACTCAAGCTTGTAGGAGGTTTTCTAAAATAGTAATTCATGGGGAAAGGTGCTACTCTGGGCTGGTGGTCCTGGGTTCTATTTTAAAATAAAAAGCAGGCTGAGCAAGCCAGTAGGCAGCACCCCTGCCATGACCTCTGCATCAGCTCCTGCCTCCAGGTTCCTGCCCTGTGTGAGTTTCTGTTCTGACTTCCCTTAATAATGAACAGCAATACCAAAGTGTAAGCCAAGTAAATCCTTTCCTCCCTAACTTGCTTTCGGTCATGTTGCTTCATCACAGCGATAGTAACCCTAACTAGGACACACATGATGAAAAGAGTCAGCTCCTGCAAGCCGTCCTCTAGCCAACGATACACTGCCAATGATACTCCTCTTCCAATAAGTAAATGTAACTTTAAAATGAAGTTGAAAGGTATTTCCAGGGCTCCCAAACCTGAGCAAGAGTTTGCCCTCCTCAGCTAGGCTGTAGTGGCGCACTCCTTTAATCCCAGCACAGGCAGATCTCTGTGAGTTCAAGGCCAGCCTGGTGTACAGAGCTAGTCCCAGGACAGCTAGGGCTGTTACACAGAGAAACCCTGTCTCCAAACAAACAAACAAACAACAACAAAAAAAAAAAAGAGTTTGCCCTGACAGAGGCAGGCGAATCTCTGTGAGTTCGAGGCCAGCCTGGGCTACCAAGTGAGTTCCAGGAAAGGCTCCAAAGCTACACAGAGAAACCCTGTCTCAAAAAACAAAAACAAACAAAAAGAGTTTGCCCTCCTCTGACACTGTTGGTGGGAAGGTGATGTGGTACAGCAAGGGTCCCAGAAGTTGAGCACAGAATGACCCTGTCACTCAGAGATTCCACTCCTAAGTACAGACCCCAAAGAGCTGAAAACATATACACATGTTCGCTTTTGTACTTACAGTAGCACTCTGCGTGATCAATAAAAAGATGGAAAAATTAAGTGACCCATCAAAGAAAACAGGACAGCAGCTCATCTGGGTGATAGAATAGCAACTGAAAGATTTTTTTGCACCCCGACATAACTCGCTGCTGACGCAGCAATCCAAACCAGACCGAATTAGAAACAGCCCCGGTTTAATGGGTAAAGCATTCCCGGATGATTCTCCGGCCCACTAGAGAGGAGACGGGGATGAGAGACTGGAAAACCACGTGTCTGGTTTGGGGGAGCAGCTTAAATACCCTGTGGGAGTGGTCTTGAGCCTCTCTGGGGGAGGAGCTATGTTTGGCGGGCTTTGAAGGGGCGGGTTTGGGGAAAGAGATGGGAGAGGGGTGGTGGAGCTTCTACCATAACATTCCAGACTCTTTGGGTATAGGGATGCCAGGGTGCCAGGGGCTGAGGCGGAGCTCCCACCAAAACAATAGCCAGTCATAAAAACTAATGATATGTTTTTCTTTCGGTTTTTGTGCCTCATGTAGTAGTCCAGGCTGGCCTTAAATGTCTGACCATCCTGCTTCCACCTCCCAAATTCTTGGATTACAGGCCTGTGCTGCTACATCTAGCTCCAAACTCCTTCTTTCTCTCTCTCTTTTTTTCTTACATCTATTTCTTTCTTTCTTTTTCTTTCTTTCTTTTTTTTTTTCTTTTGGTTTTTCGAGACAGGGTTTCTCTGTGTAGCTTTGCGCCTTTCCTGGAACTCACTTGGTAGCCCAGGCTGGCCTCAAACTCACAGAGATCCGCCTGGCTCTGCCTCCCGAGTGCTGGGATTAAAGGCGTGCGCCACCACCGCCCGACTATTTATTTATTTCTATGTGTGTATATATATGTATGTGGGGGAAGACACAAGTGTGCATGGAGGTAAGAGGACAGCCCATGGGACTTGGTTCTCTCCTTCTACTACGTGAGTCCCAGGGACCAGACTCCAGTCATCAGATTTGGTGCCACGTACCTTTACCTGCTTAAGTCTATTTTCTTTCTAATTTTATGTTTACGGGTGTTGGGCCTGCGTTTATGTCTACATACCGTGTGTGTGCCTGGTGCCCGAGGAGTTCAGAAGGTGTCAGATTCCCCTGGAACTGGAGTTAGGAGCACCATGTGGGTCCTGGGAACTGAACCAGGTCCTCTGCAAGAGCAACAAATGCTCTTAACCACTACACCAACTCTAAAGCCCTCACCATTTTGTTTTTTAAGTCAGTGTCTCACTTTATAGCCCATACTGGCCCTGAACTGATGATCCTCCTGCCTCAGCCTCCTGAGTGCTGGCATTACATGCAAGACCATGCCCAATTCGATTACTTTTGAGATTTTATCTATTTTGTATGTATATGAGTGTTTGCCTGCAGGTATTTCTGTACACCTCATGCATGCAGTGCTTGAGAAGGCCAGAAGGAGTTACAGATGGTTGTGAGCCACCATGTGGGTGCTGGGAACGGAGCCCCAGTCCTCTGCAAGAGTAACCTGTGCTCCTAACAGCTGAGCCAACTCTCCAGCCCCTCAATTTATTACTTTTTTAAAAGATTATAAGCCGGGGAGTGGTTTGGTGGTAGATCACTTCCACAGTATGTATGAAACCCTGGGTTCCACAATAGATTCAAACAGAACATTGAAACAAAGTGAATCTGGCTTAATAGAAACACCCTGAACTGGGCGGTTGTGGTGCACACCTTTAATCCCAGCACTCAGGAAGCAGAGGCAGGTGAATCTCTGAGTTCGAGACCAGCCTGGTCTGTAGAGTGAGTTCCAGGATGGTCAGGGCTACACAGAGAAACCTTGTCTTGAAAAAGAAGAAAGAAAGAAAGAAAGAAAGAAAGAAAGAAAGAAAGAAAGAAAGAAAGAAAGAAAGAAAGAAAGAAGAGAAAGAAAGGCCCTGGAGGATAGAAACAGCTAAGAGTTATTTTTACCAGTCCCAGACCCTGGATCAAGGGTCTTCAGCAGTTACTGAGAGAGACAGAGAAAGAGAGAGAGAGAGAAAGAGAGAGCACCCAGATCCAGCTGTAGGCAAGCCTGTAGGGCATTTTCTTAATTAGTGATTGATGGAGGCCCCAGCCGACTGTGGGTGGTGCCATCCCTGGGCTGCTGGTGCTGGTTTCTATAAGAAAGCAGGCTGAGCCAGCCACGGAAAGCAATCAGTAAGCAGCACCCCTTCATGGCCTCTGCCTCAGGTTCCTGTCCTTGCAAGTTCCTGCCCTCACTGCCTTTGAAGATGAACTCTTGTATGGATACCCGATCCTCAGGCTGGGCTCCAAGTGCCTTTTCCTGCTAACCATTCTGCCTGGCACACAGTGACATCAGGCAAGGAAGCATGCTGGCATGCTGGGTAGATGTTGGGCAGTGGGGGAGACACACCATGCATGCATGGTGGTGGTGGTGGACATTCATTCACAACCCAGGCACTGTATCCTCACAGAAAGAGTTTATTATAATATAGAGATAAAGAGACAGAAAGGAGAGAGAGGAAGAGAGGAGAAGAGAAGAGGAAAGGAGAGGAGAGGAGAGGAGAGGAGAGGAGAGGAGAGGAGAGGAGAGGAGAGGAGAGGAGAAGAAAAAAGAGAAGTGGATGTGTGCACACCTCAGGGCGAGAAAGAAAGAGAGGGGAAGAGAGAGAGGAAGGGGAGGGGTTTTTCCTTAAAATGAGACTTTTACGTCAGGATTCAGGGTGGCCCCAGGGGGTGGGATTTCAAGGGGCGGGTCAGAATATTAACATTCCTCCATTTTGATTATTATAAAAAAGAGGTGAGTTATGCAAGCAAGTGGGGAACAAGGGCGCTGAATTCCCAAGACTTCTCCAAGCTGACAAGGGGTGAAGTGGGGGGGGGGGGGACTGGGAGTCATGCATGTCGAAAGATCTCAGGAAGCCGGAAGGCAGGTTGCAGCAGTGGTGTTCCAGGAGCCTGGGGGGGAAATGGCACACCAAATCAGGAGTATAGAAGCCACAGCATCTGCCATTTCTCTGGAGGTCAGGCAGGAACAGTGAATCTGCAAAATACGCTCAAAAAATAGGTGGGGTCGAAAATGGGCTCTGGAGACTGTTAGTTTTCATCAGACCAGATTTCTTGATACAGTGGCAGAACTTTTCCCAAGAACCTACAGGCATCTGTAAGACAGCTGGAATGGATTTACATCATAGAAAGGGGGCTAAAAATTTATAGAAATTTAAGGACTCTTAAGAACTCTTTGTAGTCAGTGTTCTATCAGTTTATCAACGCTGCGTTTATCAATATTAAAACACTGAACCTCTGAAGTTATATCTGAAACCAGCCTATTCTGTACCATGAAGTCTGTGAATGAGGCATACCTGTCTGTAATTTTAATAGGAAACTTATTAATGAGCTGCCAGTAATCTTGGGACTGGGGCTATTAAACTGATCCACCCTTGTCATCAAACATCATCAGATCTGAGAAGGATAAATTTAAGGAGAAGTGAGACAGCTTTCCAGCTACCTGGGCAGCAATCCCAAGTCTCTCAGTGGTTGTTGGGAGACAGAAGCCCCAAAGGCAGCAGTTGTTCAGCTGATAGACCCAGAAGATTGAGAGATTTTTTTCTGTGGAGTAGAAATTTGGGGAGACTGACCCACCTCGACTTTTCAGTATGGGGCAATCAGTCCTCCATTGTTCTACTTATTCACAATCTGAACAGGATCTCAACTTTTCACTTCATGGCTGACCTTGTCATAAGCTTCCAGGTGGAAGTTCTTCTGTGACCATCTACCTTCTTGGAGAAGATACAGGATGCTGCCAGGAGCTGACATGTCTCTCTATCATAAAAGCTTTTATACTAAATGTCATATTCTCAGATTTCTAAAGGTGTTTGAAGACTGGGGGAACAAAATCTGTTAGATGTATTTATAACTTTGAGAGCATATATATGACTTAAATCTCAGTGTACAGGTTTCCCAGTTAGCTACAGCTTAATGAAGTTAGCAAGGACAGGGAGGCTGAGCAAGGAGAGACATTTTTTAAGATGATGGCAGTGATATCTGAATTTATTACATATTTTTAAGGCCCTGTAGCTATAGCTCTGATCTTTGAGTACAGCCAGATTATAATCCTGAATAATTTATGTAGAAATAATTTCTCAAGGTTATGTAATACCTCTTTTGTTCTGCATTAAGAAGGTCAAATGTCTTGTCTTATTGCAATATTGGGTCCAGTTTCTTGGTATATCAATGGTCATTAGGTAGCCAATTCGGTTCCCTATGCCAGAGGTTCCATCCTGAACTCAGCCCTGAAACCTGTCCTGGGAACAGGGGACACAGGATGACATATTCTCGTCCATAGCTGCTTCAAGCTGAAATAGGGCACAGGTGCTCAGGACCCTGGCTAGTCAAAGGTAAGGAGGCAGCCCAGGAAATGGGGTATTTATCAAAAGTGTGTGGTCATCTGACCTAACTGTAGAGACAGGGAACAATTACGTTTGGCTGGTCTGGTCCACATTACACAGACAAGAGTCTTTGCTGGCATCCGTAGCAGGGAAAGCGCTGCAGGTTGTGGTCCACACTGCTGTTTCGATGTTTCTGCCAGCCTGCTGAGATACAGACTAGAAACAAGAGTTCAAATTTATAAGTTTATTTGGAACCTTTTGTCCCATGGTCTTAGTGATTGGGAAAGGGAGACCAGGAGGGAGAAAATAACCATCCTCAGAAATAGACACGTGAGGAAACGCATTTATCTGGAGGTCGTTTGACCTCTGTGAAGTGGATCCAATGGCTTCTTTTGATCTCCTGAGGTGTATATGAATACTTATTTTATAAAAAGAAATAAAAGTTTTAGATTAATTAGTATTATCAATCAGTACTGAAATCCATATCATAGGAGAGCAGACAATGGGTATCTGCAAAACAGCAGAAATAGACTCAAACCCTTGAGTTCTAGTAGAATTACAGATTTGTATAACTGGTATTTATATCCTGAACCATTTATCAAGAGACCTAAAGACTGCTCCCAAGGAAAGGTTCAAGATCTCTGGAATGTCTTCTTGTAATAACAAAAATAAAGCATGTGGCATTTTAAAAAGATTTAAAATCTCTTAAACATTATTGTTGCTACATTATCCCATTATCCCTGGATCTTGCTGCCCCTGCCCACAACTGAGTTAGAAAGTGACTTCCTGGTGCCCTTGATGGTGGTGAGGTCATATGACCTGTCCCCCTTTGACCTTAGCAAAGATGGTGTCTGCCTGACCACATAACAGCCCTTATCAAATATGGTGACTGTGATGGTCATGTGGGGTATTTTTTGTTTTGTTTTGCAAAATAAACTGAAAAGATAAGGAACATATAAACTGCGGCATTTAAAAGTCAGTCAGAAAGAAATATAGATGGCCGTATCAATCCGCACATAGGAAATAGACTTTGTGAAAGAAAGACAGAAAATATTCGGGGGAAACCTTTACAGTTAATGCATTGGAGCTCAGAGGTGTGCTGTGGAGAGGAAAGGGAAACAGAGTAGCAGTGCAGCCTAGTGGAGAGAGGGACCCCCTGGGCTGTGGCATGGTGTGCGTGGCCGTGGTGGGGGCAGGGGCTACGCTCCACCCGGCTTGACACAACATCAGGAGCCCCAGTGGTAGCGGCAGCCGCAGAAATACAGACAAGTGAACAGACATTTCTGCGGCTAGGCTATGGGCTTGGTCCCGAGTGGAGCAGAGGCGCAGGATAGGAGGAAATAGGCGCATTTTCCACAGTGCATTATTAAGGTCCAGCGGACTGACCTCCAGTGTCCCAGAAGGTCAGCAAGGGCCAACGGTAATGGTGCAAGACAGCCAATGGGCCATCATCGTACCGAAGGCTTTGGGCCGTGGAATTGAGTGGGCACAGCTGTCTCCATATGCCGCCGTATGGGGACAGGGCCCAGAGGGCTTAAAGCCCAAAAGACATGTGTGGCACCAATGTTATGATACACTGCATGGGGGACCCCAAGGGTATCCTGCACGTGCCGGGAAACATGCTGGCATGCTGGGCAGATGCAGCGGTGGGCAGCCGGCGAGACACACCATGCAGGCAAGGCCGTGGCAGTGGCTGTGGACATTCATTCACAACCCGGGCTCTGCATCCTCGCGGAAAGAGTTTATTATAATACAGACAGAAAGAAACAGAAAGGAGAGAAAGGAGAGAAAGGAAGAGAAGAAGGAAAAGCAGAGAGGTGTGCGCACCTCATGGCAGGGAAGAAAGAGGAAGAGCAAGAGGAAGGGGAGGGGTTTTTCCTTAAAATGAGGCCTTTACGTCAGGATGCAGGGTGGTCCCAGAGGGCGGTATTTCAAGGGACGGGTCAGAATATTAACATGCGCCATGGGAAGCTGTGAGTGAAGTAAACTCTTTCCTCCTCAGATTACTTTTGGTCATGGCGCTTCATCACAGCAATAGTAACCCTAACTAAGATACCCTTTGAGCCATCTCACCTGCCCAGGACTGAGGTTCTCACTCGGGGGAAGATGGGAGCTACTCATGGTTCTGAGCAGAGAGGGCTCTAAGCAAAGGTTGTAACAGGCGCCCTCTGGCTGCAGCATTATGAACAGGATGAAGGAGGAACAGGAGTTCCCAGTACCTAGCCCTGGACTGGCGAAGAGCTGGGAAAGGGAGTGAGTGGATTTTGGTCATTTTTGTTTTTATTTTTGTTTGTTTTTCGAGACAGGGTTTCTCTGTGTAGTCCTGGCTGTCCTGGAACTCACTCTGTAAACCAGGCTGGCCTCGAACTCACAGAGATCCACCTGCCTCTGCCTCCTGAGTGCTGGAACTAAAGGAGTGTGCCACCACACCAGCTCTCTTAGTTTTGGTTTTATTTCCAGTGTTGGGGATGGAACCCAGGGCCTCGCACATGCCAGACAACCACTCGACCACTGAGCCGCCTTCCAGCCCTGGAATTGTCACAAAGGTGAAATGAATGGGATTTGCTGACAGATTGGATGCAGGGATGTCAGAAGACAACTCGGAGTGACAGAAACGTTTTTGGCCTGGGGACGATGTAGGCTGAAGTTTTCTAGACGGGACCAGGAGAGGAGAAGTTAAGAAAGAGGAAGAGAGAGAAAGACCGGCGCGGGGAGAGGGTGGAAGCATTCCAGGAGAGAAGTACAGCAGCAGCAAAAACCCCGATGAGAACTGAGCGCGGCGGCACTGGGTGAGCTGAGGGGAGTGGACAAGAGTTCCAGGCCAGCATGGGCTACACAGTGAGACCTGGAGGAGGCGTGGAAGGGTTCCTGGAGGAAGTGCCATGGTGGGTGGGTTTTGACGGCTTAGTAGGAGTCTGTGTCGAAGGGCAGAGCAGGCAGGTGAAGAGAGATGCTTGAGATTTCGGTCCTTGTCCTCAGAAACCACAGAAAGAAGCTTGAGGATGATGGGCGGCTAGAGAGGGACACGGTACCCACCCATCCCTCATATGAGAAAACTTATTAGACTGTGGAGCAGAACATGGAAGAACCCTTCATCTTTATAAACTCACTTAGGAGGAAAGAAAATGTATATTTGTAATAATGACTCAGGGAAGGGAGCTGTGGGTGTAGCTCAATGGGTAGAACATCTGCCTGACAGTTCCCAGCACCCACATCAGATGACTCTCAACCATCCGTAACTCCAGCTCCAGGGGATCCCATGCCTTCCTCTTCTGGCCTCCAAAAGCACCAGTACACACATGGCACACACACACACACTGAATCACTTTTAAAATTATATATATATATTCAGCTGGGCAGTGGTGGCACACACCTTTAATCCCAGCACTAAGGATGCAGAGCCAGGCAGATCTCTGTGAGTTCGAGGCCAGCCTGGGCTACAGAGCAAGATCCAGGACAGGCACTAATATAGAGAAACCCTGTCTCGAAAAAGCAAAAAAAAATAAATAAATAAACAAATAAATAAATAAATAATATGTTCAAAGTCATCCTTGGCTACAAGAGACCTTACCTATTAATTAATCAATTAATTTAAGAAATGTCAGATAAAGGTCTATGTAAATCAGATGAAGTCACCGGGAAGACCTGGAAATCTAATGTAGAATACTGTCAGTGTATCCAGTCCAGGCCATTGGGAGAACAGCATCCTCAAGAAGACAGATTGTGGAGGCGTGGAGAAGTCAGAGGAGACAGTGGAAGCCACATTGTCCAGGTTCTTGCATGCTGTCACTGTGTACCAGGCAGAGACAGGAGGGAAATGGTTATCAGGAAAAGGTAGTTGGAGCCCCCTAAGGATCCGGGTTCCATCCCTGGGACCTACATAATGGAAGGAGAGAACTGACTCTTGGAAATCATCCTCTGACCCCCACACAAACGCAGCACACGTACCCAGTCCAGAATGAATAGAAAAAGTATAATGAAAGAGAGAGGCATGAAGGAGGCCAGAGCAGGAGCTTGCGCTTGCAGGAGCCAAGGCCTGGAGGAACGGAAGCACCTGGTCTATTGCCCCATTTGGAGCGCCAGAGGTCGCTGGCTGTGCAGACATGAACAGGGCGGGGGAGGGAGTGGGCTGTGGCTAGAGCACGCTTGCATCTCCAGAGACACAAGGCCCTGCTCTGCACAGCCAAAAGCTGCTTCAGGCAGATTTGGCAGGGTACAATGTCAAAAGTCAGCTCCCCCAAAATTAAATAATGACAGCAGCCTGTCCCCTTTCTGGAGGACCAGGCTTCTAGAAGGACTAAGAAGATTCTAGAAGTCTGAAAATTCTTTCAGGCTTTTGAGTCAGGCAGATCTGACATTTATTAAATTAATTGATTAATTAATAGATAAGGTCTCTTGTAACCCAAGTTGTAGCCAAGGATGACTTTGAATATATATATATATATATGTTTTTCAAGGCAAGGTTTCTCTGTGTAGTTTTGGTGCCTGTCCTGGATCTTGCCCTGTAGACCAGGCTGGCCTGAATCCTGGTTTTGTCAATTGCTGGGTGGCTTTTATCAAGTTGCTTCACCCCTCTGAGCTCAGGTGACCACTTTTTGCTCATCAGATACACCCTGTCCCTCTGTCATTAACTTCCTACCCTGAGGCTGTGAGGTAGGGATCTGGATAGCGCCTGACCCCACGGAGAGTCACTGAAACTCAGAATGAGGACGTAACTTATCCAGGTTGGCAGTTAAGCTCAGGTCTGTTGGGTCCCAGGGACCATGAAGCTTTCTGAGGACTGCCCTAGGACCCTTCTCAGTGACTGGCACACAGTGGTACTGGATCCTGGTGCTGCTCCCTCCCACAAGAGGGAGCTCATGCTTGACACTGACTCAATGACCAGGAACTGGAGACTTGATAGCCCAGAGACCTAGGGTAAAGCCAAACATGACTGGCAAAAAAAAAAAAAAAAAAAGTCAATGAAATGATTCCTAATGATGCTCTGCTGTATTCATAGATCGGTGCCTGCTCCAGTTGCCATCAGAGAGGCTGCCTTCAGCCGCTGATAGGAGGCCTTCACCTTCAGTCTCAGGCTGGCACAGGGGTCACCCTTCCCATCCTCAACTGCCTTGTCTGCAAAATGTGGTTGTAAAAGAGTCTCTGCTCTCCTCACTTCGCTTGGGAGACAACCGGAATGAAAAGTGTAAAAATAAACGGTGCACCGTGCTGGTTCCCCAGAATGTTACACTCAGGGACCACACAGCCCAGCAGAGCCTCTCTTTCGTGCAGGCCCAAAAGAACTGGAAGCAAAGCTAAGCCTGGTGGTGCACACTGCAATCCCAGCACTGGGGAGGAAGTCAGGTGATCAAAAGTTCAAGGTCAGCCGGGCGGTGGTGGTGGTGGTGGTGGTGGTGGTGGTGGTGGTGGTGGTGGTGGTGGTGGTGCACGCCTTTAATCCCAGCATTGGGAGGCAGAAGCAGGTGGATCTTTGTGAGTTCGAGGCCAGCCTGGTCTACAAAGTGAGTTCCAGGAAAGGCACAAAGCTACACAGAGGAACCTTGTCTCAAAAAACCAAAAAAAAAAAAAAAAAAAAAGTTCAAGGTCATCGTCTGCTACTTAGTGAGTTTAAGGCCAGCCTGTGCTTCAAGAGACCCTGTCTCAAAAAATTATTAGTTAATTAACTAATTAATTAAAATGAATGGATCAGTGGACAGAAAAGCACTTGCAGTGTAAGCCTGACAACTTGAGTTCAATCCCTGGAACCCACAGCAGAAAATGAACCAACTCCCAAAAGTTGTCTTCTAACCTCCATATAACACTAAGATGTGTACATGAGCACACACAAATATACACATCATCATCATCATCATCATCATAATAATAATAATAATAATAAATGTCTAAAGGCAAAACTAGGCCAGGCAGCACACACTATAATCCCAGCACTTGCGAAGGATGAAGCAGAAGGGTCAGTGTTTGAAGGCACAGTAGCTTCTTGGCAAGTTCAAAGCCAGTCTGGGCTACCTGAGACTTGGCTCAGGTGGGAGAGAAAAAAAAAAACAGAACTAGGTCTGGTGGCCTACAGTTTTACTTGGTTACAGAAGCCCTTGGGGGCTAAGGCAGGAGTACTGAGAGCTTAAAGCCAGCCTAGGCTACCTAGTGAGTGCCTGTGGGGCGTTTACCCACCACCCCCACAGCTTCCCAGAGTTTTCTTGAGTGCGAGCAGCAGGAAATATTAGATAGAAGGATTTATAGCGGAGAATGTTGCGGAGATAAACAGATAGAAAATAAAGGATAGCCTCGAGAGGGCCTGGAACCTGTTCCAACGGGCCCGGACTGTCTCTGGTCCAGGGTTTTTATAGAGACGCCAAGGGGTGGAGCAAAAGACCTCCTCCCCCAGCACAGCCAAGTGCAGGCCATCTCAGACACCTGCACTCAGGCCCGTGGTCCTGATCATCCTCTATTCGGACCTGCTGGGTAAAGCCACGAGGAACCCCAGAACGGGCTCCCACAAGTGCCTGTATTTAAAAAGACAAAACAAAACAAAAAAGAACCAGCAGGATGGCTCAGCGGGGAAAAATGCCTTCTGTCAAGTCAGACAATCTGAGTGTGATCACCAGAACCCTTGTCGTGGAGGGAGAATGCCAGCTCCCAAAAGTAGTCGTCCTCTGACCCCTACACTCAGGTGCACACACACACACACACACACACACACACACACACACACACACACACACACATCCCCTTTCCCCTAGGGGATGTGAGAACTTGCCCACATGGTAATGTTCATCGATGCACAGTTCAAACGAGCAAGGACAGAAAGAACTCAATGATGAATAAAGAAAACGTCATCTAGCTGTGCTGTGTGGCATTACTCTGCTGCATAAAGGAACAAAACACCAACACACCCTGTAACACAATTGAACCTTGAAAGCATGGCGATGCTGGAAGAAGCCAGTCCCAGAAGACAGTGTACGGCGCCATCTGTGTGAAATGTCAGCACAGGCAGATCCTCAGGCACAAAGAGCAGAGCAAAGGCTACCTGGGCCCGAAGGGATGGAGACAGGGAGCAACGGAGTTGGTGTTTCCGCTTGGGGTGGAGAGACTTCTTTGGCTCTGGAGAGACGTGGTGCTTGCGCAACTCTATTGGTGTGCTAAATGTCACTGGTTGGTGGGTTTATGTTTTTAAGTTGTTTGCTTTACAGTGATTAATTTTGTGTATGGTGGCACACACTTGTCATCCCAGCACTTGGGTATGTCAGAAGGATCACAAGTTCTTCAAGTTCAGCCCAGGCTCCATGAAGCTCTGTCTAAAGAAAACAAAACAAAGGCAGCAAAATGGCTCAGTGCGTAAGGGGACCTGCCGCCAAGCCTGATAGCCTGACTTTGATCCCTGAGACACACGGTGGAAGGGGAGAGCCAACTCCCGAGAGTTATCCTCTGACCCACACATACACATGCACACACATACATAAAATGTAATTTCTCTTATTGTTATTTGTTTTGTGTGTGTGTGTGACTATGCAGAGGACAAGTTTTGTGAGTTGATTCTCTCCTTCCATCATGTGGATCCAGGGTGTGGGGCTTGAATTCAGGTTGTGAGGTCTGGCATCACAGCCTTTACCCCCTCCCTGCCCCCCCCTCCCCCCCCCCCCCCCCCCCCCCCGCCCAGTGCCAGCCAAAATGTGAGGATTTTAAAATGTTTTTAAATAAAATAAACTGAGTGTGATGCATGATTATACATCAAAGCACTTGGGAGACAGAAGCAAGATCAGCCTCCGGAACACATGAAGTTAAGGTCAACCTGGATTATATGAGATCCTGTCTCAAATAATAATTAATTATTAATTAGTTAGCTAACCCTTTGTCCTGTGAATTTCTCTCAGTAAGTAACAGATAAGTGGTGGGAAATGAGTTGATAAATTTACATTCCATCAATTCCTTTGCCACAGTCAAGAGATAAGCACTACTGTACCCATTGTAAAGATGGAGAAAACAAAGTACACAAAAAGGAAATGCTCTACCTAGGCAGCTGAGAAGCCTGTATTGAAACTGGGGTCTCTTTGAACCTGACACACATTTCTCTTGGCCAAGGAATGACACAGGGATATACACCCACAGCGAAGTCACCACCCCAGGACAACGACTCAGAAAGAGAACAAGGCACAGAATTCAGGAGGTGGCCATCTTGACCTAGAACTTTTTCTTTGCCCAGAGGAGCAGAGCTGGGGAAGCCCGTAGCTAAGAGGCGGGCCCTTTGTTCAGGAAGTAAAGCTTCTATATTGTTTCCCCCGCTCCACTCCAGGTCATTGAGTGCTCTCAGCATTGGCCCTGGGCTGCATCTCAAGGAACTCATGGTCTGGAACTGATGAAGCTAGAACAAGATGGGCCCAACTTCTCAACGTTGAGAATGAGCCTTGGTCGGAGTCTCAGGGAACAAAGGAACTGGGGAAGCCAGAGAAGGAAGGAAGGCTTCCTGGAAAGAGCTATTGCCAAAGGACTTGGAAGAATATATAGGAGGCTACCAGGTCAAGTTAAAGCTTGTGAGTACACTTTGGATTTTTCTTAGCATTTATCTTCATTCAACATGTTGGAAACATTATGGGTTTTGTCATGTCATTCTCTCAAGTCAGTCAAGTTCTTTAACTGTATTCATCGCGTTACTGTCTTCTATTCCCCTTCTTCTTCCCAAATTCTACTTCCCCATCTACTTCCATGTTGTACACACACACACTCACACACAAATTGGAACACACACATACACACACACTGGAACACACACAGTAACACACAACACACATACACACTGGAACACACACACATTGGAACACACACACTGGAACACACACACACACTGGAACACACACACATACACACTGGAACACACACACATACTGGAACACACACACACACATACCACGTTTTCACTATCCATCTATTGATGGACATTTAGGTTTATTCCATTTCCTAGCTATTGTGAATACGGCTGCAATGAACATGGATGAGCAAGTGTCTCTGTGGTATGTTGACTTAGAGTCCCTTTGATTGATGCCCAGGAGCTGGGCATATATCCTATGGATATTCCACTTTTAGTTTTTTGGAAAAAAAATTTCAAATTTCCTTAATGACCGCATCAGCTTAAACCCCCACCCTGGCAGTGTCTAAAGGCTCCTCTTTCTCCACAAGCTCGCCCGCATTTGTTGTCTTTCATTTTACTTTAAAAATCTATTAATTAGCCGGGCAGTGGTGGTGCACACCTTTAGTCCTTAAGAGGAAGAAGCAGGTGGGTCTCTGAGTTTGAGACTACCCTGGTCTACAGAGCAAGTTCCAGGACAGCCAGGGCTACACAGAGAAACTCTACAGACATAACAATAAGTAATATTTTTTAAAAGGGGCCAGAAAGATGGTTCAGTGGTCAAGAGCACTTGTTGTTCTTGCAGGGAACCTGGGTTCAAGCCCCAGTGCCTAAATGGTAGCTCACAACCACCATAACTCCAATTCCAGGGGATCTGGTGCCTTCTTCTGCCTCAAGTACCAGGCACTCATGTGGTGCACACATAGATGTGGCCAAAGCTCTCATACATTTAAATAAATATATCTTTGTTTGTTTGAGACAGGATATTACTATGTAGTCCTGGCTGTCCTGGAACTCACTATGTAGATCAGGCTGGCCTTGAACTCACAGAGCTCCACCTGCCTCTGCCACCCGAGTGATGGCTAATAAAATAAATCTTTTTTTTTTTTTAATTTAAGTTCAATATCATCTTCAAACATACTTCAAGACCAGACCAGTCTATATCACATGAGACACTAGGCGGGGGGGGGGGGGGGGGGGGGGGGGGGGGGGGGGCGGGGGGGGCGGGGGGGGGCGGGGGGGGGCGATGTAGAGGCTTAGAACCGAGTCTCAGTCTAGGATGCTCAGCTCTGGGTTCCATCCCAGTCCTGCAAAAAGAAAAAAGAAAGTGAAATAAAAAATACTGTCTCAGCCAGGAAGTGGTGGCACGTGCCTTTAATCCCAGCATTCAGAAGGCTGAGGCAGACAGATTTCTATGAGTTTGAGGCCAGCCTGGTCTACAGATCAAGTTCCAGGACAGCCAGGGCTACATAGAGAAACCCTGTCTCAAAAAACAAAACAAAACGAAAAACTGTCTCAGAATCTCATGAAGACCAGGACGGCCACAGATTCAATGTGTACCTGAAGCGGGCCTTGAACTTCTGACCTTCCTGCCTCCATTTCTCCAGTGCCAAAGCACCCAACTTCTACATCCCTCTCTTGAGGGAGAGATGACTGTGGGTATGTGTTGCTGTTCACCCGGGAGCATCAGCCTCCAGGTCCGCTCACTCCACCAACCCTGGGCCCCCAGCACTCCTTCATGGTTTGAGCACATGGGCACGATGTCCCAAATCTTCAATTACAAAACTTATCCCCAGATCTGGGACGGGGTGCCCCGATGATTAAATCTTTTCTCTTCCTTCCAGAAACCCAATCCAAGCCTACTGGAGGGCGCTGGAGGCAGTGGGTCAGCAGCTCCAACAATAAACAGCTTTTTACCCTTTGGCACCCCTGGGCTGGCCTAAACCAGCTTGGATGGCTTGGCAGCTGCTTCAGATGGGCTCCAGTCCGAGCCCCAAGGCCAGCAACCCGCAGGAAGCTGGGGGCGCTCCAGATGTGGAAATAAAGGACTACTGTGAGCCTGGATTCGCCTCAGATGTGGGAGTCCAAACATCCTGCTAATGAAATGGGTTACTCCCGTTGGCTAGACTCTGCCGCAGCTGGGGCCCTCGAGACAGGTGTGTAGGACACAGGACCCTGACCACACTCCCCTGGTGCCCTGCTCCTCCATCGCACCCCACGCAGTGTTCTAAGCATTTGATCCCTATGGCCTGATTTCATCTTCATGGTGGCTATAGGAGGTCCTCCCCTGCCATTCTCAAGGTGGACAGAATGAGGTCAAGGGATGAAACCACTTACTGTAATTAAGGTAGACCAAGAATTTGTTGTTTTTTGAATTATTTTTTACTGTTTGAAAATTTCGTACATGCACACAGTGTGTCCTGGTCAATTCTCTCCATTCCATCAGCTCCAATTCCTCCCTTATCCCCTACTCAATTCCTTCACAACTTCATACACTTTTTTTTTTTAAGCCAGCGTGTTAACACTAAATGCTGACTATACCTGCCTGGACACAGGGCCATCTACTGGAGCATGGGCAGCCTCTCAGGTGCCACAACCCTAATAAAACTGACTCGCCCTCTCCCAACAGCCATCAATTGCCAATAGCTTCTCAGCTGTGGGTGGGACTTCTTGATCACCCCTCACTTCATACTGGGATTTTTTTTCTGGCCTAATCTTGTGTATCCAGGTCCACCAGCCATGAGTTCATGTGTGCCAGGTGTCCCCTGTTGTGTCCAGAAAACAGTTTCATGGCAGCCATCCAGGACCTTTGGTCCTTGCGATCTTTAGCCCTCGGAGGAGGGTGTGTGACACAGATGACCCATTTAATGCTCAGCACTCGGAAGTCTCTTATCTTCCCACACTGACTAGTTGGAGGACTCTGTATTAATACTTTTTAAAAATATTTTTTATCATATATACTTTTTATTAAGAGATTTTCTCTTCATTTTACATATCAACCACAGATTCCCTTGTCCTCCCTCCTCCCGCCCCCCAGGCTTCTCCCCCAACCCACCCTCCATTCCCACCTCCTCCAAGGCAAGGTAAAATACTTATTTATTTATTATGTATAGTGTTACACCCACATGTAAGCCTGCATGCCAGAAGAGGGTACCAGACCTCATTTACAGATGGTTGTGAAATGGAATTGAACCCAGGACCTCTGAAAGAACAGTCAAGGCTCTTAACCTCTTAGCCATCTCTCCAGCCCATGTATTAATACTTTTAAAACTTTTCTCATTTACATACTGGGTGAGGGCGTGTGCATGGGATACATATGGAGGTCAGAGGGCAACTGTGGGAATTAGTCCTTCCCTTCCACCGTGGAGGTTTCCACGATGAAACTCAGGCCTTCAGGCTTGACCCACTGAGCCATCTCACCAGCCTGTATACACATAGGATTTCTTTCTTTATTTTATTTGCATGAGTGTTTTGCCTGCATGTATGTCTGTGCACCACATGCCTGTCTGGTGCCTGCAGAGGTCAGCAGTAAACATCAGATCCCCTGAGCTGGAGTTGCAGATGCTGTAAGCCAGCACATGTGTTCTGGGAACCAAACCCAGGTCCTCTGCAAGAGCAAGTGTTCTCAATCGCTGAACTATCTCTGCCATCCTGGACATATCTTTTTAGGTTGTGTTAACTGATTGACTGACTGATGCCTATGTATGCAGGTCAGAGGACAATTTAAGGGATTGCTTCTCTCCTTCCACTGTGTGGGTCCAGGGGGTTGGGGGTAAAGTAAAATCAGGTTCTCAGGCTTGAGAACAGGTGCCTTTGCCTGCTAAGCATCTTGCTGTTCCCTCCTGCGGTGGTTTGACTAAGAACAGCCCCCACAGGATCATATATTTGAATGCTTAGTCACCAGGGAGTAGTGCTACTTAAAAGGATTAAGAGGTGTGACCTTGATGGAAGAAATGCGTCACTGGGGGGTGGGTTTTCAGGTTTTGAAAGCCCATGCCAAGCCCAATGTCTCTCAGTCTATGGATCAGGATGTAGCTCTCAACTCCTCCAGCACCATGCCTGCCGTACCTGCTGCCATGTTCTCTGCCATGATGATAATGGACTAAGCCTCTGGAACTGTATGCAAGTCCCCAGTTAAATGTTTTCTTTGAGAGTTGCCATGATCCTTGTTAAGGAAGGGAATGGCCCAGTTGCCTTTAGCCTACTGGCTATGGGTGGGTTAGGACTTCTGTTGGTCTTTTCTGTGTTGAACACACAGATTGCAAGCCCAGCGCCACTTTGAGATCTTTGGCAGCAGTTAACTCTGCAGCTCACACATGATTGAGCCTGCATGATAATGAGTATTCAGAGACAGGTAATGTCTGGGGGGCGCTCACCAACCTAAGACAGAGCGCCTGTGTGGCCTAGGCAGGTGTCTCCATGACAGGTAAGGTGACCTGCTGACGTCCCAAGCAACCTAATTCAGAAGCTCATTTTTTAGTAAAAGGGGGGACCTGTAGGACCCTGGTCCCCGTTTTGGGTAACTGTTGCCTTGCTTGCTGACCTTGACCTTGATATCCTCCCTATGCTAATTCCCTGCTGGGTTCCACCCTCCTGAATGCTTAAGGGAAGATCCTTGTCTGTGTATCCTGCATATTGGGGGTTAACAGCTTAGATGCAAGATTGTAAAACATTGGTAGCAAACTTCTGCCTTCTGGGGTTCTCCCATTGTGCTGTAAGCCTGTTTTTAAGACCTCCTCCTTCCTTCAATAAATGGCATTTGGCAAAAAATAAAATAAAATAAAAATTCTCACCCTGCCTGGGCTCAGAACTCTCTCTGCTCTCATCACTGCATAGGACAGAGAGACCAAGCTCTGAGCTTGAAGATAATAAAGGCTCTTTGCTTTAAAAAAAAAAAAAAAAGAAAGAAAAGAAAAGAAAGAAAGGAAGGAAGGAAGGAAGGAAGGAAGGAAGGAAGGAAGGAAGAAAGAAAGAAAGAAAGAAAGAAAGAAAGAAAGAAAGAAAGAAAGAAAGAAAGAAAGAAAGAAAGAAAGAAAGAAAGGAAAAGGAAAAGGAAAAGAAAACGACCTTAAAAGTAACCATGTGAAGATGGTAGAGCCCCTTAAACAGAAAATGAATAAATCTCTTACGAAAATTGAGGAAAAGATAAACAAAGAAATTGGAGGAAATGAATAAATCACTTAAAGAAAGACAAGAAAAAAGCAAACAGTTGAAGGAAAGAAATAAAACTGTTCAAGACCTGAAAATGAAAATAGAAGCATTGAAAAAAAAAAAAGAGTTGCCATGGTCATGGTGTTTCTTCACAGCAATAGAACAGTGACCAAAACACCCCCCCTCACCCCCCCAAATAAAAAGTTTTTTTTTTTTTTGCCTGGCGTTGGTGGCGCACGCCTTTAATCCCAGCACTCGGGAGGCAGAGCCAGGCAGATCTCTGTGAGTTCGAGGCCAGCCTGGGCTACCAAGTGAGCTCCAGGAAAGGCGCAAAGCTACGCAGAGAAACCCTGTCTCGAAAAACCAAAAAAAAAAAAAAAAAAAAAAAAAAAAAAAAGTTTTTTTTGTAATGTCTACTAAAAATGTGAGCTGGGTATAGTCTGAGGAGAGAGTAAATGATTAGCACACATGACAATTCCATTTCCAGCAACATAACTCAAACAAAATTAGTTGACCTGTTTAAAAACTGTTTTAACCATGCAATTTTGTATTAGGTTAAAAAATTGTTTTTTAGATTTTTTGAGATAGAGCTTCACTGTGTAGCCCTGGCTATCCTGGAACTCACTCTGTAGGCCAGGCTGGCCTCAAACTCACAGAGATCCACCTGCCTCTGCCTCCTGAGTGCTGGGATTAAAGTTGTGGACTACCACTGCAAGTTATAATGATAAATTTTATACACACCCAAAAAAAATGTTTACAAAAACAGTCAACCCATAGGCTGACTCCACTCAGTAATATATGTAAATAAAATCTAGAGCTGAATTTAAAAATATAGACATAAAGTCTGGGGGTGTGGCCAGGGAAAAGAGCCTCTACCTAGAACCCCCAGTGAGGGGCTGGGAGCTTGACTCACTGATGGAGATCTGACCTACTGTGTAGAAAGCCAAAGACTCCATACTTAGCCCAGAAAAATGCCTCGTAAAATCTCAATCCAAGAGCTCAAGAGTTGGTTCAGAGGTTAAGAGCACTGGCTGCTCTTTCAGAGGACCGGGTTCAATACCCAACACCCTCATAGTGGCTCTCAACTGTCTGTGACTCCAATTCCAAGAGATCTAACATCCTCTTATGGCCTCCACCTACATTCAATACACAAACATACATGTAAGCAAAACACCCATGCTCATAAGATATAAATAAGTAAATCTAAAAAGAAAAATTCAACCCAGGACTGAGCATGATGGCACACACTTTAATCCTATCACTCTGGAGACAGAGATAAGTGGATCTCTTCGAGTTCAAGACCAGCCTGGTCTATATAGTGAGTCTTTATCTCAACTTAAAAAAAAAAAAATTCATCAGGATAGTGGTGGCACACGCCTTTAATCTCAGCACTTAGAGAGGCAGAGGCAGGTGGATCTCTGTGAGTTCGAGGCCAGCCTGGTTTACAAAGTGAGTCCCACGACAGCCAGGGCTACATAGAGAAACCCTGTTTCGAAAAACAAAAAACAAACAAAATCAAATTCAAAATCTTGAGCTGGTGAGATGGGTCAGTAGGTGAAGGTACTTGCTGCTAAGCCTAATTGTTGGTTTTTATGCAGCGCTGTTACCGTGCGAGAAAGGCCACAAGGCTCGACAAAACCCACTATCAGAGTTTTATTAGGAGAAGGAAGGGACAGAAGAAAATGTGATCAGGTCTGTGGAAGACATGTGCAGGGAGAAGGGGTGAGGAGGAAGGGGGAGGAGTCTGTGATCTGCTTTATATGGATTCCCCTGCACATAGATTGCGTGCAAATTACGCGACCACACAGTGCATGGATTACGTAGGGCATGGATTACGTGGGTGTAAAGCCCTGGAGTGACTAAACATCTGAACAGCGCATGTGCGGTCATGTAGCTGGGGTAGTGGCCAGGGATTCCAACACTGATGGCCTGAGTTGAATCCCTGGGACAGAGCCACATGGTGAAGGAAGGAACCAACCAACTCACGCAGGTCATCCTCTGACCTCCACATTAGTTTTGAAGAACATTCATATGCTCCACCTAGAAGGCTTCTCCCCACAGCAGCTTTCATTATTATTATCAAGAGATCTGCAATGATTATCAGACTATTACCACAGTGGGATTTGACTTGATCTGCTTCTAGGAGGTGGAATTTGCAGGACTGGGGAATGAACCTAAGGCCTTGTACATGCTAAGCAAACACTCTCTCACTGAGCCACACCCCTAGCCTGAATAGCAAATTTCTTCTTCTTTTATTTGTGTGTGTGTGTGTGTGTGTGTGTGTGTGTGTGTGTGTGTGTGTGTGTGTGTGTGTGTGTGTTTGCAGGTGTGTTATGGTGTACATGCAGAGGTCAGCTCTCTCCTTCTAACTTTGGATCCTGGGTATCTAACTCAGGTTTGGCAGTAGGTGGCCCCTCACAAGCCCCACAATGAATGCTTTTAACTATGACTGTGACCCCAAGCATAGCTCTGCTTCAAGTTCCTTCTCTGACTCTGGTCCTTTTGAGGGCCCCAAGGCTCTGTCTATCTTTGCCAGTGCTCCAGGCTCTGGTCAGTGTTTGTTCCCTGAGACCCTGTCTTACTAACAGCCTGGAGGTGCTGGCCTCTCCTTATGGGCAAGCCTCATGAATTAGGAGGGCAGCTTGTGGAATGAGGTGATTCATCATGGAATCTCCAGATTTTCTGCTGCCACCCAGGCCGGCCCAGCCCTGGTACGTTGGCGAGTGGGTATTTGATGTGTGGGCATGTGTGTCCGTGTGTTTCAGAGCCCAAGCTAGCCTGACCCTGACCCTTTCTTAAGTTTTCACATACTTGACAAACAATCCCTGGTATCTAATTGGTCCCTAGGCATTCCAGAATAGGCTTCTCCTTATCTCAGGGCAACAGAGCTGATCAGAGATAAGATATGGAAGTATAGGCCTAGGGACAGCAAAATGACTCAGTGGATAAAGATGCTTGTCACCAAGCCTGACTACCTGTGTTTGACCCCCGGGATTCACACAGTGGAAGGAAAGAACTGACTCCCACAAAGTGTCCTCTAATGTACACACATACACACACACACACACACACACACACACACACACACACACACACACCACCACGGCACACAAAATAAATAGCATATAGAAAAAGATTAAAGAAAAGAGAGAGGGCAGGCCTGCAGCCCAGGCTACGTGGAGTGTGCAGAGATGAAGAAAGCAAGAAGCCAGATCTAATAGTGCATGTCAATAATCCCTGCTACTCAGAAGGCTGACTCAGGAAGATTGGCAGTTCACGGCCTGTCTAGGCTACAGAATGAGTTCACGTTCTGCCTGGTCAACTCAAAGTCCTATCTCAAAATTAGAGAAAGTGTTGGGGAGATGGTTTAGTCAGTAGAGTACCTGCCACAAAATCATAAGGCCCTTAGTTAGCATTGTTCTAAAAAGCTAGACATGATGACTCCAGCTGTAACTTCAAAACTAGGGGCAGAGACAGGTGTATCTCTGGAGCGCGTTGGCTAGCCAGTCTGGCTGAATCTACAAGTTGTAAATTCATTGAGAAACTCTGTCTCAAAAAGTAATGTGAGAGCAACTGAGGAATAATTTATGTCAACCTCTGGCCTCTACATGCAGGAGCATACATGTGCAGGCACATCCACATGTACAGGTACCCACACCCATATAAGCATACAAGATATACACACACACACACACACACACACACACACACACACACACACACACACACATATACACATACACACACAAACAGGTTTGGTTTTGTGTGGGTTTTTTTGTTTTGTTTTGTTTTGTTTTTTGTTTTTTTTTTGGGTTTTTTTGTTTGTTTGTTTGTTTGTTTTGTTTGTTTTTGTTTTTTGAGAGAAGTTCTCACTATGTAGCCCTGGCTGTCTTGGAACTCACTATGTAGACTAGGCTGGCCTTGAACTGTTTTTTTTGTTTGTTTTTGTTTTTGTTTTTGTTTTTTGAGAGAAGTTCTCACTATGTAGCCCTGGCTGTCTTGGAACTCACTATGTAGACTAGGCTGGCCTTGAACTCACAGATATCCATCTGCTTCTGCCTCCTGAGTGCTAGTATTAAAGGCTTGTGCCACCACACCTAACTAAAACTTGTTTTCAGTTAAAAGGACTGAGAACATAGCTCAATGGTAGATCATTTGCTTAGCATGTGTAAGACATTGAGTTCAATTCCCAGTACTTACTGCAAGAGAGACAGAAACAGAAAAGGAGAGAGGGATGGAGAGAGGAGGAGAGAATAAATCTAAGCATTGTGGTGCATGCCAGTAACTCTAGCACTCAAAAGGTTTATGCAGGAAGGATGGCATGAGTGTGAGACCAGTCTAGGCTATGTATCAAGTACCAGGCCAGTCAGTGCTCTAAGACCCTATCTCAAGAGACCAGGAAGGGCCAGTGTAGTGATGCATACCTTTAATCCAGCACTTGGTGGGCCGAGTCAGGTGGATCTCTGTGAGTTTGAGGCCAGTGTGGTCTAATAGTGAGTTCCAGGACAGTCAGGGCTATGTGGCAAGACCTGTCTCAAGAAACAAAACAAAAACAAGGAAAGAAGGAAAGAAGCCAGGAAGGAAGAAGGAAGAGAAGGAAGGGAGGGAAGGAGGGAGGAAATGCTGACCTTTGACCAACACACAAGCACACAGGGGTGCATGCCTATACCAGTGTGCATACAACGCACACAAATAAAAATAAATAGTTTTAAAGAAAACATAGTGAGATCCTGTCTCGATATAAAAGGGATTGGGGTTTAGTCCATGGAAAGAGCACTTAGCTAATGTGTGAAGCCCTGGGTTCCACCCACAGCACAGCAAATATTGATGTGAGTCCAAGCGAACGGCACCAGGAGACACTCCAATGTAGACTGTGGACTCTGAGCGCCTGGGGTGTCAACAGAGGCTCACCGACTGTCACCACGGTGGCACTCTTATGCAGGGTGTTGGCAACAGGAGACCCTGCATGTGTGGGGGCAGGGCTTATGGGGGGCTTACAGGAACTCTAGACTTGGTGCTCAGTTTTGCCATAAGCCTAAAACTTTTGGGGGAAACCAAGGCAGGAAGATCACTAGTTAAACTAAAGTGGGTTGAGAATCTTGTGATCCCAGACTTTAGGAGCCTGAGGCAGGATCATAAATTCAAACCAATTTGGCTACTTAGTGAGGTCATGTTTCAAAAGAGGGTGGGAGACTAGTGATGTAGATCAGGGGTAGAGCACTAGCCCAGCATGCTTGAGAACCTATTTATTAAATAAATAATAAATAAAATATTTTAAAAATCAATTTATCAGCTGGGTGGTGGTGGTGCGTGATTTTAATGGGAGAACCCAAAGCCTACATACTTTGTTTTTAAGTTACATTGGTTTCTCTATATACACATTTATTTTGTGGAGGCAGGGACACATGCTATGGCTCATGTGGAAGTCAGAGGACCGCCTTCAGGAGGCTGTTCTCTCCTTCCACCATGTGGGTTCCAGGCATTGAACTCAAGCCCTCAGGTGTGGTGACAACAAGTGCCTTTGCCTGCTGATCCATCTTGCTGGCTCTAGCCCACAGACTTCAGCAGACAGAGCCTTCCACTGGCAAATCTTTGGAAGCCTGGGCTTAAAGGAGAATATTGCTTCAAACTTCCCTGAGAAGCAGAGCCCGTTCAATTCCATGCCTTGGAGATCTGCTTCTGAGTTGTTTCTGTATGCCCGGCTTTGTCCTAGGTGGTCAGAGGTCACTGGAAAGAGAATAACTGGGCTGAAGATGCAGCTCAGTTGGTAGAGAGATTGTCTAGCAGGAGGGAATCCCTAGGTTTGATTCCCCAGCACCACATAAACTAGCTGTGGTGATGCATGCTTAGAATCCTCGTATTTGGATGCTGAAGGCAGAAGACCATAAATTCAAGGTCAGCCTAAACCACATAGGGAGTTACATAGCCTGGGCTACATGAGACGATGGAGAGAGAGAGAGAGAGAGAGAGAGAGAGAGAGAGAGAGAGAGAGAGAGAGAGAGAGAGAATAGTAACGAACATGAATAAGAATACCTGGTAGGTGAGCAGGCCCTGGGGTGACTCCCTGGGGAATTCCTGGTCTGGCTCAGTCTGGGCTTCCCCAGCCTGACCTGGGACCTGCCTCAGGGTGAGTCCCTAGTGTGGTGGGCCTCTTAGAAAGCTGTAAAGCTGGTTTGAGGGTGGGAGGCCAAGAGGAAAGCAATTCCCGCCCCACCAGATACCAGAATAAAGGGGAGCTAGATCTGGCCTGGGATGCCAGCGCTTAGGAGAGAGCAGGAGCTTAAAAAAGATCCAGGCCAACCTAGGCTATGTAAGAGGTTCAAGGACAGCCTGGATGGGGAGGCACTGAAGAGAGACAGGACCATTCAGCAGGACTCAGACATCAGCACCCAGAGAAGAGGACGGATCCCACACGACCAACCCAGGTGGGTTCCTAGAACGAAACCCGAGCCCTGCCTTTTGTTTAATGGGGGGGGGGGGGGGCGGCTGGCGCTGGCCTGGGAGGAGGCGACCTTCAAGAGCCAGGCATGGTGGCTCATATCTGTAATTCTAGCAAAAGCAAGACAATTGCTTTATGTTCAAAACCAGCCTTGGGTTCAGAGGAAGACCCTTCCTCAAGAAACAAAACACAGGAGACTGGGACGACGGCTCAGTGGTCAGAGCACTTGCTGTGCAAGCCTGAGGGGCTGAGTTAGACGCCCCTCCCACCCTGTTAAAAAGCCAGTAAACCCAGCATTTGGAAGCAGGGATAGCCAGTAGATAGCCAGTAGATCCAGGGAGTTTGCAGCCAGCCTCACACTAACAATGATCTTCTGGTTCAGGGAGTTACTCTGTCTCAAGGCAATAAGGCAGGCAGGCAGGGATAGAGGAAAATACTGATACTTTCCTCACCCCGATGTGTGCACTCATGTGCATGCACACACAAATACGCGCACACACATCCATGAACTTGTATACTCTCGGGTTTTTAAAAAGCAGGGCCAGGCTGGGTGGCGGTGGCGCATGCCTTTAATCCCAGCACTCGAGAGGCAGAGGCAGACGGATCTCTGTGAGTTCGAGGCCAGCCTGGTCTACAGAGCGAGATCCAGGACAGGGACCAAAACTACACAGAGAAACCCTATCTTGGGGGGCGGGGAAAAAAGCAGGGCCAGTGAGACGGTCCAAAGGGTAAAGGCACTCATCCCCAAGCCTAGTGACCTGAATTTCATCACTGGGACCAACAGAGCAGAGGGAGAGAATTCATTTCCACAGTCCTCGGCCCCACATGCACCATGGCACATGTGCACTTGCATGGGGAGGGCGAGGGATTAAAAGCAGAGGAGGAGAAAGAGGAAGACCCCAAGCTCTCCAGCATCCTGTGTGAGTGTTGGGTACATTGCAGGAGGTAGGGGTGGCACTAACCACAGGCTTCCTGTCTCTGCTGACTAGAATGTGGATGTGAAAGGTTCCCAGAAGGCCCACATGTTAAAGACTGAGTGCCCAGCGCGGGGTGCTAGAGGTGATGGAACCTTTAAGATAAGTGGAAGGAAGTCACTGAAGGGGACCCGACCCTTCCTTTCTCTCTGTTCTTGCATCTCAGCTTCTGTGAGGTAAGCAGCTCTCTCCACCATACATTCCTCTCTCCTCACAGGCCCAGAGCAGTCAGGCCAACCGACCAAGGATTACAGCTGCCGAAACTGTAAGCCAAAGGTTATTTCCTCCTTAAAAACTGTTTGTGTCTCTGGGTGTGATGGTTTGTGCCTTTATTCCTTGCACTCAGGAGGCAGAAACAGGCAGATCTTTATGCTTGAGGACATCCGGGTCCACATAGCAAGTTCTGGGACAGCCTGGACTACATAGTAAGACCCTGTCTCAAAAAAGAAAGAAAGAAAGAAAGAAAGAAAGAAAGAAAGAAAGAAAGAAAGAAAGGAAGGAAGGAAGGAAGGAAGGAAGGAAGGAAGGAAGGAAGGAAGGAAGGAAGGAAGGAAGGAAGAAAGAAAGAAAGAAAGAAAGAAAGAAAGAAAGAAAGAAAGAAAGAAAGAAAGAAAGAAAGAAAGAAAGAATCAAGGGAAAGAACAATAAAAGGAAAAATACTCAGATAACAGGAACAAGCCTCCACCTTGCCCAGCACAGTCTGTCTTACCTGGCAGCTGAGAGGTTCTTCTAGTGCAGACGGCAGCTGCAGAGCTGTAACTATCGAGACAGGGCACAGTGTACTAGACAGACTGACGTCAAAGCATCACTCCCAAGCATGGGCAGAATTTAAACTGGGTGTAGTAGTACATGCCTATAATCCCAACACTCAGGAGTCTCAGGTTGGAGGACCCTGAGTTTGAGGCAAGTCTAGACTACATAGCAACACCCTGTCTCAAAATGAGATGTAAATGATCCCAGTGTGACAGTACACACCTGTAATTCCAGTACTGTGGAGCAGTGGAAATGGGAGGATCCGGAGCTCAAAACCAGCCTGAGCTATGTGAGATTCTGTCTCAAAAAAGAAAAAAAAGTGAATTGGGGCTGGAGAGATGGCTCAGTAGTTAAAAGTACTTACTTTAAATGAGGATTGAGAACCCAATATGGCCAGCTTTGGCAAGCATTAATGTAAGCCTAAGAACCGTAGCCATGCGGTTGGATTCTCCAGAAGGTAATGTATGGTAACTACTTTTTCAAGTATGTTTGAGAATGTGCCACCCAGACACCTTGGATATTAAGGATAACCCTGAAGGTCACTGACCTCCATTTGTTAACAGTAGCATGCCAGCTAAGCCTTTTCATTTTCACAATCCTCTTCAAGCTGGTGTAGTACCTACTGCTGTGGGGTGTTCTGTATGTTAAATGTGTTGCTCTGATTGGTTAATAAATGAAATACTGATTGGCCAGTAGTCAGGCAGGAAGAATAGGTGGGACAAGGAGAGAGGAGAAAGCTAGGAAGTGGAAGGCTGAGGCAGAAAGACCCTGCTAGCTGCCGCCATGAGAAGATGTTAAGATACCGGTAAGCCACGAGCCACATGGCAAGTTATAGATTAATAGAAATGGGTTAATTTAAGATATAAGAACAGTTAACAAGAAGCCTGAGCCATTAGGTCAAACAGTTTAAATAATATAAGCTTCTGTGTGTTTATTTTTTAAGTGGGCTGTCGGACTGCCAGGGCTTGGCGGGACCCAGAGAGAAAACTCCAGCTACAACCTACTTTTCAGGAGTGGCTCTGTGTAACATTTATTGGCCTCCTGAAATTCATTTAGCCCCCTTTGAAGATACCTTAAAATTTATGAGCCTGAATGTAGCCATTATGAGACCATTAGTTCTGCTCCTTGTGAGCTGCCTGTTTTTTCTTTGTGGTTCTTAGTTGTTCTTTTGCAGAGCTGCCAGCTTAAGTCGTGCTGGGATCAATAAATATGGGTCTTAAGTCTTCACCCTCCCCACCCCGCACTGCGCTGATATTAAAGACAAAGACACCCAGTTTTTTGGGGGGTTTTGTTTGTTTGTTTGTTTGTTTTGTTTTTGTTTTTTGTTTGTTTGTTTTTGAGACAGGGTTTCTTTGTGTAGTCCTGGCTGTCCTGGAACTCACTCTGTAGACCAGGCTGGCCCCAGACTCACAGAGATCTGCTTCTGCTTCCTGAGTGCTGGGATGAAAGGCGTGTGCCACCACCAACCAGCATTCCCAACTTTTCAGGAGGGTTCTGGGAATTTGAATTCAGGTCCTCAGGCTTGCCTAGCAAGAGCTCTTACCCACTGGGTCTTCTCCCCAGCCCCTCCCACTTCTTCTCTTTGTCAGGACCTTCCAATGCAGCTCCAGACAGTCTCAAATTTTATCCTGCCTTAGCTCCTAAATGCTTAGATTACAGGCCTGTGCCACCACAGCTGGCTTATCCGTGAAATATGAGTACAGCCCATCTGAAAGGAGGCCAGCTATAATAAAAGAAGGAAGTGTGGCTACTAAATTAATTAATGAAAGCAATGAATTAGTGAACTTTAAGACAGGGTCACATATCCCTGAACTGGTTATGCAGCCACAAGTGACCTTGAATTTCTGATCCTCCTGCCTCCACTTCCTGAATTCAGGGAATAAAGGGATACATCTCCAAAAGAAAAAAACAGTGCTTACTTTACTTGTTGCTGGGAACCAAAATCCAGATCCCAGTACCCACATCAGGTAGCTCACAACAGCTTGTAACTCCAGCTCCAAGGGATCCAATGCTCTCTTTTGTCTTTCATAGGCATTGTTCTCTTATTCAAAAACCCACAGAGAGTCTGTTTGGGGGTGCGGGGGGGGGGGGGGGGTGGGAGGCAGCGCAGGTGGCATGGCCTTTAATCCCAGGTGGATCTCTGAGTTTGAGGCCAGCCTGGTCTACAGTTCCAGGGCTACATGGTGATACCCTGTCTGGAAAACAAAAATATAAACCTGAACAAACAAACAAAAACAAAAACCAAACAAACAAACAAACAAAAAAACCCACATACATACAAACACATGTTAACAATTAAAAACCAGTTGACTGGAGAGATGTTTTGGCAGATAAAGGCATTTTTTGTGCAAGCTTGAGTTCTATCTCTAGATCTTGAAGTAGAAGGAGAACACTGAGTCCCAAAAACTGTCCTCTATCTCCACTTGCATGCCATGGCACATGCACATACCCATACCCCCACCTCATGGCCATACACTCTACCCACACATACAATAATAATACATTCAAATTCAAACGGAAAAGCCTTTATATATATTTGGGTTGTTTTGTTTTGTTTTGTTTTGTTTTGTTTTGTTTCCAGACAGGGTTTCTCTGTGTAGCCCTGACCATGCTGGAACTCTCTCCATAGACCAGGTTGGCCTCAGACTCAGAGATCTGCCTGCCTCTGACTCCAGAGTGCTGGGATTAAAGGCATGAGCTACTACCCAGCTTAAACATAGGAGTAGGGTTCTTTTTTATGTTGTTGTTGTTGTTGTTTTGAGACATGGTTTCTCTACATAGCCCTGGCTGCCCTAGAACTCACTATTGTAGACCAGGCTGGCCTTGAACTCACTAAAGCCTTTTAAATAAAGTAAGATAAAATGTTAAAGGGGAGCAGGGGATATAGTTCAAAGGTACAGTGCTTGCTTAGCATGCATAAGGCCCTAGGTTTAATCTCCAGTACTGGAAAAAAAATTAATCATAGTTTTTAAAGGGGGCACAAAAATTTCTGGAGTTTGAACTTCCCAGTCTACAGGCTTCTCTTGACCTGGATCTGTCTTACTGACCTATCATGTGACTCTGGGCGGGGACAGGACAGGATAGGGGAGACTTTGAGACCCAAATAACATTGACCCAGAGACTCTGCTCCCACACTCACTGCTTCCCGCCCTGAACTCAGCTGGGGTGAGGTGTTCTGCTGCACTTTGATAAGTTGGGTCAGTTCTCACGAACCTCTCTCCTCCCAGCACCTCTGAGGTTCTCTGCTGGGCCTCTGCCCTGGAACTGGAGCCCCACAATGATGAAGGCCAGGGGTGTCCTCTGGATCCTGCTTGGATTGCTGCTGTGGCCAGAGCCAGGGACAGGTGAGTCCAAGGGCAGAGGCCTGGGGGAGGGGTGCTTGCCTTGTTGAACCCTAGTGGGGCAAGGATCCAGCTCTCAGCAAACTGCCTTTAGGACACTGCACATGTTCCCAGCCCCCACAGAGTCAAGGAAGGGGTGCCAGAGAGAAGACTGGGGGCCTGGGAACAAAAATTAAGGGGCGCTTCCTAGAAAAGGGACTCACAAGGAGGATGGGAGGAGAGAGAGCTGGGTTTGATTGAGAAGAAGAAAAGACAGGATATTTTAAGAAAAAACAAAATTACAGAATGAATTGCCCAAGGAAGAGCACAGATTCCAGACACTAGGGTATAGGGATTAAAGTGGCCTGGACGCTCTGGGTGTGGAAACACTTGTCTGTATCCCCAGAACATAGGGGGCTAAGGCAGGAGGATCATGAGTTTGAGGCTAGCCTGAGATATATAAAGTGTGAGAGGTCAGCCTGCACTACATAGCAAGCCCCTGTGACAAACTAAACAACCTGCCTTTCCGGATTCAAATTATACTTCCTGCACTTTCTATCTGTGTAGCCTGGAGCAGCTAACGGTTCCTCTCCATTTCAGATGCTTCATCTGTAGCAGGACGCTAACAAGACATTCCTTATAATATCCTGTGAGGATTAAATAAGTTATATATGTCACTTGGAGTGACTGCTGGCACATAGTAAATGTTTAAATAAACATTAGCAATTATTCAACAACCCCTAACTCCTCTCTGGACCTGGTAACCCAACATCTAAAATTCCGTTTCTTTGAAGAGGGAAAAAAACATCCATTCTCTTCTTCCCCATGGGCTGTTTGTCTGCCCACCAGTCTGTGTGTCTGTTTGCTTGAGACAAGGTCTCATTTTGTAGGCGGGATGGGTTAGAACTGTGTAGTTCAAGCTAGTCTTGAACTTGTGGTGGTCCTCCTGCCTCAGCATTTTTGAGTGCTGGGATTACAGGCATGAGCCATCACGCTCAGCTTCCTGGGTGTCGTGTGACTACTTCTGAAGCCATAATGAACATCTTATGCTCCATATACGGTACGTATGGTGGACCAAAGAAATTATTCCATTTAAATCTAGCTCAGTAAACCAGTGAGCTTATTGGGGTTGCTTATAGGAACATGGGTGATTCAAATGCAGCTACATCACCAAAAACCGAATGATGACTCACAAAAGCTGCATTCCTGTAGCTCCCTGCTGAACTTCCAGGCAGCTTGGCTGGTGAGATGTCTCTTCATCCTTACAGTTGCTATTGCTTATATAACAATGGGAGAGGAACCTCTTAACTTTCCTGGGTTTTAGGAGTTTCCTGAGACTTCCAAGTTGGTTTACTTCCTGAGCCTTAGTAAGAGGCCTCAGATTAGAGAAAATCGCTACATAATCCTTGAGTATCCTTCAACATGCTTTCCCTTCTAAAACTGCCCGGTTCTAATACGTCACCAAAAACTGTCTGTCTGAGCTGAAGAGATGGCTCAGTGGTTAAGACAGTGCACCATTCTTGCAAAAGACCCATGCTCTGTTCCCAGCACCCATAGTAGATTTTTCACAACCACCAGTAACTCCAGCTCCAGTATATCCAAAACCTCCAGCCTCCATATGCACCTACACACACACACACACACACACACACACACACACACACACACACACAAATAAAAAATATAAAACTTAAAATAATAGTAACTTTTTAATAATTTATCTTTATTTTATGTATGTGCATTGGTGTTTTGGATGCATGTATGTCTGTGTGAGGGTGTCATAAACCCTGGAACAGGAGTTACAGACAGGTGTGAGTTGCCATGTAGGTGCTAGGAATTGAACCAGGGGTCTCTGGAAGAGCAGTCAGTGCTCTTAACCTCTGAGCCATCTCTCCAGCCCCAAGAGTAATTTTTTTTGTTTTGTTTTGTTTTTTTTTTTGTGTGTGTGTGTTTTTGTTTTTGTTTTTTGTTTGTTTGTTTGTTGTTTGTTTGTTTTTTGGTTTTTCAAGATAGGGTTTCTCTGTGTAGCTTTGTGCCTTTCCTGGATCTCGCTTTGTAGACAAGGCTGGCCTCTAACTCACAAAGATTCGCCTGCCTCTGCCTCCCAAGTGCTGGGATTAAAGGCGTGCGCCGCCGCCGCCGCCACCACCGCCCGGCCATCCCAAGAGTAATTTTTAAATGATCTGTCTTTACCCCTACATATGTAGAAATTCTCCATGCTTTTGTTCATTGCCAACACTACACCACCAGCCATCTTACTCTCTTACCTCTCTACTGTCTGCCCCTCATTATCCTAGCACCTTGAAAATCCTTCCCATATAATAGCCCAAACAACAATCTTAGAGTGATGCCTCAGTCTATTGTTATGAAAGTACACCATGACCACAGCAACTTTTATGAAGGAAAGCATTTAATTGGGGCTGGTTTACAGTTTCAGAAGTTTAGTCCATAATTAGAATGGTAGGAAGCATGGTGGCACACAGGCAAACACTATGCTGGAGGAGCTGAGAGTTCTACATCAGGATCCACACAGGCAGCAGGAAGAAGAGAGAGAGCCACTGGATCTGGCTTGGGCTTCTGAACCCCCAAAGCCCACCCCCAGTGACACACTTCCTCCAACAGGGCCACACCTACTCCAACAAGGCCACACCTCCTAATCCCTCTCAAGTAGCACCACTCCCTAATGACCAAGGATTCAAATATATGCTCCTATGGGGAACATTCCAGTTTAAACCACCACAAATGCCAACCTGGCCAAGCCTCTTTCCTGCTCATAATCTTGCCATGGCTCCCCAGTGTTCATAGACAGTCCAACCTCCTTAACCAACAGGCAATAGTCTGGGTGCCTCAGTTTCCTCCTCTACACAACACAGTGCTGATCACAGTGGTGTCGGATGGAGAGGTAGGAACATTAGGAAAATGTGACATGAACAGGGGGAGGTTCAGGAACAAGTGGAGCTGGGTTACTGGGCTGACGCATTCTCTCCTCCTGCAGCATCCTCCTTACCCCTGGTCATGGACTCCATCATCCAGGCCCTGGCTGAGCTTGAGCAAAAGGTGCTGATGACTGAGGCCAATCGCACTGCCTCTGCGTGGATTCTCTCAGCCAATAACTCCAGCCCCCACAATTCTCTTCACCAGCACTTGCTGCGGAAGGCCCTGAGCCACAACGCTACAGAGCCACAACACTCACTGAGCCCAGAGCTTCAAGCCCTGATTTCCGAAGTGGCCCAACATAGTGTAAAGGATGGGCAGGAATACGGAGTGGTGCTGGCACCGGATGGCTCCACTGTAGCCGTGAAGCCTCTGCTGATTGGGCTAGAGGCTGGCTTGCAAGGGCACAGTGTGACCAGCTTGCCTTCAGACTGCCTGGCCACCCCTTGTGATGCTGGAGACACCTTAACAAACATTGGAGCCATCTGGTCACGACTCACGGAGGCCTTCACAAATGCCTCTTCTACAGATGCTGGAGCCACTTTACCAAATAACAAAGCCAAGACTCCCACCACTGTGGACAGACTCCTGGCAGTCATCTTGGCTGGAGACTTGGGTCTGGCATTCCTCCATGGTTCCCAGACTCGGAGTCCTCCAGGCCTGGGAACTGAGGGTTGCTGGAACCAGCTTTCTGCCCCCAGGGTCTTCACACTGTTGGATCCCAAGGCATCCAGGCTCACCATGGCTTTCCTCAATGGTGCCTTGGATGGAGCTCTCCTTGGGGACCACTTGAGTCAGGTCTCTAGGCCCCGGCCACCCCTCAGCCACCTGCTGAGAGAGTACTATGGAGCTGGGGTGGCTGGAGAGCCAAGGTTCCGAAGTAACTTCCGAAGGCAGAATGGGGCTGCTCTAACTTCAGCTGCTGCCCTGGCCCAGCAGGTATGGAAGACCCTTGTCCTGCTACAGAAGCTGGAGCCAGGACAACCTCAGTTGCAGAACATGAGCCAAGAAGCGCTGGCTCAGGTCGCCACCTTAGCTACCAAGGAGTTCACTGAGACTTTCCTGGGTAAGGAAATCCCCTGGCCCCTCAGAAAATAGATGCTCTCAGCCTGCTGCGGTCAGTGGAACCCAAGGCCCAGGAAATCCAGGGGGGACAGCAGAGTCTGTAGATAGGGACAGCTACATGGTCAAAGAAATGCAAGAGTCGGTCCTTGAAGAATAAATAGAAGTTCACTTGATTTGATTTTTTAGAAAAGGGGGTTGGGGAGTATAACTCAGTTGGTAGAGTGCATGCATACGCATACGACGCTGCCTCCAATCCCCATCACCACAGCACACTGTACACAGTGGTGAACGCTCGTAATCCCAGCTCTTAAGAGGTAGAGGCCAGAGGATCAAGAGATATCAAGGGCAGCCTGGGCTTCAGGATACCCTGAGCTCCAACACACACACACACACACACACACACACACACGGTAGCACACAATTGAAAGTCAACCCATGGGGTCAGAATTTTTTTTTTAACCTGTTTTATTGAGACAAGGTCTACATAACCCAGGCTGGTCTTGAACTTGCAAGCCCCCTTCCTTAATCTCTCAAATGCTGGGATTAACAGGGATGCACCATTATGCTCACACTTTTGGGCTTTCTCCTGAAAGTGGTAGGACACATTGTGGATCCCAATACTATCTATCTGTCTGTTTATCTACCTATGTATCTACCTGCCTATCTATCTATCTATCTATCTATCTATCTATCTATCTATCTATCTATCTATCTATCTATCTATCTACCTGTCGTGTGTGTGCCCTCAGAGCCAAATCCCTGGCCTAAAACTAGACTCTTTCCAAATCCTGGAGGCCAGATGGATGCCTACAAGTTCATTTTAATAGAGATTCAGTCTTCCAGAAGGAAATGCTTGATGATCAGAGTCTCCCTTGCCCCTTAAGGATGCCCAGCCATTCTCCCTCGCTGCCGCTGGGGAGCCGCACCTTATCGAGGCAACCCAAAGCCACTCAAGCTGCCGCTGGGATTCTTATATGTGCATCACACGTACGTGCCAGCGCCACCCTGCACCACCTTCCAGAGCTGCGCCGCCGACATGCGCTCCATGCAGCATTTCCACCAGGACGTGCGCCACTGGGATGACATCGGCTACAGGTGGACCTGGCCTAGGCCACTGTGGGAGAGTCTGGAAGGCAGGGAGTAAAACAAGTGGGCGGAGACTGGCAAGTAGAAGTAGGAGTTTGTAGTGGGCGTGGTCAAGAACCAGGAGGTGGTCAGGATCAGGAGCAAGGTCCTGGATTGAGGTGGGGCTATAAATCCGGCAAAGGATGGGGAGAGGAGAAGAGTGAAAAGGCACTTGTCCAGTCCTTAGGATGGATTCAGAAAAGGGAAGGCGTTTGTTTGTTTTTTTGAGACATAATTTCTCTGTGTGGCCCTGGCTGTCCTGGAACTCACTCTGTAGACCAGGCTGGCCTCAAACTCAGAGATCCACCTTCCTCTGCCTCCAAGTGCTGGGATTAAAGGTGTGCGCCACTACCTAGCTGCCTTTTCTCCTCCTCCTCCTCCTCCTCCTCCTCCTCCTCCTCCTCCTCCTCCTCCTCCTCCTCCTTCTCCTTCTTCTTTAATATGACAAGGTCTCATAGCTGGCCTGGAGCTAGCTATGTGGAAAAAGCTGGCTTCAAACTCTTGAAGTTCTGCCTGCTTCGAACTCTTGAAGTTCTGCCTGCTTCTTTCTCTGAATGCTATGATTAAGGCATTCCGCACCATTCTGCAAGAAAGGTTTCTGGGGTACTGAATTGACACTAAATTGGATGAAACAGATGCTGGGTACCGCACTTGGTGTCATATGGCACAGGGACAGAATATGGGGCGTGGCAAGGTTGGGGTGTTGCCTGCTAAGGGGCATAACCTCCCTTCTGCACTTTATGTCCCATCCCCTCCACAGTTTCGTGGTAGGCTCCGACGGCTATGTGTATGAGGGCCGCGGCTGGCACTGGGTAGGAGCGCATACGCGCGGCCACAACTCCCGCGGTTTCGGCGTGGCCTTCGTGGGCAACTACACTGGGTCACTGCCCAGCGACGCAGCACTGAACACGGTGCGTGATGTGCTCCCGAGCTGCGCCATTCGCGCAGGCCACTTGCAGGCAGACTACAAGCTGCTGGGACACCGCCAACTGGTGCGCACTGACTGCCCCGGGGACGCGCTCTTCACCCTGCTGAGCACCTGGCCTCACTTCACAGAGGTGAGTCTGCCTGCCCATGTGCCTGCGCTTAGCCTGTCACCCCTGCGCCTTCGAAGCACGAGCCAGGAGCCAGGAGCCAGGCCCTGCCTTCAGTCACCACCCATGGCATCGTCTGTCTGTCCTATCTATTCTGACGACACGACTTCAGCTCTGGCCCTGCCTCAGCCATCTTTTCTTTTGCCTGACTCCTAACATCTCTGCTGGCACCCCTCTGACTTATAACCTCAGTCTGATCTCCATTACTCATAACCATTAGATTACAGGCCTCCAGCTGCCCAGCTCTCTGCCCCAGCAGGCCACACCCACCGAAAGTCTCTCTGAAATTGTATAGCAGGCCACTGTTCCTTTCTGATGCTGACACTCGTGTCCAGGAGTTATGACAGTCTTCCCGGGGGTACACACCTCAAATAGGGAGCCTTCCAAAGTAACAATTCTCTACAAAGTCCAACTTGGTTGTTTCCACTGAGGTAACTTACAGGAGTGTGGAGGAGGGGTTCCTTACAGGATTGAGGATGACTTAAAAACAGCTGTATCATGGGAACAGCCACCTCAACGCGGGTGATGAGTCATGAAAGCTGCAACCCTGAAGCTCTCTCTACATGAGCTACAGGCAGCTCACTAGTGGAGAATCCCCTCTGGGCAGTTGTTGGCAGCTGCCTTGGTCAGTCCCATCCCCCACCTTGCCCCACCCCCACCCCCCACCCCCGGCAGTTGTTTAAGTTTCCATCTAACCAGCCTGGATGAGGGGCCCTCATTCTTTCCTTTAGGGACTATTTCGATTCATAGGAAATTGCTATATAACACTAAAGCAATCTTGAATTATAAGTTTACCCTTTTTTAAGAAAAGATTTATTTTATTTGCATGTGTCGGCATATATGTATGTGCATTACATGCAGGCCAATGCCCAAGGAGAGAAGTGGAAATCCGATCCCTGTAGTGGAGTTGACCAGCCTTTGTGGGCCACTTGACATGGGTGCTGGGAACAGAACCTGGGTCATCTGCAGAGGCAGTATGGGCTCCTAACTGCTGGCCATCTCTCCACCTCCCACTTTACCTTCTTATTTAATCCAGACATGGTGGCACAAGCCTTTGATCCCACATTCAGGAGGCAGAGACAGAGGCAGGTAGACCTCTGAGTTCAAGACCAGCCTGGTCTACAGAGCAGGTTCCAGGACAGCCAGGGCTACACAGAGTAAACCCTGCATCAAAAAATAAATAAATAAAGTTTTGTTTTTTGAGGCAGGGTTTCTCTGTGTAGCCCTGACTATCCTGGAACCTGCTCTGTAGACCAGGCTGGCCTCAAACTCAGAGAGATCCACATGGCTCTGCCTGTGCCACCACCGCCTGGCTAACAAAATCTTATCTAGTGCTTGACTGCTTTCCTGGTTGTTGGCAGCAGACCATGGTGTGAATACCCACTCTTAGCTCCCAAGCCCACACTCACCCCTGAAGTATCAGAGCCAGGGACTCCTGAGGTGTTTTGGACCTGAAGTTTCCCTCTCTTTGGGGCCCTGTCAGGATTGTTTGTGGCCTGGTGCTTCTCAAATAAAGCGATCATCGGAAGAGCAATTTGTCTTAGGTCCTTACTAGCGAGCTTTACCGAAGCCCAAGTCAAAACCCTTCTGCCTACACCGCCTTATCCCAGGCCACCTAGCCTAGAACTCACTCCAGCCTCCTATCCAGAAGCCTTCTGTCCACACAACACTAACCTGAACTGTGACCCTTTCCCCCAAACGCTTGCCTCCACAACCTCAGTCCAGCCCCTACCCCTGCTCTGCTCTCCTCTGTTCACCTCAACTGAAGGGTTCTTGATAGCCTCGACTCCTGAAGATTCTTATGGTTTTGGTTTTGTTTTGGTTTGTGGGTTACCTGCCAAGACTCCTGAAGATTCTCACATTGAAGCAATCTAGACATAGCCAGCACAGCCAGCCGAAAGTCTCATTCTAGACTCTGACTTAAAGCACTAACTGACCACACCGGGGCAATCCCCATTACCTGTGTCTGTTTTGTTTTGTTTGTCTGTGAAACAAAGTCTTGAGGTCTAGCCCTCGCTGGCCTCCACCTCAAGTGCTGAGACTGCAAGGTTTCCTTGTGTATCACATCCAACTGCTACTTCCTTTTTTTCTCTTCTTTTTAATGCATGTCTGTGTATGTGTGAGCGTGTGTTCTGATAGCTGTGGTATTAAAGGACCACTTCCTGTGTCATCCTCAGGAAAACCATCTACTTCCTTTGAGACAGAATCTCTCACTGGCCTGAAGCTCACCGAACAGGCTAGGCTTACTGGCTAGTTAGCCCCGAGGGTCCTCTTGTCTCCAGATGCCCAGTGCTGGGACTGGAAGCTGCCACTTTGGCCAGCACCTTTATGTGGGTTCTGGGGGGTCAAACCTGGGTCCTCACATTTGCAAGGCAAGCACTTAGCTGACTGAGCCATCCCCCGGTCGTCGGTTTGGGTTTTTTGAGACAAGCCAAGCCCAGGAGGGATGATGTCGAACTGCTGACCCTCCAGTCTCTACTTATCTTGCCACTCCTTTTCATTAAGCTATGTTCTCATCCCGCCCTTGCCTGCAGGCAGGTTTGCGATTGGTTTGGTTTGTTTAATAGGGACTTGTTATGAAACCTGGATTTGTTTTTGTTTTGTTTTGTTTTGTTTTGTTTTGTTTTTTTAGACAGGGTTTCCACCATGTACCCTCAAATCATAGAGATCCACTTGCCTCTGCCCCCTAAATGCTGGGATTAAAGGTGGTAAAGGCCTGGGCTACCATGGCTGGCCCAATGTTAACCTTGAACTTTCAAAATCATTTAGCCTCAGCCTCCCAAGTGCTGGGATTACAAGTGTTTCCCCACCACACCCAACCACAGTCAGCTTTGTGTCCACTCCTTCACTTGGGGCCCCTAGTCTGTCCCATATCCAAGATTCCATAGCAAGAAGGGCAGACCCAACCGTACATACACCCTAAGTCTCATATTCTCTTGCTTCTTCTAGGCTGAAAACCAAAAACTCCTCTGACGGAACCGTGAAGATCCAAGAGGCTCTATTCCTGATGGTTCTTTGAGCAGCCACAGACCACAGACCTCCAATAAAGGGACCTCTGAAAGGAAATCTCTATGAGCATCGCCTTACTTAGGCTTTGCTCAAAAGCCAACTCAGTAAATAAATTAAAAAAAAAATCCTTAATAATAAAAAAAAAGCCAACTCCAAACAAAATGCAGGCTAAGTGTGTGGCTGAGTGGTAGAGAACCTAGTTGACAAGAAGCCGTTTTGTTTTTGGTTTGTTTTGTGAGACAGGGTCTCACTGTGTAGCCCTGGCTGTCCTGGACCTCACTCTGTAGACCAGGCTGGCCTCAAACTCATAGAGATCCACCTGCCTCTCCCTCCCCAGTGCTGGGATTAAAGGCGTGCGCCACCACCGCCCAGCCAAGACTCTTGATCCTAACTCCAGCAGGACAAAACAAAGCTGGATGTGGTGGGGGGGGGGGGGCTCACATGTGTAATCATAGCATTTGAGAGCTTAAGGAAGGAGGATTGCTTTGAAGCTGTGGGTCCTGAGGACCACTGATTCATAACAGTGAGTACTAGAGAGTTAGAATGAAAATGGAAGCAGTTCATTTTACGGCTTTGCAAGGTCAAATGCCAATGAAAATGGCAAGCGAGCTCCCTTAGGTTCTCCTTTCTAGGCCTGAATTCCATCTCTATCTAACACTGCAGAAACCAGGCATGAAGGTGCATACCTGTAATTCCACGGCTCAGGGACAGAGGGCAGAAGAATCAGGAGTTCATGGTCATCCTCAGATATATAGGAAGTTCAAGACCAGCCTGGGATTCAGGAGACCTTATCTCAATGTGTGTGTGTGTGTGTGTGTGTGTGTGTGTGTGTGTGTGTGTGTGTGTGTGTGTAAAGCTAGGGCCATGACTCAAATGATTAAGAGTACTTACTGCTCTTTCAGAGGACTTGGGTTCAGTTCCTAGTACCCATACAGAGTTTCACAACGGTCTGAAACTATGTATGATCCCAGGGGATTCAATGCCCTCTTGACCTCCAAAGGCAACAGGCACACATGTGATACACATACATACATGCAGACAAAAAACAAACAAAAGTTCTCCTACACATAAGAATAAATATATATTTTTGAGACAGGGTTTCTCTGTGTCACTTTGCACCTTTCCTGGAACTCACTCTGTAGCCCAGGCTGGCCTCGAACTCACAGAGATCCGACCACCTCTGCCTCCAGAGTGCTAGGATTAAAGGCGTGTGCCACCACCACCTTGTACATTGTCCTGTTTTCAAAGCAAGAGTTTCAGGACAGGCACAATAAGGAGAGCATTAAACCAAGTGTGGGACGTCAGTGACTGCCAACACTATAAGCCCAAGGAGCCATCCTTATCCTTCCCACTCCATGAACCCAACTCCCCTCATACAGAGTCCACTATGTAACCCAGATGGCTTCAAGCTTGTGGCATGTAATCTTCCTGTGTGCACCTAGCCAGTCCAAGGGTTCCATGTGTGCACTGCCCTACGGATTCTTGTTATCCTGGCCCTTGTCCAAAGTCTCTTTTGCCTTGGGACCATCTTTTGTTCTCTTCTCATGCTCCAGATTGCAAAGGTTAGCTCCCTGGAGAAGCCCTACCTGACTTCTCCAGCCTGAGAAGAGTGGCGTTTTTGCTCACCTGGTCATCCTTCCTCCAGTACATCTGTCTCCTCCCAGTCTTCCGCACAAATTCATAAGGTCCCATTGGATTCAGGACCTGTCCCCCTCCCCAGACTGTGGGGAGCAGGAGGACAGAAATCACATTTATTTACTCTCTTCCCCCACCCCATCTAGCACACAGTCAGCACTCAGGAAACATTTGTCAAATGTGACCTTTAAAATGTTTTTAATTCTGTGTATCTGTGTACGGGTATGTGCACTTGCAGCACTGAGTGTAAGCACACTCAAGAGCCAGACCTGGCTTCAGGTCATGTGCAGCTGGACATAAAGATGCTTGTGAGCCACCCAGGCCATAACATTTCTTGCTTAACCTCAGAGTCATTTCTCCAGCCCTTGAATGTGAGCTTTTTGAGACTGATACCATCATCCTTTACGAATAAGGAAGCTCAGAGAGAGGAAATGACTTGTCTGAGGTCACAGTGAGAAAGAGGATGGCCAGCACTCCAACCTGGGTCAGAATGGTGCTGACTCACCCCTGCCAGAACATTTACCTCCTTCTTTTTGGTTAATTTTTTATTGTATTTTATTTGTTTTGCGTGTGCATGTGTCATGCAGAAGAATGTAGAGGACACCTTGTGACAATCAGTTATCTCCTTCTGCCATGGGGTCCCAGGGAAGTGCCTTTTATCCACTGAGCTATCTTGAAGGCCCCACCTCTTTTCGAAGTAAATATCTATCAACACATCAAAGATGCTGGACAGTACACCAGAATTCACCTCAAAGAGATTTCACAACAGAACATACCCAGGTCATCAGCACCAAAACCCCAAGCCAAAGCATGTTACATTTATGTTGTATGAATTTTACTTGCATTTAAAAATAAATCGGGGATGGGGGCTGGAGAAATTGCTCAGCAGTTAAGAGAACATACTCCTAAAGCCACGCTTAGTTCTCAGCACTCATCGGGCAGCTAACAAAGAGCTGTGACTCAGGAGAATCCAGTGCTTCTGGCCTCTACGGATACCCTCTCACACAGACATATTCTACTCCCTAAACACACACACGCACGCACGCACGCACGCACGCACGCACGCACGCACGCACTCACGCACGCACATAGGGTGGGGGTGCCTTTTAATACTGATCACAGTGATTAATCCCAGCATTCAAGACACTGAAGCAGGAAGATCAAAGGTTCAAGGCCAACCTGGGCTACATAGGAGAACTTGTGTGGAAAAAAAAAAAAGACATACAGGCTAAAAATATAGTCAGTTGATGAAGTTTCTGTCTAACACAATGAAACTCTGGCTTGAGTGGGGGAATAAACCAAACCAACAAATAAGAAGGCTGGATATCTAGTGCACACCTCTGATCCCAGCACCTGGGAGGCAGTGGCAGGAGGATCAGAAATTTAAGACCATCCTTGTCTACACACCAAGTTCAAGGCCAGCCTAGCATGATTGTCTAGGTCTCCTTTGACCCAGCAATTCTCCTGCTAGGAAAATATGCAATAGACATGTCCACCAAGACTGCAACTGATAGCCGGGCGGTGGTGGTGCACACCTTTAATCCCAGCACTTGGGAGGCAGAGCCAGGCGGATCTCTGTGAGTTCAAGGCCAGCCTGAGCTCCAGGAAAGGCGCAAAGCTACGCAGAGAAACCCTGTCTCGAAAAAAACAAACAAACAAAAAAAAAACAAAAAAACAAAAAAAAAAAGACTGCAACTGATAACTCCAAATAACTCGGGTGTTCACTGATGTCAGAACGAACACTTGGCAGTGTCCACATCTGAAGAGTATCACATAGCAAGGAAAATGAGGACGTTCTTGAACTAACGCTGTCAGGAGGATCACAGTGCTGAACTAAAGCAAAAGCTGAAGACTATACATTGAGTGAGTCCGTTCATTTAGAGTTCTAATCCTTGCTGGGAGTGGTGGCACACACTTAAAAACCTAGCACTTACGAATCTGAGGAGGAGATTTTCCATGAGTTCAAGGGCAGCCAGGGCTGTATTGCAAGACCCTGTTTCAAATAATAAAAAGGAAAGGCAAGAAAAAAGAAAGTAAAAATTTCAGAACCAAGCAAATGAAGATACTGCAAGTCGGGGGATCGGGCTGGAGAGACGGCTCAGTAGTGAAGTGTGTGCACTGCTTTTGCAGAGGACCAGAACCTGTTCAGTTCCCAGAGCCTGTGACAAGCACCTGTAACTCCTGCTCCAAGGGATCACACGCTCCCTTGGGCATCTGTACCCACTTGCATGAGCACAAGTACCACACACACACACTTGCACAATTAAAACTTATAAAAGTAAATCTCTTTATTCAGAGGGGCTAGTGACTGAGTAAAGACATAAAGGAGACTTTTGGAAGATGGCTTCCTTTGTCTATTGTGTCCTAGGCTGGCCTTGAACTTGGTGTGTAGACAAGGCTGCTCTTAAATTTCTGGTCCTCCTGCCACTGCCTCCCAGGTGGTGGGATTAGAGGTGTGTGCTAGCTATCCAGCCTTTTTATTTGTTGGTTTGGTTTATTTGGTTTCTTTCCCCACGTGAGCCCCGTTTCATTATGTCAGACAAACACTGTATAAGGGTTGGAGGTATGACTCAGTGAGCGCTACAGCTGTTGCTGAACACGCTTAGTCTTTGGTTCTACCGTAACTCTTGTGTGGGAGGTGTCCAGCCAGGTCTTCAGACTCAAGAACCAAGAGCCTAAGTCTAGCCTGGGCTACACACGCAGTGAGCTCAAGGCCCAGTCTGTGCAATAAAAAAGAAAAAGAAGAAGAAGGTTAGATGTGTGGCTCACTAGTAGAGCATAGGCCTTGCATCCTCAGGCCCTGGGTTCCACCCCCAGGGTGGAGGAGGGTGGCAAATGGCTCAGGGGGTAGTGGCACTTGCCATATAAGCCTGGGAACTTGAGTTCCATCCTGGGATCTCATTTAAGTGTAGGAGAGAACTAACTCCACATGGTTGTCCTCTGACCACCACATGAGCACTGTGGCATCCACCTACAATAACAATCAATGTTGACTCTTTTTAAAAAAAAAAAAATCCATTCCAAGCCAGGCGGTGGTGGTACATGCCTGTAATCCCAGCACTCAGGAGGCAGAGGCAGGCAGGTCTCACAAAGAGAGTTCCAGAACAGCAGAGCTGTTACACTGAGAAACGCTGTTTCAGCAAATCCATCCACCCCCTGAATTAAATAAAATAAATAAATGATCCGTTCCAATAGAATCGTGGCCCAGGTGAATCCTTCCACAGGCTGGCCAGCCGGAGATTTCCTGTATTCTTGGCAGCCAGCATTTATCTAGTGTGCTCCCATTTCACAGAAGGCAACTGAAGCCCAAAGGAAGAAGCAGCGTGCACTATCTGTCCTTCTCGCCAGAAGCCAGCACTGCCACCTCCCTTCCACGCCCCACCTCCGCATCCTGCCCCCATCATGCCCTCCCAGCCTGACTGTAAAGGGGCGGGGGGGGGGGGAGAGGGGAAGAGATAGACAGGGTCACGTGGAGCTAGGTTACGAAGAAGGAAGCTAGGCACAGTGCAGACGGCTGCTGATTCTGGGACTGGGCAGGAAATCAAGGTAAGGGAGGGTGTGCGTCTGGCACCCTCAAAAGTATTCCTTGGAGGCAAAGCTGAGAAGAGACCGGGGAAGATGAAGACAGAATGTGGGCAGACAATGCGCAGAACTGTCACCTTCTGGTCTCGCAGCAGAGACTCCGCCATGGACCCACCGTTGCCGAGTGAAGCCACCGAAACGCTGCCCGCGCCGCCCTCTGCGCTGGCGTCCTACCGTTGGCACACTGGAGGCGGAGGGGAGAAGGCTGCTGGAGGGTTCCGCTGGGGCCGCTTCACCGGCTGGAGAAGGACCATGAGCCATCAGGAGCCCATGGTGAGCAGCCAGCCAGCCCCTCGATCTCTATTTCGTCGGGTCCTCTCTGCACCCCCTAAGGAGTCAAGGCCCAGTCGCCTCCGGCTTTCCAAGACCCTGTGGGGGAGGCACAAGAACGTGGCACCGCTGGAGCCCAAGCCAAGTCCCAAGGCCCCAGGTATGTTCTCCCCCACCCGAGCTGGGACCAGGCTGGGTGGCCGGATGCCTGGGTGTTTGTCTGTCAACCTAACATCAGCCCTCTAGACACAGGAAGTTGTGGGGAGTATGAAAGCCCAGAAGGAAGTGGCTGGGGCCCCCAGCAGCCCTCATCTGTCTTTCCCCCTAAACTGGAGTGAGGGAGACTCACAGGACCTGTAGGCAGCTGGGCTTCAGCGGGAGGAAGGGGCATTGAACTGACACACCTTAGTGCTATCTGGATGTTCAATGGCTCTTGGCCCTGAGGGTTGTCTTCTGTATCCAACCGACCAAGGCACTGACTGGCTCTGAATCTCAGCTGCCTTACAGCCTCTGCCTTACTTTGTTTGCTTGAGTCTGAAATTCCCCATCTCTGCCTTGAAGAGCACACTCCTTCAAACAGATGCTTACTCGTTCCTTCTGTATGTGTGTGCCTGAATGTGGGCATATCTCATCTCCCTTATCACAGCACATGTGTTGAGGTCAGAGGACAACCTGCATGTGTTAATTTATGTTGGGGGGCAAGCCACAGTTCCAGTGAGGAAGTCAAATGACAGCTGTCAGGAGTCCGTCCTCTCCTTCCATCATGTGGGTCCTGGGGATCAAACTCAGATGGTTAGCCTTGGTGGCAAGCGTCTTTACCTTCTGAGTCATCATGCTGGCCCAAGCAGACGTGTTTCTGACCATTGAACTGGTTCTAGTCCCTAACTGAGGCACTGAGGACAGCTGTGGGCAAAGCAGAAGACACTGCCTGCCCTGCAGAGTTCACAGAGTGTGTGTGTGTGTGTGGGGGGGGGTAGTTATACACACACACACACACACACACACACACACACATACACACACACACGTCAATGTGAAGGTGACAGATGCTGCCAAAGGAGAACTAGGAGACTAGTGGAGACTGTGAAGCTTAGAGGCCAGGCATACTACGACCCCAGGGCCTAGCATATACTAGGACATCCATGAGTGAGAAAGAGTTGAGGCTGTGGATGTGGTTCAGCGGTAGAGCGCTTGTTTAACATGGGAGAAGCTGTGGGATTGTGGGTTTTATACCCATCACCAAGAAAGAAAGAAAAAGTACGCATTGCCCCTAGTGGGGAAGCAGAGTAGAAAAATAAACTGAGAAGATTCAGCCCTTATTTCCTGGAAGCTCAAGGTTAATTCAGCTCTTTCCTAGAAGTTCTTGAAACACCTTCCATTCCTTTCGGAGCTGGGAATATTAATGCGCACCTATAATCCCAGCACTAGGAAGGCAGGAGCAGGGGGAGGATTGATCTGAACTGTATAACGAGACTCTCTCCAAACAAATGAGGCTCTGGCAAGATGATTGACAGGCAAAGGCGCCTGGTGGTAAGCCTGAAGACCCACGGGGTGGAACGGAAGGAGAGAACTGGCTCCTGAAAGTTGTCCTTTGACCTCCACATGAAGCATGGCGTACATTCCACTCCCCAAATAAACAAATTTGGGCTGTCCTCTGGCCTGCCCTTGTGCGAGAGACAAGAGAGTGTGTACACGCACTAAACAAATGTCATAAAAGGCAACTCAGTATATAGTATTATTTTAGAAAAAAAATGGTTTCATATTGTAGGGATTTTTTTTCTCCCCGAGACGGGGTCTGGCTATGTAGCCCAGGCTGGCCTCTGACTCACAGAGCCTGTCTCTGCCTCCCATTTGCTGCCCAACTATTTCTTTTTTTCTTTTTCTAATTTAAGGGCTCACACAGGAAGGCAAGTGCTCTACTACTAAGCTCCCAGCCCTTCAGAGCATTCTTTGAGGCCCTCAGGGTCCACCATATAGTTGCCTGCTAATAGGATCCAGACAGAGCTTTCTACCACGCAGCCCTGCTCCTACTTAGCTCTCCATCCCCCACAGCTCACTCCTCCTCCTCCCACGATTGGGGACTGGGTGTAGCCCGTTGATGGAGGGCACGCTTAGCACAAGCCAAGCCCAGGGCTCAATCCCCAGCACCACAAACAAACCAACCCTAGTTCCTAACTGGTTGCCAAGGCCTTCTCTCCAGCCTTTCTCACCCTTCCCTTTATTTCCCTGGGCCTTCCCCTTCTGCTGGCCTCTGTTCAGATACTCCTGCTTCCATCCCTTTCAGCTTGGCTGGGTGAAATTCAAAACCTAGTGCAGAGGGGAGTCTTCCCTGGTCCACTCTGCACCAGCGCCACCTCCCCAAGAAAGAAAACTCCAATATACTTCCAGTATCTTTTATACAGCTTTCTCAGATTGAATGCTCTCCACCTCAGAGAGGTTTTTTTTATCAGTGGGCATATGCACAGCATGTGGAAGTCAGAGGATAACTAGAGAATTGGTTTTTTTTCTCCTTCCACCTTTACGTGAGTTCTAGGGATTGAATTAACATCAGGCCCCCATGGCTGGCACCTTTACCTGTTAAGCCTCCTTGCTGACCCCAGATTAGTTATTTACATAGGAAGCCAAGGCTTCTGCCCCTTCATTCTCATGTTCTCTCTCTCCCTCCCTCCTCCCCTTTTGGGATAAGGTCTCAATCAGTAGCCCAAACTGGCCTGGAACTCATCATCCTCCTAGCTCAATGTCCTACGGGGCTCAGCCTTGCCCACCCTCTTGGTTAAGGGAAGAATGGTTGTGTTAGAAGCCTGGCTTAACCACTCAAAAGCTGTGTGATTCTGGGTAGGCCACTCAACCTGTCTGGGCCTCAGTCAGTGCCCTTTAAACGGCTTTTGAAGGACTGAGTGAGAGAAGGCATGTAAAGTGGTAAACACAGTACTGGTAGAGATTTGTCAAATGACGCCCAGCCTGGCATGGTTCTGAACATGCAGAAGGGCATCAGAGGGAGAAAGGGGAGGCTCTGAAACCAGCATCCCCTCCTCTTCCCAGAGCCAGAGCCGGAGTTGGAAGTACCCCCAGATCCACCTGTTGCACAGATCCCTGAGCCTCCCACTCCTGACATGCCTGTTTGGGACATCGGGGGCTTCACCCTGCTTGAAGGAAGGCTGGTGCTGCTTGGTGAGGAGGAGGTAAGAAAGATCGAGGAGAGGAAAGGGGACTGGACAGATGCAGTGGCAAAGGGGCAAACACTAGAGACATACGCGCCACCCCCCTGTCTGTCTCCCCTTCCTGACTGCCGACTTCTGTGGGAGGACAGGGTCCTCGCCAAATCCGGATGGGAAGCGCCAGCTCGGAAAGCAGCATGCAGGCATCCATGGGGAACCTCCGGGATCCAGGTAAATTTGGGAGACTGAGGAGGCTCTAGAACTGGGGTGCTTTTCAAAGTGATTCGTAATCATGGTCCTGCCCTTAACCTCCTACCTCTAACCACCCACAGATCGCACTCCTGGAAAAACTGAGCTGGAAGCTACTGGTTCCAACCAGGTCCACAATGTTCGGGTATGGCAGCCAGTGTGACAGGGTGGGCGTGAACAAGGTCTCCCAGACCTGGGCCTCACACATGCTGTACCATCTAATTAAATCTGGAGACCTAATTAATATATATATATATATATATATATATATATATATATATATATATATATATATATATATATATATATATATATATTAGGGCCAGGTGTGGCAGTGCGTGCCTACAATCCCAGTACACAGAGACAGGATTGCTCAGGCTCCATAGTGAGTTCCCGGCAAGCCAGGGGTACATATTGAGACGGCCTGAAAAATAAACACACACATACACACAAAATGACAACTATTTTAAAATGTGTGATCTTCTTACCTCTGCCTCCGGAATAGCAGGGATTACAGTCCTGGGCCTGGAGGGCCAGGGCAAAAAAAAGGATCATGGGTAGGTCATGGCCAGCTCTGAGCCTCCTTCATCTGTTGTTTGTTGAATAGAGCTAAGGAGAAAATTCCTCTGGTTTTGTTTGGATATATGTGGGGAGGGGGGAGGGTTGTGGGGTTTTTGTTGGTTTGTTTTTCAGACAGGGTCTCTCTATGTAGCCACTATGTAGTCCAGGCTGACCTCGAATTCAGAGACCCATCTGCCTCTGCCTCCTAAGTCCTGAGATCAAAGGTGTGCACCACTATGCCAAGCCCAATCCTAGCTGTCCTAGAACTCACTCTGTAGCCCAGGCTGGCCTCAAACTCTCAGAGATCTGCCTGCCTCTTCCTCCTGAGTGCTGGGATCAAAGACGAGGTCCACCACCACCGAGCTAGGTTTTAGTTAGTTAGTTAGTTGTTGTTTTTCAAGACAGGGTTTCTCTGTGTAGTTTTGGTGCCTGTCCTAGATCTCGCTCTGTAGACCAGGCTGGCCTTGAACTCACAGAGATCCACCTGGCTCTGCCTCCTGAGTGCTGGGAGTGCTGATGGTGCTGGGCCACCACCACCGGGCTCTAGGTTTTATATTTTTAAAAGTCTCATACTAGAGTCCAGAATTTCCTGTAAATTGGTATGTAGCTCATGCTGGCCTCTAATTCTCAGCAATTCTGGCTGGAGAGATGGCTCAGAGGTTAAGAGCACTGGCTGCTCTTCCAGAGGTCCTGAGTTCAATTCCCAGCAACCACATGATAGCTCACAACCATCTGTAATGAGATCTGGTGCCCTCTTCTGGCTTGAAGGCATACATGCAAGCAGAACATTATACTTAATAAATAAATAAATCTTTAATTCTTAGCAGTTCTCCTGCATTAGCATCCTAAATTCTGGGATTATAGATGTGAGTCACCACACCCTGTTCCCTCTCTAGTTTATAAAGAGTCTCTAGAGAATTCTGGCTGTTGGGGCTGGGGAGATGACTCAGTGGCCAAGCAAACATGAGGATCAGAGTTTGGATCCTCTGCGCCCATGCAAACGCTGGGTAAGCATGGCAGCCTGCCTGTAAGTCTAGTACTTGGAAGGCAGAAACAGAATCCCCAGAACAAACTGGCAGCTATCAGATCAGTGCGTTCTGGGTTCAGTGAGAGACCCTGCCTCCTGGTGGCGAGCCTGAGGAAGAATCTTTGTTGGCTTGTTTGTTTCAAGACAGGGTTTCTCTGCGTAACAGCCCTGGCTGTCCTGGAACTTGCTTTGTAGACCAGGCTGGTGTTCTTGTTTTTGTGTTTGCTTCTTTGTTTGTTTGTTTGTTTGTTTTTACTCTTTTATCTTTTGGGGGGCTTCTACCCAGCTCCCAAATGAATCACACACAGAGGCTTATTTTTAATTGTAAATGCCTGGCCTTAGCTTGACTTGTTTCTTGCCAGTTTTCCTTAACTTATCCTATCTACCTTTTGCCTCTGGGCTTTTCCCATTCTCTTACTTCTGTAAACTTATTCTCACTCTGTGGCTGGCTGTGTAGCTGGGTGGCTAGCCCCTGGAGTTCTCCTCCTTCTCTGGCTACATCCTCTTTTTTTTTTCCTCTCCTCCCAGATTTCTCCTTCTATTTATTCTCTCTGCCTGCCACTCCCCAACCCCCATCCTCACCCCCCCACCCCCCCACCCCCCACCCCCTGCCTATCCTTTCTCCTGCCTCGCTATTGGCTGTTCAGTTCTTTATTAGACCATTGGGTATTTTAGCAGGCAAAGTAACACAGCTTCATAGATTTAAACAAATGCAACATAAACCAAAGTAACACACCTTAAAATAATATTCTACAACGGGCTGGCCTGAAACTCATAGAGATCCTCCTGCCTCTGCCTCCAGAGTGCTGGGAATAAAGGCATGTGCCACCATGCCTAGCTCTGAGGAAGACTCTTGATGTCAGCCTCAGGACCACACATACACATGTGCATACACACTCACTTACATATGCACACATACACATCACACACAAGGATACATGGAAAAATATTGTAAACATTAGAAATGGAAGCCTGCCTGCTTTACTGAGTTCTAACTCAAAAAGTATAACTTTTCCTTTTCCTTCTTTCTGTCACTGTTTTTGGATATTGAACGAAAGCCTACACATGCTTTCCCTGACACTCTGGGCTTTTTCAGCAGCCCCTGCCTCCCTATCCATGCAGGTCCTTGCTAACCTCTGTTATTGCACATGCTGACTTTCCTAGGCACTAACTCAAAAGGCATGACTAAGGAAGGAAGAAAGGGAGGGGAGGAGAGAGAGGGGAGAGAGGGGAGAGAGAGAAATGCAAGAGCCGTTGGGCAGGGGGAGATAGCATCAAGATAGCTCTTAATTTAAGAGCATTTGCCCCTCACGAGTTCCCGAGTTCGATCCCCAGTATTGCAAAACATAAACATCATCTCCTGGTTATAGATATTAGTGCAGCCTGGACATGGGCTGGGTCCCCCAAGACTAGCAGATCCTGAAGGACACTCTGGGAGGACAGAGCTGAGGAGAGAGCACAGGGTTCTACCTGGCTCACATACCGCTCTGCCCCCTTAGGGGTTACTCAAGAGGCTGAAGGAGAAGAAAAAGGCCAGGTCAGAGCTGGGAGCCCATGGCCCTCGAGATGGGTAAGAGTCTCCGGGAAGCTGGAAGGCTTGTGCCTCAACATTGTGCCAGTCTGCACCTCTGGGTTCCTTATCCTCCCTTCCACCTGCCCCCTCCCATGTTCTCTCTATTCTGCCCCACACCGCGTGAACTTGGAGCTACACAGACTGCAGGCATTTTCTCATCTCTTGGTTGAAGGGTGGGAGTGGTCTCTGGAATAGAAGCTAACTGAACACCCTGGATCTGAGAGCTCCAAAGAATGCATGGAAATTAAACCATAAAGGGCAGGGCGGGAACAGGTCCAACGCTAAGAGACCGGAAGGGACAGCAGCTAGGATGACTAGAGATTAGAAAGCTAAGGTCTGAGTGAGCAAGGAATGACCACTTGTTCCCCTTCCCTGGCTCCAGACCCCCCAGTGCTCTGGGTTCTAGGGAATCACTGGCCACACTCTCTGAGCTGGACCTGGGTGCTGAGAGGGATGTGCGAGTCTGGCCACTGCATCCTAGCCTCCTGGGAGAGCCACACTGCTTCCAGGTAAATGAGGAACCTCCCTTCGCCTCTACTAAACCTTGGCTCCATGTTAGCCTCTATTAAATCCTTCATTCCTGTACCCAATAGGTGACCTGGGCGGGCGGGAGCCGCTGTTTCTCTTGTCGCTCCAGCGCTGAGAGAGACCGTTGGATTGAGGACCTTCGTCGGCAGTTCCAGCCCAGCCAGGTCAGGAGAGTGAGGGGACAGACACAGAAAGCCCTTCCACAAGCCAGGCCCTGGCCCTTACACGCTACCCAGTTTGCTCCAAACCTTCCCATGCAACACATCTGCCTAGTCCACAGCTGTGCAAACATCAACCCCATGAATGTCAGACTTGCCCTCGCATCCAGTTCTGGATCTGTTTGCTCCCCAAGTCCTGCCTACCAAGTAGTCGCCAAGTCCTCAGTCCGGGGCTACTCCTTTTATATCCTAAACCCCTATGTGTGCGACACTTCCCAAAGCTAGATGTGTTCTGCTCACGGCTCCCAGACATTCGTGGCCCCAGCCTCTTCCCCAAGGGGTCCTGCGACATGGGAGTCACAGTGCGCGTCCTGGAGGGCAGACACATCCAAAACACTCCTTCTATCCCATTCCTGCACGCAGGACAACGTGGAGAGGCAAGAGACTTGGCTGACCGTTTGGGTGCACGAGGCCAAGGGGCTGCCCCGAGCAGCGGCACCCGGAGTGCGTGCGGAGCTGTGGCTGGACGGGGCGCTACTGGCACGCACTGCTCCGCGGGCCGGCCCAGGTCAGCTCTTCTGGGCGGAGCGCTTCCACTTCGAAGCGCTGCCACCAGCCCGTCGCCTGTCACTGCGGCTGCGCGGAGCAGGCCCGGCAGGTGCAACCGTGGGCAGGGTGGCGCTGGAGCTGGACGAGGTGAGCATCCCCCGCGCGCCCGCCGCAGGCCTGGAACGCTGGTTCCCGGTGCTAGGGGCGCCGGCCGGCGCGGCGCTACGGGCAAGGATAAGGGTGCGACGTCTGCGTGTGCTGCCGTCGGAGCGCTACAAGGAACTGGCCGAGTTCCTCACCTTCCACTACGCGCGCCTGTGCGAGGCGCTGGAGTCAGCGCTGTCTGCTCAGGCCAAGGAGGAGCTGGCAGCAGCCATGGTGCGCGTGCTACGGGCCACTGGCCGGGCGCAGGTGAGCAGCCATGTCTACGCAGATAGGTGGCCCGGAGAGGACAGACAGAGCTTTCTGAATTATGCTGGGGAGGAAGGGCCTGGACAGTGTCCATCAGGGCAAGGCGCCGTGAGGGCCGGGGCCACACTTAACCAATGAGGGACGACTCCTGAAATTCAACTACTTGAGGCTAGTCTGGAATTTCAGCTGCTAGGGATGCGGTCTGAACTTAAACTGTGAGAGGCAGACTCTGAACTTCAACTGAGAGGGGTGAGGTCTGAACTTCAGCGAGAGGGGAGGGGCAGGAGGTGAGCCTCTATGCTAATCGGCTCCGTTTCTGCTGTGAAAGGTGGAGGTTGTGATCTCATCTAAAAGCTGTGCTTTGTGCCTGAATATCAGCAAGAAGGGACAAGGCCTGTGCCTAGGTATGAAAGCTGGGCCAATGGTTGGGATTCCCAAGTTCATTCCATGTGATCCCTGTCCTCCACAGGCATTAGTGACAGACCTAGGCACCGCAGAGCTGGCGCGCTGTGGAGGCCGTGAAGCGCTGCTATTCCGCGAGAATACCTTAGCTACCAAGGCCATTGATGAGTACATGAAACTGGTGGCCCAGGAGTACCTCCAGGAGACCCTGGGTAAGCTGAGAGAGGGATTGGTGCCAGAGGTCCAGGAAGCCCCGAGTGACCTGTCTTCTTGGAATGAATGGTGCCTTCGGGTGGGAGTGGAGTGTTGCTATTTCCCCAAGATGTTAGGTGCTTCCAGAGTAAGCTGGAGATAGGGTTGGAGGCTGGGTGTGATGTGTCTGGGTTCGTGACCTTAGACTGTCTGTTCTGGACCTCAGGGGAAGTTTTGCGGTGTCTCTGTGCCTCCACTGAGGACTGTGAAGTGGACCCTAGCAAATGCCCCACACCAGAGCTCTCCACACACCAAGCCAGACTCCGAACCAGCTGTGAGGAGGTGTTTGAGGCCATCGTCCACTCTTACAAGTGAGAGCCAGGGACCCAGCACCCAAGTCCGGCCCCCCGCCTCTCAGCCACTGCGCTGCCCTGACCAACCAACAAAATGCAGGGCACTCAATTAAATTTGGTTCAGTATTGAAGATATGCTTATATCAAAGTCAGATTTAACCGCCCTGGTTTTATTTGTTGAATCTGGCAAACCCTACACTCATGCCATACCACCTAACCCCAAGTAACCTAAAGACTCACTTCCTTTGCCTTTAACCACAAGTGATTCCGACCGCTTAACCTTGGTCAACGTAAGATTTCAATTCCAAATGATGCATATTCCTAATCCCATGACCCCTGTATGCCAAATCTCATGAAACTGGTTATAGGAAACATGAGCATCCAATCCCTTAGCTTCTGACCCTAGGATAACTTGCATGCTTTAATCCTGTGATTTATGATCCCAGGTAACATTGTACCCCTCGCCTTATCTTAAGTCATATTACACTCAGGCACCTCTCACTCTCATGTGGAATTATAACTATACCCCAATCTCATGGCCTCTGTTCCCATGTGATCTTGTCTGCCCAAATCTGAGTACGGACTCGAGAGGTTGCTACACTTGTGCTGTAAGTTCTTAGCCTCTGGGACCCAAGCCCCAAGCACTGTTATCCAGATATCCCCAACCGTGCGACCCAAACAGCAGGCTCAATGAAAAGAAAGCACACACAGGCTTCATGAGTCACACAAAAGCCATGTAAGTGCTCTCCAAACACCTGACCCCTGGACGTACAACCTTGATCATCCACGGTCTTTATGTTCCTATCCCCTGCCTCTAACCATTGCTTCTTCTGCCCCAGCTGGTTCCCAGCGGAGCTGGGCACTGTCTTCTCAAGCTGGCGAGAAGCATGCAAAGCCCGTGGCTCTGAGGCACTGGGACCCCGACTGGTGTGTGCCTCCCTCTTCCTAAGGCTCCTATGCCCTGCCATCTTGGCGCCCAGCCTCTTCGGCCTGGCACCAGAGCACCCGGCCCCAGGCCCAGCCCGAACCCTTACGCTGATCGCCAAGGTTATCCAGAATCTTGCCAACCGTGCTCCGTAGGTGCTGGGATAATGTGGGGCAATAATGGGATCGGGGAGTAGGGGGTTGGCAGGTGCCGGTTATGACTCAACCAGCTTGGCTCCAACCCAGGTTTGGCGAGAAGGAAGCCTACATGGCCTTTATGAATAGCTTCCTGGAAGATCACGGGCCAGCCATGCAACACTTCTTGGACCAGGTGGCCGTGGTGGACGCAAATGCCACACCCAGGGGCTACCAGGGCAGTGGAGACCTGGCCCTCCAGTTGGCAGTTCTTCATGTCCAACTCTGCACAATCTTTGCTGAACTTGACCAGGTATGGCCTGAACCCAGAACCCTGGATGCAGGGTAGGAAGGCAAGAAGGCTGGGAGGCATTGGTGCCAGAGAGTTCACAGGACATCTTCCTTGCCTGCCTTGACAGACAACCCAAGATAGCTTGGAACCACTGCCCACCATACTTCGAGCCATCGAAGAGGGCCGGCCTGTTCCAGTGTCTGTGCCAATGCGTCTTCCCCGCATCCCCACCCAGGTCCACTCCAGGTAACCTCAAGTCTGGCCTAGGTTCTCATGGGTGGCAGGAGGGACCCCTATGTTAAGATGAATAATGCCAGGAGCAAGATCATGTTGGGGTCAGAGGTCAGAAGCTGGGGGTGGCGTCATGTAAGGAGGCAGGCAGAGGAGTGGCCCACTGTGTGGTCAAAGGGTAAATATTCACAGAATCAGATAGAGTCCAAGATTGGGACAGAGTCATGTCAGAGGTCAGGAAAGGGTCACCTCCAGGGTCAGCGAAGGTAGCTTTGTGGGGTTGTGGATGGGGTCAAATCAGGGGTCCAGGAGGAGACAAGATATTACAAAGGTCAGAGGAGCAAAGGTCAAGCTTAGGGCTTAGGACAAATAGGACTAGTTATGGGGTTACAGGTTAGAGACCATTTTCTATCCAAAAGCAAGAACAGGGTAGAAGATAGGCTCAATTGGGAAGAAAGTGGATACCCTTGTGAGCAGAGGTCGATGCCAGGGTCAGACTGGGATCAAAGTTACGGAAAGGGTCAGGTCAAGGTCAGAAGTCAGAGCCAAAGCTGGAGAGGGAGGAAAGATTAGAGTGGGATGGTAGTCAGGAGTTAAGGACAGTGTCTCATCAAAGTCATGGGTCAAAGTGTGGTCCTAAGAGATAGAGATATACTGGTGTAAAAAGTAGAGTCATTTAGAGTTCTCTCTGGGGCCAATTGAGGGTCTGAACTTCTGCGTCCCATTTCCAGCTTCTCTTCAGGGGAGAAACCCGGTTTCCTGGCACCCCGAGACCTCCCCAAGCACACCCCTCTCATTTCCAAGAGCCAATCTCTGCGCAGCTTTCAAGGGGCAGGGAGCTGGGCCCGCCGGCGTCCAGATGAGGACCGGTCCCAGAGGCGGCCGCGGCCAGTGCAGCGCACACAGAGCGTCCCCGCCAGGCGGCCTGCCCGCCGCCGCCCTTCTGCAGGTCCCAGGCCGAGACTCAAAGACTCACTCCGCACTGGCCCAGCGCCATGCCGACGGCCCTGGACTGGAGCTTCTGCATCGCTGCCTCGGAAGCCGTCGGTGCCATGGCAGCGCCAGCTGGACCAGCCCGGGGACCGATACCAAGCTTTGGGAACTCACCGACCAGTGGGCAAGGTGACATCCGGCCCAAATCCTAGCCTGGGAGTGGGGCGGGCCGCGGGTAGAAACGGAACTAAAAAAGGACCTTAGGACTCATCTAACCGACTCTGAGACTGTTTTCCCCGCCCAACAAATTCCCTAACAGAGTAGAAAGATGATAAAATGAGGATGGGTCGGATTACAGCTGCTATCTTTCCATAGCTAGCAGAGATACAGTGCGAGGTAGCTGCACTCCGCGAGGAACAGAAAGCTCTGTCCCGTCTGGTGGAGTCGCTGAGTACCCACATCCAGGCCTTGACGGAGCAGCAGGAGCAGCTGCGCTGTCAGCTGCAGGACCTGGACTCCAGACTGGGAGCTGGGTGAGTCCCGCCCTTCCCCATAGCTCAGATCTCCGCCTCTTTGACAGGGCCGCCCAGATCTCACCCAGAAAGTCCCTCCCCGCCTAAGCCGGCCCCCAGGTCCGAACAGCTCCATTCCGTAGATGAGCAACCTCCAAGTTACCACCCCAGGCCCCTGCAGCCTCTCTCGCACACTGTCGGACCTACCTCACACCTGTCTTTGGCTGGTCATTTTACTTACTCACACCGCTTCAACCAGCCCCTCCTAACCGGATTGGGCCATGCCAGTCCTTCTCGGCCATTGGTCAGTCTCTGCCTTCAAATGGTGATTGATTAATCCTTCCATCTTTTTCCCTCCTTTCTTTTTTGCCTTCCGTGAAGCAAGATTTAGCTATGTAGCCCAAGCTGACCACGAACCCTCCACCCTCTTGCCTCAGCCCCCTGCGTGCTGAAGTTACAGGGTTACACCAAGTAACTTTGCCAAGACCCTCCTTCAGACACCCCCTGCTCTCCAATCTGAACAAACCCTAGTCCACTCCAAGCCCCAACCACTCCAAGTCCACCCTGGATAGAAGGGAGTTTCTCAGCTTTTGACCTGCCCCCTCTCTTGCCTCTGACCCCCACAGGATCTCAAAGTTGGATTCTGAGGGTGGTCTTCCAAGCAACGGAAGCCACAGGCTAAAAAGTCTGGTGAGACTCTTGCCTGAGACCGGAGGGGAGTGGGGAGTCCGTTTGGCGAACACCCCCACCTTGACTCCAAGCCCATTTCCACTGCCTTCCCAGGAGCACCGCCTGACTGAGATGGAATGTACTCAGGACCAGCTGAGGGATACCCTCTACAGTCTACAGCTCCTTTCAAGGACACCAGGGAGCCAGCCCCTGCCTCTCAAAACGCCATGTGTCAATGGAGCCAAGCTGTCAATGGGCACTTGAGCTCTCATTCCATGCCACGTGGTCTGGAAGCTAAGAGAGCCACTACAGAGGGTTGTAATGCCTCTGCCTCAGCCTTCATGGCTGTTAGTGGGGGACAGGGTGGGAGGTGCCGATCACTCTGATACTGTGAGGTTGCCCAGTAAATCTCTATTTCAGTAAAATCACTGGCTTTTCTGCCCCTACAAATGATTAATCGGAGAGCACACCCAGTTCTCCATTCGGCTCTCCCAAATCCTTACCTAATTTAAAGTTCCCCAAAGATGGAAGTAATAAACAGACTCTTTCCATTGCTGTGATCTAGGCCATCACTCCAGGAGATTCCATTCTCTCATCTGTAAAATGTATCTAAAATTCTCTACGTCGTAGACAACTCTTTGTTAAAGGTGTTCAATAAAAGGCATTAATCGTTGTTATGGGAAGTGCCTGCTCTTCAGTGAAGCACAGATCTCCCACCCTCCTATCCCACCTCACCCTCTAAGTATCTCAGGCCCCAAGTGACAGAATCTTTCTAGATTTCAAATCACAGTCCAGGCAGGGAGGGCAAATGAAGTAAGAGAATGTAAGGGGAGAATACAGTTGCATTCTGTGGCTGGTTGAGTAAATGCACAGGTATTTGACTCATGGATAAAAGGGGAAGGTAGATGAAACAATAGGCAGATGACTAGGTTAGCATTCACTGAATGTTTGACTTGGTAGATGTTTAAGGCAGGTCACTAATCATAATGGGTAGGTCTACTTAGAGAAGAATGACTCACAATTGGAAATTAACACTTGAACTAATGAGAAATCAAATGTACATACACATACATATCTCACATTTATTGAGGTCTTTTGGGACTCCCGAATGAGCCATGGGAAGACAATAAAGTAAAAAAACGTGAACTCCTGTCTTAATCACTTGGAGAAGGTGAATATGCAATTGATGGGTGAATGTATGGGTGGATGTTCGGAAGGATTGTTGAATCCCTTTATTATATGGACAAATAGACACTTGGTTGCTGAAGCAATGGCCCTGTACATGGGATATGGGTGGATAGGTTAAGTGAACTTTTGGATAGATAGTGTTTAGAGGCATGAATGGATAGGTGATTTGTTTATTGGGTTGTTGAGTGGTTGATGGATTGAGCATGTGGATAAATGGGTGGACAAATGGTGATGAATGGGAGAAAGCTTGTGATGTGTATACAAGAGCTAGTCTAGAGGTTGAGATCTTAAGACCAGGTGGAGGAGAGCTTAGCATTCGTGACAGACATAAAGTAGTTCTAGGGTCTTGGAGATGTTGAAGTCCAATGTAAACAATGAATAAAGACCAGTGACCATGTGACTGGAAGAGACTTGAAGCTAAGGACTGACTGGGTGGGGTCCTCAATGATCTAAGAATGACCCAAAGGAAAACTTCTCTGCTTCCTTCCCACTCATCTGGTGTTACTAACAAACCTAGTATAGGAAGAACCAGTGGGGTGCAGGAGGATGTTGTTATGGTAACAGAGCCCCTCCCTAGACGCTCAGGTCCTGCGGACCCTTTAAGGGTGACCTGCTTGGCCACTCCCAACATGGCGGCGCGCCCGTTGGACCCCCCCCCCCCGGAGTGGCACAAGGGGGGGCAGACCTCCTCATCATGGCGGCGCGCCGGGGCTGTCGCGCTGAGGTCACGGCGGCGCGCCGGGGGGGCGGGGCGGCGGGGGGAGCGATTTAAAGGGACAATGTCCCCCGAGCAGTGGAGGCAGCGGCAGCTGCGGAGGCCGTGGCACCGGCACCAAGAGCGGCAGCAGCTGTAGCGGCAGCGACGGCCGCGCGAAGGAGGGGAGTTCCCAGCCGGCGGCGGCGACGCCTCCCGGGTGAGGCCAGACCCAGCCTGGGAAGCCCGCGGGCGGGGCGGAGCTGGAGCGGGGAAGGGGTGGCCTGGGCCCGGCCGGGCCGGGCGGGACCCCCTGGGGCGGGGGGCGGGGCGGGGCCTACAGGGGCGGGGCCTGGTCGGGGGCGGGGCCGTACAGGTGGGGGGAGGGGCGGGGGTCTCAAGGCAGGTGTCTCCCCCCCGACACCTCGGCTCGTCCCGCGGGGTCTCCCGCCCCGAGGTGCACGGGCGAAGGGCGCATTCTCGGGACCCTAGCTCCCCCGCAGGGTGCGTCCGCGCAGCGCCACCCCTACCTCTGAGACCCCTGCGGCGGGTAGGGTGGGGAACGACCATCTGGACCGGAGCCCCCTCCCCAAGCTGCCAAAGTGCTCCGAAGTTGCGGTCCTGCCCGATCCCCGCCGGCAGTGCCCACCCCAGTGGGCACCCGCAGGTGCTTTCTCCAGGCCTGGGCAGGGACCCCCTCCTGCCAAGACTGTCAACCCACCCCGTTTAGGCCCCCCGGGAGCACCCAGGCCCCCGAGGGCAACGCCTGCTACCAGGCCTGGAGACCCGGCCCCGCCCCGGTTGCCTGGGCCCGGCCTCACCACCGTCTCCCTGGGGAGAGCGCCTCATTCCTGCCCTTCACTTTCTGCTCTACCTTGAAGGTATTTATAGGTGGAGAGGACAGCCGGCCCCCCTCCCCCCAGGGTCCTTATTTCTGAAACAGGAGCCCCATCGGTCCCTTTCATCCTCGGGCCAGAGCAACCAATATCGGTGGAGGATGCAACCAGTATGATTGGAAGGTGGCAGGGTGGAGGAGCCCAGGCTTGGTATGCATGAGAGATCATGCTGAGGAGAAGGGAAAGGGTTAATAGTGGGGCCACTTGAGACTGTGGAGAGGTTAAGGGGTTAACTCTGGATTACCCTGCTAGGGAGAAGGGTCCGAGCGTGGGAAAAGTGTAGGGGTAATTGGTATGGGGCAGCAGAAGTGAGGAAAGTATGAGGGCAAAGATGGGCTACTTGAGACAGTGCATTGATGAGCTGGGAGCGTGGAAGTGGCTGGGATCCTGTAAACTGGAGGCATGGCTCCGTAGATTGTGCAGCTCCAGGAAAGCCAGGAAGCGGCTGGAAAAGGTGAAGCTGTGAGTGAGCAGTGGGAGCAATAGGGAAAGGGAGAAGGATTCATGAGGGAAGACTGGGGTGACTTGAGTGTGCATGTGTAAGTGAGATAAATGGAGGCTGTGAAGAAGCCGGGGAAAGAGAATGGTTGGTGTGCTGAAGCTTGCTGACAGTGGAGGTGATTGGGTTATGACAGATGTGAATGGGCCTCAACACCTCCCTCACTTCAACTGAGAGGTAAACTGAGGCAATAGGCCTCGAAGGTGAGGACTGTGGTGTTGAGAGAGGGGGAGCGTGAGACAGAATTCCTTTCTTGCCTCTCCTAAGGTCTTCCCTTTCTTTGTCCCCAGGCCCACAATGTCCTGCTGAATCTGCCAGGTGCTCAGTGAAGACCCGCAGCTAGCACCCATGGAGGGGATACTGGCAGGTGGCCTTGCTGCTCCAGATCATCCTCGAGGCCCCGAGAGACTGCCTGGCCCAGCTCCAAGAGAGGACATCGAGGGTGGCGCTGAAGCTGCTGAGGGGGAAGGTGACATTTTTCGATCTACTCATTACCTACCAATCACGAAGGAAGGACCACGAGACATTCTGGATGGCCGGAGTGGCATTTCTGGTAAGAGGGCTCTGTGGCCCTAAGGAAGCATCCCACTTAGTCCCCAAGGCTCAGAGAAAGCCAGGTAACCCAGTTCAGAAAGGGCTGAGTTGGGATTCGAGTTCTGCTTCATGTCCAGAGCCTTCTCTTGGTGCTCTGCTTAGATTTTTATTTTGCCCTTATGAAAACAGATGCCTCTGTGAGCCTGTGACCGTATCACAGTTTCCCTGAGGAGCTAGGATTCATACTTGGAGTGGCCTGGCTCCCTCCTTCTGAGCTAGATATTCAACAGCTGCATCCAAATACCCATACCAGCATCCCGAGCTCTGCACAAAGCCCACCTGTTCCTCGGAGGCAACCCATTTCCATCAGTCTATCTCATTCAGCTCCTTCTTGCAGTCTTGATGGGGTGTAGCTCCTGAGCCATGGGCCAAAACAGCTTGTGCCCTCTAGTGGTAAGGTAGAGACTAGGGAGTTAGAGATGCCTGTCACCCCTTTCTGCCTTGATCTACCCAGGACAAGGGTAGCTCTCACACTGTCCCTACCTCACACATTGTTGTTCATCCATTAAATACTGAGCACCTGCTGTGTGCCAGTTTCTGTTCTGGGTGCTGGGGAAAATAATCATGACAAAGAAGCAAGAGTTCCTGTCCTCTAGGGGTTGGCATTCTAGAAGGGAAGATGGACAACAAACCATTGAACAAATGTCATGGGGGAGGTGATGACGGAGGCTATGCAGATATTAAACAGAGTGCCAGGATCATGCCTGGGGGACCTGGGAAAAGACTCCTGAAGGAGGTGCTATTTGAGGTAGAGCAGGAAATGAATGGTGGGAAATGCCTACTTCGTGCAAAGGCCTGTGGAGGGAAGGAGCCTGGCATGCCTAAGGACCTAACGGGAATCTGATGTGACTGGGGAATACTTCTCCCTTCATCTCCTTGGTTGTCCCCAAAAAAACACTGGCTCCCAAGAACTTCCAAGCACCTCTTTGGTGGTTCCTATATGCCGAATTCTTTGTGTGACCTTTGTAGAGATAGCCTCAGATGTTCATTATCTCACACTAGAAATGGGGAATCCAAGACCCGAAGGGGTGAAGTCAGCATCCCAGAGTCACAGAGTCACAGGGTCAGGCAGTAATGTGGCCTCGCAACCCTCCTCCTCCTCCTCCTTTATTTTTATTTTTATTTTTATTTTTTGTAGAACTGGAGATTGCACCTAGGCCCCTGCACACTCTGCAAACGCTGTTCCACCCAGCTCCATCCCAGCCCTTCTTTAATTTTTAGATAACTTCTCTTTCATCCCGTTGTTCTTTCTTTCTCCTTGTGTTTTGTTTTGTGCAGTCTCCTTGTTAAGCAAGCACTCTACCACTAATCAACATTTTCAATCCTCATCTTATTTTTTTTAATGGTATGAAAGTATGCATGTGGATATGTGCATGTGATTGCTGGTGCCTGCAGAGGCCAGGGGCATTAGCTACCTGGAGCTGGAGTTACAGACAGTTCTGAGCCACTGGGCCTCCTCTTTTTAAGTTTTTGGTTTTTCCATTATTATTATTTTATATGTATGTATGCTTTGTGTCTACGTGTATGTCTGTGCATCTCCTGCATGCAGTGCCTTCAGAGGCCAGAAGAGGGAGTCAGATCCCTTGGGATTGGGGTTACAGGCAGTTGTGAGTTGCCATGTGGATGCTGAGTCCTCTGGAAAAGCAAGCAGTGCTCTTAACCATTGAGGCGTCTCTCCAGTCCCTTTTTTTTTTTTTTTTTTTTAGATTTGTTTGTTTTTGTTTTTGTTTCTTGAGACAGGCTTTCTCTGTACCGCTGGCTGTCCTGAACTCACTCTGTAGACCAGGCTGGCCTTAAACTGAGAAATCTGCCTGCTTCTGCCTCCTGAGTGCTGGCATTTTACAGTTGTGTGCCACCATGCCTGGCTTCTTTTTTAGTCTTTGAGTAATTTTCCTTCTTTTTTCTCCTTTCCGTTTTCTTTCTTGTGTTTTGTTGTCCCACTCAGCCCCGTTCCCGGATCCCTTTATCCATAGCCCCCATCTGCACTTTTCAAGCTCCTTGACCTGCCCAACAGTACTTCTTGCGATGCTCAGGGATTTATGAACCTACCTTCATAGAGTCACGTAGAGAGGGGACTAGGCACGGGCCATCCCTGTGTCATGGACCCCTCTATCTGGGGCAGGGAAGATAAACACAAACCAAGAAGCAGAATGAGGAGGAAGCAACCTGAGGGAGAGGCAGAAGTTATCCAGACAGAGAGCCCTGACTTGTAAGGGTTTGGAGGAGACTGCTGGCACCTGCCAGTGTGAGGCAACGGGGGGGGGGGGGGGGACACACACAAATCCTGAGGGCAGAGGGTTATCCCTGAGCTGTCTCCTCCTCGGGACTCAGAGAGTAGCAGGACTTTATCCCAGGTCACACAGCTAGCCTGGGCAGGGCTGGGGCTTGACTCCGTGGGAATTTAAGAAATCTATAGCTTCCAAGGGACTGGGCATTTATTCTCCATGTGGCATATGACCCAGGCTGGAGAGATGGGGAAGGTAGGTAGGTAGGTAGGTAGGTAGGTAAGTATGTATTTTCACCACCCCATACTCCGACTGGAGAGCAACCAGGGATTCGTGTGTGTGCCTATTTCACAGCCTAGGTAGGAGGAGAAAGAGGCCACCAAGGAGAACCAAACCCATCCTTAATGGGTTCCCTGAGCAAATGGGAGCATAGGTGAGGGGTGGCTGCATTGAAGCAGGATCATAACACGGAAGTTAGAGAAGGCCTGGATGTCTCTCCTACTGCCCTCTCCGCCTGCTTGACCCCTGCCCCCACCTTCGTAGACTAGACGCTTGTCCTCTAGGAGTCTTGTGATGTCTATAAATAGGAACAGCCTCTGAGGCTGCTATTCCACCCTGAACCCTGGGCACTCCCTCATCCCCATGAAGCCCTCAGAGCCCCTCAAGGACTCCCAAGAATGGCACCCCCAAACTTCTCTGCCTGGACAAGGATATGCCCACTTCCTGCTCTGTCGTCCATTGTGGCTCTCAGTCCGGACCCTGCCCAGAGCCCCATTGCAGTCCCATATACTGCTGAGGTGGGCTTCGCAGGGGCAGCAAAGTCTCGTGGGACTTCCATGTTCCACTCAGATCACTGAAGAGTCTGGTGCATGCCTGCCATTGTTTGGGGGACAGGAGTCCTGGGAACAAAGAATGTGTCATTTCTGGATTCGTGGAGGGAATGAATCAGAGCACGGAGAAAACAACCCTGAGGCTACAAGTCTAGCCTCCAGCTTCCACCCCAGGACATCATCAAGCCAACCTTGACACCACAGAACACCCACCTCCTCCTTCCCCCATCGCTGTTTCTCTGGATGGAATTCTTCCTGTGATCTCATTGGCCCTCACCAGTGGCCCCTTGAAGCTGGGTTCATGGCTGTTTGCATGGTACTGAGGAGGAAACCGAGGCTTGGAGCCTGGAAGGCAACTTCTGGTGGCGCTGCTGGGCCTTGCACTTGGAGCTGTCTGACGTCAAAGCGTAGATTCTTGGCTGCCCCGCCAAGCCGCAGGACGCCTGACGTAGAGTTTAAGTGGCTCGTGGACACCCTTTCCTCCATTTGTAAGCTGTCTGGGGGACCCCACGTGGCAGGAGCCAGTAAGGGATTCTGGCACTGCCACTGACTCAGAGTTGCACCCCAGGTGCCTCATATGACCCACAGGGACTTCCAGAACCCCTTCATTGTGGAGGTGTCTGGCAAAGCCCTCACGCTCAAGGTGTCTCAGATATAGGTCCTGCTTGGTCTCCTTCCTCCAAAGTTGCTGCCACTAAAAATAGGAGCCTCGTTGGAGCTGCTCACACAAAGAGGCCACTGTGCCCCCCTGGCTCATGGAATTCTTAGACAACAGCCATTGCGCATAGCCATCAAATCTGGGACACTCAGAATTTCAGAAACAGGACACCTGGGACCCTCAGACCCACATCTCTAGACTGTGCTGGGGCTGGTTAACCACTAATTGGTCACCCTCTCCTGATTAGCTCTCATCTGTGACATGTCCAGAAGAGACCCTGTTTCTTATGGTTGTTTTCCTAGCCCCCACTTTCCTCTCTAGCACCCCATCATAACTTCAGCCCTTAAATCCAAGAATATCTTGCTCCCTGTGGGTCTACCTCCATGGTTCTCAAATGGGGACACTCAGGTCCCATGGGGGGACACTTTAGGAATGTGTGGAGACATTTTCAGATGACATGATTGCAGAATAGGTGGGTATTAGTGTCTTGTGGGCAGGTAGACGCCAAGGACATTGTTGATCACCCCACAGTGGTGCAGGACTGCCTCCGCCCAGAGAAGGACCCTGTCCAAGTGTCAAGACTAAAGCCACTCTGCTCTTGATATGCAAATTTTTGTGCCCCTGCCCCACATTTGAGAGGCCATGCCATTGTTACAGCCCCTTTTGTCAGGCTCAGCAGACAGACCACACCTTCCTGACCACCCCCCTCATTTTCATTCTTTTATCCCCAGTAGTCAGCTTTCAATTCCCAGGGAAAATTGGATGGTGGGGGATTAGAAGAATCTGTGCCAGCCTCGCCCTTTCTGGACCATCCTCAAATTGAGGTGGATCCAGCAATTGCATCTGTCAGGCCCTGGCCAGGGCACAAGTTCCCCCAGCGTGTTAACCTTGGCCCAGGCAATTGGCTTCCTCCCTGCTTGGCATGCTTGCCATGTCAGGCAAGCGTGGCGGGTAGAAGCGCAGGCCAGGATTCCTGTGGTGGTTCCAGGCATTGGCTCTACAGGCGGATAATGGAGAGTTGGCTCTATCTGTGTTGTTGTGGGGCGGTGGGCATTCCCAAGAAGGGATTCCATTCTAGGATTTAGGCCTGGAAAAGGGTCCAGAAGGCAGACATAGGCCACACGTGGCTCAGGGTGGCCAGGCTTCCCACTCATGATCTGGCATGTGTTTGTTTAGGACTTGCGTGCCAGGTGCTGGAATGCTGCCATGAACAAGGCTGCAAATGTCCCAGTTTTCAGGGGCCTTAAATGCTTACAGGGGACCCAGACATGCAGCTACCCACAGAGGGAACCTGGCAATACCTGGGAGAGCTGAAAAATAAATGAAGCAGATGCCAGGCATGGTGGCACAGGCCCGTAATCACAGTACGCAGAAGGCAGAGAGAGGAGGATGGACAGACATGAGGCTAGCTTGGGCAATAATCATGAGTTCTAGACTAACTGGAGCTTCATAGCAAGATTTGTCTCAAAAACAAAACAAAGCCACGTGTGGTGACTCATGTCTGTTATCCCAGCACTCAGAAAGCAGAGGCAAGAGGATTGTAAGTTTTGAGGTTAACTGGTCCCAAGAAAGACCTTGTCTCAAAAGCAAAACTAAGACTAGGCATAGGAATACACACCTATAGTTCCAGCACTTAGAAGGTAGAGGCAGATCGGGAGTTCAAAGTCATCCTCAGCTACATATTGAATTGAAGGTCAGCCTGAACTATGTGAGACCATGTACCCACAAAAAAATAAAAATAAAATAAAAACCAAACCAACCAACATAATCTAACTTAGTAGCACAAAAATGAATGTTAGGTTAAAAGAGAGATAACCATAACATCTCATTTGAGTAAGTAGTCCAAGAAGTACCAAGTGCAGAAGTCCTGAGGCTGCTGGACATAGTGGAGCACGCCTTTAATCCCAGCACTCAGGAGACAGAGGCAGGAGGATCTCAGTGAGTTAGAGGGCAGTCTGGTCTATAGAGTAAGTTCCAGAACAGCCAGGGCTACATAGAGAGACCCTGTCTTAAACACTTACGCACGCGTACACGCGCGCACGCGCGCGCACACACACACACACACACACACACACACACACACACACACACACACACACACACACACACGAGGGTGGCTGAGGCCAGAGAGAGTTAGGACTCAAACCTTCCTAGGGGTGGGAGTTGGGGGAGAATGCAATCAGGGCACAGCAGTAAGGGTCCAGGAAAGGCAAATGAAGTTGGAGAAACCAATAAAGACCCAGACCTCAAGTGTATGCCATTGTGGCAGGTAGGACTCTAGCTTCTTCCTGTAGCTAAAATGAGAAGCATATGAGTTTTCCCAGGGTATGACTTAAAAACAAACAAACACTGCCCTGGTTGCTGAATGTGGGGAAGACTGGAAGGCAGCAAGTCCCTGGGGTCCTCCAGGAGACCTAAGGGGATCCCTTCAGAGAACCTCCTTTCAGGGAACGGGGATACAGAGGTCAAAAGCCTCTGAGGGATATGGTTGGGGGCCTATAGGGCCCTTCTGAGATGCCCCACAAGGCTCTTGGAGCTGAAGTACGGAGGGCCCTGGCCGGGGGAACCCCGGCCCTGGCCAGGGGGACCCCAGGCCCTCAGGGTCTCCCCTCTCTGTTGCAGATGGGCAGCCCCATCCTGGCCTCAGCGAAGCCCTCCCCTGTGCCACCTCCGCCACCCATCGGATCAGCAGCTGGTGAGTGCCACGCTGGCCCTGACCTCAGGTAGGGTAGGGGGACGAGCAGGTGTGTCTAGGCTCCATTGAAGCCCTCTGGGGAGCGAAAAGGGGACAAGAGGGAATCAAGAGGCCAGGCAGGAGGAGGTGGCGCCCCATAGACCAGCCCCTGGGTGTGCACTGGGGCGAGGGGGGGGTCTGACAGCAACACAGAAGGTCAACTCTCATTACCCCTGCCAGGAGCCAGGCCAGAGAAGGGCAAGTCTGTAGGCTGGACCCTTGGAGTCCAGTCTCTCTGTTAAGTGATGCTGAGATTGATGCTGTGCCTCTCTGAGCCTCAGTTTCCTCATCTGAAAAATGGAAAGTTAGCTGCCACAAGATATGTTTCACAAATTTGCCTTGGGAACTCAAGGAACTTCGGTAGAGAACAGGGATCAACCCAACAGCCACTACTCTGATTCTTTGTTTGTTTGTTTGTGGTGCTGGTGACTAAACTCCAAGGAGGGAAGTCACATAAGGTCAATGCACGTGCTCTGCCCTCTGCCCCCGAGTCACAGCCCCAGCCTCGCCACTCTTTATCAGAGTCTGGTGGGTCTAACGTATGACTACGATAACCTCGAGATCCACAACAGGTCCAGAACTGAGTAATAACTGTTGCGTTCTGGCTCTTTGCTACTGCGCTGAGAGGATGGCCCTTTTCATAACGCACGACATCCATGGGGCTTAGAGAAGAGGCCCCGTGGCCTCCACGTGGCCTGTCTGTACGACCTGTTTCCTCACCTGATCCACGGGTGCCATCAGTCTCTCCACCCCACCTTGTGAAGGCAGGCTCTTAAAATGAAGGGAGCCACACATCAGTAACCCCAGCACTCAGGAGGCGGATGCAAGAGAATCAGTTCAGGATTCTCCTCTGCTACAGAGTGAATTCAAGGCCAGAGTGGACCACTGAGACCCTGTCTCAAAGAAGAAAACATATATATACATACACACATATATATGTATGTATATGTGTGTATGTATATTGTATATGTATATGTGGACACAATGGCACATACTATTCTCCCAGAACCTGGGAGTTTAAAACAGGACAGTCTTGAGTCCAATACCAGCCTGGGGTACATAATGGGACCCTGTCTGAAATAAATAAATAAGCTAGCCCATCCTGGTAGTACAGACCTATAATCTGCAGCTACTCCAGAGGTTGAGGGAAGAGGATCTTGAGTTCAAAACCTAACTGAAGTACAGAGTGAGTTCTAGCTTAATTTAACAAGGTCCTGTCTCAAAATTGTAAAAAAAAAAAAAAAAAAGGAAAGGGCCCAGGAATGTAGTTCTACGGCAGAGTGTTTGTCTGACGTGAACCAGGCCCTAGGTTTAATTCCCAGCACTGGGGGGACAAGAAGAGAGAACCAATCAGGAATGCTTACATTAAAAAGTCCCAGGGTTGGGGATTTAGCTCAGTGGTAGAGCGCTTGCCTAGCAAGCACAAGGCCCTGGGTTCGGTCCTCAGCTCGGGAAGAAAAAAAAAAAGTCCCAGAACCTGGTATGGTGACTACACCTTTAATCCCAGCACTTGGGAGGCAGAGGCAGGCGGATCTCTGTGAGTTTGAGGCCAGTCTAGTCTACATAATGAGTTCTAGACTACATATGAGTTCCAGGACTACATAGTGAGACATTGTGTCCCCCTGAAAAGAGTTCTATCAGTCCCAAGGCTTACCAGGCATCAGGTGAGGTAAAGTGTTCCCTGATTCCTAAGCACTTGAGTTATACCTATCTTGACACTATATCTTGTCGTAGGGTCATAATCCCCATGGGAAAGGTTGGCAGTCTTTTAAGTGAGCACCTGCCTTGTGTGATCGTTTTTCATTTGGTGACAACTGTCGAAAAGTTCCTTAGATGTTGTATAAGGAGGACAAGATTCCTGACTCTTGGAAATCATCTCCATTTTTAGGATTGGAAAACTGAGGCCCAGAGGACACTTTCCTCATCTACTCTGACCTCCCAGCCCTACCTATCTCCCACCCAGGAAGGTCAGGGTCACTGGAACCATTAGTCACTCCTGACTCTGCCCCTCCAAGAGGGGAGGAGGTTCATCCTTTGAGCTGTCCTGCCACAAAGTTGACCTTCACCAAATTTGGGGGAGAGATGTGACTAAATCGCCACAGTTTGGGGAGGACCAAGACAGAAGCAGCCTGGAGCCCAGGTCAGAGCCTTGGACCCTCTCTGGGGAAAGGTGAGAGTTGACTGTACCACCAGATTTGGGGATGCTGTCTTGAGACTCTATCCCCCAACCTGTGGTCTCTGCACATTTCCCCAATGATGCAACAGGGCTGGGCTGTATGGACAGGCGCACCCTAAGAGTTGAACCTGGCTTTGATGCAGTACCTCTGGAAAGGTCCACGTGGACTTCCGCACCTCTACCCTATTATTCCCAGCCTCTCCACAGTCACCCTTAAGCTGGATTTCAAGGAACTGCTCCAGCCAGCCTAGGACGACTCCCCATCACTACTGCCCTAGGGAGGGAGGCTGAGGCTCGCGCTAACCTATCCCCATTGGCACTTCCTTGCAGCTACTGGGATGGAGACAGCCTGGACTTTCAGCCGGGCTCCCCACCACCCCATCTTCTGGGCCCCTTCCCTGCATCCCTTGATGTTCAGGGGTCTTGGGAGCACCTCATGGTCCAGGAGGCCGGGGAGGGCATCCTGTCTGAGCAGAGGTTCGAGGACTCAGTTATTGTGAGAACTATGAAACCCCATGCCAAGCTCAAGGGCTCTAGAAAGTTCTCGCACCACCAGGGTGAACTGAAGTTCTTAGAGAAATACCCTCCAAGCCACCACAAGTTTGACTGGCTCCAAGATGCAGATGAGCAGGGGCCGCTGAAGGATGCAGGGTTACACCTGGACCTCCCTGCCCAGCCACCGACTGTCCCTTCCTTCAGGAGGGTAATTGTGCCAGTGGATGACACTCCCAAGACACTGGACATGGAGGTTGTGGGTACCAGAGAGGACCTAGAGGACTTTGCGGGACTGGCCCAGCCTTCTGAGTGGGGCCTCCACACATCAGCCTCAGAAGTGGCCACCCAGACCTGGACAGTGAACTCTGAGGCTTCTGTGGAGCGACTGCAGCCCCTACTGTCCCCAGTCCAGACGGAGCCATACCTGTGTGAACTGCTGCAGGAAGTAGCTGATGGGGTGGACAGCCAGGAGGAGGAGGAGGAGGAGCCAGCGGTGTTCCCGTGCATTGAGTGCAGCATCTACTTCAAGCACAAGGAGCACCTCCTAGAACACATGAGCCAGCACCGCCGAGCACCAGGCCAGGAGCCCCCAGCTGACCTGGCCCCACTGGCCTGTAGCGAATGTGGCTGGGCCTTCACAGAGCCTGCTGCCCTGGAGCAGCACTGGCAACTACACCAGGCTTCCCGGGAGAAGATTATTGAGGAGATCCAAAAACTGAAGCAGTTTCCAGGTGACGAGGGCCGTGAGGCACGGCTGCAGTGCCCCAAGTGTGTCTTTGGCACCAATTCCTCGAAAGCCTTCATGCAACATGCCAAGCTGCATGTGCGTGAGATACTGCCCAGCCAGCAGGCCAAGGAACCTTTCAGGGGTGGCAGCCCAGTCATAGATGTTAGCACCCTCGTCTGTCCCTCCTATGGAGACTCCTCAGGCCTCAGTGCCTGCATCTACTGTGACTTCACAGCACCTAGCAAGAGTCTGCTCAGGGAGCACACAAGGCTCGTACATGCCCATGCCCACTGGGAGGAGGATGGCGAGACCTTTGAGTCAAACCTCACTAGCCAGCCAGGGACTAGCCAGGATACATACATCCACTTCCCTGATACTGCTACCATGGACTATTTTGGCAAATCTGAGCCTCTCTTGGCCTCTTTGTGGCAGGAGAACCCTGCTGGATATGACCAGGGCCTAGCCTTTGGCCTAGACCATCAGCAGCGAGGTGTGAGAGATTTCCCACTGTTAAACTCAGGCGAGCGGCCTCTCGGAAAGCTGGCCTTTCCTTCCCCTATGGCTTCTGCTTCCTATTCCATACAGCTCAATAGAAACAAAAGCACTGTCCACCTGCAGAGACTGGAAGACAAGAGTCGCCCTTGGAGTGAGGAGGAGGAGGAGGAAGATGAAGATGTAGTGCTAACTTCTGAAATGGATTTCACTTCTGATAATAGGGCTTTTCCACCCCCAGCCATCCCTAGCCTCATCCCTCAGCCAGCCCTAGAGATGAAGCAGACTTTCCAAGATGCCCTGCAGGCAGTCGAGGCCTCACAGGATCAGCAGCAGCAGCTCCAAGGAATGGTGCCCATTGTTCTGGTGGCAAAGCTCAGGCCACAAGTCATGGCTGCAGCCAGCCGGGCATCCCCAAAGCTGCCCCCTGAGGAACTGGGGCTGGGAAGCACCCACCCCCTGGACTTCCTGCTCCTAGATACACCTCTGGGTGGATCACTGGGTCTGGACACACTCCTAGAAGGGGACACGGCCATGGCTCTAAAGCATGAGGAACGGAAATGCCCCTACTGTCCTGATCGTTTCCACAATGGCATCGGGCTGGCCAATCATGTCCGAGGCCACCTGAACCGTGTGGGTGTCAGCTACAATGTTCGGCATTTCATCTCTGCAGAGGAGGTGAAGGCCATTGAACGCAGGTTTTCCTTCCAGAAGAAAAAGAAAAAAGGTAGGGCATCGGCCTTGCTTTGGGAACCCACCCCTCTCTCCATGCCTGGGAGGCACAGAGCTGGACAGCAGAGTTCTAAACTTACTCACCCTCACTCTGAATCCTACTTTAGCATCCTGAAGGGTGAAATTGGGGGCCTCCCCTCTTGAGAGACCTGGGAGCCATGGGCAATGTCACCACCAAATGTTGATGGGTGTTCGGGGACGCCCTGGTCACAATGGCAGCTGGAGGAAGGAGTTGGGGCACAGCAGTCAGCCCCAGGCAGATAATCCCATTGATCCTTCCGTGCAGTAAATGAACTGGGTCATCTCTGTTCTGGACCGTGAGAGGCCCGTCAGTGAGCTAGACAACAGTTCTGCTTTCTTAGAACTCATGGCCCAAGCCAAGTAAAAGGACTCTTGTTGGGTTTCAGGACATAGGGGTCCTTGTGCATCGTGAAGATTTCCAGGAAAAGAGGTTCTGATTCCAGAGGGCTGCCTCTAGGGAGAACAACTGGGTAGTTCTGATACGGGGTAGTTCACAGCCCACTTGAGGAAGGTGCTAGTGTGGTGTTTGAGTGAATGAGAGCACACACACACACACACACACACACACACACACACACACACAAACACAGGAGAGAGGAGAGACATGCTAGAGTGTTGGGTAAGTGGTAGACAGCTAAGAAGCTAGGAAGTTATGACATCAAGTGACCAGGGCTTAGAATCTGAGAGAAGAAACCCTAACTCTACCTTGAGGGCTCAGAGAGGCTCCCATACATGGGCATCCCATCTTCTACTTGTCTATTTCTTTGTACAACCTACATTTAATGTATAATACTGGAGCAATGCCAAGCAAAAGTAGACATGGAAAAGGTATCTATCCTGTACTCTCATATTGCAAACCCAGAGAAGCCTCATCTAGGAAGATGTCCCTAATGCTGCCTGATGTGCAAGCAGGGGGTCTAAGAAATCAGGCTTCCTGGAGGGTCTGGTTTGGGGAGGATGCATGAGCTGAAAGTTTCAGGTCGGGCAGAAGCATCGACAACAGAAGGGAAGGCAGGCATTCCAGGATGATCTGTAGAGGGGGAGAAATCCTGGGAAAGAGGTAGAGGTGGGGATGGAGAGTGGCTCCCTTCACCACTACCCCAGCCCAGGAAATCTGTGTCTTTTTTCTGCAGTGGCTAACTTCGACCCCGGCACCTTTAGCCTGATGCGATGTGACTTCTGTGGGGCTGGTTTTGATACTCGGGCTGGCCTTTCCAGTCATGCCCGGGCCCACCTTCGTGACTTTGGCATCACCAACTGGGAGCTTACCATCTCACCCATCAACATCCTGCAGGAGCTGCTGGCCACCTCGGCAGCTGAGTTGCCCCCGAGTCCCCTGGGCCGTGAGCCTGGTGGGCCACCTGGAAGCTTCCTGACTTCACGACGGCCACGCTTCCCTCTCACCGTGCCCTTCCCATCCACCTGGGCTGAGGACCCTGGGCCAATCTACGGAGATGGTAAGGGGAGGGAACAGGCCAGACTGGAGTCCCTACCCTTCCCCAGAGGTACAGAGGGATGGATGGGTGAGTTGGAGGGTATCCACTCTGCTTTCCTGGAAGCGTTTCATCTGCCTGTAATTTTAGCCCTCAGGCTTAGGCAAGAGGATCGGAGCCAGCCTGGGCTGCATGGCAAATTCCACAACTGAGCCAGGATGCACAGTCAGACTTTTTTAAAAAGCATATTAACAAATTATCTCATTAGTATCTTGCCATATAGGGGTAATTTCTGTTTTATTCAAGGGCTGGTTCATGGCCTTTTCTAAATCCAATTTCTCAGTGAGTTCTTTCTAGAAGCAATGGCACTTTATAAGCACAAAGCTATTGAACTCCTTTCAACAATCCTATTAAGGTGGGTGTTTTCATCATATCCATTTTACAGAGGAGGCATCTGAGGCACAGAGAACTTAATTTACCGTCCCTAAATTATATAGCAAGAGAGAGCTAAGCTTTACAATCCAGGTAGTTGGAGAGCAAATTCTTTGTTCTGGAAAAAAAAAATCTCCTATGTTGAACACTATATCCAATAGACTTTGTGAGATGCCAGAAATAGTCTTTAACAATTTGTGCTGGCCTGGAAAATCACTACTGGCTACATGTGGCTATTGAGCACTTAAAATATGGCTAGTACTGAGCCACTGATGTGCTTACTGTAGTGGATGGTACAGATCTAGAATCTAGATTCTAGCTGGGGATGTTGCTCGGTGGTAGAGTACATGCTTAGCATGGGCAAAACCCTTAGTTTGGTTCCAGGTACTCACTACAAAAAAAGAGTAGAATCTGGTAGGGCAAAGGATTATCTTATTTTGCTTTGATGTGCTGGACATAGAACCCTGGGCCTCATGCATGTTAGACAAATGTTCTCACCACTAAGCTATGCTCCTAGCCTTAGGATTGTTTGGTAGTCATCTTAGAAAGAACCTATGGATTATTTGCTTTGTTCCAGGCATACATACGCAGATCTGGACTCTGAGCATCTTGTTTGGTAGTGTCTTGAAATCTAGAATCAATATTTGGTGTTAGATTGCAGAATGGACACAGAAGAACTAGAGGAAAAGTGAAGGACCTGATCTTGTAAAAGTTGACTTTCTGGGACCTTTTAAAAGGCAGAGAACTCAGCTGGGCATGGTGGTGCCTACCTTTAATTCCAGCACTCCAGAGACAGAGGCAGATGGATCTCTGTGAGTTCAAGGCCAGCCAAGGCTACATGAAGAGCTCCTGTCTCAAGAAACAAAAATGAGGGTCAGAGAACTCAGCTGTGAGATGTAGTTGAATGAAATTCAAACTCCTTGGCTCTGAGGAATGAAACACCTCTAAACTGGCAGAATTAATGCAGTTACTGGGACTGGGCTTTCTTCTATGGTTCCTCTACCTCCAGCTTCCAGGCTCCTGCCTAAATGTGTATTTTGGACTTGGCTGGACCCATCCCATCTGTAAGCCAAGTAAAGGCTCTTGAGAATTGTAAAGGATGGGAAGGGAATGTCAAAAGTTCATCTCTTCCTTGAACAAGAAAGGAACTGAGGCACAGACATACCTCAGAAAGAAAAGAGGAGCAGCACCTGGGGCTTCTTGCCTTTGGTAAGATTGCTCACCAGGGATTCAGCTTTTCCACCTGATTTGGCTCATAATGTCTCTGGAGTAGCTGGAAGGTAGAGCCAGCTTTAAGGATGTCTGGATCTGTAGAAAGTAATCTATGACAAGTCCAGCTCTGACCCCTTTTGCTGTGTTAGCCCAGCACAGGCCTGTGTATCATGCTCACTTTTATCTGGCATCTGGGCCAGACACTCCCAAGGATCAGACCAAGTACTTAACAGTCAAATTCACTTATGACCAAAATATTTCCACCAAAAACTCAGTGTGTCACTCCCCAAAGGAAGCTGGCCCAAACCCTGGGGTGTGAGGAAGTAGTCAGCTTTGCTTTGGCTGTCTAGAGGGAGGAGAGAGTTATGGCCTGTTCAGGGAACACATGGAGATGGGGGATGTTAAGAAGTGGCTGAAACGATCCTAAAAACTTGGCAAAGTAATGGTGTCCCAAATCAGAGCCAGGTTGGGGCAGTGGCCCTGCGTGGCAGTTCTTTTAGTAGGCTCTTCCCCTTTTGCCAAGTGAGCCAGAAGGGGAGGGTATCAGGTTGGGGGCGGGGCAGCAGTCAGATTCTGGCCCCACCCATCTGTCAAGGAACAGCTGGACGCTCCAGTTTGAAGTCGGGGCGGGAGGAGTGTAGGGTGCTAGAATCGTTGGTGAGGAGGGACCGAGTTTCTTGGATTGCAGGACAGCGCTATCTGAGATCAGCTAGATAGATACCAGGGTGACGTGGGGATGGGAGGATCATCGTGGTCAAGGATCTAGTGTCTTTCAGGATTGTTCTAGAAGGTTAGCTTTGAATAAGACAAAAGAATGAGACAGGGTCTCAAGGCATGTGCTAGCACTGCTGTCAGGGTTCTAATTCTGAATGCTAATATTGGCTGAAGGGTTCCCCTGCTAGCCGTAGGGATGTGCGGATCCGGGTCTAGAGCAGCTGCTGGAGGCGGCTGGAAGCTTGGCCTGCGTACTTAAGCCCTAGCGCTCCAGGCAGCTCCCAAGAGCTTGCGAGCCGGTTCCTCAGCGCCTAGAGCATTTCGCTCGAGGCGCTCGACGCTCATCAGGTTGCCCTGGGTGCGCCCGGAGGGGCGGAGCAGAGCACGCTCGGCGGTCGCGGCGCACGGCGCTCCGCTGCTTTCGCCTGGGGCGGCCGCCCCGCGTGCGCCGGAGCCAAGATGGCCGCCTCCACCGCCCAGTGCCGAGTGACAAAAGCGGAGAGCAAGGCGGCGGCGGGGCCGCGCGCGGGGGGCGCCCGGGAGCGCGCGACCACGGGGGCGCCCTCGCCAGGTCCCCCGAGTCCAGGCCCGGTGGTTCTCCCGGCGCCGCCGCCTCCGCCGCTGCCACCGCCGCCGTCGCGGGACGGGCCCAAGGCCGAGCCGGAGCCGGGACCCGGGCCCGTGCCCGCGCCCGCGCCGGGTAAGAGTTGGCGGAGGGGAGGGTTCCGGGAGGGGAGAGTCGGCGTCCCTCCCGCGTGTGCCGCCGCCTCCCGCAACACCCGCCGTCCGGCCTCCGTGGCCCCCCCACCTCAGGCGCTCGGGCCCCGGGCCTCCCTCAGCCTCCCGGAGGGTCCCAGGCTTCGGAAGCACTCTGCCGCCGCTCCTCAGGACTCTCGCCGGCTCTGACAGAAGTCCCCGGCCTCTCTTGGAGACTCAGAAGCTCCCAGTTGTCACGGTTCCGATCCCCTCAGTGTGGAGAGCCACTTTTGGCCCTGCCCCATCTGACAGACGCGCCCACTTCTACCTGGAGACTTTGACAAAGTCCTCGGTGTCATGATCTCGGTAGCCTCCTGACCTATCTTCTTGCCTCTGTGATTGAGCAGGGAGCGACCTTCCTAACCCCCTGCCCTATTGCATTCTACGGTCGTCTCCGAAGCCCTTCTGACACACAGTCTTCATCCTCAGCTCTTGTTCAGAATTCGACTGCATCGCCTCCCAGTTTCCCCCATCCTTACCCTTTTTAATGAAAACTTAGATTAAGAAAACTACCCTTGATTCCTTCTCCCTACATACCTCTTACCCGAGGAGGCGCCTCGCTGGATGGAAGCTTAAGAAACTTCGTGCAAACTTGTGTCATTCCCATCCTTGCTGTCCCGGAGTTGGTCCGGGGTCCAGGTTCTTACCGTGTCCCATTTACAGTTCAGCTGATGATGAATAGATGACTGCTGGGACTTGCTATTGTATTTGACGCTCTAGCTCCCTTGTCTGGTGGAGATTTCCTCCTCCCTGTCCTCAGCTTCCTGCTTTTTCTGCCTTGCCTCTCTGGTCTCCGACTCTGATCTTTGTCTCTTTTGACTGTTCCCACCTTCACCCCCTTATAAGTTCTACCCAGAGAGGCATTTTCTCTTAAGATGTCCTCAGGAGTCTCAGCTCAAACTTGCAGTGTGTTCTCAGGCCAGTGAACCTGCTGGACTGAAACTGCTATTTGTCTTTCTTGTCATTGGACAGTCTCAGTGTCTCTGCATTGTGCTGCTGTGGGGATTTATGGGTACAGCCTCAGCTCTCATGGAATGAGTGGCTTCCAGAAGTGAGAGCAGATGCCGAGGATGAGGAAGAAGTACTGTTCTTTCGGTTCTCTTCTTGGGGTGGACAGCCTATTGATTGGGCTGAGCCTGTCTCCTCCACCCCACAGGCCTTTGTTCTGAGGAAAACACAATGGTGGCCATGGACTTGGGGTCTCCCTTACTCCCCAAGAAGACCCTGCCTGTCTCGGGGACCCTGGAACAGGTGGCCAGTCGGCTGAGCAGCAAAGTGGCTGCAGAGGTTCCTCATGGCAGCAAACAGGAGCTGCCAGACCTCAAGGGTGAGTGGCCCAAGTGACAGGGCATGTGTGCTGGCCGGGACAGTCATGCTACAGAAGCAGTCTCTGGCCTGGTCGTTTAACATGGGTTCCCAGATTGGCACTCACCTTCCTTCCAGCACTATAAGGCACCAAGGAGATAGAGACCCAGCTGTCTTCTACGTTGACTTTCTATAGCATTGGCCATATGTGTGGTCCTTGGCTACTACCTTACTGGGCGAAGAAGGGGCATCCAGGGAAGCAGTGGGCAAGGTTGGCAAGAGATCACACTCAAACCCAGGTCACTAACCAACCTTGTTAGTTCTGAACTTTCATATGATACATATTTGTTTTTCCTGTAGACTACAAGGTTGTTGAGAGTGATGATAAGCATCTTACTAGTCCCTAGGTATGTTAAGAGGAGCAAAACCAACCTCACCTTTGTATCATTGAAGTTGGGCAGGGAGGTCAAGAAGCAGATGGGGAGTGGGCAGGGGCCGTGGCTAGGACCTCTGACTTAGCATTTGAAGTATGCATCGAGTTACAGAGAGTAGGGTACGTCTTAGCGCCATATGTGATGTAAGTGTATGTGTACACGCATTTGTGTAAGAGTGCTGCCAGGGCATCCTGGTATGTTGCAGATCTGAAAGACATTGCATCCCCACTGGCTGCACCACAGAGGATGCAGTCTTCTGCCATATGCCCTTGAACACAACCCTTGCCTTCTCTGAGCCTCAGTTTCCTTACTTCCAAACCAGAAATACTAACCCCCACCAAATTAGAACTGTTGTCAGGATTAAAGGGGTTTGTCAGAAGCAGAACGCTTACTTACTTTGAACCTGGATAAGGAGAAGAGAATGGGTTAGTATACCTGCAAGGCCTCATAGCCTTTCATCCTGGCCCCCATCTCACCCTCCAGCCCAGAGCCTGACCACCTGTGAGGTCTGCGGTGCCTGCTTTGAAACACGAAAGGGCCTGTCCAGCCACGCACGTTCACATCTGCGGCAGCTGGGGGTTGCAGAGTCAGAAAGCAGTGGTGCTCCCATCGACCTTCTCTATGAGCTGGTGAAGCAGAAGGGCCTGCCTGACGCTCCCCTTGGGCTGCCCCCTAACCTGACCAAGAAGTCCAACTCACCAAAGGAGTTGATTGCTGGGGCCTCCAGGCCTGGCCTGCTCGCCCTGGCCAAACCTATGGATGCCCCTGCTGTTAACAAAGCCATCAAGTCACCTCCAAGCTTCTCAGCCAAGGGCCTGGCCCACCCATCCAGCTCTCCACTCCTCAAGAAGGCCCCACTCACTCTGGCAGGATCTCCTGCACCCAAGAATCCTGAAGACAAGAGCCCCCAGCTATCCCTGAGTCCCCGGCCGACCTCCCCAAAGGCACAGTGGCCCCAGTCTGAGGATGAGGGGCCTCTGAATCTCAGTGAGTGTGGGTACTGGGAGCTGAGGGGGGTGCTGGGGTGTTACATGATCCTCAGATGAGGACCCAGGGTAGGAACTGAGGCCTGCAGCTCCCAGTTTCTGGGTCATCCAGGTCAGTACTGATTGAGGCACTCATTATTGTCTCCTATTGGGCTGTCCTAAGATGATCATTTTCCCCCATCTGCTGATCTTCCCCTGGAGGCCTGCTACAGGTCTGAGCCTGCTGGGCTCCTACTTGCCACTTGCCCTTCTCTGGACTGATGGTGGGGTGGTGAAGGGAGCCAGGGTGCCTGTGGACCTGGACTAGTGGGAGTCTGGGATGTTTTGAATCATACAAGTAGCTGAGTAGTTTACCAGACGGGCAGTCCTTATATTGCCCCTTTTTTTCATGTCTCTTGGCCATCTATGACAAGGCTTCTCCCTGTTTGTACACAAAGGTAGAGACCCTCCACTATGGCTGTCTTACACTTGGCAAGTGTGTTTGGGAAGAAACCCTCCGAGTTCAGCAGTCAGGTTTTGAGGGGCCCATTGTGTTTTCCCGTAGGTTGGCAGGTTTTAGAGCCCGATGATACCTATGTTTTCTGGCAGCCACTTGCACTGAATCTGCTGTGGTTTTAGGGGTAGGGGTCCTTGGTAGTCTGGTGGTGCCCCCTGCTCTTCACCTTCTGTCTTCTCCCATAGTTCCCCTAGCAGAAGTCCCAAGGAAGAGGCCCTGGGGCATCAGGATTTGTCACAGAACTATATCCTTAAGCTCCCTACCTTCACTTGATGCCAATGAGCTAGGCAGGGAACAACAGGCTGCCCCTGCTACCTGAAACCTCTAAAAAACAAACAAAAACCTGTCTGCAGCATGAAACTTGGACCCCTAACCACCTGGGGCAGCTGAAAATCACACCAGACCCTCCTGCTTCATCCCCTAGGGCCGACCAAGGTGGCGGCCGTGAACCCCCCCTGTGTTTTGTCTCCGCAGCTTTAGATAGTGACGGGGGCAGAGAGCTGGACTGCCAGCTGTGCGGTGCCTGGTTTGAGACCCGCAAGGGCCTGTCCAGCCACGCCCGTGCCCACCTGCGCCACCTGGGCGTCAGCGACCCGGATGCCAAGGGATCCCCCATAGACGTGCTCCACGGGCTCATCAGGAGGGACGGCATCCAGATCCGCCTCCCACCCGGGCGGGGAGCCCTGGCCCAGCTGGGGCGGCCTCCTTCTGCCTCCACGGCCCTCTCCTTGCTCCCTTCCCCACCGCCGGCCAAGAAGGCCAAGCTGAAGGCCTCGGGTATGGCCATCCCCTGGGGGAAGCAGGACCTCTCGGCCGCCGGCATTTTCTGGGCCTCTGATGTGGAGCCATCTCCTCTCAACCTCTGTAGGTTCTCGCTTCAGCTGCCCTTCCTCCCTGTGGGCCCTGGAGCCCCTCCCTGGGGGGTCATGGCCCCCTCCCTACTCCCTCCCTGTTGTCGTAGGGAGTAGACAGGGGCCCTTGGCAGTGGGCCTGCTCGACCCAGAGATTTTGTTGGCAGTGGGCTGCTGGTACTTCTCGCTTGGTCTTGACCTCTGTCACCATGACCCTGCCTGAGAATGAAGGCCAAGGGGAAGGTCCTACCTTTTGGTGTGGAAGGTGCCCTGGGTCTGGACAGCATGTGGCACCTAGGCTGGCTGCGTCCTGTCTCCTGCCCTGTCCTTGTTGGGACCCACAAAGCTGTGGAGTGTTGGTACTGCCCTCTGCTAGGACAGAGGTCCTGTTAGTTCTCTAGAGCCTCCCCTCCCCTCCCTTGCCTCTGCCCAGCGTCTGACCCCACCCATCAGCTCCCTCACTTGCACCTGCCTTCCACTACTACCCTAGCCTATGGACACATGGCTGCCCATGCCTAGCTGGACAGGATACTCCTGCAGGTAACTATCCTGACGATGCTCCCAGTTCTAACTGCCCCTTTTCCTTCCTGCTGCAGCTTCAGGCCCAGAGCCAACAAGAGACATCCGCTGTGAGTTCTGTGGTGAGTTCTTTGAGAACCGAAAGGGCCTGTCCAGCCATGCGCGCTCCCACCTGCGGCAGATGGGTGTGACTGAGTGGTATGTGAATGGCTCACCCATTGACACACTGCGGGAGATCTTGAAGAGACGGACCCAGTCCAGGCCAGGTGGACACCTCCACCCACCAGGGCCTAGCCCAAAAGCCCTAGCCAAGGTGGTGGGTAGCGGAGGTCCTGGCAGCTCGCTAGAAGCCCGCAGTCCCTCGGATCTTCACATCTCACCCCTGGCCAAGAAGTTGCCACCGCCACCAGGCAGTCCCCTGGGCCACTCAACAACTGCTTCTCCTCCTCCCACGGCCCGGAAGATGTTCTCAGGCCTTGCTACTCCCTCCCTGCCCAAGAAACTGAAGCCTGAACAAATGAGAGTGGAAATCAAGCGGGAGATGCTGCCAGGGACCCTTCATGGGGAGCCACACCCATCTGAGGGTCCCTGGGGCCCGCCTCGAGAAGATATGGCACCCTTGAACCTGTGTAAGTGTGACCCTATGTCAGGGCAGGTAGACCGTTTGGCTGGATTTCCTCCCTATACCCCGTAGGAGTGTCCATAGATCCCAGGACTGAAATGGAAGATACGTAAGTCCAGAGAACACAGGACTTGGTGTTTAGACTCCTGTACCCAAGCTGCCACTTGTTTCTGTTATTCGTGCAGAAGAGACAGAATCATGTAATTATATCTAATGTCCTATATAGCCAATTGGTAGTGGCCTCCAACCAAATTCCTAGGGAGAATAGCTGCAAGGATCCATTAGTAATGTCTGCCACTGGCAGGAGTAGAGGGATGGCCTAACATTCCTGGTAATCTAGTACTTGACATTTGGAGCCAAATTTGAGTCAAGATGTCTGTTTCATCATAATGTAGTAGAAAGTGAGTTGGGCAAGTTTCCTCATTTGGAAGATGGAAATCCGTATAATCCCCTGCCTTGTGTCTGTACAGTTTTCTTGAGAATTAAGTGTGATAAAGCACTTAGTATGGTGCCTGGTTGCAAAAATCTCCCTGTATGTTGTAATTGCTATCATGTTACTGTTGCTTGCTTCCCTGGCACTCCGTCACACTATTTCATTCTTGGGTTGATGGTCTGCTATATAAGCAGGCAAGCGTGGCTGAGGCTCCATCTTAGAACTCATACGCCAGCTCCCTGCCACATGCTCTGAACCCTTCTGATTTTAGACCCTCCCAGCAACATTGGGAGATGAGGTTTTCATCTCCATCTTGCAGAGAAGGAAACAGGCTCCTCAGAGAGAGGAAGTAGCTTGCCCAGCCTCACTCAGGGAGACCTGTGAAGCCAGCTAGAATTTGAGGTCATAAGACAAATAGAGGGCTGGATGTATGAAGGGACTCCGGAGGCCCAGGTGAAGTAGCAGTTCAGTGGACTCTGAGGGCCCAGGTGAAGTAGCAGTTCAGTGGCCTCCGGAGGCCCAGGTGAAGTAGCAGTTCAGTGGAGTCTGGAGGCCCAGATGAAGTCGCAGTTCAGTGGACTCCGGAGGCCCAGGTGAAGTAGCAGTTCAGTGGCCTCCGGAGGCCCAGGTGAAGTAGCAGTTCAGTGGCCTCCGGAGGCCCAGGTGAAGTAGCAGTTCAGTGGAGTCTGGAGGGAGGGGGCACATGGATAGGGACAGACAGAATTGCCTTGGGCTTTGAGCTTGGAGGCTTCCTGCCCATTGCCACTGCTTCCTTCTCTTCCCCCTACCCTGGACCCCTTGCAGCATCCAGGGCAGAGCCAGTGCGTGACATCCGTTGCGAGTTCTGTGGTGAGTTCTTCGAGAACCGCAAAGGCCTGTCCAGCCATGCGCGCTCCCACCTGCGGCAGATGGGTGTGACTGAGTGGTCTGTCAATGGCTCGCCCATCGACACACTTCGGGAGATCCTGAAGAAGAAGTCCAAGCTGTGCCTCATCAAGAAAGAGCCTCCAGCTGGAGACCTGGCTCCTGCCCTGGCTGAGGATGGCTCCCCCACAGCAGCTCCTGGGGCTATGCATTCCCCACTGCCTCTGTCACCCCTGGCTAGCCGGCCTGGAAAACCAGGAGCTGGGCCAACCCAGGTTCCCCGCGAGCTCAGCCTGTCACCCATCACAGGGGCCAAGCCCTCAGCTACCAGCTACCTGGGCCCAGTGGCAACCAAACGGCCCCTACAGGAGGACCGCTTCCTCCCAGCAGAGGTCAAGGCCAAGACCTACATCCAGACTGAACTGCCCTTCAAGGCAAAGACTCTGCATGAGAAGACCTCCCACTCCTGTAAGCAGTGGGTGGTAGGGTCTGGGATGGCATTTGTCAGGGCAAGCAGGGCCCCTGAGGCAAGGTCCCTGTGGGAGGTGGGATTAGCTCCTGACCTTGCTTAGGCTACCTGGGTATGCCTGCACTCTTAGAACAGCAACCTCCTCTGTCTGTAGCCACCGAGGCCTGCTGTGAGCTCTGTGGCCTTTACTTTGAAAACCGCAAAGCCCTAGCCAGCCATGCGAGGGCGCACCTTCGCCAGTTCGGTGTGACAGAGTGGTGTGTCAACGGCTCTCCCATCGAGACGCTGAGTGAGTGGATCAAACACCGGCCCCAGAAAGTGGGCGCCTACCGAAGCTACATCCAGGGTGGCCGCCCCTTTACCAAGAAGTTCCGCAGCGCCGGCCACGGTCGTGACAGTGACAAGCGGCCACCCTTGGGGCTGGCACCTGGGGGCCTGTCCCTGGTTGGCCGAAGTGCTGGGGGGGAGCCGGGGCCTGAGGCTGGCAGGGCAGCCGACAGTGGTGAACGGCCTCTGGCAACCAGCCCACCTGGGACCGTGAAGTCAGAGGAGCACCAGCGGCAGAATATCAATAGTGAGTGCTGGTGGAGGAGGGTGGGAGGGCAGTAGGCACCTTCTAGGGCTCACTCGACCACTGCATCTTAGTTGCCTAATCCTCTCCCTTACCAGTGTGCCATTCTACCTGTGCATATGGTGGTCAGTCTTGAGTCCCAACAGCCTCCACCCCCTTGTGCTCACAGAAAGCAGGGGTGTCTGCAGGGCCCTAGCCCTCCTCTTCATCACCTATCCCTCTCTGATTTAGAATTTGAACGCAGACAAGCCCGCCCCCCAGATGCCTCTGCAGCTAGGGGTGGTGAGGAGGCCAATGACCTGCAACAGAAGCTGGAAGAAGTGCGGCAGCCCCCACCCCGGGTCCGGCCAGTCCCCTCCCTGGTGCCTCGTCCCCCCCAAACATCACTGGTCAAGTTTGTGGGCAACATCTATACCCTCAAGTGCAGGTATGCTAAGACCTAGCTGGGCCTTGGCTATTTGAAGCCTGGAAATGTTGCTCTCTCTGGGCAGGTTGGGAGGTGGGGTCCCATGGGCTGTTTGGGGGTATGGCAGGACCCAGGTTAAGGGCTTCTTCTCACTGACAGTGGAACTTCAGAATATCACCCTGATACCCTGAGCTTTGTAGCCAGCCAGACTTGGGGTTCAGTCCTAAATCACTCCACGACTTGGTGACCTCAGGCAAGAGCTTATTTGCTCCCTGCCTCCATTTTTCCACCTTTAAAAAGAGTCTAACCTGGTGTGGTGGTGCACACCTTTAATTCTAGCACAGGAAGCAGAGGCAGGCATATCTGTGAGTTCAAGGCCCGCCTGGTCTATGTAAAGAGTCCTGGCCAGCTAGGGCTACAAGATAAAACCCTTTCTTTAAATAAAACATTTCATACAGACCTATTTGATAGAGTTGTAAGGACTGAATTTAATAGCAAAGCACTGAGAACCTTGCCGACACTTAGTTATGAACACACACACAATCAGACACCAGCAAATAGGGACTTTTGAGACCTGAGGTAATTCAACTCAGGCTATATAATACAGGCCAAGTCAAAAGTAGCATCCAAACTGAGCATGATGATTCAGGCCTATCAACCTAGCACTTGGGAAGCTGAGACCAGAAGATTGTCACCAGTATAAGTCCAGCTGGATTACATAATTTCTGGGCCAGCATGAGCTATAAACTTAGAAACCATGTCTCCCAAAGAAACAAAAGGAGAGAAAAAAGTAGAATTTCAACCAAACTCTCTGGAGCCACAGAGCTCAAGCTCTAGGCCTATGTTCATTGGAGGCCTAGCTTAAGGCTACCATAAGGGAGAGGAAGGACGACGGATCTTGTGAGAGACAGGTTTTGCTTCTCTCTACTCACCACCATCTCAGAGCATACACATCAGGTGCAGAAGCACTTGGAGAATCCCCTGCTTCCTTAGAATTAAAGACTTCATGCCCAGCAGACCCTGCTATTATTCCACAATAGAAGAGGTGACTGTCCATTGGGAGACACTTCTTCCCTTGAGTCCTGGTCTTGACATTTCTACACTGAGTAGTGGTAGATATGCCTAAGCACTTGCACTGAATCACACTTCTGCCTTTCTTTGAAGCATTGGCCATTTGCTTTCTGTTTTCCTATGCAGGTTCTGTGAAGTGGAATTCCAGGGCCCACTTTCCATCCAGGAAGAGTGGGTGCGGCATTTACAGCGGCACATTCTGGAGATGAACTTCTCCAAAGCAGACCCTCCGCCTGAGGAGCCCCAGGCCCCACAGGCACAGACAGCAGCTGTAGAGGCGCCCTAACATACAAGCATTCCAGATCCCCTCTTGTACCACCTGTCCCTCCTGTTTCTCCTCTGTGTCCTCTTCCCGTTTCCCTTTCTTTTCCGTTTCCAAAGGAGCAAGCCAAAACCTCAAACCGGCGCCCCTTGGGGGCCGGGCACACTACAACCTGGGCGCCGGGAGCCAGCTAGCCACCTTCCCCCAACCTGAGGACTCTGGGGCCACAAGGGTACCTCCTTGAGCCCACCTGGTTGGTCCAACAGGGGCAGTAGCCAGGCCTTTGGTGGTGGCCAATCTGGTTACAGGGGAGAACAGCACTTCCCTGTGTCTAGCAACCAGACAGGGCTATGTCTGCCATCCGTGGCCATTTGCAAAGACCCCAAAGACCCCTGTCCCCTTTTGCCCCCATGAATATCTATTGTCACTCATGCACAGGCACACATACACGCACGCGCACCTCGTGAGACCTGGGATCTGCCCTAGCCCCCACAGTTCCTACGTCGAACGACCACATCTCGCCACGGTGCTTGCTCAGGGGAATCCACGCTCCCTCTGCTAACCCTCTAGGGCCTGGGAGCCCCCACTGAGCCCACAATGCCACGGAAATTCTTGTTGGCTGCCCCTCCAAAAGGGGCCTTCCTATTTTGGAAGAGCTCAGAGCTGACAGCTGCCTCCTGCCATGTCAGAGCCTCAGGGGCTCCAGGGCTGGGAGGGTGGAGTGAGGGGTGGACTCCCCACCCCCACCCCCTCCCTCTTCACTGTTGCTTTCTATGTATAGCTCCCTAGATCTTTCACTTTTTTAAAAAACGCGTTTTGTGTAGAGAATAAGGAACGTGGATCTTTTTATTTTGCAATCCTGGGCCAGCTAGATACCGGGAGCTAATTGACCTTTTAACCTTTTTCAGTGGCCATCTTTTGGTTATCAATGTACTTAGAAATATGTAAATTAGATTAAATTTCTCTTCTGGAAACACCCCAGGGCAGGCAGCCAGTGTGTGTTTTTCTGTCGAGTGGACAGGCTGGCACTGGCTGACAGCTAGGGCTGGGATCAGGGTTGTGCCTGGCCAGAGTCCCTGGGTCCCCTGCTGGCCACCAGGTTGACCAGACACAGTGGGGATAGTCCAAGTCCTCAGCTTTTGGCCCTTGGTGCTGAGGTGCACGGTGGGGCTCTGGTTGGCTGGTCTGGGAAGGGAGCCAAGACAGAAGCGTTGGCTGGGTTTAACCAGCAGCAGTAACACGCCTGCAGGAGGGGTCTGGCCTTGGTGCCTTACCAAGGGAAGGAGCTCCTTGGGGGTGTTGGGTAGAAGTGCACATCTGCTGGGAGCTCTGGGTGGGGTGGGGTTGCCGAGCTGGGACTCTGCTGTCCTTAAGCCAGGACTTTAAATGCAGTGCTGGGGACTTCATCCCAGGCCTTGAACACACCACACAAATGTTCTGCCACTGAGTTCTACCTCGCTAGATCCAAGGTAAATGTCAAGAAGAGACATAAGAACCCAGATAACAAGGGGGAAAGGAGTCTTGTTTTAATCATTTATTTCTTTTTTCCAGGCAGGGTTTGTGTGGCCCTGGCTGTCCTGGAACTAGCTCTGTAGACGAGGCCAGCTTTGAACTCAGAGATTGGAATGCTGGGATTAAAGGCATATGCCACCACCACCTGCCTTGTTTTAATTTTTTTACAATTTTCTTTTTTTTCCTTTTTTGTTTGTTTGTTTTTGTTTATGGGGTTTTTTTTGTTTTTTTTTGTTGTTGTTGTTTTGTTTTGTTTTTTGAGACAGGGTTTCTCTGTGTAATAGCCCTGGCTGTCCTGGAACTCACTTTGTAATCCAGACTGGCCTTGAACTCAGTGATCTGCCTGCCTCTGCCTCCTGAGTGCTGGGGTTAAAGGCATATGCTACCACCGCCTGGCCAAAATCAATTTTTAAAATATAAAAGCACTAGAATGGATTGTTTTGTTTTGTTTTTCTAAACAGGGTTTCTCTATGTTGCCTTGGCTGTCCTAGAACTAGCCCTGTAGACTAGGCTGGCCTCGAACTCACAGAGATCCACCTGCCTTTACCTCCCTAGGGCTGGGATTAAAGGCCCTAATGCTAGGCCACCACAACCTAGCATTAGAGTGGATTTTAAAAGATCCAATGACAGTAACATGGGAAGGCCTTGCTACTCACTATATGTATACACTGATGGCTGTGTCTTTGCACGCAGTTAACAGGGAAAGGTTTTGTTTTTTTTAATTTATTTTTATTTCACGTACATTGGTGTTTTGCCATGGGTGTTGGGTCTCAGGAACTAGAGTTACAGTTGTGAGCTGCCATGTGGGTGCTGGGAATTGAACCAGGGTCCTCTGGAAGAGCAGTCAGTGCTCTTAACCACTAAGGCATCTCTCCAGCCCCGGGAAAGGTTTTCTTTATCCAGTACTGTACACTGATAGCTATATAGTAATGACCCTCTGCAAGGGTCACCTACCATTCTTACAACAGGGATCTTTTCCTAAAACTCCTGAGCATAACAAGTCTCTCCGTAAACAACTCTATGGTCTCAAATGAAGTAGCCTTAACCGTTGACTGGCTTGAGCTCAACCCATGAGGACATCAGAAATTAAACAAAACCTTGGGTGAAATGACTACTGTGGCAAATGCCACAAAAGGAACTACATATCTAGAGGAGATAATCATGGGGCCCTACTTTATTTGGACGTCAGACAGCGGCACCCCAAAGCAGTAATGCACATGAAGCAGACCTGTTGCATGTTGTGAATCAGATGCACAGAGTGCACTGCCAGTGGCTCTCGCATGGGGCAACAAGGTCTGCAAAGGTCTGTTTGGGGAGGGAGTGTTATCCCGACATTTTATCCTGGATCAGTGGTGAAAATAAACCCTTGTTAATCACAGCAACTGTACTTCTCTACCTCCCCTTCCCCATCTAAATTATGGAGAAGCACATTATTTGGGGCTACCATATTAACTATTTCAGTACGTTTCTTTAAAGGATGTAGACTTTTAAAGATTGCCATTATTATTACCCCTGAAGAAACTGGTAACAAGGACTGAGAGATGGCTCAGTGGCAAAGAGCACATAGTGCTCTTGCAGAGGACCTGGGATTGGTTCCCAGCACCCACCCACACAGGAGCTCACAGCCAGTAATTCCAACCCAGGGTATCCAACACCCTCTTCTGACCACCTCAGGCATTAGGGATGCATGTGGCTGCACAAATATGACTTCAAGCAAAACATACATAAACCTAAAAAAATGGCCGGGCAGTGGCACACCTTTAATCCCAGCACTCGGGAGGCAGAGGCAGGTGGATTTCTGTGAGTTCAAGGCCAGCCTGGGCTACAGAGTGAGTTCCAGGAAAGGTGCAAAGCTACACCTGTTTTTTTGAAACCCTGTCTCAAAAAACCAAAAAGAAAAAAAAAATTTAAAAAAATGAATGGATAACCATTACTTAGTACTAATACAACAGCCTACTTTAAAATTTCCCAAACCACAAAAAGGTGCATGAAGGATGGAAGCACAGCTTGATGCAGTTTCCCAAATGCTATGTTTTATTTACAGTATCCTCACAGGAATTGAGATCTGTCTCATGGTGACTTTCCAAACAGCCAGGCATGGTGCTTAGAGCAAGGCTGGTTGGTACTGAGCTGAGCTTTTTGTTTTGTAGAACTGAGCATTGAGCACAGGTTCTCGTGTGTAAAGATTTGCAATAATGCGTGATACATTCAGATATATTGCTTGCATAACAAGTTCCATACACAAACATTTATCTAAAAAACAATTTTTTGATACATAGGTGACCCTGGCTAGCCATAAATTTGCTATGTAAACTAAGCTGTGCTTTAACTCACAGAGATCTGCTTTCCACTGGGTGCTGGGATTAAAGCAGGTGCCACAAAGTCCAACTATTAATTTTTGAAACAGTCATATACTCACAGTGTTCTTCCAGACTCAGTCTCCCAAGTGCTGAGATTACAGGTGTGAGCCATCATGACCAGGTTTTTTCTGTTTTAAAATGCATTTTTTTTCCTGTTTTGCAGTGTTGGGATCTCACACATGCCTTCCATATGTGCTAGGATAACGTTCTCTACCACCAAGCTACATCCTCAACCCTTACAAATACTATGGATTGTTATGTAATGATTAATGAGAAAATAATATTTACTTCGAGAAACTGGCCCCAGCTATTTTTCACCTCGTGAGACAGGGTCTCAGTGTAACCTGGAGTGCCTTAGAACTCATACAGCATAATCTGACCTCAAACTCAAGGCCATTCTTATGCCTCAGGCTCCTGTGTCTTAGAATTACAGGAGCCACCTACCACACGTGTCCAGGCTCATTTATTTAAACATTATCTCATGTAATGTTTGTCAGGACCTTGTTTGGCAGTTAGATCTTCATTTTTCTCATTTCAGCGTAGCTTTACCATTCTAGTTTTGGAACTGAAAAGCCAGAGGAATACACGAACGAGTTTGGCTAGCATTTCAAATGCCAAAGGGATACATGAATGGCTTTGGCTAACATTTCAGCGGCGGAGCTTAGGACAATTGCCTGCGCTACCGCTGGCAGGTGTCCAGCAAACAGACACCGGCACCCGCCACGCGTGGGCTCCGGCCTCTGGGTTGCACGTAGCCCCGCCCCTTCGAACTCTACCTCCCCGTCGTCTCCATTTGGCCTATCAGCGCGGGCTTTGGTTAACAGGAGGCGGTGGTAGGGCGGGGCCAGTAGGGGTTGGCAGTATCTCCAGCCACTGTTGCGAAGAAGGATGGAAATGGACAGCTAGCTGGCCCAATGGACGTGAAGTCCGAGGCTGGCACGAGCCAATGAGGTCAGGAGGTGGGGCTGGGCGTGTGTGGAAGGGCCCCCAAAGATTGTTGTGGCGTCAGACGCGCAGAGTAGCGGTCTGTGTCCACGGCTCGGGTGTTCGCTGCCGTCATGAGCTACACAGGTAGGCCCAGCAGGGTGAAGGACGCGCTCGGGGCCGGGGAGGGACAAGACGGGCTGAGGCACGCCAGGCTCGCCCACGCCTCCCGTGGCGTCGCGGTCACTGCCCTCTGCGGTCACAAAATGGCGCCGCAGGCCCTTCGCTTCGGGGTCGCATCCCTCAAGTCTCGGCTCCCAGTGACCTCAGCCGGGCATCCCGGACGCCTGGCCGCTCGAAGCCTGGCTTGTGTCTTCTGTGACCGTAGGCTCCGAGCCTGGGCGGCGTTAGGTCCCCCAGCTTCCACTGCCCACGTCCCCGGCTAGTGCCCGACGGACCTCCACGTCCTCGGACGTCGGTTCTCGGGCCTGAGCATTTGAGATGAGTCCGTTGTCTCGGCTGCTGTCGCCATTGCCTCCCCCGCACAGTTTCAGTGCAAAGCGTCGTGGGTCCTTGCTCTCGCCACTCCCCTCTTCATCTGGTCCAAAGCTGGGAGGAGCGCCAGGCCCCAGGGGGGAGATCGGTAAATGTATGAAGGGTCTGAGCTCTGCAGGGAGCTTTGGGGACCGAGCTTGAACCTTAGCAAGGAATGACTATTTTCCACATTAATTCATTCAACTCACCGAAAAGGTGATGAGTAGGCACTGGGAATACTGACAAAAATTTCTTAAGCAAGCTTATAGGCGAGGGAAGACATGAGTAGGACAATAAATAAGTGCACACTGTATTCCTGCGCCCGGGGTAGCCTGCAGGGACTCAGCCATTACACAGAGAGCTTCGAGGCCTCTGGGAAGAGGGGAGGTTTAAGAAGAGATGTGAGCGGAATAAGAGAGAGTAAAGATAGCTGGCCCAATAACGCCCTGGACTGGAACTGCCTACCTCCTTAGATCTTGCCAGGGAGATCAGTGGTATTTAAGCAAAGAGGAAGGTGGGTGGTGAGCAGGGTGAGGGGGTGTGGAATATGTTTGAGTGACTGTAAACCATTCCTGGGTGAGTTGCCAAGGCTGCCTGGGTTTGCCTTACCAGTTAACACCATAGAGCCATAGGCAGTGCCTCCTACTTCGCTGGAGGTATTTCAGGCTTGAACTTAATATGGTTGCTGGGTAACCCACATTCTGCTAGGAATGTTCAAGGCTTTGAATGGAACCTAAGCTGCTGGCTTCTGTATAGGCCCTTTCTGCTAGTCCTTGCTTAGAAGCTTGCCAAGAACCTTGGGTTTTCTCACAACCATCCCCTAGGCCAGTGGTTCTCAATCAGGGTGACTCTGCCTGCCTCTTACCTCCCGGGGGGACATTTGACAGTATCTAGAGTCCCGTTTTGTTGTCTCATCTTGGCGTGTGGAAGGGGCTGGTATGCAGTGCTGCTACTGACATCTAGTGGATAAAGGGTAGGACTGCTGCTCTGCAGCCTGAAGTGCCTGGTATGGCGTCCACCACAATTTTGTTTTTTAATGCTAAACATCTGAGGTTAGGTAGGAGTCTTGGAAAGGAAAATCGTTAAGTAGAACTAATGCTTAATGTCTCTAGAATTAAGATGTAATTCTCTTCACCAGGTCCGACCAAGAATTCAAAAATGTTCTTCTGCATTTAGAAACAGGCTACTGAAGAACAAGAGGATGAATTTTATCTTATGAGATAGCTTGATAATGAGGCATTTATATTTACAGATGAGGAAACTGAATTAGTTTACTAATGGCCAAGTTTGGATTTCAGCTTCAGGTCTTGTTAGGCTGTAATCCTGGGTTTTATGGGCACTGAAGTAGCCAAGCTAATAAACTGATTAGTTTCCCTTTCCTCTTGTTAGACCAAAAGCCAGCAGTAGCTTTTTTTTTCTCGAGACAGGGTTTCTCTGTGTAGTTTTGGTGCCTGTCCTGGATCTCAGCTCTGTAGACCAGGCTGGCCTCAAACATCACAGAGATCCTCCTGGCTCTGCCTTCCAAGTGCTGGGATTAAAGGCATTTAGCACTTCCGTCCGGCCTTGTAGTACATTCTTATAATCCCAGCACTTAAGAGACAGGAATGTAAGTTGAAGATCAGCCTAGGCTACATTAACTGTCTCAGAAAACAAAAACCCGTAAAAGGTTACTAAATTCAAAGACGTTTTAAGACACTTTTGTTTGTTAAGAGTCTCACACTAAGTGGTGGTGGTGGTGGTGGTGGTGGTGGTGGTGGTGGTGGTGGTGGTGGTGGTGGTGGTGGTGGTGGTGGTGCACGCCTTTAATCCTAGCACATGGGAGGCAGAGCCAGGCGGATCTCCCTGAGTTCAAGGCCAGTGTAGTCTACAGAGCGAGATCCAAGACAGGCACCAAAACTACACAGAGAAACCCTGTCTCAAAACAACAACAACAAAAAAGAGTCTCACACTATATCTTGGGCTGGCCTCCCATCTTAAAATAGAGCCCAGGCTGGCCTTGAACTCATTTCCTTTGTGCTGGATCAAGTCACTTGAGTATAACTTAGAGGTTAAGTCCTGGAAGCTTTGAATTGTATGTCACTGCTATTATGTGTATGTGTGTATGCCTATATGTGGGTGTGTGTACATGTGTGTGGATGTCCATAGAAGCCAGAAGAGGATGTTGGATCCCCTGGAGTGGAGTTACAGGGGTAATGAGCCAACATGCTGGTGCTGGGAACCAAACTCAGTTCTCTGCAAGAGCATCACATTCATCTTTGGAACCCATCTCTAGTATGAAGTGGGGAGGGTGGGAACAGGAGAAAAACAGCAGGGAAAAAAATCTAGAGTCAGGCCTTCGAACAAAGGTCTGACATGTACTGTTTTTTATAGAACACTTATCTCACAGCTTCGTTGTGTTCAGAATGCCACAAGTGCTACTAGCTGGTGGTTCTGGCCTAGATTACATTTAGGGTGACAGTTGTTATCTGAAAGCTTGTCTGGTACTGGAGTCCCTACCTCCAGCATGACTCAAGCTCCTGTATCTGGCACATTAATTCTAGCTGTGGTTATGTGCCATTTGGGTTGCTCTGTAGGGCCACCAGAAGAACCCTAACAATGTGGCAGCTGTTTTTCCTCAGACTAGAAAGATCCAAGAAAGAACAGTCCAGAAGGCTCAAAAGTCAGTCATTTCTACATGACTTAGTGATCACACCAGCTACCTCTGTTAGTCTAGAGTGGGGTTGGGGAAGACTGTCATCTCAGGAAGGCAGAATCATTGCAGTTCGTCTCAGAGGTTGGTTATCAGCATCCTTCTCCATCTCTGTATTTGCAGCACTGGGGATGGAATCTCAGGGTCTTCTGCATGCCCGCCAAGTACTCACTGTGTGTGTGTGTGTGTGTGTGTGTGTGTGTGTGTGTGTGTGTGTGTGTGTGTGTCTGTCTGTCTGTCTGTCTGTCTGTCTGTGAGATACAGATTTGCCCCCACCTGTCAGTCCCTGTCTTTAGTTTTTTTTTGTTCATGGAGGAGCTAAGACTCTCTTATGAGTAAACATAAACCCTTTGCTCTGCAGTTTTCTTACTGAACTCAGAATGTGTGTCCGTCAAGATGTAGTGTTTCATTACAATTGCAGTATACTCAGCCTTCTACATCTTTGAGTTCTGTTTTTGTGGGTTCAACCGAGGATTGAAAATATTTGGGGGGGGGAGTGTATCTCTACTAACCATGTACAGAGTTTTTGCCATTATATGATAAATAATACAGTATGACTTTATATGTAATTTACATCATGTTAAGTCTTATAAGTAATTAAAGATGATTTAAAATATACAGCGGGCACTTTATAAAAGAGACTTCAGCATTTGTGAATCTACCTTTCTTTGAAGGGAGAGCCTGTTCTGGAATAAGTCCCTGGCAGATAACTGACAGCTATACGTAAATTGCACAGTATGTGCCAGGCCTGGTAGCACAGGCCTGTAATTCTAACATCCAGGAGGCCAAGGTAGGAGAGTCACAAGTTCAACACTGGCCAGGATTACAGAGTGAATTCGAGGCCTGTCTGGGCAACTAAGTGAATACATCTCAAAATGCAAAGTCAATAAAAAAACGAGGACTAGAGATACAGTGCAGTGATGGAGTGCTTGCCTAATAAACTACCCACCACACCAGGGTGCATACTGTAACCCCAGCATCTGGGAGATGGAGACAGGAAAATTACAGATCTGAGGTTCTGCATCTAGACCCTACTGAACAAACCAAATCAGGGCTAGAGAGAGGGCTCAGGTGGAGTCCAGGACCTGAATTAGATCCTCACTTTTGGGGGAAAAAAAACACAAAACAAAACCTGAAGAGAAACCGTATTACATAGCTGACTGCGATAATCCATGCCTGTAGTTCCAGCTATCACAGCTTAAGCAGTGCCGTGAGACCTCAAATTATCATATTACATAAAGTTGGAGAGCATTTTGGTGGCAGGGCTGTTAATGGATTTATTTAAAAAAAAAAAAGCAGTGGAAAAGGTTGGATTGGATACATTATCCTGATTATTCTCTACAGTTGAATTCCCCAGTGAATATTTTTCGTGTTTAGTGTTGTGTATGCACACAATATGTATACAGGTTTATGTATAAACCAGAGGTCAACTTTGGTGTCATTTTTCCGGTGCCAACTACCTTGGTTTTTTTTTTTTTTTTTTTTTTAAGCAGGGTCCCATTAGCCTAGAACTTGCTGATTGCACTGAGCTGGTTGGTTAGCAAGCCGAAGGATTCACGTGTGTTGTCTCCCCACTTCTGAGAACTGTGTACCACCCTTTGTATGGGTCTGGGCATGAGACTCAGGTCTTGACGCTTGTACAACAAGCAGTTGACTAGCTGAGCCGCTTCCCCAGCCTTGCTTTCGGAGACTTGTGGTTTGTGTATTTAAATTTGTATTTTGTTTATCTGTGTCTCTGTGCATTTACGTGTATGTGCTTGTGTGAGTGTGTCAGACATGTATATGAAGGTGCCCTGGAGACCAGAAGAGGACATTAGACCCCTTGGAGCTGGAGTTAACAGGTGGCTGTGAGCTGCCTGTGTGGGTTTTGGGATCTGACTCTAGTCCTCATGATTGAGCAGCAGTTTCTCTTAACTCCTGAACCATCTGTCCAGCCCCTGTGTGGGTTTATTTGTTTTTTAAATAAGTTAGTTTATTTAATTTCATGCATATGAGTGTTTTGCCTGAGTGCATATCAGTGCACCACTAGGTTTTAGAGGTTCCTCAGCTGAAGGGAGACCTGCATGCTAGTTTCTATTGAAATGTCCTCTTAGTCACTTTCTTATGGCTGGTTTGGGGGAAATTAACCACCTTGTGCATACGTTTAGGTTTTGTCCAAGGATCCGAAACCACTTTGCAGTCGACATACTCTGACACCAGCGCCCAGCCCACCTGTGATTATGGTAAGTGTGGCCCTGGTGGGAACCAGAGCGCTCTGCCTTCTGCTTGGTTGCTTCTAAGGCTTTGCTCTCTCCGTGTCTTGCTTAATTAAACCCAAACTGAGGAATGGTACTGTGGCCCATTTGAATAGCTTGTGCTTCTTTGGGGCAATCTGTAAGTGATAGCTGTGCTACTGAGTAAGCTGGCCTGTAAAACATTGACTCTTTTGACTTTTTCACATTTTGTGGAAGTAATATGTTTCTTGACCCAAGATAGAGCTTCAGTAAATCTCCCTTAAGGATCTGAGAAGAAGACTATTGGAGTGTAGCAGATTTTGACATTGGAATATATGACATTGTCATCTACAAAGTTTTTACTAGAGAGCATTACAATTGAGTTGCAAAATAAAATTTTCAAAAAAAAATTAATAGTGTTTAGAGAAAGTTTATGATTTTGTATTGAGTACATTCAGAGCCATCTTCTGCTGAATGCAACTGGAAAAGGTTGATGGAGGAGAGACCACACTGTTCTTTCAGCCCTCCCGCCCCCGAGTATCTAGCTGCCTTTCAGGATTGCAGCTAGGCTGTCTCAGCCAGTGGACACACGTTGAAGGGACTTCCCAGTTGATGAATGAACTGGGAATAAACGGAAGCAGCCACCCAGTGAGCGAGCGCCACCGGCGCTGTTCTGCTGCCAGTGCAGCCCAGACCTGAGGAGAGCTGGTCTCGGGAGTCTGTTCTCTGCTTTCACCGTTTGGGCCCCATTGAGACATCTAGCTGGCCTGTTTGCGCCCTTCCTTTCCCTTTCTTTCCATTTATTTATGTGTATGTGCCACCGCATGCATGTGAAGGTCAGAGGAGACAACTTACGGGAATAGGTTCTCTCCTTCTACCTTTATGTGGCTTGCAGAATGAAACTCAGGTAAGTCTGTTGAATTGCCTTTGTATCCATTGAAAATCAATTATCTATTACTATTTCTGAAGTTTCTGTTCTCTTTCAGTGGCCTAGTGTATATTAATTATTGGATAATATAATTCTTGAAATTTCTTAAGTCTTCAGTCCCATGGATTTGTCCTTTTAACTTTTTGCCAGTTTTCTTTTTTAGATTTATTTGTGTTTATTTTATGTGTGTGGGTGTATTGCCTACATGTATGTCTGTGCACCATATGTGTGCAGTGCCCTGATGATCCTGTAGAAATGGACAGATAGTTATTAGTTACCATGTGGGTGCTGAAAGGGTCCCATGCAAGAGCAGCAAGTGTTCTTAAATGCTGAGCTATCACTTCAGCCCCTGGATTTATTCTTTCTTTTTCTTTTCTCTGGTTTTGTTTGTTTTTTGAGGCTGGGGTTCAGGGGGTCTCACTGTGTAGTGTAGCCTTGGCTGGCATAGAACTCACAGGATCTGACTGCCTCTGCCTCCTGAGTGCTGGGATTAAAGGCGTGCGCCGCCTTTCTTGTCTTTTTAATTATTTCTTTTGTTTTTGGGGTTTTTCATGACAGGGTTTCTCTGTGTACCCCTGGCTATTCTGGAACTCATGTAGACCAGGCTGGCTTCAAACTCACAGAGATCTACCTGCCTCTGTCTCCCAAGTGCTGGAATTAAAGGTATGTGCCACCACATCTGGCTTTTTTTACTCTTTTTAAAAAACTGTCTTACTTATAATTTGTTTGCTTTTGCACATAAAATTTTAAAGTCATTGCATCATATTTTATCAAAATAAATCTTGAAGAGATTTTTGTTTTGTTTTGAGACAAGTTCTCACTGTGTAACCCTATCTGGATTAGAACTTGCTACGTAGACCAGGCTTAAACTCACAGATTTGCCTGCTTCTACCTAGTAAGACTAAAGGCATTTTGTACCACCATGTTTAGCCATACACTGACTTTTTAATTAATTTATTTTCATTTTAAAAATTTAATTTATATGAATGTTTTGCCTGCATGTGTATCTGTGCATTGTCTATGTGCCTGGTGCCCTCAGCAGCCAGGAGAGGACATTGACTCTCCTAGTACTGAAGTTACATCATAAATTCTGTGTTGAAGGTAAAGCCACAGAACACGTGGCAACATACAGATTAATAGAAATGGGCTAAGTTTAGTTATAAGAGCTAGCTAGCAAGAAAATTGAGCCATAGGCCATGGCTATGTTATTTGTAATTGAAAAAAAAAAAAAAAAAGCTAGACTGGTTCTCAACTCATAGAGCTCTACCTGCCTGTACCGCCCAAGTGCATTATGAGTTTTTCCTCCAACTTACTTTTCCACTAATTTTAGCTGTGCATGGCTGGGCATGACTATCCCAGCACTCAAGAGGCAGAGGCAAGTGAATCTTTGTGAGTTTGAGGCCAGCCTGGTCTACAAAGCAAGTTCCAGGATAGTCAGTGCTGTTACACAGAGAAACCCTGTCTAGAAAAGCAAAAAAAAAAAAAAAAAAAAAATTCTGTGTTGATATCTACCTGTGTTTTAGTTAGGGTTCTCTAAAGGAACAGGACTAATTGACAGTGTGTGTGTGTGTCTACATATTAAAAGGGGGTTTATTAGAGTGACTTATAGGCTCTGGTCCAGGTAATTCAACAGTGACTGTATCCTGATGGAAAGGCCAAGAATCTGGTAGTGTCCACAAGACTAGATGTCTCAGCAGTCTTGATCTGGTGCTGGAGTCCTGGAGGATTCTTCCTAGGGAACGTCTGGTCTCCAGTCTGCACTGGACTCCTGAAGGAGGATCTCAAACCAGCGGAGGAGTGCATCAGCAGCAGGATAGAGGAGCGTGCCAGCGAGAGGGAGGGCAAGCAGGCAAACAGCAAAAGCTTCCTTCTTCCTTGTCCTTTTCTGTGGGCTGCACCACAAGGTGTGGCTCGGATTTAGGGTGGGTTCTGACCTCAAATGATCCAGTCAAGAAAAATCCCCCACAGGCTGCCCAGCTGCTTGGATTTTAGTTGATTCCAGATGTCAAGCCCAGATGACAACCAGCATTAGCCATGACAACCTGGTTGTCATCTCGCTGGGCAGGTAGATTATAATCCTTCATGTTGATCCAGTAGAATATGTTCACCTGGTCTCCTGGCATCTCTTAATATGGTCTTCTTCTTCTCTTTTTGAGACAGGACCTTGTTTTGTGTCACCAGATGGCATGGAACTTTTGCCAGTCCTCCTGACTTTCCTCCCTCAGTACTGGGATTATAGGTGCAGAGGACCATACTCAACTTTCTTTCTTTTGAAATTTCCTCTGATAGCCAGGTGTGGTGGCACACGCCTTTCATCAGCACTTGGGAAGGAGAGGTAGGCCTATCTCTGTGAGGTTTGAGGTCAGCCTGGTCTACATAGCAGGGCAGCTGGAGCTACATAGTGAGACCTTGTCTCAAAAATAACTATGCCAGGTGGCAGTAGCATTTGCCTTTAATCCCAGCACTGAGGAGGCAGAGGCAGGTGGATCTCTGAGTTTGAGGCCAACTTGGTCTGCAGAGCGAGTTCCAGAACAGCCAGGGCTCCACAGAGAAACCCTGTCTCGAAAAACCAATACATACATACATACATACATACATACATACATAAATATCCTTTGTCAACCATGAATTCATTCCCTCTAGACAGAGTCAGTAGAGATGCCTTTTCTGAAGAGGCAGGTCTCATGGACGCACATTCTAGATGTAGCTTCTTTCTGAACAGCTCCCTACCCCCACCTCCTGAGAGTCCCTCAGAGAGTTGCAGTCATTCCAGGTATAGCAAGTAGCATGTAGTGAATGTTTGCCCAAAGGGACTTCTGTAGCTCGTGTAGGCATTAAACTTGGGATCCTCCCAAGTAAGTGGGATTACAGGCCTATGCTTAACATCTGGTGGCAATCCTGTCATAGGAGGCCATTTGTCTATCTTTGAAATGTAAAGTCGCCCACTGGCTCACTCCCACTGCCTTCCCTTGTATTACCTTATTTGGTTCTAGTAGCTCCTTGGTAGCGAAAGCCTGGATGACACTTAGAGCCTGCCCTACAGAGTCCTAGTGTGTCTGTGCTTGACTCCCAGGCCTGTCTCCTGAAAGCTGGTGTCCACTGTTTGTGATACTGTCAGCCTTGTGGCCAGGCTCTGAGCTCTGATTCCCTCGTGACTCTGCTGACCTTCTTTCTTGCCTGTGGAAATGGCCCCTAGATCACTCTTCTCTTCTAAGGTCTTTCTCTTCCGTATGTTCTCTAAACAGCAAGCAGCATTCCAGTATGAACAGCATCTATGGGCTCGGTTGCTCTGAGATACTTGTTGCACAGACACATGGTTTGGGTTTTCTCATCCTGAAAGAATGTTTGCTTTGTGAGTTCCATGCCACAGTTTATTAAATGAAGTAGTCTTCTAGAATTTCTAACTGGTTTCCATCTTCCTCCCATTTTGTTGTGTGCAGCCCAAATGCAGATGGTCTCCACTTAGTTTCCCTGTTTTTGTCATTGACTATGCTGTCTTCTCACTGCGGTTTGGTTTCCTGTCCAAGGATAAGAATGGTTTGTCTGTCAGTGGAGCAGAGATAGCATGCACTAGGAGGTGACTGGGTTCTCACCAGAGGTACGAGCAAAGTGAGCATCTGTACTGTGTGTCCCTCTGGGGGAATCCCATTGACTCAATTCTCAAGTGGCTTTTGCACCTTTGGACTTTATTCTCCAAAAGGTGTGGATTTTTACTACATATAATCAGACCCAGAGTACATTTAGTTTATGATTCAGATTGTTCTTTCAAAGACTTTTTTTAAGCTAGGGGTTATGCTTCCCCCAACCCAAAGTGTTTTGTTGTTGTTTGTTTTGTGTTTTGTTTGGGGAGGGTTTTTTTGTCTTTTGGATTTGTTGTTGTTATTTTTTGAGACAGTTTTAAAACATCCAAAACAGAATCTCATAACCTGGAACTTCCTGCGTAGACCACGATGGCCTTGAACTCATAGAGTTCTGCTTGCCTCTGCCCCCTGGGATTTTTTAGGCAGGGTCTCTCTCTGTAGCCTAGGGTGACCTGGGACTTACTATGTAGCCTAAACTCGTTTGGAACTTGCACAGGTCCTTTTGCCTCTGAAGTGCTAGGATTACAGATGTCCATCACCATGCTTGGTTCTGGGAGCTGCTTATTGTCCTTCCCCTGATGAACTGTGCACCTAGATGTAATGGCGTCATTCAAGGACTTCGTGGCCCTCCCTGTTAAGGCAGATGTTTAGGGTTCCTGGACTATTTGTTTCTCTGCTCCAGTTGGGTGATAGGGTGTGTTGCATGGCTTTTCCTAGGGCACTGGGAACAAATGTCTATACCTTAGGTATGACACCAATAATTGACCAAAGGAAGAAAATCCAGTCCAGCTTAGCTTGGTGAACTTGATTTTAACTGGGGTTACTTACAGAAGATGGGTGAGGGGTTATTTCTAGGAACACGTACAACTTGCAGGCATCTCCATCACAGAAGCATTTTCCCCAAAGCAATCATTAACCGTTCATATGTCCTTGAGCAGGGAAGGAGCCTTGTGTGCTGTTCACCGCTTTCATAAGTGAATTAAAGTAGACTCAATCTTGCAGGATATCATTGAGGGCAGTGACACCTGATCTGACTTTAAGACAGCAATGGCAATGTAATACTCAGAGGACAGAGTTCCACAGCAGGGTGATGATTTCATTGTGAATATGTACTTTTTGTACAATAGTTTGTAATGTTTATTCAGTCAGTAAGTCAGTCACCAGTCAGTCATTCAGTCATTTGTTATTTTGTCATACAGGATAAAACTCTGAGTTTTATTCCTAGACCTCATAATTAGCTGTGTCCAGTATGTTTATATACAAGGCTTCTCAGGGCCTTGCACATGCTAGGCAGACACTGTAACCTGCAGTCTCTGAGGCACTGTGAGCTCTTTGCTTCCTCCAGTTAGTGCTTATCCACAAGTGGGAAGGTCTTTTTCTAAGTCTGTAGGGAAGGCGTGTAGAAGCCAAGTCTATTACCTGAGAGTGTTAGAAACAGGCGGCTCCTTAACTACCACATCCCCAGAGCTGAGTATCAGGGGCAGCGAGTGGCCAGGTCTGTCTGTCTGGTATTGTTCAGCACCTTGGAAAGTTGAGTCAGATACTGAGAGCAACTACTTTGGAATTAAATTGTATTAAGCTTAAGTTCATATTGTACTAGAAGCTACTATAGGAATAATTGTCCTTTTTGCTTTCTGTAGGATATGGAACTTGGAACTCTGGGACAAATAGAGGCAAGTATCTGGCCATACTCCTCTCCTTTGGACGGTACCAGTTATATTTCTCTAACTGCCCTTGTGGTCAAGCAGGGTTTAGGTGGGTGTCTCCAGGGCTAGCACAATGAGAAGGCCTACCCAGCCTCAAGTGGCTAAGCATTCCCCTAGCTTGTTTTTGACCAAAACCACTTTTTTTTCTGTTTGTGTCTGCTTCCTCCTCCCTTATCCCCACCCCGGCTATCTCTACCCCTCTGTCTCCCTATCTGCAGGCTACGAGAACTATGGTTATGGCTATGGCTATGGCCAGGATAACACCACCAACTATGGGTATGGTATGGCCACTTCACACTCTTGGGAAATGGCTAGCTCTGACACAAATGCAAACCCTAGTGCCTCGGGTAGCGCCAGTGCCGATTCCGTTTTATCCAGAATTAACCAGCGCTTAGATATGATGCCGCACTTGGAGACAGACATGATACAAGGAGGTGTGTACGGCTCAGGTGGAGAAAGGTGAGTTGGGGTGCTGCTAGGGGCTAAGGTTCTTCAGGGTTAACACTCCTGTCTGCTGGAATCTTTCCGGAACACTCCTTGGTGTCTGCTTTTTCTCTCCTTGCTCTGTGCTTCCCTTTCTGACCTGCCGTCTTCCCTGCTGACCCCCATGGCCAGCTCCCCTGTGTGCGGGGAACAAGCAGGCCCCAGTTGTCTTTACCAAACCCACAGAATGGCTCCTTAGGAGTAGAGTACCATGACAGTTAGGTATTCAGTCTAAATTTTAAATCTTGCATAGTGCCAGGGCAGGGCAAATTGGGTTTGCTGAGAAGGATGAGATAAGCCTTTGGGGCTAACCTCTGGGAGCCCAGTCATCTCCACCCAAGAGGTTAGGCAGATAAGAGTACTTCATGGCCACTTGCTGGTGTCTTATAAGTGTGTACTTGTTGAAAGCATCCCTGGGGCAAACTTTTGTCCTGGTTTTATAGATAGGGCTAATGAAGTGCAAGCAGGTCACAGCCTTCGCCTGAGTGTAAATAAATGAATGGTAGGACTGCGCCTTACCCTCAAATCTGTCCCACTGCAGAGGATCCTCCATGTGTGTGGTCATTGGCTGAACTGGTTTCAGTTTGGTTCAGGAGTGCTTATGCCATAGTAAGAAGGGCACATACATTTCTAGCATAGGATGAAGGGACACTGGATAGCTTTGAATGATAGATGAGGAAGACCAGACAGTGAGGAGGGAGGGGCTGGTCTGGTGGCTGGGAAGACCAAATAAAGCCCCAGGGCTCCTGAGGAAGAGCAAGAGACTTGGCTTACATGGTCCACACTGCTGCAGGGCAGCTTGCTATACCGTGGTGCCTTGGAAGTGGTGCCTGGAATAAATGTCAGATGCCTTATCTTTTGCAAGTGTTGATGCTTCCCAGTGAGGCTTGGAGAAGAAAGTGCAGAGAGGGCCCTGTACCTGTGAGGTGTGTGGGAAGTAAGCCTAAGCCCGGGCTATAGTTGAGGGTAAACCATCACTGTATCTCTGTCCTAGGCAAGCGGTCCAGCCTCCTTATTAGGTGCTGTGTTGAGTTTTTTGTTTGCCTGTTTTCAGTGCTAGAGCTAGAACCCCCAGCCTTGAAGCTGGGCAAGTGCTCTACAGCTGAACTACAAACCCAGCCTTTTCTGACCCTTGGTAAGCTCATACTATCTCCTAAGAAATGTTCCACATTTCGTATCACTTGTTCTGGGTAGTAAGAGCTTTACAGGATTTAAAGGTACCCCCAACCATCAAAGATGAAACTAGCCCAGTGTTCTCATAGGTACTGAAAAAGCATTCATTGTGCTTGGCTCTGCTCATAAGGAATAGCTTTGGCCATTGTAATTACCATAGATTAAGTACTCTTGAAAGGCTGGGAAGCAGCCTTGAACTCAGTTGGATAAGAGCTATCCTTCCATCTGTCACTCTTTAGGGTCCCCAAACAGGTGCATGGCTCTGTTCAAGTTCCCCATGAGGAGCTCTTGCTGCCTCTGATCTTCTCCTGTGTGGTTTTTCTGAACAACAACAAGCCTATCTTACAGAATTTTCTGTTGGGCTAAGACTGGGAGTGACTGAGCAGGACAGGGCAAGAGCAATAGGCTAGGCCATTTGGAGTTGAGGAACTCCAAGGGCCTCTCCCTGATGCTTGCCATGTGTCTCCACAGATATGACTCCTATGAGGCCTGTGACTCAAGGGCCATCCTGAGTGAACGAGACCTCTACAGGTCTGGCTATGACTATGGCGAGCTTGACCCTGAGATGGAAATGGCCTATGAGGGCCAATACGATGCCTACCGTGACCAGTTTCGAATGCGTGGAGGAGATACATTTGGTCCAAGGGCTCAGGGCTGGGCCCGGGATGCCCGGAGTGGACGGCCAATGGCCTCGGGCTATGGGCGCATGTGGGAAGACCCCATGGGGGCCCGGGGCCAGTGCATGCCTGGTGCCTCCCGGCTGCCTTCCCTCTTCTCCCAGAACATCATCCCCGAGTATGGCATGTTCCAGGGCATGCGTGGTGGGGGTGCCTTCTCTGGTGGCTCCCGATTTGGCTTTGGATTTGGCAATGGCATGAAGCAGATGAGGCGGACCTGGAAGACCTGGACCACAGCTGACTTCCGGGTGAGTAAGCTGGCATACCTCTCCTGACCTTTGCTGGGGTATGGCTACCACCTCTAACTTGGCTCATTCTTTCTGACCCAGACAAAAAAGAAGAAGAGAAAGCTGGGTGGCAGTCCTGATGAGCCAGACAGCAAAGCTACGAGAACAGACTGCTCAGACAACAGTGACTCGGACAATGGTGGGTTGGGCAGCCTGGGCTCCTGCTCCCTGCTCCCTGTCCCCAGGGGGCCCCTGGACTGAGCTGACTATTCTCCCTTTGCAGATGAAGGCACTGAGGGGGAAGCTGCAGAGGGTACTGAGAGTGCTGAGGCTATGGAGAAAGGTTCCCGAGCAGTAAGTCACCCTGGGCCCCAGGCTCTTGCTTTCTGCAGGTGGGGCCTAGGAGGCTTTGCTACAGGGGTCACGGGCAATGTGGTGTCACCTGTATGCACGGGTGGTGAGTGGCTAGCACACTAGCAGTGTGTTTCCTTGGGAGAGATGGGGATATGCAGGCCTCTGTGCAGCAGATGATGGGAAGGGGATGATGCTCCTGGTCCTGACCCTTAATCCTTTAGAGCCAGTATAAGTAACTGCCCTTTAAAAAGTGGAATTTTAAAATTGTGTGTTAGGAAGGAGAGGACGAGGAGGGAAAAGAGGATGGGAGAGAAGAAGGCAAAGAAGATTCAGAAAAAGGTAAGTTTTCCAGGGGTGCCTAGGTACTGGGGAGGCTCTTCCAGGTGCTTGTAGGGGGAGGGATCCAGCTGAGGGCAGGGTTGTAGCAGAAATATGGCTGGCTGGGGACCTTCCTTATGGGACTAGGTATTTATAGGAACGGCCTCATCTTATTTGTGCCCTCCCAGTCTGCCTGTTCTTCCTAAGCGGAGGTTATGGATAGTGTGGCCCCCAGCCTAGCACTTTGGTTTTGCCTTCAGGTGGGGGCAGCAAGCAAAAGATGTGGGGAGCCCCAGGCACACCCCCTTCCCTTGGTCCCTCAGTAACACACAGTTCCGAGTCCTCAGTGGCTGGTGTCCGAGCTGGGACCCTTGGTGCAGTTTTTACGGCTCTGGTTTGCGTGTCCTCTCCCTTAGCGCCTCTCCAGCCCTTGTTGGGAGTCCGTGTCCCCCCACCTGAGTGATGAGCGCCAGCAGGTACCTAACAGTAAATCCAGCCTCAGCCCACTGTTGCCGCGGTGCCCGGTGGGGGGTGGGCAGGGCCATGTGATCGGCCTCCCTGCATCCCGCCACCCAGTCCCTCTGAACACGCCTGTGTTCCCACCAAGACAGCCTGTCTTTGCCTTCTAGCTTCTCTGCACCCACTCTGCAGAGAGTGAGCGTGTTCCGGAAAATAGAGGGGTCAGCACGCGTACCCCTCTCCTGGTGCCTAAGCCAAATCTACTTCATGCTCAGCCCAGGGCACCCAGCCCTGCTCATGGCCTGAGGCTTTATGTGTACAGCTGCTCTCAGATGGACCCTCTGGAGTGGACAGCGGGTGATTCAGCCACAGGCCACAGGGTCTAATCTCTTAGAGTCCTGCTCGTAATTCTGCCTTTCTATTACCACAGGGGCCCTGACCGCCCAGGATGAGAGCAGCCAGGCCAAGCGCAAGTTGCAGGCAAGCAAGAAAAGCCAAGACAAGCAGAAAAAACGACAGCGAGATCGTATGGTGGAAAGGTAACTGTCTTCCCTCCGTCCCCCTGACTGCCTCGCTCTGGGGCTGCTACCAGGAGAGCAGGGCCATAGCTCTGCCATCTCGCCGCCCTCTGGCCTCCCTTGGGAGCCGCCACCTGCTCTGCTGTGCATGGACCCTGCTTCCCGCCAGGCCCAGCTCCCAAGTCCTGACTCGTCCCCTGCCCCTCTGTGGCCACCTGGCGACCGCTGCCATCTATGGCCTGAGACCTGGCACTGCTCAGCACCATTACCCAGAAGTTCCAGCGCTAGGTCACTCAGCGCACAAGCCCTGAGGTGCGCAGGGGGCCCGATGCCCCTGAGGGAGGGGGCCAGCTCATCAGAGACTCAAGGTCCAAGGCGCCTGTGCCACCCCAGCTAGCTGCCAAGAGGCCGCCGCCGTGCCCAGGAGAGATGACAGCACCAGTGGGCTGTGGCAGCCTCTGGGTCTGCTGTTGGCCCTGCCCACCGGCCCTCTCAGGCCGGGCCTGTCTGTGGCTGAGCCCTTCACGCCCCTTGGTCGGGTCTGTCTGCCCTCAGGGCTCCCGCACTGGCGCTTGCCTCCTCCGCCTCAGACTCTTGCTCTTGCTGGACCTTCCACTCAGCCTCGCCGGCGCCCGGCCCCTGGGCTCTTCAGACAAAGCTGACCCCGTGGCCCAGATAAGGACGTCCGGCAGAGGTAGGGACCCGCCCCGAGGCCTCGGTGGCGGCTGGCCTCCTCCGCCCCTTGCCACGGCGGCCTGTTCCAGCCCAGGCCCTAGACCCCAGGCTTCTGCTGTGGACACGAGGCCCAGACAGAGCACCTCGCCCAGTGATTCCAGGCTGCCCTCTGGCAGGCCAGGCGGGCACCCTCCTTCCAGCTCAGACTGGTCTCTTCTTGGAAGAGGAAGATGAGGCAGCAGGTGCCCAGGCCTGCTGCCTCCCATCCCTCCTGACACCACCCCCAGGCATTCTGAGCAGAGGATGGGCTGGGCCTTTGAGTCCCCCCGACCCCAGAAGGAAGATGCAGCACCTTTTCAGGCACTGCCTCGGGACTGCGTACTCCACTCTGCACCTCAGAGCCTCCTGGCTCTCGCCAGGGCATCCTTCCTTCTGGTCCCCATCTGGGCCAAATGTACCAGCTCCTGCCCAGCCTTGGTAGAGAGGCCCTCCGACAACCTTCCAGCGACTCTTGGCCTGTTGCAGCAGCAGCTGCCTCGGGTCCCAGCCTCCTGCCTGTGGGAAGGAAGAGTTCTTCCCCTAACCCCTACGTTGCTGTAACTGCAGCCTGCTCCTGACCCTATCAGTCCCAGCCTACCCCTCTGCTGGGACTGCACTTCAGATCGAGGCCTGTTTCAAGGCCTGCAGCTGGGTTGGGTGAAGTAGCAGTGACATTTCCTGGGACCCTTGCAGCCTCATCTGCTTCTTTCCCTCCTGTGGCAGGATCCAGTTTGTGTGTTCTCTCTGCAAATACCGAACCTTCTACGAGGATGAGATGGGTAGCCACCTTGATAGCAAGTTCCACAAGGAACACTTCAAATATGTAGGCACCAAGCTTCCCAAGCAGACTGCTGACTTCCTGCAGGTAAGCTTCTGAGTAGCACATCTGCTGCTAATGTCTCCAGTCTCTGGCACCCCTGGGCAGCTGACACAAACATCTGTGTCTCTGATAGGAATATGTCACCAACAAGACCAAGAAGACAGAGGAACTCCGAAAAACTGTGGAGGACCTTGATGGTCTGATCCAACAAATCTACAGAGACCAAGATCTGACCCAAGGTGAGGAGGTTCCATCCCACCAGGATGGCTGCCACCAGGTAGGCCCTGCCTGCCCTTCTCTGCTTCTCAGAGCAGTGACAGGATGTCCCTCTGTTCGCTGAGTCTCAGGCTCCTGTAGAAGTGGCAGGGGAAGTTAAGCTCGTCTGATGTCTTTGGCACTTGAGACCATGATGACTGCTTTCTTCCGCCCCTACAGAAATTGCTATGGAGCATTTTGTAAAGAAGGTGGAGGCAGCCCATTGTGCAGCCTGTGACCTCTTCATCCCCATGCAGTTTGGAATCATCCAAAAGCATCTCAAGACTATGGATCACAACCGGAACCGCAGGGTGAGTTGGGGCCCAGGTGTCCTTTTCTGGGCTTGTAGCCTCTGCTTACCCATGAAGGACTGTGAGGGAGGCAGGGGCAAGAAGGAAGGCCAAGGAGATACATGTAAACTATTTGACAGATGTGACATTAAACTGGACTTTTGTCCTTTTTTTGTTTGTTTGTTTGTTTTGGGTTTGTTTTTTTGGTTTGGTTTGGGTTGGGTTGGGTTTTTTTGAGACAGGGTTTCTCTGTGTAGCTTTGGAGCCTGTCCCAGAACTCAATCTGTAGACCAGGCTGGCCTCGAACTCACAGAAATCTGCCTGTCTCTGCCTCCCAAGTGCTGGGATTAAAGGTGTGCACCACCACCGCCCGGCTGAACTGAACTTTTAAGGAGCACCTTGGGATATGGGTCCTTCATATACACAAGGATCAACAGCTAAATTAGTTTCAGAAAACAAAGGCCAACAAACAGTACTAATGTGGCTAAAGGAGAGAAGGGAAGTAACTTCAGAGGCTTGCTTCTGTCGTTGGCAGTGTTCAAGTAGTCGAGTGAAAGTACCAGTGAGTGATGAACTAGAGACATCTGCCATGAAGGATATAGGAAGCTGGTCTGGGGCCATGTGGATAAGAATGACTTTGGGAATGAAGAAGAGAAATGCTGGCAAAATACAGGAACAAGACATTGGCCTGTGGGAGGGCACCAGGAGCCTTGGATGATTCCCGTTCCCAGGAACTGAGTAGACGGTGGTGCTGTTAGGGCTGTGGACAGAAGGACATGATATGTGATGCAGGGAAAGAAGCACACTTAGTAAGAAAGTGGGTACATTGTACCTCCGTTTCCAGTGTGTTCCCAGGCCTTTTTTTTTTTTTTAAATTATGCCCCCTACCCGCTGCGCTGCTAGGTCGGCCCACTAGAGGCCGGTGCCGAGTCCCCTCCGCCCATGCCAGCTCGCCGCATCTACCACTCGGGTTTATATGTTCCCAGGCCTTTCTGAGGCCAAATTAATGGTGTTTGTTTTGATGGTGTTTTGTTTTGTTTTGATCTTATAATATAATTACATCATTTTCTCCCTTTTTTCCTCCCTACAAATCTTCCATTTGCCTCCTCTACTTTGCCCTCTTTCAAATTCATGGCCTCTTTTTCTTTAATTGTTGTTACATATGAGAACGTGTGTGTGTGTGTGTGTGTGTGTGTGTATGTGTGTGTGTGTGTGTATTCCTAAGTAGATAAATGCAACCTTCTCAGTCTGCATAATGTTATTTGTATGTTTATATCTTCAGAGCTGATGTAAAATTAGGTAACCAAGTACTGCACTCTTCCCTAGGGAAGACTGTTTCTCCCATTCTCAGCATGTTTTAGTTGCCTGTAGTTCTTGGTCTAGGTTGAGGCCTCTTGAGTTTTCCATTTCACATACGCATTATCTATTGGTTTCATCCTGTCCTTTTCAAATAACGTTTAGGCAGCCATGTTATGAGACTTCATGGATGTAGCTTCTGATATTTCTAGAAGATCCAATCTCAGCAAATTCCCTGTTCCTTTGGCTCTTACAGTCGTTTCACTCCTTCTTCCTCAACGATTCCTGAGCCTTAGACACAGAAGTTTTGTTGTAAATGGATACGCTGGGACTGGGCTCCACAATCTGCATTTTGATTGGCTGTAGTTCTCTTTAATGGTCCCTGACTCTTACGAAGAGAAGTTTCCTTGATGGGGAGTGGAGACTGCACTTAAGCAGTGGGGACAAGGACAAGGATTTAGAATGTAGTTCAGGATGATGCTGTAAGAGTAAAGTGGTGGATGTAGGCTCTCCTCCGAGATCCATGACTTCACCAGCCTTGGTAGTTGTCTGGGTTTCTAGTACCAGGCATGATTTCCCTCCTGTTGAACAGGCCTTAAGTCCCATTAGGGAGGGGAGGTTATGGAAGATGGAGAATGCATGACATTAATAAAATGTAGGAAAAATTAGCAATAGCTAAGAAAATATAAAGTCAGAATTGACATAGAGATTTTGCCTTTGATGAAATTACAGGTGAGGCAATTTTAATGCAGTTTAAATGCAACATGTTTGAAAGTTTCAGACTAGCCAGATATGATGGTGGGTTCACACCTGTAATCCCAGCATGTGGGAGGCCCAGGCAGAAGGGTTGTTAGCTCCAGGCCAGCCTGGGCTACAGAGTAAAGCTCTATTTAGAAAGAAAAGTATGTTTCAGACTAGAGAAGGACTAGAAAAACCTATATATACTAATATTTTGGTAACTGATTACTAAGTTGTAATTGAGGTACATCTATAATAATAATAATAACAACAACAGCATCACAATCTGTCCATTTTACAATATACAGATTGTGGAAAGCTGGTGGCACACCTTTAATCCCAGCACTTGGGAGGCAGAGACTGGCAGATCTGAGTGAGTTCCAGGACAGCTAGGGCTATTACACAGAGAAACCCTGTCTCAGGGGAAAAAAAAATGTACAGTTTAATCTGGGTTGGTGGTACACACCTGTAATCCTAGCACTGGAGAAACTGAGAAGGATTGTAAGTTTAATTCAGCCTGAACTACATTAGACAGTGTCAGGAAGAAAAAGAAGAAAGGAGGGGAGGAAGGGAAGGAGACTGGGAAGGCAAGGGTAGAAGGGTAGCTCAGTTGATAAAGAGCATGGTGTGCAAGGGTGCAGACCTGTGTTCCGATCACTGACAGTAGATGTTCCTTGGCTTGCTTGGCTGGTGGCCATGTCTTCTGGGAATTTACAAAGCTTTCTTTTCTGTATGATTCTCCTGTGTGGCTTTGTTTGTTTGTTTTTGTTTTTCTGAGACAGGGTTTCTCTGTGTAGCCTTGGCTGTCCTGGAACTCACTCTGTAGACCAGGCTGGCCTCACACTCACAGAGATCCTCCTGCCTCTGCCTCCCAAGTGCTGGGATTAAAGGCTTACAGCACCACTACTATTCTATGTAGTTCTTATAAGGGCACTTGTCACTGGATTTAAGAACTACCTAGGTAATTAGATTAGTTACTTTTCTCATTGCTGTGACCACTTAAAGAAGGTAGAGTTTATTTTGTTTCACAGTCCAAAGGGACAGTCCATCATGGTGGGGAAGCCATGTTTAGCAGGAGTTTGAGACAGCTAGTCACATTACATAACACCATGGAAACAGCCAGTCTTGGCTTCTTATCTCAGGTCCCAGGGACACAGAGACAGGTAGATTCCTAAAGCTCTTTGATCAGCCAGTCTAGATAAATTGATGAGCCTCAGGTTCAATGAGGGATCCTGAATCAAAAAAAAAAAAAAAAAAGGTGGAGAGTGATAAAGACAGATAGTACACATACACTAACTAGTACACACGTGTACACACACTACATACACATCCTATATAGACACAATTTTTTTTTTTTTTTGAAATTAGAATTCAGTGGTTTTGAGTCGATCCCACAGACCACAGAGTTCTGCAACCACACCACAGTTGATTATAGAATATGTTAGCTGTCACCCACCCCTAATGTTTTATCCAGCTCTGGTCCTAGGGAGTTTCCCGTTTCCTGTGTATTTACCTATTTCTAACATTGTTTATAGATTCTTATACAATGCATGGTCTGTAATTGCTTCTTTCTCTGTGAGCATGGCATTTTCAGGGATCTCTACATTGTAGCATGTACCAACTTCATTCTTTGTATGAATTAATATATTCATTGTTTAAATATACTAGGTTTTTCGTTTTGTTTTGTTTTGTTTTTTTTAAATACACTCATCTTAGGCAGTGGTTCTCAACCTTCCTAATGCTGTAACCCTTTAATACAGTTTCTCTTGTTGTGGTGACCCCCAACCATAATATTATTTTAGTTGCTACCTCATAATAATTTTGGTATTGTTATGAGTTATAATGTAACTTTGCTATTGTTAAGACTCATAATGTAAATATTTGATATGTGACCTCTGCAAAAGGGTCATTCAATATCCCCAAGGGGTCATGACCCACAGGTTGAGAACCATTGTTCTTAGGCATTTGGGTTTCCACCTTTTAGCTATAATGAATAATGCTCTTGGGAATATTTATTTACAGGTTAATGTGTGGACATGTTTTTTATTTCTCTTAGCTATATACCTAGGAATAGAATGTCTGTATTAAAGTGTAATTCTTAATTGCTTTAAGCAGCTATGAAATTGTTTTCCAAAGTTGCTGTACCGTTTTATATGCTCACAGGCATCATGGGAGTGTTCCAGCTTCTCTATAGTCTCACCAGTGTTATTAGTTTGAGACAGATCTCAATAGCCCAAACTCACCTGTCTAGGTAGCCGAACTCCTACTCCTCCTGTCTGGAATTATAACCATGTGCCCCGTGCCAAGTTGACATAGTGTTGGAGATGGAACTATGGCTTTACTAGGCAAACAAGCAGTCTGCCCGCTGAGCTACACCCCCAGCCTTTTCAACCATGTTTACTGCCTAACACCTGGTCTAGCCATCCTAGTGAGTAAAAAGTTTATTCTTGGGTAAAAGTCTACTCAGGTTCCTAGATCATTTAAAAATTGTGTTCTTCTCAGTTATTAGGGTTTTGTATTGCTTTTAGATGTTTTTTTATTTGCATTGCTGAGGATTGAATTTAGGACCTTGTTCATGCTAAGCTAGCACTCTACTAACTAAGCTATATCCCCAGTCTTATAATTCTTGGTATATTTGAGACACATATCTCTTATAGGATTTGCAAATACTTTTCCCATTTTTTGGGTTTTTCCACTTTATTTTTTCCAGACAGGGTATCACTGTATAGCTCTGGCTGTCCTGGAATTCACCATGTAGACTAGGCTGGCCTCAGAGAGATCCATCTGCCTCTTTCTCCCAAGTGCCAGGATTAAAGGCATGTACCACCATGCCCGGCTATTTTTTTCACCTTCTTAATATGTCTTTTACTTGACAAAAGGATTTGTTAGTTTATTGTTGTTTTAAATTATTTAAATGTTATTTTTAAATGTGTGTGTGTGTGTGTGTGTGTGTGTGTGTGTGTGTGTGTGTGTGTGCGCGCGCGCGCATCTGTGGAAGCCAGAAGAGAGCATCAGATTTCCTGGAGCTAAAACTACAGGTGGTTGTGAACCACCTAAATGTGAATACTAGGAACACACTCGGGGCCTCTGAAAAACCAATTAACCCTTAACCCTCGAGTCATCTCTCTAGCCCCTCACAAATGGTTTTTGTTTGTTGGTTTGCTTGCTTACTTGTCTGTTTTGCCATGCTGGAATTGAGCAAACCTACAACTTTGTACATATAGGCAAGCATTTTACCACTGAGTGACATCCTCACCTGTTTTATTTTGAGGCATGATCTTACAGTGTAGGTCAGGCTGGCCTGGAATTTGCTTGGCTGCCCCTAAATGGCCTAGAACTGAAAACCTTCTTGTTCCAGCCACCTGATTACTTGGATTACAAGCATGCACTGTCATGGCCAGCCAAAAGTTTAATATTGATAAAATCCACTGTCTCTGTTTCTCCTTTTTTTGTTTATGCTTAGGGTGTTATTGTCTAAAAATGCACTAAACTAAGGTCATGTAGGACCTCCACCTCCATTCCCACCCCATTTTGAGATGGAGTCTCACTATGTGTATGTCTCTGGCTGGCCTTGAACTTGGCTGTGTAGAAAGATTAGCTTTGAACTTGTGGCAGTCTTCTTGTCTCTGCCTCTTGAGTGTTAATATTCCAGGTGTGAGCCACTGTGCTTAACCCTTGAGTTTTCTGGTTTCACTGTTTACAGTTAGGCCTTAATCCACCATTTAATTGTTTTATTGTATAAGGTCAGGACCTAATTTCATTCTTTTGCATGTGAATATACAGTTATCCCAGTACCACTTGAAGGACAGTTCTCTTCCCCTGTAAATGACTTTTGCCCCATGTAGAAAGTTGACCATAACTGTATGGGTTTGTTTCTGGACTCTAAATTCTATCCCATTGTTGTTGGTTCTTTTTTTTTTTGGGGGGGGGGGTTGTTTATTTGTTGTTGTTGAGAGGAATTTTCACTCTAACTTGGGCTAGTCTCGAACTAGAATTATTATTTGTGTCTCTGCCTACATGCTGGACTTGTTCTGTCTTTATATTAGCTGGTACCATAACTTCATGATTAAATTTAAACTCGACACTGTTTTCAAGAATGATTTGGCTATTGTATGCTATTTGGTTTTTGGATTAACTTGTCATTTTCTCTGAAAAACCTTGTTGGTATTCTAATAGAATTATGTTGACTTTCAGATGAATTTGGGAAGTCCTATTATTTTACAATATTGTTTTCTGTTACTTCTTGGTACCGTGGGCAGAGTTTAGTTTTACAGTGCTGTCTTCTAATTGATGATTATTTGTCGGGGGTTGTTCGTTTGTTTTTAATCTCTCTTTCCTTTCAAGGGTGTTTTCAAGGGTATGGTGGCACTTAAGAGGCAGAGGCAGGCCAGTCTCTGAGTTCAGAGCCAACCTGGTCTACTGAGCGAGTTCCAGGACAGCCAGAGCTATGCAAAGAAACCCTGTCTCATAAAAACAAAAACAAAAAAAGGCATTATGATGAAACTGACATCCAGTTACTGTCATGGATTGCTTCCTGTTTGCTATTGTTTAGGGGTTTTTTGTTTGTTGTTTTAAACATGGATCAGTTTCCTTTGGATATCTCATAATCTAGATGTGGTTTACATTGTGACTGACCTCTCCGAGCACTGATCTTCACCCTTCACATATGTAGCATCTTGTTACTCTTTGCTTACCTGTGTGTTTGATGACTAGCCAAATTCTGTTTTGTTTTTTTCCTTTCTGTGGGTGTTGGAGTTAGACTCCTAGCCTTGTACATTCTAGACAAGCTCTCTACTACTAAGCTACATTCTCAGGACATGCCAAATTCTTTAGTGAAGTATCTGCTAATGAGGTCTCTTTCATCCCTATAGTGAGAATTTGATGTTATCCTCTGAGGGAGGAAAACATGGGTATGTTACTGCTACCACAAAATGAACCACCTAGAGTGGGTTTTTTTTTTGTTTTGTTTTGTTTGTTTTTGGTTTTTCAAGACAGGGTTTCTCTGTGTAGTTTTGTGCCTTTCCTAGAACTCGCTTTGTAGACCAGGCTGGCCTCTAATTCACTCACAGAGATCTGCCTGCCTCTGCCTCCCGAGTGCTGGGATTAAAGGCATGGGCCACCACCACCCGGCACCTAGAGTGGTTTTAAGCCATCTATCTCTTTCCTAGTCACACCAGCTAATGAACTACATTAATTTCAGCTGGTTGGTTGTTCTTTTGTTTTTAGCTGTGCCCTGGAATTGAACTTGCTTTCTAATCTGAACTGGTTAAATCCTGGCTCTTGGACTGAGGTGTGGCTCAGTGGTGGCATGTCTCTCTAGCATGTATTAATACCCTGAGTTCAGCACCCATTTAACCCAGTTTCGGCTTCTTACGGCGTTAGTTTTTGAAATTATTATCTGAGATTTATTCTCAATCCAGGGAGGCTGTTCTTAGCTCTTGTGCTGGTTCTTTGTGGCAACATAGCCAGCCTCAAGTTGATTTCTATCACTCTATCTTCTAGACTCCTTTCTCCACATTCTCCATTGGCTTGAGAGCCCTTCATCTTGAACTTCATTCTTTTTTTTTTTTTTTTTTTTGGTTTTTCGAGACAGGGTTTCTCTGTGTAGCTTTGCACCTTTCCTGGAGCTCACTTGGTAGCCCAGGCTGGCCTCGAACTCACAGAGATCCGCCTGGCTCTGCCTCCCGAGTGCTGGGATTAAAGGCGTGCGCCACCAACGCCCGGCCCTTGAACTTCATTCTTGGTGATGAAGTCAATCCTTTGGAGATGCTGAGAGTTTCGCTGCTCTGAGTGGGGGGCTTTCCCACGGCAGAATTGGAGCCGAGGCTGAAGGGTGAAGCCAGAGAAGCACTTCTCTTTGTGCTACTCCGTAACTTTTAGAGATGAAGGACATGAACTGCTGATCCTCTCTCTCTCTCAGCTTCTTTCTCAGCCGGGCCTTCCCTTATGGACGTGTGGCCCTTAGATTCTTACCATGCTGTGCCCTAAGCAAGCTTTGGCTGTTGTATGGCAACTACGCTATTATCTCTGCATCTAGAACCGAGCCTCAGTAACAGGTAGCAGAGGCAGAAAGAGAAATGTAATTATTGCTGTCACTGGTCAATTTATTAAGCATTTCTTCATCTACTGTTTGTCCTTTAGAACATTTCCAGAGACTTCAAATTACTATTTGAAGTTTGTTTTTAAGTTTTCATCACTTTCATTAGAGCTTGGAATCCACAGAGCCCTCAGGCTTTTGTGCTAGAAGTCTGTCAGCTTTAAGTAAAATTTTAGGCTTTCTGTTTGTTACTGTGTGTGTGTGTGTGTGTGTGTGTGTGTGTGTGTGTGTGTGTGTGTGTTAGGGAGGGTTGTGTAGGCATGAACAATACATGCTGGCACATATATTCCATGTGCTTTGGAGGCTAGAAGACAACAGCAGTATGTCATTCCTTAGTCACCATGAACCCCCTTCCTGCTGCCTGCCTTCTTTCCTTTCTTTTTGCTTTTGTCAGTCTCCTAACTGGCCAGAACCCACCAAGTAGTCTCAAGTGCGATGGCTAGCAAGCCCCAGGGACCAGCTTGTCTGCACTTCCCTATGCTAGGAGTACAAACACATGCCACCACATCTACTTTCTTATATAGTGTCTTAGGATTGAACTCAGATCCTCATGCGAGCCATCTCCCCAGCCATTGCTTGTGTGTGTGTGTGTGTGTGTGTGTGTGTGTTGTTGTGTTTGAGATTGGCTCTCACTGTGTAGCCTAGGCAAGCCTTCAAGTCTCGGTATCCTTGCCTCTACTTCCAAGTGCTTGGATTACAAGCATTTGCCTACTACACCCACCTATGAAGGCTTTTTAACTTTATTTTTTTTTTATTTTTTTTTTTTTTTGGTTTTTCGAGACAGGGTTTCTCTGTGTAGCTTTGCGCCTTTCCTGGAACTCACTTGGTAGCCCAGGCTGGCCTCGAACTCACAGAGATCCGCCTGCCTCTGCCTCCCAAGTGCTGGGATTAAAGGCGTGCGCCACCACCGCCTGGCGGCTTTTTAACTTTAATTCCAAAAATCAGATCAAATAATACCAAGATGAAACTATAATTAGTTTGCTATTAAAGATGGGAAGGTATAAAGTTAAACATATAGTAAATTATAATTAGCCACTGGGCAGTGGTAGCACACACCTTTAATCCCAGCACTCAGGAGGTAGAGGCAAGTGGATCTCTGTGAGTTCCAGGCCAGCCTGGTTTATAGACAAAAGAAGTACCAGGACAGCCAGGGCTGTTACACAGAGAAATCCTGTCTTGACAGTGGGGGAGGGGGGTACATGTGCATTTGTATCTGAACTGCAAGGGTGACTCAGTAAGAATCTAGCAACATTCTTGAAATAAAATACTGGAAGGGAAAGTGTACACAATGTAACAGTAATCTCTTTTAAAATTACAGTTATTCTTTTGTTTATTTGTGTATGGTGGCATGCATGTGTACTAATTCTACACACATGTGGAAATCAGAGGACAACTTTCTTGGGAGTTAGGTTTTCTCCCTCTATCCTGTTCGTCCCAGAGATAGAACTCAAGTCCCTAGACTTGGCAGGCTGTACCATCACTCACTGAAACCATCTTACCAGCCCTGTGGTAACATTCTTAGAGAAGCCAAATGATTATAGCAAAGTGATCTTAAAGTTAGTAGAACATGGTAAGGGGTAAGAAGATGGGATTTAAAATATAAAAAAATGGAATGATTAACAGTGGCCAAAATACTGGACAAAGGACAGTTGTGAGTTCAGGAACTTGCTAAGCAGACTAAAACTTACTGCAAAACCAATACAATTTAATATTTAAAAAAATGACATTGGCCAGCGGTGGTGGCTCACGCCTTTAATCCCAGCACTTGGGAGGCAGAGGCAGGCGGATCTCTGTGAGTTCGAGCTAGCCTGGTCTACAAAGCGAGTTTCAGGAAAGGCGCAAAGCTACACACAAAAACCCTGTCTCGGGAGGGGTGGGGGAGCTGATGTTGGCCAGTGATAAAAACTAGACAGAGTCTGACAAGAGCCCTGTGTGTCTCAGAACTCAGTATTTGCTTAACTCAATGTTATTTACATGCAGGTAGAACCAGAGGGGTCTGATGAATCTCTCTGAGTTTCAGAAAGCCAGTCTGGTGTTATTCTAATCTCTGTCTGGATCTGGGAAAGAACCTTATAGTTGAGTAATGAATAATTTGTCAAGGATAAGTAAAGGTGAAATAAAAACCTAAGGTTGGCTTATGTCTAGCCACCAAATGACTAAGAAGAAAACTTGTTCTGTAGAGCCCTTATGGAGGTCTGAGTGTATGTCTGTGTGAGTGAGATTGTGTGCTGAGATCAAGTCCAGGGTCTTACACATTCTATGCCAAATTATATCCTTAGTTCTGGATTTTAAATTTATTAAAAAAAAAAAAAAAAAAAAAAAGGATTTCTGGGCCATGGTTGTACACACCTTTAATCCCAGCACTCAGAGGCAAAGGCAGGTGGATCTCTGAGTTCGAGATCAGCCTAGTCTACAGAGTGAGTTCCAGAACAGCCAGGGCTACACAGAGAAACAAACAAACAAACAAAAGTAGAATTATAGACCTGTATTTCAGTTTAGTAGGAAAATACTAATGTATTTTATAAACTTGTGGAAAAGAAAGCTGTACCCCTGCTTTGTACCATGTACTGAATTCTACAGATTTTAAATGTGAAAAATAAAAAATCAGGAGATCAGAGAGAAAATTAGATCATGTGTTTACTTGGACTGTTCAAATAAATCTTCCTGAGCAGGCCAAGCAATCTAGAAGCTAAGGGAGTTGACCTTATAGAAACTCTAGACAGTTATTTCAGTGTGTACATCAGAGCACTCAGGGTTGCTGGTAACCAAGGTACCAGAAGAGGGAACATTTTTTTTATCTGACAGCAAAAATTTAACAACCAATGCTGAGAAGAGGCAGGTAAAAGGGATCTGTGTAGCCTGATCTTTCTGCCTCTGCTTCTGCAGTAGCTGGTACACATGCATTCAGGCTGTTTTCTTCCTGAGTGCTATACAGTCAGTTGTTTTAAGGCTAGTGCAGTTAAGTGTGAGTCCCTATTGGACTAGAGGCTGAAGGAGACACTAGATAATCAATCAGGCACTATCACTTGGGATTTTGTTTGTTTGTTTTTGTTTTTTTTTTTCAAGACAGGGTTTCTCTGTGTTGTTTTGGTGCCTGTCCTGGATCTCACTCTGTAGACCAGGCTGGCCTTGAACTCACAGAGATCCGTCTGGCTCTGCCTCCCGAAGGCATGTGCCACCACCGCCCGGCCCTTGGGATACTTATTTGGTTAGAATTAAAAGCACCAACCTGAAAGTATATAAGTTGTACAGTATTTTTTAAGTATTTCTCATGTTTGGTCATTATGACCAAAACCTGGAAATAGCTGTTTTTCAGCTTCTAGACACAGAGGGGCCAGGAGCGGACAATGTATTGGCCAGTGAGAATTATTGTGGAACTACAGTAGTATTCTGATTGTATGACCTTAACCTGTTACTCAGTACACTCAGTCTGTTAATAGATAAAATGTATAAAAAACCTCTGAACGCAGATGAGATGGCTAGTAGGTAAAGGCACTTGTTGCCAAGCCTGGCAGCCTGCATTTAAGCCCTGGTACATACATGATGGAAAGAGAAAACCAACTCCCCTTCATTCTTTCTTTTGTTTAATAACCACATTTGTACTCCTACCTCTGAAGAAATGACCCAGCATGTTGATATAAAGTCTTCCAGATACAGTGACTCAGATGTGATAGTGCAAATCTGCAATTCCAGCACTCAAGAGCCAGTTTATAAACCAGGCATATTCAAATGTTCCTATAATCCCAACACTTGGGAGGTTGAGGCAGAATTGCCACAAGTTTGAGACACCAGCATGGACTACATAGTGAGCTCAGATGAGCTTGTCCTACAAAATGCCTCAAACAAACAAAAAATAATCCCAAGGCAACCAAACAAGCCCCCCAAAACATGCTAAACTACCACAGCAAAACCTTGTCTCAACAAAACAAAAGGTAGAGACTTCACACTAAGCCAGCAGGGCCTGATAGGAGGAAATGCAGGGTATTCTTTTAGATTGAATGGTTTGCCTACTTCTCCACTAAATAACATAAATGCTTTCCAGTTCTCCTACAACTAGTAAATATACATATTTCTAGGGTTTCTTTTGTTTGTTTTTTGTTTTTGAGATAGGGTTTCTCTGTGTAGCTTTGGAGCCTTTCCTGGAACTCACTCTGTAGCCCCAGGCTGGCCTTAAACTCACAGAGATCCACCTGGTTTTGCCTCCCAAGCACTGGGATTAAAGGTGTGCACCACCGCCGCCGCCGCCGCCGCCGCCGCCGCCCAGCTCATATCTCTAGTTCTTAAACTCGGGATAGGAGTTACTCAGGCAAATTTGTACTTCTGGTGTATTCTCTCAAACAGCTTTCCAAAGTCTGTAACCAACTGATCCATCAGTAGAGAAGTGTCTCTTTTCAACCTTACCATTATATGTTTCTTTATGTCCAGATCCTATGAGTTAAAAGGATGCACAATTTGTTTGTTTGTTTGTTTGTTTTGTTTTGTTTTTCTTCACTGTGTAACAATCTTGGCTGTCCTGGAACTCAATTTGTAGATCAGGCTATCCTCAAACTCACTGAGATCCACCTGCCTCTGCCTCCTAAATGCTGGGATTAAAGGCGGGCACCACCACTGTCGAGTGATGCACAACATTTAAATAAAGTTTCATCTGTATTCCAGTTTTGTTTTAGTATTTTTGAGGCAGTCTTATGTAGCCCAAGGTGAACTGACTACATAGGTCAGCCTGGCCTTGAACTGGCAGTGGTCCTCCTCGATGCCTCCTGAGTGTTGGGCTTATAGGTGTGCTTAGAGTCCTTAGAGACCCTAAACAACCTCCTTGGGCTTGGTGGTGCATGCCTTTTTAGTCCCAGTACTCAGGAGGCAGAAGAAGGTGGATCTCTGAGTTTGAAGCCAGTCTGGTCTACAGAGCGAGTTCTGAGATGGCCAGGGCTATACAGAGAAACCCTGTCTCAAAATAACAAACGCGTGGCGCACGCCTTTAATCCCAGCACTCGGGAGGCAGAGGCAGGCGGATCTCTGTGAGTTCGAGGCCAGCCTGGGCTACCAAGTGAGTCCCAGGAAAGGCGCAAAGCTACATAGAGAAACCCTGTCTCGAAAAACCAAAAAAAAAAAAAAAAAAAAAAATAACAAACAAAAAACAACAACAACAAAATAAAACCACAGACAAAAAAACCAACCTCCTTGTGTGCTAGGGCAATTTGCTCCTTGCGGGGCTGTGTGTGTTTGTGTGTGTGTGTGTTTTAAGTCAAAGGACAACTTTTGGGAGTTGGTTCTCTCCTTTACCCCTTTATGGTGTGTGTGTGTGTGTGTGTGTGTGTGTGTGTGTGTGTGTGTGTATGTATCTGGGAATTGAACTTGAAGCTGCAGGAATACTAAGCAGTCTATCACTGAACACCTTCAGCTCCCTCCCCCTTCTTCTTTTTTTTTTTTTTTTATTATTCTCTGTTTGTTTTGTCTGCATATATGTATGCTCACCATGCAAGTGCCTGGTTGCCTGTGGTGGCCAGAGGGGGATATCAGATCCCCTGGAACTGGAGTTAGAGATAGTTGTTACCCACGGTATGGGTGCTGGAAATCGAACCTGAATCTTTGAAAGAGTAGCAAGTGCTTTTACCACGGAGCCATCTCTCCAGCCATCTTTTTGTTTTCTGAGACATAGTCTAAGTTGCCCAGGTAGCCTTGAACTCTGAAGTCTAGGTAGGCCTTGCATTTGGCTTTGGGTAGCTGGAGTTACAGCTTGTACTATAGTTTCTTTGTAAGCAAATCAGATTTCACATACAGTAAATGTGGTGTGGATAAATGGAGCATTTCAGCAAGATCGGACAGTCTTAGTTCCTAGTTCCATGATTTTTTTTTTTTCCGAGACAGGGTTTCTCTGTGTAGCTTTGCGCCTTTCCTGGAACTCACTCGGTAGCCCAGGCTGGCCTCGAACTCACAGAGATCCGCCTGGCTCTGCCTCCCGAGTGCTGGGATTAAAGGCGTGAGCCACCACCGCCCGGCTTACTTCCATGCTTGTAGAGTGACTGGACCTTAGGTGTAGTTATTGGTGAAATCTGAGCCTCAGCTGGGTTTGCTGGACTCCCAGAGCAGCCTCACCAGCCCTGTTTGCCCTACCCATAGCTCATGATGGAGCAGTCCAAGAAGTCCTCTCTCATGGTGGCCCGCAGTATTCTCAACAACAAGCTCATTAGCAAGAAGCTGGAGCGCTATCTAAAGGTGAGGCAAAAAGGCCAAGGCGCTGTCCTAGCCCTTGATCTCTTCGTGGGCCTCGTCCCAGTACCCCCCTGTCAATCCTTCCTCCCTTTAAGGTCTCCATCAATTTCTACAGGGTGAGAATCCTTTCACCGACAGCCCGGAGGAGGAGAAGGAGCAAGACGAGGTGGAGGGTGGCGCTCTGGAAGAGGGAGCATCAGGCGAAGCTTCAGGGCTCGCAGAGGGCGTGCCGGCACAGCCCCCGGTTCCCCTGGAGCCCGCCCCGGAGACTGCAACACCGCCACCTCCACCGCCTCCAGAGGAGGAGGAGGGCGCAGTACCCCTGCTGGGCGGGGCGCTGCAGTGCCAGATCCGAGGGATCCCGGGTCTCGACGTGGAAGACGACGAGGAGGGCGGTGGGGGTGCTCCATAACCCGTTCCGAGAGTGGGCAGGGCTCGCGTGGCCGAGGCTGGGAGCCCAGCTTAATAAAGTGCTTTCCTACCCCAGGTCTTTATTTGTGTTGTTCCTGACTAGTGAGGGCGGGGCTCTGGAAAGTGTCCGGAGACTAAGTGCGCTTGCGCGCGGGTGGACGCGCTAGAGCAGCTCACGCGTGCGCGAACCTGGAAGCTCTTGCGCACTAGCTTACCCTTGAAACCCAACTCCATAGCCTAGCAACCCGGAAGGCTAGGCGGGACGGCGGGGCGGGCTCAGTTGGAGGCCAACCAATGGCAGTGCTCAGGAGGAGAGACGTACGTCCTTCGTTTTCAGTAGCAGACGGCACGTTGAACGCATGCGTTCTGAGGAAAGCTAAGACCAGGGTCTGCTGGCGGGTCGCGTCGGAGACATGGAGCAAGGCTACGGAGGTTAGTACGGGCTATTGTGTCGCGCGGTGGTTCGCGGGCCCAGCCGGCGGCCGGAACGCACTTGCCGCAGCCCGGTCCTGCGGAGTGTCGGCCGGGACGCGCGCGCGCCGCGCTTATTGGGCCTCCACGCCATCGTTCCCGGGGCGCTGCGTGTGGATTGGCCGGCGGGACTCTGGGGGGCGGATGAGGCGCGGAGGCCGGTGCCGTGGCGGGTTTCTGCAGACGCCTTGGGCCGTTCTCACCACGCAAACCTGGAGGATCTAGTCGCGGCCCAGACGCGGTGACCCGGCGGCCTCAGTCCCGCCTTCTCTCCCGAGGACGCCACAAAATGGCGGCTCTGGGGGCGGGGCTAAAGCGCGCCGGGGTCGAGGTCTGGCTGGGGTCGCCGGGGCCGCGGCGGCAGCTGGCCGGGCCCGGGGATTCGTCTGCAGCAGGCCGTGGTTGAGAGCACGTCCGGCGGTTGTTTTCCCGAATCCTTTCGGGCTGCGCGCGGTCAGCCCAGCGGTGCGACCCCTTGAGACAACCTGGCTGGGTCTCTGCAGTGTGCGCGGCGTGTGCTGCCCTTGGGAGGCGGACTCCTCCAAGAACCGGACGTTGAGGGACAGATGCTGCGTGGTTTTGTGCAAAGCCTGATGTTCTCCAGCCAGGACCACTCATTAGTCGTCCTTCTCCAAGTGTCAGTTTACTGAGGGACTAGAACTCTTGACTGTAACGTTACGGTGGCCTGGAGGGACCAAGGGGACGGCGGGAACGTTGCCTTTCCTAATTTAAATTTCAGCATCTTTTTGCATCTAGACTTCATTTCTCGAGCTATCTGCTTTTAACCTCTAGGATTCTAGAGAACCTCCTGGGAGGCCTTTACTCTGGGCCGAAATTGACCTGTAGGAGACACCCGGAGTGGGGCTCGAAGTGGGCTCACGAGTTGTTTGCGGCTTACAGCCGCTAGAGGAAGGATCTTGAGATCCCTGGAAACTGGCCTTGGCAGAGGCCTGAGGTGTGATGAGCACATGTGCTTGGGTATCATCAGGGACAACCTAGCAGCACTCTTGATCTTTCGGATCCTAGGTCTTCCATTCTTAGCTTTAACCACCAGGTATCTGTCACAACCCTGCTGTATGTTCCTTAGATTAGAGAACTTCATGGTGACCCCCACTTTCTACCTGCCAAAAACTTTACAGCCTCATTTAAAGTACTTGCAGCCTCCCTGGCTTCTTTCTCTCAAGGACTGTTCGATGGCATTTAGACCAGTGTCGAGCCCGGCGGCGGTGGCGCCACCTTCAAACCCAGCACTCGGGAAGCAGAGCCAGGCGGATCTCTGTGAGTTCGAAGCCAGCCTGGGCTACAGAGTGAGTTCCAGGACAGGCGCAAAGCTACACAGAGAAACCCTGTCTTGAAGAATGACTAGTGTCTCACAGGACATGATTTGTGCCCAGAGGTGGACCACTTACTGTTAAAAGGGCTGCTTGCTTAGCAGGGTAGAGCAGGGACAGGAAGCCATAGCCTGCAGCGATGAGAAGACAGCCTCAGGACAGGTGATAGTTCCCTAACTTAGCTTCAGCTCCTTTTTTTTGCTCTTAAGTAGCAGTTGGGTCTGGCAGTACTTGCTGAGTGCCTGTTCTGTCAACACACTGAAGGGACTTTGTTAACGGTGGGTGAGGGATAGTCCGGATATCACTTCACTTTACCAAAGTTAGGTTGTTGACAGCTAGGGGCTGTGGAAAGCTGTGTGCGAGGCTCCAGGAGCACAGATGAAGAGAATGTAATCCCCCTTCTGTTCAGGCAGGTGTTGTAGGAGTGACGTGGTAGGCGAGGAACACTGGGGGTCAGGCTGAGGCTTGAAAGCCTGGGACATTGAGTGTTTAGTTCCATGGAAGAAAACCCTTCGGTTTGTTTCTCAGTTAATGGGGCATTTCTGGCAGCAGTCTGAGCTGTTTTCCCACTCACGTGGTGGATGGACCAGTAGGGTGGGCATTATGGCCTGATGCTGCGTAGCTGGTCCTGTGCCCTCCCAAGTTTGGTTCCCTCGTTTTCCTGCTTTACCTCAGTGCAGCCAGATAAAGTGTCATGGTCTGCAGTTGCAGGGGTGGGTGAGGGTGGTGCACTACATTCCTCCATTCTAAGTTGACAATTTCTTAGGGTTTCTCTGTGTGGTTTTGGTGCCTGTCCTGGATCTCGCTCTGTAGACCAGGCTGGCCTCAAACTCACAGAGATCTGCCTGCCTCTGCCTCCTGAGTGCTGGGATTAAAGGTGTGTGTCACTGCTGCCCAGCTTAACTTGACACTTACTTCTAAAAGGGGAAATCCTTTTAGACTTTTTGGAGATCCTCAGAACCCACATTTTCTTGGTGGTGGATAGAATCTTGACACATGATCTTTTCACAGGCTATGGAACGTGGAGTGCTGGACCTGCCAACACTCAGGGTAAGTGGTTCCTGCTTGGTGGGTCGACTCAGGGGTCCCCCACACTGGACGCCCCTTTGTAGTAGAATCCAGCATCTGCCTTCACTGGGGTACAGTTGCCCACCCGGCCTTCCTTCCTTTTTTTTTTTCTTTCTAAAAAAGGAAGCCGGGCGGTGGTGGTGGTGGTGGTGGTGGTGGTGGTGGTGGTGGTGGTGGTGGTGGTGGTGGTGGTGGCGGCACACACCTTTAATCCCAGCACTCGGGAGGCAGAGGCAGATGGATCTCTGTGAGTTTGAGGCCAGCCTGGTCTACAGAGCAAGATCCAGGACAGGCACCAAGACTACACAGAGAAACCCTGTCTCGAAGAAAAAAAAAAAAAAAAACTAAAAAAGGAAGAATGGTTTACTGCAGCCGAGCAGAGGCTGGTTAGTAAATAGAATTCTGCTTGTATTGCTCCACCACCCTCCCACTAAGTTTTCTCTAAAAGCTGAAGGGACTTAGTAGATACTTAACACGGCAAGTGGCCCCCGGTCTGGGCCCCAGTAGCTCTCACTCACCCCATTAGTCTGTGTGTACAAATGGTGCATTTCCTTTTATATTTGGTGTGTCACGGAGAGTTTTTTATTTTGGTGGTACCTTTCCTGTGACCAATTTGAGAAATAACCTTTTTTTTTTTTTCTTTTTTTTCCTCGAGACAGGGTTTCTCTGTGTAGTTTTGGTGCCTGTCCTGGATCTCACTCTGTAGCCCAGGCTGGCCTTGAACTCACAGAGACCCGCCTGGCTCTGCCTCCCAGTGCTGGAATTAAAGGCGTGCGCCACCACTGCCCCAGCAATAAAACCTATTTTTAACTCAAGAACTCAGCAAAAACAGTGAGCAGATATGGCCATGGCTTTTGTTCACCCCTGTTTTCCCAGTCTAGAACCTGCCCCACACTCAGCCCTATTCCAGGGGACAAAGGCTTCCCTTTTTTCCCCAGTGCTGGGACATAACGTGTCCCTGGCACCATTGGAGGCAAACCACTTTTCTTTTGGTTTTTCGAGACAGGGTTTCCCTGTGTAGCTTTGCACCTTTCCTGGAACTCACTTGGTAGCCCAGGCTGGCCTTGAACTCACGGAGATCAGCCTGGCTATGCCTCCCGAGTGCTGGTGTTAAAGGTGTGCACCACCACCGCCTGGCTGCCACTTTTCTTTATATCAGCTTGTGTCCCAGGAGGTGGTCTCTGAGGACACCCATGCCACATAATATGGTCTTGTTGAGTTGAGAGTTTTTTTTTTTCCACTGGTGTCCTATTGGTATGATTGGCAGTAGCTAGGTGTGGGCTCCTGGTGGGAACTGAGCCTATATAGGGGAATCCCTCTAAGGTCCAGGCCAGACTGTCCTCTCAGTTGATATTGTAGTGTAGGTCAGCATCCTGGGGACTACTGTTCACTTTCTTTCCCGAGCTTTCAGGGGAGAAGTCAGGCTTGCCTGGGAGAGAAATATTGATATTGCTTTGTGCTCATTCTGTAAAACATGAGCATGCCACAGACCACTGCCGCCACCATCACATCCTGCCTTCTGGTGCCGTGAGGGGCAGCTGCCTTAGAGGAGTTGTGGTTCTGACATTGAAGCTCCTCTGTGTTGTCTCTCCTAAGGTACATATGGAGGCGGTGTGGCCAGCTGGCAAGGTAAGAAAGAGCTGCTGAAGGGAAACTGAGCAGCCACCCGGAGGGGCTCAGGCACAGGTTCCCATTCCCGATCCCGGCTGTGTACACAGCTCTGTTGACGGCTAAGAGTTGCTAGGATGCTGGGCGCTGAGGAGCACTGGAGCTAGGCTGTGCTGGGCGCTGAGGAGCACTGGAGCTAGGCTGTGCTGAGTGCTGAGGAGCACTGAGGCTAGGCTGTGCTGGGCGCTGAGGAGCACTGGGGCTAGGCTGTGCTGGGCGCTGAGGAGCACTGGGGCTAGGCTGTGCTGGGCGCTGAGGAGCACTGGGGCTAGGCTGTGCTGGGCACTGAGGAGCACTGGGGCTAGGCTGTGCTGGGCGCTGAGGAGCACTGGGGCTAGGCTGTGCTGGGCGCTGAGGAGCACTGGGGCTAGGCTGTGCTGAGGGGGGTTTGAACCTGTTGGAGAGGGATCATGGACGTAGTGCACAGCCAGCAGCATTCAGATGTCTTTGTCAGTTCCCTGAATTGCTGTTCCAAGGTTCTCAGCCACCTCTGGCCTTGGTCGGGGAACAAATGCTGCTGTCTTTAAAGAAAGCCTGCTACTACAACCTATGTCCCCTGTCTAGTCTTGACTGTTTGTATGTCGTGGTATGATGTTGGTGAACTGTTCCCTTCTTGGCAGGCAGAGTGCTCCGGCACACAGTGATGTCATGCGCGGCCTCGTGTACTAAGGTCTGACATTGTTCCTCTTTCTTCTGATAGGTTATGAGAGCTACAACTACTACAGCGCCCAGAACACCAGTGTCTCTGCAGGAGCACCTTATAGTTATGGCCCAGCCTCATGGGAGGCTGCCAAGGCCAGTGACAGTGGCCTGGCAGCTGGGAGCCCTGCCATGCACATGGCCTCTTTTGCCCCAGAGCCATGTCCTGACAATTCTGACTCGCTCATTGCCAAGATCAACCAACGTTTGGACATGTTGTCCAAGGAAGGAGGCAGGGGTGGGACCAGCAGCAGTGGGGAGGGCATGCAGGACCGAGACAGGTGATTATCGCCTTAAACCCTTCCTGGGTTTAAGAATCGCTTTCTGGCATCATGAGGTGGGGGTGGGTACCAGTTCTTAGAAAGACCTCTTCCCTGCTCCTGTGTATTAGACGGGAGTTGGACCCTGAGGGGAGAGGGGTGCTACAATAGGACTCAAAGGCTAAGCTGTTGGCTGGTTTAGTTAATCCCACACTTCATCTTCATCTGGCAAGGGCTTCATGCTCCTTCTTGTTAGCAGTGTTTGAATGAGGGTCTTGGGCTGTTTTGCCTTCTGGGTTGGTTTGGTTTCTTGTTCTGAATGGAAGGGGATCAGCTTAATGTAAAGTTAAGCTGAGGGCTGATGATGGGGTAGCCTGGGTAAATTAGCAAATCTTCCTGCTGCTCCTAATGGGTTGTATACTTCCTTTGCAGCTCCTTCCGCTTCCAGCCGTATGAGCCCTATGACTCCAGGCCCTGTTTGCCTGAGCATAATCCCTATCGCCCTAGCTACAGCTACGATTATGACTTTGACTTGGGGGCTGACCGAAATGGTAGCTTTGGTGGGACATTCAATGACTGTCGGGACCCAACACCAGAACGGGGCTCCCTTGATGGCTTCATGAGGGGCCGGGGCCAGGGCCAGGGCCGCTTCCAGGACCGGAGCAACTCCAGCACCTTCATACGTAGTGACCCCTTCATGCCACCCTCAGCCTCCTCAGAGCCCCTGCCCACTACCTGGAATGAGCTGAACTACATGGGTGGACGTGGTCTAGGTGGGCCCTCCACCAACAGGCCACCTCCTTCCCTCTTCTCCCAGTCCATGGCCCCTGACTACAGCATGATGGGCATGCAGGGGGTGGGCGGCTTTGGTAGCACCATGCCTTATGGATGTGGCCGGTCCCAGACTCGGATACGAGATTGGGTAAGTTTGCCAAGATCTGTCGGGCCTTCTTGCTTTTTCTTCCCAACAGCTTTATTGAGGTAAAAGCTGTGTGCCTTCGTATACTTGTAAGATGCTTTTACTCCCCAGTGTACTGTTCCACTGAGTGAAGTCTACGTCACTCGTTTTTAGATCATCCCCATCGCCTCATCTGTCTCTGTCCCTGGGTTGGCCTGGTGTGGATATTTCATAGCCGCAGAATCACACATGTGGCTTCGTGTGTCTAGCTTCTTCAAGCGTGACGCTGGCATTGAACTCCAAATGTAGTATTTCTTGCTTTTTGAAGACTTCCCTGCCTTTGTTCTCTGTTCTTACAAACTCTGATCTTCATCTGTGGGGCATCTTACTGGCCCAGGTTAGCGGTACATGGCATGTGCTTATATCTGTAGCCCAGAAGGAGAGGGTTTGAGCGCTTTGGACCAGACAACATGGGCAGGAAGCGGAAGCAGTTTCCATTGTATGAAGAACCTGATGCCAAACTGGCCCGTGCTGACAGTGAAGGAGATTTATCTGAAAACGGTATGCTCTGGGGACCACTGCACCAGGTGGGTGTCAGATGAGTCAGTAGCCTGCTCAGGACTTGAGGACATTGTTTGACTGATCAGCTGCGGACCCTGTTGTCAGTGGACAGTGGCTTGGGAGCACAAACCTGCTCTGGGGTCACCCACCTAGGAGCTAACACTTGTGTTTCCTGTGTCTGGCAGATGATGGGGCTGGTGACCTACGGTCAGGAGATGAAGAATTCAGGGGGGTAAGTTCACCTGTACAGATTCTTTTGTCTCTGGGGTTTCTTCTGTTCTTTATCTTCTTCCTCACAGAGGTGAAAATAGCTGTCTTGGTGGATTCAACCACACAAGTACATACCTCTTGGGAACATCCTGTCTGTAGAAACTGTCCCCCCCCCCCCCCATTTACTCTTCTCTCATGTTACATCCCGACCAGTTTCTCCTCCCTCCACTCATCCGAGTTGTTGTGTCCCGTCCCCCCTCTCCCCCCCCCCCCCCACACACACACAAACCTCTTCACCAGAAAAAGCTCCCAAACCCTTTCCCTTGCCGTACAGGCTTAAGTCTAGCCATCAGCCTCCCAACTGGGGGGCTCTGTAGGGTACTGCTGGCCCTGTCTGTGGCCTGTTGTCCTGACAGCTGGGGAGTGGCGGCAAAGGCCACACTGCATTCCTGAAGAGGGTACTTTTCTTATTCCCCGTGTGCAGTGTTAGAACATTTCTTGTAGGTACTTCTGGTGATCAGGTGGAGAGAAGGGGTGAGGGTGGGCTAACGGGGTCTTCAATAGCTTTTCCCTCTGGGTGGTAAGAGGTAGAATCCAGGGTATAAACAGGGCCCTTCAAGTGCTCTGCCAGTCCCCACCTGGTACTGCCAACAACGTTGAAGCTTTTCTAAGAGTCTTGCTTGTTCCCCATTCAGTTGACTTAGCTCTTGATGCTGGAAGTCTCTGCAGCTGTTTTGCTTTTCCGAGACAGGGTTTCTCTGTGTAGTTTTGGTGCCTGTCCTGGCTCTCGCTCTGTAGACCAGGCTGGCCTCTGCAGCTCTCTTAGACCTGGCCCTCCTTAGAGAATCCTGGGATCTGTGTTTATCCTAATTTGTTAGAACGCTAAACACACACTTGGAAACTTGGGAGAGCCTATTTCCAATCAGTGCTGGAATTTGAATACTATAGACTGGAGCTGCTTCTCTTACCAATGGGTGAACTCTTGTTCTGTGGTACAGAACAGTATGGGATTGCCGCTGCCACCACCCTACCCCACCCCCACTCCCCGAGGTAGGTTCTTCACTTTGGAGAGAACCAAGTTGGTGACTGTAGACAGAAGTTACCTTTGTAGCCTATTAATGCTAGTGAAGCATGACAGGACACTTGGGCTCTGCTCTATGGCTCTGAGGTTTCCCTTGCACTGCCTCATTTCCCAGCACCATAGTAGGCCAAGGTCTGTGGTGAAACCACACACTAGGTATTAGGGACCTGGGCTGGTTATAGAGAATTCTGGAACTTAGGGACCTGGGCTGGTTATAGAGAATTCTGGAACTCCCGCCTCACTGCCTGACGTTGCCTGTGTCTTTTTTCAGGAGGATGAGTTCTCTGACTCCAGAAAGCAGAGAGGTAGGCATCACCCAGTGTCCGTTGCGGCCTTCCTCTGTCTGACCCACACTCATTGCCAAGCTGGATGGCTCATGGCCAAGGAGCCGCAGGTGTGCAGTGGGCCTACACTGTGGGAACCACCCCCAGAACTTGGCTCCAATGTTTGGGGCAAGATTTGCTTGAAAGGAGTTCATTTGCCTCAGTGGATACAGATACCGGTAGTAGGAGTTGGGGAGCCCATCTCTGGGTATCTGTGATACCCATGGGAGGAAAGTGTGTTTCCAAAATCTGAAGAGAAAGAGGCTCCTTTTTTATTCCCATCTTCTTCTCATAATCTAGCCCATCTTCACTATTCCCACCACCTAGTTTTTTGGGTTTTTGTTTGTTTTATTTTGGTTTTTTCAGTTGTGAGCCTCAGTCTGTGCCCTGGCCTCTGTCAGAAATACTGGCAACTTCAGTACGTGTGGACAGAGAGCATATACCCGCTGTGGTTGGCCTATAAGGTGCTCTCAGACCCAGATTTCAAAAGCAGTTACCACTGAACAGGTCTTGTCAGTCCTAGGTCAGGACCAAGAGCCCAACAAGGTTGTCCACTGGGGTGAGTTGGAGCAGCAGCCGGTGTTGCGAGGCCTTAGTTCACCCTGCAGCCCTTGGTCTTCCTCCCTGTTTGGGCCTGTCGTAGTCTGTTCCCCTCAAGGACCACAGACTGACCCTCACCCTCTGATGTGAAGGCCCGTGGCTCCTTTAAGGTTCTCAGGTTAGCTAACCCTCAGATGTCCCCACCCCACATACTAGAGTTTTGTCCACAGCGTGGGGTTCTCCCCAGCATTTAGCAGCTCGTGCAGCCGGGTAAATGCTAAAGCAAAGGTGACATGTTTGTTGCGCACAGGTCCTGCTACCCAACCGGGATGACTTTGCTATTAAACAGCAGTCATAGTTTCAGGCAGTGACCTCTTGCCAAAAGTCCCACACGTCCTTTTGAGAGGCTTCTGAGCAGCGCACGCCGGTCGCCATCTTCGTGGGACAGTCTCGGGACTGGCATCAGGGGTAGGGGTTACAGTTCAGATGCTTATCCAACCTTTTTTCAGCATCCAGCCCTGGCCCTGAGCCTGGGGATCTGATGTGGTCTCATGCTGAGATGCTGGCCACAGGGCTCTCCTGGGAGCTATGCCAGCCCCAGGGAATGGATGGGAGGACCAATTGGTCTCTTCCCATTTTTGTTTCTAGGATTGCTTCCCACTCAGCCTTGGGAAAGTCCAAGGTTCTTTGTTTTGTGAGTGGAAGATAGATTTCGGGCCAGCAAGGACTGTCAGACCTGCTGAGCCCTTAGTTCAGGTGAGGCCAACTGGACGGTCACCACAGCCCACCTAAAGGTGGGATGGAGGGCGGCAGTGCAGCTTGCTTTATTTCCTGAGGCCTTCCAACTGCTGCCTCTGGGGATATTCGCTGCTCTTTGAGTGACGTGGGAGAAGACCCAACAACAGAGTGCTATATTGGACCAGTAGGCTGGGACAGAACAGAGTAGGTGGCCATGAGTGGGATGGGCCTCTGCCCATCAGGCCATGGGAGGAGTGAGGCAACTCCTCTGGGTTCTCATCAAAGGTCCTGGTCCATCAGGAGCCTCTAATAGCTCCTCGGTGCCTTGGGGTATCCTGGCTCTTCCACAAAAGAAATGGAAGATGGGCACAGGGTATGGCTGCCAAGCTGCAGCATCCAACCTGGCCCTGGAGCTGACCTTGCCTGCAGGCTCCTCAGTGTCTCGAGGGGACTCTTCTGTTACAGGAGAAAAGGAGGATGAGGACGAGGATGTGAAGAAGAGACGGGAGAAGCAAAGGAGGAGAGACAGGATGCGGGACCGAGCAGCTGACAGGTAAGGGACCACTGAGGCAGATTGACAGGCTAGGTAAAGATCCCCCACTGAAGGCAGTGTCTGGGCACTGTCAACCTCTCCAAGCTCACCTGTCCTCCTCCTGTTATGCACAGGAGTTTAGTTTGATGTCCTCCAGCTATCAAGAAATCTTAGCCAGTTACCAAGAGGTCCAGCTTAGGGAAGTGTGTGAAAGATGGGTGTAGTTCACTTTGCTTGGAGAATCCACCTCTGAGACCACTGTCCTTCCTCACGTTTGGAATTGGGGCCCTGCTGCTAGAACTGTGGAGGTCAAACATGCCCATCAGGGGGATCTCGTGCCTCCTCAGCAGGCTAAAATGTCTCCTGACTTGACATTCAGCCTCCCAGAAAGTGACCTTCATTCAACAAAAGTTGCAAGAGGAAGGTGTCTTGGTTCCCTGTCCAAATCTAGATAATCTCTGGAATTCAGCAGAGTGAGAATACGTGTGTGTGTGTGTGTGTGTGTGTGTGTGTGTGTGAGAGAGAGAGAGAGAGAGAGTGTGTGTGTGAGAGAGAGAGAGAGAGTGAGAGAGAGAGATTGATTGATTGATTGATTGATTCTGCTGGTCAAATTTTGTCTCAAAATAGAAGACCCACAGGGTGCTGTTCTAATACACCATAGGTCTGCCCCTCATGATTCATTGGTTAAGCAGCTACTGGCTAGAAGTCAGAGTCACTGGTGGCTGGATCAGTGTTGCTTCCTGTCATTGTCTTTACATAACAGATGCTCTTACCTGCAAAGCCATCTCCCCAGACCAAATGACTTCTTCGTTTTTTTATTTATTGTGGAATAGGGCATATGTTTATGCAGAGGTGGTTTTGTGTGTGTGTGTGTGTTTGCCACAGCATGCTTACAAAGATCAAAGGACACTTTGTAGGAGTTGGTTCTTTTTCCATCATGTGTTTTCCTACAGATCCACGCAAGTCTTTAAACGGTGTCAAGTGCCTTTACTCACTGAGCAATTTCTCCAGGTTATAACCCCTGGTCTTAAAGCTCAGGTACTACCATAATTTTCCTCTGCAAAGAAATCCTTAGCAAAAGACTTAACAGTAGAAGCTAGGAATCTAAGAACAAAACACAAAGTTATCTTTTCCTAGAAGCTCATCGACCCTTGATTTGGGCTGGCGCAATGACTTGGTGGTTAAAGACAGTTGTTGCACACCTGTTGGCCTGAGTTTGACTCCTGGGATCCACATGGTAGGAGAGAACCAGCTCTCACAGATTGACCTCTAACCTCTGCACAAACACTTGCCCCACTCCCCAACGAATGAAGTTTTTAAAAAAGCCATTTTGGTCTGGGGTGAGCATTGGTTCTGTAGATAAGTGTGTAAGCATGAGGACCCAAATTCAGATCCCCAGCACCTACACAGGAAAGGCCCAGCATAGCCATCTACATCTGTAACCTCAGCACCGGGAGATGAGACAGAAGGATCACAGGGGTTTGCTGGCTGATAGCCCAGCTCCAGGTTCAGTGAGAGACCCTGTCTCAAAGGAGTAAGGTGGAGAGTGACAGGACAGGACATCTGACCTCTAGCCTCCTGATAGGTGTGCATACCCACACACAAAAGCAGGCAGGCGTACACACCCCTTATTTCTAAATGATGAAAGGGTTTGGGTCTGTTGTCCTGCCAGTGAGAGGTGAGGTGACACTTATTTTTGTGATGTTGGGGATGGAATCCAGTGTATGCCAAGTAAATGCTGTAATAACTGAATTCCATCTGTGGCCCCGTGCCTGGGTTGGTTGGTTGGTTGGTTGGTTGGTTGGTTGGTTGGTTAGTTGGTTGGTTGGTTGGTTGGTTTTTTTGTTTACTTTTGTTCTGTTTCTAATCTTCAGTCTCAGCACTAATGACCCAGGATTCAAAGGAATGTAAGGTTGTCAGAGAGATCTGGGCATGGTGGTGCGGGCCTTTAATCCCAGCATTTGGGAAGCAGAGGCAGGGAAGGCCAGCCAAGGCTACACAGGGGGAAACCTTCTCTTTTTCTAAAGATTTATCTATTTATTCTGTATACAGCATTCTATTTGCATGTCTGCCTGTACTCCAGAAGAGAGCACCAGATCTCATTACAGATGGTTGTGAGCCACCATGTGGTTGCTGGGAATTGAACTCAGGTCCTCTTGAAGAGCAACCAGTGCTCTTAACCGCTGAGCCATAACTCTCTAGCTCCGGGAAACCTTGTCTTGGTGAAAGGAGGGGTGGGGGAGATTGTCAGAGAGGAGAATAGAATTGCAACAGAAAATGTCAGCCCGTTCAACTCTTTAATCATCAGTTCTGCTCAAAGAGCCTATGAATGTCTCCTTTTCATTCATCACTTTAGAGAATTCTTTTTGGCCCAGAACAGTTAGTATGCTACTGAATAGTTTTCAGGAAATGTTTGTGAGTCTGTATCTCACTCTTCAGACAAAGACGTTTGGTAAATTCTGTTTCCTAGCTGGGCTTAGTGGCTCAACACCTGAGAGGCTGAGACTGGGAGACGCTTTCTTTGACTCCCTTAAGGACAAAAAGAATCCTGTTTCCTTTTGCATTTCTGTACCCAGAGATGAGCTGGTGATCCCTGTGTTACCACTTCTTTTCTTGTTCCCTCTCTAGGATTCAGTTTGCCTGTTCTGTATGCAAGTTTCGTAGCTTTGAAGATGAAGAAATCCAAAAGCATCTGCAAAGCAAATTTCACAAAGAGACTTTGCGGTTTATAAGTACCAAACTGCCCGACAAGACAGTGGAGTTCCTCCAGGTAAAGGATGCTGCAGTGTGTTCATGGAAAGCCCCACAAGTGTTAGGAACCTTCAGAAGGTTAAGGGGAATGAAAGACCCAAACATGATCCAATTTCTTTTCCCAAATTGAAATTATTGTGTCTGTACCTGTGTCACAGAGTGATAATAGTTCTAACCACAACAGATTTTGCCCATGAAGCTGCCACAGTAGCATCTTCGACCTTTGTGCAGTTGAGAAATGCCCAGCATAGTGTGTTCTCATTTCATTTGGTGGCATCTCTCCATCCTTCCAGGAGTACATCATAAACAGGAATAAGAAAATTGAGAAGCGGCGTCAGGAACTGTTGGAAAAGGAAAGCCCTAAGCCTAAACCAGATCCATTCAAAGGTCAGTTGTGATCCAGTGTCCAGGTTATTCTGGACTCAGTGTGGGCTGGCTGCTCCTTTTGAAGGACTCAGGTTTGACTCCAGTTACCACAGCTCACAACCATGTGTGGCTCCAGTCCCCGGCTCTAATGCCCTCTTTTGGCTTCTGTGCACATAGGCATAGGTATAGATAGGATACCTGTACACATAAACTAAATAGATTGAAGAAGAAGAAAGATGGTACAGAGGCTTGTTCAGCTCTGTATGTTACAGTACTTAGCTAGTATACATAAGGCCTGGGCTTGTTTTAATCCCTACCATATAAAACAAACAAACAAACAAATAAATAACCAGTCCAAGAATGCTGGCTGATCTCCCAGAGGTCCTGGAGTTGATGCCCAGCACCAGCCACAACTATCTGTAACTCCAGTTCTAGGAGATCCAGTGCCCTCTTCTGGCCGCCTTGGGTACCAGGCACACGTGGTGAACAGACATATGTGCAAGTGAAATGAAAGTCTTTTTTAAAAATTAAAAAACAACAATGCAATGCTAGCTCAGGACTGCCAAGAATGTGAAGCCAAGTCCTTAGTGGAGAGAAGCCCTGGGTGCAGTGAAACACACATAACAGCTCATCAGAGTGATGTGAAACAACCTGATGGTCCTCTCCCTGGTGTAGACACAGCTGGAAGGATGAGACGTGGACAGGTCTCCTACGGGAGCATATAGTAGAGTGAGCTCCACCCTCTCCCCTTCTGTCCTAATGATGTCCTTAGAGGGTGGCCCAGGGAGATAATGTGTGCTGGAAAGGAGGAAGAGAACTGCTTGTTTGGGTTCCATTCCAGGGATTGGCCAGGAGCATTTCTTTAAGAAGATTGAAGCCGCACACTGCCTGGCCTGTGACATGCTGATTCCTGCACAGCACCAGCTCCTCCAGCGGCATCTGCACTCTGTGGACCATAACCATAACAGAAGGGTAAGCCTTCTTCCTTTGATGTAGGCTGGCTCCTGGAGTGACCATTCCCCTGCTGCCTGTCGGGTGAGATTAGACCCTGGATGTTGTACCAGGGATGCTCATATCACTGGCAGGTTTTGCAGTGAGCCTGTCATCCTTACTATAACCATCACCCCTGATTCTATTAAAATGCAAGTTGGATTTGGAGACTAATTTGAGAGGCAAGCTTCCATTCTCTCTTGTTCTTTTTCTCTCCCTCTCTCTCTTTCTCTCCCTCCTCCTCCCCCTCTCCCCCTCCCCCTCCACCTCCCCCTCTCCCTCTCCCTCTCCCGATAGGTTCACTGTATAGCCCCAGCTGACCTGTAGCTTAAAGATCCACATGCCTCTGCCTCCCAGGATTAATGGTATATGCCTACACACACACACCTGGCTCTATCTCTTGGTAGAGTAGGCACAGAAATTTGGTGCATGGATTGGTTGTATACAGTAGCTGACATTCTGAATTGACACTGTTTTCTACAAATCACACAAAGTTTCTCAATTGCTAAAAAAAAAACTGGGTTTCTATAAAGTGAGGCCAAGGGCGATTCAGAGCTCAGTGGCCTGGGGGACCAACCTGGGTTTTAGTGCTGGTTTGGTTTTTCCTTGATGATAAAGCTGATGCTATAGGCTTAACCCAGGGACTAGCAAGGTTTTGTTGTTGCTGTTGTTTCTTTCATAAAATGTCTGATCATAAATATAGTTTGCCTTCATCAGTGAATTCCACAATCATAGATTGATTGACCCAACAGAGGATTGAAAACATTTGGTAGAGGAATTACAGCTGTACTGAACACACTGCAATACTTCCGTGTTCCCCAGCCAATACCTTAGAGCTGTTTGCACAGCCTTAGTTATGTTAGGCTTCTAAGTCATCAAAAATACAGGGAGAGGGTATGCATAGATTCCATGCAAACATCTGGGCCATTGTATAGGACATTTGGATGTCCGTGAAGTTTGTTATCTGCAGTTGGGATGGCTCTTCGAGTCCAGAGCATCTGACCTGTGCTGTGTGGTAACTGCTGTGGATATGCAGGAGCAACCACGGTTGACAGTGGATATGGCTGCATTGCTGGCCATCTCGATCAAGATAAGAGTACCAGTGACTGACCTCCCATCTCTTAGTGCTTGAGGGTGGTTTTGGTTTGGTTTTTCAAGACAGGGTTTCTCTGTGTAGCAGCTCTTACTATCCTAGAACTTTCTTTGTCGATCAGGTTTGCCTCTGTCTCTCAAATGCTAGGATTAAAGGCATGCACCACTACTGCCCGATGATTTATTTTTATTTTCTGTGTACACTTGTTTTGCCTGTTTGTGTGCCTGATGCATCATATGAGTGTCTGGTCTTGTGGATGTCCAAAAAGATCCAGATCCCCTGGAATTGTAGAGGCTCCAGTTGTAAGCTGCGTGTGGGTGCTAGGAACCAACTCGAGGTCCTCTACAAGTGCAACAAGGGTTCTTGACCACTGAGACATCTTTCCAGTTCCTCTTAGGACTTCTAGAGATCATCAGAAGAGCAGTCTACATGAAGTGATAAGCCAGAGCAGTCTAGTAGCCGGGCAGCAGTGGTGGCACACACCTTTAATCCCAGCACTCAGGAGGCAGAGCCAGGCGGGTCTCTCTGAGTTCGAAGCCAGCCTGGTGTACAGAGCAAGATCCAGGACAGGCACCAGAATTACACAGAGAAACCCGGGGGGGGGGGGGGGGGGGGGGGGACGACAAAAAAAAAAGCAGTCAAGTGGTCCATGAACTGTTTTTTGAGATCTCACTTTGTGGAGGCTGGGCTCAAAGGTGTACATCACCATGCTTGGCACAGTCTGTCAAGTTTTGACTAGTGCTGCTGGGATTTACTATGAGGACAATATAACACCCACCCACCCCAAGAAAAAAGAAAAGATTTGCCCTTTTCCTCTATTTAGTCCCCACAACTTACCTTTTTGTGGTTTTTTGAGACAGGGTCTCACTAAGTAGCCTTGGCTGTCCTGGAACTTGGTATGTGTCCAGACTGTCCTTGAACTCAGGAGAGTTAAGGTGAGCACCACCATGCCTAAGTGCTCACTCTTTAGCCTTACCTCTGCATACAGTACATGGTCTTCAGGGTCACACTGGTTTTTGTCTTTCAACTTTTCCACTTAGTTGCTCTGCTCTTATTTCAGGGGCTCTCTGGTACTTTCTTTCAAAAGCATTTTGAGATCTTTCTCCAAAATGAAGAAAGATGGCAGTTGCATGTCATGACAGCTTGGCAGGGTGTCCTAGTTTCATTTCTCACTGATAAATTACCCTAACCATGGGCACCATGAGAACACTGCCCACAGAATCAATTGACCGGGACTCATGGGGGCTCACAGAGATCAAGGAGCCTTGTATCTGAACCTAGGTCCTCTACATATGTGTTATGGCTAAGTACCTTGGTGTTCTTGTGGTGTTCCTAACAATGGGAGAAGGGGCAGCTGACTTTTTTGCCTACTTATGGGACCCTTTTCCTTCTACTGAGTTACCTTGGCCATCCATGATGTGATAGTATGTACTTGGTCTTATTGGAACATATTATGCCCTGTTTGATTGATAATCCCTGGGAGGCCTGCTCATCTCTAACAGAAGACGGAAGGGGTGTGGATCTGCGGGAGGGGATACAATGTTAAAATGAAAACCTTCATTTTTGACTAGACAGAAAATGGGAACTGCTGTGGGGCGAGCTTTCTGTATGCTGTGAATATATGTTGCTCCCATTGGTTAATAAATCTGCTTTGGCCTATGGTGAAGGCATGATAAGAGCCAAGTGGGAAATTCAAGAAGGATACAGGGAGAAGAAGGGCAGAGTCAGGGAGATGCCCAAGGAATAAGATGCCAGCAGACCGGTAACACCATGGCTACGTCACAAAATATAGATTAATAGAAATGGGTTAATTTAAGATGTCAGAGCTAACTAGCAATAAGCCTGCGCCTTAGACCAAACAGTTTATAATTAACAATAAGCCTCTATGTATTTATTTGGGACCGAGCTGTGGAACACAGGAAAACTTCGGCTACACTGACCAAAAGCAACTTGGTGCAAACCCTTTGATTTACAATTCCAGGTTACAGTACATCATTTCAAGGAAGTCAAGGTGGAACCTGCATCAACTGTCGCATTATAGTCCAGATCAGAGAGAATGTATGCTGCATGCTTAGTGCTTAGCATACTTCTCTCCTCTTACATAGTCCAGAGGCTGGTGCCACCCCTGACTTCAGCCAGCCTGATCTAGACAGTAGAGCATTGAGACTCTTCAGGCGATTGGGCTGTGTCAAGTTGACGGTTAAACTAACCATCACACACCCTGCCTAGTTGTCTGGCTGTTTTTTTTTTGTTTTTTTTGTTTTTTAAGAAATTTTTTTTTTCACTTTACATTTTTGGTTGCCTTTTACAGTTGGCTGCTGAGCAGTTCAAGAAAACAAGTCTCCATGTGGCTAAGAGTGTTTTAAACAACAAACATATAGTGAAGATGCTGGAAAAATACCTCAAGGTTTGTATTTGTGAATCTAGTGAGCCAGAAAAGCCTTTGGGAATGGAAGATTTGTATGGAATGTAGACAGGGCCATAGTAAAAACCAGGCTGAAAACAGTGCAAATAGAGTCTCTGGGTGGCACTAGTGGTGGAATATTTATTTAGCATGTGTGATAACTTGGATTTAATTTCCGACATTCCCCTCCCAAAATGTGCATGACAATTAACAAATAGTGGCCATGAATTTGAGGAAAGGTGGAACGTGGGAAGAGTCGGAGCAAGGAGAGGGAAAATGGCGTAAATGCAGTACTTCTATATGTGTGAAATTCTCATAAATAACAATAATCAAACTCTGAATTTGTAAGCTTTGAGAACTGAAAGCTGCAGCCTACTACTGTCCTATGCTGCTTTGTAGACTCCATTCCTAAGAACAGGAGCTCCTCACAAACTGGGCCTCTGTCTGGCTCTGGCACTGAGTTGTGTTTCCTCTTTGTCCAGGGTGAGGATCCTTTTGCCAATGAAACAGTTGATCTCGAGACAGAAGGAGATGAAAATGTAGGAGGAGAGGAGAAGGAGGAGACACCAGAGGAGGTCGCTGCAGAAGTCTTAGCAGAGGTGATTACAGCAGCGGTGAGAGCTGTGGAGGGGGAAGGCGAGCCAGCTGCAGAGCATAATGAAGTTCCTGCTGAAGTAGAAGGCTCTGTGAACACAGCGGAGACCAGTAGTGACCCGCACACAGAAAAGCTGCTGGAAGAGCAGACCTGTGAAACAGCATCTGAAAATAGGAACACCGAAGACAAGGTCCGAAGTGAGGCCGCTCAGGGCAGAAATGAAGCGGTCATGGCAGCAGCAGAAGCAGAGAGCACCATACCTGTTACAGCTATCCCAGGAATCCTGGACGATGAAGTGGGACAAATTGATGCAGACTCTAAAGATACTCCCACAGAATGACCTTTTCTTCCCTGTTTCAAGGGATGTGTTATCTCTTTGTTTTATAAGCAGTACTAGGTGTATGTTATTTGATGGAAAGACTCAGCCATTTCCTTCCCAATGTACCTCAAGGGCTGATGCTATACAGTGAATGGCTTCCCACCTCTGTTAGAATACAAAGAGGTAAACACATTTTCCCAAGTGGCCTTTGATGGCTCTCTGTGCGCTGCAGTTAGAATAATAAAAGTAGAACTTCCTAATACTTGGTAAATATGGCAACTGACAGAATGTGGGGTTTTGTTTTCTATTGTTTGGTTGGTTGTTTTTGGCTTGGGAAGCAGCTTGATAGGACTATAACTTGCTCAAGTTTTTTAATTATTTAAGAGGATTCCCTTATTCACCCTCATGGCATGTAGTGTGGGACATTACAGTTCAACCATCCATGTGGGTGAGAGTGAGATTGTACCCCCATCCTATTCTGTCCTCCTCCTAAGATGTCCTGCCTAAGATCAGACAAAAATTTATTTGGGTCTTTATTTAGCTTTGGCATTGAGGTAGCATATTGCTTGGCCCACGCTGGCCTTCGAACTCAATCCTCCTGTCTCAGACTCTGGAGAACTGGGACCATGTGTGTTCAGCTGGGCTTTGGGTGTTTTTTTATAATCCACTGTAATTCTATGTTCCTCACCAGAGGCAGCAGCATCCTGTTGGCATTGGGTGTCTGCCATGTCACAGAGATGACCTTGGCCTGTGCGTGCAGTCTGAGAAAGTCTCTCGAGCTGTTCCGTAGGAAGCGTCCTCACCTGAGCCTCTAGAAGGAGGACACTGCCAAGGGCATTGGTTCTCGCTGTTCATTCTTGCTAATCAGTTTCATGTCTTGCCTCTTTGTGTTCCACCTCTCCATTGCAGCATTTTTGTGTTTTTGTTGTTGTTGCGCTTAACTCCGTTATTCCCACCAAAAAGTAAACACATGAAATTATTTCATTGATGGAAAACAAATTTCCGTAGATGGGATCTATCTGTAAAAAGCTAATACAATTAGTGAATATGTTTTCAATTTAAGCAAATAGTATTTCTTTGGCAGTTCTGAATCTGAGAAAGGGAGGCTTAGCATGTCTTTAAGGTAGCATGTACCAGGTTTTATAGAATCAGAATAATGATTTTTGTTTTCCCTTTTGAAATTACAATACTGTGTTCATCCTTGACTGTACACAGCTCACATCTTGGAAACAGCCAGTGGGGAATTATTAATTACAAAAGAGGCAATAAAATACTGCAGCAATTCCATCAGCACTTCTGTCAAGGAGCATTACTGGGATATGAGATGAACTTTAATGGGAATATCAATGTCAAAACTTAATAAGCAATAAAGTGATACCACTGAACCATTGCTGTTCATCATTGCTGCTGGGAAGATTGGTCTGAGGAGTGTGTGTATGTTCTGTGAATGGAACTTAGGGCCTCCTGGCAAGCACCATTTTTTTTTTTCTTTTTACATTTACTTATTTAGTACGTGCACATGAGTGTGCCATGGTGTGTATATGGAGTTGAGAGGACAGCTTGTGGGAGACCTCCCTTCCACTGTGTAGTGGATCCCAGGGATCCAGTTCAGGTCATCAGGTTTGCTTGGCAGCCAACACCCTCCCCTGATGAGCGGTCTCTCCAGCGTTGGTTTGATAGTCTACCTAGAGTATTGGGATTACCAAAAAAAAAAAAAAAAAAAGTTGACAATTGAGCTCTGTAAACCAGGCTGGCCTCAAACTCAAGAGGTCCACCTGCCTCTGCCTTCATTGTACCATCACCTCCTGGCTTGAGACTAAGACTTTTTTTTTATAGGTAGAAAAGTTGTTTTTATTTACTTTTATTTTCTGCTTACAAGAGTTTTGTCTGCATTTATGTCCATGGACCACTTGCATGCCTGATGCCTGAGGAGGCCAGAAGATAGCACTGGGTCCCCTGAAACTGGAACCACAGATGGTTGTGAACTTCCATGTGGGAGGTGACAATCAAACCCAGGTCCTCTTGAGCCGCTGAGCCATCTCTGCAGGCCCAGGTAGAACATTTCTAAAGGTGAACTTTCTGACTGAGACTAAGAATTTTTTAAGTAAGCATGCCATTGAGAAACATCTAATTTTCCATGTGTGTATTCCCAAACTCAGTGTTAGACTACATAGATTGTTTTATTCTTGTGCATAGAGATAAGTAAACTCATTCTCCAAAATGAGGAATAATTATTTGGGTTGAAAAATCGCGCCCCCCCCTCCCCCGCACACCTTTAATCCCAGCACTTGGGAGGCAGAGGCAAACGGATAATCTGAGTTAGAGGTCAGCCTGGTCTACAAAGTGAGTTCCAGGATGGCCAAGTCTACACAGATACCCCCCCCCATCTCAAAAAACTAAAATTAGGGGGCTAGAGAGGTGGCTCAGCAGTTAAGAATATTGGCCATTAGGGCTGGAGCAATGGCTTAGCAATACTGGCTGTTTTTCCAGAGGACCTGGGTTCAATTCCCAGCACCCACATGGCAGCTCACAACTGTCTAACTCCAGTTCTAGGGAATCCAACATCCTCACATAGGCATACATGCAGAAAGTATAATGGGGTATCTTCTCATGGGGTTGACAGGATAAACTAGGCTGTCTCATTAAGGGGGATGAGTCAGTATTACTCCTATCTGCAACAGAAGTTGAGAAATGTAGTGATTTGTTGTATGTGAACTGATGAGTCTTAAGGACATCAATAACCATGAACGTGTACATATATATAAAATGAGTTTTATTTTGTTGTTTTGGGTCTCACTGTAACTAATTCGAAGAGATCTGCCTGCCTCGGCCTCTGCCTCCCCAGCACAGGATTAAAGATGTGGGCTACTTTACCCAATTATAAATACAGGTTTTAAAGTTTGACCTGTAATCCCAGCTACTTCAGAGAGAGGGTGATGTCTGGTCAATTTAGCAAGATCCTATCTTAAATTTTAAAAGGACTGTGCCCAGGCGATGGCACAGGCGTTTAATCCCAGCACTATGGAGGTAGAGGCAGGCGGTTCTCTGTGAGTTCAAGTTCAGTCTGGTCTACAGAGTGAGTAAGACAGCCAGAGCTGTTAATACAGAGAAACCCTGTTTGAAAAATAGACAGGTGGGTAGGTAGGTAAGTAGGAAGAGAGACAGACAGACAGATTGTTCAGCACTTCACCTACAAGGGTAATTGGTTTTTCAGCCACTCAGACTTCTCCCCCTCTCCCCCCAGCTGAAGACCGAACCCAGGGCCTTGCGCTTGCTAGGCAAGCACTCTACTACTGAGCTTTTTTTTTTTTTTTTTTTTTTTTTACATTTTATAAAATCTTTATTGACAAGTAATTCACATAGTATACAATTTGCCTGTTTGCACAATTTGATAGACTTTAGTCCAGCATCCTCATAAGCCCAGGACACCATCACCACTTTCTATATTTTACAACATCGCTGTCTTCAGTTTCATACACACATATAATGTATGGTGATTACATTCTACCTTATTTTTTTAATGAACATAATATTTGCAGTTGTAACCATTTTTAAGTTCACAATTCAGTGGCATGAATTACATTCAAGATATTAATTATGGTATTCATTAATTACACTCATGATATTAATTACATTTGTGGTATTCATTGATTACATTCGCAGTGTTCATTCAATAACTATATGGTATTCATTAATTACATTCATGATATTATGTCCTGATACTACTGTCCGTTTGTGGGGCTTTTCCATCACATAAAACAGAAACGCTGTACTTAGGAAATCATTGCTCCATATATTCCTTTCTTCTCCAGCTTGAGATAACGTCTAATCTTTCTGTCTCTACGAATTTGTATATTCTATATATTTCTTGTAATACAATTCTATAGTATTTGTCCTTTTTTAATGTAAAAACATTTTATGTACAACTGCAGATGAAATAATACACAGATAACTTGAACATAAAAACAGGTTATAGGGGCTGGAGATATGGCTCAGAGGTTAAGGGCACTGGATGCTCTTCCAGAGGTCCTGAGTTCAATTCCCAGCAACCACATGGTGGCTCACAACCATCTGTAATGAGACCTAATGCCCTCTTCTGGCCTGCAGACATACATGCAGACAGAACACTGTAGCTGTACACATAATAAATAAATAAATCTTTTTTTTTTTCCAAGATATTTATTATGTGTACAGCATATATGACTGCAGGCCAGAAGAGGGCACCAGATCTCATTACAGATGGTTGTGAGCCACCATATGGTTGTTGGGAATTGAACTCAGGACCTCTGGAAGAGCAGTCAGTGCTCTTAACCTCTGAGCTCTCTCTCCAGCCCCCAATAAAAGTTATAATTCAAAAGTCCAGTGTTATTTGAAACTGGAAAATATTTTCTCTGTAGAAAATAGTAAAAATGATAACATTTCCCAATGAGCCCTTTTAAGCCAAATAATAGCTGAATTATTGATTAGATTCCGGGATACAGAAGAAACCTATCTTCATCTGTTCAGAGGGCTATGTTTTACTTAAGTTGTGTAAGTGAGATTCCTATTCATCTTCCCCTTCACTGTTTGATTTACAGCAGATATTTTTCTATAGGCTAATCCATAATCTAAAAAGATTTTAGCCTCCCCTCCTGAAAGTATAGCCAGTATATCCTTTTATCAGCTTGATAAGGTACAAATTCTTATCCTAACAGTGAAATGTTTCACTACAGCATGCCCAGTGATTGGGCAAAACCGAAATTTATTATAAGCCACAGTCATCCTAGGGTCCTCCCTGCTAGGTAGCCTCCCTAGATCTGTGGGTTGCAGTCTGATTGTCCTTTTCAGCACTCAGACTTACATTAACTTCCTTTCACAACACTGCTTGTTAGCCAAGTTTGGGCATGCCTAATACCAGCACTTGGGAAAAAATTCCATACCACATTGAGTACATACAGTAAAGAAAATTCACTCTCAGCTGGGCAGTGGTGGCGCACCCCTTTAATCCCAACACTAGGGAGGCAGAGCCAGGCAGATCTCTGTGAGTTCGAGGCCAGCCTGGTCTACAGAGTGAGATCCAGGACACCAAAACTACACAGAGAAACACTGTCTCAAAAAAAAAAAAAAAAAAGAGAGAGAGAGAGAGAGAAAATCCACCAAATCAGTTTCTTATTAAGCCATTTGGCACCATTGAAAGAGTGGCTCACGGATTTGGGACTGCAGCTGGGGGACAGAGTGGATTTATACAGGTCCTTGCTCCCTGCACGTTGAGTTAAAACCTCACATTACCACTTTTTGGCCTATTAACTGTTTTAAACTGGGCAGTGGCGTTGGGCATGATCACAGTGTTGCACATGCATCGGCTTTATCCAGTTCCAAGACATTCTCATCCTTAAAGCCTTCATTCTCATTAACAACGATTCCCACTTAGGTGTAGTGGCCCACCCTTGAATTCTCAAGCTGACCCAGAAGGATTTCAGCCTGAATTACAGAGGGAAACCCTATCCAAAGCCTGATGCCAGACATGATTATGCACGCTGTTAGTCCCAGCACTCATCAAGCAGATTCAGGCAGACCTGTAAATTCAAGGCCAGTCCAGTTGGTCTACATAGCCAATTCCAAATAGGGCTACATACTAAGAACCTGTCTCAAAAAACAACAAATCCAAGCCTGGTGTGGTAGTTCCAGCTCTCAGGGGGCTGAGGCAAGCAGATTTCCATGAGTTTGAGGCTACTTTTGGTTACAGAGTAAGAACCTGTGGTGGTAATCTAATTGTACTGAAATGTGATTTTGATTGTATGTTAATAAATAAAGTTGTCCGGGGGTCAGAGCTATTAGAGCCATAGCAAGAGTGTGGCGGTGGTGGCGCACGCCTTTAATCCCATAGATATCTGTGTGTTCAGGGATATAGCCAGCATTGGAGACATATGCCTTTAAGACCTAGGGGGCTGTACATTCAGACAGTGACGAGGCAGTCACGTGTTTGGGTTTACAACCAATGAGAAGGCAGAACAAAATACTATAAATAGACGAACAGACAGGAATAGAGCGCTCATTCGGGAAGCTGGGACACCGCAGGCGAAAGGGTGAGATTTTAGCTCTGAGCTCTGACCTCTCGGCTTTCTCTTTTGCATTGTTTCTGTGTTTCTTATTTAATAAGACGGTTGGTTACAAGAACCTGTCTCAAAAAAAAAAAAAAAAAAAAACATGTCCAGAGAGATGTAGAGGGCCCAAGTTCAGCATCCATGTCAGGTGGCAGGATCTGAAACTGTCTCGTAGCCGCCATGGGAACCTGCAATGTCCACAACCCACACACACATATACACATTTTTTTTTTTTTTAAAGATTGGGTTTCTCTGTGTAGCCTTGGCTTTCCAGGAACTTCCTTTGTAGATCAGGCTGGCCTTGAACGCTGGAATCTGCCTGCTCCTGCCTCCTGAAGGCTGAGATTAAAGGAATGTGCCACCACATGTCTTTTTTTTTTTTTCTTGTTCTTTCTTTCTTTTCTTTTTTTTATTAAAACAAACCTAAACAAAATAAGCCCAAATCAACAAAATAAATTTGAACATACCCAGACATTTCCCATTGTGCCTTGCCCTCAGCCTCTGATAACCAATAATTTGCTACCTTTGGATCATCAGTCTTGTTTATCTCATATGAAGAGAATCATGGATATATGACGTTATAGGCTCAGCTATTAAGAGTATTGGTACAGGGGCTGGAGAGGGTTCAACAGTTAAGAGCACAGACTACTCTTCCAGAGGATGAACAGAGACTATTTTTCAGTTCCCAGCACCCACCTGTCTGTAACTCCAGTTCCAGAGGATTCAACACCCTCACACAGACATATATTCAGACAAAACACCAATGCTCATAAAATAAAAAAAATTAATTAATTAAAAACAAAAGAGTACTGGTACAATCAGGGGGTGGTCATGCAATCACCTTTAATCCCAGCACTTGGGAGGCAGAGGTAGATAGATCTCCGAGTTCAAGGCCAGCCTGGTCTGCCGAGCAAGTTCCAGGACAGCCAGGGCTACACAGAGAAACCGTGTGTGTGTGTGTGTGTGTGTGTGTGTTGGGGAAGGGGTTCCGGCACATATAGGTCTTGAACTGTTCTGTCATGTTCAAGTGATTCTCACCCTACTCCACTCTCTAGAGTAGTGGCGCCACCTTTCTTGACTTCCGCTTCCACTTGGATGCTATCATTTCTGTTCCTTTAGAGAACCCTAATACATGAGCTATGACACACAAATACTATTAGTTTTCCATTGCTGTTTGACAAACTGTGCTTTTCTTTCCTCCTTTCTTCTTTCCTTCCTTCCTTTTTCTTTCTGTCTCTCTCTCTGTCTTTCTTTCTTCTCTTCCTCCCTCCCTCCCCCTCTCTCTCTTTCTTTCTCCTTTTTTCTTTCTTAGTGTCTTTCCCTGGCTGTCCTGGAACTCACTCTGTAGACGAGGCTGACCTCGAACTCAGAGATCCACCTGTCTCTGCATCCTGAATGCTGTAATTAAAAGCATAGGTAAAGAGCCGGGAGGTGGTGGCAGCTCACGCCTTTAATCCCAGCATTTGGGAGGTAGAGCCAGGCGGATCTCTGTGAGTTCGAGGCTAGCCTGGTCTACAGAGCATAGGCAAAAAGTCGAGGGCTTAACACACAATATTCCACTCTTTCTGTGGGTGAAAAATCTGGGTTCGGCTTAACTAGGTCCTTAGCTTTAATTCAAGGCTGCAACCAAAGTTTTGATCAAGGTTATAGAAAAAAATTTTTTTCTTTTCTTTTATTTTATTTTTTATTTTTTTGGACAGGGTTTCTCTGGATAGTCCCGGCTGTCCTGGAGCTCACTCTGTAGACCAGGCTGGCCTTGAACTCAGAAATCCTCTTGCCTCTGCCTCTCAGTTCTGGCATTAAAGGTGTGTGCCACCACTGCCCCTAATGGTTGTAGATGACTTTTAAATTTTTAAAAATCAGCCAGGCAGCTGATAATAGAAAAGAATTTAATTAATTAATTAAAAAACTCAGACAGTCTACAAAGTGAGTTCCAGGAAAGGCTCCAAAGATATACAGTTTTTTTCAACCCTGACTTGAAAAAAAAATTTTTTTTTAAATCAGCCTGGTATGCTTCTCATACCTTTAATTCTAGCACTTGGAAGGCAAGTTAGACAATTCTGAGTCTAAGGACAGTCTTGTCTATGAGTTCCAAGCCAGTCAGAGTTACCTAGTGAGACCCTATCTCAACAAAACAAATTTAAATTCTGTATGTGTCTGTGTGCTTGACTGCTATTCACAAGCTTGTCCGTTTCACTCTTAGCCTTGTGTGTTTCTCTTGCTCTGTGACCCCATTCTTATTATTCGTGTGTTTTGTTTTGTTTTCTGGGCCCTGAATCAAAGTCCCAAAGCACTGGATTGCAGCTTGTCATGCTTATCTTGGTATACCTTTGAGTTGGTGAGGTGGTTCAAGGAGTGAAGACATTTGCCACCCACGCCTGGTGGCCTCGGCTCCATCCCTAGGACACCTGTGGTAGAAGGAGAGAACTGACTCCTAAAGCTGTCCTTTTGACTGCCACACATGTGCCTCAGCATGTGTGTCCCTCACCCTGCAACACATAAACAAAATGTAATTTTTTCTTTTTCCTTTCTTTTTTTAGTTTCTCTGTGTAACCGCCATGGCTGTCCTGGAGCTCACTTTGTAGACCAGGCTGCCCTCCAATTCACAGAGATCTGCTTGCTTCTGTCTCCCAAGAAATTAAAGGATTAAAGGCGTGTGCCACCACCGCCCAGTACAAAATGTAATTTTTTTCTTTTATTCATTTATTTATTTATTCATTTATTCATTTATTTAAATTTCTCATGGACTCAGAAGTCTTTTTTTTTTTTAAGATTTATTTATTTATTATGTATACAGAAGAGGGCGCCAGATTTCATTACAGAAGGTTGTGAGCCACCATATGGTTGCTGGGAATTGAACTCAGGACCTCTGGAAGAGCAGTCGGTGCTCTTAACCTCTGAGCCATCTCTCCAGCCCCAAATAATTCATTTTCATATTATTTGCATCAGTGTTTTACCTGCATGTATATCTTGCATGAGGGTATCAGACCCCGGAGTTACAGACAGTTATGAGCTACCATGATGGTGCTGGGAATTGAACCTGGGTCCTCTGGAAGAGCAATCAGTGCTCTTAACCACTGAGCCATCTCTCCAGCCCCAGAAGTCTTTCTTTATTCTTCTCCCTCCATCCTTTTCTGTCCTTTCTTTTTTTTTTTTTGGAGATGCAGGGGGATGGGGGTATACGTTTATTTTGGATTATACTTCCAATAACAGTCCATCATTGAGGGAAGTCAGGGAAGGAACTCACACAGGGCAGAAACCTGGAGGCAGGAGCTGATGCAGAGGCAATGGAAGGGTGCTGCTTGCTGGCTTGCTCCCCATGGCTTGCTCAGCCTGCTTTCTTTTTCTTTTTTTTTTTTAATTTTTAAAATTTTAAACAATAAAAGAAATGTGGTGGGCATGGTAGTACATGCCTAGAAGAATACGATGTTCAAAGCTAACCTGGGCAATGTAGGGAGACCTTGTTCCAACAAACTAAAAGGTTGAAGTATGACACAGAAAACAGGCCTAAGGAACAAGTGTAGAGAAAGGATCCCTACAAAGTAAAGAGATGATCTTACAAAGTTCAATCCCCAATATCCACACAACAGCTCACAAACATCTGCAATTCCAGAGGGTCTGACACTCTCATCTGGCCTTTGTGGGCACTGCACACATGTGATGAGCAAACATACATTCAGGCAAAACACTCATAACACATAAAATAAAAGAATAAAATCAGTAACACCTTGCTGGGGCTGCGGACCTACAGGTCTGTAATCTTAGTTACTCGAGAGTCCTGATTGAGGGGCTGGAGAGATGGCTCAGGGGTTGAGAGTACTGACTGCTCTTCCAGAGGTCTTGAGTTCAAGTCCCAATAACCACATGGTGGCTCACAACTATCTATAATGGGACCTGATGCCCTCTTCTGGTATGCAAGTGCACATGCAGATATAGCACTCATACATAAAAAATTTTTTGTTTGTTTTTTTGTTTTTTGAGACAGGGTTTCTCTGCGTAGTTTTGGTGCCTGTCCTAGATCTTGCTCTGTAGACCAGGCTAGCCTCGAACTAACAGAGATCCGCCTGGCTCTGCCTCCCAGTGCTGAGATTAAAGGTGTGCAACCACCCATTATAAATAAATTTTTAAAAAAAGAGTCTTGACAGAAAGCCCCCCTCACCCCACTCCACCCCACCCACCCCACCCTGGGCAGGGGCTGGAAGGATATCTCAGTAATTAAGAACACTGGCTGCTCTATCATGAAGACCAGAGTTGGGCTCCCAGCACCCACATCAAATAGCTCACAAAAGCCTGTAACTCCAGCCAACTGATTTCAAGTCTTCTGGTCTCACTGGGCACTCACACACAAACATGCACATACACTCATACACACACATAAAATTAAAGTGAATCCTTAAAAAAACAAAAACAAAAACAAAAAACAAAAAACAAAAAACAGCCATGGTGGAACACACCTTTAATCCCAGCACTCAGAAGGCAGAGACAGGTGGATCCCTGTGAGTTCCAGGCCAGCTTAGTACACAGCAAGTTTTAGGCTAGACAGGGATACATAGTGAGAACTGTAGTCTCAAAATCAATCAATCAATCAATTATAGGAAGGGAGGAAGGAAAGAAAAAGATTTAAAAAGAAAACAATAAAAACACTAAGTAATTACCGCAGATGACCAAGATGATCAGAAAAGGTGTGATGGTGTGATTCTGAGGTACACCAATGTTTAGTTTCTTTTCCTTTTCTTTAAGTCAACAACTCAGCATAAGCCAATGTGGTGGCACGTGCTCATATTCACAGCACTTGACGTGTTAGGAGCAAGTGAAATAAGATCGACCTTCAGCATCCCAGAGAGTTGGTGGGGACTGAGCGCAAGCCATCTCCATACACTGTCACGTAGGCACGGGGCTAGGGCCTAAAGGGCTATGACTGCTGAATGAAAGAAGGCAAATCCTTCGTTGTGGGAAAATGGCCAGAAGGGAGGGAAGAATTTTACCAATCCTAGAGTGTGAAGAGTTTCCCACAGTCCTTCAGCCGGAAAGAGGGTGGGTGGTACCGGGTCCCCAAAGCTCCTCAGACTGTTGTCGGGCAGGAGAAAGCAGTGGGATTGCCTGGCAATGCTGGGTGCCAATGTTATGATTTATTACACGGGAACCCCAAGGGTTTCCTGCACATGCAGGGAAACATGCTAGCATGCTGAGCAGATGCAGCAGCAGGTTGTTGGGCAACCCACTCCATGCAGACATGGCGATGGCAGCAGGGGCCAGTAATATACAACCCAGACGCTGCATCCACGTGGAGAGTTTATTATAATAGAGGGATACAGAGGCAGAGAGATGCAAAGATGGAGACGGGGGGTGGGGGGGGTGGGGGGGTGCACACCTCATGGGAGGAAAAGTGAAAGGAGAGAGAGAGGAAGGGGTGGAGTTTCTCCTTAAAAAGAGACTTTTACATCAGGACACAGGGTGGTGCCAAGGGGTGGGTCAGAATATTAACACTAGGGTGGCCTCAAATTCACTATGTAGTGAAGGCTACCTTTGAACTCCTAAATCCTGCCTCTGACTGCAAAATTCTGGGATTGCTGTTATGCACCAGGATTCCCAGTACTGCCTGCATACTTTTATAGTTTTACTTCTCTAAAACACACACACACACACCCAGGCAGTGTGGGCACACACCTTTAATCCCAGCCCTTGGGAAGCAGAGGCAGGCGGATCTCTATGAGTTCCAGGCCAGTCTGGTCTACAAAGTGAGTTCTAGGACAGCCAGAGCTGTACAGAGAAAGCCTGTCTCAGAAAACCAAACCATAAAAATAAACAAACAAACAAAACAAAAGACACCCCACACATCTGTTTTTTTCTATTTTAGACATCTACACAAAAATAAAATAACCACATATGCCTTCTCTCTTTTTTGGCTTCCTCTTTATAAGAACTGCTCATGCTGTTTATGTGGTTGTGATCAATTACAATACTTTGGCAGGGGGCGTTCAGATCCCAGGGAGGATGTGTGGAGTGGGGGAGGGGAAGGATGAGAGGGACACCATCTGAGGGTGAATCAGGTTGGCTGCCAGCAGCCTTTAGTTGACAAAAGATTACACCTTTTACTGTATAATTGCACATAGGATTAAACTGGAGGGGCACGTGAGCTGGGTGTGGCTTGAGATCAGGAGTTGGGGAAGCCAGCCTTGATCTTGACAATAGGTACAAGTCACATGTTAATGGAAGGGTCACGAGTTCCTCTTGCTAGAACAATGCCTGCTTTATCAAGCAGAAATTTTCCTCAAGAATGGAGACCCCTATCCAAATACCTGACCTTGGGAAAAGGACTTCTGGGGAGCAGACACTATATTACAGTTTCTTAGCCTTACTATTTGGACTTGTTCCCTTCATAACACTCCCAAAAGGGAAGGTCCTGATGTCCTACTCTTTTCATTATACCATATCATTCTGATTGCTCTGCATTTATTAACTGAACTCTTGTCCTTATGGCCTCAGTCTCTGGAGATGAATTGTAGGCTTTTCATCCTTGGGATTAGGTGTAAATCTCTAACTTTCCTGTTCTTGGTGTAACTAGGAGGGCACAATGGAATTCCTTGTTCTGTGGTGATGTTTTTCAAAGAATTATTTTGTTTAGAGAGGCTACCATTGTACACATTTTTATTCTTTTACCAAAGCCCACACAAAATTTCTCAATATTGAGAATCATTAAACATGAAAGTAAAAGGCTGGTGGTGGTGGTGACACATGCCTCTAATCCTAGTACTTGGGAGGCAGAGGCAGGTGAATCTCTGTGAGTTCAAGTTCAGCCTGGACTACGGAGCTAGTTCCAGGACAGCTAGTTACACAGCAAAAAACGGGGAGGGGGGGGAGGTGCTGGAGAAGTGTAGCCTTCAATATGGAAATGCTAGAATTTTGTCAAACAGCAGTGGTCACCATTAGGTCCATGCCACACCACCATTTAAGTCACCATTGGGAACATCTGGGCTGATTCCAGGGTAGCTTTTCATGACCATCACTAGTGTGACCCTTCCTCAAACCTTAAGAATGCAGCTGTGCAATGGATTGGAATTCCAGGGTCACAGAACCTCAATATTGTTCTGGTGGAAGCCCCACCTCTCTCCAGACACCTCCCTCCCCTAGCCAGGAAGCCCACCAAAATCCAGCCCCCCCTTGGGGCTGCTCAAGACCATGCCTACAGGTTACTTAAGGCCTGGTAGCCATATTTGCCATGTGACTCTTCCCCTGCTTTTCCAAGGCTCACCCAGGATTGCTTTGCTCTGTTCATTAGACCTGGATTTATTAATTTGGCTTGATTGGCTGATTACATTGGCAGCCGAGGAAGCCAGCAACTGGAGATTTAAAACTTATCAAATATTATCAGGATAAAGCTAACCTTTTTAACAAATAAATAGCAGTGTATGATAATGTCCTGTGGCCCTTCCTCCGTTGACCTTCAGGCTTCTTCCAAAGTGATTCATTTTAGTTTTCAAACTTGAAAACCACTTTCTTCATTTTACTTTATTTAGGGATGCTGAGACTGGAATCCAGAGGGAAACTTTTTCTTTCTTTTTTTGAGAAAGGTTCTTAGTATGTAGTCTTGACTGTCCTGGAACTCACTATACAGGCTTGGCTGGCTTCCAGTTCATAGAGATATATCTGCTTCTGCCTCCTGAGTGCTGAAATTAAAGGTGTGTGCCATTGAGACCAGGTAAAACTTTTTAAAAAGATATTTATGTATGTGCATGTAAATGATGTCACAAGTGTGCTGGTGCCTATGGAGGCCAAAATCCTCAGAAACCCTGGAATAGGAGATCCAAGTAAGTGACCTGGCATGCTTGCTGGGGACCAAAAATACTTAAAATACTTTTTTGAAAAAAATTATTTTTTGTACATTGGTGTGAAGGTGTCAGATCCTCTGGAATTGGAGTTACAGACAGTTGTGAGCTGCCATGTGGGTGCTGGGAATTGAACCCAGGTCCTCTGGAAGAGCAGCCAGTATTCTATTTATTTATTTATTTATTTATTTATTTATTTATTTATTTATTTATTTATTTATTTATTTATAATGCCGAATGCCGTTTATTGAGGGAGGGAGGAGGTCTTAAATACAGGCTTACAGCACAATGGGAGAACTCTGGAGGGCAGAAGTTTGCTACAGATGTTTTACAATCTTGCATCTAAGCAGTTAACACCCATTATGCAGGATACACAGACAAGGAACTTCCCTTAAGCATTCAGGAGGGTGAACCCAGCAGGGAATTAGCATAGGGAGGATATCAAGGTCAAGGTCAGCAAGCAAGGTAACAGTTACCCAAAACGGGGTGGGGGTGGGGGGTGGGGGGTGGGGGGGTGGGGGGTGGGGGTGGGCCTACAGGTCCCCCTTTTACTAATAAATGAGCTTCTGACTTAGGTTGCATGAGACATCTGCAGAGTTAACTGCTGCCAAAGATCTCAAAGTGGCACTGGGCTTGCAATCTGTGTGTTCGACACAGAAAAGACCAACAGAAGTCCTAACCCACCCATAGCCAGTCAGTTAAAGGGAACTGAGCAATTGCCTTCCTTAACAAGCCTTACTGCAAATTGGAGTCCTTGTAAGATGCAGCCAGTGTTCTTAACTGCGGAGCCATCTCTCCAGTCCTACTTAAAATATTTTTATTTATTTATTTTTTCTTTTTTTAATTTCTTTTTTTATTTATTTTTTAAATTACACTCATGATATTCATTACTTACACTCATGATATTAATCACATTTGTGGTATTCATAGATTACATTCGCAGTATTCATTCAAATATATATATATATATATATATATATATATATATTTTAATTTTAAATGTCAAATGTCATTTCTTGAAGGGCGTAGGAGGTCTTAAATACAGGCTTACAGCACAATGGAAGACCCTGGAGGGCAGAAATTCGCTACTGATGTTTTACAATCTTGCATCTAAGCTGTTAACACCCATTTTTCACCATACACAGACAAAGAACTTCCCTTAAGCATTCAGGAGGGTGGAACCTGGCAGGGAATTAGCATAGGGAGGATATCAAGGTCAAGGTCAGCAAGCAAAGCAACAGTTACCCAAAACGGGGGCTAGGGCCCTACGGGTCACTCTTTTATTAAAAAATGAGCTTCTGACTTGGGTTGCATGGGATGTCAGCAGGTCACCTTACCCGTCATGGAGACGCCTGCCCAGGCCACACAGGTGCTCTGTCTTAGGTTGGTGAGTTCCCCCCAGGTATTACCCGTCTCTGAATACTCATTATCATACTGGCTCAATCGTGTGTGAGCTGCATGGTTAATTGCTGCCAAAGATCTCAAAGTGGCACTGGGCTTGCAATCTGTGTGTTCGATACAGAAAAGACCAACAGAGGTCCTATCTCACCCATAGCCAGTAGGCTAAAGGCAACTGAGCCATTCCCTTCCTTATCAAGCCATACTGTAAGTTGGAGTCCTTGTAAGATAGTATCCCACTGGGCGGTGGTGGCACACGCCTTTAATCCCAGCACTAGGAGGCAGAGGCAGGCAGATCTCTGTGAGTTCGAGGCCAGCCTGGGCTACCAAGTGAGTCCCAGGAAAGGCGCAAAGCTACACAGAGAAACCCTATCTCGGGAAAAAAAAAAAAAAGATAGTATCCCAAAAGCAACTGGAGCTTGAGTTTATACATTTATAATTTTCAAAGCCAATCGAGCTGTATATAACTACTGAATTAAATTTATCATGCCCAATAGAATGAAAGATTGACTAACTGTGGTAGCTACTTTTGTTGCCAGGGTCTCCACTGTGCTAGCTGTAGTAAGCAATTATGAAATGGTAATCCCAGAAACAGTAGCATCGGTGTGTGCCATTGCTATAACAGCAAGAGCGGCAGCAGCAATGTCAAATTCTCTTCTGGATTGTGTGGACATCCACTGGTATGGATACAACTCTAGTAACATGAACCGCCAAGGCCCATTTTTCTTGATCGCAGCACGACTTTAGCTGGCAGCTCTTCTGGAGAATCCAATCTCATGGCTACAGTTCCTAGGCTTACATTAATGCTTGCCAAAGTTGGCCATACTGGGCTCTCAATCTCCATATTTATTTATTTTTTAATTTTTATTTTATGTACATTGGTGTTCTGTGTGCATGCATTTCTCTATGAGGGTATTGAGTCCCCTGGAATTGGAGTTATAGACAGTTTGTGAGCTGCCATGTGGGTACTGGGAATTGAACCAGGGTTCTCTGGAAGAGCAGCCAGTGCTCTTAACTGCTGATCCATCTCTCCAGACCCAAACATTTTCATTTTAAATCAATATATTTACTTCATACACCACAGTATAAGACAGTACTTTTAACTCTCAGGTAATTTTTTTCTCTTTTAAAATGTTAAAATGTCATCTATCCCAAGCTGACCTTACCCCACAGCACCTTTGTGAAAAAACAAAACAAAACAAAAAGACTAAAAATACTTCCTGACTCCTGTATTTATGATGTTCTATTTATTACTATTATTAATATTATTATTATTGTGCAGGTGGTGTTGAGACAAGTTTTCTCTCTGTAGTCCTGACTATCCTGGAGTTCATGATATAGGCCAGGCTGGCTTCGAACTCACAATGATCTTCATGCCTCTGCCTCCCAAGTGCTGGGAATAAGGGTGTGTGCCACTATGTCCCGTTAATTTTTATTTTTTGAGGTCTCACTTTGTAGCCCTGACTGGCCTGGAACTTGCTACATGGACCAGGCTGGACCTAAACTCACCAACATCTGCCTACCTGTGCCTACTAAGTGTGGGATCAAAGATATGTGCCACAATGCCTGGTCCTGGCATCCCAATTTACCTATTCGTATACCTTCATTAGAACACAGCCACACTTATTGTCTAGGTGTTATGTATGGCTGCCATTATGCTAAAGCTGGTTACAAGGGTGGCAGTATTTTAGAGATTTTTTTTTTTAATCTGGTTTTGTTTTGTTTTGTTTTGGATGCAGAGCCTCCTCTGCCCATGCATGGCCTTTTTTTTTTTTTTTTCATGTTTTATAAAATCTTTATTGACAAATAATTCATAGTATACAGTTATATTTGCAATTGTAACCATTTTTAAGTTCACAATTCAGTGGCGTGAATAGAAGGAAATTCTTATTTTAGAGATCTTATTGCCTACTGTAGGTCGAATCCTCACTGGGCTTGACTGGTGTGATGGCTGTTCTTGGTTGTATACTGAATTTTATCTGAAATAAACTACAATCCAGAAATGGAGGGCACTCTTGTGATCTGGATCTTGAAGTAGGAAGACATACAATTTCGATTCACATCTCGAGGCAGGATGATACAGCTTTTAATCCAGATCTTGAGGTTAGAAGGCACACCTTTAATCTGGGCCACACCTTCTTCTGGAAGCCTATTTAAGGGAAAGGGAAGAAGGAATGAGGTGTGTTCATCCTTTACCTCCTGGCCTTCACCTTATCAGCACATCCTTTCCTTCATTGGCTTTGGAGCCTGCTTCAGGATTCCAGCATATACAGAAGACCAGCTGAGACACCCAGCTTTGTGGGACTGAGCAAGTACTAGATTCTTGGATTTTCCATTCACAGCCACTGTTGGATTAGTTGGACTGCAGCCTGTAAGTCATTTCAATAAATTCCCTTTATATATATATATTATTCATATAAAACATTATATAATATATTCTGTAAGTTCTGTGGCTCTAGAGAACCCTGACTAATACAACTGGTTTTAGCGTCACTGTGGAAACATACCTCTGGATATGTTTGCGTGGATGCTTCCAGAAAGGTCTGGTTGAGGAGGGGAAGACATGCCTTAAGGTTAGTAGCACCATTCCCATAGACTCGGGTCAGGCGTTGAGTAAGAAAAACGTGGGATGAACACCAGCATTCAGCTTGATTTTTCTGTCTTGTGATGTGATGTGATCAGCCAAAACTGTTGAGAACGCTGGCCTATGATAACAGGTTTTCTGTTTTCATCAGAGCAGCTGTGACTACTTGCAAGCGATTCTCAAGATCAGGAAAACTGAAGTTCCTTCATAGAAAAAGGAAGTAGGGAAGGACTGAGGGCTGGATCAAGGTTCAGTGGTTAAGAGTACTTTCTGGGGACAGGTGGTGGTTATAAATGCCTTTAATCCCAGCACTTGGGAGGCAGAAGCAGGAGAATCATTTTTTTTTCTTTTTAAAGATTTAATTATTTATTATGTATACAGCATGTATGCCTACACACTAGAAGAGGGCACCAGATCTCATTACAGATGGTTGTGAGCCACCATGTGGTTGCTGGGAATTGAACTCAGGACCTCTGGAAGAGCAGTCAGTGCTCTTATCCTCTGAGCCATCTCTCCAGCCCCTCTTTTTGGTTTTTTTTTGAGACAGGGTTTCTCTGTGTAGTTTTGGTGCCTGTCCTGGATCTCACTCTGTAGACCAGGGTGGCCTCAAACTCACAGAGATCTGCCTAGCTCTGCCTCCCGAGTGCTGGGATTAAAAGCATGTGCCATCACCACCCGGCAAAGCAGGCAAATCTTTGTGAGTTCGAGGCCAGCATGGTCTGCAAAACTAGTTCCAGGACTGCCAGAGCTGGGATTAAAGATGTGTGAGTAGATTCAGGTCAGGCCCTGAATTCACCACTGCACAACCTGAATCTATTTTCTTTTCTTTTTCTTTTCCTTTCTTCTTCTTCTTCTTTTTTTTTTTTTTTTGGTTTTTCAAGACAGGGTTTCTCTGTGTAGCTTTGCGCCTTTCCTGGAACTCACTTGGTAGCCCAGGCTGACCTTGAACTCACAAAGATCTGCCTGCCTCTGCCTCCCAGTGCTGGGATTAAAGGTGTGTGCCACCACCACCCTGCTTTTTTTGGTTTTTGGAGACAGGGTTTTTCTGTGAAGCTTTGTGCCTTTCCTGGATCTCCCTCTGTAGACTAGGCTGGCCTTGAACTCACAAGGATCTGCCTGCCTCTGCCTCCCAGTGCTGGGATTAAAGGTGTGTGCCACCACCGCCCAGCCTGAATCTATTTTCAATAAAAGGGGAAAAAGATATTTATTTATTTATTTAGTCATGTATTTTATGTATATGTGTATTTTGTCTGCATGTATACACACCAGAAGAAGGCATAGGATCCCATGGGACTACAGTTATAGGTGGTTATAAGTTGCCATATGGGTAATTGAACTCAAAGACCTCTGCCAGGGCTCTTAAGATTTTTATTTACGGATGGAGAGAAGGTTATTATACCAGCACATATTACACCATCATGCCCCCCAACTCCTTTCTACACACCACCAGCTGTAATTCTCCACAGCTTCACGTGGTCTTGGGACTTGATAGAGTGCATGGAATTTGGAAAGCTAGCTGTTTAGTCTCCTGGGGTAAGAGTCTTGAGTGAGCAGTGTCTTTGGGGTTTGCTAAACTGGACTTTGGGATCATTACTTTGTTCTGTCACTGGTGCCCTATCTGGGGTGAGGTGTTTATTTACATCTCCCCAGGAAAAGTCCATGACACAAACTGTGAGCCAAAATAAACTGTTCTTTCCAGGGAGGGGGTTGGTCTTCTTCTTTTTCTTTTTGGTCACAGCAAAGCTAAACGAAAGTAATTCATGTCACCCCCTGTGCTCTGTCCCTTTTTAAGGAATTAGGAGATCTGGGTTCTAAAGTGTGAGTGTGAACATTCTAGTGTGGAAACATTGTGGTCATGTTCTAATTGCAAACTGGCATAGATAGAATCAGACTTAAGTTTTCTCCAAGTGACCAAGCTATAGGTAGGTATCCTTCTTGTAGAAATCATTATTAAATATTACATGTATATTCTCTCTCTCTTTGTTGATGATGGGGCTCAAACATATGGCCTGGGATATGCTAAGCAAGTTGTCTATTGCTGTGCTATACCCATAGCCTGATAATTAAAAAAAAAGAAAAAGAAAAAAAGATGTGTATGAGTGTTTTTTTTTATTTTTTTATTTTTTTTAATTTTTTTTTTTAGGGGAGCGAGAGTTGAGACAGGGTCCCTCTCCCTCTACACAGCCCTAGTTGTCCTGGAAATCACTCTGTAGACCAGGCTGGCCTCAAACTCACAGAGATCCCCCTATCTCTGCCTCCAGAGTACTGGAACTGAAGGTGTACACCACCACACCCAGTCCCAGTTAAACTGAAAACCAGGTATGGTGGCATAAACCTGTAACCCTAGCACTTGGGCAATCGAGGCAGGAAGACCAGGAGTTTCAGGTCAGCCTCAGTTACAGAGGGTTTTGGAGGCCAACCTGGGCTAAAAGTAACCCTGACTCAGCAAAACAACAACAACAAAAAACATTCCTCCCACTCCAGTCCAATAGCGAGAAAATACTTGAAAGTGTGAAAAGAACGTGATTGGTAGAGTGCTCCTCTAGCATCCACAAAGCATTGGGTTCCATCCCCAGCATCTCATGCCTATGAGCACAAAGCCCAGGCTGGAGCAGGACAGTGGTGGCGCATACCTTTAATCCCAGCACTCGGGAGGCAGAGGCAAGTGGGTCTCTGAGTTTGAGGTCAGCCTGGTCTACATAGTGAGTTCCAGGACAGCCAGGGCTACATAAAAAGACACTGCCTCAAAAGAAAACTGAAGATACTATATTAGGGGGCACTGGAGGGATGGTTCAAGCATCCTGGTTCAGTTCCCAACACCCACCTATGGTGCTTAGGTCCCAGTACCCATCTCACAATCACCTGTTATCTCCAGCTCCAGGGGATCCAATGCCCCTCTTAGCTTCTTTGAGTACCTGCACTCATATGCACACAACACACAAATACAAATAAAAAACCTAGGCCTAGCTTGGTGGTAGTGGCAGTGGTACACACTTTAATCACAGCATGTGGGAGGCAGAGGCAGAGAGATCTCTGAGTTCAAGGCCAGCCTGGTCCACAGAGCAAGTTCCAGGACAGCCAGGGCTACACAGAGAAACCCTGTCTTGAAAAACAGGTGACTTAGTGGGTAAAGGGCTTGATTTAAGGTGGAGAGTAACTGAAGATACATTAACCATTACCTTCACCTTCCCTTTGCTCTCACAGGCTAGCACACCTGTGTGTGTCCACACAGGTACATACACACATGCAACACACACACACACACACACACACACACCTGGACCAGCGTTCTTCAGTGGAAATATAAGGAAAGAGGCTGGAGCTAAATTTAGCAGTAATGTGTGAGATCCTTGGAAAAAGAAATATAATGTGAGCAATGTAAGCAATATACATAAATTTCTATTTTCTAGTAGCCACATTAAACAAAGTACAATTCTTTCTTTTTTTTTACATTTATTAAGTATGCGCATGTGAATACAGAGATTATTGGACAGCTTGCAGGAGTTCTTTGCTCTTTTCACCAAGTGCCTAGATTTTAAATCAGGTGTTCTATTACAATTTCCCTAGGACTAGATACATTCTATCCTTCAGGGAAGTATCTCAAGTAATGGTGGTCCTTAATGTCTTTAATCCTAGCACTCAGGAAGCAAAGGAAAGCAGATCTCTGAGTTGGAGGGCAGCCTGGTCTACATAGTGAGTTCCAGGGCAGCTTGGGCTATGTAGACAAAACAAAACAAAGCAAAATTCAGAGTGTTCTAAAGGGTGGCACAATAAGACTGAGGAAGTTGACAACTCAAACGTTTTAGGAAGTTCCTGAAACTGACCAGATGCACTAGACTCCTCCCTTCTCAAGCTCATATTAAGCAGTGAGGAATAGTTGTAAGACACTTTTAGACCAGACTACCTGATTCTACTACACTCTCCGACCTATCAGTCTGCCTATAAGTCATATACAAGCTCCATTTTTCCAACTGTCTGTGAGCTATCACCCATGCTGGGGTTGGGGGCGGGGATTTGGTGAGGCAGCTGTCTGAGTCATTTCTGCTCCTGTGAATAACCTTTTACCCATACTCCTGTAAGTAACCCTGATAAAAGTCATTGGTTTACCAAGTTGGACTTTGGTAGTAGCCTTACTTTGGCTTGTCTTTGGTTCCCTATCTGAGACTAGTGCACATTGTTCATGTCTCATATTGTCAAAGATCAGATCAAGCTCAGTGGAAAGTACTTTTACCAATTGAGCAAACTCACAGCCCCTTAAATATTGTATTTTGTATAACCCATTATATATAAAGATTATTTCAACATGTAATCAATAAGTGAATGATGCATGTTATATTTTTATACCTGAAATTAAGACATTAATTTTAAGTTCATTAAAAAATCATAAAGATTTATGAGAGTTTTGCTTGTATGTAGGTGTACTACATGTGTGACTGGTGTTCATGGAAGTCAGAATGTATTGGATTCTCTGGAACTAGAGTTACAGATGGTTATGAACCACAATGTGGGTGCTAGGAACTGACCCCAGGTCATCTGCAAAAGCAAATGCTGTTAGCTACTGAGCCATCTCTCCTGCCCCAATCTGAAATTTTTTATTTTATTTTTCATTTATTGATTGATTGATTGATTGATTGGATTTTAGAGACAGGGTTTCTCTGTGTTGCGCCTGTCCTGGAACTCACTCTGTAGCTCAGGCTGGCCTCAAACTCACAGAGATCCGACAGGCTCTGCCTCCCCAGTGCTGGGATTAAAGAAGGGTGTACTACCACCACCCGGCTATTTTTCATTTATTTTTATTTATTTAATTTTTTTTGAGACAGGATTTCTCTGTGTAGTTTTGGTGCCTGTCCTGGATCTTGTTCTGTAGACCAGGCTGGCCTCAAACTCACAGAAATCCTCCTGGCTGTGCCTCTAGAGTGCTGGGATTAAAAAGGCGTGGGCCACCACCGCCTGCATTTTGTTGTTGTTGTTGTCTTTTGTTTTTGTTTTGTTTTGTTTTTTTGTTTGTCAAGACAGGGTTTCTCTGTGTAGCCCTGGCTGTCCTGGAACTTACTCTGTTCAAGTCAGACATCCACCTGCCTCTGCCTCCCAAGCACTGGGATTAAAGGCGTGTGCCACCATTGCCCAGCTTTTTTTTTAACATTTAAAAAAATTAAAAAAATTTTTTTATGTACATTAGTGTTTTGCCCTAGGAAGTTTCCGGTCCCCTGAAATTGGTGTTACAGGTAGTTGTGAACTGCCATGTGGGTGCTGGGAGTTGAACCCAGGTCCTCTGGAAGAGCAGTCAGTGCTCTTAACCTCTGAACCATCTTCCCAGCACCCGGCTCTGAAATTTTTTAAATCAAGCATGCACTTTACATTTACAACAATTCTTAATTCAGGGCAGCTTCATTTTAAGCACTTGATTGACATATGGGATTAGTGGCCTTAGATACAGCACAGGACTAAAAGTAAACATCAGTGCAGAAACATTGGGGGTTGGAAATCTAATGCTCAATGGCTAAGAGCACTGGCTGCTCTTATAGGGAACCTGGGTTCACTTCCCAGCACCTATGGCAGCTCACAAACATCTATAACTCTAGTCTTGGGGGATCCAACACACTCTCTGGCCACTGGGCACAGCATGTATGTGGTGTACACACATAATATGCAGGCAAAATACCCATACACATAAAACAAAATAATTAAAAACAAACTAATGCCGGGCGGTGGTGGCGCACGCCTTTAATCCCAGCACTTGGGAGGCAGAGCCAGGTGGATCTCTGTGAGTTCGAGGCCAGCCTGGTCTCCAAAGCGAGTTCCAGGAAAGGTGCAAAGCTACATAGAGAAACCCTGTCTCGAAAAAACAAAAACAAAAACAAAAACAAAAAAACTAAAATAATTTTTAAAAAGTAAGGGAACAGGGAACGAGACACAAGAGACACTTATCTTTCCTTTATACTCTTTTGTATTGTTCAATTTAAATGGGTTTATTACATTTTCTAAAGATGAATAACATATTTAAAATCAGTCACTAAAAATGTTTGTGTGGGGCGTGGTTCACAGAATGCTTGCCTACTGTACGGAAGCCCTCCATTTGATCTCCAACACTTCACATGACTAGATATGTTGGCGCACACTTGTAATCCCAGAACTGGTGAGGTGGAGGCAGGAGGATAAGAAATTCAAGGTTTAATCCCAGCACTTGAGAGGCAGAGAAAAGCAGAACTCTAAGTTTGAGGCCAGCCTGATCTACAGAACAAGTTCAAGGACAGCCAAGGATACATAGAGAAACTCTGTTTCAAAGAACCAAAACCCAACCTCCCACACCCCACCAAAAATAAAAAAAAAAAAAAAAAAAAAAAAAAAAAAAAAGCTCAAGGTCATCCTTACCTGTAGTTCAAGTTTAAAGCCATTTAAGACTAGTCTGGGCTAGATGTAGTTCATGTTTCATTCCTTAATATTTTCTTTCTTGCCAGCAGTGGTGTCACACACCATTAATCCCAGCACTTGGGAGGCAGAGCCAGGCGGATCTCTGTGAGTTCCAGGCCAGCCTGGTCTACAGAGCGAGATCCAGGACAGGCACCAAAAATTACACAGAGAAACCCAATCTTGAAAAAAAAAAAAAAAAACAATTAAAAAAAAAACAGTATATGGGCTGGAGAGATGGCTCAGTTCAATTCCCAGCAACCACATGGTGGCTCACAACTTAAAAGGACTTGTTCCATAGCATTACAGAGAGCAAAAAGAATGGGGCATTGTTTCCCAAATGAGCTTAGAGAGACTACCTCAATAGCAACTGTAGTCTCTGCAGGCTGGACTGAATTTCTAGAAAAGGGCAAAAGCCATTCAGCTGGGTCTCTAGACTATGGAGTTACATGCTTTTGTCTAAGATGAAGTGTGACTAATGAAACTAAACTTCTGCATCCAATTTCATCTAGGACTTGCTACATTCCTTTACTTTATAAGTTGCCTTTTTCAGAGACAGAGTTTCTCTGTGTAGCCCTGGCTGTCTTGGAACTTGCTCTGTAGAACAGGAGGGTCTCAAACTCACAGAGATCCGCCTGCCTCTGTCTCCAAGTGCTGGGATTAAAGGCGTGCGCCACCACGCGGGCCCATCCAGCTCTTAAATGCTAGGATTAAAGGCGTTGGCCAACACTTCCTGGGTATAAATTGCCATTTTTTTATTTCTCAATGGCATTCTGCTTTACCCTAGGAATTTATTTATTTTTGGAAACAAGGTTTCTTTGAGTAGCCCTGGCTGTCCTGGAACTCACTCTGCAGACCAGGTTGGCCTTGAACTCAGAGATCCACCTGCCTGGCTACCCTAGGAATTAAAAAAAAAAAAAAAGCCAGACTTTATTATGACTTTCAAACTGGCAGCTCCAAATTAACTTCAAAAGCATTTATTGCCTGTAACACTAATAAATTAAATTAGTAACCCAAGAGCACTGTGAGTGGGGGCAGTATCGCTTAAATTTGATATAATTTGGTTTCTTTAACCATAACACACCAAGTTCTCCCTGTGGTACAACTCTCTTTTATTCCAGAACTGGAGAGGCAGAGGCAGGCAGATCTCTGTGAGTTTAAGGCCAGACTGGTCTACACAGAAAGTTCCAGGATAGCCAAGGCTACGTGTAGAAACCCTGTCTCAAAAACAAAAAAACATTAGTATTCCTATTAAAGGCAAATATGGGCTTATGTTCTGAGATACAAGAAATATTAATCTCTAGATTTTTTTTTTTTTTTTTTGAGACAGGGTTTCTCTGTGTAGCTTTGCTCCTTTCCTGGAACTCACTTGGTAGCCCAGGCTGGCCTCGAACTCACAGAGATCCACCTGGCTCTGCCTCCCAAGTGCTGGGATTAAAGGCGTGCACCACCACCATCCAGCTGAAGTGTAAGAATTCTTAAGACACTTCTCTGATAAAAGATTCCCTGATGGCTTATTCTCTTATTTCAGAACCTCTCTCTCTGTATATATTATATATAGATAGAATTTTATGTGTATGAATATTTGCTTGCATGTATATTAAGTGTACCACATGTATGCCTGCAGCCCAGAGACCAGAAGAGGGCATCAGATCCACCGGAACTGGACTTACACTTGTGAGCGTCTACCCCCCAGCATGCCTAACCACAATACTCTGGCCTTAATGTCCCTCCTCTTCACCATCTGCCTCTTCTTGAGTTTGTCATCTGAGCACTGTTAAATATTTGGAGGTCTGTCTCTCTTTTTTTCTTTTTCTTTTTGGTTTTTCGAGACAGGGTTTCTCTGTGTAGCTTTGCGCCTTTCTTGGAGCTCACTTGGTAGCCCAGGCTGGCCTCGAACTCAGAGATCCGCCTGCCTCTGCCTCCCGAGTGCTGGGATTAAAGGCGTGCGCTACCCCGACTTGGAGGTCTGTTTTAGCCTTAAAAATTTTTTTCTCAGCCGGGCGGTGGTGGCGCACGCCTTTAATCCCAGCACTCCGGAGGCAGAGGCAGGCGGATCTCTGTGAGTTCGAGGCCAGCCTGGTCTACATAGCAAGATCCTGGGCAGGCAACAAAACTACACTGTCTCGAAAAAAAAAAATTTTTTTTTTCTCGTCTCCTTTTCGTGTGATGTTCCTCAGTCATCTACAAGGTTCCTTCCCTGGGTCTTCGTGTCGACTTCTCCCGAAAAGTCTCTTAGTTTTCTGGTTGCCCTGAAGCCTTCTGTTTGTGGGGTCCTCTTTGATTGATCTTAGGTTAGGCCCTCAGTTTGCGTGGTGCACAGCCTCCTCCCTCGGTCGGTGGAGTCCCTTGACTTGTCTTCTAAGATCCCCCAGCTCGGACAGTCAGCAGCCACCAGCCCTCGTCTCTCAACTCGCCGCCCGCTGCTACTGCTGCTGCGAAGCTCTCTCTGCAACTGGGAGGACGGGCGGGACGCGCACGCCGGGCGCGGCGGCGACGCGGGGCCGCGCGCGCAGCGTGCGTGGTGACGTCAGTGCGCTGGCGGCGGCGGCAGGGCTGTTTGTTCTGCTCCCGCAGCCGAGGAACCGAAGCAGTGGCGGCGGCTGCGGCGGCTGCGGCGGCGGCTGCCCGGCGGTGTCCGCGGGCGAGCGGGGCCTGTGTGCGCAGCGGCGCAGCGGGCGCGGCGGCCGGGCCCCGGCGCGGCGCAGGTGGCCCGGACAGCGGGAGGAGGCGTGCGGCCTAGCGTCTCAGGTGAGGAGCGGTGTCCTTCGCGGCCGCGAGGCGGGCTGCCGGGCCCCACGGCGCGGCCCGCGTAACCTGCATTGCGTAATGGAGCCGGTGCGCCACCACCTACGCCATCGGCGCGGCGCGGGGGCGGGGAGGCCGGAGTTTCGTGGGCCCGGAGCCCCGCTTGCTGCTTTTGGGGTCTGCCGGGGCCGCCCGCGCCGTTGGTGCGGCGGCGGCCGGGCGGGCTCGCGGGCTTCGCAGTGGAGCGGTTGTGGCCGCCGCTGTCCCCCTCGGCGCGGGTGGCAGCGGGGACCGGGGACGCGGGCGCTCTGGGCGGCGGGACGGGCGGCCGGGGGCGGGCGGGGGGCGGGCCAAGCGCCCGGCACTTCCTGCCGCCGCCATTTTGTCAAGTGAGGAGGAGGAGGAGGAGGAGGAGGAAGCGGCTACCGCGGGATCCGCGGTGCGCGCCCGGCCCGGGTAAGTCCGGGCCCGGGATGCTGGCCGCGGGTACTCTGGTCCCCTTGGCTGCGGTTCCCCATCGGTACTGGCTGCTCCTGCGCGCTGTGCCCCGGCGCGCTCTCCTTCCGTCACCTGGGTCCTCCTGCCGGTGCTGGGATAGATAGTTCCCGCTTCCATAGCCTCACCTTTCTGGCTGTCCCTGGAGCTCTGCCTAGAAAGAAGTAGAAGATCCTGTCCAGAGGGAGAGGGTTGCCACCGCACTCTTGCCCCAGGCGGGACCCAGGAGACAGGAGGGGTGACGAAAGACCAGGAGTCTCTCGACCCACCCACTCCCAGCCTGGAAGCCCCCTCTTTGGGTGCTTTGTTTTGCCAGGTCTTTGCTCGCTAGCGTTCCTTGCAATGGTCTTTTTTATTTGCGGATGTGTGTCGGTTTAGGGTGGGGATGTGGGGGAGTTGTGATTCAGCAAAATGAGATGACCCCCCCCCCAAAAAAAAAAACAACCCACGGAAATAGCACAACTTCAAGGAGATGCCCCCAAGGCCGGGCCTTGGTTGGGGATGGGAAATCCCAGGTTAGTGTAGTGGACAGTGTGAATACTTGTCCGGTGGATGAGTCATGTGCTTCTGCTAAGTGGCTGACCTCCCTTTTACTCAAGACAAGAATTTTTTAAAAAGTGTTTTGGCCTGCTTGTTTACTTGTTTATGCCTTTTGCAACCTGGTGAAATTATCTCTGTGTGTCTGTATGTATGTTGGATGCCAGTGATCTCTCTTGCGGCAGGCCTCTTGAGAATTGAAATGTCTTTGCTTACCATCGAAGGGGCATTAATAGGCCCTGGTTACGAAAATCCAATACGCAGTGTACTTCTAAGCTCATGTGCTCTTTAGTGCTATAATGAATGGTTGGAAAATTTTTATGAATGGAGATGTCAACTTTCATAAATAGTCCTTGGAAATTGGTAGACCTTGGAAATTGTAAAGAAACTCATGTACAAAAATTAAAAGGATTTGCCAATGTGTTTTCAATTCCAAGAAGGCTTTGGATGGCACTGTGTTTTATGGCCTTTACAATAAATATTTGTTTGGTTTTTCGAGTCAAGATTTCTCTGTGTGACTGCCTTGGCTATCCTAGAACTGCTCTTGTCTGGAACTCAGAGATCCGCCTGCCTTTGCCTCCCCAAGTGCTGGGATTAAGGGCGTGAGCCGCCGGCTGACACTGTTTTATGGCCTTTCCAATAATTTCAAAAAACATTCTTTTCATTTTAATTTGGATGAGGATGATCTTCCCCCGAGGGCATTTATAGATAACCAACTCCTTCCTACCCAAAAGCTTCAGCCAGGTAGGTTGGAGAAGATAAAACTGTCAAATAACTTGGAGTTGATCAAATCAAGAAGGAAAGCACCTAACCTAAAATATATTTCTGCCCTGTTGTCTACCATATATTTGGTAGACAATGGAGTATTTAAGGACTCAAGCTAAAATGGTTAGTTGGTTTTAACTGGAAATAACCCCCTCCCCCTATTATCTTGCTAGCATTCTGCTCATGCAAATTGCCAACGATAAGGGATTTTTGCCTACTGATGAAAGCTAGGATGCAGAAGTAGCTGGGATAGTTTGGGTGTTCTGAAAGTCTGTGTAGCTAGTTTGGAGGGCTGCAAGGGGAAAAATAGCTAAGAGTTGCTGGAGAACCTTAGATTACTTAGTAAAATTTGCACTAAATTATTGTTTAAAGGAATTTAGACTTTGTTTCCAAGAGATAATCTTCTTGAGCCAGTTTTTGTGATCTTTGTACTAAATTGTACTTTCACTGCTGGAAATAGGGAATAATTGTAATATTTTCAAGTTACACAATTCAGGCTGTTGAATGAGTTGAGAATTAGAAATTCTGTAGATTAAAGGTTATTTTAATTAATTTTTGTGCATCACATGCATTCTTCCCTTGGAGGCCAGCAGAGGGCCTGAGATCCCCCAGAATTGGAGTTACAGATGGTTGTGAGCAGCCATGAGGGTGCTGGGACCAGAACCTGGGTCCCTAGCAAGAACAGCAATTACAGATGAGCTATCTCTCCAGTCCCTGAATGTTAATTGTTTTTTGAGACAAGGTTTCATTCTGTAGTCCAGGCTGTTGTCAAACTTGACAGTCCTCCTGTCTCAGCTTCCCAAGGGCTATGAGCCACAACATCCTGCTTGGAATTGTGTCCTCCCCTCCCCCCCCTCCCCCTCCCCCCCCCAGACAGGGTTTCACCTTTCCTAGAACTCACTCTGTAGACCAGGCTGGCCTTGAACACACAGAGATCCGCCTGGCTCTACTTCCTGAGTGCTGGGATTAAAGGCGTGGGCCACCACCACTTCCGGCCTTTGGAATTGTTTTAATGAAAAGCCATTTGGGGCACTTTGCTTCTGACAACCCACTGTCATCATCTGTGTGGATATAAAGTATTTTGATGTCTAGAGTCTGCAGAGATGGCTCAGCTGCTCTTGTGTACCCGGTTTACAATGTTCTATAACTTCAACTCTTGGGGAACTGACCCTGTCTATGGCTTCCTGGGGCCCCTGTATGCACTGCACATACACACCCAAAGTAAAAATTAAAATTGTGATGTCTAAGTTTGATTAATTTTGTGGGATTGACGAAAGAAGATGGTGTCATAGCCTTGTAATCTCGGCACTCAACAGAAGAGAGACAGGAGAATCCCCAGTTCTAGGGTACTCTGGGCCACATGCTGATTCTGTGATCAAGAAAGAATACTTGTCATTGAAAATTGCTAATGGAACTGGGAGTTGTGGCAGGCTTTTTAATCCTAGCATTCCAGAGGCAGAGCTAGGTGGATCTCTTGAGTTTGAGGCCATCCTAGTCTACAGAGAGAGAGTTGCTGGATAGCCAGGCCTACTCAGAGAGACCCTGAATTTAAAAAACCAATCAAGCAAACAAAAAACCCTGTTAATAGTATCTGATAACTCTTTGTGGTTTTTATTTATTGTTCTAGTAAGAAAATACTGGACATTTGCAAAGTGAGAATTCTGAGAAAATACTTGCTGCTGCTATTTAATTTAATACATGTGGCATGCACATGTAACAGATTTTCCTTTAAGTTACTTTTTTTTCTTTCATCAGAATTAAGTTCCACAGGAAAGGGGTTTGTTTGGCTTTGCTTTTCTTATTCTCCATTGTATTGTTAGTGCCTAAAAGAACATCTTAAATTGGATAGGAATTTGCTATACATAATACTAAATGTAAGTTCATTTGAAAAAATACTGTGACTTAGAAGGAGTGTGAGTTTTAACTAAGGTAACATTGAAGTCCCCAGTAATTGTGGTAAACTTACGGAGTCTGAGCAATGTGGTATACAGTTGCTTAAGTGCAATGTGCGTTCTGAGTTTCCTACTTAGCAGCTTGCAATGTAGATGAGTGGGTTTGACCTGTGGTTCAACCTGACATGCAGAAATTATTTTAAAAGGGAGAGGAACTGGGTAATAAAGTATATGGGTAGCATTTCTTAACTTTCATGTTGTCAGTAAAATATTGTTTACTTTTTAAAAAAAAGTTGAACATAATGTTTTTATCATTGATTCATGTATAAATATCAGTATCTATAATTCATTCCTCAGCTCTTAGTATATACAAGAGAAAAAAATATTTTCTACAATGACTTTGTTTTGATATTCCAAATGTTTGAGTATCAATTTTGTGTAATCTGTGGTTGACACTGTTGTGAAATTTTATCAAACTTTTTTGTTTGCTGTTTTTTACATTTTTAAGAACAGCTTTGAGATACACAATTCAAACAACAAAATTTACTGAATGTTAGCATGGTTACAGAATTGTGCATCCATCACTGTAATCAATGGTAGGACATTTCCATGTCCTCACAAAGAACCCATGATTCTGGTAGCAGTTACTTTCCCTCCTCCTGTAATCCCTGGAACTGTAACCTACTCTGTGTACATTTGCCTCTTCCAGATACTTTAACCTTTAGTGTTTGACTTCTTTCATTAAGTGTGCTTTTAGATGGTTCATTCAGCATGAATCAGTGCTTCATTCTCTTTCATGATAGAATGATAGGTGTGTCACATTTTATTTACTCAGTTTTAATGGATAAAATGGTGGGCTTGAGTAGTTTTCACAGGGAATAGTGCTGCTTATAAACACTGCTATACAATTTCAGGAGTGGTGGCTCTGGGGAGTCAGAGGCAGGAGAATAGAGAGTTGGTGAGCCCCTGGGCTACATTGTAAGGCCCTGTTTATAAGAAAAAAAGGTTATGTGTAAGTATTTATGTGGACATGCATTGATTTTTATGGGCCAGATATATAGGAGTAATTTGATAAATCGGATGGTAATTATAGTTAACATTTTGAAGATGGACAGAGACTGTTGGTGTTGTTTTTTTTTGTTTCCCCTTTCAGTGGAGGGGTTAGTTTGAGACTGGATCTCATATAACCAAGGATGACCTTGAATTTAGGGTCGTCTTGTCTCCACTTGAGTGTTGGAATTACAGGTGTGGGTCACCATTCTCCATTTATGTAGGGATCATACACTGGGCTTGCATGTTAGGCCAGCGCCTTAGCCAGCTGAATAACTAACTGCATTGCCTTTCTAGTGCTTGCCATAGGGTCAAAAGAAAAGGCCTAGCAAAATACATTAGAGTGAATAGAGATATGGCAGCCCAAGAATAGAAGCGCACACACAACAGTTTGATACAAGTATATAGGAGAAAGTCTAGAACAGGTAGCCAGAATTTTTTTTTTTTTTGGAGACAAGGTAATTCTGACTGTCCTAAAATTAATTGTTTAGACCAGGCTGGCTTCAAGTCACAGACATCCACCTGTTTCTGCATGCTGGGATTAAAGGCCAACATGCCCACCCCTAAAATTTGTGTTTCTTTTGGGTGTGTGAGTGTCTGCCATCAAGTAGTGGCCATTAACTTTTGTAGGAATTGGTTCTCTCTTGAATTAAGGTCTTCAGGCTTTTTGCTGCAAATATCTTTACTTGTTGAGCCATCTCAAAGGCCTTATACTTCTCTCTTTTGAGTTTTCTTTTCTTTCTTTCTTTCTTTCTTTTTTTTTTTTTTTTTGAGATTCCTGGATGTCCTGGAACTCTGAAGACCAGGTTGCCCTTGAAGACCAGGCTGCCCTTGAACTCTGAGATCTACCTGCCTCCGCCTCCCAAGCACTGGGATTAAAGGCGTGTGCCACTACTTTGGCATGCTTCTCTTTGTTTTAAAGGCTTATTTTATGTGTTTGCATGTTTAACCTGCATATATGTGTGTGTTGCCTGCAGGCTTGGTGCTATTGGAGCCAGAAGAGGTTGTAGGATCCTCTGGCTGTATGGATGCTGGGAACCAAATTCGAGGTCCTCTGTAAAACCAGAAAGTGCTCTTAACTGCTGAGCCATCTCTTTAGCCCCTTATTTTTATTTTTAAAAGACACTTTCCCCCCCACTCTCAACAGCCCGCCAGTCTTAATACAGCTGTCCACATTTCCCAGGATAAATCACAGAATGTCTTATTCTGAATAAATTGAGTGTTCAATGTCAGGTTTAGAACAGAGTAGACATATACCTCTCCCTAACTCCCACACACCCAAGGGATGGAACTCAGGGCCTCCCACAAGCTAGGCAAGTGCTTACTACTGGGCTATGTCTGCTGCAGTCTTGATTTACCCCGTTCTTGTCCCTTTAATTTAGGACAGTGTCTCACTATGTAGAACTAGCTGGCCTCTTAACAGAGAGCTACTTGCCTCTGCCTCTTAAATGCTGGGATTAAAGGTGTGTATTACCACATCACAGTTTTTATTTTATCCGAACAATTGTGCTGTGTGATCATTTAAAGAATTTGAAAGTTAAGTTTAAAATGTTTTTTTTTTTTTTGAAATTGAAAGCTATCTTTTAATCCTATCATTTTGTTTTCTTCCCCTATATATACTTTTGCAATAAAATTGGGTTGGACCCTCTTGAGGATTTGGTCCTGGAAATTATACTAGCTAGGAATCCTGGAAATTGCACTAGCTAGGCAGGTACTCTACCACTGATCTATCTCCCCAACTCTGTGGGGTTTATATTTATTATTGTGACAGAGTGTGTGAGTGAGTGTTGGTGCAAGTGTGGAGTCAGGACAACTTCTTAGACTTGATTCTCCATTCTCCTTTATGTAGATTATGACAATCTCTTGTCAAGCTTGCACATCAAAAGCTCTTTGATGTGCAGTCTCACTTGCCCTGGTTGGGGTTCTGTTTTTTGAGACAAGTGCCCTCTGTAACCTTGGCTGGTCTTGAAATTCGTCAGCCTGCTTTTGCCTTTCACTTATTGGGGATTACAGATGTTCACCAGCAAAGCCTGGTTAATTTCTTTTGTTTTACCAAATTACTACATGGGTAAACATATCTAAAAGTACTTAAACTATCGTTCATTTCTACCATAATTTCTATTTTTGGATGTGGTTTTCAGATTTTCTCTTTTATCTCTAGGAACAAGTTCACTATACCAAAATGTGTATTTTTGAAATTTTTTGATTACATGCATTCCATTTCTTTTGTCAGAATTTAGCAGTGTCTTGTTTATATAAGTGAGGTCTTTAACATTTTCTCTCCATAAATAACAGCTGTGGAATACAAAATGTCTTTTCTTAGATGTATTCTCAGGGCTTCTGAGAAAAGAAATGTTCCTGGCACTTGATCTTTGACCTTTCTCCCCTCTCTTGCCTAGAGTAGGACCTCCCCCACTTCCCGAAATCCAGTCTCCTGCCCTGCTGTCAGAGCCCCTATTATCTCATTGTTTTAAGGAAGGTGACTAGGAATCTTGAGTACCTCTGGGCTTCCAGTCACAACTCAGTTTTGTTGTTCTCCTAAGACTGTAGCATGGCTTCAGTCATTTGTCCCTGCCCTTCAGAAACCTGTCTTTCCTTGCCTATTTTGCATTAAAATGAGTGTCTTGCATGACACTCATTTTAATCTTGTTACCAATCCAGTGTTCTCTTAAGGTATTTACAATCTGCTTGCATTATGTAGGATAAAGAAAGGTGGGAAGAAGGTACTAGGCACAGAGTATATCCACAGGTAGGAATAACTTAACCCTGGCCCTGATAAGCAGGGCTTGGTTTTCTAGGCAAGTCACCCGATCTATCAGGTGCCTTCCAAGGGTGCTGTGTCTTCCTCTAGGCAAATTTCAGTGATTAATGTAGGAGATGATATAAAGGGGAGAATTACCTGATAAAGAGATAATGGGATTAGTTGAAATGTCCCTGCCTTGAGATGTTGGTTGCAGTTTGGGGAAATGATCCAGCAGGAGCAGGCCTGATGATGTGACTTTATGAAGGAGCCAGAAGATGGTGGTGGAACACAGACACATCTCTCCATACCTTCACTGCTTCCCTTGGCTCCCCTTTGAATTGTATTGATGTCCAGGTTTGATGGAAGTATTCTGATTTTCAGCAAGTGATTGGTAGGTTGAAGCTGGCAGTTGGATAGCTGAACAGGTGTAGTTCCTGAATGTTAGGCTGAGGTCTTGCTATTGGATTTTGGGTCTTGACAGCAAGAACTAGTTCCTGAGGGAATACCATTTTGTTAGTTTGTGTGAAACTCAAAGGTGTATTTCTTTTACTTGTTTTGTTTTGTTTTGAGACAGGGTTTCTCTATATCCCTAGCTGTCCTGAATCTCACTCTAGACCAGGCTGGTCTGCTTGCCTCTGCCTCCCGATTGCTGGGTTTAAAAAGTGCTGGCATCAAAGGCATGCACCACCACTGCCCGGCTGAATTTCTTTTACAAATAGGTCAGGTAATTTAAACATTAACTCCAAAATAAGAGAGATTGCTGGGTGTAGTGGTGCATACCTTTAATCCCAACACTGAGGTGGCAAAGGCAGACAGATCTCTTGAGTTCAAGGCCATCCTGCTCTGAAGCCTAACCAAGGCTGCATGATACCCTTTCTCCAAAACAAAACTAAACCAAGAAGGAGAAATAGAGTAAATTTGGCATCTTCTGAATGCTGGGATTAATGGTGTATGCCTGGCTGCCCCCCTCCTTCCCCCCCTAAAGAAAATCATGTTAGACTTTCCAGTGTTGGCGGCTCTAGAACTTTGCTGCAACAGACAGTGGTCTTGAGTAGCATTGTATACCGGAAAGATAGCTGTGGGGCTCACTGTCAGAGTTCACACTCAGGGCCATAGTTCTGAACTTTGTAAAATGGGATCAGTATTCTAAGCTTTGTGGACAATGGTGGCACTGTGTGTGTGGCTGAGTTGGAGTGAGGGCGCATCTTACTGTACTATTATGCTGTGCTGTTATTCATTGGGTAGGAAAAGTGGAAACTAGTAGCATTTGTTTTGTTGAAAGGACTGAGAATATTTGTCCAGGTCTTTTCTACTTTCTTTGCAGTGGCCACTCTACTTTTCTTGGTTTCCATTCAAGGCCGAAATTGCTTATTTGTTTCTAGCTGCTGTTACATCAAGAGACTTGGGCACATTGTGGAGACAGTGCCTGGGGAGAGGTTGGACTTGGTATTATGCAATTTCCAGAAATACCAATTAGTAATTCCTGTGTCCTTGAGTGTAGTTAATATCCCCAGTTGTCCTACCTCAGGTAATAAGGCACACATGATTACATGTTTGATCGTTTGGCCTTTGAGGTTGTTTAAAAAAAAAAAAAAAAACCAGGAAGAAGACTAAAGGGGACTTAAATTTGAAGGCTTTACCTCTGAAATAGCTGGCATTCACTCTGAGGAAGCATCTGTTTTAGGGGACTGACCATTATTGTAGGGTTAAAATGAGAACCACATGTAGTATAGAACCTGCCAATGTGGGTGGGCATTGGTCATACTTGGCAGCTGCCCTTGGGCTACTGTGATTTTCCAGGACTCAGTTTCTTGTGTATAAAATGGTGTAAAAGGTTTAGGTTCCAGTCTGGAGTTTGAGGGAAATATTGTTGCTGTTTTTTTGTTTCAGGTGTGATCTCTGTACCCTAGGTTGGCATCTAACTCAGCAATCCTTCGTCAATAGCCTTCTGAGTGTAGGGATTACAGGTGTTACATCACCTCACCCAGTAGTGTTTTTCCAAACAGTAGCTCATAGTGGGTTAAGATATGACACAGGATATCATGCATTTCAAGGCTACTTCATAAAACCTTTGCCTGATTTTATGTATTGAAATGTTTTTTTCCTCCTCCTCTTCCTTCTCCTTTTTAGACAGGGGTTTTCTATGTCGCCCTGACTGGCTGGCGTGGAACTCACAGAGATCTGCCTACCTCTGCCTCTCAAGTGCTGAGAATTAAAGGTTTGAACTACATCGCCTAAGTGTTTTTGGTTTTTCGAAACAGGGTTTCTCTGACTAGCTTTGCATTTTCCTGGAACTCACTCTGTAGACCAGGCTGGTCTTGAACTCACAAAGATCCGCCTGCCTCTGCCTCTTAGTGCTGGGATTAAAGGCATGAGCCACCACTGCCTGGTTTAAGTGTGTTCTTAATCTGGGTGATAGCAGAGAAGTTAAGAATGGTTTATATAATAACTTGATGGTAATTATGAGTGTTTTATTTTTATTTAATTTTTTTTTTTTTTTGAGACAGTTTCTCTGTATAGCACTGGCTGCCCTGGAACTCTGTTCTGTAACTGTTCTGTCAACCAGACTAGTCTCAAACTCAGATCCACCTGCCCCTCCTCCTGGGTGCTGGGGTTAAAGGCATGTGTCACCACTGTCCAGGTTTTTTTAATTTTTGATTACTTTTTTTTTTTTTTTGCTGCTTAGTGGTTTTTGTTTTCTTCATTTACCCAGGAGTAATCCTGAATATGCTTTCTAGTAGAAGGTAAAATGCTTAGATCTTTGGTTTCTGTTCTATTCTTTGTACTTAGTGCTCCGTAGAAGTTTGGGTATGGTGAAGGTTGAGGAAGTAGGTATTGAATGTTCTGTCAGTTTTTGGAAGCAAGAAGTATTTAGAGATGGTCATTTGTGTATTCTATGCATGCTGTGCTGGTTTGTATGGTAAGGTACTTGTCTTCTATTTTCAGGTACTTTCCTCATGTGATTTTTAGAAATAATTTACTTAGCTTTTATGTGTATTGGTGTGAAGGTGTCAGATCCCCTGGAACTGAAATTATAAACAGTTGTGAGCTGCCATGTGGGTGCTGAGAATTGAACTGAGTTCTCTGGAGGAAGAGCTAGTGCTCTTAACCACTGAGCTCTCTCTCCAGCCTGCTCCTCATGACTTTTTAATATTTATTTATATTGTATGTGTGTGTGTTCCTGAGTAAGTATGTGCACCATGTACATCTGGTAGTCTTTGGAACTCAGAAGAGGACATTGTATCTGCGAAACTAGAGTTGCAGACAGTTGTGAGCCACCGTGTGGGTACTGAGAATCAAGCCCTAGTCTCTTAACTGCTGAGCCATTTCTCCAACCCACATCTTTTGTTAAGGTAACTTTCTTAAGGAAATGTTAGGTGTCTTTGGGGTATAAGTAACAAATTCTCAAACTTGGGCTGGCCATACAGTTCAGTGGTAGAACACTGATCTGACATGGGTGAGACCCAAGTTTCAGGTCCCAGTACCATAAAAACAGACTTCAGTATGGCCAGATTATTTACATACAAAAGGAAATTTGTTAATCGTTAGCTGGCTGTGGTAGTACATACCTATATTTCCAGTACTAGGGAGACTGAGACAAAAAGATGCTGTTTAGTTGTGATGCCAAAGGCTCAAATAATGACCTCAGAGCCTATTTTACATTTTCTATATTCTGGCCTCAAGGTCAAGAAATGTTTACTTACAGTAGAGAACCCTGGGTTGAATCTTTGTCCATCCTTGAACTACCTTACCTTAGGCATCTTTATCTGGTTTCTGTACTCCAACCATCCCAAGTAACAGCTCTTATCAGTGCCTTGATAGTTGTTGAACAACAATTGCAAGGAGAGTGTACTAATAACATGAGGAATAAATTTTGGGTGGCTGAACAAAGGGAAGGTTATTTTCCTTCATAGGTCCCAAGCCAGAAGTGGTTGAAATCAGTGTGGAATGAGTTGTTCATAAAAAGAGTAAAAGTAAAGCTAGGCACTGTGGTGTGCATGTAATCCCATAATACTTAAGCTAAATAACAAGGCATTGTCTCCCCAGCCCCAACCTCCCCCACCAGAAAAACAAAAAGGCTTAAAATGAAGATGAAAATGGATTTTTTTTTTTAATCAGAGGAAAATCTGTTAGTAACAGAAGTAAAAGACATAGTTTATACCTTACTTTATGTCAGGTACAGAGGTACTGGCAATGCTCTTTGCAGAAATACTGCTCTGGGGACTCAGCTCTAGAGGAGGAGTTATTGGGTGGGCAGGAGGATTCAGGCTGCTGCTGCTAGAATAAGTAACACTCAGGAAACATAAGGATGAAAGGTTTACACCATAAAGGAATTGCAAGGAAGTCTTGGTTTAGAAGCCAGGTAGGTTAAGCTTCAGCGGGCTTACATGAATGACACTGTGCTGGAAGTTGTTTTAGATCTGTCTTCCAAGTTTAGAGAAGCAACTGTTGTAGATTCATTTTTGCTAAACTTTTTTTATAACCAGCCTTTTGTAAAATCTGCTGCTTAGCCTTCTTCTAGTATTACAAGGGGCCTGCTCAGATTTCCATAATCAAAATTAGCTTCACTAGGATAATCATTTTCTTATGGTTCTTGCTGTTGAAAACAGTTGTGGAAGTTGACTGAAGGAGGACAAGCAAACAGGAGGCAGAACTTTCCTTTGCATCACCTTTTATCACCAACATTGGCTCTGGATGGAGGCCTTTAAGCATAGCATGCGCCCCCTCCCATATGCCCCCGCCTCAGGCACAAATTCATGAACACTGTGCACTGGGGCTGTAGGCCATGCTTCCCAGTGGAAGTCAGTGGTCAAAAATTAGACCAGTCATACTTTTTTTGCTGGAGCATCAGTTGTTAGCTCTAGGCAAGGTTAGAGAGCCTTCTAGAATTCAAAGATCTCTTTAAAAAATGCATACTTACATAAACTGAATTTACTGTTTAACTTTTGTAGTGATAAATTCTATGGTGTTTAAGACATTTAGTTTTGGAGACTTTCATATACACTCTGCTTTTGTAGAGAGTCACAGACTTTTGACCCCAAATCAATCTGGAGATATTCATTAATGTCTGTCCTTGTAAACATCCATAGAGGGTTTTCTAGAGTCCCCAGGTTACCTCTGTATCAGTAGTGCTGCCATACTCCTGGGGTGCCTTTAGCCTCTCTCACCTTATTACTTGTGCTCTTTAATGGGAAGGATGAAGAAAGCCCCCCCCCCCCCTATTCTACCCTAGCTTCTGCTTTTCACATTTCTTATGTGGCTTAGTGTCTCCTAAGTTATGGGACAGTTAGTTGTTCAGCCATGTACTTGAACTTGCAGACTGAAGAAGACAATTTATGGGAAAGTACCATTCTTCTGCACATCAGGTATGAGGACACATTATACCAGACTGTATTTGGGACCTTTAATTCTCAGCACTTGAAAGGCAGAGGTAGGCAGATCTTTGTTCGTTCCAAGCCAGCCAGTCAGGGCTACATAGAAAACCCATGTCTAAAAAGGAAGAGGAAGAGGAGGGGGAAAAACATTTCACTCTACTTTCCCTTCCCACATCACTGCCTGATGGAAGAAATAGGAAATACAACACCATAAACTTAAATAATTCATACTTTTGTAATTGGGGCAGAATTGAGTCAGGATGGAAAAGAGCTCATTACTGCTAAGAACAGTGCAGTGTCTATTAAAGTCTTTCATTCCTCCCTAACCTCTAAGGTTTGAAATTTCTCTATAGACACTAATGGCTATTTTCCTGCATTCATTTACTATTGTTAGCTTTTAATTCCCATTTCTTAGTTTAATTTCACTCTTAGTATAAAGGCATAGCTTTTATTAACTCAAACAGTTTTCTTTTTCTGTTCTGTAAGAGAAGTAAGAGTTTTAAGTTTTGTTTGTTTTGTGAAGTGGGTGCATGGGATTGGAGAGGTGGCTCACTGGTTAAGAGCATGTGTTGCCCTTCCAGAGGACTTGCTTTCCATTCCCACTACTCAGCTACTCACAAATGGTCTGTAATTCCAGCCAAGGATACACACAAGATCTTCCCTGTCTCACAAACAAAACAATACACAGAAAATGAGAAAAGACTGGAGAAATGAGTGAGTTAGTGAATAAGTGATTTGACCAGGTCCACTGTGAAGCCCAAACTGGATCCCAGCAAGAATGGCGAGTATGGCCTGAGGAAGTTAAGGCAGCACAGTTAAGGCAGACCCAGAAGCCAGGGTGCAGTAAGAAGGGGATAGCTTTTCTCTTCTACCATGTGGATTCCTGGGACTGAACTCTGCAAGTGCCTTTACCTGTTGAGTCATCTTGATGGCTCCTTTACATTGTAAAGATAAATTGACTTTAAATTTGTTAACTATTAAGGTTGTCCTATTACCTACCACATCATGACAGTTACACTTCTACTTACTGTTCCTATGAATTATACCATATTGTTATCTAAATGGTATCAGTGGTTTTTGTTGTTGTTGTTTGGTTTTGTGACTAGCTTACAGCGGAGATAATGTTTACCAGGTGTGTTCACATAATAGCTTAATAATATCTCATTGACTAAAAAATATCCCACCATGTGCTTATGACACTTTTCTTTTAAATTTTTAAAAATCTATTTATTTTGTTTTATTTGTGTGGGTGTCTTGTCTGCATGTATGTCTGTGCATCACCTGCATGGCTGCTGGTGCCTTCAGAGGCCAGAAGAGTGGGTTTGATCCTCTGAAACTGGAATTACAGGTGGTTGTAAACCACCAAGTGGGTGCTGGGAATTGAACCTGAGTCTTCTGGAAGAGCAGCCAATGCTTTTAACCACTGAGCCATCTCACTTAATTTTCCTTTTTTTTTTTTTGAGATGGAGTCTCACTTTATAGTCCTACTGGCTAGAACTCATTAGAGCAGGCCAACCTTAAACTCACAGAGATGCACCTTCTTTTTCTTCAGTGCTGGGATCAAAGATGTGTATCGCCACAGGTTACCACCTCCCTGCTTTCTGAGCACAGGCTAGAACTCCAGCTTTGCTATAGAAGCCTACTACGGTTCTACATACTCTGCCTACATATTAACAGTACCTTGTAGTTGGGAGATGCTGTTAGGCAGCTGAGATCAATGTGCCCAAGGGACAAGGAAATAGTTGAGTCAGGTATCTTTCACAACAGCCATAAGAAAATCAGCAACTGGCATTAGATGAGATGGCACACTTGTAATCCCAAGAGGATCTCAAATTTGAGGCTAGCCTAAGGTCAGGGATCAAGGGCGGGTAATGGCTTAGTGTGGTGATATTTTATTTGTACTGAAATGTTATTTTAATTTTATGTTAATAAATAAAGTTGCCCTGGGGTCAGAGCTATTAGAGCCATAGTAAGAGCGTGGTGGTTAGAAGAGCTAGGTAGATTTCTGTGTGTTCAGGGATACAGCCAGTATTGGAGACATACGCCTTTAAGACCTGGAGGGCGGTACTTACAGGCAGTGATGAGGCAGTCATGTGGTTGGGTTTACAACCAATGAGAAGGCAGAACAGAAAGAATATTTAAACAGGGACACAGGAAGTACCTCCCTCTCTCGGGGAAGCTAGGAGCACTGCAGGAGGTAAGATTTTATCTCTGAGCTCTGACCTCTCGGCTTTTCTCTTTTACCTTGGCTCTGTGTTTCTTATTTTAATAATACGATTGGTTACATCTACAGCTTAGTAGAAAAGGGTCTGTCTGGCTTGCTTTGAAGTCCTGGGTTCCCATCCGAACTCCCAAAATAGAAGGCAACTGGTTAAATGGGCACATTAAGAGAGCAGTGTTGAGCTTTTTTGTTTGTTTGTTTGTTTGTTTGTTTGAGACGGTTTCTCTGTGTAGCTTTGCGCCTTTCCTGGAATTCGCTTTGGAGACCAGGCTGTCCTCGAACTCACAGAGATCCGCCTGGCTCTGCCTCCCGAGTGCTGGGATTAAAGACGTGTGCCACCACCACCCGGCCAGTGTTGAGCATTTTACGTGTAAGATATGTGTAAGTTTCTCAGCAAATGGTAAGGAGTGGAATATCTGGCTCAGCAAGGATGTTGTTGTAAATTGACCAAGGATTTTCTTTTTATTTCATATGTATTGGTGTTTTGCCTGCGTGCATGTCTGTACAAGGGCATCAGATCTCCTGGAATTGGAGTTAGAAACAGTTGTGAACTGCCATGTAAGTGCTGGGAATTAAACCCTTTGGAAGAGCACTGCTGAGCCATCTTTCCAGCCCCCGACCATGTGTTTTCAAAAACAATTGTTAGCAGTTTACCTTGCCAAGTTTTTTTTTTTTTTTTTAAGATTTGCTTATTTGTTACATATACAGAAGAGGGTGCCAGATCTCATTATAGATGGTTGTGAGCCACCATGTGGGTGCTGGGAATTGAACTCAGGACCTCTGGCAGAGCACTCTGTGCTCTTAACCTCTGAGCCATCTCTCCAGCCCTATCTTGCCAAGTTATAAAACGTTCATTCACATTTTCACTATTAATAGGTTAATGGACTTAATTTTTTTTGCCAATTTTGATGGCTGTAAAATGTCATTGTGATTTTTTTGTTGTTGTTTTTGTTTTTTTTTTTTTTTCGAGACAGGCGCAGTTGCGCCTTTGCTGGAACTTGCTTTGGAGACCAGGCTGGCCTCGAACTCACAGAGATCCACCTGCCTCTGCCTCCGGAGTGCTGGGATTAAAAGCGTGCGCCACCACCGCCCGGCTATGATTTTAATCATAAAGATCTTGGTAGTATCTGAGCACTACATCTTTGTCTGTAGAGTTTGGTGTCCTCTCTGCACGTTTTAGAGTATCTTTTAATAAAGATCAGAGGATCTTATTTTTAATGTATGTGAATTAAACTCCTTTGCTTGGCAAGAACACTGCTCTGACACTAGCTACACTCTATGTTGATAAAGTTATAAAGGGCTAGCTATAAAGGTGCTTTTACCATCAAGCCTGATGACTTGTATTTGATCCTTGGGACCCATGTAGTATGAGAGAAATGATTGCCAAAAATTGTCCTGACCTCCACAGGTATGGAGCATATGCATTCCCCACCCACATAAATTTGATAAGAATACTTCTTTTAAAAGTTGTAAGTTTTGCCTTTCCAGTTTGTGCCAGTTTGAGGTATGCAGATTCCAGATTGACTTTTTAATTCTAGCTAATGAACGTATCTGGTTCTAAACCCAAGGTCCTATACTCTTTTTGTATTCATGATCCTCATGAGGTTGGAATATAATTGTGAGCCCTATGCTTTGGTGTAGTAATTACTTCTTGGTCTGGGTACAGGTTATTATTATTATTTTTTTTTTTTGTGGGAGGGTGTTTCTAAATAAGAGTTTCTCTGTGTAGCCCTGTTGTCCTGGAACTCACTCTGTAGGCCAGGCTGGCCTCAAACTCAGAGATTTGCCTGCCTCTGCCCCCTCTCCCATTAAAGCGTACCACTACCTGGCAAGGTTCATTCTTTAGGCATGTGGATATTCAGGGAAAGTTGGCACCTAACTAGGAAAATTGCTACTACAATGCGTCGCTTACCAGTTCCACTTGTGGCAGCTAGGCTCAGCAAATCCCCTAGTGGGGGTACTATTGGCTTGCAGGTACATATGCTTAGTCTTAGTTTATAGCATAGCTATACATTCTAGAAGTGAAGGAAGGCACAAGATTGTCTTCTGGGAAGCTAGGGAGACAAGTCATGGAAGTCTTGTTTTGCAGTCATGGAGACCTGAGAACCCGGGGGTGGGGGTGGCCCACGCCTTTAATCCCAGCACTCCACAGGCAGAGACAGGTGGATCTCTGTGAATTCGTGGCCAGCCTGATCTACAGAGCGAGATCTAGGACAGGCACCAAAACTGCACAGAGAAACCCTGTCTTGAAAAACCAAAAGATGAGGTGACATTTACTTCTAAGTTCAGTATTGGGAGGTGGTGGCAGGTGGATCCTCTCTTGACAAGCTTTAGGTCAGAGAGAGATCCTGTCTCCAAGAAGAAAAAAAAAAGGGTGGGTTGCTCCTAAAGAAAGACCTCCCTCCCTCCCTCCCTCCCTCCCTCCCTCCCTCCCTCTCTCTCTCTCTCTCTCTCTCTCTCTCGTGCGCGCGCGCGCGCGCGCGCGCGCGCACACACACACACACACACACACACACACACACACACACACACACACACACACACAATTCTGTTTCCGGTATTCCTGCTTGGTCACAACACTGTGCCCAAGGCCCTAGTTCCCACTTATAATGGTGGTAGGAAGCCCAAAGGCATTGAGCTGAGCTGAGCCTTCTGGGGGCAGAAATGCTTGTATAGAGACTGTTGGTACCATGTGTGCCCAAACACAATGTGTGTTCCTGTGGGCAAACAAACAGATGGCAGGGGATCTGGTGGCTTTTAGCATTTGTGCCACAACATATCTTTTCTGAATGATTTGTGACGGGATAGAATGGATTGTAATTGCATGGTAGGTTTAAAGTTGTAGGTAGTGAGAGCAGCGTTGAGTGTTCTTCTGGAGGAAGGTAGGTAGTGACTGTGAAGGATCAGTGGACATTTCTTTTAAACTGTAGTCTAAGGAGTCAGCTGCCAGAAGGACAGCATTCAAAGGTCATTGAATCTGTGCATGGCTTACTAATGGGGTCTCAGTTGTGCTGGGAGTTTTTGATAGATTTCGTTTATGGGACAGAGTTCTGTTATGTTGCCAAGGTTGGCCTTAAATTGATCTACTTCAGCCTTCTGAGTAGTGGGACACATGCCACTGCCTGGCCTTGCTGTATGTTGATCAGGTCTTGGTCCTGTGTCTTTCACAATGACGGCTGTTGTAACAGGAAGTGTAATAATTAGCCATCAGATACTTATTGATCCCTTTCTTCACTTTAATGACCATATTTTGAAAACTGGAAACATTCAGGCAGATAATAGTTTGGGAGTAGGTAAGTGAGACTGGCCTATAATATAATGATGGGAAAACAACTATCTGTTCACACTACAGTTCAAAAGGTTACAACTAAGGTGTGGGTACAATTTTGATTCTAAGCACTACTATGGCTAGCCTTGTAAGTACAAAAATAGGTGTTATATATAGATGGCCTTTTCACTAGCTTTTTAAATTCTATTGTAATGATAGTTGTATGTTTTAATCACAGGGTCCCACAGAAGGATTTGTCCTTTTTAGTGCTGCTTTTTCCTCTGAACATAAAGATGTTCTGTAGGGGGTCACTTTCTAATTTTGACTCTTCAGCACTTTTATGCCTAGGATTTTTTATCATCTCCCTATCCCTGAAGATACAAGTATCTTTGCTAAAGATTTAATCAGCACTTTAAAATTGGGCTAAGATCTTTCAGAAAGTATTAATATGAAAAAATATTCTGTAGCAGCTTTGCTCTTAATCAACAAAGTCGAGTTACCCAAAAGGTTAACTATGTATTAGGCACTTTGAATTGCTGTGTATTGGTTTTCTCTTCTGAACTAGGAATGCTTCCTTTTCTACAATGAGTATGAATGCAGGGATCATACAGCCTATAGTTTTTCTTTTCTAACATTTTTGGTCCTAAGTAGCAGAGGCATGACCTCAAGTTTCCAGTGCTGGGATCACTGGTCTGCCCTACCTGACCCTGCCCACCCCCCACCCCCCTCTCCTTCCTCTTTTTTCCATTTAAAAAATATGGAACACTTTATAGATTTGCATGTCATCCTTGCACAAGGGCCATGATAATCTACTCTGTATCGTTCCAGTTTTAGTATATGTGCTGTTGAAGCAAACATTTTATTATTCTTTCAAGATTGTGGGATTGGAGCTGGAAAGATGATTTTCTGGAGGACCCACATGGCCAGCCACAACTATCCAGTTCCAAGGGATCTGACACCCTCTTCTGGCCTCTGAGGGTACAAGAAATAAATAGTATAGAAGCATGCAGACAAAACACCTAACACACATGCACATCGTCTTTATTACTGCTTTGTATTATGATCAATCCTCGTGAGTCTATTAAATGGGTAACAGTTTACTAAGATATAAATTGAGGAAATACACTCACAAATACAGAATGGAGTAGACAGCAGAAATCATCCTCTGATCTGACTGGGAGTGAATCCACCTTTAGGCAGGAGCAGGAAGAAGGGCATGTAACCCTTCTCCAACCCCATATAAGAGGTCATGTACAACAGCAGGAAGCAGCACCTCCTTTGGGCCGTATAGCTCAAGATCATGGGCGAGGCAAATACCACTACAGATTTGCCTTTTCTTTTGTCTTTTTTTTTTTTAAATGGGAGGGGGGCTCTTACTCTGACCTTGGCTGGCCCAGAGTTCCCTTTGTAGACCAAGATGACCTTAATCCATAGGCATCCTCCTGCCTCTGTTGCTTTGCTTTTATAAATGTTAAGCACAGGTACTAAAGTCACCGGCACCATTACTTTATATAGAGACTTCTATCAGAAACATATTTTGTAATTAAGATTTTCAACAAGTTGTGTTCCACTTGCTTTTGTTTTAGAGAAGTTTCTAGCCTGAGAAGAGTAAATAAGTCTAATTTGGAGGTTTGGTTTTTGTTGTTGTTGTTTTCGAGACAAAGTTTTTCTGTGTAGTTTTGGTGCCTGTCCTGGATCTCACTCTGTAGACCAGGCTGGCTTTGAACTCAGAGAGATCTTCTTGCTTCTGCCTCCTGAGTGCTGGGATTAAAGATGTGCGCCACCACCGCCCGGGTGGAGGTTTGTTGTTATTGATGATGTTCTCTCAGTCTCTGTGATTAAACACATGTTGATCACTTCGCATAGGTACTCTTTGTAAGTTGTGAGCTTGAAAATGGTTCCTGAATTTTTAAAAATATTCAGCGCATGGCTGGTGCCCTCACAGCTCTGAAGGAGGCATTGGATCCTCTGGAATTGTCATCACAGCCTGTTGTGAGCCACCATGTCGGTGATGGTAATGGAGCCCAGGTCCTCTGTAAGAGCAAGTGCTCTCGACATTGAACCATCTCTCCAGCCCCTATGTGTGTGTCTTCTTGTCTGCAGGTAATAACTACTCTCCCATATTTGGGTGTGTGTTTGCTTTGATTTTGAGACAGGATATCTGGTATCCTAGGCTGGCCTCAAATTTACCTATTTCACCTGCGCCTGTGTGTGGGGAGTAGGATTTTGTGTTTGTTTGCCAGGCAAGTTTTCTGTTCACTGAGCTACACCCCCCCCCCACATTTGTTTCTAAAAGATTAATTTTTTAAAAAAATTTTCTGTGTATGAGGGTTTTTTCTTCATATCTGTGTGTGTACTGTATGCCTGGCTGATGCCTGTGGAAACCAGAAGAAGGTATGTGGATCCTCTAGAACTGGAGTTAACAATGTGAGCTGTGACATGGATGCTGGGAATTGAACTCAGATCTTTGGGAAGAACAGCCAGTGCTCTTAAATACTGAACCATTTCTCCAACCTCAACTTTTTTCTTCTTTTTGAGACAGTGTCTCTGTTATGTAGCCTTGGCTGTTCTGGGACTTATATAAACCATGCTGGCTTTGAACTCTTGAGTACTGATTTAAGGTGTGTGCTGCCACTCTCAGAATTCCCACATTTTTTCCCCTTTTTCTTCCCTTCCTTCCTTCCTTCCTTCCTTCCTTCCTTCCTTCCTTCTTTCCTTCCTTCCTTCCTTCCTTCCTTTCTTTCATTCTTTCTCTCTCTCTCTCTCTCTCTCTTTTTTTTTTTTTTTTTTTTTTTTTTTTTTTTTTTTTTGGTTTTTTGAGACAGGGTTTCTCTGTAGTTTTTGGTGCTGTTCCTGGATCTTGCTCTGTAGACCAGGCTGGCCTCAAACTCACAGAGATCCATCCGCCTGGCTCTGCCTCCTGAGTGCTGGGATTAAAGGCGTGCGCCACCACTGATTCCCACTTTTTTTTTTTTTTTTAAAGAAACATAAATAGATTTATTCAGGGTCATACAGGGGCCCACAGCTCACTCTTGATTACTGACTCAGTACAGAAAATGGCTATGGCAGGAAGCATGGGGGCAGTATGCAAGGAAGAACTTCCCCCCAGAATGGTTTAGAGGTCATGGTTTAGAATTCTGCTTTTTAATTCTCTCTCATTTCTCCTTAGGATGGTCTGGGGTCAAAATGAGGCTGGGGTTGCTGAGGAGTCCCCAAGCCATCAGGGTGATTCCCACATTCTTTTACGCATGCCTTTTAATCCCAGCACTCTGGAGGCAGAGGCAGGCAGATCTCTGAGTTCAAGGCTATCCTTGTCTGCAGAGGGAGTTCCAGGACAGCCAGAGTTGTTATACAAAGAAACCCTGTCTCAGCCTCTCCCCTACCCCCCACAATTATTTATGTATAGGGGTGTTTTGCTTGCATGTATATCTACACCATGAGTATGCAGTACCCTAGGAGGTTATAAGAGGGTTCAGATACCTTGGGACTATAGTTATAGACATTTGTGAAGCACCTTGTGGATGCTGAGAATCAAATACAGGGTCTCTGGAAGAGCTGCCATCCCTCCAGCTCCAAAACATGGGTTTTAAAACTCATTCATCAGATCTAGAGGTACCATTTTACAAGCTTTCTCCAGAGCAGCAATGTTTTTAGTAATATTTTTAGTTTTTCTTTCTTTCTTTTTTTTTTTTTTTAAAGATTTTTTAAAAATTATCTATCTCTGTATGGGTATGAGTGTATCTGAGTGCAGTGCCCTTGGAGGCCAGAAGGTGTCAGATTCCCTGGCTGTGAAGTTGGCCATGTAGTTAAAGGCAGTTCTAAGTTATCTGATGTTGGTACTGGGAACTGAACTTGATTCTCTGAAAGTAATGCACAGACATAGCAATTCAAACACTCATACACCTAAAATAAAGTTAAAAAAGAAAAGAATCTATAGAAGTGGCAGAACTTGGGGGGGAGGCTTGAAGAGATGGGTCAGTGGTTAAGAATGCTTGCTGCTCTTGCATAGGACCCAGGTTTGGTTCCCAGCACCCACAAGGTAGTTCATAACCAGCTGCAACTACTGTTCCAAGGGACCCGACATCTTCTGATCTCCATGGGCACCAGGCACACACTCATAAACATGAAAGTTGCATTAGTCTAAATTAGAGAATTCTTTATTATTTATTACACATACAGTGTTCTGTCTGTATGCCAGAAGAGGGCACCAGATCTCATTATAGATGATTGTGAGCCACCATGTGGTTGCTGGGAATTGAACTGAGGACCTGGAAGAGCAGCCAGTGCTCTTAACCTCTGAGCCTCTAGCCCCAAGAATTCTTTTTAAAATGTAAAGAAGGGGCTGTATCCATTTATTGTATAGTGATAATCTTACTAATAGAATGGTAGATAGGGCCTTCTATCTTAAGACAAATGATTGACCACAAATAGCACTTGACCAGAAGGGCCTCTCTCCTGCCTGGAATGGGAGAGCCTTACCTAATTTCTGTGAAGTGTGGATGTCTGACACTAGCAGTCACCACATCAAGTGTGTTTGTGTGCCTCAGATGTTCATTTCTGCAGTACTGTGGTGTTACTGTAACTGAGGAAGGACTTTGTGTCAGAAGTAGGCTGTTAACTGTAGTACTTTAAAGGGTATAGACAAAGAAACATCAGGATGTACCAGCAATTACCCAAGTGCTGGGATTCTAGGAAATTTTTTTTTTTAAATAAAGACCTATTTTTCTTTTATGAGTATTTTACCTCCATGTATATATGTCTCTGTACTCCATGTATATATGTGTATGTATGGTGTCTGCAGAGGTAAGAGGTTGCTGGATCTCCTTGAACAGGAGTTACAGATTTGAACTGACATGTGGGTACTGGGAACCCAGGTCTTCTGAAAGAGCAGCCAGTGTTCTTAACCTCTAAGCCATCTTGAGCCCATCCCAGGAAATGAATCTGTGCTACATGGGGACTCTTAATGTTGTATTTTCTTGTTTGTTTGCTTTTTGGACAGGGCCTTATGTAGCTAGTATAGCCTCAAACTCCTTAACTTCTGCCTCCATATCCCTAGTGCTGAGATCACAGCTAACATATATGCCCACCCCCAAGCTCTTTTTTTTCTCTCCTGGCTTCAGTTAACTGTTGGCGTTATTTTACAATCGATGAGTGATTGTCATTCTTCCCGTGGATCTGATTTCCTAGCAATACTATGTATATTATGACAATGGTTTAGTTAACAAGTTGTTAGAGTTACGTATCTTCTTTCCTGCACCCATCTGAAAAAAGATGAAATTCAGTTCTGTGCTTGTCAGCAAGAGTAATTCCCCCACTCAACCATCTCTTCACATTCCCTTCTTGACATTTGAAGGTGTGATAAAGAGACCAAACCAGACACTATCATGGTATTGTTCTCTTGTCAAAATGGTAAAAATGTTAAGTGGAGGACTATTAACTTTCATAGTTAGAGAATTACAAATTTATGTATTGGAAAGGGGAAAGACTTAAGAAAAAAACTTCTGATATGGTTTTACATAACTACAATGGCTAGTTTTACATACTATCTTGTTTAATTCTCTGAGTACCCCTAGCTATCTTGGAACTGACTCTGTAGACCAGACCACCTGCCTCTGCCTCCTGAGTGCTGGGATTAAAGGCGTGTTCCACCACCTACCTGGCTTGTTTAATTCTTATATAAGGTTAATGGGCTTGGGGAGGTGGCTAAATGATTAAGAGTACTTGCTGTTCTTGCAGAGGACCTGGATTCAGTTCTGAGTACTCATATGACCTCACAACTGTCAGTAGCTCCAATCCAGGGGGTCTAATGCCCTCTTCTGACCCCATAGGCATCAGACATGCATGCAAGCAAAAAACTCATACATACAGAATAAATTTTAAAAAAGAAAAATATAAAGGCGGGTGATAGAGAATTCTCTTCTTGTGCCAAAATAACTTCTCAGGACCACAAAAGGTCACTGTCTGTACAAAGGTCTTGCTAATTTAGGAACATTTCATCTGTGGGGCCAGCCGCTGTCAAGAGTGCACAGATGCAACAATGGTTATTCACTTAGACAGCCAGAGAAACAGGTGGATCTTAGAATGGAGCAGTTGTCATTAGCTTCTCAGAGCTAGAAAAAAAATGGGTTGTTTCTTTTTATGCCCCATTAAACTCATAGTCAGGTGGAGGGTGCGTTAGAAACTGTTGGGAGGTCAAGAAGACTGCTTTAGGTGCTTCCACATACCTGCATTGGTTTTCAGGGCTCCACTTGAATCAGCTATGATAAACTGTCTTTGGCTTGTCTTATCTAGACATTCTGTTCCTACATGTGCATATGTGGGGCCTGACCTTTTGTGATTAATTTAAGTTTCCAAACAGTTGGGGGCTTCCAACCTGCCAGGCCCCCACTTGATATTGTCACTTCATATCAGCTAGGAGAAGGGTTACAGAGACAGTCACAGTAGCACAGTGTGGAAGACAGAGTTGAGTGCTTGTAGTTGAAGATTTTAGTTTGTTGTCAGTCTCTAAGAAAGAGTTATTTTCACATGTTAACCTTGTGCTTTTAGTTTGCTTTTAGTTCTAGAACTGTTTTTGATTTTTTTTTTTTTTTTTTTTTTTGGTATCCTCTAAGGACACGGACAGGATTGACAGATTGATAGCTCTTTCTCGATTCGCATCTGCAAAGAAAATTTTTTAGTTATTCCCTCCCATTTATGTCTCTTGTTTCCTTTTGTTATTAGATTAGTTAAGACTTCAACACAATTTATAGGACACCCTTGCTTGTTCCAGATCATAAAGGGCAAAAACCTGTGTAGTTCCTCAGTTTTAAGAATCTTGTGAATGTGATACAACAGTCTGTCCACTTTCAGAACATTGAGGAAGATCACAAGGAGGGCAGATGCAGGGTTATAAAAGATGGGGTAAGCTAGTGAATTCAAAGAAATCTTAGGTGGAATGGCTCAGCAAGAGAGATAGGGAAACTTAGTGTCCCTGATCCTACCACATGCTGGATGCACTGAGTTGTTAGGCATATGGTCTACAGACCCTAGACTTACACTAACCTCCCTGGACAGTGAAATGTTGTCTGAGGTTGACAGGTGCTACCAAAGTTCAGCTTTAACTGTATGCTTAATTCTTTGGATTGTTGCCCCCTTTCTTGGAACTTCGAATTGGTAGCAGAGTAGGAAAACAAACAGCCGAGGTGAAAGTATGATGTTGAGTGTTTGTGGAGTTAGACATGCTGGTTTGTTACTTACTGAATGGCCTTTCTGGCATGGAGCCTCCTTGCCCGCCTCTTTCTCTTCTTGACTGCCATACCACTTCACTACTCAGGGACTAGGGTCCCACAGTCAGCCAGTGGCTAAGTCTACCATGGAGCTTGGATATCAGCCAGGCCCTAGAGCCCTGGGCTCTGAGGGGATCAGTGATTTTGTTCATTTTGGATTAGTCCTGGCATCCAGCCGTCATTTGCTGCATTCTTCCCTGGGAACCTGGCAGAGGAGTCTCAAAAATGGGCTCAGTCTGCCCTGTGGAAACACAAGCCTGCTCTAGGTTGTTAATTGTTTCTGGTATATTGAGAAGGCTTCTACAAAAACAGTAGGAAAAAGAGTGGGGGTGATTATCACTAGATTTCCAGGCCAGTCCTATCATCCTGTCCCCTTTTCTATTCTCATCTTCCAGCCAACAAGACAGCCGTGTTCCAGTTTTGTTCAAAACTGGTAGTGAAAAAGCCCTCCTCTCTTCTCATTCCCATGTTTGCTTTTGGACTGGACAAAACAGTGGCTCTAAGAAAACCTGCATGCCAGAGTTTATCCACTGAATTGCATTGGGGTTCTCCAGTCTAGAGACTTGATCTTTCCTCATTGAACTGTATAGTCAGGCCTTGATCAGTTACAGCTTCAGATATGTGGGGAAAGAGAACATTACACTTAGACATATCCACTCTGTTTTGCTGAATACAGAAATGTTTAGCTTTGAGTTATAAGGAAATTGTTGCCAAGTTAAATTGTGAAAACTCACAGATTTCTGGTGCGTCTGGTATCGCTCTCTTATTTCTTCATTGTTCTTGATTGTGCAGTAGTTCAGAATCATGGCTTGAAGGTTAGAGTCATCAGGAAAGGTTTTTTGAAAATACGCTTGTGGTGGTGGCACAGGCCAAGGCAGGTGGGTCTCTGTGAGTTTGAGACCAGCCTGGTGTACAAAGCTAGTTCTCAGACAGACAGGGCTTTTACACAGAGAAACCCTGTCTTGAAAAACAAACAAAAAAAGGTGGGGGAATACAACACTTGGTACTTGCTAGGGACCCCTTTATTTTATTGAAATATCTGGAGAGGAACCCAAGCATCAAAAACTGTAAAGGTATTCTAGATGCTGCTGGCTGTGTAGGTATGCACACTACTGCTTTCTAGTCTTACCTTGGGTCAGGAATTGAGTCGTAAGTCCAAACCCACAGTCTTGTGAGGCAAGATACATGTTGGACTTGCTTGTCTTTAATACTTGCTACCACATTTCTCTTGTTAAGCATCATTGTTAGTTTGAAGATAGAGATAATGAATGGTAGTTTGGTTTGTTATGGCCTACTTGACTGCTTTGACTGTACTTAAACTGATGAAATCTGAGAAATTGAATTGTTACCACCTTCAGTGTTGAACCTGTTTCTATTGGTCATGAATGGACACTTTATTGATTTTTGCCTCTTGTATCATTGCCACCTCAATAGTACTATTTACAGTATTCATGGAGGTTCAAAAGTTTTAGGCTAGCTTGGGCTTCATAGCGAGGGCCTATTAACAGAATTAAACAGCAGAAACAACCGTAACTGTCCATGTTTAGGAAAGGTGAAGAAATATGCAAAATGTATTTATACCCATACAGCACAGTATTATTATTCAGACTTGAAGGAGATTGGCACATGTTATATGAGATGAGTGGATCCTGAACACATACCAAGTGGAAACAGCCAGATACAAGTAGACAAATAATGATGCTGTTCTACATATACATACATTTCTAAATATACAAAGAAGATATTTGTGCAGTCATATAGACAAAAAAATAGAACAGTAATTTTCCAGGACAGAAGGAGTGAGGAGTTACTGTTTAGTGTGCAGACTTTGTTGGATGATGGATAAATTTTGAGGAAGGATAGGAATGATAGCAATGTAAATGTCCTTAGCACTACTGAGTCATATGCTCTCACTGTGTAGCCTAGCCTAGCCTGGCCATAGAGATCTGCTTGCCTCTGTCTCCTGAGTGCTTTAATGAAAGTGCATGGCACTCTTCCCCAAACCATATATTTAAAAATTGGTGTTCTGAATTGGTCAGTGACTATACTTATCAAGGATTATAGGCTTTTGTACTCTTCTGTGACAGTTAAATTTTGCCTGAATTTTCTTTTTCTTTTTTTTTTTTTTTTGGTTTTTCGAGACAGGGTTTCTCTGTGTAGCTTTGCGCCTTTCCTGGAACTCGCTTTGGAGACCAGGCTGGCCTCGAACTCACAGAGATCCGCCTGCCTCTGCCTCACGAGTGCTGGGATTAAAGGCCACCACCGCCCAGCCCTGAATTTTCTTTTTGTGAAACAGCAAAGCTGGTATTGAATTGTTGCTTACTGATACCTTTGACTGCTCCTCTCCCCTATCATTTGGCTGTGTTTATTTATAAACTGGTGTCCTGAGAACTGAGGTAAGCATGCTTACTGTTTCTGGACATTGTAGTGTTTTTACCAAGTACCACCTTCCTATGGCCTCTAGTTTTGGGGCAATTGTTGTGAGGTGCAAATGATCTGGAATTCTTAAACTATCCACCCCGGTGAAATAAGTTAAGCTCTGTGTTTTAGGCCTGCTTTTTAGTTCTTGTTCTTCCATGGGTACCTAAGGATTAAGCTAACTTTGTTTTGAGGTAAAGGTATTTGTTGTTTGCTTTTTTGTTTGAGACAGGGCCCAAGCTAGTCTTAAACTTCCCTAGAAGCAGGAGGGAAGGGTAAGCTCCCAAGTATTAGAGACTGCGGGCTTGCATCACTGTAAAGTAAACAGCTTGGGTTTTTTTTGGTCACAGTGCTGCCAGCAGCCTCCTTGAATTGTTGGCATTGGTTGATCACAGCTTCCCAGGTGTCCATGCAGCAAGATGGTCTTGGCCAGATGCACTCTTTAAGGCTCCTCGGAGGGGTACATGTCATTATATCTACCTAGCTCTGAACAGAGAGTTGTCTTCATGGAGTCCTTTTAAGTCCAAAATTGTGTGATACCACACCAGAAACAATTCAGTTTTGGGGATATTTGTGCTTTCTAAACTCCAGAAAATGTTTTATTTGCCCATAGTGCCTTCCTTAGTCAAGCCATTTTCTCTGTAGTATACTAGTTTATTGACTAGTTTATTACTAGTCATCATTTCCAGCAGTAAAGAGGCCTTTCAGGGTATAGATAAGACACCTGAGTCTGCAGCCCCAGATGGTTATGAAATGAAACTCTTGATTTTGTTTCTAGGTGTTTCCTTGAGTACTGCCTAGGTGATTCTAGCTGAATTCTTACCCTACCCTGCTCTGCTTTGTTGGGATTGGGGGCTGAGTGCTGGGTGTCAAACGACCCTTTCACAGGGGTCATATCAGATATTTATGTTACGTTTCATGACAGCAAAATTACAGTTACCAAGTAGCAACAAAATAATTTTATAGTTGGGGGTCATCACAACGTAAGGAACTGTATTAAAGGGTTGAAGCATTAGGAAGGTTGAGAACCACTAGCCTATGTGATTAAGCCTTTCCTTGAACTCTTGTCTTCTTGCCTCACCCAACAGTTCTCAACCTGTGGGTCTCAACCCATTGAGAGTTGTCGAATAACTCTTTCACGGGAGTTGCATATCAGATATCCTACATATCAGATATTTACATTACAATTCATAACAGTAGTAAAATTACAGTTATGAAGTAGTAACGAAATAATTTTATGGTGGGGGGGGTCACCACAGCGTGAAGAAAACTTAAAGGGTTTCAGCATTAGAAAAGTTGAGAACTACTGACCTAAACCTTCCTTAATCTTTGTGGGACAGGGTGTCTGTAGTTTAGAAATTCCTCTTCAGTAGGCTCTAACTGAAACTGGTTGGGTTTAAAATGGCTGTCAGAAAAAAAGTTAAATAAAATGGCTGTCAGAATGACTGCCAGGCAATTTAACTTCCTAATAATTTTGTCTTCATGTTAACTGATACACCTACTCCAAGTATCAGTTGATGAATGCCATGGCCTCTGTTGAGATGGAGGAAAGTGAATTCCTAGAGAATTTCCAGCTTTCCCCAGAAGATATGAAGAGTCCTTTTTCCCTTAATTAGGGTGCCCCTCCTCATATTTTATTCTACACCTGTAACTTCCAATCCCTTGAGGTTGAGAATGAGTTAATTTTTTCCTTTTGTTATTGGCAGAAATAAAAGTTCCACTGTTGGGTTCATAGTTTTCAAAGTAAAAAAAGGATTCAGTTTAGGGGTTAAAAAATGAGAGTAAACTGGGTGAGATCAGTTTATTCATAGTGGCTTCTTTCTTTTTCTTTCCTTCCTAATTAAAGATAGAACATACTGGTGAGATGAAAATTCTGTCTGGTTAGTTGAGTAGCTATCATTCAGCAGTGCTTAGGATTGCAGTGTTTATTTGGGGGACACCCCTATCCCCAGAAGGGATTACATATATGTAACAGTATAAGCCTCTGGGGTCTGTCATTGTAACCTGCTTGAGAGGGTGGGATTCAGGTAGATCAGATCATACACTTAAACGCCTGGGCTACCAAGTGAGCTCCAGGAAAGGCGCAAAGCTACACAGAGAAACCCTGTCTCAAAAAAAAAAAAAAAAAAAAAGACTTCATAGTCAAAATAGGTAGTTAATCTGGGAAGCTAGCTTTAGATAAATCTGTACGTAAATGGGATATTCCAGTGGAGAAAGTTAGATTGATTATGTCATTCTTCCATTTATTGTATTATATGGAGGAAAGACCAGGCTCTCTTATTCCTTTGCTCCCTCCTCATCCTCTTTTCTTAGCATCTACTTGATTTCTGATGGCCTGTCTTTGTGAGGCCATGAGCACAAATGTTTTTGTATCTATCTTAAAAGTTTTGTAGTGCAACAAAGTATGTAATAAGTTATTTTGTTGAGTGGCTGAGTGAGAAATCCAGTTTTCAACCTAATCTAGTAATAAACAGTTCAAAAGACAGATGAGGTGACTGAAGTCATCTCCAGGCCTGCTGTTGCTCCTTGACCAGCCTTAACCAAGAGTTAATATGCAGCCCATTCTTTACCTTTCAAACAACTTTTTTTGTGTGGAGGAGGCAGTCAAAGTCAGAAGCGATCTTTATGTTTGTTAGTGATTAGGTAGCTGTAAACAGCGGACAGATCGCAATGAGCGGCTTGCACCCTTACTCAGTGATTGGGGCTTTTATGGTGTTCATTGTGCCATGGTGCTATTTTTCCATCTAGGTCCTACTGGAGTAGTCAGATATATATCCTCTCCCTCTGTAACTGAAGATTTCTTCCCCTCTTTTGGTGGTACTGGGAATGGAACGTGGTGCTTTGTAAGGTACAAGTACTCTGCCATCTGTTTATACCCCAATACCAAGAACACCCCCTCCCCTGCCTCTGCTTCTCAAGTGCTGGAATTAAAAGTGTGCACTACCACAAGAATACTTTTTAAAGCCTCAAGATTGGTCTTTGGCTTGAAATCAAGTCTTTAGTAGATACATCTAACAAACAGTAGGCAATAATAGACAGTGAGCCAACTCTAGGAGGGAACTTGTGTGTGGGAGTGTTGGGGGGGTATAGTTTTATAAATATGTCTTAGAACAAAAAAGAAACAATAGAAACATGAAAAGTATTGTATTGGAGAGGGAAGGAGATGTGTGGGTTCTGGTAATTTAGACTCTAGGACAGAACTAAAGCCTGGTGGTACAGAATATGGTGCCCTAGAGGGGAAGGGAACCCACGTGAGTCAGATTTGCCTAGATTCTTCCAGGAGCATTCTTTTGGGGGAGGTGTTCTGGGTTCTGCTGCACCCATTTATTATTAGAAGGGTGTACGTTTGTACTGGATTTAATAAGGCTTTTCTTCTTCAGCACCCATAGTACGTTTCTTCACCTGAAAGGCTAATGCATTTTGATGCCATTTCTATGGCAACTAGTGAACTCCAAGGGAGCAGATTCTATTTTTGTGTCTAGCATGATAACAGGATTAGTGAAGGCACATCTAAAATTCTGTTGTAAGCCAGTGCTGATTTTTTTTTTTTTTAAGAGAATTGAGCTTACACACTACGAGTTTTTAAAAATTAGCTATTTCGTTATCACCTTATAGCCCGACTGGCCCATGTAGAGCAGGCTGGCCTTGAACTCAGAGATTCCCTTGCCTCTGCCTCTTGGGTTTGTGTGATGTGGACCCCTAAGTAAGATGACAAGCTAGTAGACAGATTGCCATCCCTGTGGGAGCATGGTCTTCTCTTTTTAGTCCCCTCAGTTCCTCTCACTTTTGAGAAGAATCTCGTTAGACATAGGAAATCAAATGCAGGCTCAGTCTTAGACCAGAAGCCATGGCTACTTTCAGTGTGGTTATTTTATACTAGCTTTCTGTTCTAGCACCTAATGCTGGATTTTAAGTTAGGGACTTTTAAAAGTTTTCTTTTTTCTGAGAGGGTCTCACATGTAGCCATGGCTGGCTTCAAATCCAGGAACTTCATACTTCAGCCTGTAGGGTAGTAAAATTACATGTACACACCAAAGTGCTTTTTGGGAGCCTTCAAATCCTTTAGAAAGACTCATCATCAGTTAAAATTGTGATATATTTACTTTCTTGTCTTTGTTCTCCTTTGGAGGTCTCACTATGTTGCCCAGGCTGGCCTTAATTCCTGGCTTTAGAGATCTTTCTCTTACCTCATCCTTTAGAGTAGTTCAGACTACTCCCATGTGTCACCAGGCCTCTTTTAATTCACACCCTCCCCCCCCAAGGGAAGCTTCAGATGTGATATTTTACTTCTTCTGTAATTTCACAAACATTTTTTTAAGAATGAGGGCATGAGGCTAGGGAGATGGCTCAGTGGATAAAGCACTTGCTGTGCAAACATGAGAAACCTTTGTAAAAGGCGTGGAGGTATGGCTGCCATCTTAGCACTGAGGAAGGAGGGGTAGGACCACCAGGAGAAGCTGGCTAGTTAGACTAGGTGATCACCAAGTTCTGAGTTCAATAGAGAGATCCTCTCTTAGTAGAGTTAAATCAAGGAAGATACCTAGTATCAGTTTCAGGCCTACAAGCACATATCACACACACATGAACACCTGTATGCATGCTGAAATGAAATAATGAGGGCATTCTTGTTGGGTGTGGTGGTGCATGCTTGTAATCTAGGTACTTAGAAGTCAGATCAGGAGGATCATGAGTTCAAGGCCAGCCTAAGCTACCTTGTCTCAGCAGACAAACAGGACATTCTCTTATAATCAGGGGTGTAAATGGATATTTGTACACCTCTACCTATATAGCAGCATGATTTACAATAACCACACAAATTGTAAAAAAAAAAAAAAAGGTGGGAAGGGGAGGAGGAAATGACCCAGTGGTTAAGAGCACTGGCTGTTCTAACAGAGGACTCTGGTTTGGTTCCCAGCACCCATGCAGTGACTCACAATCATCTGTGACTCCAATTCCATGGAATCCAGTTCCTCCTTCTGACCTCTTCTGGCACCAGGCACACATGTGGTGCACATACATACGTGTACACAAGACACACATTAAAAAAAGAAAGAAACTGATGAATGTGCGGTAAAGTGTGGTTTATGTGTACAGTCAACCTTAAGGCTGGGAAGTGACTTCTGACACCCTGTAATGCAGATCCTGTAAATGAAATAATCCATGAAGCTGTAGCTGAAGTTTTCTCCAGTCCTGCCTGGCCCACGGTCAGGACAAATCTCTCTCACCCGCAGCCACCCGCAGCCTCTCAGACTCAACCGAGTAAACACAGAGCCTTATATTGCTTACAAACTGTATGGCCGTAGCAGGCTTCTTGTTATGTAGTTCTTCTATCTTAAATTAACCCATTTCTATTAATCTATACTTTTGTCACGTGGCTTGTGGCTTACCGGTACTTTACACCCTGCTCCTCATCATGGTGGCTGGCAGCATCTTCTCTACTCCACCTTCCTGTTCTCCCAGTCCTCTCTGCTAGTTCCGCTTATGCTTCCTGCCTGGCTACTGACCAATCAATGTTTTATTTATCAACAAATCATAGCAACATATATTCACAACATACAGGATATCCCACAGCATGAAGTTCCACTCAAGGGAGGCTTCTAGAGATAGAAAGGTAGTTAGTTGCCAGGGACTGAAATCAGGGAAGCAGGGAATTTGTGTTTAATGGATGCAGGATGGAAAAAGTTACAGAGATGTGGTGTGGGTGGTGGTTATATAGTAATGTAAATGTACATAAAGGTTTTAGTATTTATTTGTTTATTCATTCATTTATTTGTTTGTTTATTTGTTTATTTATTTATTTGGTTTTTCAAGACAGGGTTTTTGGTGCCTGTCCTGGGTCTTGCTCTGTAGACCAGGCTGGCCTTGAACTCAGAGAGATCCATCCACCTGACTGCCTCCGGAGTGCTTTGATTAAAGGCATGCACCACCACTGCCAGGGATTAGTAGGTGGGTTAGCATAATGACTATGCCTGTGCATGATGACTAGTGCACTGGGGAGGCTCAGGCAGGAGGATCATGATTTAGAGGCCAGATTGGGGTACCCTTTATCAAGAACTTCCATAAAGGGTAAGGAAGGCTGGCTTGGTGGCTCACCTTTAATCCTAGTGCTGAGGACTTCTGAGTTTGAGGCCAGCCAGGGCTACAAAGTGAGGCCATGATTTGGGCCTTGTCTTTTTAACACCACAGCAGCCTTATTTATTTATTTGTTTGTTTGTTTGTTTGCTTATTTACTTTATCTATCTTGTTCGTTTGTTTGTTTTTCAAAGACAAGGTTTCTTTCTCTGTGTCACCCTGGCTGTTCAGGAACTTGCTCTGTAGACACCTGCTTGTGTCTCCCTAGTGCTGGGGATTAAAGGCATGTGCTACCACCACCACCTGAACTCTAGTAAGCAGTTGGTTGTTTTTGGTTTCTCAAGACAGGATTTCTTTCTCTGTGTAGCCTTGGCTGTCCTAGAACTAGCTCTGTAGACCAGGCTGATCTCGAACTCACAGAGATCCACCTGCCTCTGCCTCCTGAGAGCTGGGATTAAAGGCGTGCCCCACTACCACCTGGCTAGAAGGAGTTTTGTAACAGGAAAATCAACAATGATTCTCTCCCCCCCCCCCCCATATCGAGATCCTCCTGTGTTGTTTTCAAAAATGTCCTCTCCCATTTACACTTACTACATAGTTTTCTTTTAAGTAAGCATTCTGAATTAACAGACATGCACTGCTAATGTTCAATGTGTGCGGTGCTGGGACTTGAACTTGAAGGCATCATGCATCTAAACAACTACTACCAATTGATCTACATGCTCATTCCTGACCAGATATTTTTGAGTGAAAAATTTTCCTCCAGTGTGGAATGCCAAGATTAGGCATGGAATATTAAATTTTTTAAAATTATTTTTGGGGTTTGTGAAAGAATGCAGATAATTATGTGAAAGTCAGAGATAACTTTTGGGAGTTTGGTTTTCCTCCTGTGGGTTATGGGGATCAAACTTAGGTTGTCAGGCTTGTACAGTAAACCCCTTGACCCATTGAGCTATTTCACTTCCTCCAACCTTGCCTCTTGTTGTTTCTTTCTGAAGACCAGGCTGGCCTAAAAACTTGAAGTTTGCCTCTAGACCTAGTCAATAATTTATGTTGTTTTTATAAATAGTGATCACATATTGAAATGTTTTGGACATAAGAGGTTCAGCAAGCAAACTATTGACTTTACCTCTTTTTATGTTAATGTGCCATATGAGTTACTATTTCTGTGGGTACACATAGATACAGTGTCATTGATGGGATTTCCATCTCTTAATTTCCTTTCTCTATGATGCTGGAGTCTCTTAGCCTTTGTCTTGGTGAATTCTTGCCTGGTATTACATTTGTCCTAATGAGATCTCAGGCTGTGAGTACCCCAGTGCCTGCTCAGTCTCTGCCTTGTGTCTTGGTGTTGGCTCCACCAAGCGTTAAGCCACATCTCTTACTTACCTTATGGTAGAGGGGACAGGTTATTGTGACAAGAGTGCCTCCACTCCTAAGTGAGACATGCAGAGAGCTGGAGAGCGAGGAAGGCTATAGTGTGTGGATTTCTTCTCTCCATATATGTTTCCATACCAAGGTGGGCTTCATTCTAACAAAGTAGGGTACTTCTGGTGTGCCCCTACTCAAACCTGGGTATTTAAGATCTCTTTACTTCAACTTCAACAGCAACTTCTCCTCCTCTTCCCTTTTTTTTTTCCTTCTTCTTTCCCCTAGACTAGAAAATGTTTTACCAGCCAGGAAGATGGGAAATGGAAAATAAAATGAAGCAAAGACAGACTATTTTTCTATTTTTTTCCTCCTCTGGAGTATGCATATGTCCCTGGATTTTTGGTTGTTTGTTTTGTTTTTTGTTTTTTGTTTTTTTTAAGATGTGGTTTCTCTTTGTAACAGTCCTGGCTTTCCTGGAACTCACTTTGTAGATCATATTGGCCTCAGACTCACTGAGATCTGCCTGCCTCTGCCTCTCAAGTGCTATGATAAAAGGAATACGCCACCAGTGCCCAGCACCCTTGTGTGTTTTAATGTGTTTTAAATTTATTACATGGGGCCTGGAGAGATGGCTCTTCCAGAGGCCATGAGTTAATTTCCAGCAACCACATGGTAGCTCCCAACCATCTGTAATGAGATCTGGTTCCATCTTCTGGTGCTCAGGCATACATGCAAGCAGAACACTGTCTATATAATAAATAAATAAATCTTAAATTATTACATGAATATTAGTTCTTTTTAGTTCTTAATACAGAAGCAACAGGGATGTCTATGGAGTACGTTTTCATCCGGAGTGTGATAGATGTGATAGTTTTTGGTTTGCTTTGAAAGGCTAAAAGTTCCTATCCGTGAATGACTTTTTTCCTCTTTTTTTTTTTTTAATTTTATTTTATTTGGGGTTTTGGAGTTGGAGCTCATTTATCCCCAGATAGGCCTCACACTTTCTGAAGCCAAGAACAGCCTTGAACTTCTGATTTCCTGTTGACTCTACCCACCCTGTCCTGGGGTTATAGGTATAGACAGGCATGGGCTACCATGCCCAGATTATGTGACTCTACCAACTGAGCTATGTTCCCAGCCTAACTCTTTGTTAGTAATTAGACCCAGAAGACAAAGCAGTCTGCAAAGGAGTCTTCATTATGGGTTCTGCCAACCTGGGTGCTCCTGAGGTTCCTCTGGATACCTAGATACACCAGGGAGGGGTTGATTATCATTGCCCTTTCACAGAGACAAGGGTGATTGGGAAAGCCCCAAGAGGAAATGAGACGTACCTTATGTTACTTGCTTTTTTCCTGTACCACTTCCATCCTCCCTCTTACTAGTTTCTGGGTTGGGATACTTGATTTCTGTGGGTTACAAATAGGAACATTATTTCTTGCAAGGTCATAGCTCTTGTTCAGGGTTTTTTTCTTTTTGAGGGAGGGGCTGCTTTTAACTGTTCTCATTTAAAATGGTGTAGGGTTTATTTCCATTCAGCTCCTAGTCATACTGGAAGTTACTGAGAAGGTGTCAGTTTAAGTGCAAGCATCCCCCTCAAACTGACTTGGTTAGATTTTCTGCACAGTAAAAAAATGGAACAGTGGCTGAGAACTCCCTGGTAGTACATGAAGATGACTGACTGAGTGGCTTATTTAAGTAAGTGGTATGTGGAAGCCAAAACCCCTTGACCTAGGAGCCTCACTGACTGTCAAAGGCATCTATGAATGTGTAGAATGGATTTTTTTTTCCTGTACCGTCTGAGTTTGTATTGGTTGTGAATATCACTTTGGATTTTCAAGACAGGATTTCTAGTGTAACAGCTTTGGCTGTCCAAGAATTCGCTTTGTAGATCTGCCTACTTCTGCCTCCCGAGTGCTGAACTAAAAGTGAGCGCCACCGCTGCCTGTGATCTTCTTTTAGACACTGTTAGCTATCGCTGCCTGTGATCTTCTGGTCTTGGGTTATTCCTGCTTTGTAAGTTGAGACTTACAAGCTTATATATATAAGCTTGACATTAATTTTGTGTTAATTCCTGTGTTACTTACTCCATCCTGTATAGTTGGAGTTCGTGAGGCAAGAAGAGAAGAGAAGTTACCTTTCCTGGAGCCACTTAAAAGTGCCTAGAAATCAGGCACTAGAAAAGAGGGGCTTGGCAGTTAAGATAACTTGATGTTCTTCCAAAGGATCAGTTAGTTCCCAGCACCCACGTTGTGGCTCACAAACATTTATAACTCTAGTTCCATAGGATCTGATGCCCTCTTTGGGCCTTTAAAGGCACCAGCACACAGATGATACATATACCTAGATGCAGACATACACATAAAATAAATCTTTTTTTTTAAGTGTCTAGAAATCAGCTCATGTAACATGTTTTTAAAATCAGCTTCACACCAGGCATAGTGACACATTTTTTTAATCCTAGCATTCAGGAGGCAGAGGCAGGTGGATCTCTGAGTTCCAGGACAGCCTGGGCTACATAGTGAGACCCTGTCTCCCCTCCCCACCCCCAGTTATCGTCATAACAAAGAACTCATGGTAGTAGTGTTGACAGGCAGACACTTTATGGAGTCCAGTGGGTGTTTGTGAAAGGCAGTGGATGACAAAGAAACTAGACTGTTTATATATATGGTGGGTTGTGGGTGGGTGGCTTTTTAGTGTAAATAAGCATAGTCATTCATAGACCTGCCACTGCAGCCACCTTTCCCCCTGTAGTCCATGCATGTGTTTATGTGTACATCTGAACCTAACATCATCTGAGTTTTTACTATTTTAAAAAACTATTTTATTATGTAACATTTCTCGATCCCCTTTTCTTCAGAAAGTCTAGAATTCTGTGGAACAGGGTTTACAAACTAGCCCTCAGGCCAGTTGGAGCTTATTCTTCTGTGGCCGGACTTAATTTTTGCCAGTCTGTGGTTTCTTTCATATTGTGGTAACAGAAGAAAGGATTATTTTGAAAGACCTATGCCCATCAGCTGACAGTATTTACTCTGTGCTCCTTTACAGGAGTAGAGGTAGCCCAGCAATCTTGTGTTCATAGCAGTGCTTGGTTTGATTTTCACCGCATATTCCTTATAGAAACATTTTAAATTCATGAATTTTTCTGTCCAGATTAAGCTTTCAGCACCATGATGGAACCTGTATGTGACAGTATAGCTGCTGCTGCTTCCTCCTCCCTTTTTTTTTTTTTTTTTTAAAAACGGTACACAAACTGTTTGTCTATCCAGCTTGTTGGCAACCTTTACAGAGAAGAGGAAAAAATTCAGCTCTCTTATACTCCCAGTGTAGCTGTCCTCCCTGCCTATTGCTTTCTTGTAAAGGAAAGGCACTAGAATTCTATTGGTGTGGTTGTAGCCAGCCCTGGCCTGGCCTCTGGTCTTCCTGGCTGTAAGAAAGATCTTTGTTGGCCCATGTCCCTTCCAATGGGGGAGACAGAACTTGAGTGTATCTTGCATTCCCTTAGCAAAAATGCTGGCTTATCTTCACCTTCTGGTTCAAGAGAAGATTCAGGGTATACAATACTGTAGCGTCTGAGGTAATGGGCCCCAACCTGGCAAGTCCAAGACAGGAGGGGTGGGGTATGTACAAACTGAGCAAAAAAAGGATTAAGGCTTCTAAGAGCTGCCTCGGCACATAGCCACTGGCCTGGCTCCAGGCAGTGCAGTCTGGCTCATGATATAAGCGCTGTTCTCACCAGCTGCAAGAGCTAGTCAGATGGAAAAGTAATCCTGTTTGTACTTCCCCACTGACACAGATTGCACAATTAAACAGTGCTGTCATCATGAATGTGAAGTAGCCACTGCTCTAGGACCAGGAGAGGAGTGGGCCTTCTCATTCACTGTTGGATAACCAGTATTTCAGCAAAGATATTCCTAGGACAGGGTAGGATGTGCTGCAACTTGACTAGTAATGAGAATATGTGTGTGTTTAATTTTTTTCTTTTTGAGATTGTAATGTGATTACATCATTCTCTCTCTAGTTCCTCCTATAAGCTCCTCCTTGCTCTCTTTCAAATTCATGGCCTTTTAAAATATGTATTTTTAAATATAAATAAAACCTGCTCAGTATATGTAAAGTTACTTTAATGTTTTCAAGGCTGACCATTTGGTGTACTTTCCCTGTTTCTCCCACTATCAGCATTCCATAGTGCTTATAGTTCTTTGTGTGGGGTTGAGGCTTTGTGACCCCTCCCCCCATCCACCTTAGCATGTATGTTGTTGTCCTTGTTCATCTCTTGTTTAGGCTGTTTTGATGGTGAGACATGGGTATAGTTTATGACATTACTAGGAGACAGTCTCACATCAAGCTCCCTGATCCTCTAGCTCTTACAATCTTTCTGTCACCTCTTCATCAGTGTTTCATGTGGTTTAAGAAAGTACAGTAGTGTTTTTGGATGTATTCATTGGAACTGGTCTCCATAGTCTGCATTTTGATTGGTTGTGGTTTTCTGTAATGGTCTCTGTTGCAAAGAGAAGTTTCCTTCATGAGAAGCAAGGACCGTAGTCACCGGTGGGAATAAGGACAAATATTTAGAATGTAGTTAGGGATTATGCGGGTTTAGTTAAAGTGGTGGATGTAGGTTCTTCTCTCAGATGTATGACTTCACTAGCCCTCGGTAGTTGGCTAGGTTTCTAGTACCAAGAATAATTTCCCTCCCCTTGAACAGGTCTTCAGTGCAATTAGAGAGCTGTTGGCTACCACCAGGTATTTGTGCTGTGCCTGCTGATCATCGTTGTATTTTGTAGGAGTCAGACCTAGGTAGGGCTGTTGGTTGGTTGCTTCCCCTGTGGAAGCTCGCACAGTGCCTTCTGGTACCATGAAAAGCTAGTTCTCAGTGAGGCGGCATTCAGGTCAGTTCCAGTTCAGGGCACTCTGTGTGCCCTGTGTCTGAAGTGTATGATGTCTTCAGCAATAGGGGCTTTCTTCCATCTCTCCAGAACAGCCTAGGCATAGCAATAGCATGCATGTTGGGGAGTCTCTTAAACTACCCCAACAAATAAATAACTCAAAAGAGGGCTTCTCATGCCTAGTGTTGGAGCTTTTGTTAGGTTGTCTTTGGCTCTAGGAGGGATCCCAAATGAGAAAATATCATATGTTTGTATTTATACATAAACGTAGTAAATGTTAGGTTTTTTAGTGAATAAATGAATGACTTTTTCATTCTTACTGTTATTTTACGCTCCTTCTATATTTTTCTTTGTCCTCTCTCCCTAAGTACCCCCTACACACAGATCACTTATACCCTGCTATTCACTTCTCTATTGTCCCCCGTCCCCCCCTTACCCTGGCAGTGGTTCCTTTCTTACTTTTCTGATTTTTGCAGTTACTCCAGGATATGTGAGTACATCTGAAGATTTGGGCTAAGAGCTCCCAATGATAGAGAAGACGAAACATTTGTCTTTCTGGATCTGGGTTACCTCACTTTATGATCTTTTGTAGTTCCATCCATTTATCTGCAACGTCCTTGTTTGATTTTTTTGAAATTTGTTTTTGCCAGCATCAGTGCCCCATACCTCTGTTTTGGTCTGTGGTAGACTCTATCATTGTCCCACATGCTTTATGCAAGTACTGTGTACTCTGCTCTCCCACGTTTTAAGGATATGTGTGAATTTGAATGTATTTTTCCTATGGGCCTGGGGCCAACCTCATTGGCCAGTAGGAAATAAGTTTAAGCCATACCCTTTCAGGCCTCTTCTTGTACCCCAAGCTTCAGCAGGGAATTGTGCTTCACATTTTGCCTATAATGATGTTTAACTCTCTTTGTAAACAGATGGCCAATTACTGCAAGGTGTCTCAGTTCTGATTTATTTATTGGGGTTGAAAATATTTGGAAATAATAGTACTACTAGAAATATGGCTTGAGCCCCAGCTCGTGAACCATGTGATATTTGGATACCTCTGTAGTGAGGGCAGGTCTTCTGAGGTATAAAGTGCTGTCAGCCAAGGCAGAAGCTCATGGTTTTTGCTCCTATGCTTGTTGTGGTAACTAAATCAAAGCACGCTAAGTACACACCTCCACGTGACCTCCATTTGCTGTGTTGTCATGGGAATTACATTGAAGATGATGATGCCAATGTTTGACTTGTAAGGTTTCTGAGGATTAGACTAGTATAGCTCAAGTCTGTAATCTACAGATAGAGTGACTGCTTTCAGTTTACTAGCACTCATAACTGTTCCTTATCTCCCTGGCATTTTGCTACCTATGTGTTGTACCTTCAGGAAGAAGGTGAGTCTGACAGGATAGGACAGAATTAAGGACTTACTGGGGTTTCAGTGGACTGGGAGCCTGGAACCAGAGAAACAAAATGTGGCTGGCCGCACCCACTCAGTTTACTAAACGTCTTGGCAATGGGCATACACACATTCTGCATCAGCTGTTCTTTCTTTTTTTTTTTCTTCCTTTCCTTTTCCCTTTCCCTTTTCTTCTTCACAGGGTTTCACTGTGTAGCCCTGGCTGTCCTAGAACTCAGAGGTTCCCCTGCCTCTTCCTCCTGATTGCTGAGATTAAAGGCATGTACCACCACCTCTGAGCTATCAGCTGTTCTTAAATAGTCTTATCACAATGGTAAGAGGGGAGATGGTATCAAAGAATGTCCTTGAGGGGGCTGGAGAGATGGCTCAGTGGTTAAGAGCACTGGCTGCTCTTCCTGAGGTCCTGAGTTCAATTCTCAGCAACCACATGGTGGCTCACAATCATCTATCATGAGATCTGGTGCCCTCTTCTGGCCTGCAGGCACAACACTGCATGCACATAATAAATACCCCCCCCCTTTTTTTTTTGAGGTGTCCTTGAGGAGAAGAAGACATACTTAATCAGAAGTTGCTAAACTTTGGGAATTATATATACACATGCCTACATACATACAGTTTGTGTTAATGGATATATATTAATATATATTATCCATATTCATTAATCTAGAGGTTTCCAAACTTTTCACAGCATCCTTAAAAATCTCAAGGTTGGCTCAGAGGTTAAGTACTTGCTACCCAAGCATGAGGACCAGAGTTCAGATACCCAGAAACCCACATAAATGCAAAATGGGCACAGTGGCTACAGGGACAAGTTGGCTAGCAAGACCAGCATTATCAGTGAGCTCTATGCTTGATTGAAAGATCTTGTCTCAATGAATTAAGATGGAAGAACAATTAAAATGATAATTCTCAAAGTCAGCCAAGGGCCTACACTCATTCAAACACATGGACATACCCAGCACAAACATACCTGTGTGTGTAAAATAGGTAAGGGTACTCTCTGCCTTTTTACATGCACCTAGGTCAAAGGAAACACTCAGTTTTGTTTATTATGTAGGTACAAACAACTGAAACTGCTAATGCTCCAACAGCTGTGTTGCTGTTGAAACAAATGAAATTTTTTGGAAGGAGAATTCTTTATTTGTGTATATAGTTACTTACAAATGACAGTCTGTTGTAGCCGAATTTCTAAGCGATCTTATTAAATAAAAAACATGGAGCCGGGATCTGGAGAGATGGCTCAGTGGTTAAGAGCTCTGGCTGCTCTTCTAAAGATCTTGAGTTCGAGTTCAATTCCCAGCACCCGCATTATTATTGTGCACCATCCATTTATAGTTAGATCTGATGCTCTCTTCTGACATAAAGGTGTACATGCAGAAAGAGCATTCATATACATAAATAAAACTTCCTTTCTACCCAGGCTTTTATTGTCTTGCTGTTCTGCCCTCTTACTGACTCTTAGCCCAGCTACCTCATTTCCTTGTCACTGCCTGTCTGTACCGACCTCCAGGTCTCTATGGTTGGTACTAGGATTAAAGGCGTGTGTCACCCTGCTTGGCTGTGTTCCCTAGTATGGCCTTGAACACACAGGCATGCTGCCTGCTAAGTGATCAGATTAATGGCATGTGTTACCATTGCCTGACTTTTGTGTTTACTTAAAACAGCTTGCAATTTCCTCTGATCTCCAGGCAAACTTTATTTATTAACATAAAAAATTTACCACAGCCTGTCTCTCTTAAGCGTTATGCAGTAAATACAACCTCTCAGAATCAGTGTGGACACCACTTCCTCCTTCTATATGGATTTTTTTTTTCTGTGATTCTTGCTTATTACAATAATAGAAAGCTTTGGAAATAACAGCCCCATTGAAAGGAATATACTAGAGCTTTGTGTTAATAGTGCTTACAGTGCCCCTCTCACTTTAACAAGGTGCCCCAGTCCTAGGGCACCTTGGCATTAGCACCCCACTGTCCACCCCTGCTTCATCTTTTTCCTTATTAAGTCTCTAAACTCAAAACAAGTTATTATAGGATTTCTTCTGGAACAGATTCAGAATCAGGGCAAGCATTTAGGATTGAAAATAATAAGTGAAGTTCTCTCACTATTCCTCGACAGCAACTTTTTTTTTGACCCCTTAGATGGAAAAGTTGGCTTGAAAACAGTTGACTTAACTATCAGATGCTCAGCTACCCTCCTGTTTGACCCTCACAGATGCTGCTGTGTCTCTTGTCTAGATCAGTTCCTCTGTTGTCACTGTGCTGATAAGACCCGTCTCTGCAGACCTCACCGTAGGAACACGTGGTATGCCTTGCCATCAGTACAGTATCTTCTCTCCCAGTCCACGGCAGGAGTAGCAGCCCAGACTTTTTTTTCCCTTCTTCATGGTATTGCCTGAAGTGTTACTTTGTCAACTCAAAGGGAATGTCATGTCAATTGCTAAATACCCCAGGCTGCCATGGAGCTCCAGTGAGACTCACTGGCTGAGTAAGTGACTCAGTCGGATAGTTACCACACTGCCCACATGAGTGCTGCTTTCCTAGAGCCGTGAGACCGAGCCAGAAGCCCTACAGTAACAATCTTTGTAATGGAAAGAGTGACTTTCGGACAGTGCACTCATGGGAAGTAGCAGGTGAAGATCAAGGAAGCACCAGATGCTGGCTAGGAGGTTGGGACCTGTCTCACTGTGTGTGCTTTTAGCAGAGATAGCAAGTGAAAGATGTGAAGGTGACAGGTCAAGTTGTGGAGCATGATGATTAAGACCCAGTGAGGATGACATTAAAGGGGGAATTTACCAAGGGAGGCTGAATAGGTCACATCTGTGCTATAGGGGAGTCATTTCCCTTCCCCACAGGTGGATAAGAGGTTCATCCTTTCATCATGTTTGTTTTGTTTTTATTTGGGGGCAGGGCTCGCTGCAGTAGGAGTGGGTTCTTGAAATTCCCAGAGCTTTTCATTTCCAACAGTTGTATACAGGAATGGTATTATTAATAGTGTTGTGGTGGGTGAGGATGAGAGTCCTGGACTGTTAACCTGTCCCTCTGCTCTTGCGCACTTGCTCAATACACATCATCAGGAGAGGGAGGGTGTGTGTGCTTGTTCATGTATGTTTTTGTTTGCTTGCTTATTTATTTGAGACAGTTGTGTGTTTCAGGTTGGCTTAGAACTCATGATCTTGCCTCAGCCTCTCCAATTTTGGGATTATAGGCATATCCTAAGCTTTCTAGGAGAAACTTGATTGTGGCAAACTGGAGGTCTGTTCTTTAGTTTCATTGGAGTCTCTCTGTCCCTCCCTCCCTCCCTCCCTCCCTCTTCTAAAATATTTTAAAGGAAAGAAACCACTGTAGTCCATGATGCTTGGCCTCCAATGAAGTTGTTCAAGGGAATTACCACATTTTGGTCCTGAACCCATCACTCACTTTTGGGGTGCTTTTCATAGGCTGCTTGGCTGGTCTTTATTATCAGCCCCATCAGACTTCTATGAGGCAGCTACACATTTAGTTTCAGCTGTTGGTACCCTTTCACCATCTCTGATGCTGTGCCAGAGATACCAGGACAAGGTTTTATGTCCACGAAGCACCCTCCCTCTTCCCACTTCCTAAAAATATTCTCTGTGGACTGGGGATCAGAGGAGGAACTTGCTAGTCTTTGAGCTGTGGTTCATTTATTTATAAGCCTTAGTTTATTTCATTGGGATAGTTAGATAGACAGCTATGAACTTTTTAAGAAACGAGCAGTAACCTTTTATGAGATTTCTTTTCTCAGTAACATGCATTATTTGAGTTACCCAGAAAATGTTCTTAGTAACTGTCAAAACCTGTCCAAAACCAGGTGAATAGGCCTTATCTTGCTGTTCTTTCCCCTTTGTAGCCCTGGTCCAAATAGAAGTCTTGATTTGACTTTGTGCTTCATAAGTTATAAATAAGGGCTTACATATCTTATCCTGTCCCTGTCATACAACCAGCATCCTCCAAAGGTCTTCAAGTGAGGACAGGGTCATGCAGGTTTATGAAACAGCGTTGTTATACCTTCTTCACCTGTTTCACCTGTTCCTGATCAGCTCTTCCTGAGTGCTCTGCTTGTAGCTGGAGTTTTCCTGGTCATGCCTGGCCCACGGTCAGGACAAATTTCTCTCACCCACCAGTCCTGCCGCCACTTAGACCCAACCGAGTAAACACACAGAGACTTATATTGCTTACAAACTGTATGGCTGTGGCAGACTTCTTGCTGTCTAGTTCTTCTGTCTTAAATTAACCTATTTTTATTAATCTATAAGTTGCCACATGGCTTGTGGTTTACCTGTATCTTTACATGTTGCTTGTCATGGTGGCGGCTGGCAGCGTCTCCTTGCCTTAGCCTTCCACTTCCCACAATTCTCTTTTGTTTGTCCCACCTATGCTTCCTGCCTAGCTACTGGCCATCAACATTTTATTTATACAGAGTAATATCCACAACATCTCCTAGTTGTTGATAGGTTATACCTATCTCCTATGCTAGATGGCAAGTATTTTTGTGGTGCTGGGATTGTGTATGCTAGCTATATCCACCGAGTCTCCTTTTTTTTTTTTTTTTTTTTGACGAAGAATCTGACTGAGTTGTCCAGATAGATCTTAAACCTGGCAAAGCACCTTCCTCAGCCACCAGTAACTAGGATTACAGGCCCTTATCACCAAGCCCACCTAGATGACCAGTCTTAGAAGAGACAGGCACTAGAGCCCTTTTAGTTGGGTCATGGAGTAGCTCTCCCAGCCATTCTGATCAGTTAGTGCCAATGGAGCACAATCTTTGGAGTCTGTAGCCAGGGTCATTTGTCATTTCTAGTGTGGTCCATGTGCTGTCTTGGTCTCTGATGGGACTTTTTTTCTTTCTGTGTAGAGTGCCTGGTGAAGAATGTGATGGGATCATTAGCATGTCTACGGAGAGCGGCCCTGGGACAAGATTGAGAAATCTGCCAGTAATGGGGGATGGACTAGAAACCTCCCAAATGTCTACAACGCAGGCCCAGGCCCAACCCCAGCCAGCAAATGCAGCCAGCACCAATCCTCCACCCCCAGAGACTTCCAACCCTAATAAGCCCAAGAGGCAGACCAATCAACTGCAATATCTGCTCAGAGTGGTGCTCAAGACACTATGGAAACACCAGTTTGCGTGGCCTTTCCAGCAGCCTGTGGATGCCGTCAAGCTGAACCTCCCTGTGAGTAGCTGGGCAGGGCCTGTACTACCACCACCCCCAGTCTCCCAGTGAAGGCAGATTCTGCAGAAGGGTGGAAGTGGGTTTGGAGTCATGGTAAGGACTCTGAACACCAGTATCCACAGTGGCCTTTCAGTATATGCTTGCAGCCATCCTGAAAATCAAATAGGAAAAGAAAAGGGGGACGCTAACTGGCTTAGACATAACACACGGGACAACAAAGACAGACACTCCAGGTCTGGTGTATGCTGTTGAAACCTCAAAGTTCACCACCCCCAGTTACACACCTTCTCCAACAAGGTCACTTCCTAAGCAATCTGCCAGTTAGGGACCAAGCATTCCATTATATGAGCCTATGGGAACTATTCTCATTCAAATCATCACATCGACATAGAAGGAACTGCTGGAGGTGGAATGCAGATTTCTAAACTTTCATGAGAAGAGGAGAAAAGAGGCCTTATCGAGGAGTCCAAAGTGTCACCAGCAAACAGCAGTCCCCAGATTTTTATATCAGAGAACACTACCATCCTGCTGGCCAATAGAAGATCATTAAGCCTTAGAAAGATGTGGTACAGATGTGACTGTCTGAATGAAATAGTTAGGATATGAAACCGCTATTTGAAGAAACTTGGCTTTGAGGAAAAAGTATGTCCAGGCTAGAATAGAAGGTCAATTTATCATAAGGGGAAACAAGAGGGGCAGAGGCAAAGACTGAGGCAGGGGATTGCTAGGGGCCTTTAGGTGAGATTAGAGGTTACAGGGATATTCTGACCAGTAAGTATATCTAGTAGGTGAGGCTTGACTGTTAAAAATTTGTCAAGTGTAGAGGCTGAAACACCTGAAGGTGTGCCAGAATTTATTTCCCTTTCTTGGATGGTGTGAATCCTACCACTTTGCTAATTTGGATGTCACCTTTAGTAGCCTTTTTACAAATAAAGGGACATGTGTGTCCCAGAGTGGCCTTGAACTTGTTACCTGTTCTATCTAGGCTGGCCTTTGAACTCCATATCCTCCTACCCTTACCTCCTAAGTTCTAGAATCCCGCTGATTTGATGTCTTCAGAGAAAGGCTGCATCTCAAAACCCTAACTCTAAGTAGACCTGGGAGCTGACCAGCTGGTGTCCTAAGAGCTCATACTCTTCTGGAGCTATTAAAGAGCCACCTTAAGGTGTATTTTCTGGGGCCTCATGCCTTCACATGCATTTTGACCTCTTGTCCTATCTTAAAGCCACTGCCTTAGCTCTCAGTCCTTTTCTCCAAATTTTCTTTCATCCCACTGCTCTTCTGTTTGCCCTTTACTGTTGTCTTATTGCCCTTGAGTGACTTGCTGCAGTCTGCAATGAAGGTCACAGAACAAAATCTGTCTAGATTTCCACAGGGGTTAATATTTTTTTTGTCATTAGTTTTCTTTGGAAGGGAGGCGACAGCATGATACAGGTTTGAAGGTCAGATTTTGAGTTGCCTTTTGGTTTGGGTGTGCACATGCAGCCCTTACCAGAGCAAGGCACCTCTGTGTCCCTCCTCTTACATGGGTAATAGTGGCTTTTTCTTTCTTTATGGGTGTCAGCACAACTCAAAACCTTATTGCCCACTTTGATGCTGTCCTTTGTCCCTCAATCCCCAAGAACGACTTTTTAAAAGATGGTGATTTCCCTGATATTCATTTAGAATGAAAGGCTATTTTAACACCCTCCTAAAAGAAAAGGGGAGCTTATAAAGCCCCTCCTCTGCCTGAGGAGCTAATGACAGTTGATGGTTTCTGGGAAGGAGTCAGTTTTCTTTGGGGTGTGTCCATTGGGAAGTTGTTGATGTTCCTGACTGTCCTACCCACGTGCACACAGGCAGCACTGATTTGACTTAGAGGAATATTTAAAAAGGACGAGGAGGAGGCCTGGGTGAGGGGGTTAGGGGGGTGAGGGCAAATATGATCAAATATATTGTGTATACAAAATTACTTTTTTTTCTTTTAATTTTTTTTAAAGAAAGTATTTGCATTTGTTTTTCCTATGAAGACAGCCTGTTAGCTTGTACATTTGCCATCTAGTGTTTAGGAATTTGTCCTTTTGCCCACCTTTGCCTTCAATTCCTTACTGACACCATTGAGGAAATATTTGATTGACTGGAGAGAGGGGCTGAAGCACAGGCAGCTAGTCCAGCATGACTTCTCAGGTGACTCTGGCCTTCTTTGATCTCTCTGCTCCTCAGGATTACTATAAGATCATTAAAACACCCATGGATATGGGAACAATAAAGAAGCGCTTGGAAAACAACTATTACTGGAATGCTCAGGAATGTATCCAGGACTTCAACACTATGTTTACAAATTGTTATATCTACAACAAGGTGAGATGTGGGGGGCAGGGGTCCAGTCCTACTTGGGAAGAAGAGGAAGTAAAAATGGGGTTCTTGTCAGGAGCCTAGGGGCAGGGTTGCTGGGAGCAGCTGGGCTGTAAGTATGGTAGTAAGAAACTTGCAGAGGTAGGGTGATGGGACCTGTAATTTTGCCTAGGGCTGGGTGTTTCTCTCGTGGGGAGGAGGGTACTGTCCTTGTTCACCTGTAGCACCTGCCTCTAGTACTCTCTGGGAATTGTATTTTAGTTCTTGAGCATGTCTGGTAGAGAACATATGAGGACAGATGACACCAGATGGTCCATCGGGATTGTGTAAATTGTTAGGTGAAAGAACCTGTGCAACTAGAGTCTTGCAGAGGTGTGCTCAGGCACAAACCTTGATGTGAGAGGGTACAGTGGGGCTAGTTGCAGACTCCACTGTTCTGTGGGTCACAGTCTCCTGGAACTGTGGACATGGCCATACATACAGACCCAAGGGTCACTTCCTAACCCCGTAGCCAAACCTTTCGGCTCGGCTGTGCCATGAAGCCAGATCATTTGTTTACAGTTCAGACCACAGATGTGATTAAAACCAACCCTTTCAAATAGAACGACTCTGGAGGGAGACACTATACAGAACTCAGCTTTTGACCTCTGCTCGTGTAGTGGGTAAAATTGCCCAGAAGAGATGGGTAGGTGAGTTTCTTGAAGTTTACTGTGTTTTGTAAAGCCGTAGTTCTCACCACTTAGGTGAAAGCAAAATGTACAGACTAGGCCCTCAGTTTAGAGCTGAATGGGGACAGCATGTTCTGGACATGGTGATAGAGTGGGGAATCAATAAGGCATTATGATAAGGGCTTCATCCAGACCCCACTGAACTACCTCTGGGGTATATTGGGGAGCACTGTTGGAGCTCTAAAATATTCATCACAAGAAATGCTGCATAATTTGAGTGTTTCTGGTGAGTTCATTTGAGTTGTATTTGAAGAAACTCCAAAAGTAAAGGAGGGCCTCCAGTTAGAGATTGACCGAGTTGGTAGGTACATAAGGCACAAGGATGGTTTCTTGGAGCTTAAAACTGAAAGGGAGGTACAAGTGGACAGGTTTTGTTAGGGATACCTAGTAGCATAACCATTGTGGCCCCTTGGAGTCCAGATCATGGAAGGAGCCTGGATACAATGCTCCAAGTATTGGGGCATGGGGGTGGCCTTGGTGTCCTGTCCACAAAGATGGGAAGAGTGGGCCTTCCAGCTCTACCCCACCTGTTTCCTCATCCAGCCTGGAGATGACATCGTCTTAATGGCAGAAGCTCTGGAGAAGCTCTTCTTGCAAAAAATCAATGAACTGCCCACAGAAGAAACTGAGATCATGATAGTCCAGACAAAAGGAAGAGGACGAGGGAGGAAAGAAACAGGTAGAGTATTTGAAATAGCAAATAAATCAGCTGTGTTTCTCCCTTATCTTTGTTTTCCAAGTTTAGAAGAGTACCAGCGATTATAGGGACATTAAGTGGTGACAGCAAATATTACAGTGCTGTTGTTTGTACAGCATGGGATTAGGTTTAGTATTGCCTATGCTCCCAGGCTCCCAGGGCTTCTACAGATCTGAAATCCCACCTTGGCAGAAGTAATTGGGCAGTCGGTGGTTCATGGATTTAGGTAAAAAGACTTTTTAGTGCTGTATGTAGATTTTCTTTTTTTTTTTTTTTTTGCTTTTCTATCTTAATTTTATTATTTATTTTGTGGCTCTAAGACTCAAATCAGCACTACCCACATTGTTAGACAAGCACTTAACTATTGAATTTCATTTCTAGCCCTGCTTTTCCATTTTAGAATAAGGAAATTAATCTGACCAGAAGCTATCGTAACTAGTGTCTCAATCCTAAAACTGAATTGCTTTAATGAACTGTGCTAGTCATGTTCACCTCTGATGCTCGGTCATCTGAAGCCAATAACTTGTTCCTTGTTTCTATCTGCACATTCTGCCTCTATGTTTATGTTGTTTATGGCTCTGAGATGCAAAAGTTGACAGTCTTCAGGTAGCTCCTGGATGTGAGATGCTTTTATTTAGCCTGGCCTCCCACCTTGCAAAGACACAGGGGACCACTAAATCCATTTTAGCTCTTGAAATAACCAAAGAAAACTAGTCACTCACATGGATGCTCCCCACCTCTTTTCTCCCTCTTGCCCTCCCCATCCTTTTAGGTCTCTGTGTTAACTCAGGTTCAAGTCTTCATGCCTCTTGAGTATTGGTGTTACAAATGTGCACTACTACTCAAAACCAGGTCACTCCTTTGGCATATTAAGTCACATCCCTTATCCATGCAGTCACAATCTACTCCTCACTTTCCAGGACCAACAGTTAGGATTATTGATAGGGCAAGCATGGAAATGTCTTCTCTACAAGTCCTGGATGAGGTCCAGGCTTGGTGACTAGATAAAGAAAATTGGAAAACTCAATATAACTTCTCCATTGCTCTTCATGTGGTACTGGACACTGCTCTAAGACAGCCTATGGCTGCAGAGTACTTTTTTTTTTTTTCTTTCCTGTCCCTTTCTCCACTTCTTCCCTTTCTTCTAAGACAGGATCTGTATTTATATATCCCAGGCTGCCCCAAACCCTCAATCCTTGTACCTTGCCCTCCTCACTGCTGTGATTACAGGCTTTGAAGACTTGCTTTTATAGGGTGTTGGGTCTGTTCCCTTTGCATGGCATCCACTGTATGTGCAAAGGATATGGCAGTATGGTTCCTGGTCCTGTCAGCTCATATTTGAGCTGAGGTTGTCATCCTTTGTAATACTGATTTGGTGTGCTGTGTGTATTTTGTGTTGGGACTTATGTGTGGTACAACTGCAGGGAAACAACCTGGGTAGTCACAAGAGGCAGCAACTGTGTACTAGTCCCCAGTGGCTCTGAGAGTTGAGCTCATGCTAGTTTTCAGAAGCCTTGCAAGGATGGCTGCTGCTGGATTCTGCCAAAAGCACTCTGAAGGGAACACTTCTGGGAATGAAGAAAGCTCTGTTTGGATTCTCAAGGAACATTTTTCTGATTTCCATGTGCAGCCCTGGTGCTAACACGCAGCATATAAGTTTTCTACTTTTTCAGCCTGGGGTTCCCTTCTTATGAAAGTCTGTGTCTGAGTGAGGAGTTGCCTCCAGGACACCTCAGGAAATGAGGTTTCTGATGTGCTGCTGCCTTCCCAACCCTGGGGACACAAGGTTATGTTTGGCATACAGTGGTGTCTGGAAATGTTCAGGATGGTCTTCTCACTAAAGCAGATGTACCACACAAATCTCTATGGGTGTTTTGTAAGGGTCAGCCAATGTATGCCAGCATACCATTTTAACCTCCTATTCTTTTCATGATTGGTAGGGACAGCAAAACCTGGTGTATCCACGGTACCAAACACAACTCAAGCATCAACTCCTCCGCAGACCCAGACACCTCAGCCGAACCCTCCTCCATCTGTGCAGGCCACAACTCACCCCTTTCCTGCTGTCACCCCAGACCTCATTGTCCAGCCTCCTATCGTGACAGTGGTGCCCCCCCAGCCACTTCAGACGCCTCAACCAGTACCCCCCCAGCCACCGCCCCCACCTGTTCCAGCTCCACAGCCTGTTCAGAGTCACCCTTCCATCATTGCAGCCACCCCACAGCCTGTGAAGGTAAGCATCCTGGGTATTGGTGGACTGCTGCCACCAGGGACGGGCTTGGAGGAGAGGGGTATCTTCTTTTTCGGTTGTTCCTTCTATGGCCTCTGTGGTCAAGGCCCTGGTATTAAACAGGAAACCTCTTCAGTAGCTTCTCTGGCCTCTAAGGGAGCAAATATTCAGTTTTGTGCTTTTCTGTTGCTGGCTGGTTCTATCCCAGCTGTGGTAAACGGTGGTATGACAGGGTCTCTGTTTTGGGCCTGTTTTGAGATCCTAGTCAGGGCTGGGTTTCTGAGATGCTCCTGAAGAGCAGCTGTTACCGGCCTGAGCCTCTGACTGAGCCTTTTGTGCCTGTGCTCATGGCAGACAAAGAAAGGGGTGAAGAGGAAAGCAGATACCACCACCCCCACCACCATCGACCCCATTCATGAGCCGCCCTCACTGGCCCCAGAGCCTAAGACCGCCAAGCTGGGTCCTCGACGGGAGAGTAGCAGACCTGTGAAGCCCCCAAAGAAGGATGTGCCGGACTCACAGCAGCACCCAGCACCAGAGAAGAGCAGCAAGATCTCTGAGCAGCTAAAGTGCTGCAGTGGCATCCTCAAGGAGATGTTCGCCAAGAAACACGCTGCCTATGCCTGGCCCTTCTACAAGCCTGTGGATGTGGAAGCACTGGGTCTGCATGACTACTGTGACATCATTAAACATCCTATGGACATGAGCACAATCAAGGTTAGCCACAGGCCCCTGGGATTGTGGGCAGAGACAAGATTTCTCCTAGACCAACCCATTAAATCTGGGTGCCAAACTGCAGGGCATTGTTGAAACACACACTAACCTTGGTTACTTGGGTGTTTGATTTAGGTAATGGTTCTGCCTCTATTCTTTGTGTAAGGAGATGTAAGATGAGACTCTGAGACTCTCAGTGCCCTTGTGCACCTTGCATCTGGCAGATAGACTGAGGAGACTTTGGGTGCTCCGGGTGCAGTGGGATGGGGAAGGCTTTACTGTCTTCTATAGGAGACACAGCACTGTCCACTTTTTCTTTTCTTTTTTAACAGCTGTGATTTTTCTCCTGGAAGTAGAATAACATTGCTCAAGCAGGAGACAATGAACCAATTTCTATTCTGTACCCTCAATACAAGTACATGCAAAATCAGAACTGGATCCAGGCTTCTTTTTTTTTTTTTGTTAATCTTCTCATCAGCTCTGGCACAATCTCTTCTGGGGTTCTGTGTTTTCAGTTTCCCTTTAGACCTTAGTGACCTTAGTAGGTAAGCTTGGTGCTAACAGGTCAATTCCCAGCCCCGAGGCTTGGCAGTCTTGAGAACTGGATTGATGACCTATTTATTGTCTTCTGTGTCCCCTAGCCTGGATCAAACTGAGAGCCACTAAGAGATCATTTTGTTTCACAAACATCACTGCGCTTGCGCGCTCTCTCGCTCGCGCGCGCTCTCTCTCTCTCTCTCTCTCTCTCTCTCTCTCTCTCTCTCTCTCTCTCTCTCTCTCTCTCTCTCTCACACACACACACACACACACACCTACCTGACTAACTAGGACCTGTCTTGTATTTCTAGTCTAAACTAGAGTCCCGTGAATACAGAGATGCCCAGGATTTTGGTGCTGATGTCCGATTGATGTTCTCCAACTGCTACAAGTACAACCCCCCTGACCATGAAGTGGTAGCCATGGCTCGAAAACTCCAGGTGAGCCTCTAAGAAGGGTAGGCCATACCTTATATGGGCCTAGGAAGTTGTAATTCTGTTACTTCACTCATAATAATGCTGTGGGACATGGGAAGAGGTTTCTTTATTGTTTCCTTTGTTGATTTTTGTTTGTTGTTGTTGTTTTTTGGAGACAGGGTCTCTCTTATGTAGGCCTGGCTGTCCTAGAACTCAATATAGACCAGACTCCTCCGAACAGCATATGTAACATTTTAATGGATACACACATTTAAAGTCAGAGTTGTTAAAACCAAAATAGGGTATCTGGTTTTGTGTTCCACTGAAAGTCTTCTCTCCCTTCTCCTTCACCTATATTCTGTTGCTCTTGTTGAAAAAGCCTGTCCAGTCTCTTCAAAATAGAAGAGGTTTACCTGTCTTAAGTAGGCAGGAGCACTCCACCAGCTGTAGACAGCATGCCACGGTTGTATTCATATGTGAGCCAGAGTAGTGGTATATTTTCCCACCAGCTTTGGAAGCCTTCATTTGCCTTTGAGTTGGGAAGTGGCTGTTGATGTGTTGGTCTGTGTGATCATGGATCCTAGTGGATGTAATCCCCAGGCTCTGTCCTTTAGAATCCTGCAGAGTACACGAATGGAACAGCATGAGTGTGTGAACTGTTTCTCCACTTTTCAGTAATAATCCTCTTGTATCAGCCTCTCCTGTGCTGGGACTACCACAGCTGGCTTTTCCTTCTTCTCTCTCTCTCTCTTTCCTCAGCAACCTGGAGAAGGCTTTAAGTGGGTTAGTGGTGGTTAAAATTGGAGAATAAAGGTAATATTTAATACCTTATGATTTTTATTTATGTGTCTGTGTATGGTATGTTTATGGGTACCCACAGAGGCCAGAAGAGGACACCAGATGCCTTGGATTTGGAGTTAAAGGGAGTTGTGAACAGCCTGACGTGGGTGCTGGGAACTGAACTTGAGACCTGTAAGGTGCAAGTGCTCTAACCACCTAGTCATCTCTCCAGCCCCCAGACCTACCTTTAAGGAAACATAAGATTGTAATTCCCAGCCATTTCTTCCTTTGTGCATGGGTTGCTATTGCTCTCAGTTTGGTAGTCTATAGGCTGAGCAACGTGCTGTTAAGAGGCCCAAATACGTTGATTGTGGATTCCAAGGCTTCCTTACATAGTAGTCTCAGGACAGAGATGAGGATTTGCAAAACTTGGTGATCCATTGGTCTTGGTCACACAGAGGCCACTCAATCCCCAGTGATTCCCTGCCTCCCTACTTTGGTTGGCTTCACTTATATGCCACATGATAGCATGTTTTCCTTTCACCAGAGTTAAGACACTTCTGTCATTTGGCCTCTGATGATGGGTTGGTTGCCTTCGGTTCAGAGAACTTGTCAGATTCAAGAGTAGCTTGATAGGATTGTTTAGTGTTGACCTGGCTCTCAGATTCAAATGCATGCTCAGGCTAGAAGGATTTTTTTGTTTGTTTGTTTTGGTTTGACTTGTTTTACATTTATGTGTATGGGTGTTTTGACTTTATGTCTCTGCCTGGTCCCTGTGCAGGCCAGAAAAGGTTAGCAGAACCACTAGAATGGAGTTGTGAGCTGTCAGTCACCTTAGGAACATCCAGTGCTCCTAACTATTGAGCCATCTTGCCAGCGCCTAGGAAGTTATTGTCTTCTGACTTGCACCGGGGTCTAGTGTTCCCTCTCCAGTTTGTTATTAATCCCTTATGGAATTCAGGCTTTTTTAGTTGTACTACAATTCTTTTAAAAATGCTTTATTTATTAGAGATAATCTTACTGTGTATCTCTGGGTAGCCCTACCTTGTCCTTCTTGAGTGCTGGGATTAAAGATATGTGCCACCCTATCCTGCTGACTGCAGTGTAGCTGAAGTTTTTTTGTGTCCCGCCTGATCTGTAGCCTCTCAGACCCAAGTGAACACACAGAGTCTTATATTAATTAAAACTGTTGGACCATTAGCTCAGGCTACCACTGACTAGCTCTTACACTTAAAACTCAGCCCATTTTTTGTTAATGTTGCCACGTGTTCTGTGGCTTTTTGCCTGTGTGCCATTACATGCTGCTCCCTGGACAGCAGGCTGGCATCTCCTGACTCATCCTTCCTTCTCCCAGAATTCTCCTTACCTGCTTATACCGCCTATACTTCCTGCCTAACTACTAGCCAATCAGCATTTTATTAAACCAGTGTACAAAAGCATTATTCCATAGCATTTTGTAGCTGAAGTTTTTTTGTGTCCTGCCTGGTCTGCAGCCACTCAGACCCAAGTAGTCTGAATGCTGTAGTTCTTTGATAGGTCCACCAAGTGGCAGCGTGCTTTCAGACTTGGACCTTAAGTCCCTTCCTTCTCTCTCTCCCTCACAGTTTCTTGAGAAGCCTGGGTAGTATTTGCCCACAGGATCCACATTTAATATCCTTGCCATTTGAAATTGCAAAAATCAAATCAGTTACCTGAAAAATGCTATCTTGAACTACTTTCTTTATTAAAGAGGGAAGAAAAAGAAACCATTATATTGTCCCACTTTCCTTTTTTTGATTCCCCCACCCCCACCCCCCCAACTTCACCCCATTGGATTTTTTTCTATCCTCGTGATACCTTGCTGCTGCTTACTCTTGACAATCTCTACTTTTCTGAAGAGGGTTTTTTGTTTTGTTTTACATTTTGGTGTCTTGTTTAAGGGTATGTGGGGGTTGTGTGTGTGTGTGTGTGTGTGTGTGTGTGTGTGTGTGTGTGTGTGTGTGTGTGTGTGTGTAGCACCTGCCATTCTCCTCTTAGTGGGTGAAGCTGTCCAAGCGTGCCATTTTCACTCATGGTATGACCATCAAGCTATCTGCCACATGCCCCTCTAGAGATGAGTTCTTTTAGGCATTGACTTGATAACAAGCTCAACTTAGATGAGATGCCTACTCTCAAAGAGGGTCTACTTGAGGCAGTGTGGGAGGTTCTGTGCCAGTGTTTCTGAAAGTAGCATTCAGAAGTTTCCTGTCTGGAAGGAAGTTGTGTTTGTAGAATCTTTGTGCTTTGTGTTCTTTTTTTTTTTTTTTTTTTTTTTTATGTTTTTCAAGACAAGGTTTCTCTGTGGTGTTTTGGTGCCTGTCCTGGATCTTGCTTTGTAGACCAGGCTGGCCTTGAACTCACAGAGATTCTGTGATTCTGCCTCCCGAGTGCTGGGATTAAAGGCGTGCGCCACTACCGCCCGACATGCTTTGTATTCTTTTTCTCTCAGTGTTCCCATATCAGAAGGCTATAAGTAGTTAGAAAGGGGACACAAAGTTTTCCCCTGCTCACTTCTTTTAAGAGATACTGAGGGACTGGAGAAGTGACTAAGTGCTTTCTGTGCCTCATGAGGAAGGACTAGAATTGGATCTCAGAATCCACATAATAAACGAGGCATCCTGCACATGCTTAGAACCCCAATTCTGAGGGGAATAAAGACACCAAGATAACTAGTCCTTGCTAGCTTCTTGCCTAACTAAGAAAACATGAGCCCCAGGTTCTGAGAGAGACTCCTTCTCAAGGAAATAGGTGAATGATAAAAGGAAGACTGCTGATGTCCTCTTCTGGTATCCGAGTGTGCATACAGATGTGCACACCCACTCCCTCCCCATAGGCATATACTCACACAGGCACATAAACACAAAAACAATTTTTAATAAGCTATATTGAGACCAACTTAGATTTCTTAATTAGGCTGTGCTGCAGGAGTGGAATTTACTTGGAAAAGTTATATAGAAAAGGAGCCACTTCATTTTCCCCTTCTACTGTACAAAATTTTGGGTGTTTAGGAAACTTGTGTCCCATAGCCTGGCAAGCATGGTCTTAGTAATACCAAGCTACTCTAGTCTTGGAGTGGTTTCAGGGCTGCTGGGTATCCTTCGTTTTATTCCCTGCTCTGTTCAAAGTCATTGAGAAAATGTGTAGTAACTGTAGCTTGTGTGTCTACTGGGCTTTAATCTGTCAAGATAGTCACAAATATGGAGTGGTGTATAATTGTTTACATAGGGAGAATGAAACTGGTGAGTACATTAGGTCCCAGAAACAGGCATTTTTGTTATTAGTGAATGTTCATCCCAAGCTTTCAGTTTCTGTACCTTGCATCTTCCGTGGGTTTCTAGCTACCACTCTGGCTTCTGGACTGGTTCATCTGAGATAGTTTGGACAGACAACCTAGCATCTGAATTTGTACTGGAAGGACTTTTATGCTTTCTTTCTTTTTTTTTTTTTTTTAAAGATTTATTTATTTATTGTGTATACAGCATATATGACTGCAGGCCAGAAGAGGGCACCAGATCTCGTTATAGATGGTTGTGAGCCACCATGTGGTTGCTGGGAATTGAACTCAGGACCTCTGGAAGAGCAGTCAGTGCTCTTAACTGCTGAGCCATCTCTCCAGCCCCCCTATGCTTTCTTTTTGTTTGTTTGAGATGGTTTTTCTTTGTAACCCTGGCTGTCCCAGAACTTGCTCTATAGACCAAACTGACCACGAACTCAGAGATCCACCTGCCTCCTTTTGTGTTTTCTTTATGTATCATGTACAGCCTGGGCTAGGTGAGGCTGCTTAATATTCTGACTTGCTATAATATACTTGCTCTACAAACATTGGGCTGTGATGATCAGAGAATGTCATATCCTCCACCCTAGCCATAGAGTTTTAGGGAAGGTTGTAGCTGAACATACCTTGAGATGCTGTCACCCCAATAAGAGATCTGATTGTTACATTTCCCCGAGCGCTACTGCTGCTGTTGCTGATATCTACTCTCTTCCTGTCACCGTCCCATAACAGCCATCTGTGTTCTCCTCTCCTTGACCCAGGTGTTCTCTTGAGGTTCTACACACCTTTTCCAGTCTCTGCTAGTTCTTTCTGCTCCATTGCTATTTCCCCTTAGTACAGCTTTGTGTTCACTGATGGTCCTGCTTCCCACTGGTCTCTTGGTTCCTTTAAGGTAGGAAGCCCTCAGCAAGTTTGTCTTGCCACAGCCCTGGGTTTTCCTAATGCCTCTGCCTTTGGTAGAGCAGGATTCCTGGTTCCCACAAAAAGAAAAGGATGGGTCATATAGCTGAACACATTTTGGAAGCCAGTAGCTCTATCTTTGCTTGATGATACTTTCTCACCTTGACCAATTTCCTGTCTTGTATTACTTGCCCAAGGCAGAGCACTTAGAGAATGGAAGGAGCCTCAGAGTGCTGTCCATCCCACTCATGTCCATAATAGCTAGTTTTGAAAAGAATGAAAATTTCTGGTAAAAAGTATTAAAAGCTAGCCAGGAAGGGTGGACATGGATATAGGGCCTGAAACAGCTTCCTCTTTTGCCTTCCCTGTGTTCTGGGAAAGAGAATTGGTCATTTCCCTTAAAAAGTCCTAGTGCTTCTCATTATATTGCTCTGTTCTGCTTGCCCCTAGGCCATGGCTCTGGCTGCCTTTTGTGGGGGGAGAGGGGATTGGCTTTTCAAGACAAAGTTTTTGTGTACCCCTGGCTGTTTTAGAACTCACTCTGTAGACCAAACTGGACTCAAATTCAGAGATCTGCCTGCCTCTGCCTCCCAAGTGCTAGGATTAAAAGGCTTGTGCTACTACTGCTGTCATAAATATATCCCCTACCACTACACAACATTGTTAGAGATATCTGAACTAAGGACTTTCCTCTGCTCAGTTAAGTGTTGATAGAGCACCCTGAGTTGTAGGGAGGCAGACACATAGGTTTCTGCCACAAATGCTCAACTCAGAGCCTTTGCCAGTACGGTTTTCTCTCTTTGGAAAGCCAGCAAACCCCTCCTGTCAGAGAGCTACAGACCTGGTAGGAGACTTACAGGCATGTTTTCTGGGTGGTCTTGGTTGTGGCCTGCTGCTTTCTGAGCACCCTCAAACTGACTTTCTCAGAAAACTAGTCTTCCACCTGGGTCACTGTGTCCTCCAGCTAAATACCTGGCCAGATCAGGACTTGGTTGTGTAGAATCATGTGTATGGGTACGCACGCAAGCACTCACATGGGTGGGGCTATCTTATAGATCTTTTACTTCCTGTTGAATTGGTTTAAGAAGCTCCAAAAACTGAGCATTCTCATAGGCATGGCTTTTCCTCCCCAGGATGTGTTTGAAATGCGCTTTGCCAAGATGCCTGATGAGCCTGAAGAGCCAGTAGTTATGGTGTCCTCCCCTGCAGTGCCACCCCCTACAAAGGTGGTGGCCCCACCCTCATCTAGTGACAGCAGCAGCGATAGTTCCTCTGACAGTGACAGTTCCACTGACGACTCCGAGGAAGAGCGAGCCCAGCGGCTGGCTGAGCTCCAGGAGCAGGTGAGGGAACCTGTGGTTCTGTGCCCAAAGGCCAGGATAGTCTCTCAGAGGTTTCCAAGAAATGTTCTTGATTCTACCTCTCCAAAGATCCCCTTGTGGCAAATTTTCTTTACTTAATTAATGGAATGTTAATCCTGTAGAAGTATATGCTGTGTGTTTTGAGTAGGAGTGAGGCATGGACATTTTCTGGGCACATAGGCTTCAGGATCCTACAGCAGTGTTAACATTTGAGTTGGTCATCAAGCCCTTTAGAAACCTTCTCTGGGACTAAGGTAGCCAGGTGATTTAGTATCTGTCAGCATGTGCAGCTCCTGTTGTGGAGATTGTAGCAATCCTTGGAGACCCAGTAGTAGGTGGGCACTTTAGAGATCTCATTAATTTGACAGGTCCATGGCTGGAAGCCAGCCCATTCTCTGCTTCTCCCATACCTATCACAGCCTGATACTCCAGTATTAACTGTTCATGTGACACAGAGGTGTCCTCCAGAGGTGAGGTGGTTAGAAGAACTTCTTAGTCCCAGTTGTGGGTGGTTAGTTTGCTTTTGTGACAGGTTCCCACTATGCAGCTCTGGCTGGCCTGGATGGAACTCACAGAGTTCTGTCTTTCTCTGCCTCCCAAATGTGGGAAGGGGGTTTTAGACTTGGCCTGATTGTGGTTTTGTGTTTTGCCTGTTTGTTCCATAGCTCAAAGCAGTACATGAGCAGCTTGCAGCCCTCTCACAGCCCCAGCAGAACAAACCAAAGAAAAAGGAGAAGGACAAGAAGGAAAAGAAAAAGGAAAAGCACAAAAAGAAAGAGGAAGTAGAGGAAAATAAGAAAAGCAAAGCCAAGGAACTTCCTCCGAAAAAGACAAAGAAAAATAACAGTAGCAACAGCAATGTGAGGTCTGTGCTTCCCAGTTTTTCCATCTTTGGTAGTGGTGATTCGAGAAACCCATGGTAGGGGGAAGACCATTCATTCTGTTGCTGCAGCCTCCAGTCTGGGTTGGTGTCCTGTCATAAACACTTAGCCTGTTCCTTCTCCCTCTGCTCTTTTCCCTGAATGAGCTTTGGTAGCTCACTGTGTTTGAGGAGAGAGGGTGCAGGTGGCCATCCCGCAGCCACATCAGAGTTTCAGCTGCTGGTCTTTCTGATTGCTAGTAGCTTTAAATCCTATTTCCAGTTAGGTGTGGGCAGGCAGCCACCACCCATTCGCGCACGCGCACGCACACACACACATGCACACTTCAACCACATACATTCAGAGGGATGTGTGCACAGCTTCCTCAGGAGACCTATTCTTAACTGTCTGCGTCATCCCTTCATAGCAAGAAGGAACCAGCACCCATGAAGAACAAGCCCCCTCCTACATATGAATCAGAGGAAGAAGACAAGTGTAAGCCCATGTCCTATGAGGAGAAGAGGCAGCTAAGTCTAGACATCAACAAACTTCCTGGTGAGAAGCTGGGCCGTGTAGTACACATTATCCAGTCGAGGGAGCCATCACTCAAGAACTCCAACCCTGATGAGATTGAGATTGACTTTGAGACTCTGAAACCATCTACACTTCGAGAGTTGGAACGCTATGTTACCTCTTGTTTGCGGAAGAAAAGGAAACCTCAAGGTATACTTGATAACTCTTTTGGAGGTCCTTCCTGTGGAAGGAAACCTTTGGTTAGCCCTCTTCCAACTTAGCACTCCACACTTGAAACCCCACTCACCCAACCCCACAGTAATGAATTCCTTACTTTTGCTATAGACATCCCAAGTATGACACTGCACTGGACTCGGGGTTGTCAGTTCCTTTCTGGGTGTCTTTGGTGGTTTGCTGAAGCCTTCCTGAACCCGTCTTTTGAGCCTTACTCTAAACAGCAGCTGTTTTCAACTCTGGTTGCTAGCCATACAATCTTTCCCAAAGGTGATCTCCCACCTCTCTTGAGGTGAGGCCAGGAGGAAAGGGGTGCCTGGATGTCCCAGGGATATGTGTACTGATATTAGTTCAGTACTGAGCCCCACTTTTGCTACTTACCCCATCCCTGCCACCAGCCTTCCAGACATCTCTTCCATTTTATATATGCTTCACATTGGCTTGCAGCTTTCCCCTTTAGTACAAGAGGGTTTTAGCTTAGGATATATGTCAAAAGTATTTTTATACACTGCTTTCTTAGCCATACTAACTTCTCAGTCCTTAGAACTTTGCTCTGGGTCTGCTGTTCAGTGACGTTATTTGGGTTTCACTATTAAATCTAAATAGGAAGGTTGGCAGGACCCTTGAACTCTTTGCATGTTTTGCTGTGCTCTAGACATAATACCCTGTATGAAGAAAGAATACCTCTTTACCCAAGGCTAGCCAGTATATCATATGAAGAAATTACTGCTCTGCTGGTCTCCTGAATCCATGAGAAACCATTCAGAGGTTATTATAAGAGATTGATGAGGCATTAAATTTGCAGCACATGACAAGTTTCAGCTAATGTGTAGTAGGCTACCAGTGAGAACAGTGTGACTACTTAGGGTCTGGATTGATAGTAGCTGACAGGAGCAGTCTGTAAGCCTATGGGTACATGCTTCCCACTGGTCCTTCCTCTGGGCTTTTGGGAGTATACTGTGGCTAGCAGCAGCTGCCTAGGTTGGTTGGTGACCTTTCTGATACAGGTCTGTTATTTGGGTTACAGCTGAAAAAGTTGATGTGATTGCTGGTTCTTCCAAGATGAAGGGCTTTTCATCCTCTGAGTCAGAGAGCACCAGCGAATCCAGCTCCTCTGACAGTGAAGACTCCGAAACAGGTTAGTTGGCTCCTATTTAAGCATCTTGTCAAACTACCCTACTCATCTCTGGTAGTAGCTCAGTCCTTTGTCCAGGCTATTCAAGAACCCAGAATTGGTGGTCACTGAGAACTGCCTGGGCCCTACTTTCTACCCATTCACCATGTTAACTTTCTCCCTGCAGGGTGGCAAGACACCTTGTGTAGCAGCACTCTATCTATTCTTTCCATGAGGGTAGAGGGCAGACCTTGAGGACTGTAGGTGTTGGGGTCCCAATCAACCTTGATGTGGAATGTTGCCCCTCCCCTTCCAATATTCTGGCATCACAGTTGGCATTGAAGCAATTTTGGCCATATTATAGCAGAATAGAGCCAAGCCACCTGCATCTGGCAGCCTGCATGATCAGTCAACTTTGAGCCCTGGGCTAAACTCTGGGAATTGCCATTTTCTTCTACACAGTGTGCTCACTGCTGTTTTGTGTTGGCTGTTCCCAGCTCTGTTCTATGTGCATCCTAGAACAGGTATATCCTGCTCTTCTCCTGGTCCCTTCTTGTGCTCTGTGGGCCTATATAATAGTGTTCAGTTCCTGTGTTCTTACTCAGCAGCAGCTGCAGAGCTGGAAGTGAGAGCAGGTGGTAATGATGGGAAACAGTTGTTTTCCCAGAGGTGCACTTTCTTCATTGTTCCCAGAGGAGCAGATGCTTACATAGGCCTCAAGGGAAAAATAGAGAAGGAAGGCATGGTGTACCTGGGTTGCCTGAAACATGGCTCATGTGAGTGGGGTTACTACTAGGCAGGTCAGGCACAATCAGCTGAGCAGATAAGTTACAGTCCATCTTGGAGCCAGCCCTAGGGTCTTAAGTGTACTCTTCTAAATGGGCTGGGATATGTGAGGTCTATAGTGGGAAATGGGTCTGTGGACAAAAAGGCTCCTGTTAGTAGTCTATGGATCTCTCACTTGTGGAATAATAACCTGATTGTGTCAAGGAAGGTCAAGGCTCCCTTACAGCAGCTAGGATTAACTTTGTTGCTTCAAGTTGTATACACAAGTCTACCTCTGCGCAAAGAAACTGGGAGTGTAGCTGGAGAATTTTTTCCGACAGCCCACTTATAAAATAAACACATGCTTATATTATTTAAATTTAAACTGTTTGGCCTAATGGCTCAGGCTTCTTGCTATCTAGTTCTTACATCTTAAGTTAATCCATTTCTATAAATCTATACCTTGCCATGTGGCTCACCGGCATCTTCACATGCTGCTTGTCATGGCAATGGCTGGCAGTGTCTCCTCCTCAGCCTTCCACTTCCCAGAATTCTCTCAATTCTCCTGTTAGTCCCCCCTATACTTCCTACCTGGCCACTGGCCAATCAGTGTTTTATTTATTGACCAATCAGAGCAATTTGACATACAGACCATCCCACAGCAGGGAGTTATGAGGAAGAGGCATTTTTTGTGGGCCATGGACTAGACTGGCGCCTTTCCAGGACAGTTCTCTGTACTACCTTGTTTTTTGTTTTTTGTTTTTTTTTTATGAGCAGTGTAATTACAAAGGAAATATAATTTTGTGTTCTGCATTTGTTCCATACAGACTGCAGAAGTTGCCATGTGCAAAGTGGCTGACCTTAGCCTCTCCTATCATTAATTCTTTCCCCTTGCATTCTAACCTAAACATTTGTCTTGCTTTCCCATGAACCAGCAGGGGGAGCTGCATCCTAGCCTCCTGGAAAGGGCTGGCTGTGAGCCACTTCCCTTTGAACTGGGGCCACCACCTTCAGCAGGGTGAATGGGGTGAATGGATGTATTCTTGGGGCTCCATTAGCATTCTTGGTGGCCACTGACTTTTCACTTTCATTGCCAGCCAAGCTTCAGATTTGCCTTTCCTCTGGGTTTTTTGTGCCTCCTGTGTTTTCTAGATCTTTCCTCCTAAGATTTTGCTACCTTTTTTTTTCTAAGAATCAAAGTGATCAAAAGACAATGCCAGAGACTGACCCTGACATGATGCTAAACAACTTGGCTTACCTTTGGGATCTGAGGGAACACACACACACACACACACACACACACACACACACACACACACACACACACACACACACACACACTTTGAGCCACTGCCTCCATAGCCCTCTTCTTCTTCAGGCAGTAGTTCTTCTGTGCTCCCACCTGAGTGTGCTGTGCTCCCGTCTTTGATGATGACATTTCCAGGAGCTTTCTGCTACTGTTACAGAGCGAAGAAATTTTTTTCTAACCTCCCTCCTCTCTCAAGTAAAAAGCTTGTGCAACAAGTAATCTGAGAGTCCTGGGAACAGCTGTCCTGGCGGGAAGAAGGGTGAGATTTAATGTGGAACTGCTAATCAGCAGACTTCTAGACCTTGGCTCTCTAGCCCTGACCGTTTGCTTAGCTGCCTGGGCTAAGCCTCTCCCTCTTTCCAGATGATGCCCTTCCCATTTTTGTTTTGCTGGCTCCCTTTTGTCTTCATTGCCAGTGGAGCAGTAGGTTTTTATTTCCTGCTGTTTACAGAGTGCTATGTTGTGAGGTTATTGATGCCACTGCTTAGGAAGATTCTGCTGAGTTTTTCTTGCAGATAGATCCCCAGATAGGACACAAAAACACACAGAAGGACACACTAGACATGAATGGACATGTGTATATACCAGTAAATGTCGTACCAGTGAAGCTTTTGTCTCCTCATGCCACACAGACACTGCAGTTTGTGGGATGTGGAGTGTGCGGTTGGGCAGTTGATCTCATGGGTCCAGGAAGCGCAGCAGCCCCAACCTCTATAACAAGTTACTGGTAATTCTTTCTACCTTGGCAGGAGAGTGGGGCAGAGGTGGGGTAGACACTGAAGGTGTTTTCCTTTGGTCTTCCTTGATTCTTATGTTTCTATTTGAAATGAAGCTACAGTTTCTCAAAGGACCTATTTTTGTCACTTAACACTAAGGGTCAATTTTACTGGCATGGCCCAGCAATATGAATCACCTAAAGAAACTGAAGAGAAGCATTCACTAGGGGCTGGAAGGGTGCACAGAGTTAGACCACACTGCAGATGAGTGGGTGGGATGCTTTGCTAGATGGATTCCATTCACTATGTATGCCTTTATTTTCTGCAGCATCACCAGTGGCCATCTTGACACTTCCTTGAACCCAGCTATTTGTTGTAGGGTTGTTTTTTTGTTGTTTTGTTTTTTGTTTTTTTCTCATTGAGCTTTGATTCTAGCTTGAGTCTGGAACTGCTCAGGGGTTCAGTGTTAGAACAAGCAGAATAAGGTCCAGATACTACCTCCCTCCAACTTCTAGGAAGTCATCAGACCTGGGCTGGGCAAGCCGGAACAAGACACTGTGGCACTCCCTTTCCCATTACTCTCCCAGCTGTGGCCATGAGGTCACCAGCATAGGATCAGATCAGCTTCATATGGGGTAAGGGATGTCCTAAGACTCTTTCCGTTCTCTCATCATATGCTAATATCTGTTTTTTCTCACATGTCCTCCATAGGTCTTTGTGGGCATGGGTGGCTGGCTATATACCTTATGTATACCTCTCTGGAACCATCCCTAGCATGCATCTTAGTTGCCTGGACTGGAATGGGTTTGGATAGGTACAGTGAAAAGGCTGAGACTCTGGCCTGTTCATGGAAGAGCACAGTCCAGCTATTTTAGTCTTATTTCCTTTTCCCAGGATTGAAACATGTGGGTGTTCCTTAATAGCTCCAGGGTAAAGAGGAATGCATGGTGTTTTGGAAAGGCTGGAGCTGGGAAGTGCAGACAGAGGCCATGAGACACCCTTGAGGCTCTGATCAGGAAGCCAGCCTCAGCTCTCTGGCCCCAAGATCTTTGAGGGACTCCTTCCATTCCTGTCTCAGGGATATATGGTGGTCCTGCTGCCAGAATGTTTGCTTCAGAAAGGGGTAAGGCCCCTCCAGAGTGGGAAATGTGCAGAGCCAGGTGGCACATCCAGAAGCCCAGGAGTTATAGTTTGGAGGGGTTGGGGCTTCCCTGAGGGTGAGGGCCAGCCTTGTGGAATGTGGCCTACAGTAAGAGGCTGAGTGGGCGGGTTTTTCCCAGGCATGTTCTGGGACTGGGGATTGTTAGATCCATAATTCCAGCAGAGGCGCCACTCTGCTGCATGTGGGAACCAGTCCAGGCCCCTCTCTGGACCAGAAGCCATATTGGATGTCCTGAAAAAGGACGGAAAGGACAGAGCCTTTTCTCTTCGGCCTCTGCCTGCGCTCTCAATTGTCACCAGTTCCTCTTGTTATAGTTTCTGCCTTTGTTTTGGGAATGTGGGGATAACAGAGATGACTCCGCTCTTTGCCTTCCTCAGTGGAACTGTTATAATGCAGTACTGCCTCCTCTCTTGGGACCTTTTCTTCCCTGAGCACACTGTGAGGAAGGGTTGGTTAGCTGACGCCTGGTGACTTTGAAACACCTGACTGGTGAGAGACAATTCAGGGGCACCTCTCACATCCTTATGGGACTTTAGAGTAAAGAAAATACCAGTATACTCAGGCAGGGCACATATGGAACTCATTAACTGAAACAGTTGTTCTGTTTAGAAGTGCAGACAGGCTTCGGGCAATTTTAGAGACTTCTACACATACTGTGGCCTTTCTGTGTGTAGATTTATCCATCCCTGCTGAAGCAGGCCACGCAGGGATGGGGCTCTTGGTTTCCAACAAGGTTCTCTTGTGCCCTTTCAGTCACTAGGGCACAGAAGCTGGCTCAGTCTGCAATTCTTCTGTAACTTGAACGGTACATTCCACACCATTCTCTCACACTGGTTTCTTTCTCCCTCTACGTAGGTCCTGCCTAATCATTGGACACGGACTCTTAATAAAACGGTCTTCAGTTCCAGATTCCTTCCCAGCAAGCTATAGCTTAAGTCCATTTTCTTCTGTGAAAGGGACAGGACTCCATCAAGTTATGGAATTGCTCAGAGCCCTGGGCCTGTCCCACCCGCCCCCGGGGTGGATTAGTCATGTTCAGCAGCACACACCTAGTCTCACCTTCAGGAAGGCTGCCTACCTGGCCTGCTGCCTGGGCCTCTCTGTACAAAGACTGCCTGGCTGTTCTGCCCAGCCTCCCTGGTCATCTGGGGTCCTCTGGGTGGGTGGCATCTCCTTGAGGATGATAATAATCCCCTTCTATGCATACATGTGGTGCTGCTCTATGTGCGAAGCCTGGTCACAGTGTGTTTCCTCTCTTCGTCCCTCCCTCTTTTTTCTGAGACTCCAGACCTAGCAGTGACTTTATTTAGCCCAGGAAAGATCTAATTCACCCTGAGGATGAATATTTTGACCTGGTCTCCCAAAGGCTATATAGGGCCACCCTGGTTGGCTTGATCAGGTGGAGACTGATCAGCTTTAGCTTACCCATAGCCTCCTGAATTTTCCTTCAGTCTCCATTGTTCCCATAGAGTACTAAAAGTTCAAGTGGTCTGGTGTCTTTGGTCTTTTCTCCCCAAGTCACCTAAGAAAAACACCTTAAGGCTGCTGGTAAGGGCATGCAAGACCATCAGGCCCCACTCCCGAGCCCAGTCAGGATCTGGGAAGTGGGCAAGAAGGATATCATGGCTACTTGTGAGCTGCCTACAGTGCCTCTCCAAGTTCCATTGCCATCATGACCATCTTCAGCTTCAGCTTCCTATAATGACATTATTGGGGTTAGAGCAGGCAAGAGTGGGCCACACCATGCAAACCTTTCCAGAGACAAACCAAAGGAGGCTGGTTTGGGGTTTGTTTATTTGTTTTGTTTTCTCCCTAAAAACAAGTGTTGGCCCTGACCATTTTTTGCTCATAAATCTGCCACCTCACCAGAAAACTGCCTAATATTAAAAGACCTCAAAGGAATTGCATTTGCATTTTAGTAGGCTCTTTCTGTCCTTTTCTCTTTTAAAATGTGCTTTTATGACTTCTGAGAGGACTGCCTGTCTCCTGACAATATTGGAGCCTGCCTTCTTCTAGGGCTTAAAGCAGGCTGAGGTGGTGCTATGCCCCTTCCCAGATTCCAGAATCCTTGGGTTGCTTGCTGCCCTACCTGATAATGGCCTCTGGGCCTCAGAACATCCTAGAACATCCAATGGCCCCTCAGTGATGCTGCTGAGTTCCTAGGCCATTTCAAGTCCTCTGTGTCCAGCTTCAAGTTAGCTCCTTTTGCCAAACAGACTATTTTGAGCTGCCCTTTGGCCCGTGTCTGACGTGTTCCCAATGAACTTGGCTTGGCTGGGATGGGGGGAGGGGAGGCTTCTTGCCCAGAGATTCCCACAGGACAGTTGGGAAGCTGTTGGCATTATCTTTCTGGGAAGATTTTGCTGTCTTGGACCAAATGGTGGCCTACATTCCCACAATATCTTGGCTATGTGTTGCCCCTGCCCCTCCCCACACCCTCTCTACATATGTGCATACACACAGGGACAGCTTGTCCTATAGAGTACTTTACTGTCCAGAATCCCTGGCTGTGTGGGCCTTCTGTGTGTCAGGAACTCTGTTGAACTTGAAAAGATCTTTAGACTTAAACTATCAATTGTACTTGGTGCCCTGAGAACACAGCCAGAAAGGACAGTGTCTCATCTATTCTTCCTTTTTGGTAGTTCTCTATTATTCCTGGGCAGTGGGAGGTACCATTGGAGGGCCTTAGCATACCAGCTGGCTGTGGGGTCCTGTTGGGGAGCCATCCAGGACAGTGAAGGCTCTTCTCTGCCCCACATTGCCCTGCCCTGCCCTTAAACCTCTGTCTCCTTTATTCAAGTGGGGCTGGGCTGGGGTGGAAGAAATCAGTGTTTTAATCAGATTTTACAAAAACATTTTACTTTGTACTATACCATCCTATGTAAAGATGAAATTTGTGTTGGAGTTTTAAGATTGTTATGGAATAAAGATCACACAGTATTTGAGGCCATCTCCATGTAACCCTTTCTAGAGAGTTTTGTGTGGGGGTGTCTGGGGCTGGTGTGTCATTAAGCTGTGCATTTACTGTCTTGTCTTCTTACTGGTAACCCAACACGAGGCTTGGGCCACAGGAGCTGCACAGGGCAGCCTCACAACATGTCATTTCCACTAGTCTCGCCTAGACCCAGGGGCTGCCTTGTGCTTCCACTTCCACTCTGAAGATGAGTTCCAGAACCCTCCTGTGACCTTTCCAGTGCAGCTGAGATACTTCCTAGAACCTAAGCCTGGTCTTGTGGACCTCTGCTCATAACTTGAGGCAGGTGGAAAGGGGTTGGAGCCATTGTCCCTTATATAAGTGGGAAAACATTGCTTTGTTCAGTGTTACTAGACAACAGGCATCCCCTCTCCTCCCTAGACATCTCACATTCAGTTCTGCATCTGGGTAATGTCCCCAAGGCTTTCCCAGGTCATACTTGACACAGTGGTTCAGCTTTATCTCCCATCTTTATGCTGAGATCCCCTCAAGAGTATAATCAGTATTTGTTTTGAGCAGTCTTCCCCAAGTCCCTGTCTCTCCTCCCCCTGCCCACTCCACCTTCTTACCCTGGAAGTGCTAACAGAGGAGCCTGTCCACTGGCCGTCCCAGCCTCTCTCTCTCCCACTACTGAATTGTTGGCTGTCTAGCCCTTGTGTGTCCCCTGCCATACAAATCCTTCTGGTGTGAGGTGTCCAGCTGGTTCTGCTTCTACATGCAAAACAGCCAAATGCCCTGATTCCACAAATCTTCCCAGCAACCCCCTTTTGAATGTGTTCTCTGTAAGGGTTTCTTACCAAGTTTCTTTTGCTGACCCAAGGAGTTGTGGGAGCCCTGCTTCCTAGCATCCAAATTTGGGGCTCAGCCTTGGGTCTCCATGTATTAGGTGTCCTCACTTGCTGCCATTTGCCATTTGTGTGAGGACATGTTTGTGGCTGCTGGGGTCTGTGTCTTGTCAATCCTGCATGGAGTGGCAAACTCTTGCAGGGCACAAGATCCCATCTTAATCCTGCTGGTAGCACACTGCACCACAGGGGCTGTGCAGTGCATAGTAAGCTTGCCACAGCTATGAGCAGAGAGAGAGGTGGCCTTGACACTAGCACCAAGAACTGGTGTTCTGACAAGGTGCTTGGGGGAAGCCATAGCAAAGACACAAATGACTCTCGGTGACAGGACTCTGAAAGTCTCTGTACTAGGGGCCCAGCCTCCAACCTGGTAATTGACAATTGTATTGTTTGTCAGCCCAGGAGCACTGGCCAAGGCGTTGTCCCTCTCCTGGAGTATTCATCTGGTAAAAGTTCCTTATTATAAAGTCTAAGGTGGAGACAGGTTTGCACCTAGGTTTTTCATCTGCCTCACAGAGACAGGCAGGCACATCTGCGCACCTGGAGCACCAGGCTTCGGCTTCTTGAGGAGCCAAGGCACATGCTGCTTTCATTATGTAGCACATTGACTGTTCCAGAGAAGAGACATCACCCAAGGAAGAGAAAGGAGGTCAAAGCCATCTTTTTGGCAGTGAGCACCTATTCTGTTTATTCTTGGTCATTCTGGGGAGGCTATCCTGCTTCCTTATTCCCAAAAAAAGGTGACCCTTTCTGGGTTCTCACTGGACAGCACTTTCCTTGTGCACCCCGTGGTTCTGGTCAGGTCATGCCCTGTGCCAATGTCATTGATCTTTCTCAGTCCCAACCCGACCTACTCTAAGGCAGGGACTTCAGTAAACCATTCTGCAAGAGTCTCTAAATTGTTTCAGCTGTGTGGCCTTGAATGGTTGTCCTCAGTTTTTGGAGTGTTCTCAACTGTCCAATACATGGGGTCATTGCAAACATCCTGAGTTACCCAGAACATAGCAGGTTATAATCCAGAGTGTGCCTGACACTGTTGTCCAAGGTGTGACTCATGAAATAGGGAAGTATAAGGTAAGGTCTCCATAGCTCAGATTCTGACATAGCCAGGGCCTTGACTATTCCTGGTCCCTGTGGTCTGAAACTTACTGAGACATTTTTCCGGCACAGTTCTTGGACAGCTACAGGCAGATGGATAGATGACATTCCACATGTCTTTTTCTTCCCTGTTGATGGCCCAATTCAGTTGCTTTTTCAGTGTAATTCAACCCTTGTCCTGAATGCCATGTTCTTGTCCTCTTCTGCATTCAAGGCCAATCCATGATCACTTCCTCAGAGTCTCACTACCTTGTCTTTTCTCTGCAGAGATGGCTCCCAAGTCAAAAAAGAAGGGACACCCTGGGAGGGACCAAAAAAAGGTATGTACTTCAGGGTTGTCTCCTTCCTAGGTGGTAGCCGGCTTCTCAGCTGAGAGGGTGCTGTGGATCTGACCCTGGCTGGTTTCTCCAGTCTGACTTTAGCCTGTGTGTCTTTCTGTGTGCCTGCAGCATCATCACCATCACCATCCACAGATGCAGACAGCCCCAGCTCCTGTGCCCCAGCAGCCACCCCCGCCTCCCCAGCAGCCGCCTCCACCCCCGCCTCCACAGCAGCAGCAGCAGCAGCAGCAGCAGCAGCAGCAGCCGCCCCCACCCCCCCCACCGCCGCCTTCCATGCCACAGCAGACTGCCCCAGCAATCAAGTCCTCGCCCCCACCCTTCATCACTGCCCAGGTACCCGTCCTGGAACCACAGCTACCAGGCAGTGTATTTGACCCTATTGGCCACTTCACCCAGCCCATCTTGCACCTGCCGCAGCCGGAGCTGCCACCTCATCTGCCCCAGCCGCCTGAGCACAGCACTCCACCCCATCTCAACCAGCACGCTGTGGTTTCTCCTCCAGGTGAGCCATGGCTCTCTCCCTTTTGCCACCTTGGTTATATCTACCACATCATGACCAGGTACTCTAGGCACCTTATTAGCTTTAGTAATTAAGTTCGTTGCTTGTCTGGGACATGACTGGCATGTCAGAAGATTGTAGTTTTAACTCTTTGGGGGCCAGGCATTATGTCATCAGAAAAGATTGGACTTGTCTGCAGCTCTTGGTTTAGGGTATGGAGGAGACATTCATAGTTAATCCCATGGAACTTGGACAACATCAATGAGGGTGGAGAGATTTGTTCAACAAATTGGCAGGCTGGTAAGTCTGTGAGTAGTTGTCAAAGACCTACAGTGAGGCCTGAAGGTCTGTGTAGGAAACGAGAGGAAGGGTCAGGGACACAGAATATAGGGCAGGATGACTATAAGGAACTTACTCCAGTAGGTTTTGCTGGATGCCGTCTTTATTGTGGAGAGTGCGGGAGGAGCAGAAAGAGATCACTGCAGTGTAAACAAGGTCAGGAAAGAGCAGAGCAAACAGTCAGAATCTTAGTAGGTAACTAAGGTCTCACCTCCATATTTTTGTCATTCCAGCTTTGCACAATGCGCTGCCCCAGCAACCATCTCGGCCTAGCAACCGAGCTGCTGCTCTGCCTCCAAAACCTTCCCGACCCCCAGCTGTGTCCCCTGCCCTGGCCCAGCCCCCGCTACTCCCACAACCACCCATGGCTCAGCCCCCACAAGTGCTGCTGGAGGATGAAGAGCCACCTGCCCCACCCCTCACCTCCATGCAGATGCAGTTATACCTACAGCAGCTGCAGAAGGTGCAGCCCCCCACACCACTACTCCCTTCCGTGAAGGTGCAGTCTCAGCCCCCACCCCCTTTGCCACCTCCACCCCACCCTTCTGTTCAGCAGCAGCAGCTCCAGCAGCAACCTCCACCACCCCCACCTCCTCAGCCCCAACCACCACCCCAACAACAACACCAGCCCCCACCACGGCCAGTTCACTTGCCATCCATGCCCTTTCCTGCTCATATTCAGCAGCCCCCACCACCTCCAGGCCAGCAGCCTACTCACCCACCCCCAGGCCAGCAGCCACCCCCACCACAGCCTGCCAAGCCCCAGCAAGTCATCCAGCATCACCCTTCCCCCCGACACCACAAGTCGGACCCCTACTCAGCTGGTAAGTGGTTCCAGTTCTTGTACTCAAGGGAGTCTGGAGCTGGGCCTGGTGACTTACTCTGTCTGACAATGCAGTATTAGTTAAGTGTCAGGCTTCAGTGAGTTCAGAGGCAAACCCTGTCGGCATTGTGTAGTTGGGAGTATCGCTGCCCCTGCTTTGTGTTTATCAGACTGTCATGCTCACAAGTAGAGATAGCCCAGACTAAGACCTCCCTCGACCTTAATCCTGCTAGGTGGAAGCCAGGATCTACACATTCAGGGTTAGAAGTAGGTTTTTGGTGTTGACTGTGGTAAGCAGGAGCTAATTTGGTGAACAAGTTGAGAATCAGGCTCTGTACTGAGCCCTAAAGACCCAGGTGGCATTGCATGGACCGTGTTAGTGGATATATGACTGGGACTCAGAAGCAGAATCCACTCAGAAACCCTGCCTGTCTCCAGCCTAGTGCAGACTTCCCATTCCCAACAGTGTTGTTTAGGGCATACTCTTTCACCTTTGTTGTTTGTTTGTGTTTTTGAGACAGGGTTTCTCTGGAGCCCTGGCTGCCCTGGAACTTGTTCTGTAGACCAGGCTGGCCTGGAACTCACAGAGATCCACCTGCTCTGCCTCCTGAGTGCTGGGATTAAAGGCGTGTGTTACCACTGCTAGGCTTCCCATTCTTCCATACTTGACTTTCAAATGTTTGTAACCGAAATTCTCTGGCAATCTCTGGCTAGAAAATGTTCCAGTCACAGCTTACAGTAGCATCTTTACAGTAACATTTGAGGGCTAGAGTGGGATGCCTAGGCTTAGCACTGTACATTCACAATGCAGTCTGCCTTAGGGTGGAACTACTAAAATTGAATAGCAAAGTAGACTCAACACAAGCTGCCAGGTGACAAGTGAATTGTTGCATGCCCTGAACTGAGAGCAGCTGTTGGTTCTCTGGGAAAAGCTAGAGTTGGACATGGCCACCCATGCAGCTGTGCTGTTATCAGCCTGTGCAAGGAAGGTGGTAAACAGGTGGCAGCAGAGCCAGCTCTGGGCAGCCGCGGCCAGCAGCCTAAGACCTCTACTTTCTCTTCGAGCCCGAACCCAGGCTCCCGTAACCTAAGGCCATATGGAACCATATGGGTTGGAACCTAGCTGACAGCTCTGTCACCAGGAGGTGGTGGCCCACACCTTTGATCCCAGCACTCAGGAGGCAGAGGCAGGCGGATCTCTGCGAGTTTGATACCAGGCTGGACTACAGAGTGAGTTCCAGGAAAGGTGCCAAAGCTACACAGAGAAACCCTGTCTTGAAAAACAAAAAACAAAAAACCAAAACAAAACCTTAAAAAAAACAAAACAAACAAACAAAAACAAACAGGTTGTTAGAGACACTCAGTTGGGATACCCAGCCAGTTTCCCAGCACCATCCCTGAACTGCTAAGCCAGCTCTGCAAAGCCACCAGAAAAACCATAGACTAGAGAGTCTTTTGTTGTCCATGCCAGCCTTACCAGTTGTTCTTGGTGACACTGCCACAGATGACAGGCAGTCACAGACACATACCTGTGAACTACAGACAAGTGGAGCCAGGGTGCTAGCTTTTAAGGAGTTCTGACAAGCTGGAATGGAAGACAAGTCAAAAAGTATCAGAAACTCACCCTATTGGATTTTGGTACTGGCCCAACAATGGCGCCAAGAGTCTGCCACATACGTAATTTTATGGTCTGTTTTAGGTCTACCAAAATAGACACCTTAGACTGGAGGGGAGGGGATGTTATCAAATGACCTAAGGGTTCCTGTGCTAGTATACAATGACTTAGAGGTAGAACCTGGAGGACTAGTCTGGGCTCTAGCTAGCTGAGCTATAACAGGTGGCAAGGTCCCATTCTAGCTGGTATTTAAGTAGAGAGCAAGCTATGTGGGAATGGATATGATTTTACTTTCTCCAGTTCCGTAGACCAGAGGCTCTGACTAACTGTACTTGAGCTCAGTTGGTACAACTGAGTGTCAGAACTAAGTGTTCTGTATTTCCTTTGCTAGCATAGAGCTCCCTGGCACTCCTGTAACCTGTGCCAGGTGCTTAGGTAGCCACTTGGCTTCCTTATACCTGTGGCTTAGATAGATGCGGGTAGTAGACTGACCGTGAGCTCTGGACCCTGTTGTACTTGCTTTGCTCAGGTAGAGGTCATTCCCAAGTTCTACATTCTGTAGGATGAACAGACTTAGCTAGGAAACAGCATTGGGACAGACCACCTTCACCCCAGGGCCTGGGCTTCATTAACTCTGTAGCCACCCAGACTACAGGGGGGCAAAGTACATTATCAGGTTGAGTCTTCAGAATTTATTGATCTCCCTCGTATAACCCAGGTTAACTTTATAGAGCCTGGGGGGCGGGGAGGGGGGGGCGTTTAAAATGCTCTGGAATGCAGACCTTACATGAGATCTAATGTGCTGGAAATGTGTGTTTAACAAAGCTTCCTGGGTAATACTAAGGTGCAGAAGAATCAAACTTTGGGACTTAGCACCTCAGGACTAGAAAAGCTTTTTGGCATCCAGCTCAGGGGCATGACTAAATAGGGTCCACATTTTGGGGCTAGAGGGTCCTCAGTCCCTCAGGATAGGGCAGTCATGTCCTTGTCAGGTATAATAGATAGTGTGAGTCTCCAGGCTTGTTTGGGCTCTAAGGTAGTCTATGAGTAGCCTGACCTTTCTTTGATTACTGTTTCCTCAAGGCCCAAGTGGCTCAGGGCTAGTGGCCTATATACCAGTTCTTATCTTATTTCCTAGGTCACCTTCGTGAAGCCCCCTCTCCGCTTATGATACATTCCCCTCAGATGCCACAGTTCCAGAGCCTGACTCATCAGTCTCCACCCCAGCAAAATGTCCAGCCTAAGAAGCAGGTAAAGGGCAGGGCTGAGCCACAGCCCCCAGGTCCTGTCCTGGGCCGAGGCCAGGGATGCCCACCTGCCTCACCGGCTGCCGTACCTATGCTGTCCCAGGAGCTGCGTCCACCCTCCGTTGTCCAGCCCCAGCCCCTGGTGGTAGTAAAGGAGGAGAAGATCCACTCACCAATCATCCGCAGCGAGCCTTTCAGCACCTCACTGCGACCAGAGCCCCCTAAGCACCCAGAGAGCATCAAGGCCCCAGTCCACCTGCCCCAGCGTGAGTGTCCTCCTTGCCTGCATCTGGGACTTGGGCCCCAGGCCCATGCTGATGATGACCATGAGCCACGCCTTTCAGGTGGCCCAGACCCACATATCATTTGTCAATTCTAGGGCCTGAGATGAAACCTGTAGATGTAGGGAGGCCTGTGATCCGGCCCCCCGAGCAGAATGCACCCCCATCGGGGGCCCCTGACAAAGACAAACAGAAACAGGAGCCAAAAACGCCAGTGGCACCCAAAAAGGTAAGGACAGTAGGTGACCAAGGACTCTGAGGCATTCATCTCATTGAGATGGTTTTGGTGGGCATAAGCTCCCTGCCATATCCTGTGTAGCAGGTCCTTACCTGGCACCTGATTTCTGCCCCTATAGGACCTGAAAATCAAGAACATGGGCTCCTGGGCCAGTCTGGTACAGAAGCACCCGACCACCCCATCCTCCACAGCCAAGTCCTCAAGTGATAGCTTCGAGCATTTCCGTCGAGCCGCTCGGGAGAAGGAAGAGCGGGAAAAAGCCCTGAAGGCCCAGGCTGAGCATGCAGAGAAGGAGAAGGAGCGGCTGAGGCAGGAGCGTATGAGGTGGGCTGGGGTCCATGCAGGGCACTGGGGCTCCCAGGGCCATACTGGGCTCCAGGCTGACCTGGGGCCCCGCTCTGCCCAGGAGCCGAGAGGATGAGGATGCGCTGGAACAGGCACGTCGAGCCCATGAGGAGGCACGACGGCGCCAGGAGCAGCAGCAGCAGCAGCAGCAGAGGCAGGAACAGCAGCAGCAGCAGCAGCAACAGCAGCAGCAGGCAGCTGCTGTGGCCGCTGCCACCGCCCCCCAAGCCCAGAGCTCTCAGCCCCAGTCTATGCTGGACCAGCAGAGGGAATTGGCCCGGAAACGAGAGCAGGAGCGGAGGCGCAGGGAGGCAGTGAGTAGGGGTACCTGGTGGGACTTTGGGCAGGAGTCCCTTGAAGATCCTGGGATAGAGGTCCTAGGACGGAGGGAAGGATGGGCAGTAGCCCAGGCCTCTTGCACTATACCAAGCTGGTCTGGTGCGTTCACTCACACCTGGGTTTGAACAAAAGGGTCCAGGGGGGGGTATGAGGAGCAGCACCTGGGAGCTGTGCTGCCCAGACAGTGTGGGAAACAGGTGGGTCAGTGCACTCCAAACTCACTTCTGCTTCCTTCTCCCTCCAGATGGCAGCTACGATTGACATGAATTTCCAGAGTGATCTTTTGTCAATATTTGAAGAAAATCTTTTTTGAGAGCACCTAGGTGACTTCTGCCTTTTTCTGGCAAAAATACTGACTCTCCATAGTGTTAGGGGCGGCAGTGGAGGCAGTAGCAGTGGCCAGGGGTGTCTCTGGGCCTGGCTCTCCTGCATGCTATGCCCGGGGCAGGCCTGACGGGCAGCTGAGGATCACAGAGCCCATCTGCCTTACAGCCAGTCGGACAGACGTCCTACCACATGCCACCCCCTCAGAGGATGTCAGTTCAGAGCACGCCTCAATGTGAGTCAAGTGCCGGCTGGACCCAAGGCCTGCGTCCCCGCGTGCGGGGCAGAGGCCCTTCTCTGCGCCAAATGTCTACACAGTATACACAGGACATTGTTGCTGCCGCCACCGTGACTGACTGGTTTTCTGTCCCTGAGAACATGACGTTTGTGACGTCCTACCCATTGGGAGTCCTTCACACCCCAGCCATCGCTGCCCACTCCCAGGAGACCAGGGCAAGCCTGTGTGGACTGGAATGGCAAGGCACTGGCCCACCCCCTTGCTGGCACTGACTTTGCCTTGAACAGACCCTCTCCCCTCCCCCCACAAGCCTTTAATTGAGAGCCGCTCTCTATAAGTGTTCGCTTGTGCAAAAGGGAATAGTGCCATGGCAGTGTGCGTATGTCCATGGCAATTCGGATGGAGGTAACTGTTCATATGTATGGACAGGCCTCACTGGGGAGTAAGGCCACCAACCAAAGTCAGTTCCTTCCCACCTGTGTTTCTGATTTTGTTTTGTTTTCTTTTCCTATATATATATATATTTTTTGTTGAATTCTATTTTATTTTTAACTCTCTTCTCCTTCAGACACAGTGGCACTGCTTATCTCCGAAATGGTGTGATTGTCTCCTCATTGAGTGGCGGCTCCCACCGCGCTGTGGGTAGTGTGTGACCGTGGCTGTACTGTATAGTGAATATAGTTGGCATATCTTTGTTTGAAGTTTGTTGGTGACTCCACCAAACTGGTGTTAAAAAAAATCCACAAAAAACCCCCACACAAAACACACAAAAAAAATCCTGCTTGTATTCAGTTTCAAACTTTATTAGTCTTATTTTTAATTATAAAACCAGAAAGCTGCAATTTTTTCCCTCTCCTCGTATTTGTTGGCTTCTGTGTTTTTAATGTCAAATCTGTTTGTTTTTACCAAGAAAGGGAGAGCCTGGGGATGAGGTGGGCCCCAGGCACTGGGGGGCTGCAGACTAAGGCAGAAGCTCCCCATCCAGCACCTGGTTTAGACCAGTGGGCTGCACCTTCCTTCCCTTTTTTTTTTTTTTTTTTTTTTTTTAATTGGAGCCCCTGGTGAGGTTACACGTGCCATGAGAACCCACTCTACACCACAGTGCTGGTGCCTCGGTGTTGGCCAAACTCTGGAGTCACTGACTGGCTTGACTTTCATATGGTGAATATGCATTTGGTCTGTACTGATCATGGAATAAACACATCTCTCTTTTTTAATGCTGATGTCTCCCTGACATTTCTTTGTGAACCAACTAGGTTTTCTAGTTTGCTTAGGCTAGGCCCAGGTCCCTAGGTACCTTTGCATAAGATTTACCAATAGTGGCCACTGAGCCCCTCTCCACTGGTGGGTTCTGACTTTCCTGGGCAGGAGCTCCTTGGGCTCAGAGTTCCCCCCAAGTTGAAGCTGTAACAGGGAGCCAGAAACTCTGTAAATACCTGGACTGGGTGGTAATGGGCCTCAGTGAAACCTTGGCCAATATCCAGACCACACTCTTAACGATGGCCCTCCTCCATCCTGGTCTCTTCACACAAGGCTCTGGGCCACTTTTCCCACCATGCTTGCCTCTACCTAACTCCTAATTTGATTTAAGCTCAGGGTTAACCAGATACTCTTAGGTAAGTGTACATTCCCTCCAAATAGGGTCTTTGTATTCCCACATATAAACACATTTCTGCTGAGAAAAGCCCCCAGATGGCTTTCCTGCCCACCTGTTCACACATGCCACAGCTACAAGGCATGGGTGGCACCCAAGAACAGTCGTCCCTAAGATGTAAGATAAATAATTATATGTATTCAGAGACAAGACTGAAATATTTCTAGCACTGTTAACCTGTATCTCCTACCCCTCAACCAGAAAGGCCAAACCTTTCTAGGGTACCCAGCCAGTGTTCACCTCCCTGTTCTTAAGGTCCTGTCCCCCTCCAGGCATTTCATATACTACTATGTGGAAATGATGGCATTTTGGTCCTCTGAGGTTTTTTCTACCACTCTTGTTCAGATTATTTCCCCATGCTGGGCCCCACTTTTGAGCTGGGGAAATGATTTCATCTGTACCACCTTGCTCAAGTTTTAAATGGCCTCCACACCTTCTGATGGGTGTTCCTCTAACTGGGTTGTAATTAGAACTGGGATCTATTTAATTTCTGACCATTTTCAAGTCCTTCCCACAGTACTAGACATCTTAGTCCTATACAAGAATAAGAGGTGTGTACAAGCCCCCACTGTACTGTATGCACGGGTCGCTTGGCCAATAATTATGTCAGTGAATCTGAGACTTGTATTAAAATACTTTAGACATTTGTAGAAGGGAATTCGTAGACTTTTCACTTATATACTAAAGGGTTTTTTTTTTTTTTTTGTGCAGTTCTCATTGCAAAAATAAACATTTGTACTGAATATAAAGTTACCCTCCTGTGATTACTGATGTCTTTCTGAGTGTAGAGTTGGGAAATGGAGGTTAGTTGGGGTGTAGAGACAAAATTGTATAGTGGAGTTCAATAAAGGGGAGTTCTTAGATGCCTATTGGCCAAAGAGCCACGTTGGAGGCTCGGTAGAAATCCTGGGAACACCATGTTAGATTATTAATTTTATGGAATATTAAAGAAACCAAAGTTAGCCTGGTGTGGTGGTGGTTCACACTTACAATCTCAACACTCAGGAGGGGTGGAGGCAGGAAAAATGTGAGTAGGTGGCCAGCGCCCCTTCCCATTTCCAAAATAGTACAGGTTAATCTCTTTAAGAAAAGAGATGGTAAGCCGGGCGGTGGTGGTTCACGCCTTTAATCCCAGCACTCAGGAGGCAGAGCCAGGCGGATCTCTGTGAGTTCGAGGCCAGCCTGGGCTACCAAGTGAGTTCCAGGAAAGGCGCAAAGCTACACAGAGAAACCCTGTCTTGAAAAAGAAAAAAAAAAGAAAGAAAAGAGATGGTAAAGTCAGAACAATAAAGACAGTGTCATTCTACTCAAGTGGATTTTTTACTGAGGTTGAACAATGGCCATTCGCCAAGGGTTTAATTATCGTCCTTGTGCAGAATAAATACACTGTTTAGTATCCTGTTTGATAATAAAAAGGCATATAACAGTGGCAAGTGGGGCAAGAGATGAGTAGAGTGTAGAGAAGTGAGGGAGCCATGTGCAATAAGTGGTAACTTGAGAGGCAATACTCCAAGATGGTAAATGTTTAACTAGCCACTTAGAAAGGCCCAGCTGGTAGCATGCTTGCCTAGCGTGCACGAGGTTCTGGATTTAATTGCAGCATCACACAAACCAGACGTGGTGATGTATTCCTGTAATTATACTCGGGAGCGAAGCAGATGGATCAGAAGTTTCTGGTCATTTGCTACATAGAGGGTTTGAAACCAGCTGTAGTGTACACAGAGCCCTGTCTCAGAGCTAGCCACTCAGTCAGGCATCAGGGGCTTCTCAGAAGGCTGAAACACAAGAGGATCCTAAGCAGTTTATAAGATCTTGTCTCAAAAATTTGGGTACAGATGGCCTATGTCTGTAATCCCATCAAGCCGGAAGGGGAGGCCAGTCGCAGGCCAACCTAAGCTAGATGGCTGCAAGAGTCAGCATAAAAACAAAAACCAGCCGGGCGGTGGTGGCGCACGCCTTTAATCCCAGCACTCGGGAGGCAGAGCCAGGCGGATCTCTGTGAGTTCGAGGCCAGCCTGAGCTACCAAGTGAGCTCCAGGAAAGGCGCAAAGCTACGCAGAGAAACCCTGTCTCGAAAAACCAAAAAAAAAAAAAAAAAAAAAAAAAAAAAAAAACCAAATAAATAGTAATAATTGTTTCCCCCCCCCTTATTGAAAATATTATTCATTTTTTATTTTTTTGGTTTTTTTCGAGACAGGGTTTCTCTGTGTAGCTTTGCGCCTTTCCTGGAACTCACTTGGTAGCCCAGGCTGGCCTCGAACTCACAGAGATCCGCCTGTCTCTGCCTCCCGAGTGCTGGGATTAAAGGCGTGCGCCACCACCGCCTGGCTGAAAATATTATTTTTTAATATATAGTTTTCCCTCCCTCTACTACTACCAGTTTCATCCTACCTGCCCTCTCCTGGATCCACTTCATTTCTGTCTCATTAGAGAAGAACAGGCTTCTAAAAGATTGAGTCTGGACAAAGCAAATCAACAGAAGGAAAAGAGCCCCAGGAGTGTGCACAAGAATCGGAGACCCAGCTGGGCAGTGGTGGCACATGCCTTTAATCCCAGCACTTGAGAGGCAGAGGCAGGTGAGTCTATTAGTTCAAGGCCAACCGGGTCTACAAAGGAAGTCCTGGGACAGCCAAGGCTACTCAGGCTCAAAAAACAAACAAAAAAAGTCCACTTGTTCACACGATCAGAAGTCCCAATAAAATACTGAGCTGAAAGCTATGTACCTAGAGGATTGGTCTGTGCTTGCTGCTTCTGTCTCTGAATTCATATGAGCCTTACTCAGTTGATTCAGAGGGCATTGTTCTCCTGGTGCCTTCCATTCTCTCTGGCTCTTACACTCTGCTCCCATGAGCTGCAGGAGGAAGCATCTCTGATGATGACAAATTAAGACAAATCTTCTGATCTATGAGTAGAACAGAAGATCAATTAGAGTCAATCCATTGATACTTTTTTTTTCTTTCTTTTTTGACCAATAGTATTTGCTTTTACCCTAGGTCTATCTAGCCTCTGGTTCTTTGTTACCCAAGCAGTGTTGGGTGTGGGTTCAGTCTCATGGGGTGGGCTTAAGTCAAACCAGACCACAAGGTCTGTGCCACCATTTGCCCTAGCATATCTTGCAGACAGGACAAATTGTAGGTCAAAAGTTTTGTATCTAGGTTGGTGTTTACGTTTCTCTGTTGGTAGCCTGAAGAGTACCTTTCCGAACCAAAGACACCAGAACATAGGGGTGAAGGCTCCGTGTGGGCACCAGCTGCACTTCTCCATGTTCAGTGAGTTGTGTGGGTAGTGAGCCAGTTTGCAGAGAGCAACCCATTGTTTAGCAACAGCCTGGGTTGTTTGGGGATTCCCATGGGACCCCATTGGCCAACAGCTTGCAACCCAGTCCTAGTACTGGAAGCTTTGTTTGGTGACAAGAGATGGTCAGTTGGGACTCTGTCTCCCCTATTATTAGAAGACCTCATTAGGATCACCCTCACATATTTTAAGATGTTTCCACTGCACTGGGTTTCCATACCATCCTTCAAATGCCTCTCTATTCCAGCTGTCTCTCCCCTATTCCCTCTCTCAATCCTATTTCTCCTCCCTACCTGATCCTCCTGTTCCAATCCCGACATGTCCCCACATAAAATCTATTCTAAGCCGGGCGTTGGTGGCGCACGCCTTTAATCCCAGCACTCGGGAGGCAGAGGCAGGCGGATCTCTGTGAGTTCGAGGCCAGCCTGGGCTACCAAGTGAGCTCCAGGAAAGGCGCAAAGCTACACAAAGAAACCCTGTCTCCAAAAACCAAAAAAAAAAAAAAAAAAAAAAAAATCTATTCTAAAATCCCTCCCAGGGAGATCCATGTTCCTTCCTCTATACCTAACCTCTCTGGGTCTATCGACTGTAGGTTGGTTATCATTTATTCAGTGGCTGATTCCCACATTTAAGTGAATTCATACCATATTTATCTTTCTAGGGATAGGTTACCTCAGGATGATTTTTTTTCCTAGTTCCATTCATTTGCCTTCAAATTTCATGCTTGCAAAACATATTTTAGCAGCTGAGTAATACTCAGTAATCAATTTTTTTTTTTTTTTTTTTTTTTTTTTTTTTTTTTTTTTTTGGTTTTTTGAGACAGGGTTTCTCTGTGTAGCTTTGCACCTTTCCTGGAACTCACTTGGTAGCCCAGGCTGGTCTCGAACTCACAAAGATCCGCCTGCCTCTGCCTCCCGAGTGCTGGGATTAAAGGCGTGCGCCACCACCGCCTGGCTAGTAATCAATTTTTTTAAGGCTAAGAGTGAAGCACCCTGCTGAAGTGCTTACCCTGCATGTGCAAAGCTCTAGACTCAGTCGATACTACCGCAATGATAGAAGCAGCTACAGAAGTGCTTCTCTCTAAATACCTGATGTTTCTCGAGATAACTGCCAGAAGGAATTTGAAAGCTTGCCAGTGGCCTCAGTGTTGGGTGAAACACAGGCCTCTGCCTTCATGTTGTCCTGGATTGCTGCTAAGGCAGATGATAGAACTTCAGGCAAAATGACCTCATCCCGGAATTTCAGGTTCATGATCTGTAATGTGAGGATATGATGATGCTACCTACATGTACCAGGGTTGCTACAAGGGTTAAATAATGGGTGTCCCTAAAATAGTAAAGGATCTTGGGAAAGGTTGCAAAAGGAGCTAGCTTCTGGCTGAGACACGACTCGACGCAATGCAATGCCCCATCATACCGGGCGCTGCCCTGTTTCCTCTTTCAACCAGAGCCGCAGTGACCCAGTCTGCCCAGGCTAGCTCCAGCTTCCAAGTCGGGCCTGTTCTCCGGGAGGCAGGATTTGCCTAGGGTTAGCTGCCACCTACAGAACCTGGACCTCAATGCGGCCTACTTAGCACCTAGGCCCCACCTGTCGTTTAGAAATCCATGGCCACTGCTGTCCAATCACAGTCGTGTAGGGGTAGATGGACAGACTTTCTAAACCAACGAGAGGAGAGGACACGGCGGGGTTGGAACGAGGTAAAAACGGTGATGGGTCCCATCAGGACCAGGAGAAGGTCGAGGTCAAGGGGAATGTCACGCCCTCTAGCTTGGGAAGTACACGGTGAACTGCCCACATCTGCCTTCTACTCCCAGCTGTCTATATAGCGCAGTGTGGCCTTCCGCTTCTGGGTTTGCTCCACTCTCGTGTCAGTTTCCGGCCTCTCTACAGCTTCAGAACAAACTCCAGTCTCGCGTCTAGCCTTTACCCAAGCCAACAAGCCCAGCCTTTGTCTTTCTCATCTAAGTACGGGTTCCCCCTAATTCCCCTTCCACCTTCATAAAGCGCGCCCCTCACCCTTGCACAGCATCTGGGCTAAATTGGGTCCACCCACCCTGCATATGCCAGGCCCCTTCACTCAAAGCTCCACCGATCTCACAGAGCGCTTCCCTCTCCTAAGAGTAATCCAGGCTTCAACTCGCCTTCCTTAGAGCCTTGCCAGTTGCTGTTTATTTTATTTATTTTTTTTGTATGTAGCCCTGACTGGTCTAGAACTTGCTAGATAAATCAGCTGGCCTTGTACTCAGAGATCTCCCTGCTTCTGCTGAGATTAAAGCTCGGAGGGTTGCACGTGCTGCAGCGTGAGTGTGGTCAGAGGACAACGTGTGAGAGTCAGTTCTCTCCTACCACTGTGGTTCCCTGGGATCAAACTCAAGAGGCCAGGCGTGGCGCCAAGTGCCCCTTAGCTGCCGAGCCATCTCTAGGTCCTGAACACCGCCGCCTGCTTGCTACAGGAATCATTGTAATCCCCTGTCCCTGTCTTAAACGCCATCCAAGATGACCTAGGGCGCTGCCTGCAGTCCCTCTTTCCCCCAAAGTTCCTCCCCAGCCACAGAAACCAGATCCTCTCGGGCTCCACCCCCTCCTCTTTAAGTGTCTCACCCAGCCCAGGTCGTTTACCTGCCACTTTGGAGTGAGTCATGTGCGGTGGCAGTCTCTGCCCGAGCCGTTCACCTGTGTCCTCAGAGGGTTCCGCAGCGCCCGCCAGCACAGTGGGATCCCAAAACAAAGGCGGTGGGCTCCCGGAGCCGGCGCCGCCGGTTCAGTCCTCGGACCCCGGCTCCGTGGTGGTCCCAGAGCGCGAGGATATGCCGGAGGAGTTGGTGGTGACGGCGCTGCTGGCGCCCTCCCGCCTCTCGCTGAAGCTGCTGCGCGCCTTGGTGATGAGCCTGGTGTATCTGGCTGCCTTGGTGGCCGCCTTTGTCTACAGCTGCATCGCGCTCACCACGGTGCTGTGCCGCCCCCGCCGGGGCTGCTGCGGCCGCCAGCGGTTGTCAGCGCCAGACTGCCTGAGAGACCCCACGCTGGGCGAGCACTGCTTTCTGACCCTCAGGGTGAGTGCCCCTGGGAGGCAGGTTTCATGGGTGGGGTGGACGGAGAATGAAGAAAGGGGGTTGAGATATGGAGTCCAAATGGATCTGGGCCCATATGGCTAGGAAGGAAGCTCCCTTAGCTACCTCAGCTCTTACTTAGATTGGGCTTTCCCTCAGAGTTCGGGCCTACGTCTGCACTATGTCTCTGCTGGTCGCGGCAACGGGCCCCTCATGCTATTTCTGCATGGCTTCCCAGAGAACTGGTAAGTCTGGGTCCCTGGGTCCTGGTGCTCACTGGACTGGGGAAAAGTAGAGCTCTGACCATGAGAAAATGGGAACTAACAGGGTTGAGTAGTCCTGGGGGTACAGAGCATAAAAAACCCAGAAGGTGGGCAAAGGGGCAGAGATACCGCCCCAGAGGGCGGGTTATCCCTCTGAAGAGACCGGACAAGGGGGTTATTGAAGGTGAGGTGGCCTTGGGCCTCTCTGCCTGGGATTCCCCCACTTCCTTTCTAAGAAGTCCAGAGCAGAAAGGCGGGGTGGCCTAAGGTAGTTGCTGGGTATAGGAGGTACATCCTGCAGACGGCTGACTCAACTCCCAACTCCCTCACCGGGCAGGTTCTCCTGGCGCTACCAGCTGCGGGAGTTCCAGAGCCGTTTCCACGTGGTAGCTGTGGACCTGCGTGGTTATGGCCCCTCAGATGCTCCAAAGGATGTGGACTGTTATACCGTTGACCTGCTGTTGGCTGATATCAAGGATGTCATTCTGGGCCTGGGTATGAGTCAGTGACCATCGCAGGAGAGGCCTCTCCCATCCTGTACACTCATCTTATCGTTGCTCCTTTTGGGACCCACTCCCACACTTCTACCTCACCCCTACTACATCTTACACCATCGCGTCTGCCCCCTCTTCCCCCCAGGGTACTCCAAGTCCATCCTTGTGAGCCATGACTGGGGGGCTGTCCTTGCCTGGAATTTCTCCATCTACTTCCCGTCCCTAGTGGAGCGGATGGTCGTGGTCAGCGGACCTCCTATGTCGGTGTTCCAAGGTGCGTGGGGAGTGCTGGGATGTGCCTAAGTGCCAGGGTGTACGTCTGTGACCTGTCACTGTGTCAGGGACAGAAATCAGTGAGAGTGTACTCAGGAATAACCCCGGGTATAACAAAATGCTTTGGACTCGGGCTGGGGTACAGCCAGGTGGTTGAACATTTGTTTAGTGTATTAGAGGGCCTGGATGTAATCTCCAACATTGAGAGAGAGAGGAGTGAGAGGGGCGGGGGTGGGGGGGTTGGGGGGGTGTAGGTTCTTGTTAGATTTAGGCTAGAGCCTAAATCTAAGTATGAAATTAATTTAATTAATTTAATCTTCTTATACACTTTGTACACGTAGACTGAGAGTAATTAATACAGTAATTGTAGTAATTTTGTGTATGAAGGAAACTGTGGAATTGGCTTTACTAGCACACCCTATTAATCTCAGCACTTGGGGCGGGCCGGGGCTGGAGCGATGGACGGCTCAGTGGTGAGCACTTGCTAGTCGAAGAACTCTTTGATTCCTAGCGCCCACATGGTGGCTCACGGTCACCTGGAACTCCAGCTCCAAGGGATCTAATGTCCTCATCTGGCCTCTGTGGATACCAGGCACATATATGGTACACATACATACATGTAGACAAAATACCCATACACATAAATAAAAATAATAACTCTAAAAAGAAGCCAGTCATAGCGGTGTGCACCTTTAATGCCAAAACTCAGGAGGCAGGGACAGATTTCTGTGAATTTGAGGATAACCTGCTCTACATAGTTAGTTCCAGGACAGCCAGAGCTGCACAGTGAGATCCTGTCTCAAAACAAAAAACAAAAAAACAAGCAAACAAACAAAAAACAAAAAAAAAACAAAACTGATTCAAAACAGAACAAAAATAAGTCTAAAAGAAAAATCAGTACTTGGGAAATTGAGTCAGGAGGGTCATGAGTTAGAGGCCAGCCTGGGCTATACAACAAGATCCTATTTGTAACAAACATGACATACCATAACACACACACACACACACACACACACACACACACACACACACACACATACACACACACACAGAGTGTACATTGAACCATCAGAGGTCAGCTGTGGAATTTCCCACATGTAGTACCATAATAACACTGAAAAGTTTCATCAAGGTGTGGTCTCACATGCTTTTAATTCCAGCACTCGGGAGGCAGAGGTGCGAAGATCTCTGAGTTAGAGGCCAGGTCTAAAGAGCTAGTTTCAAGACTATACAAAAATACCCAGTTTCAAAAAACCAAAAAAAAAAAAAAAAAAAAAAAAATTTTTTAGGATGGTGGTGAACCTCGGCCTGCCAGTTGCCTGTGGTAAACTTGCATAGCTTCACTTTACAAAGCTCTTGGGTTTTACGAAAGTGTCGTTAGCTTTATGTTCCAGCTAAGGGAAACTGAGGCAAAGGAAACAATGTTGTCTCTTTCTTTCTTTCTGGGCCTGGAGCTTGCTACATCTCCCAGGCTGGCCTTCCACTCCTGGAGCTACATCTGCCTCCACCTCCTGAATGCTGGGATCAAAGGCGTGGGCCTCTACCCCCAGCACTGATGTCTTTCTTTTGACAGTGGAAGACACAGACAACTGGCCAACTGCACCACAATAGAATCAGATGCCCTCTCTGGTCACCTAATGTCTTTTGTCATTGACCCCCATTTATTGGTTAGTTAGTGTGGGGGTAGAGGGGGAGATAATAGAATCTAGAGCCTCAAGATTGCTAATCACATACTCGGCACCGAACTACACCCCAGTCTTCCCTGAATAGCACTGCATCTTTACTGTTTGGTATCTGTCTTCTTCTACTCCTTTCTGCAGGACCCTGGTACACAGTAGGTGCTCAATAAATGTTTATTGCGAGAAGCAGGGGAACTATGTCCAGGCCTAAGCAGAAGAAGCCTGAGGGTATCTCTGGGGGCACTCAGGAGCTACAGAGGAAGGCACCCCCATTCTCCTGTTTGTTTGATTGTTTTTTAGAGACAGGATTTCTCTGTGGAGCCCTAGCTGTCCTGGATCTTGCTCTGTAGACCAGGCTGGACTCGAACTCACAAAGATACACCTGGCTCTGCCTCCTGAGTGCTGGGATTAAAGGTGGGCACCACCATCACCCAGCCCATTCTTTTTTTTTTTTTAAAAGAGTTATTTTTGTTATATGTCTCTCTCTCTCTCTCTCTCTCTCTCTCTCTCTCTCTCTCTCTCTCTCTCTCTCTCTCTCTCTCTCTGTCTCTCTCTCTCTCTCTCTCTGTGTGTGTGTGTGTGTGTACATGACTGCCATGGAGGCCAAAAGAGGGCATTAGATCCCATGGAGCTAGAGTTACAGGCCACTGTATGCCACCCAATATGAGTACTAGGAAGCAAACTTCGGCCCGCAGGAAAGCAGCGAGCACTTGTAAACACTGAGCCATCTCTCTAGCTTCGCCAGTTCTGCAGCTCTAAAGACAGTTTGGCAGGGCAGTGCTCAGCCACAGTGCGGTCAGTGTCTTCACAGACAGGCCAGCAGTAGCGGTGTTCTAGAGGCCCGCGTGCCTGAGCTGGGTGTGCAGGGATATAGGAGCACAGGGCCATCTCAAGCCCAGACTGTTCACATCCTTTATACCCTCTTCCTAGAATACTCAACCCGCCACATTGGCCAGTTATTCCGATCAAACTACATGTTCCTGTTCCAGCTTCCCTGGCTGCCAGAGACGCTCTTGTCTTTGTCGGACTTCCAGGTGCAGTGAGGGCTGAGGTCCAGGAAGAGGGGAATGGCAGATTGGGGCTGGGCAGGCTGGCCACTGAAACCAGCGCTCTACTGTGTACACCCAGATTCTGAAAGCCGTGCTCACCCACCACAAGACGGGCATCCCACGTCTGACCCCTTGTGAACTTGAAGCTTTCTTGTATCACTTCTCGCAACCTGGAGGCCTCACGGGGCCCATCAACTACTATCGAAACCTGTTCAGGTAAGGCTACACCTAGGAGAGAAGCTCAGGAGTGTGCCAGCCCCCCCCCCCTCCCCAAATTGAAGGTAGCCATTCTTCTAACTGTCTGTCTTGGCCGTAGGAACTTCCCGCTGGAGCCCCAAGAACTGTCCACACCCACGCTGCTGCTGTGGGGGGAGAAAGACCACACCTTACAGCAGGGGCTTGTGGGAGCCATTGGGAGTCGTTTTGTGCCGGGTCGGCTGGAAAGCCACATCCTGCCAGGCAGTGGGCACTGGATTCCACAGACCCATCCTCAGGAGATGCATCAGTACATGTGGGCCTTCTTGCAAGACCTACTGGACTAGTGGCCCCTGCTCGCCAGCCAACAGGTACATAATGTGCACACACACCTTCTGTCCTTGTGGACCTGAGAGTCCGTGCAGTGTGTGCACACAGGATGGACTCCCAGCTCCCCCACAGCACATGACCCCGCTGTTGCACACAAAAGCACCTGTGGGTGCCCTGCCCCACACATAGCATGGCTGTTTGACTCTGGTAGCCAAGAATGCTTCTCCCTTGTGGAGTTAGAAGATGAGACTGTCTTACCTCTCTTTTCCAAAGCATCCCTGCCCCAGTGGCTACATAATCTACAAATTCTAACCTTTCTGTCTTGTTCTCTACCTCCAGTCTGCAGCTTAGGTCTTCCCCAATGTTGTGAGCAATATATTTCCTTTTTGTTTTTTGTTTCTCTGTGTAGCCCTGACTCTCCTGGAACTCACTCTGTAGACCAGGCTAGCCTCAAACTCACAGAGATCCGCCTGGCTCTGCCTCCAGAGTACTGGGATTAAAGGCGTGCGCCACCATCACCAGCTGCATCCAATTTATTTCTAACCCACAAGGATAGTTCAATTAACATGTTAATTAGCTAAAATGAAATTTCCCCCTGGAGCTGGGAAGGTGGCTTAGTGGTGAAGAGCATTTGTTGCTCTTGTAGAGGACATGTTCAATTCTCAGCACTCATGGAGTTTCACAGCCATCTGTAACTCCATGTCCAGGGGATCTGACACCCTCTTCTGGCATCCCTGAGCAACAGGCCTGCACATAGTGCACATACATACATACATACATACATGCAATCAAAATACTCCTACACATAAAAAATTCAATAAAAATTTTTTTCAAGACAGGGTTTCTCTGTGAAGCTTTGGCTGTCATAGAACTTACTCTGAAGACCAGGCTGACCTGCCTCTGCCTCCTCAGTGCTGGGATTAAAGGCGTGTGCCACCACTGCCCAGCAAGAAATACATGTATATTTTTTTTAAATACAGTGCCTTTGTCACAATAGCTGTGTTTTAACTGCTAAATCACATAACTATAGAAAGTTGTATCAAACTCTTTCAAAGATGATCTAACCAGCTTAAGAAAGATGGTTTGGCGGGTGGTGGTGCACACCTTTAATCCCAGCACTGGGGAGGCAGAGGCAGCGGATCTCTGTGAATGCGAGGCCAGCCTGGTGTACAGAGCGAGATCCAGGACAGTCAAGGCTACACAGAGAAATCCTGTCTAAAAATAAAAAAAACCAAAAACAAACAAACAAACAAACAAACCCATGGCTCCGCAGGTGAGGATACCTGCTACCAAGCCTGACAGCCTGAGTTCAGTTGAACGTGCACACAACCACAAACATACAAAATAAATAAATCAACTTTTCAACTTTTAAAAAGAAAGGGGGGCTTGCTGGACACAGTGGTGCACCCCTGCAATCTCAACACTTGAAGAGCTGAGGTGGGAATATTGCTGAGTTCAAGAGGTGCTGAAGACCGCCCTCATCCACAGTGGCCTATCACTTGGCATCCACGAAGCTGGCAAAGCCTTAGACAAGCGCCAAGCCCGTCTCTGTGTGCTTGCATCCAGCTGTGATGAGCCTATGGACGTCAAGTCGGTGGAGGCACTTTGTGCTGAGCGCCAAATCAACCTAATTAAGGTTGATGACAGCAAGAAATTAGGGGAATGGTAGGAGAGGGGAAGCCTGGTGAAGTGGTTGGCTGCGGTTGGGTAGTGGGTAAGGACTATGAAGCCTGGCGGAGTGGTTGGCTGCAGTTGGGTAGTGGGTAAGGACTATGAAGCCTGGTGGAGTGGTTGGCTGCGGTTGGGTAGTGGGTAAGGACTATGAAGCCTGGTGGAGTGGTTGGCTGCGGTTGGGCAGTGGGTAAGGACTATGAAGCCTGGTGGAGTGGTTGGCTGCGGTTGGGCAGTGGGTAAGGACTATGGCAAAGATCTCAGGCCGAGGATGTCAACGAAGAGTACCTCAAATGCAAGAAATGAACGCATAAAAGTTTCAGCTCATTTTCTCAAAAATAAATAAACAAAGCCAGGTGGCGGTGGTGGCACATGCCTTTAATCCCAGCACTCAGGAGGCAGAGGCAGGCAGATCTCTGTGAGTTCAAGGCCAGCCTGGTCTCCAAAGCGAGTTCCAGGAAAGGTGCAAAGCTACACAGAGAGACCCTGTCTCAAAAAACCAATAAATAAATAAATAAACAAACAAATAAGCACAACAAAGAGTGACCTGCTTCCTTGCCAGTGTCTAATCACCTAACCAAGAACAGATCTTCACAGGAAAACAGGTGAGTGTGCCCACCCCTCCCCAGGTGGATCCCATGATCCCCCTCTCCATCATGACCGAATCCAAGTCAGCTTAAATTATCTCTTCTCAGCCTGTCTCAGATCCCCAGGGAAAGAGCTCTGGGCTCTGTTAGGAAGCCTGGGATGCTAGACTCAGCACAAGAAGGGACCAGCTCCCCGAGCAGATATCTGGGAGCAGACAAGATGGCCCAGCAGGTAAAGGCGCTTGCCACTAAGCCTGAAACCTGATGACTTCAATCCTTGAGGCTCATATGACAGAAGGTGAGATCCGACTCTCACAACGTGTCCTCTGACCTCCACATGTACACAATGACACATGTGCATGCACACACGCATACACACATACACTGCATGTGGAATAAATGGCCACCGTTTGGGATGTGAGGCCTCCAGCTCTTATAATAATCTTCTGCTCTAAATTACCATTGTTTTGTTCGTAGCAGCCGAAGCCTGTGTTGAACTGGAGATCTTCTTGCCAAAGCCTCCCGGGTACTGGGGTTACAGGCATGCACTACCATATCTGACTTGGCCAAAATTCTGCTGAGTGTCTACAGGCCTGTAGAACCAGCCGCCAAATGATGAGGTTACAAATGGAGGGTGAAAGCTGGCCATGGTAGGTGGTGAAAGCTTGTAAGCTCAGTACAGCGGAGGCTGTGGAAAATGATCACAGGTTCGAGACCAGCTTGAGCTACAGAGTGAGAGTGAAATGAGCTTAGGCTACAGAGCAAAATGCAGTCTTAGGAAAATAAAACAATTGTGAAACAAGTGTGCGGTGGCCCAGCTCCAGACTGGTCATAACAATCATAATATTATTTCTATTGCCTAGTCTTTTACAATTAATTAATTAACCGATTATTTATTTACTTTGAGACAGAGTCTCATTGTACAGCCTAGAATTTGCTGAGCAGACCAGGCTAACTTGGTTCACCAGGACTAGGACTAAAGGCATACATTACCGAGTCTAACTGTCTATTATGTTGCCGTTGTTTTTAATTTTTATTTATTTATTTTGAGACAGGATCTCACCATGTAGCCCTGGCTGACCTAAAACTCACAGAGATCCACCTGTCACTGCCTCCTAAGTGCTGGGATTAAAGAAATGAGCCATCATGCCCAACTATTATTATTATTATTATTATTATTATTATCATTATTACTATTGTTGTTATTTTTTGTTTTTGTTTTTTTGAGACAGGGTTTCTCTTTGTGTGTAGTCCTGGCTATCCTGGAACTCACTCTGTAGATCAGGCTGGCCTTGAACTCACAGAGATCCCCCTGCCTCTGCCTCCCTAGTGCTGGGATTAAAGACGATGCGCCACCCCTGCCTGGCAGCCTATTATTTTTTTTTAGTGTGTATGAGTGGTTGCCTGTACGCATGCATACCTGGTGCCCATGGAGCAGAAGAGGATATCGGATGCCGGGGACCTGGAGTTACAGAAGGTCGTGAGCCTCTGTGGGTGCTGGGGCTTTAGGTTCTCTGCAGGAGGGACAGGTGCTCTTACACGCCTCCTAACTCCCAGCCTCTCTCTAGCCTCCCTTTCTGCTTTCCTCCTCCTCCTCCTTTTCCTCCTCCTCCTCCTTCTTGTAGGCAGTCTTGCTAGAATGCGTGATCCTCCTGCCGCAGCCTCCTAAGTGCTGGGTTTACAGGTGTGCACTTCTATTGACTTGGTGTTCTTTTCTATTTTACTTTTTTTTTTTTTTAATCTTTCCACTCTGCCCACTCTGTGGGTCTTGGGGATTGAACTCAGGTTGCCAATTTTGGCACGGAGCACCTTTACCCACTGAGCCATTTCATCTCCCCCCCCCCTTTTGTTTATTTTCAAGACGGGGTTTCTCTATGTAGCCCTGGCTATCCTGGAACTCACTCTGTAGACCGGGCTGGCCTGGAACTCCGAGATCTGTCTGTCTCCCTCCTGAGTGCAGGGATCAAAGTGTGCCACCACTGTCTGACTCCCTCTCTCTTTTTTAAAATCACATTTAATTAATTTATTTCATGCACATTGTGTGTGTGTGTGTGTGTGTGTGTGTGTGTGTGTGTGTAGGGGGATATGCACATACGAGATGTCAGAGGACATCTTGAAGGAGTTGGTCTTTCTGTCCACTGTGTGGGTCCTGGGATCAGAACGCAGATCATCAGGCTTGGTGACAGGCATCTTTACCCCCTGAATCATCTCACCTACCCTCTTTTTAAAAATTATTATTACATTTATTTAGTTTTTACTTATTCATTGTGTGTGTGCCTAGTGCTACAATGCTTGTTGTATTGTATGTCAGAAGTCAGCTTGCAGAAGTTCCTCCTCTCCTTCTACTATGTGGGTCCCGGCGGGGATCAAAGTCAGGCCATCAGGCTGGGCAGCACGGTCCAGATGAGCCATCCTGCTGGCTCCCGCTGCCCTGGCCTTGCTCACCCTCTGGAAACAATATCACCTGGAGCGTGAGGGCTTGGGAACCCTGAACCAGGCTTTCTGTTTTGGAAATGCCTAACCAGAGCCCCTCGTGTGCCTCCCCGGCTTTACCCTGAAGAGACGCTTTTGACTCATCATACCATTGCTTTCCTCAACCGCCATTGTTTAAGTTCTGGGGACGGAATGTGAGTCGGGGCCATCTTAGAATTCTGAGTTCACAGACAGGGAGGGAATGGGAGACTCTGCCAGTAAGTGACAGAACTCAGCTTCCCGAGGAACCACAGTCCTCGAGGGCCGGGACGCGCTTCTCCCAGGAATGGGGCACAGCTACTGGGAAGGTCGAGGGAGTGAGCTCTGGGCATTGGGATAACGGGAGTCTAGTCACTGCTCCCGACCATCAGGGCTGCAAGCAGACTGACTGTCAAAGGGATCCTGGAGTCTAGTCACTGCTCCCGACCATCAGGGCTGCAAGCAGACTGGCTGTCAAAGCGATCCTGGAGTCTAGTCACCGCTCCCGACCATCAGGGGCTGCAAGCAGACTGGCTGTCAAAGGGATCCTGGAGTCTAGTCACTGCTCCCGACCATCAGGGCTGCAAGCAGACTGGCTGTCAAAGGGATCCTGGAGTCTAGTCACCGCTCCCAGACCATCAGGGCTGCAAGCAGACTGGCTGTCAAAGCGATCCGGGGAGATTTTTTTTTTTTTTTTTTTTTTTTTTTTTTTTTTTTTTTAAGCAGAGGAGAGACACGGCTTGCATTTTGAAGAGCTGCCTGTGGCGGCTGGACAGTTCATGCAAGAATGCGTGCAGGGAGGCAGGAAAGGACTTTCTCAGACTGCAGATCGGGGACCCCTAGGGCCCGGCCTACTCGCACTATAGGGCGGAACCAAGGCCTGCCTTCCTGCAGGTCAGGAGGAGGGGTTCTCAGAGCCTAGAGTGGAGGTCTGGAAAATCTGTAGCCGGGATGAGGATTGACACCTAGGTGGTGGGTCCACTGATGGTTGCCAGGGTGACGGGAGAAGCGTTGATGGTTGACCAGAACGAGGTAGCGGTTGTCTGGGTGACTAGAGAGGCCCCAGACAAAGGCTGACCGGAGGCCTTGGACAGTTGCTGGGACGGTTGCCAGGGTAACTAGAAGGCTCTGCCTTCCATCAGTCCATCCCAGTCAGTCTCCCCACCCCCACCCGATCCCACCTCACCCCCACCCCGCGCAATTACAGAGAGGGAGTGGGAGCCAGCGGAGGAAGGGTCTTCTAAAGGAGGGGTCACATCCATTGGGCAGAGTCCTCTGACCAAGGCTGGCTTTCCCAGCCTGAGCCAATCAATCAGGGAGTCATTTCCTTCTGACCTGGGGACCTAGCATAAGCATCACTTTGGGTGGGGCGGAGGGCTGGGTTCCAAACCAGGTTCTCTAAGCCCTTGCCTTCAACCCCCTTTCCATCATTCATTCACTCATTCATTCACCCACTTACTCGCCCATTCATTCATTTATTCATTCATTCATTCGTTGGTTCCTTCGTTCTCATGCCACTGATAAAACACCGTGAGTCCTGCTCAAGAGAAAGGACAGAGGAGACAAAGCCGGACAGGAACAGAGACGCAGCAAGAATGTGGTCAGGCCCCAGTGGAGTAAGGAACCGGGCAGGGGCAGTGACCTGGTAGGAGGAAGGGAAGGAAGGCTGCCTGGAAGAGGCCGTCTCAGAGTTGCACCTTGGGGAAAAAAATGTTCTCCACCCCAGGGAAGCCCTTACCCACGCTGATTTATCATTTCCTCTACACTGGAGGCCAGTGGGCTAAAATGACATGGGGTTGTAAAAGGATTTCAAAATACCAGCAAGGGAGGAGCCCGGATAAATCTGTGTGTGGAACCTTATTTGGGGGTGGGTGAGGGGGTCAAACAGAGCAGAGGTGGAGACAGAGAGAGGGTGGGGGAGACACGGATGTGCAGGGAAGACACTGAAGTAGGTTAGAGGCACGTCTAATCTAAGAGGTCTGGATTCTTAGGACAGGGATCTAGAAACACGGGATCAAGGACAGAGATAGCCTTTGCATGCACTGGGGGACAGGATGAAGGGGTGAAATACTGAAGCTGGGACATCTCCCCAGAGCAAAGAGGGCCCCAGTATCTAGGGAGAGAGAAAGAAGCCAATCGAGCTAGTATATGTGTCGTGCCCCCCAGCTGCGAAAATGGGGCAAAAGTGTCAAAGGAAGTCTGGGATAGACTAGTTACAAAAGATGCCGAGCAGTTGAGGGTGAGGACCAAGCATGCAGATTCCTGTGGATCCCAGAGAGCTGTTTCCACCGAAACTGAGAATGAGGAAAGCTGGACAGAGCTGGATACCCCGAGAGAGGCTAAGCAGGGGCTGGCCAGAGGCCTAGGGACCTTCCTGCACCTATTGGGTGGGCAGAGGAGGGGGAAAACATTGGAGCCTCTGACTAGGCATGGGAAAGAAAAGATACCAGCAGAGCCCAGAGACAGGCATTTTTGTACACCAGGCTCTTTGGTTAAGGGTCACAGCCAGCTGAAGTGACCCCCATTGGAAAGAACCCAAGAACTAGTGTCTTTCTCTCTTCCAAAATCATCTTTGGTCGGTGCCTGCATTTGTCCAACCCTGTGGAAAGGGTGGGATAGACAAGGGAAGAAAGGAGATGTGATAGGTGGAGACGGGCAGGTCTGGGAGTTGAGAGATGAGCATGGGCTGTAAAAAGGAGATTCAGCCCGGTGCCTAAGGAGGAGGGAGTCGTTTATTCTATAGCCTTTTTCTGTCCATTTTATTTTCATTATGTGGTGTGTGTGTGTGTGTGTGTGTGTGTGTGTGTGTGTGTGTGTGTGCATGCAAGCATGTGTATGTTCACGAATGTGCCATGATGTGGATATGAAGGTCAGTGGACAGCTTTGTAAAATGAGTTCCCTCTGTCCACCTTTATGTGAGCTCTGGGCATTGAACCCATACAGTCAGTCAGGCTTGTGCAGGAAGCATCTTTACTGCTGAGCCGCCATCTTGCCAGTCCTTTACTTTTTATTTATTTATTTGTTTGTTTGTGTGTTTGTTTCTATGTAGCTAGTTCAGAGTACTCTTGATTTTTCTATGTAGCTTAGCCTGGCCTCAAACTCACAGCCTCAACTTCCCAAACTTAGGGATCACGAGCATACATACCATACCTCTGAGTTTGAGGCCAGCCTGGTCCACAGCCAGGGCCACACAGAGAAACCCCGTCTCAAAAAGCAAGCAAACAACAAAAAACAAAACAAAACTTGTATCCTCTAGTGGCTGGAGGGATGGCTCAGTGATTAAGAGCATGTGTTGCTCTTGCAGAGGACCTGGGTTCAATTCCTAGCACCCACATCAGGGGCCTCCCAAACTACTTCTAACTCCAGCTCCAGAGAATCTGACACCCTCTTCTATTTTCTGTGGGCACCTGCAGACACATGCATGCAAAACCACATACATGCTCATACGTGCATACACACACACACATACATAATTAAAAATAAAATAAATATTTTAGATGTACCTTTTAAGCTTGTTTGTTTCTTTTAATGTTTTTTTTCTTTCAGTTTTTCGAGACAGGGTTTCTCTGTGTAGCTTTGCGCCTTTTCCTGGAACTCACTTTGGAGACCAGGCTGGCCTCGAACTCACAGAGATCTGTCTGCCTCTGCCTCCCGAGTGCTGGGATTAAAGGCGTGTGCCACCGCTAGCCGGCTCCTTTTAAACTTTTTATAATGATAGGAATCGAATCAAGAGCCACACAGGCAAGCACTCTACCTCTGAGCCACTACATACACCTCTGCTCAGAGAAGCAACCTCCCTTTTCTGAAGCAGGGACAAAGGGTGGAAGGTCACAGGTGCTTGGAAGCATTAGGGGTGACAGTCCATCTTTGCCCTCACCAAAGCTGCTACAGCAGGAGGTTAGCTCAAGTGATGTGAGTCCCCTCCTCTCCACTCACTTCCCATCGCACCTCTTCCCTCCAAAAGCCCCATCAGCCACAGTTTCTTCCTCTGAGCTGAGGGCAACTGGAGTGTCTGAATCCAGACATGGGACTACGAGGGAGTGCCTTAGTTAGGGTGTCTATTGCTGAGAGAGACACCATGACCATGGCAACTCTTACAAAGGAAAACATTTAATTGGGGCTGGTTTACAGTTTCAAAGGTTCAGTCCATTATCATCATGGCGGGACATGGAGGCAGGCAGGCAGACATGGTGCTGAAGAAGTCGCTGAGAGTCCTACATCTTGCAGGCAACAGGAAGTGGTCTTGACACTGGCAATAGCTTGAGCTTAGGAGACCTCAAAGCCGACTCCCACAGGGACACACTTCCTCCCACAAGGCCACACCTACTAATAGTGCCACTCCCTTTGGGGGCCATTTTCTTTCAAACCACCACAGGGAGTGGGCTGGTCCTGGGGGTGTACACATTTCAAGTTCCACCTTCTGATTGGTTCAACTGACAGCTTATTAGGACTGGGGGGGGAGCAGTTAGCTAGTGGCAGAGCACTTGCCAAGTATATGTGCAGCCCTAGGTTCTAGCTCCAATACCCCACTAAATAAGACAGTTATTTTACCTCCTGTGCCCCAGGCCGCATGGTGACCAGCAGGGCTTCAGCACTGAGCAAGGCAGGGAACTCACAGAGCCCGAGGTCTGATGGAGGAGCCATGCAGGATCCCATGGAAGATCTGGAGTTCTGATGGAGAAGGCTGGGACAGCAAGGGCATGGGGGTCCCCCAAGAGACAAGAAGATGGGATTTTTTCAGAACGATCTGTTCACAGTGTCATCAGATCAGCCTCTCCACAGAATTCTCCAGTGGCTTCCACTGCACTTTGTGTAGAATCCCAGACCCTTGACCTCCCGGAACTCAGCCCTCTGGTTCCCCTGCTGAGTCCCCTGCCCAGAGCCCCTGCCTCCTCCTTCCACCTGGAATGCCTACTTACTGTCCCCTCTGCCTGGGACAGCCTTCCCCAGGCGGTGGCCTCCTCAGGTCACTTGCTCATTACAAATTTCCTGTAAGTCTCCCTCTTCAGCTAGTCCCTTCCTGGCTCCTCTTCACATCATGGCCACATTTAACCATCACATCTCAAAAGGGTTTTGCTTTGTTGTTTCTTTTTCCCTCTAGGCACTAGGAATTGAACCTAAGGCCTCACACATGCCAGGCAGATCTTCTACTACTGAGCTGTATGCCCAGACCTTGTAATTTTGAAACAGGGCCTTATTTGGCTGTCCAGGTGAGCTTTCCCAATGCTGGGATTTCAGGGATGCATCACTACGTCTGGCTCCAATAGCTTTTAATGTCTCATTTTATTTATTTATTTATTTATTTATTTATTTATTTATTTATTTATTTATTTATTTACTTTTCCTTTTTCCCAAGACAGGGGTTCTCTCTGTAGCCCTGGCTGTCCAGGAACTCACTCTGTAGATCAGGCTGGCTTTGAATTCACCAAGATCTGCCTGCCTCTGCCTCCTTTGTGATGGGATTAAAGATGTGTATCACCACCTGGCTTATTTATTTTTAATTATTTTAAATTGTTATGCATGTGTTTTGCCTGCCTGTCTGTATGGGCACTACATGCATGTAGGTGCCCTCCGATGATGATAGGTCCTCTGGAACTGGAGTTATAGGCAGATGTGAGCTATGTGAACTCAGGTTCTCTGCAAGAGTAGCATGTGCTATTAACTGCTGAGCCATTTTTCCCAGGCTCTTTCTGCCTTTTTTTTTTTTTTTTTTTTTTTTTTTTTTTTTTTTTTTTTTTTGAGTTAGGATTTCACTTAGCTGTCCTGGAACTCTACGTAGACCAGGACGGCCTTGAACTCACAGAGATCGGCCTGCTTCTGCCTCCCAAGTGCTGGGACTAAAGGTATGCACCATCATGTGAGGCTCCTTTTTTGTTTATGTTTATATTTTGGGGATCAAACCCAAGGCCACATCATGCCAGGCAACGCTATACCACTGCACCACATTTCTAGCTGTTGGTTTGTTTGCGTGGTAGTCTGGGTTAGTTGTCGACTTTATACAACTAGGGTTTATCTTGGAAGGGGGAACTGCAATTGAGAAAATGCCTCCATCAGATTGACCTATGAGCAAGTCTGTGAGGCATTTTCTTGGTTAATGATTGACATGGGATGGGAGGGCTCAGCCCACTGTGGGAGATGCCATCCCTGGGCAGGCGGTCTTGAGTTGTATCAGAAAGCAGGCTGAGCAAGCCCTGAGGAGCAAGGCAGTAAGCCGCACTCCTCCATGGATTCTGCTTCAGTTCCTGCCTCCGGGTTCCTGCCTGGAGTTCCTGCCCTGGCTTCCTTGATTGATGGACTGCGCTGTGAGATGAAATAAACCTTTTCCTTTCAAGTTGCTTTTGGTTTTGGTATTTTTTTTTTTTTAAGATTTATTTATTATGTATACAGAGGAGGGCGCCAGATCTCATTACAGATGGTTGTGAGCCACCATGTGGTTGCTGGGAATTGAACTCAGGACCTCTGGAAGAGCAGTCGGTGCTCTTAACCTCTGAGCCATCTCTCCAGTATTTTATCACATCAATAGAAAGCAAATTGAGATAGGATTTCTGTTGTTGTTTTTGAGACAGGGTGTCACCCTGGAGGCCAGGCTGCTCTTGAATTCACAATCCTCCTGCCTCACCTGAGTGCTGCATCCACCACTATGCCTAGTTGTTTTTTTCCTTCTGTCTATCATCTTTCATCAGAGAACTGGCTCTGACTTGGGCCACCTCCATCTACAATAGGGCCTGACAACAAGTAGGTATTTGTCAGACTGGGTGTGTTACTTCTTATCCTACTACTTGGAAGGCTGAGGGAAGGAGGACTTAGTGTTCAAGTTCAGTTTAGGTTACCTATCAAGACTTTGTATCAAAAAACAGAGGGCAGGCCTGTCAGTGGTGGCACACATCTTTAATGCTAGCATTCCCAAGGCAGAGGCAGGCAAATCTTTGTAAGCAGAGGCCAGCCTGGGTTATAGAGTGAGTTCCAGGACAGCCAGAGTTGTTACACAGAGAAACCTTGTCTCTAAAAACTAAACCAAAAACAAACAAAACAGGGCTTGCTGTGTAGCTCAGTTGATACAGTGTTTGCTTAGCATATACAAAGCCTTGGATTTGATCCTCAACAAATCCAAGCTATAACTATAACTATAATCCCAACACTTGGGAGGTAGAGGCAGGAGGATCAGGAAAGCAAGGTCATCTTTGGCTATATATACAGTGAGTTAGTGAATAACTTCAAGGCCAGCCTAGAATACTTGAGAACCTGCCTCAAAAATAAATAAATAAATAAATAAATAAATAAATAAATAAATAAATAAATAAATAAATAAATAAATAAGGCTGGTAGGATTGCTCAAGAGGTAGATGTGCTTGCCACCAGCCCTAGTAGCTGGGTCTGTCCTTAGAGCTACATGTCAGGAGAGAACCAGTTTGTACAAGGTGTCCTTTGACTTCCACAAACACATGGCACACATGCTGCACAGGCGTGTACACACACATACACATCAATAAACAAAGCTTTACAATGTAAGTAGGGAGGCCAAAGAGATGGTTCAGTAGAGCACTGGCTGCTCTTCTAGAGGACCCAGGTTCAATTCCCAGCACTCCTGTGGCATCTCACTGGCTCCAGTTCCAGGGGATCCCTGGTCCTTTTCTTTTTTCTTTTCTTTTTTTTTTGGTTTTTTGACAGGGTTTCTCTGTGTAGCGTTGCCCCTTTCCTGGATCTCGCTCTGTAGACCAGGGTGGCCTCGAACTCACAAAGATCCGCCTGCCTCTGCCTCCCGAGTGCTGGGATTAAAGGAGTGCGCCACCACCGCCTGGCTCAGGATCCCTGGTTCTTTTGTGGCTCCTGGAGGCACGTGGCATGCAAGTGTTGCACAGACATACATGTAGGCAAAACGTGTGATAAATAGAAAAAAATAAAAGTAAAAAATTTAAGTATAATTTCTAAGAAAACATAGACAAGTAAGTAAACAAATAGTTTAGTGAACGAATGAAGAAAAGGAGCGTTGGGATGAGCCGCCGGGTGAAGAGCTGTCCTGGGCGTGAGCCTGGTGTTTCTGGCCCTGGAAACGGCCTGTGAAAGGCTCAGAAGGCTGAGAGGCAGGGAGTAGAAGTTGCTAAGAAGAGTGACCATGCCACTCTAGGCAATTTGGTAGTTCAGGCATCAGAGGATCCAGGGAGGCTGTGTCAGCAGGTCTAGCTGGGTCCCCAGCCCTCATGTCCTGGAGCTTTAAGCCTCGCCACATATATCCAGGGAGCCCTTACCTCTCTACATCACACTGGGCTCTTATGGTCCCCTTCCGGAGTGTGAGGACAGAGCCGCAGATTCTACACAGAGGGCGGTCCTGGGAGGAGAAGCTAAGGGCATGTTCTCAGGTTCCTAGTTAGCGTGCCTACAGCTGCGTCTTGGCCCGGTCCCAGGTCCCAGGTCCCCAGGGACTGAGCTCATGGAGGAGAAATGTAGTCCCTTAGCCAAGGCAGCCAGCAGGGTCAAGGGAGGAGGCGCTTGCCCATCCACACCACACAGGTCTGAGCAGCCAAAGGCTGCAAAGCTGTGGGAACGGCCACAGCGCCAGTCCTGTGTCCTTGAGACCTTGGAACCTTGGGCAATGCTTCCACCATAGCTGGAGAAGGGCAGCAGGGATTTGAAGCGGATGAAGACCCAGTTCCTGTTTTGTAGGCGTGTCTTCCTTTAGTCTCCACTCCCCCATGTCATCTTCGCTGTTGGATCAACAGATTCCTTTAGAGCATCCATTCTGAGAGGAAGTTTCCATTCCGATGGCTCAGGAGAGAACATGGCCGACCCCAGGGCTCTAGTTTTGTTCTGCCTAGCCACAGACCTTTCTCGGGACCCCATGAGTACCTGAACGGATCTGAAGAGGGTGGTTCGGACCGTCATGACGACTTTTACAGGCATCCTAACCCCTCTGGTCGCTTCCTGGGTTACCCTGCCCTATGACCCGCCTCTGTACTCATTCCCTGCCGGGAGCTCTTGGGACACTCATCTTTCATGTGAACCTCAAGAAAGCCTCCGTTTCCTGTGGGAAGGCTGTCACCACAGAGGGAGATAGAGACACCTCCAGCCTCTTGTGAAGAAGGCTGAATCATGGGGACAGCCCAGGGGTGGGGAGAAGACCTTAGCTCGAGGAAGGGCTTCCTGGAGAGGGATTCTTTTCTTTTTAATTTCTTTTTTTATCTTTTGGGAAAAAAAATAAAATAAAATGTGTGTTCATCATGTAGGGAGAGAGGCATGAGTTTGGAGGTCAGAGAATCACTTCCTGGAGTCAGCTTTTTCCTAGCACGTGGGTCCCTGAACTCAGGTTAGCGGGCTTGGTGTAGAGCGCCTTGTTCCGCACTCAGCTGTCTCTCTAGTCATTTATTTATTCATTTCAATTTCAGCCTTGGGCTGGCCAGGAACTTGATATGTACACTAACCAGGCTGTGCTCAAACTCACAGAGATCCATCTACTTCTGCCTCCCAAGTGCTGGGATGAAAGGCGTGTGCCACCATGCCCAGCTTCGATTTCTTTTTAAACTAAACGTATTTATTTATTTGTGTGTGCACGCATGAGTCACTTTATGATGTAGAAACCGGTCTGTTTTCTCCTTTATCACGCGGTCCCTGGGGGACAATTCTCGTTGCCAAATTTGGTGGCAAGTGATTTTACCCACTGAGCCGTCTCTCGCCCTGTTTCAATTGGAGGTGGGGATAGGGTTGAGACATGTCTCATGCACCCCAGGCTGAACTTGCTACCTAGCTGAGGATGACCTTGAACTTCCGGATCACCCTGCCTCCACTTTCTGAGATTGAGCTGAGATTACAGGCAATACCACCATACCTACTTTATGTAGCAGGGGTTCGACCCAGGGCCTTGTGTGTGCTAGACAAGCACTCTACCCCTGAGTTACATTTCTGGCACCAGGATGGGATTTTTAAAATTAATTTATTTATGTTTTATGTGCAAGTGTTCTGCATGCATACCTGCAGGCCAGAAGAGACCATCAGATCCTATTATAGATAGTTGGGAGCTACCATGTGGTTGCTGTGAATTGAACTCATGACCTTTGGAAGAGAAGCTAGTGCTCTTAACTGTTGAACCATCTCTCCAGCCCATGGGGTTCATTTTTTTAATTATTATTTTATTTTATGTATATGGGTGGTGTTTTGACTGCATGTATGTCTGTGCATCTTGTGCCTGGCTGACACCTTCAAGAAGCCAGAAGAAGGTGTCAGAACCTCTAGAACTGGAGTTCCAGATGGTTGTGAGCTGCCATGTGGATTCTGGGAATTGAACCAGGTCCTCTGTAAGAGCAATCAGTACTCTTTTTTTGTTTGTTTGTTTTGGTTTTTGAGACAGGGTTTTCTGTGCAGTTTTGGTGCCTGTCCTGGAACTCACTCTGTAGCCCAGGCTGGCCTCGAACTTACAGAGATCCTCCTGCCTCTGCCTCCTGAGTGCTGGGATTAAAGGTGCCTGCACTGCCCAGCTGCAATCAGTGCTCTTAACCACTGAGAAGAGTGAGCAATGTCAGAGAGGGTCCAACATGGGCTTAGGGTGGCATGTGTGGGAAATAACAAATCATGTATGACAATTACAGAGGTGCTCTACACACACACACACACACACACACACACACACACACACGTATATGTATATATATATGTTTGTATACACACACATAATTGCTAGGGATGCATGCTAGGCAGATACCCTACCACTGATCTGCACCACCGCCAGCTCTAAAACTCATTTTTTTTTGAGACAGTTTCATGTAGCTCAGGCTGTTTTCCAGTTCCTTATGTAGCTGAGGATGACCATGAACTTTTTATTTATTTATTTATTTATTTATTTATTTATTTATTTATTTATTTATCTATCTACTTATTTATTTTTAGGATGAGTGGTTTTGAGAATGTTTCTCTGTGTAGCTCTGGATGTCCAGGATCTCACTCTGTAGACCAGGTTGGCCTTGAACTCACAAAGACTGGCCTGCCTCTGCCTCCCAAGTTCTGGGACTAAAGGCATGGACCACCACCACCCTGCTTTTTTTTTTTTAACCCTAAACTTCTTTCTGCCTGCTTCCACCTCCTGAGTGCTAGGATTACAGGGGTCAACACCATACACTTAGTTTTTAATGTTTTTTAAATTAATTTTTTGAGATTTTGTTTATTTTTATTTTATGCATATGAATGTCTTGCCTGTGTGTGTGCCTATGCCATGTATGTGATGCCCACAGAGGCCAGAAGAGGGCATTTGGATTCTCTGGTACTGAAGTTACAGATGAGTGTGAACTACCATGTGGGTGCTGGGATTCAAACCTGGGTCCTCTGGCAGAGCAGTCATTGCTCGTAACTGCTGAGCGAGCGCTTTCTCCAGCTTCACATTTCATGATTGTCAGGAATGATTTGTTATTTCCCACATAGGCACCTCTGCCCATGGCGGACCCTCTCTGACATTTCTTCCTTTTCTCCATTCCTGTACCTGGTGAGCTTCGTTCCATGTGGCCAGCAGCCATGGTGTTCACGGTCTGTGCTGCTGCCAGGGAGTTTCCGTTGCGGTGGTGTCGGTGAAACATGGGGCTTCTGTGACAGCCTCCCCATCTCCAAAAAGAAAGAAACAGTCCAGGCAGGAAGCTACTGAAGAGAGCCCTCAAAAGTCGTGAGGAAGATTCTGAAGTGTAGCCCTTCAGAGTTGATGGCTTCTGGCAGGGGTGTGGGGAAGGACTCAGATTTCTTTCTTTCTTTAAATTAATTAATTTTAAAAAGATTTATTTATTTATTTACTTACTTACTTACTTACTTATTTATTTATTATGTATACAGCATGCAGGTCAGAAGAGGGCACCAGATCTCATTACAGATGGTTGTGAGCCACCATGTGGTTGCTGGGAATTGAACTCAGGACCTCTGGAAGAACAGCCAGTGCTCTTAACCTCTGAGCCATCGCTGAGTTTTCTTTAAGGGGCTGGCCACTGGGAGTTTGACCACGCTCCAATGAGTATATGGACCATAATGTACAAAATTCCCAAATAATTAATAAAAATATTATGTTGGGGAAAATTTTTTAAAAAATTGTTGTCAGTCCTGCTTGGGGAGGAAGCCAAAGGGGCCCCCCATCCCTGACAGAGAGAAAAGTCTGAGTCAGGGCCAGAAAAGTACAGGTCTGCTCGTTGAAGAAAGACTTTGAAAAGATTTTTAAGAGTTATGGATTAGTGCCAGACCTAGTGACCTGAGTTTGACACCCAGAACTCACATAGTAGAGAGAGAATTGACTTGCAGGTTGTTCTTTCACACACACACACACACACACACACACACACACACACACACACACACACACGGCAAATGCATGTGCACCACATTTCACATACACAAAATAAATAAAATGCAAGCCAGGCCCTGGTGGCATATGCCTTTAGTCCCAGCACTCGGGAGGCAGAGGCAGCTGATCTCTGTGAGTTCGAGGCCAGTCTGGTCTACAGAATGAGTTCCAGGACAACCAGGGCTGTGTAACTGTGTAACAGAGAAAACCCTCTCAAAAAAAAAAAATGCATTTTAAGATTTATTTTTTTATTACTGTTGATCTTGTGTGTTTCTGTGTACAGATTTATGGACGTGACTGCAATTGTCTTTAGAGGCAAAAGGAGTCGAATCCCCTGGAGTTAGAGTTACAGGCAGTTGTGAGCAGTCCAACACAGGTTCTGAGAACCCAACTCAGGTCCTCCACAAGAACAGTAGTGCTCTTAACCCCTGAACCATCTCTCTAGTGCCAATGAGATGTAACAAAAATTGTTTTAAATCGGGGAGGGCCTTCGAGAGAGGAATGAACAACAGGATGGGGGGCAGGGCTGGGATTTCCTTCTGGGCTCAAGAGAGGAACTGGAGCTGCACCTGCCCAGGCAGGGAACAGTGGAAAGCTGAGTCAGCTGACTGACAGCTTACTCAGCACCCTGCAGAGAATCAGCCTGCCCTCCTTCTTATGCAACATTCTCTTTCTTTGTACAACCTTTACGCCTTCCTTGCCCTTCCCCTCCAATCCACATGGTCTGGGGTCCCTTAAACCTCAGTTCAGAGCTGAGCTCTTAGTTCTGGGGGTGTAGCTCATTGGTACAACTGGTTGCCTGGTATGCACCAGGTCCTGGGGTCCATCTGCAAAACAAAAATTAATGACAAGACAGGCATGGTGGCGCACACCTTTAATCCCAGCACTCCGGGAGGCAGAGGCAGATGTGTCTGTGAGTTCGAGGCCAGCCTGGTCTACAGAGGTAAGTTCCAGGACAGCCAGGACTACACAGAGAAACCCAGTCTCAAAAACCAAAACCTAGCGAACAAAAACCTAATGGAAGAGCAAACCAGGGCTGGTGGGACGGCTCAGTGGGTAAAGGCACTTGCCAGGCAAACTGGTGACACGATTTCCATCCTCAGAACCCACACACAGGAAGGGGAGAACCCATGGCACTGAGCTGTCCTCCGACTCCACACTCAAGCCGTGGAATACATGGACACACACACACACACACACACTATCAAAACAACAACAAACTCGGCTCTTCTATGGAATATCCATGAAGTCATGGTTGTTGTCAAAGTTACTCTGCTTCACCCATAAGCCAGGCAGGTAGCTCTTCTCCCTCACAAGGGATACACCCGTGAGGGGGCATGGAAGCATCCTGGAGCTCAGCTCTGACACCAGCTCTGAATGCTTTCCTTTCTCACTAACCTTCTCTCTCAGTCTCCCTCACCTCCTCCTATTGCAGTCTTTGAAAGTCGTCTAAAGGGGGCTGAAGCAAGCTGTATAGTAAAGCTCTTGCCTAGCTCATGTGCGGCCTTGAGTTGAATCCCTAGCAAATAGATCAAAAAGTAAACCTTATCTAAGGGGATCTGGGCTGTGTGCTCATGGGAAACTGAAGCAGGAAGATCATTCAATCTTAAAAAATATTTTTAACGTTTGATGTTTGTGTGTGTGTGTGTGTATTCATATAGGTATGTGGTGGTTGGAATAGGTATGGCCCTCATAGACTCATGTGTTTGAATGCTTGGCTCAGGGAGTGACACTATTAGAAGGTGTGGCCTTGTTGGAGGAAGTGAGTCACTAAGGGATGGGTTTTGAGGTCTCCTATGCTCAAGCTATGCCCAGTGTGGGACACACAGTTCACACCTGTTGCCTACAGGTCAAGATGTAGAGCTCTCAGCTCCTTCTCCAGCACCATGTCTGCCTGCATGCTGCCATGCTTCCTGTCATGATTGTAATGGACTAAACCTCTCTGTGGAGTCCAAGGACAGCTTGCCATAGGTTCTCCCCTTCCTTTGTGTGGGTTCTGAGGACGGAAACTGCAGGCAAGCCCCAATTCAATGTTTTTAACAAGAGTTACTGTGACCATGGTGTCCCTTCACAGCAACCGTAACTCTAACTGAGACAGGGCACGCAGGTGTGTATTTGCATCGGTGCATCTGTAGAGGACAGTTTATGGGAGTCAGTCCCCTTCCACCAATGTGGCTCCCAGTGATCCAATTCAGGTACTCAGATCTGGAAACAGGTACCTGTACCTGACAAGCCATTCTACTAGGCCACTTTTTTTTGTTTTGTTTTTTGTTTTTTTTTTTTTTGAGACAGCAACTCAGGGAGCCTAAGCTGGCCTGGGACTTCCTCCATAGCTGCTGATGACCTTGAATGTCTGGTCCCCCACTGGCACCTCTAATGTGCTGTGATTACAGGCATGTGCTACTGGGACTTCTTTGTTTTAAAACTGTGGTGTTGGGGATCCAGCTGAGGGCTCTGTGCACAATAAGCGAGCGCTGCTCCGGTTAAGCTGCGTTCCTGGCCTTGGAGGAGCATTTAAGCGCAGCAACTCAAGTCCAGCCTGGCAATGTAGTAAGTCCTTCTCCCCATCTCAGGACAAAATCAGCATGCACACACACACACACACACACACTAAAAAATATAGTTGAGGATGTAGCTCAGTGGAAGGGCACTTGTCTGGCAAATATAAGGTCTTTTGATAGATTCCCCCGGCACTTCCAAATTTTAAGTAAAAAAGAAAAGCCATGGTGCGGTGTGATGATGCATGCCTTTAATCCCAGCAGGGAGGAAGCAAAAGGCAGCAGCTCTCTATGAGTTCTAGGTCAGCTGGCCTACACAGTGAGTTCCAGGGTACTCAGGGGTACGTATCAAGACCTTGTCTCATTTCACACCCTCAAAAAGAGAAAAGAAAAAAGAAAAGCTGGCCAGAAAGTTCAGGATTATATTTATATGGATAACTGGGGGCCAAGAGAGGTGGCTCAGAGCCAAAGCTGATGACCTGTGTTTGATAAATAAGATAAAATTATAGAAAATGAGTATCCAGAGCAAGCAGAGCCAGCGGTAAAGACAGCAGATGGACAGTTGTCAGGAGCTGGCGGCAGGGAGAGGAGGAGGGGCTGCGATTAGGAACAAGATCCTTTCTCCAGGACAATGGAATGCCGCGGAGCCAGAGAGGTGAAAATTCACTCAAAACTGTGAAGATATTAAGTGACACTGAATAGTAAACATCAAAATGGCAAATAGGTAAATTTACGTAATGTAAATTATACCTCAACTTTAAAAAAATATCAAGAATCAGGTGTGGTGGTGCATGCCTTTAATCCCAGCACTTGGGAAGCAGAGGCAGGGAGATCTTTGTGAGTTCAAGGCCAGCCTGGTCTATAGAAGAGTTCCAGGAGAGCCAGGGCTACACAGAGAAACCCTGTCTCAAAACAAAACAAAACAAAGCAAAACTACAAAAAGCATCAACATAACCACCACCACCAACAACAAAAAAATCAATGGAAATCACTAATAAATGCAAAAATTCAGTGGGCAAAAGTTTAATAGGCACTAGAATATTTATAGATTCAGAGTATCTCCTTATAAAATAACTGTTATTGTGGAAGATACCATGCTTGGTGGCACAGGCCTACAATCTCAGCACTAAGTAGTAGGAGGCAGATTCAAAAGTTCAAGGTCAGCCTTGGCTACACTGTGAGTTCAAGGATAGCCTGAGCTGTATAGAAAGACCCTATCTCAAAACACCAAGGCCTGGGGGATGCAGCTCAGTGGTAGAGCATTTGGTCAGCATGTTCAAGGCGCCACCTCAGCATTGCAAAATAGATTAATAAACAAATTAAATATTGCAATAAGAAGAAGACAACTTTGGCCAACTTTGCTTAAGCCATCAAAGTTGGCTTTTTTTTGTGTGTGTGTGTGTGTGTGTGTGTGTGTGTGTGTGTGTGTTTGTTTGTTTGGAAGGGTTTTTAGAGACAGGGTTTCTCTGTGTAGCCCTTGGCTGTCCTACAAACTAGCTCTGTGGACCAGGTTGGCTTCACACTCACACAGGTCCACCTGCCTCTGCCTCCTGAGTGCTGGAATAAAAGGGGTGCAGAACTGGGCTGGAGAGATGGCTCAGAGGTTAAGAGCACTGACTATTCTTCCAGAGGTCCTGAGTTCAATTCCCAGCACCCACATGGTGGCTCACAACCATCTGTAATAAGATCTGGTACCCTCTTCTGTGTACATAATAAATAATTTTAAAAAATGGGGTGCAGAACTACTACCAGGTAAGCCATCAAAGTTTAATGCCACCAATTTTGGGGACAGAGGATAGGTACCTTGCTAATAGGTGAATCCAGGGGTCCTACCAAAGATGCACAGTTAGTCCTGAGGGTCTTGGAGGCCACACATCTGAGAGGCATCCTTTCAAACCACTGACCTCAACTTCCTGAAAACAGCAACCACGAAACACAAAGTCAGAGAAATTACTTTAGTAAAGATCTGGGATCCAATCCTGGATGAGCGAGGAAGCTATAAGGGATGTTACTGGGAACAACCAGAGAACTTTTAATATAAACTTTGGGTGAGGGCTGGGGATGTGGTTAGGTGGTAGAGTGCCCACCTAGTACACTGGAAACCCTGGGTCCCATCCCCAGCATCCCATAGACTAAGCATGGACACACACACCTGTAATCCCAGCACTGGGGAGACAGAGACAGAAAGAGCAGGACTTCAGGTCATTTTGGTCACACAGTAAGTTCAAGGCCAGTCTGAGCTGCATGAGACTCTGCCCAAAAAGGAGACGTGGGAAAAGCAGGACAACAACAAAGTGGTCCTGAAAGATGGTTCAACTGTTACCAGAGCTTGCTGCATCATCATGAGGATCAGATCCCAGCATTCACTTAACAAGCTGGGTATTCCACACATGTCCATAACTCCAGCTTTGAGGGATCTAGTGCTCTTTCCTGGCCTCTGCACACACACACACACACACACACACACACACACACACACACACACACACACACTGTGGATGATTGATTGATAAATAAAATGCTGATTGGCCAGTAGCCAGGCAGGAAGTATAGGTGGGACAAGCAGAGAAGAGAATTCTGGGAACAGGAAGGCTGAGTCAGGAGTCACCAGCCAGACACAGAGAAAATGATAAAAGCACAAGTACGCCACAAGCCACGTGGCAACTTATAGATTAATAGAAATGGGTTAGTTTAAGATGTAAGAGTTTGTCAATAGTTAGCCTGAGCTAATGGCCATGCAGTATTAAATAATATTAGTCTGTTTGTGTTTATCTGGGTCTGAGCGACTTTGGAAACGCAAGGACGCAGGAGACGGGTGGACACAGGAAAACTTCAACTACAAATGGCACCCAATGGCTGGAGTTTCCACCTAAAACCCGAGAAAGCTTAAAAAACGGAGCTAAAACAGCTTCCTAGTTGTCTCTCTCCCTAGTTGTCTCTCTCAAGTTAGCCGCAGCCTGCATGCTTGACCTACTATATGGCGGGTGTCTGGCGTGCAGCAGGCTTGACCTACTCATGGAGGGAATGAGGTATCTGCAAGCCACGTATTACGCTGCTGCTGTGTGGTGGATTAAGCCTTTGCTAGTACAGACAAAAAAAAAAAAAAAAGAGGTTTCTGGGGTGCACACTGCTGGATGGAAGCATAGAGCCACTGCTTCCCAGAGTCGGTGGTAAGCATGGTTCCCAGAGCTGCCTGTAAACGTAGTTCCACCATATTGGGAAGCTGAGGTGGGCGGAGAATGCTACAGTTTAAAGCAATAGATTCACAATATGACAGATTCAGATGGGATAAACCTCTAAAGAGTTTACAATGTGTGTGAAAATGTACATAGGCTTGGAAGAGGAAAAAAAGTAATATATGCAGTTATATAAAGAAATAGATAGTTTTAAAAAATAAAGTCTTTAAAGAGAAAATAAAAGTAATATAAAAATTAAGCCACATAAAGATGGATATCACACAGAGAATTTGGATTGTGTTGTCTTTGATATTTTTAATTGCAGAGAGATATTTGATTGTAAAGGCAGATGAGTTAAACCAATATGTATATTTTAAAGGTACCTTAACTTCAAAATTTGGATCAAAAGATATGTTGCTTTGGAAAGGAGTCTCTGCTTTTGTTTCCACAGAAAGTAAGAAGCTATGGATTTGTTCCAGATTAAGATACATGAGGTCAGACCAGCCAAGACTCCCTGAAAGGTCTTCAGTGACACCATGGCCCAGATGATCTAACATCCAGAGTGGTTTCTAGGCAACTGGCTCAGACAATATACCTCATGGACTATTCCATAATTTTCTTTATGTCCCCATAAGAACACAGCACCCTCATCCAGCAGGAAGTAGTATGAGACGCTACACCCAAAATCCCCAAATATTGTTTATGAATGTTTATTTTTATCTAAAACAGGTTGTTTATAAATGCAATCTCGCCGGGCGGTGGTGGCGTATGCCTTTAATCCCAGCACTCAGGAGGCAGAGCCAGGCGGATCTCTGTGAGTTCGAAGCCAGCCTGGGCTACCAAGTGAGTTCCAGGAAAAGGCGCAAAGCTACACAGAGAAACCCTGTCTCGAAAAACCAATAAATAAATAAATAAATGCAATCTCTTTCTAAAGAAGAAAAGGGGGTAGTTTAGATATGATAGGATGAAATTAATGAACCTACTTTTAAAGAGCAACAACTTGTTTAGAAATGTTTTACATTGCTATGGATTTTAGTTTATTGATACAAGTTTAAACTTAATTTTGTTATACTGTATATATATTTTTACTCTTGTTTGAGGTATTATGTTTTTGTAACTCATTTAGATTGTAATGGATAATTAAAAAATACAGATTAATAACTAGTCTTCTATGATAGTCAAATTTATAGTCATATTAAGTTTTCTAGATATACATAGATATATTTTAGATAGATAGTAATCTTCAAACACTTCAAAGACTACAGAATATGGCATTTAAAATGTTTTAGAAAATAGACTTTCTGGACAGTGAGACATGTCTGCTCCTGGCAGGACTTATTTACTTCAGAGAGGATGATGGGCATCGAAGGCACTCCATATGGAGTTTATCTTCTTCTTGGCAAAAATAGCCATTTGGGTAAGAAACTGTTCTTGCCTGGACTACTTGATTGACTGGACATGCAGGACCCATAGGAAGGTGACCACTGAACTTTGCTTGGTAAAATGGTCCTTCAGGTTTCTGCTTCACAGAGGAAACTGTCAGACATTTTAGAGGACACAGAGAGAAGTGACTGAGAGACTCTAGGCCTGTGGGCTGAAGACAGATACCCCAACTTTACAGAGGAACTTTGGATGACTGTCCAGGCTGCCAACTGTCTCTGTCTACTGTCGTAAGACTCTGAAAAGTTGCTTGCGTCCTTCTCCCGTTTCTCAGGTAATATTGTATCCTTCTGGGGTCTTTGGTGTAGTTGAAGATTAGATAGTTATAATTTCCTTAGTTATGATAAAAGATAAGTTAGATATGAAACCTTAGACTCACAAATATAGGATAGATAGGATATCTTCTTTAATTTTGCCAAATACAAATAGACTAGATATTATAAATAGACTAGATATTGTAACTGTAATTCTTGCTTGATAATTGTTTTGTTACATGTAATTTTACTATGTGAAAGTTAAAAACCTTCCTTTTTGAAAAAAAAGGGGAGGGGGAAATGCTGTGGATGACTGATTGATAAATAAAATGTTGATTGGCCAGTAGCTGGACAGGAAATGTAGGCAGGACAAGCAGAGAAGAGAATTCTGGGAACAGGAAGGCTGAGTCAGGAGTCACCAGCCAGACACAGAGGAAGCGAGATATAAAAGTACTGGTAAGCCACAAGCCATGTGGCAACTTATAGATTAATAGAAATGGGTTAATTTAAGATGTAAGAGCTAGTTAAGCCGGGCAGTGGTGGCACACGCCTTTAATCCCAGCACTTGGGAGGCAGAGCCAGGCAGATCTCTGTGAGTTCGAGGCCAGCCTGGTCTACAGAGTGAGTTCCAGGAAAGGCACCAAAACTACACAGAGAAACCCTGTCTCGAAAAAAAAAAAAAAAAAAAGCTAGTCAATTCAATAGTTAGCCTGAGCTAATGGCCATACAGTTTTAAATAATATCAGCCTGTGTGTGTTTATTTGGGCCTGAGTGGCTGCAGAAACATAAGGATGCAGGAGCTGGGTGGACATAGGAAAACTTGAACTACACACACACACACACACACACACACACACACACACACACACACACATTTAAAGACAGGGTCTCACTATGTAGCCCCAGCTGTCCTGGAACTTGCTGTGTAGACCAGGCTGGTCTCAAATCCACAGAGATCCTCTTGCCTCTGCCTTGAGAGAAGGTGTGCGCTATGAAACCCTACCCAAACACAGTAGAGCTGGCCCTGAAGGTGCAGGAGAACTGGCCCCGCCCCTTCTCATCCCTAGCCAGGAAAATACAGGAGTGCTCACCCTGGTGATAAGGACAAGGAAGAGCTGGCGGGCTGACCAACCCTGCAACTACCCAGGTCCAGAACCAGAGTTGGCCCACCCCAGCGTCCACCCCATCTGTGATCTGCTGGAGCACATGAAGGGACCGGTCCTGCAGACCCAAAGCTTCAGGATCTCCACCACAAAGGGCAACAACAGGAAAACCAGGAGGAGTCCCAGTGAGGACCCAGCATTGAGAGTGTAGCAGAAGCCAGAGGCCTCAGACCAGACCTCTTTGCAATGAACACTTGCAAGTGAAGATACATGGACAAAAGGGTTCACTGTGTGACTCACTGTGTCACACTGCAGCTTCCACGATGAGACTGATTTTTCTTTTTTTCTTTCTCTTAAGTTTTATTTCATTTTATTTTGTGGGGAGGTTACAAGAGCAGAGGGTGGATACGAAGTGATGGGAAAATGAATTGGATGGAGATGCATGATGTGAAAGACACAAAGAATAAATTTAAAAGAACATTAAAAAATAAATAAAAAATTTTAAAAAAGAAACCCTGCCCAATAAAAAAAAAATACATTTATTTATTGTTATCTGGTGGTGATGGGGGGATGTGTTCCACTTGTGGAGGTCAGAGGACAACTTGTGGGAGCTGGTTTTTTCCTTCTTCCACACGGGTGTGGTGTATGTCCTTCCAAGATTCTGTGGGTCCTCTGGCCCAGCCTGTGGCTCTCAGTGTCACTTTCCCCCTCCCGCTCTTGAGACTCTCTGGGGACAGAGCATAGGACCTCTATAGTTTCCATTCTCAGCCTTCAACAGAGGGGCTGGCAGAACCCTTAGCAGGTCAACTGGTACTGTAAAACTCAGTTAATGGCAATGAAAAGACAGGCCTCCCAGGCATGGTGGTGCCTTTAACCTCAGCACTGGGGAGGCTGAGGTAGGCTGATCTCTGTGAGTTCAAGGCCAGCCTGGTTTACAAAGCGAGTTCCAGGGCAGCCTGGGCTACACAGAGAAACCCTGTCTCAAAAACTAAAAGAGTAAAAAAGGAAAGAAAAAAATGGGCCGCATGGTGAAACCATGTAGGATGCGGGTGTGCTAGGGGCTGGTGTGGACATTTAAAGCGCTTTATATATTTATATATTATTGAGAGAGAGAGAGAGAGAGAGAGAGAGAGAGAGAGAGAGAGAGAGAGCGCACACGCGCGTGTACGCACAGTGAGTGTTTAGGGTGCGTGTGCCTCAGGGTGCATGTGGCGTCGGAAGACAATTTGTGTGTGTTCGTCCTTTCATTCTACCACGGGAGTCCCAGGAATTGAACTCAGGTCTTCAAGATTGGCACCTTTCCCCCTTAGGTAGATTTTGTGATCAGCACACATGGGAGAAAGGAGGCTGCTTCCTGGGAGAGCTGACCACAGGCACATGAGACTCACGTGCATGCGACTCCTGGCAAGATTGTAAATGCCGCCCTGGTTTATGGTATAGTTGGGCACGAGTTTTGAGCTAGTTGATGTTTAGTGTCCCCATGAAACTTCTGGACGGGCTTGCTTCTCTGGACCTAGGTTGGGAAGGTTTGGAGTCGAGGGTGTCTGCGTTTGTGTCCTGGCTGTGTATGTGTGCCCTGGCTTTGGCTGTGTACTGGAGGATGGGGATGGGCATGCTCATGAGCTGGATGCTGTCCTGTCACGCCGGTTAGGCCCGCATCTCTCTTGGCCGACTGGAGCGTACCAAGGTCCGCTGCTCCCAGGCTCGGCGGGTTGAGGGTCGGACCCCAGGAGGCCGGGCAGGGGGCGGGGGCGGTCGGGGCCAGCCCCGGGGCGGGGCGAGCCGCCCAGGGTTGGGGGCGGGGCGGCCTGGCAGCCTCACTTCGGCGAAGTTGGCGGCGCGGAGGCTGGCCGGGGACGCGCCCGGAGCCCTGGGAAAGAGGGAGGAGGGAGGAGGGAGGAGGGAGGGTCGCGGCCGCCATGGGGCCGGGGGCCCGGGGCCGCCGCCGCCGTCGTCGCTTGATGGCCCTGCCACCGCCACCACCGCCCATGCGGGCGCTGCCCCTGCTGTTGCTGCTAGCGGGGCCGGGGGCTGCAGGTGAGGGATCAGGGACGTGGAGGGTGGGACTGGGGCTGCAGGGGCGTGGAAGCACAAAACCCCCTAAGTTTGGGACTTAGGGGACCTGAGAGCCCAGGACTAGAGCTGGGGCAGAGGTGCAGGAGCTGGAGGCTGTATGCCCGTCATGGGGCGCACAGGGATTCGTGATGGGAAGGCAAGGTCCTAGAGGCCCGAGGAATCAAGATCCTTGAATGAGCCAGGAGTCCGAGACTGGGCACTCGGATGTGGGAATCTGGGGCTGAAATTTGGAGGCGAGGTGTCTCAAAAGTTCCAGGCTCACTCCATCCTACTTCTGCCTGGAGCCCTGGGAAGGTTACGGTGGGGGCTCCAAGACCCCCAAGGCCTAAGACCCCTTGCACAAAAGGCTCCCCCCATCCCGGGAGGGCCGGGAGTGGTGGTGGTGGTTGGGGGGGGGGGCGAAGAGGGGGCGCGAAGTTCTGGGAGCTCTGAACTGGGAGAAAACTTCTCAGGCCGGATAGCTGCAAGACCTGGGGCTGGAGCGCGAGGAGCCGGAGCTGAAGCCCTAGCGGCGCCCTCGCCCCCTCCCCCCCGCGTGCCGCCCGCTCCCTCTTCTGGCTGCTAGGATCCCACAGCCTCGGTACCCCGCCTCTGCGCCGGGAGGAGAAGGGGCGAGGCCCACGTGCTCCTCTCCGGCTTCTGGGCCCCCTCCCTGTGGCCGGAGCCCCTCCCCAGCCGGCCCAGGGGCCCCCTCCCCTTCTCCTCCAATCCTTACTCCCCTCCCCCGCTCGGGACAATGGCTGCGCCGTCTAGACACCCCCTCCCCCCGGCCGGCCTCGCGCTTTCTTTGCCAGACAAAGCGGGACCCACGGAGGGCCAGAGCGGGGACTGAGGGGGCGCCCCCATCCCCGCCCCGGGAGGCCTGATCAGCGGGGGAGGGGCACAAACCGGTGGCCTGGGCCGGGAGTTCTAGGGAGCCCACGGTGGGACTTGGGCCCGGTGAGAGTTGCAGAGAGGGGCCTGCATCCCCAGCGTAGCCTTTGGGCTCATCTAGGCAGGACCAGGCAGGAGCCACCGCCCCCGCGGGGCCGGCGCAGACTCATGGCCTGTCACACATAGAGAGATGCAAATGTGCATGTGCGCAGGTTCATGACACCCACGGATGCACACTTGGCACACACAAGACACACCTACGTGTTCACTGTTCATATGCTAATGTGCATTCATACAAGGTCAAGTATGATCACACATGCATAGCCATACCAAGACTCGGTATGCATTCATAGTCAAGGTCATACTGAGAGGTGCCAATACATGGCCCATACAGACACACCCGTGGCCACACAGTTGTATGCTTGAATACTGCTGTTCATATAGGTGGATGCACGGCACGTGCAGCTTGTGTGCTTGTGTGCACATGGAGTGCTTGGCTGTGCTGTTCACAGGTATCAGCACGGTAACATGCACATGCATTTTCACTATTAGCCACCCAGTGGCCTAATGCTCTCAAGTCTCCACAGACTGTCACACAAACTCACAAGCATGCGTGCACAGCACACACACACACACACACACACACACACACACACACACACACAGGGCACACATCGTCATGTCTCCCATCACACAGTTTCCAGTGCGACGTCACAGAAATGAATAGGTGGCTCTGAATCTCTCTCCTTTCAGTGTCTGTCTGTCCCTGTTTCTCAGCCCCCCCCCCATTCCTGCTCTCTCCAAGGAACACACTTCCACAGAGCCCCACACCTGCCTGAGCACATAATTCTCCACTAGCTCAGACCTGGCCACACCTCTCACCCAGCTGGCAAGACTGATACACCCGAGAGGGACACAGCCCTGAGGGATGGGGACACTGGACAGGGTAGCACATGTCTTGCACCCGGTGCCTCTCCCTTCTACTACACACCCTACCCACAGCCACCTCTCTACTGCCGTCACCAGTTGGTCCTGGGTGCGTGCTCTGCCTACTCTTTCAAGAGCCAGCAGGCTTGCCTGGCTGGAGTAGATACCCCAACGTTAGTGGAGGGTGGACCCAGCGGCCCACCCTTCCTCACCTCATCCCTTATCCCAGGACAAGGGCTTGCAGATGCAGACCCTCCTTCACACCCAGCATGCTCATTTCCTACGCTGTAGCCCTTCTCCAGTATGGACATGTTAGTTTGGGCAACTTCCTGAGCCCCCACATCTGGCACAAGTCAACTCCTCCTCCTTCCCACCCCTGCCTTGTGGTTCCCAGGGCTTGAGCTGGCAGGGACAGCTGCGGCCCCAACAGCTGGGACTGGGGCGGGGGGCCATGGGAACTGTAGATGGGGGGCCTCTCAGTACCCACAGACACCCTCCAGCCCTGTGCAGCTGTCGCCTGGCAGACAGGAGAGGAGGGTCTGTCCTTCCAGTGTGGGGTTCTGGGGGCCTGTCTGACCTCCCCACCTTCTTTTGCCCCTACACAGCTCCCCCTTGCCTGGACGGAAGCCCGTGTGCAAATGGAGGTCGGTGCACCCAGCAGCCCTCCCGGGAGGCTGCCTGCCTGTGAGTGTCTGGCCCGGCGCCATCAGTGGGCGGGCCCTGCATGGGAGGGAATCTGTCCTCTCCCCCTGCCTCCGAGTCTCCTGGGGGATGCTGCTATCACTTCCTCCATGTGTGTGGCTTGGGTAACCTCTTGTGTTTCCCTGTTGGGAATCAGACAGAGTTAAGAGCGGAGGCTCTGAAGTCCCTCTGGCCTGGGTTCAAATCCCACATCATGTTGCTAAGTGGCTGAGACTTAAACCCATTAAGTCACAGTGTTCTGGACCGGAAAATTGATTCCCAAGGCCAATGGCAGTAGCTTGACAGCCATGAGGACATCCATACCCTCCCATATCTGAGGACTTAGGAGCCACACCGGCTGCCTACGCTAGAGTCCTGTTGGACTGTTTTCTGGTTTGTGTGACCTTAGGTCAGTCACTTCTCTGTTCTGTGCCCCACTGCATCTGTGAACTAGGAATGCCTCCCCTGGCATATGGCTGTGAAGGAGTTCAAGAATTATTTGTTCAATAATACGAGGAAATGCAGAGGGTTGGGGAAGAAGAGCCGGGGCTGGGAAAGAGCTGAGTAGAGGCGGACAGAGCTCTGAGCTCTGGGCATCTGTAGCCAGTGCTGAGAACCTTCTGAGCCACTTCGGATCTGTAATGGCATTGTGAAGATTCGAAAAGAACCTTTAACTGGGTGGTTTACACTTGTTTTTCCCAGCAGAAGCAGGAGGATTGCCTTTAGTTGGAGGTCAGCTTGCACTACATATTGAGTTCCATGCCTGCTTATGCCACAGAGCGAGGCTGTCTCAAAAATGTTTTGGTTTTGTGTTTAAAGGTAGGGCGCCCAGCAGGCTAGCTCAAGTAGGTAACGGAGCTTGCTGCCAGACTTTGGTAACCTGAGTTAAATCCTGGGGACCTACGAGGTGGAAGGAGAGAACCAACTTCTACAAGTTGTTCTGACCTCCACGTGCACACACACACACACACACACACACACACACACACTAATGTAATAAAAATATATTTAAAAATGAGAGAGACTTTTGAAACTCTTTGAGGGCTGGAGGTGTTCAGTGGTGAGTGCTTGCCTAGCCTGGGTTTTTGGGGATGGACCTCAAGGTTTGTGGCCTTATTGGGCTTGTTTTCTCCTTAATAGCGACAGCAGTCCATCAGCAACTATTAATTAGTTCATAAATGTTCATTTACTCAGTACCGTGTGGCCTAGCCAGTGGGTCAGCCTCAAGCTAGGTGGGACCAGGATGACTTTCCATACAGAAGAACCCTCTTTGACGTACAGTGGCAGATGAACTCAAGTGGCTGGAACCCCATTTAGCTTCATTTTGGGGCTACTGGCCGAAGGGCATCCTGAGGGTGGGGGTTTAAGTTGGTGGAGCTGGGAGGGTGGGGGTTTAAGTTGGAGGAGCTGGGAGTGTGTCCTTACTTGGAAGGAGTCACTTGGAAGGAAGGTTGAGACACCGGCCGGGCGCCTGCGCAGTGGAACTACATGCCTGGACTACTGCCGACAGGTGAATACGCCCGAGGCCGCCCCGCCCCTCGACAGGTGAATCACCGGCTCACTCGGCCTCCGGGAGTCCGGATCGCGCGGAGTGGAGCCCGCTCAGGCTCCCGAGTAGATCCCTACATCCCCTTCATCCCCCAAGCCTCTCCTTTAATTTCTCAAATCCTCCTGTCCCCCAAATGTCACTTTCTTCCACCGATTACCCCCCATCTCCCCCACCTCCCCACCCCCCAAGTAGGCTCCGAAACTCTACTTCGCTTGTTCCTTGTCTGCCTTGCCGGTCGGTCAGTTTCCTCCTTGGAAGCCGTGCTCCCCCCCCTCCACGTCTCCCCCAAAGCTCAGGCCGCGGGGCGGGGCGCGGGGCCGGGGCTGGAACCGGCCCGACCGGTCGGCGGGGGCGCGGGGCGCAGAGCGTGGGAACCCGCCCGCGGCGCAGGGAGGGGGCCGCGCCCAGCCTGGCTGTGGTACCCGCAGTCCCCGGCGCCCTGCACGCAGCGCCCCCTCCTGGGGCGCCGCCGCCGCCGCTGTGCGGGTCTTAGGCGAAGGGGGCTGAGAGCATCACCTCCGAGTTTCCAACGCCACCCACACCCCTGCAGGGGTTTAGCTGGGAACGGAATTGGGTGGGGGATATTGTAAGGTGACGCTAAGAAGTGAGTCATCCGCTTTGAGTCCTGTCTTGGCGTTTGGGACCAGACGGAGCTAGGGGATCCGCTCAGGGAGCCGGAAGGGTAGGGTAGAGGAGAGGAGGGTCGGGGTAGGGGTGTCGAAGGTTGTGTCATAGCAGAGCCAGGACCTTTTGACTCCTCCATTCACCCTCCTTAGCCTTCCTCACCCCTGTCCCTGGGAAGGCTGAAAGCTTTGTCTTCAATTCTTATTTTCTTACACTCAGGACTACCTTGGTGGGTTTGGGGAAGGGGCTGCAAGCTGCAGGTCCCCCTTCCAGCATGAGGGCTGAGGGGTCTATGAGAAGCCCCGCCCGATCCGTGGGAGGAGGGTTGTGTGCGCTTGGGAGAAAGGAGTTGAGGGTTTGTGGCTATCTTCCGCCTGCCCATGTGAGTGAGAGTTTCCCACATACGCGTGGGAGGCTGTGGCTTGGTGTCGGTGTTTGCCAGGCCAGTGTGGCCAGTTGTATGCATCTGTGTGGTTTCTGGGCCCTTCTGGGTGTGCCAGTCTCCTGGAGTCTTAGGCTTTTCGTCGGTTGTTCCCACTACCTGGAGGGCCCTTCCCCACATCACCCTTTGGCTCACCCTTTTTACCTTCTTCAGTGTGTGAAAATGTAACACCCCCTCATTCCATTACCCTTTCCTGTGGTTGCTGTAGCAGATTACCACAAACAGGGTGGCTTAAAACAACAAAAATGTACTCTGGAAAAATCTTGGAGGCCGGAAGTGAGAAATGAAGGCGTTGCCAGCACTGGCTTTCCCTACAGGCGCTCAGAGGGGAGAATCCCTTACTGTGCCTTCCAGCTTCTGGTTGGCTCAGGCAGTCCTTGGCTTATGGCTGCCTCACCTTATCCTCTGCCTTTGTCTGTACATGACCTCTCTCTCTCTCTCTCTCTCTCTCTCTCTCTCTCTCTCTCTCTCTCTCTCTCTCTCTCTCTCTCTCTCTCTCTTTCTCTCCCTCCTCCTCCTCCTCCTCCTCCTCCTCCTCCTCCTCTTCTTCTTCTTCTTCTTCTCTCTCTCTCTCTCTCTCTCTCTCTCTCTCTCTCTCTCTCTCCTAAATCAATCATTTTCTATCTCAGTCTCTCTCCTTCCTTTCTCTTGCTGCCCTGACTTCTTTCTCTTGTGTCCTGGGAATGGAACCCAGGGCTCTGCACAAGCCAGCAAGAGCTCTACCATTGAGCCCCATTCCAACCTTTCTCTTCTAAAGATACTGTATGTCCAGGCTGGTGAAATAACTCAGTGGTTTAGAGCACATACTGCTTTTGCAGAGACCCCCAAGTTTGATTCCCAGTGCTCGGATGGTTACCCACCTGTAACTCCAGCCTCAGGGGTTCCGATGACCTCTTCTGGCCTCTGAGGACACTGCACACATGCCCACACGCAGCCACACATGTATACACATAATTAAAAATAAATGAATAGGGGCTGGAAAAATGGCTCCGCAGTTAAGAGCACTTATTGCTCTTTCAGAGGACCTGGGTTTGGTTCCTGGAACCCATATGGTGGCTCACAACTATCCTCAATGTCACTGCCCTCTTCAGACCTCCACGGGTAGCAGGCATGGACATTATGCACATACATACATGCAGGAAAAAAACTCATCCATACAAAAGTAAAATAAATAAATCATTTTAAAAAAGACATTTGGAATGGCTTGGATAATCCAGGGTGAATTCATCTTAAAATCCTTCATAATCATATTGGCAAAAATTCTTTTTCCTTCCTTCTTTTTTCTTGTGCTGGGGACTGAACCCAGAGCTTTGTGTATCCTAGGCAAGTGCAGTACCACTGAGCTATATTCCCAGCCCTCTCAGTATTTGTTTTAAAATATGTGTATTTGTTTTGAGACAGGGTCTCATGTAGTCAAGACTGGCTTCAAACTTGCTATGTGGCTAAGGCTCCTTTAAACTCCTGATCCACCTGCTGAGTGCCAGGTTTATAAGTATGAGCCACCTTGCCTGGACCATCTCTTTAAAAAGGAAAAAAAAAGATGATAGTCACAACTTCTGGGACATGGGCATGTCTTTGGGTGGGGGGGTGGGTGTGGGTACCATGTCCTTCTCAAGCCCTTGTGGCTTATACAAGCTGTTGCTGGCATGTTTCATATTAATTTGTTACTTGTTCTCTTTGCCTGACCTAGCTATGAGGACCAAGAGGGTAAGAATCATTTTTATTTTGTTTGCTGCCATGTTTTAGTTTGTAGTAGGCAATATTTGATAATATTTGTTGTCAGAATAAAAGAGTGTGGCCGAGACTGGTGGGACTCACCTTAAACCTAGCGATCTAGAGGTAGAGGCAGAGGCAAATAAATTCCTGTGGGCTCCAGGCTAGCCAGGAGTATGTAGTGAAACCCTATGTAAAATAAGAAGAAAGACCAAATGGATGTGTCTTACAGTTTGTTTGGCAAGTGTGCTCTTGGATGAGTGCGTCTTGTGTTATCCGTCGGGGATCACCATGCTTTATATTGTGCCCACCACACGTCTCTTCTTCCCACAGGTGCCTGCCAGGCTGGGTGGGTGAGCGGTGCCAGCTGGAAGATCCTTGCCACTCAGGCCCCTGTGCTGGGCGTGGCGTCTGCCAGAGTTCGGTGGTGGCGGGCACTGCCCGGTTCTCCTGTCGTTGTCCCCGTGGCTTCCGAGGTGAAGGGGTGGGCTTGGATGAGAGCCCGAGTTAGGTTAAGATGTGGTCAGTCCCAAGCTCACCCTCTCCTGGTTCTTCCAGGCCCAGACTGCTCCCTGCCAGACCCCTGCCTCAGCAGCCCCTGCGCGCACGGTGCCCGCTGCTCAGTGGGGTCGGACGGCCGCTTCGTCTGTTCCTGTCCGCCGGGCTACCAGGGTCGCAGCTGCCGGGGTGACGTAGATGAGTGCCGAGCGGGTGGGCCCTGCCGCCACGGCGGTACCTGCCTCAACACTCCTGGCTCCTTCCGCTGCCTGTGCCCACTTGGCTACACAGGGCTGCTGTGTGAGAACCCTACGGTGCCCTGTGCCCCTTCCCCATGTCGGAACGGTGGCACCTGTAGGCAGAGTAGTGATACCACCTATGACTGTGCTTGCCTTCCTGGTGAGTAAGGGGTACCAGGGGAGGCAGCTGGGGACAGTAGGCTAGCCTCCTAGTGACCGTCCTTACCTTGTCCTTCCCCACTAGGCTTCGAGGGCCAGAACTGCGAAGTCAACGTGGATGACTGTCCTGGACATCGGTGCCTCAATGGGGGAACGTGCGTGGACGGTGTCAACACTTACAACTGCCAGTGCCCTCCTGAGTGGACAGGTGGGCACCAGGGCTGCCGGGAGCTGGGGCTGACATCGGGTGGGCACACAGGAGAAGCCTAGACCAGTACATCTTTGTGCCCTAGGCCAGTTCTGCACAGAGGATGTGGATGAGTGTCAGCTGCAGCCCAATGCCTGCCACAATGGGGGCACCTGCTTCAACCTGCTGGGTGGCCACAGCTGTGTGTGCGTCAACGGCTGGACGGGCGAGAGCTGCAGTCAGAACATCGATGACTGTGCCACAGCCGTGTGCTTCCACGGGGCTACCTGCCATGACCGTGTAGCCTCGTTCTATTGTGCCTGCCCCATGGGCAAGACAGGTGAGTGGCCATTTTCTTTGTGGGCAACAGGATGCCATTGATGGCTTCAGAATGGAAGGGGAAGACAGATTCTGATTTGGGTGTTAGAACGATTGTGATGGGGCCGGAGTGTCGCTTACCAGTAGAGCGTGTGCTTAGAGTGCACCAGGCCCTGGGTTCAATCCTTAGCATGAAGAAAGACAGCAGAGATGAGGGAGGGGAGGAGGGAGGAGGGAAGCAGGGAGGGAAGGGGATGCTGGAGACTGGATTTGGGAGGAAGGTTGAGCCTCTGTCCTGTGAGGATGCTGGTACACAGCCCAAGGCAGATGCTATTGGAATGGGAGAACTCCTGAGAGGTCTGACTGGGAAAGAGGCAGGACATAGGGAAGTTAGAAGGGTCAGAGAACGTGTTAAGAGGGGCACTTGGATAGCTGGGAATGGTGGCACACACCTTTAATCCCAGCAGTAGATCTCTGTGAGTTCGAGGCCAGCCTGGTCTACAAAGTGAGTTCCAGGACAGCCAAGGCTGTTACATACAGAAACCCTGTCTCAAACTCCCTCTCCCCGCCAAAAAAGTTTATTTTACATGTGTGTTTTGGCTGCATGTATGTCTGGTCCCACATGCATGACTGGTATGCTTAGAGGCCAGAAGAATTAATCAGATCCCCTGGCACTGGAGTTACAGATGGTTGTGAGCTTCTATATGGGTGCTGGGAATCAAAACTAGGTCTTCCGGAAGAGCTGCTAGTGCTCTTAGCTGCTGAGCCATCTCTCCAGCCCTTAGTGACTTGTTTGTAAAACATTTCCAAGTTATTTTCAAATAGTTTAGAAGAAACAGGTTAATAGATAAATAATAGTGAACCAAGTGCTCCACATGTGAAACATATTCTGTGTATCTCGATTTTTTTCATAATAAATGGCTTAAAAAGAACAGATACTAAGTACACTGGTGGTTAATATAAGCATGAAATAGGAGGCATCCAGGCGGTGGTGGCGCACGCCTTTAATCCCAGCACTTGGGAAGCAGAGGCAGGTGGATCTCTGTGAGTTCCAGGCCAGCCTAGTCTACAAATTGAGTTCCAGGATAGCCAGGGCTACACAGAGAAACTCTGCCTCAAAAAACAAATAAACAAACAAACACAACAGTAACAAGAGGAAGCAATCGAGATGGGCCAGATGGACACTCAGAGGGTTAAAGGTGCTTGCTGAATAAGTCTAGCGATCTAAATTCCATCACTGGGACCCACAGGGTAGAAGGGGAGTATCCACTCCCCCAGGTTGTCCTCTGACCTCTATACATGTACTATGACATTTGCAAACCCCCCCCCAGATAAGTAAATTAATTAAAAAAGTAATAATAAACCAAAAGCAAGGAGCTGGGAGTGTAGCTCAGTGGCATCATTCATGCTTTGTATGCGCAGGGTCCTGGTGTTCCATCCCTAGAACCAAACTTCTTCCTCAAATGCTAGGCATGTGTGGACTTTGGGTAGACCTGGGGACCAGCTCTTGATCTTGGCTTACCTTTTCTCAGGCCTCTTGTGTCATCTGGATGATGCCTGTGTCAGCAATCCCTGCCATGAGGATGCTATCTGTGACACAAACCCTGTGAGCGGCCGGGCCATCTGCACCTGTCCACCCGGCTTCACCGGAGGGGCGTGTGACCAGGATGTGGACGAGTGCTCCATTGGTGAGAGGGGCACCTTCTGGAAATGAGTCTGAAATCAGGGGAAAGGTGGAGCTATGGTTGGCCATGCCCATCCTGGCTGTACCCTCATTCCGCAGGTGCCAATCCCTGCGAACATTTGGGCCGGTGTGTGAACACACAGGGCTCATTCCTGTGTCAATGCGGCCGTGGCTACACTGGACCTCGATGTGAGACGGATGTCAATGAGTGTCTGTCTGGGCCCTGTCGCAACCAGGCCACGTGTCTTGACCGAATTGGCCAGTTCACCTGCATCTGCATGGCAGGTGGGTGGTGGGTGTGGCTTGGGTGGGTCCTGAAGGCTGGAGCCTGGGCAAGAAAAGCCAGGGTGAAACTGGGTTCATTTTTATTAATTAAGAAAAAAATATGCTGGGCATGGAGACACTTGCCTGCAATCCCAACACTTGTGAGGCAGAGGCAGCCTGGTCCACATGGTAAGTTCTGGGATGGCTAGGATAATGAGGTGAGACCCTGTCTCAAATAAAATAAAATAAAAAGGGACTAGAGAGGTAGCTTAGTGGTTAACAGTAATTCCTGGTTTTCTAGAGGACCGAGTTTGGTTCCCAGCACCCATATGGGGCAGTTCACAACTGCTTGTAGTTCTAGCTCCAAGGGATATACCACCCTCTTCTGGCCTCTGAGGATACCCATGTGTGTGACACACACACACACACACACACACACACACACACACACACACACACACACAAATAAACAAAACCAACCAACCAACCAACCAAACAAACAAACAAACTAAAATTTTAAGCCAGCTGTGGTGACACACACTTTCAGTACATAGAGAATTGCAGACCAGCCAGGGCTACATAGTGAGACCCTGTCTGGAACTCACCAGGCTGGCCTTGAACTCACAGAGGTCCACCTGCCTCTGCTTCCCAAATATTGGATTTAAAGGCATGTGCCACTGTGCCTGGTAACAATATTTCTTTGAAAGTTTACATTCATGTGTGTGTGTGTGTGTGTGTGTGTGTGTGTGTGTGTGTGTGTGCACGCATTGATGAGTTCATGGCGTGGTGTGAGTGTGGAGATTGGATAGCAACTTTCAAGAATCAGTTCTCCTTCTACCATGAGGGTTCCACGCCTTGTAGCTTGGCAGCAAGTGTCCTCTGTTAAACCATCTTGCTGGCCCCAAACTGGGTTTAAAGCTTCCTGGCTCGAGAGAGGGAGAGTTCTGTGTCTTTAGGATGAAACCTTGTGACCCTGGATCAGGCAGGTGCAGGGCCAGAGCAGAATTTTGCCAGATGTTATTGAAGGGGGAGCTTCATCAACCTTGGTCCATGTGAAACCACAGCTGGGTGAGGGCTCAGCTTGTTTGAATCTAAATCTAAGTTTGAATGTGGTCGTGCATGCCTGTAATCCCAGCATTTGGGCTGCTGAAGCAGGAGGATCATCAGTTTGAGGCCAGCTCACGGTACATAGCAGGAACCTAGCTGAACAAAAACAACAACAAAACCAGAGCCCTGAAACTAAGGTGAAAAAGACCCCCTGAGCTCAGGGAACTTCCAGTGCCCCATCCTGTCCCCTCCCAGGCTTCACGGGGACCTACTGTGAGGTGGACATCGATGAATGTCAGAGCAGTCCATGTGTCAATGGTGGTGTCTGCAAGGATCGAGTCAATGGCTTCAGCTGCACCTGCCCCTCAGGTGAGGACCTGGCACAGAGAGCCTGGCATGTCAGGTTATGTCAACACTGAAATTTAAAAAGAAAGTAATTACTTAATTAATTGCTTTTTTTGTGTATGTGGGTTCTCTCCTTCCACTATTCTTGGGAATTGAGCTCAGGTGGTCAGGCTTGGCTGGCAAGTCCCTGGCCTTGACTACCTTGAAATTAATTTAAAACAAACCAAAGGGGTTTTCCTACTCAAATAAGGCAGGGTGCCTGCTTTGACGATGAATGTCGCCTTTCATCCACTACTTACTCCCAGGATTCAGTGGGTCCATGTGTCAGCTGGACGTGGATGAATGTGCAAGCACTCCTTGCCGGAATGGTGCCAAGTGTGTGGACCAGCCCGATGGCTATGAGTGTCGCTGTGCAGAGGGTGAGGGTGGACCGTGAGACTGTGGCAAGAACCTCAAGGTGGGCTGGTGGGCTGACGGCCGTCAAGGACCGATAGCGGAACTGGGGACAGCCTCAGAGGAGGGTTTCAGCGAGGCCAGGGCAGGGCCAGTGACAGCTGGGGTGTGGCGCTGACGATGGAGGTAGGCAGGGTTCTTGGCAGGATTCAGGGTGCGGCTAGAAGTGGGATTTAAAGTGAAAGGGGCGGAGCTTGGAGGGTGGAATGGAAGGGAGAAGGGGTGGGGCCTGAGAGCTGAGCTAGAATTGGGCCAAGACGAGCCATGGGGCAGACCCTAACCTCTTGTTCTTGCAGGCTTTGAGGGCACTCTCTGTGAGCGAAATGTGGACGACTGCTCTCCGGACCCCTGCCACCATGGGCGCTGTGTCGATGGCATTGCTAGCTTCTCGTGTGCGTGTGCCCCGGGCTACACGGGCACACGCTGCGAGAGCCAGGTGGATGAGTGCCGCAGCCAGCCCTGCCGCTACGGGGGCAAATGTCTAGACTTGGTGGACAAGTACCTCTGCCGCTGTCCTCCCGGAACCACAGGTGGGGTCTGGGGCTGGGCTGTGACAGGGATAGTATACGGGTGTGGGGGGGTGTCCGTGAGGGGTTTGGGAGTAGTACTTGCCAATAGCGGCTACTCCCTGCCGTATTCCCCTCCCTGCAGGTGTGAACTGCGAAGTCAACATTGATGATTGCGCCAGCAACCCCTGTACCTTTGGAGTCTGCCATGACGGCATCAACCGCTACGATTGCATCTGTCAGCCTGGCTTCACAGGTGGGCAGGTGGCTGCCATGGAGCGGGGAGGGCCTTGAAGGATAGGGATTAAGCTCCAAGTCTCTTTTGGGTGGGTTTCCACACACACACCTTTATTTTTTAAAAATTACATTTTATTTTGTGTGTATGTGTGAAGTTCAGTTCTCTCCTACCATATAGGTCCCAGGGACCCAACTCAGGCCGTCAGTCTTGGTGGCAAGCATTTCCCTCCCCCCAGTGAACCATTCCTCCCTTTATTTGCGTGCACACGCGCGCACACACACACACACACACACACACACACACACACACACATGATTATCCAAGGCCAGACATGGTGATGTATGCCTGTAACCTTAATACTCGGAGGCAAAGGCAGGAGGGTTGGTACAGGTTCGAGGCTAGCCTGAGCATCAGTGAGCACTCGGCCAGCCAGGGCTACACCGAAAAATCATGTTTCACAATAAAACAACACAGAGTGCTGGAGAGCTGGCTCTGCAGTTTCTGCACTTGCAGAGAACTGGGGTTCAGTTCCCGGCACCCACATGGGTAGCTCATAACTGCTTGGTTTTGTTTTTTAATATAAAATAAAAATGTAATAAAATAAAATAAGATAAAACAAAAACCAACACATTGGAATTGGACAAAACAGATCCAGAAGGAAAAGAGCTCAAGAGAAGACACAAGAATCAGAGACCCACCTGGTAGTGGTGGCGCACGCCTTTAATCCCAGCAGGAGGAGCTCTGTGAGTTCAAGGCCAGCCTGGTCTACAGATTGAGTTTCAGGACAGCCAGGGCTACACAGAGAAACCCTGTCTCAAAAAAACCAAAACAACAACAACAACAACAACAACAACACAACAACAATAAGAAGAATCAGAGACCCACTCATCCACACACTCAGGAATCCCACAGAAACACCAGACTGGAAACTGCTGCAGGGGGAAGCTCCTCTGATGATGCCTGAGCAAGGCACTGATCTATGAGGACAGCAGAATGTCATTAGCAGTCATTTTATCACTACTTTTTTTTTTTTTTACTCTTAAGACTAGTAGCATTTGGTTTTATCTTAGGCCCCAGGGCTACCTAGCCTCAGGTTCTTGGCTGCTGAAGCAAATGTCGGGTATGGGCTTCATCTTGAGTGAGCCTTCAGTCAAATCAGATATCGGTTGGTTATTCCCGTAAGCTTCACGCCGCCGTTGCACTAGCCTGTCTTGGAGGCGGGACACCATTTGTAGATCAGAGGGTTCGTGCCTGGGCTAGTGTTCATGTTTCTCCTTTGGTAGCTTGCAGGAGTACCTTCCTGTAGCAAAGACCCTAGAATGTAGAAGGCTCCATGTAGGCACCAGTTTTATCTCTCTGTGTTCAGTGTGTTTCACAACTGCTTGTAACCCCAGTTCCAGGAATCCAACCCCCTCTGCTGGTTCTCATGGGCACGGGGCACACACCATGCTGCACCAACATAACATACAAGCACTCACATTAAATAAACAAATTAAATAAATGATAAGCTTTTTAAAAAGCAGAAAGAGAAAGGAGAGATGGAGAGAGAGAGGGAGGAAGAGAGGCTGGCAGAGAGAGAGAAAGGGAGAGAGAGAGAGAGAGAGAGAGAGAGAGAGAGAGAGAGAGAGAGAGCAGAGAGCGGGAGCGCACACCTGCCTTGTCGTATCCTGAGCTTGCTCACTCACTGGTTTGGGGGTTGTCACCCCCATCAGCAGAATGAGGGCCTCCTCACATGGGGACACAGCTGTGTGGTGTAGAACAAGGTGTTCCCTTCCCCTCAGTCGGCACCTCTCTCTTTGTTCTGGAACGAAGTTGCCTGTGTGCTTCCCAGGGCCCCTCTGCAATGTGGAGATCAACGAGTGTGCGTCCAGCCCGTGTGGAGAGGGCGGCTCCTGTGTGGACGGGGAAAATGGATTCCGTTGCCTCTGTCCGCCGGGCTCCCTGCCTCCTCTCTGCCTGCCTGCGAGTCATCCTTGTGCCCACAAGCCCTGCAGCCACGGAGTCTGCCATGACGCCTCTGGCGGGTGAGGCCCTTCCCCAACTCCTGACTCCTCTCTTCTGCTGTCTCTGGTCGCCTGCCACCCCTGACTGCCTCCCCCACCAGGTTCCGCTGTGTGTGTGAGCCCGGTTGGAGTGGCCCCCGCTGCAGCCAGAGCCTGGCTCCAGATGCCTGTGAGTCCCAGCCCTGCCAGGCTGGTGGTACCTGCACCAGTGATGGACTAGGCTTCCACTGCACCTGTCCCCCTGGATTCCAGGGTGTGTGTCATCACCTTCCTCCTCAGGGTCCCTGATACCCTCGTTTCTCACGTTTCCTTTCTACTCTCTTTAAAGCTTTGTTTAGTTGCCCCCGTCCCCCCCATGTGTCTCTATGCGCACGTGCCTGTGCGTGGAGGCCAGAACCAGAAGAGGGCGTAGGGGTCATCCTCTGCCACTCTCTACCCTTCCTCGGAGGCACGGTCTCTCCCTGAACCTGGGGGTTGTGCTTTCTTGGATAGGCTGATGCCAGTGAGTCCCTGTGATCATCCTGTTTCCTTCTGACTTGCCGCTGGGGTTAGCGTTTGTTATATAGGTGCTGGGGTCTGAGCTCTGGTCCCCATGACTGGGCATCAGGTGCTCTTAACAGCTGAGCCATCCCTCCAGCCCCTTCTGCCTTTTCTTTTCTTCTTTCCTTTCTCTCTCTTTCTGTCTTTCTGGATATCAGGGTGGGACTCCATGGCTGGGGGAGATGGGAGCAATGAGTCTTCGAAGACGATCTAAACCCTGCTGGTTCCCTGCAGGCCGCCAGTGTGAGGTGCTGTCCCCCTGCACTCCAAGCCTTTGTGAGCATGGAGGCCATTGTGAGTCTGACCCTGGCCAGCCGACTGTCTGTTCCTGTCCCCCCGGCTGGCAAGGTACACCAAAGTCCTCCTCCTCTCCTTTTCCTCCTCCTCCCCTCCCACCTCCTCTCTTCTTCCTCCTCCTCTCTCTCTACCTCCTTTTCCTGCTCCTCACTTCATGTTGGGTGATGCTGGGAAGCCCAAAGCAGACCCGCCCCTGCTCTGCCTTTGAAGGTCCTTCATTCTGGGCAAAGACAGCTGGATCTAGACATTCACAGCCCACGTGAGTCAGCTCAGGATAAGAGGGAGCCACGTGGGGCTGAGGATGCTGGGATGCTTGAGGTTTGATGACAAGTCTTTGAAGGGTGTATGTTCACCAGCTGCAGAGATAAGGCAGAACATAGTTCAGGAGTGGCGTGTGCCAAACACCCAGGGGCAATTGCTTGCCTTTGCCTTTTCCTGCCTCAGCCTGCAGGTTCTTGAGCTGCAGGCACCCTCACACCCCACCTTACTCCTCTAACCGTAACTACTTCCCTTCTCCCCTCCAGGCTCACGATGCCAGCAGGATGTGGATGAGTGTGCCAGTGCTTCACCCTGCGGCCCCCATGGCACCTGCACCAACCTTCCTGGGAGCTTCAGGTGCATCTGCCATGGGGGATACACTGGCCCTTTCTGTGATCAGGACATTGACGACTGTGCCCCCAGTAAGTGCAGGGAGCTATGGGGGCGCTTCCCCAGGGAACCCACCCGCCAAGCCATATATGTGCCTGGCACAGTGTTGCTGTGTCCTCACAGCTCTGTCACCCTCCCCACGCACGAGGGCCTTCGTTCCGCCTGCAGCACTGGGCTGCTGAGATGACTCTGCAGTTAAAGGGGCTTGCCTCCAAGCCTGATGACCCGAGTTCAGTCCTACCAGTTGTCCTCTGCTCTCTACACAAATACCACATGTACACACACGCACGCACGCACGCACGCACGCACGCACGCACGCACGCACGCACAAAGTAATGATAAAAAAATCACATGGCCGGGCGGTGGTGGCGCACGCCTTTAATTCCAACACTCGGGGAGGCAGAGGCAGGCGGATCTCTGAGTTTGAGGCCAACCTGGTCTACAGAGTGAGTTCTAGGGCAGCCAGGGCTACACAGAGGAACCAAAAAAAAAAAAAAAAAAAAAACAAAAAACAAACAAACAAGAAAATATTTTCATTTCCACGTATAGGCTTTCAAAAATTTGAATTCTGCTAAATGTATTTTACATTTGCAGCTTTTTTTTTTTTTTTTTTTTTAATTTGGACTAGCAGGAATGTCAAGGGCCCATTAGTCTCCTGTGGCTAGTAGTGGCTACCCTAGTCACCAAGGTCTGTGCTGAGCTCACCAATCCGAGCAGGTAGTAACAGGACACGTGTCCCTTGGTGCTCTGAGACTGGATACCAGACTCCATGGGTGCTCAAGTCTCTTGTTTTAAAATGGCTTAATATTTGCAAATAGCCTCTGCATATCCTCCCAGAGACTTTAAATCATCTCTGGGTACCTTACTTTTTATTTAAAAATTTCTACATTGACTTATTGTGTGTATGTGTGCCACATGTAGAGGTCAGAGGACAGTTTTTGGGGATTCTGTCCTTCCACCTCCAGGGACCTAGGGCTACGACTCAGGATGTCAGGCTTGGTGGCAGGTGTCAGCCCATGTCTTACTAATTTAGGCTTAATTTTTAATTTAAATCTTATTATTGTGTGTATGGCATGTGTGTGTGTGTGTGTGTGTGTGTGTTTGTGTTTGTGTGTTCGTGCACACACTTGCTACATTGCACGTGTTGAGGCCAGAGAACAATTTGGAGGGGTTGGTTATTTCCTTCTATCATGTGAATTTCAGGAATTGAACTCAGGTAGTCAGTCATGGGTGACAGGCACCTTCCCCAGCCGAACCCCTTCCCGGACCCTCTACACAGCTTAAAGTAGCAAGCACAATGTAGATACCACGCACGTGCTTGTTACACTCTGTTGCTTAGGGAGTAAGGAGAAGAAAGTGTGTGTGCAGTCCTCATGTGAGCTCTGGTTTTCACTCTTTCTCATCTGCTGGTTGAACCTGAAGATTCTTTTTTTTTTCGAGACAGGGTTTCTCTGTGTAGTTTTGGTACCTGGCCTGGAACTCACTCTGTAGACCAGGCTGGCCTTGAACTCACAGAGATCCGCCTGCCTCTGCCTCCCGAGTGCTGGGATTAAAGGCGTGTGCCACCATTGCCCAGCAAACCTGCAGATTCTTGTATGTGGATTTTTCTTTGGGCTACCACTCACAAAAAGTGACATGGAGACTTATTAATTATGAAAGATTGGCCTTAGCTTAGGCTTGTTCCTAACTAGTTCTTATAACTTAACCCAGGTCTCTTAATCTAAGTTCTTTTACGTGGCTCAGTTACCTTTACTCTGTACTGCCCATGCTGCCTCCTCTGTGTCTGGCTGGCGACCTCTCCATTCTTCTTCCCAGAGCTCTCTGTCCCCAGAAGTCCCACCTAACCTCTTCCTGCCTAGCTAGTGGCCATTTAGCTCTTTATTAAACCAGTCACAGTGACACATCTTCATACAGTGTGAAGGAATAGTCCACAACAGAGTCTGAATTTCAGGATAGGTAGGGCCAGCTTTATAGCTCAAAGGGGAGTTTTTAAATTTTATTTTTATTCATTAATTAATTTTTTCCAGTCCCTACCCCCACCTCCACTCTTCCCCTTCTCCATCTCCTCCAAAGGGGATTTAACATTTGCTTTTGCATTTATTTACTTGTGTGTACATTGCACATGTGTGCTAGAGTGTTCATGTGGGGGCCCAAGGACAACTTGTAGGAAGAGGCTTTAACCACAAAAGGGGCAAACTTTGATCTCTGATCAGGAGTGTCCCTCTGGACTATGTGTGGTGGTGGTGCACGCCTTTAATTTCAACACTCACGAGGCAGAATGTAGGCTCATCTCTGGGTTCGAGGCCAGCCCGTTCTACATATTGAACTCCAGACCTGTCACGGCTACGTAGTAAGACCCTGGTTCAAAGACAAGCAAACAAACAAAAGGAGCGTCCCCCCTCTAGATTGAATCTGGCTTCTTCCTGTGTGAAGTGTGGCTGGGTCAGGCCAGGCTGACATGGCCATAGGGAATGACCAGGCTTCCTTCCTGCTCACTGCAGACCCGTGCCTCAATGGCGGTTCCTGCCAGGACGGCGTGGGCTCCTTTTCCTGCTCCTGCCTCACTGGCTTTGCTGGCCCTACCTGTGCCCTGGACGTGGATGAGTGTCTGAGCAGCCCCTGTGGCCCTGGCACCTGTACTGACCACGTGGCCTCCTTCACCTGTACCTGTCCACCTGGCTACGGAGGCTTCCACTGTGAGAATGACCTGCCGGACTGCAGCCCCAGGTGGGTGGGGCGTGGGCTGGACACTCAGGGCCCTGTGACAGAATGCAGACCAGAGAGGGCTCCCTGGGCCTGGCATCTGTCTGAGGGCTCTGGTGATGGTGGCATATGTCCAAGAAAGGGCAAGGCTGTGTGGAAGTCACAGACTCCAGCCCTTGCGAGGCCCAGACTGGAGCAGGATCCATAGGTGAAGGGACCAGATGGGATCTCTACAGAGCTATAGCTTGTTGAGGACAGTGAGGACCGGACGTTGGGAAGCACTTAGTTCTAGGAGGGTCAGGCTGGCCTTCAAGGTGGTGGAACTTGATCCCCTTGTCCTGCTTTCTAGTTCCTGCTTCAACGGAGGGACCTGTGTGGACGGCGTGAACTCCTTCAGCTGTCTCTGTCGCCCGGGCTACAAAGGCACCCACTGCCAATATGAGGCTGACCCCTGCCTCTCCCGGCCCTGTCTGCATGGGGGCATCTGCAGCCCCACCCACCCGGGGTTTCAGTGCACCTGCCGGGAGGGCTTCACTGGGAGTCACTGTCAGGTGGGTGGTGTCTGAGGTCCTGGGGAAGAGTCCGGAAACCAGCTGGGGCCTGTGGGGCATCCTGGAGGGAGAAGCCCGCCTTGTTTCTGGGGTCTCTCCCAGCGCTGACCTTGAGGGGTTCTTTTGCAGAATCTGGTGGACTGGTGCAGCCAGTCACCCTGCCAGAATGGGGGTCGCTGTGTCCAGACTGGGGCCTACTGCCTTTGTCCCCCTGGATGGAGTGGCCGCCTGTGTGACATACAGAGTCTACCCTGCAAGGAGGCTGCAGCCCAGATGGGTGAGGGGCAGCACGCGGTGGGCGTGTGGGGCTGAAGGGAGTGTGACGGTGCCACACAGCATGCGGGTCTAACGAGGTGTGTGGTTCCGTGTGTGTGTGTGTGTGTGTGTGTGTGTGTGTGTGTGTGTGTGTGACTGTGGAATAGCTGGCCAGGATGGTGATGGTGTCTGTCGTGGGAGACAAGCTGGGATGCTGTGTGTGTGTGTGTGTGTGTGTGTGTGTGTGTGTGTGTGTGTGTGTGACTGAGCCGGTAGGGGTATCAAAGTTGGGCGTTATGGAAAGAGACCAGGCCAGTTGACAAGTTGCCTGACCGCCCTCTGGATTGTGGGTGAGGCACTAGGGATTGATGCCGGCAGGGATGCTGGATGTGTGTGATGTGGCCCAGAAGAGGGAAGGGTGCATGGCCTGAGGCTGCTCTCCGCTTCTCAGGGGTGCTGTCGGAGCAGCTGTGTCAGGCAGGTGGACAGTGTGTAGACAAGGACCACTCCCACTACTGTGTATGTCCAGAGGGCCGCACCGGGAGTCACTGTGAGCAGGAAGTGGACCCCTGCACAGCCCAGCCCTGCCACCATGGGGGCACCTGCCGTGGTTACATGGGGGGCTATGTGTGTGAGGTAAGTGTGCACCCCAGGGAGAGGGAAGAGAAGCTAATCGTGCTTGGGTGTGTTTCTTTTCCCTGGTGTGGGCATGTCTCTTTCTGAGGTGGGGGAACAGGGATGCTTCATGTATGGAGGTAAGTAAGTCATCTATACTCCGGCTCCTAGAGATTCATCTGCCTCTGGCTCTCGAGTGCTGGATTAAAGCATTCACCACCACACCTGGCTGCATGTCTTGTCGTCTCCTCCTCCTCCTCCTCCTCCTCCTCCTCTTCGACAGAGTCTCGCTGTGTAGCTCTGGTTGGCCTTGAACTATTAGCGATCTACCTGCCTCTGCCTCCTGAGTGCTGAGACTAGAGAAGTGTGCAACCAGACTTAGCAGTCTTTTTTCCTTTCTTATGGGTGTATGTCTGTGTGTGTGCACTGGGTGCACACAGGAGTGTGCTCGGAGGCCAGAGGAAGACATCAGTGTCCCCTCTACCACTGCTTTATTCCCTTGAGTTTCTCTCCCTGAACCTGAAGTTAGGCTGGTAGCTTTTTAAGTGGGTGCTGGGGATTTGAACTCAGGTCCCCCTGGTTGTACAGCACGTGCTCTTGCTCACTGAGCCATCTCTTCAGCTCCTAACCCTCATGTCTTTGTGGATGGATTTGGGCACATTTGTGTGAGTTTCTGTCTCCAGTTCTGTGTCTCTGTGGGCCTGAGGGACTTGCCAGTGTCTGTGTCTAGATGGGTCTTTCCCTTGCCTGTTTCTGTGTACCGGCTGTGCTGGTGGCCTCCCCAGTCTCACTCTGACCCAAAGCAACCCGAGGGAGGGGGGGTTTACTTCAACTCATAGTCCCTCAGTCCATCACTGAGGGAAGCCGGGGTGGGAGCCTGAGGCAGGAGGCTGCAGAGACCACAGAGGAATGCTGCGTACTGGCTAGCTTCCTTTGGATTGCTCGGCTACCTTTCTTCTATAGCTCAGGCTCACCTGCCTGGGGATGGGATCACCCAGAGTGGGCTGGGCCCCTCCACATCAAGCAGTCAAGAATATATATACCCACAGCTATTCTCAGGCCAATCTGAAGGAGGCAATTTCTCAAGGGAGATTCCCTCTTCCCAGATAGGTCTAGGTTTAGTTCAAGTTGAGAAAAAAATTACAAGGACAGTGTGTTTCCCTGTAATGAGTAAGGCTGCCCTCTATGTTGGCTGCATATTGGATGTCTATGTCCTTTTGTGCTGGGGTTCCATGTCCACAGGTATGCCTGGGCATGTCTGTGTCCCCTAGGCCTGAGTGAATCCCTTTCTTGCCCCACTCCAGTGTCCTGCCGGCTATTCTGGTGACAGCTGTGAGGACGATGTGGATGAGTGTGCCTCCCAGCCCTGCCAGCATGGAGGCTCCTGTATTGACCTTGTGGCCCGATATCTCTGTTCCTGTCCCCCTGGCACACTCGGTATGTCAAGGCCAGGGTTGGGGGACAGGAGAAGAGGCAGTCTCTAGACTTGACTGACCACTGTCCCATCCCCCAGGAGTGCTCTGTGAGATCAATGAGGATGACTGTGGCCCAGGCTCATCATCCTTGGACTCGGGCCTCCGGTGCCTACACAATGGCACCTGTGTGGACCTGGTGGGTGGCTTCCGCTGTAACTGTCCCCCGGGATACACGGGTCTGCACTGTGAGGCAGACATCAATGAGTGCCGCCCAGGTGCCTGCCACGCAGCACACACCCGTGACTGCCTACAAGATCCAGGTGGGCACTTCCGCTGCCTCTGCCATCCCGGCTTCACAGGTAAGTATGGCAGATAGACCGGCCAGGAACCTGACTGTGGGTCTGCCATTGTGGTTGAACCTCCGGCATCTGCTTGTCTAGGGCCTCGATGTCAGACTGCCCTGTCCCCTTGTGAATCCCAGCCATGTCAGCATGGAGGCCAGTGCCGTCCCAGCTCAGGCCCTGGAGGTGGGCTGACCTTCACCTGTCACTGTGTCCAGGTAGGTGTGCGTGGCAGGGATGGAGGCCCTTGGGGATGGGTATGTCTGTAAGGGAAAAGGGGAAGGCAAAGGGGTTCTGAGAGATGCTGAATTATGGTTTGGAGTGTAACTTAGTGAAGCCGTGGCTTGGCCATGTGGCCTCCTGGGGAAGGCGGGGCTTATCTTCAAAGTCAGGTCTTTAGAGGAAAGGGGAGGTCGCTGGATGGGGAGACGCGGGTGGGGGTGGGGTGTCATCATTTCTCAAGTCTCGACCCTCACTCTTCTCTCTTTTCACCTCCTGTTTCTTTTCTTCTCACTACCAATTTTCCTCTTTTGGTTCTCTCACTAGCCGTTCTGGGGCCTGCGTTGTGAGAGGGTGGCGCGCTCCTGCCGAGAGCTGAAGTGCCCGGTGGGTATCCCATGCCAGCAGACCGCTCGCGGGCCGCGCTGTGCTTGTCCTCCCGGGCTGTCCGGGCCCTTCTGCCGGGTCTCTAGGGCGTCGCCCTCTGGAGCAACTAACGCCAGCTGCGCAGCTGCCCCGTGTCTGCATGGGGGCTCATGCCTGCCGGTACAGATCGTCCCTTTCTTCCGCTGTGTATGCGCGCCGGGCTGGACTGGCCCGCGTTGCGAGACCCCTTCCACAGCTCCTGAGGTCCCCGAGGAGCCACGGTGCCCGAGAGCCGCCTGTCAGGCCAAGCGAGGGGACCAGAACTGCGATCGCGAATGCAACAGCCCGGGCTGTGGCTGGGACGGCGGCGACTGCTCGCTGAGCGTGGACGACCCCTGGCGGCAGTGTGAGGCACTGCAGTGCTGGCGCCTCTTCAACAACAGCCGGTGTGACCCCGCCTGCAGCTCTCCAGCCTGCCTCTATGACAACTTCGACTGCTACGCTGGTGGCCGCGAGCGCACCTGCAAGTGAGCCCCCGACTCTGTCCCGCTGTCCACCTATACGCTGCTGCACTGTCTGTCAGTGAGCCACATCTGGCCCAGTTTCCCTGAAAGTCCGTCTTTGGACTGTCTGATGGGGCTGGTCCTTCGTTTCTCACACCTGTGTGTCTCATCTTTGTTTGTATTTTCATATCTTGCCCATTTGCTTCTGCGTGCCTGCAGTTACACAGCCCATCTGTCTATACTTATGACTTGTTCTTCTGTCTTCCTTAAAATTTTAAAAATTAAGCTGGGTATAGTGGCTCACATCTTGGGACTTGGGAAGCAGATGCAGGCATATATGAATTCAAGGCCAGCTTGGTCTATGTACTGAGTTCCAGGCCAGCTAGGGCTACATGGTGAGAGCCTGTCTTAAAACAAAAGCAAAACATTACACTTACCTATTTAGTGTGTGTGCTTGTGGAGGTCAGAGGACCAGCTTGCAGGGATCTGCCCTCTCCTCTCACCCTGTGGGTCCCCGGGGCTGTCTGTATGCCCAGCTGTCTGTACTTTTGCTTGTCCATCCATCTGTCCATCTGCTAGTCTGTTCTCTTGTGCCATCTGTCTGCCCACCTTTGGGTCCCACTTGTTCACCCAGAGGCCTCTAATGGCCATCCTGCCATGCCAGGGATCCTCTGTCTCCCTCTGTGTGCCTTCCGTCTCCTGTTCCCCTGTCTGTCGGGTCTCTTTGCTTGTTCCTCTCTGTCCCATACATTCTGTACCTCTGCATCCTTTTGTGTGCCCCTCTGTTTGTCTGGAGCCCTCTCCTACCTTTGTCTCCTCATGATCTTCCATTCCAACCTTCCCCAGCGCCCCAGTCACCCTGACCTCCTCAGATGTCCTATACCTACTCTTACCTGGGGACACTCTGCTTGCTCCCACTGGCTGAATTGTTCTTCCCTGAAGTTCCGCCCACCTCCTTCAAGCCTTTGCTTAGATGGTGTTATCTATATTGTAAATTACTCCTAGGTGCCCCCAGCACGTCCCTTGCTTCCTAGTATTTAATTCCAAATAGTACCACATGCACATTTATATTTACCATTGATTGTCATCTAATTTAGAATGTTGAACGTTCTCCTCACTTGTCTCCTATGACATCTCTCTCCACCCACAGGGATGCCAGTTCTTCTGAGGCAAGGATTTGTGTGTGGGATCTTGGTATTTAGAGCAGCATGCAGCAGGTGCTCAGTTAATGATTGATGTTGAGCACCCCTAATCCCAAACCCGAAACTCTGAACTGTGTGCTGCATGGGCATGATGCCACAGTGGAAAATCCCATCCTTTACTTCATTGACAGGTTGCAGTCAGAATTCAGGCACAGGCTGAGATGTAGCTCAGTGGCCGAGGACTGCCGAGATGGCATGAGGCCCTTGGTTCAATCCCCAGCATGGAAATAAAACAACCCCCAAACTCAGGCACACTCAGCTACTTTTGGGCTGTGTCCCTTTGTGTTTAGACTCGGGCCTCGTCCCTGAGGCGCCTTACGTAAATCATGTATAGAGGGCTGGGGATGATGCGCAGGCGGTGGAGTGCTTGCCTCGCATGCACAAAGTCCTGGGTTTTGCCTCAAGCGCCACCTAACGTGTGAGTGGCGATGCATGCTTGTGATCCCAGCACTCAGCAGGTGAAGGCAGGACAGTTCATGATCACTCTTAGCTACATTGTTTTTTGTTTTTTCTTTTTTTTAAATAGGGCTAGGGTTTCACTATGTAGCCCTAGTGGGCTTGGAATTGACTATGTAGCCCAGGCTGGCCCCAAACTCACAGAAACACCCCACTGCCTCTGCCGGGAGTACTGGGATTAGAGGTGTATGCCCTCATGTCTGGCTGACATAGGAGTTTGAGGCCAGCCTGAGATACATGAGATCATATCTTAAAACAATATGTATAGAAAGATATTTCATTGCATATATAATATTTAAGCAAATAGGCAAACATTCTAAAACTCAAATTAATTTAAACTCTGAAATAGTTTTAGTCCCAAGTATTTCTAATTACGGACACAGAACCTATGGTTATACAGCCAACAGCTGCGTTTACAGAAAGCCTGACATTTGCAAGGACATTCTAGCCGCCTGTGCAAGCACTGTGCAGTACTACTTTTTGCCACGTGTGTATTTAGGTGGCTGGGGGATCCCTCACAATGTGTTCTCTGCCTCCAGCCCGGTGTATGAGAAGTACTGCGCCGACCACTTTGCAGATGGCCGCTGTGACCAGGGCTGCAACACTGAGGAGTGTGGCTGGGATGGGCTGGACTGCGCCAGCGAGGTCCCGGCCCTTCTGGCCCGAGGGGTTCTGGTCCTCACGGTTCTTCTGCCCCCTGAAGAGCTGCTGCGTTCCAGCGCCGATTTCCTGCAGCGACTCAGCGCTATCCTGCGCACCTCGCTGCGCTTCCGCCTGGATGCGCGGGGCCAGGCCATGGTCTTCCCCTATCACCGGCCGAGCCCTGGCTCTGAATCCCGGGTCCGGCGTGAGCTGGGTCCCGAGGTGATCGGGTGAGTGACTATAGCCCAAGGCTGGGTACAGTGGACAGGGCACCGATGATCCAGACCTTGGGTTTCACGCTTCTTATTTGAGAGCGCTCCCTGGCAATGCATCTTCCACAGGTTTTTCAGTGGGGTTGGATCCCAGCTGAGAGTTGGGTGGGTGGTGTGGTGATGGGGGTGGCTTTCTGAGGTTTTCTAGGATGCTATAGACAGCTGTTGAGTCTTTGGGTCCCTTGGCTCTGTTCCCGCAGCTCTGTAGTGATGCTGGAGATTGACAATCGGCTCTGCCTGCAGTCACCCGAGAATGACCACTGCTTCCCAGATGCCCAGAGCGCTGCTGACTACCTGGGAGCCTTGTCAGCAGTAGAGCGACTTGATTTCCCCTACCCACTACGGGATGTTCGAGGTGAGGTGGGAAGAAGAGCGGGCCATTAGAGCACGTGGCCCCAGAGAGTGGTTCGATCCTAGTGGTTCGGTCTTCTGGCTGAAGCCCTGCCCCGTAGCTAAGCCAGCCCCGTGGGTGAGAGCCTCTCACAGTCGAAGCCCACCTCTAGTTGCTCGCTCCACATCTAAGCATCGCCTATGACGGAAACCCCGCCGGGTTGTTCCTGCTCTGCTCCTTGGCCGAGGGCTCACCCACTGCTTCCTTCTTACAGGAGAGCCGCTGGAGCCTCCGGAGCAGAGCGTGCCCCTGCTGCCGCTGCTGGTGGCCGGGGCCGTCTTTCTGCTGGTCATCTTCATCCTGGGTGTCATGGTGGCCAGGCGCAAGCGTGAACACAGCACCCTCTGGTTCCCTGAGGGTTTCGCACTACACAAGGACATAGCAGCTGGCCACAAGGGCCGGAGGGAGCCCGTGGGACAAGATGCATTGGGCATGAAGTGAGGACCTTGTCTGCTCTCTATCCCTAACTATGGGGCCCTTGCAAGGTCTGGGTCATCCCCACCTTGGTCATATTCCAACCTCTGACCCCCACCTGACTTCTTTAACCTCAGATTCCATCTGGGGCTTCAGTGTTCATCCTCTTGACCAAAGACTCCATGATCCCTGGGGATTGCCCATGATCTCTGACCTCTGTTCTTCTTTTCTATTTCTATCCATTTCCTGACTCATATCCTTCCCTGGCCCCATCCTGAGCTGGGCTCACAGACTTCATTCTGATTCATTCCCTTGTGACTGCTGTCCTTAAGACCTACGTCATCATCTCAACCTGTCCCTGACTAGGAGGACTGTGTCCTTGATGATCCCTGAATCCCCTCTGGTTTCAACCCACCTGTACCTTTAACCTCACCCCAGACTCCTGTTTCCACCCAATCCAGTGTTCATTTCCCTGTGGTCCTTGATCCCAAGCATCCAATTTGACTTATCCCTCAATACCTACAACTGTATCCTGATTTTAACCTCCCCTAGGATTCCATGACTCCTCAGCATGACATTTTCTTTTTTTTTTTTTTTTTTGGTTTTTTGAGACAGGGTTTCCCTGTGTAGCTTTGCGCCTTTCCTGGAGCTCACTTGGTAGCCCAGGCTGGCCTCGAACTCACAGAGATCCGCCTGGCTCTGCCTCCCGAGTGCTGGGATTAAAGGCGTGCGCCACCACGCCCGGCCAGCATGACATTTTCAATCTTGGCTACCCCTCCATTAGCCATGAATAACTCCTCTTCCATGAGCTTTGACACTATCGTCTAGATCCCTCATTTTCCTTATCTATCCCTGTTCCATTGTGTGTACCACTCCTGACACCTTGAGATTCTGGCTGCCTGGGGCTTGAGGGGTGGCTCAGGACTTTAAGGGATTGCTGAGCAGGAGTGCCGGCTGGAGTCTGGATCCTTAGAACCCATATAAATGTCATAAGTTCCCTAAATGCTTGGTGGGCATGGCAGCCGTAGGGCAGGCTTTCTCTGGGGCCACCAACCAGCTCCCAGATCATGACACGGAGACTTGTTAGTAGTTATGAATGCTCGGCCTTGTCTTAGATCTTGTTTTAACCTGTTTCTCTTCATCTACATTTTTTCTCGGGGCTTTCTACCTTTCTTTCATTCTGTATGTTCTACTTTCCTGCTTCCTCGTGTCTGGTGGGCTGGCAGCTGCCTGGCTTCTGGCTCCAGGCATGTACCTCTCTTTCTTCCTCATTCTCTCTTCTCGTCTCTCCCTCTATGTATTCCCTCTGTCCACCAGGCCTGCTTATCCCTCTACTGCTATTGGCCATTCAGCTTTTTATTAGACCAATCAGGTGCCTTAGGCAGGCAAGGTGAAGCAGCAACACACCTTTACATAATTAAACAAATGCAGCATAAACAAATGTAACACACCTTTATATAGTTAAAGTCCATGACATAAACAAATGTAACACCTTTATGTAGTTAAAGTAATAGTCCACAACATGGCAGCCTGCCTTGGAAGGCGGAGTCCTGATTCCTAGAGCAAGCTAACTAGCTCATATCCATGAGCTCTTGGTTTGATTGAGAAACCCTGCCTCAATGACCAAGACTGAAGAGAGATTGAAGGTGATTCCTATTTATCAACTTCATATCTGCACACCTACATGCACACTCGTGTGCCCAAAACATGCATGTGCACACACAGCCATACACAAATGGGGAAAAAAAAAGGTTGATTGCCATCTGACATGATTCCTGTAACTTCACCTCTATCCTTCCATCCCTCTTTGGAACCTGTCAACAACCCAAGACCCCGCCTCAATTCCTGACCCACGACTTGCCTCTATGACCTCTGCCTGAATTGAACCCTACATCCTCCTTCCAGGCCAGATGTCTCCAGTGCACTTTTTTAAGTTTTTTTCTTCCTGTTTTCCCCAAGGAACATGGCCAAAAGCGAGAGTCTGATGGGGGAGATGGCCACTGACTGGATGGACTCAGAGTGCCCAGAGGCCAAGAGACTGAAGGTATTAGCTGCTGCTTCTCTCTTTCCCTCCGGGCCCCAGGTCATGACACCCTGGTCAGCTGGAGAGCCTGGGGAAGTCTCTGTTCTCTCCATTGCCCAGATCCAGACAATTGCTACATCTGTGTGACCTCATTTTCTTCTTAATGTGGCTCTGCTGCCTTGTTAGGAGGGAAGGAGATTTGCCACTGGTTACCCGGGTTACCCCTTCTCCGTCTGGTTCTTCCTCACACAAGCTCCTGCTCCCAGGCTATTCTATAGCAGTGGTTTTCAACCTGTAGGTTACGACCCCTTGGGGGGAGGGAGGTGTCAAACAACCCTTTCACAGAGGTCGCATATCAGATATCCTTCATATCAGATATCTACATTATGATTCATAACAGTAGCAAAATTACAGTTATGAAGTAGCAATGAAGAGTTTTATGGCTGGGGGTCACCACAACATGAGGGACCGTATTAAAGGGTCACAGCATTAGGAAGGTTGAGACCACTGCCTTAGAGGGAGCACTCTGGCTCACAGAGTGACTGCTTTTTCTGTTCTTTGTCCAGCATGTCCAGGCTGAAAGTGTCCCCAGCTGGTCTTGGACTCCATTTATCTCTAGGAACCCTACCCATTTGGCTGGTCTCTCCATTTTCAGATGGTTCAGTCGGCAAAGTGCTGAGGTCCTGAGCTTGATTCCCAGAACCCACATGGGAAAACAGAAACAAAACACAACCCAGGCGCTATGTGGTACACTTGTAAACCCAGTGCTGGTGAGGTGGAGCCAGCAGACTCCTGGCTAGTTAGTTAGCTTAGCCCTCCTTGGCAAGACCCTGGTCAGTGAGAACCTGTCTCATGAGAGAAGATGGACGGTCCCTGAGCAGTGACATCCGAGCTGGTTCTCTGGCTTCCATACTCATGGGCACACACATACACATGCGCATACACACACACACACACACACACACACACACACACACACACACACACACACGCTACCCGAGGGCTGGGCAATGTATAATAAAGGAAACAATCCTCCTGCCTCAGCTCCAATAGCTGGGATTACAGGCATGTGCCACAGCATCTAGCCTCCACATTTCTTTTACTAGGGATCTGTAGTTCATAGAATATGAGAACTGCATTTAATTTTTAAAACTCCAAATATTTTGCTCTTCTTATTTATTTATGTTTATTTTTAAAAAAATTGGAGACTGAAATGTTAGGCAGAGGAAAAGGGGGAAGAAGGATTGTAGGAGCCAGAAGGGTCAATACATCACAAGAAAACACACAGAATCAACTAACCTGGGCTCATGGGAGCTCAGAGACACTGAACTGATAACCAGGGAGTCTGCATGGGACTGACCCAGGCCCTCTGCATACATGTGACAGCTGTGTAGCTTGGTGTTCTTGTGGGACTCCTAACAGTGGGAGTGGGGGCTGTCTCTGACTCTTGCTGGCTTTTGGGACCCTTTCCTCATACTGGGTTGCCTTGTCCAGCCTTCAACTTGATATGCCGTGTTTGGTTGATATCCATGGGAGGCGTGACCTCTGAATGGAAATGGAGGAGTGGATGTTGGGGTGGGGACTGGAAAGAGAGGAAGGAGGGGAAACAGCAGTTGAGTTGTAAAATAGATAAATAAAAAAATACAAAACAGGGGTTGGAGATTTAGCTCAGTGGTAGAGCACTTGCCTAGCAAGCACAGGGCCGTGGGTTCGGTCCTCAGCTCTGGAAAAAAAAAAATACAAAACAAACAAACAAAAAATTGGAGGCTGGAGAGATGGCTCAACAATTGAGTGCTGGCTGCCCTTCCAGGGGATCTGTGTTTGAGTCCCAGCACCCACAGAGTGGCTTAGAGTCTGTGACTCCAGTTCCAGAAGACGGGACCTGATGCCTGCTGGATTCCACGGGCACCAGGCATGCATGCAGTACAAAGACATACAGGCACAACACCCATGCACATAATTTAAAACACCTTTTTAAAAACAAACAAACAAACAAACAAACACATTTTATTTATTTCATGTATGTGTTGGATACACATACCACAGTGTTGTGTGGAGATCAGAGGACGACTTGGAAGAATCAGTTTTCTCCTAACCCAAGTGCGTCCCCTGGGTCCAAATCAGGTCATCAGGCTTAGCAGTAAGTGTGCTTACCTGCAGAGCCATCTTGCTGGCCTAGGATTGACTATATAGACCAGGCTAGCCTCAGACTCAGAGGTCCACCTGCCTCTGCCTCCCAAGTGCTGGTGGTATTAAGGGTGTGGCTAGCATCCTATTTTTTTTTTTTTTTTTTGAGAGTCTTAATATTTAGGCCAGACTGGCTGTGAACTATTTGTCCTCCTGACTCTGCTTCATGAGTGCTAGATTACAGGTGTGCCACCGTGACAGCTTTATTTTGATAATTAAAAAAATTTACATTGCCAGGTGGTGGCACACGCCTTTAATTGCACTCGGGAGGCAGAGGCAGGCGGATCTCTGTGAGTTTGAGACCAGCCTGGTCTACAGAGGGAGTTCCAGGACAGACAGGGCCACACAGAGAAACCCTGTCTCAAACAAACAAAAAACAAAAACAAACAAAAAAACCATTTGTTTATTATTTACTTTGTGTGTGTGTGTGTGTGTGTGTGTGTGTGTGTGTGTGTGTGTGTTGGGCATGTGCACCAAATCATGTGTGTGGAGGTCAGAGGACAACTTGTGGGAGTCATTTCTCTCTGTCCACTGTGGATTCCAGGGATCAAACTTGGGCCATCAGGCTTGGTGGCAAGTTATCTCTTATTTTGATAATTTAATTAAAAATGTTGTGTTCTTTTTCTTTTTTAAATATTTATTTTTGTGTATGTGTGCACATGCTTGCATGTGTGGGCACATGTGTGCCAAGGCAGTGTGTGGAGAGCCATGTCTAATCTACAAGTACGTCTACCAGCTGAGCCCTCTTCCCACTATTCGATGGTCCCCTTGACCTGGATACAGCTTCATCAGTGACACCATGGGACTCCCCACCCCTCTCTGGTCCTGCCTGTCCCACCCCGAATGGGAGATCAGAGCCTGCATCTGTGTCCCTCCAGGTAGAAGAGCCAAGCATGGGGGCTGAGGAGCCTGTGGATTGTCGCCAATGGACCCAACACCACCTGGTTGCCGCTGATATCCGTGTGGCACCGGCCATGGCACTGACTCCCCCCCAGGGTGACGCAGATGCTGATGGCATGGATGTCAACGTTCGTGGCCCCGGTGAGTGCCCCTCCCCAAAGACTTCTCCTTGGTCCTATTGATAGATCACACATGGGACTGTATTCTGGGAGTGCCCGGGCTTCTGTGCCTGGTGCGGGTGTTAAGCCAGACTTTAGGTTGTAAGTGATAAGGGCCCAATGCAAAGCAGTTTAAGTAAAACAGCATACACTGGCATGTAGCTGGAAACTGAAGATAACTGGATCCTGAACTTTTCTTCATGAGGCTGAGATTTCCTTCTGTTTTCTCTTTTCTTTTTTTCTGAGATAGCCCTGGCTGGTCCTGGAACTCACTCTGTAGACCAGGCTGGCCTCGAACTCACAGAAATCCTCCTGCTCCTGTCTCCTGAGTGCTGGGATTAAGGCAGAGCCGCCACTGCTAGGCTTTTTTTTGAGACAGTGTTTGGGCTGGCCTGGAATTCATTCTGTAGATGAGGATGTGGACTCACAGAGCCTGCCTCTGCCTCCCAAGTGCTGGAATTACTTGTGTGTGCCACCACACCCAGCTGGGGTTTATTTAAAAACGACACCTATTTGTGTGTATTAGTGCAAGAGGACGTCAGAGGACAGCTTGCTGGAACTGGTTATCTCCTGCCACAGTCAGATCGAATTCAGGCTGTCCAGTTTACCCACCAAGCCCTTGGATCCTGGATATTTGATTTACTTTTCGCACTTAGCTCCAGCTGAACAGCTTGTCGGGAAAGTCTCAGAATGCGTTCTGACTGGGCAGACTAGAACCATGTACTCATCCACGGGCCAGTCAGTGTGGCTAGGGGACAGATAAGATGCAAATAAACCAGTCCCCGTCTGGTCTAAGTAGGACTTGCTACTAGGGATGCATGAAAAGAAAAACCAGGGAAGGAATAGTACCCCTTCCTTTTATTCTTAACGCTCTGCTTCCTGGAATCCCTTTCATGATAAATCACGTGATTTTTGTTGGGGTGGCTTTGCAGTTGGGGAGAATTTACCTGTCTTACGGTGCAGTGTGCCCCAGTTGCGTCTACTACAGTGCCCCTGGCATTGTCCCTCAGGAAGACCCCTATGCCTGTGACACCCTCCTGGTCCCCGCAGATGGCTTCACACCACTTATGCTGGCCTCCTTCTGCGGGGGAGCCCTGGAGCCGATGCCGGCTGAGGAGGATGAGGCGGATGACACATCAGCCAGCATCATATCAGACCTGATCTGCCAGGGGGCCCAGCTCGGAGCGCGAACTGACCGCACTGGCGAGACCGCCCTGCATTTGGCTGCCCGCTATGCCCGCGCGGATGCAGCCAAGCGGCTGCTGGACGCTGGCGCGGACACCAACGCCCAGGACCATTCGGGCCGCACACCTCTGCACACAGCGGTGACAGCCGATGCCCAGGGTGTTTTCCAGGTGAGACAGGCCTGTCTCTTCAGACTTCGGAGCTGCTGTGTGGGCGTCAGATCCACCTGGATTTGAGCTCTGGCCTGTCTTGCAAAGCTTGTTTTTGCCATTTGGATCATACTGCCTATCAAGAATAGGTAGTGCCTGACCTAGATTTTTTTTTTTTTAACTATCTTTAAAATTACATGCGTGTATACACGCATGTGCCACAGTATAAGTGTGGAGGTCAGAGGATAACTTTTAAGGACTGGTTCTCAGGAGCTGGAGAGATGGCTCAGTGGTTAAGGGCACTTACTGCTGCTCTTCAGAAGACCTGAGTTTGGTTCCCAGTATCCACATCTGGTGGCTCACAACCACCTGTGACTCCAGCTCCAGGGGATCTGACACCCTCTTCTGGCCTCCTCAGATCCTACGTGCATGCACGTGCACACACACACACACACACACACACACACACACACACATACAGGCACACACACACACAGGTACACACACACACACACACACACACACACACACACACACACACACACACACACACGCACACACACACACACAGGCTTGGCAGCAAGCAGTCACCTGCTGAGCCACCTCCCTGGCCTCTGACTTAGATTTTTCTACCTTGAGCATGCTTCTCCACTTTCAGACATACATTGATGTTCAGCACTTTTTTTTTTTTTTGGACAGTCTTGTGTATGGCTCAGGCTAGTACTGAACATATAATCCTCATGCATCTGCACCCCCAGGTGGTGGGATTACACATTACCATGCCACAATGCACTGTATAAATGTTAAACCCATGGTGTTTGCCTGGATATAGTGACACATGCTTTTAATCCCTGCACCTAAGAGGCAGAGGCAGATGAATCTCTGTGAGTTCAAGGCCAGCCTGGTCTACAAAGTGAGTTCCAGGACAGCCAGGGCTACCCAGTGAGACCCTGTCTTAGAGACAGAAACAGAGATTCATTTTTTTCTTAATTGTAGCATATAAAGTGCTGAGTTTTATTATGGTGTTACCTTTTATTAGCACTTTTGAGTTTTTTTGTGAGTGCTGGTGTGTGTGTGTGTGTGTGTGTGTGTGTGTGTGTGTGTGTGTGTTTTACTTTGTGTGTGATTTGTTTGTGTGGCATATGTGCACCTGTGTGTGCCCATGCTTGTTGTATAGATTGCAGAAGCCAAAGGAGGCTGTTAGATGTCTTTTGTTTTTTGTTTTCCTTCCTTCTTTGTTTTGAGACAGGGCTTCTCTGTGTAGCTCTGGCTGTCCTGGAACTCACTCTGTAGCCCTGGCTTGTCCTGGAACTCACTCTATAGACCAGGCTGGCCTCGAGCTCACAGAGATCCTTCTGCCTCTGCCTCCAAGTGCTGGGATTAAAGGCGTGCGCCGCCACCGCCCAGCTTGCTGCTGGATATCTTGCTCTATTGTTTTCTATCTTTTGAGACAGAATCCGTCACTGAACCTGGAGCTAGGCTGGTAGCCAGCAAGCTCTCTTGGTCCTGCTGCCTTGTCCCATACAGCCTGGGGGTTTACATACATTGCAAAATTGGGCTTCTGGATTACATGGATCCAAAATCAGGTGCATGTCCACTGAGCCATCTCCCTAGCCTCCTACATACTATTATTTAAATCATTTTTCCATTGAGGTTATTTTCGATTTAAATGGGATTAGCAGAAATATCACCCTATTGTAAGTCTGGAAGTACCTGTAACTCATGGGTTCCAAGGCTGTGGGGTTTGGCACTCGCAAGGTGCAAGGTGCTATACATTCCTCTGCTCCTGCCCGATGTCCTGCCACGGCCTTTTTTTTTTTTTTTAAAAGATTCTCATCAGGAACCGCTCCACTGACCTGGATGCCCGCATGGCAGATGGCTCTACGGCACTGATCTTGGCGGCCCGCCTGGCGGTGGAGGGCATGGTGGAAGAGCTCATTGCCAGCCACGCCGATGTCAATGCTGTGGATGAGCTGGGTAAGTGCTGAGGAAGGGCTGGGGGGGGCCTCCGGTGCTGCTGTCCTCTTAGCATGAACTCGCGCCCATGCTGACACCAAGCATCTGCCCAGCTGTGCACGCCAGGGCTCCCACACGGATGGAACAGGACCCGTAGGGTGCCTCTAGTTCAGAAGAAAATGTAGGTTCCTCAGGATGTACTTTTCTCCTCCCCTCCCCTCCCTTCTCTGCCCCTTGACTCCTTCCATTAAATTCCATTCATTTATACAGTGCACTGTGGTGACGCCCCCTCCGCTTTCACCCCCACACAGTCCACCTCTGCTTTCATTGTGGTCCTCTTCTCCCCCTCCTCCTGTTCGTCTTTCTAGAGTCCAAATATTCAGTAAAACCTGAAGTACTTGTCTTTGAGTCCGAGTTATTCCACTTACCGTGATGGTCTCCTGTTCTATCAATTTTCTTGAAGATTGTATAATCTGACCCCCCTATCCCCTTTTGAGACAGGGTCTCATGTAACCTAGGCTTGCTTCCAACTCACTGTGTAGCCAAAGATCTTGAAATCCTGATCCCCCTGCCTCTCTCTCCCAAGTCAGGCATTTGACACCACACCCAGTTCATTTATTTCCCTTCTTTGTTTGTTTGGAGTAGTGCTCTGTTGCACACAGTGTTGATGGGTAGCTGGGCTGAGGCCATAATGTGGCTGCTGTGGATAGTGCTGTGGATGCCACAGTTGACATGGGTGTGCAGGTGTCTCCGTTGTATGCTGACTCAGATTCCTTCAGGTATAGATGCAGGAGCCCAGGAGTGCCACAGCTGGACCACAGGGTAGTCCTACACTTAGGTGTTTGGGGACCCTCTGTGGTATTCTCTGTAGTGACTGTGCTAATTACGTTCCCATCAATAGTGCATGAGGATCCCTTTCTCTAGCTTTTGTATTCGTCCCCCCCCTCTCCCTTTCTTTCTTTTCTTTTCTTTTCTTTTCTTTTTTTTTTTTTTTTTGAGACAGTGTTTCTCTGTGTAGTTTTGGTGCCTGTCCTAGAACTCACTCTGTAGACCAGGCTGGCCTCAAACTCACAGAGATCCACCTGCCTCTGCCTCCGGAGTGCTGCGATTAAAGGCGTGCGCCACCACACCCGGCTGTTAAGTTCTTTTTATATTCTGACTACAGATCCCTTGTTAGATGAATAGCAGGCAAAGACTTTTTCCCATTCTTTGAGGAAGACACGTCATCATCAGCTGTTTTTTTTTTTTTTTTTTTTTTTTTTTGTCATACTGGGGATGGAAGATGATGCTTTGCTCACACTAGGCAAATGCTCTGATGGTTGGGTAGCACCCCAGCCTGGCTGCTTTGCTGGGAAAATTGGATTATACTGCCACCTGCTGGACAGCTGTCATAAACTAGCAAATCCGGGCATCTGTAAGTGAGGGCAGCTGACTGGTCTTGGGTATGACATGAGCAGAGTCACAGCAAGCTGTCCTTATGTCCAAAGGGTCTCACCCAGCTGTAGACACACTCAGACACTTACAGACATCCTGTGGAGTACCTTTAGGTTCTCAACTTCATCCTCACTGACATCTGTGGTTGGATCATTCCTGGTTTGTGTGTTGGAGGAGGGTTGAGGCTGTGTGCTACAGCATGGGGATGGCATCCCTCTTCTAATGTTACTGTGTAAGTTGGGCATCTTTCCTTGGTTCCTTGTTCCATCGATAGACGGAATTAGAAATGGACTCAGAAGAAAGCTCTAACACAGTCTAACGGAATAGAGAGATGGAGAAGAGGAAGAGAAATTCATGTCTTTTGAGATGGTAGCTGGGAAGCAGCAGCCTGGTGGAAGCTGGGGGAGGGGTGAGCTTCAGAGGACAAGTGAGAGGGTTCAGAGAATCAGGGAGTCGTGTCCAGGCTTTGCTCAGAATCCAAAAGAAAATAGAGGTGGGGTGGTGGCGCACGCCTTTGATCCCAGCACTCGGGAGACAGAGCCAGGCGGATCTCTGTGATTTCGAGGACAGCCTGGTCTACAGAGTGAGTTCCAGGACAGCCAGGGCTACACAGAGAAACCCTGTCTCAAAAAAACAAAACAAAACAAAACAAAACAAAACAACCAAAACAAACAAATAAACAACAAAATAGAAAAGAAGGAAAAGGGGCCTTAGTGGTTCAAGCACTTGCCATGCAAGTGTGAAGGCCTGGGTTCGGATCTCCAGAGACCTGTGTGAACGCTAAGTGGGTGTGGTGGCCACATGTGTGTGATTCCAGAGACAGGGAGCCTTAGAGCAAGCTGGCTGACAAGATTAGCCATATCAGTGAGTTCAGGGTTTGACTGAGAGACACTACCTCAATGAATATGCTGGAAGATCTAGCCTCCACATGCACACACACACACCACACACAAAACCGTGCATACATGGCCAAAGCATAAAATGTGGCAGGCTGCATCGTGGAGGCCCCGAAGTGCCACCTGGTGGAAATCTTGCAGGCAGCTGCATTGAGAGAGGGGCTCTTAGGAAGGAGAAGTACTTTATGTCATTACAGGGATTCAAGTCCTGTCCTTAGCATGTCTTCAGGTGACTCAGACTTCCTGGAGGATCAAAGGTGGACTCCTGGACAGGTCATTGATGGGCCCCACTGGGCTATTTTTAAAAAATATTACTTGTTTTTATTTTATGTATTTTGCCTGCATGCTTGTCTGTGTACCACATGCATGCAGTGCCCACACAGGCCAGAAGAGGGTGTGGGATCCTCTGGAACTGGAGTTACAGGCAGTTGTAAACTGTCATGTGGGTGCTGTAACTGAACCTGGATTTTCTGGAAGAGTAGCCAGCGCTCTTAACCACTGAACTATTTCCCCAGCTCCTGGAATTAAAGTTTTTTTTTTTTTTTTTTTGGAGACAGGGCTTCTCTGTGTAGCTTTGGAGCCTGTCCTGGAAATCGATCTGTTGCCTCGAACTCACAAAAATCCACCTGCCTCTGCCTCCCAAGCACTGGGATTAAAGGCGTGTGCCACCACCGCCCGACCTTTTTTTTTTTTTTTTTTTTTTTTAATTAAATGTGCATTGGCATTTTGCCATGTGTGTCTGGTCCTCTGGAACTGGAGTTAGACAGTTGTGAGCTGCCATGTGGGTGCTGGGACTTGAACTCGGGTCCTCTGGAAGAGCAGGCATTGCCATTTCTCAGCTGCCAGACCTAGTTACTGTGGAGTACTGCAGCAGTCAAGGGGTCGAGCTGGCCCTGAAGGATGTGTGAGCTGGTGAGACAGAGAGGTTAACTGATGCATCGAAGGCGTCAGTTCAGCTATTTCAGTTCTGAGTCCTGAAAACGATGCCCAGAGTGGCAAGAAGAGGGATGACCTGGATGGTTCATGGCTTATTATTCCCCTTTTAGAGATCACCTGAACTGCTTTTAGGGACTTGGGGTGTGACTCGGTAACTGCTTCCAGGCTGACAGAGTGTGGCGAGGGGAGCAGCAGTTAGTTATAGAGTGCCTCAGAAGAGGGTCCATCCAAGGGACCGTGGTACAACTTTACAGCTGGCAAAGATCCAGAACGGCAGTCAAAGGGTGATGACTGCAGCTCTGTGGAGAGTAAAATCACACGAGGAAGACTTACATCGAGGTTAGCGTGAGTTGAGTGCAGTTGTACAAGGTAACTGTAAGGAGCTGTCTCTTGATATCCGACTCCTGTAGCTCAGGGCTGGCTGCTAGAACTTTCTCAGAGGGTTGGAAGAAATACTTGGTCTAGTCCAGTTTGGCTGCCGCTGGCCACTTGTGGCTGTTGGGCACTTGAAATGTGGCTTGGACAAATAAAGAGCTCAGTTTTCTTTTAGTTCACTGAACGTTTAAAATATTGGACTAGGGATATACCTCAGTTGGCGGAGTACCCTGCCTAAGGCACAAAGTTCCAGGTTCAATCCCTACCACCATATAGAGTTAGGTATGATAATCCTAGGCAAGCCTGTAGTCCCAGTGCTTAAGACCTATCTGGAGTCAGGAGGATCAGAAGTTTAAGGTTGTCTTTGGCTACATAGTTACAGGCCAGCCTAGGATACTTGAGATCTTGTCTTCAACAACAACAAGAAAATAGGGGATATCTCAGCAGTTAAAAGCATGCACTGTTCTTGGGGAGGACCTGCGATAAGTTCCGACCACCCAAGCTGGCGACCCACAACCACCTGTAACTCTAGCTCCAGGGGATCTGATGCCCACTTCTGGACTCTGCGGGCACCTGCACTCATCATGCGCTTCCCCCATGCAAACGCGTATATACACATAATTTAAAAGATAAAAAGTAAATAAATCTTACAAAAACAAAGAACAAACAACTCACTCAGAACAGGCAATATAGAGTGTAAAGACAGCATATCAACAGTTGCCTAGGGCTTGGGATGTGAGGGGATTGACCAATGATGGCTAGTGAAAGTGACAAAAATACTGTAAAAATTGATTAACTGTGTAGAACAAATATATATATATATATATATGTATATATATGTATATATATAATTTAAACAAGAAAAGATATTAAGAATAAAATTTTTGAGACATAGTCCTAGTTAGTGTTAACTGTCTACTTGACATAGCCTAGAGTCATCTGAGAAGTGAGCCTGGATTGAGGGATTGCCCATTCCGTGTGAGACTGTCTTGATCGGTGCAGGAGGGCTCAGCCCACTGCGGGCAGCACTATCCCCTGAGCAGGTAATCCTGAACTATATAAGAAAGTTACCTGAGGATGAACCTGCGAGTGAGCCAGCCAGCAAGCACGATCCCACAGTTGCGGTTGTATTTGGCTGTGGGGTGAGTTCCTTAGCTGGAGGAAATGCTGTGGAGAATAGCAGGCAGGCCTGACTTCAAGTCCCTGTGTTGCTTCACTCAGTGATGGGCTGTGGGCTGAGAGTGTGTCCTGGCTTATTCGGAGTGTCAGCTTGACACGGAGTCATCAGAAAGGAAGGAGCCTCAGTTGAGGAAATGCCTCCATGAGATCTAGTTCTATGGCATTTTCTTAATTAGCAATTAATGGGGAAGGCCCCGTCCATGGTGGGTGGTGCCATCCCTGGGCTGGTTGGTGGTCCTGGGTTCTCTAAGAAAGCAGGCTGAGCAGGCCATGGGGAGCAGCACTTCTCCATGGCCTCTGCATCAGCTCCTGCCTCCAGGTTCCTGCCCTGTGTGAGTTCTTGTCCTGACTTCCTTCAGTAAAGAACAGCGGTATGGAAGTATAAGCCAAATAAATCCTTTTCTCCCCAACTTCCTTTAGTCACGGCATTTCCTGGCAGCAATAGAAGCCCTAAGACAGAGTGTTAGCCACATAGATTCCCCAGTGCTGGGATGGCAGGCGTGTGCCACCACACCTGGTTAACACGGTGCCAGGGATCCGATGCCCTCTTCTGGCCTCTGTGGACGCCAGGCACACAGATGGTGCAAAGATATACCATGCAAGTAAAACAGCCCTACACGTAGCATTAAAACTAAAACAAAACCCCTCCACTTCCCACAATAGAACAGCAGATGTTTTTAGCTCCCGAGCCATCTCTCCAGCCGCTAGCCTGCATGTCTTTGATGGTATCCTTGGAAGAATGAGAGTTTCAGTTTTGGCGATGTGTTGTTTATTTTGTTGTTCTTGTTGAAATTCCCTCTAATGTGGGTTTGGGGCTGGAACTCAGGTCGTCAGGTGTATGCAGTAGACACCTTTGCCCGCTGAGCCATCCTGCTGGCCCTTGTTTGTTTTAAAATCAGTTTCACACGCACACACGTGCAGGGCGCCCCTTGGAAGGAGGCGTTCTGTAGATCTGCACCTACTCGGATCTCCACAAGAGCTCAGACACTAGGGTGTGCCTGGAACTGTCCTGCCCGCTGCCAGGTCGTTTTCTAGACTCTTCTGCCTGTCCTGTGTGGGGACCCGGCATGAGCCTGACTGCTGCCGTTTGTCTCCCTGCAGGGAAATCAGCCCTACACTGGGCTGCAGCCGTGAACAACGTGGAGGCCACCTTGGCTCTGCTGAAAAATGGAGCCAACAAGGACATGCAGGACAGCAAGGTGAGCCCTTGGGAGCCGGTACTGCCACAGCCCCCTGCACGTGACACGCAGGGCGGGAATAAGCCTTTAGGGGGCATCCATCTTGCCTACAGTCAGCTTTCGGGAGTGGGAGTCAGGCCTAAAGGCTCCGATAGCAGATCAAAGGAGGACATTTGTGGTAGTCACTGTGTGACATGGAGCAAGTTGCTAAACATCTCTGAAACTTAGTGTCCTCCTGTGGATTAGGGAAGCAGCAACATCCACTTGACGGCACTTGCTGAGCTTCAGCAAGCGGACTGAGCAGATCCTCAGGGAAGTGTTAGGCTGACTGTCAAAAACCTCGTCAAAGGACCAGTCCCTAATCTCTTTTATGTGTTACATTTAGTTACTGTATGTTTGTGTGCGCTTGCTACAGCAAGCCTGTGGAGGTCAGAGGTCAACTGTGGGAGTCAGTTCTCACCTTCCACTATTTAGATCGTGTTGTTTGAACTTAGGTCACCAGGCACATTTACCTGCAGAGCCATCTTACTGGCCCTTACTTTTTAAAACATGAAATATATATATTGAGAGAGAGAGAGAGAGAGGACACTCCAGGCTGGCCTTGAACTCACAATTCTCATGTTTCTGCTGCCTAAAATGCTGGCATATACTGTCGTGCTTGGCTATTTTTTTTTTCAATGATGTATTTTATTTTTTATTTAGAGTGTGTGTGTGTGTGTGTGTGTGTGTGTGTGTAGTTATGTGGACATGAGTTGCGGGTTCCCTTGAGGCCATAAGAGCGTGTGGAATCCCCCTGGAGCTGGAGTTGCAGCCAGGTGCGATCTTCCCGGGTGGGTACCAAGGACGAGGACGGAACTGAAGTGACTAGGCTTGGTGACAAGTGCTTCCACCCACTCTGCCGCCTCGCCACCATTCTTTACTCTGTTTCCTTTTCCTTTTGAGACCAGGTCTTACTAGTTACTTTAGCAGAAGGTGACCTCAAACTCTTGGTGAGTCTTCTGCCTCGGCCTCCCAAGTGCTGGGATTACAGGCATGAGTTGCCACACCTGGTTTTGGGTTTTCCTTTCATTTTTACTTTTTTTTTTTTTTTGAAGACAAGGTCTCATTGTGTAGATCAGGCTAGCCTGGAACTCACTGAGATCCACCTGCCTTCGCTCCTGAGTGCTAGGAATGAAGGTGTGCATCTCCATGAAAGCCCTGACCCCTGGCTTTTTAGTCTTTTACAAATCATTGCATCAACGTGTAATTTATCTTGATGACTGGAGATTTTGATGCCCCTTTAAATTTTGTGCCTAAGGTAAGTCCTGTCCAGATGCTCCTGCAGCAGGGTCATGGCTGAGGGGAGAGGGCTTGTTCCTTCAGCAGAGCTGGGATCCGAACCCAGATCCATCCATCTTCAGGCTTTCAACTTGTACTTCTCAGGATGCCCTAGGGATTAGAGACCCGGGTGTTGGACAGAGAGTGACTGACATCTGTGGGTTCTGCCCCTTCTTTTTACCTCAGGAGGAGACTCCACTGTTCTTGGCTGCTCGTGAGGGCAGCTTTGAGGCTGCCAAGCTGCTGCTGGACCATTTTGCCAACCGGGAGATCACAGATCACCTGGACAGGCTGCCCCGGGATGTGGCCCAGGAGCGGCTGCATCAGGACATTGTGCGGTTGCTGGACCAGCCCAGTGGCCCCCGCAGTCCCCCCGGCCCCCATGGCTTGGGGCCCCTGCTCTGCCCTCCAGGGGCCTTCCTTCCTGGGCTCAAGGCAGTGCAGTCTGGGACCAAGAAGAGCAGGAGGCAGCCTGGCAAGACGGGGCTGGGGCCACAGGGAACCCGGGGTCGGGGCAAGAAGCTGACACTGGCCTGCCCGGGCCCCCTGGCAGACAGCTCTGTCACACTGTCTCCTGTGGACTCGCTGGACTCCCCAAGGCCTTTCGGTGGGCCCCCTGCTTCCCCTGGAGGCTTCCCCCTGGAGGGTCCCTATGCCACCACGGCTACTGCGGTGTCCTTGGCACAGCTTGGTGCAAGTCGGGCGGGCCCTTTGGGGCGCCAGCCTCCCGGGGGCTGCGTGCTCAGCCTGGGTCTCCTCAACCCTGTGGCTGTCCCCCTCGACTGGGCCCGGCTGCCTCCACCTGCCCCACCAGGAACCTCATTCCTGTTGCCCTTGGCTCCGGGACCCCAGCTACTCAACTCGGGAACCCCAGTTTCTCCCCAGGAGCGGCCGCCACCCTACCTGGCTGCCCCAGGACACGGAGAGGAATACCCTGCAGCGGGGACCCGCAGCAGCCCCACAAAAGCCCGCTTCCTGCGGGTTCCCAGCGAGCATCCTTATTTGACCCCATCTCCCGAGTCCCCAGAGCACTGGGCCAGCCCATCCCCTCCCTCCCTCTCAGACTGGTCCGACTCTACGCCTAGCCCAGCGACTACGGCTGGTGCCACAGCGGCTGGAGCACTACCTGCTCAGCCACACCCCATATCTGTTCCCTCCCTCCCTCAGGCCCAGACACAGCTGGGGCCCCAGCCAGAAGTCCCCCCTAAGAGGCAAGTGATGGCCTAAGTTCTTGGATCTTTGCGGGGGCGGGGGGCGGTGTTGAAGTGACACCCCTCCCTGGCTTCTCTCTCTCTCCCTTTTAATTTTATTTTCATCCCTTTCTCTGTACCAGCCTTCCTGCACCTCTCTGTCTTATAGTGTGACCAAGCTGGTCACCAGCCCAGACCCCCAGTCTTCCTTTATTTATAATGGGTAGGGGCTGACTTCCCACCATCTCGGCCCTTTAAGGTAAGGGGTCTGGGACTTAACCCCTCACCCTGCCTCCATTCCCTGTCCTCCTTTTTTTTTTTTTTTTGCCTCTTCTTGCTCCTCATTTTCTCACACTGGCATGAGTGAGTTATTTTTTTCTTTTTTACATTTTGTATAGAGACAAATTCATTTAAACAAACTTATTATTATTATTATTTTTTACAAAATATATATATGGAGATGCTCCCTCCCCCCGCTGCAAATCCCTCCAGCGCCCCTGTGGGGCTGAGTCTGTGGGCCCATTCGGCCAATCCGGACTCTGTGTACCGAGTACACAGACAAGACTAGGGTCCCGTGTACTGAGTATGCGGCCCTGGTATGTACCAAGTAGCCAGCCTTGGGCACACCCTCCCCTGGGGTCAGGGGACACTTGGGAGCCTCCTTCCTCTCCCTATCCTCCTTCCTCACTTCACTGCATTCCAGATAAAACTTGTAGACTCACTGGGAAAGGGGTCTTTCCCACCAAAGCCCCCACTAGGGCCCCCCCTCCCAGAGCCTGGCTCACCTTTTAGGGCGGGGGGGGCGGGGTCAGGGGAGATGTATTTCGTATGCATTCCACTTCTAATTGTAAATACAGGGCTGAAGGTGGGGATGCGGTACCTGAGGGAGTGACACCCCCTCTTCCTGGTATCCCCTTGGCTCAGCCTCACTGCCTAATAGAAATGTTTTTAGGCTATTTTTATAATATGGCACTTGGTCACCGTCCGTTGTAGCTGAATTCCCAGGTCTCGCATTGTACAACCCTCACCTCCCCAGTTCCCTTACCACCTAATAAAGAAATAGTTAACACCCAGTGTCTTTGGTTTCTGTCCAAAGTGGGCACTTCTGGACAGCCCTACACAGGGCTAACTTGAACTCCCATCTTGGAGCAAAGCCATCTGGCTTTCCAGTCTACCTTTGATTCCTTTTTGGCCAGGTGTCCTAGCTTCATTTCTGTTACTTTCAACAAAAACCTAACAAAAAAGCAACTTAGAGGAGAGAGGAGTTTATTCTAGCTTACAGTTCCAGGTTCATCATTGTGAGGAAGTCAAGGCAAGAACTTAAAACAGTCATATCAAATCAACAGTCAAGAGCAGAGAGAAGGAAATGAATGCATGCATACTTGTTTGTGTTCAGATGGATCTCTACATTCTTTTTTTTTTTTTTTTTGGTTTTTCGAGACAGGGTTTCTCTGTGTAGCTTTGCGCCTTTCCTGGAGCTCACTTGGTAGCCCAGGCTGGCCTCGAACTCACAGAGATCCGCCTGCCTCCGCCTCCCGAGTGCTGGGATTAAAGGCGTGCGCCACCAACGCCCGGCTGGATCTCTACATTCTTATACAGTTCGGAAACCCCTGCCTAGGGAATGGTGCCACCCACAGTAGGCTGGGTCTTTTTACATCAATTGATTTAATTAAGACAATCTCCTACAGACATGCTCTCAGGTCAACCTGATGTAGACAACTTCTCTCCTCAGGTGATTATAGATCCTGTCAAGTTGACAAAGGTAACCATCACATCAGGTGATTCCAGTTACTGAATCTTGGGTGGATATCTGCCTTAAGATGAACCAATAGAGTGCCTTGCTTGAAAACTTTTATTTTCTTTAAAAATTATTATTATTAATGTTTTTTTTACATTTCAAATTATTTTATTTCAATAACTTAGAGATTTAGCTTTCTTGTTTACAAGTAGGTTAACATGGTGAGGTAAACTTGGTAGAATTTCTTTCTTTTCTTTTTTTTTTTTTTAAGAAATTCTTTATTCATTTTATATACCAACCATAGATGCCCCTCTCTTCCCTCCTTTCACCCCCCAATCTTCCCCCCCAACTCACCTCCCATTCCCTCCTCTAACAAGGTAAGGCCTCTCATGGGGAGTTAGCAGAGCCTGGTACATCCAGTTGAGGCAGGTCCAAGCTCCTCCCCTGCATCAAGGCTGTGCAAGGTGTCCCACCATAGTTCGTTGGCTCCAAAAAGCCAGCTCATGCACCAGGGATGGATCCTGATCCTATTGCCAGGGGGCCCCTTAAGCAGATCGGGCTATACAATGGTGTTGCTTATGCAGAGGGCATAGTCCAGTCCCAAGGAGGCTATACAGTTGTTGGTCTAAAGTTCATGAGTTCCCACTAGCTTGGTTTGGTTGTCTCTGTAAGTTTCCCCATTATGATCTTGATGCCCCTTGCTCATAAAATCCCTTTTCTCTCTCTTCGACTGGACCCCTGGAGCTCAGCCTAGTGCTTGATTGTGGATCTCTGCATTTGCTTCCATCAGTTACTGGATGAAGGCTCTATGATGACAGTTGGGGTATTCACCAATCTGATTACCAGGGTAGGCCAGTTCAGGCACCCTCTCCACTATTGCTAGTAGTCTAAGGTGGGGTCATCCTTATGGATTCCTGGGAACTCCCCTAGCACTGGGTTTCTTCCTAGCCCCATGATGTCTCCCTCTATCATGATGTATCTCTTTTTTTTTTTTTTTTTTTTTTTTTTTGGTTTTTCGAGACAGGGTTTCTCTGCGTAGCTTTGCGCCTTTCCTGAAGCTCACTTGGTAGCCCAGGCTGGCCTCGAACTCACGGAGATCCGCCTGGCTCTGCCTCCCGAGTGCTGGGATTAAAGGCGTGCGCCACCACCGCCCGGCCTTGATGTATCTCTTTCATTGCTCTCCTACTCTGTCCCTGTTTCCAGCTTGACCATCCTGTCCCTTTATGTTCTCATCTCCCATCCCCTACACTCTATTGCCTCAACTCACCCCAGTTTACTCATGGAGATCTCATCTATTTCCCCTTCCCAGGGTGATCCATATGCCCCTTTTAGGGTCCTCCTTGTTAGCTAGCTTCTCTGGAGCTGGGAGTTGTAGTCTAGTTATCTTTTGCTTTACATCTAGTATTCACTTATGAGTGAGTACATACCATATTTGTCCTTCTGAGTCTGGATTACTTTACTCAGGATGATATATTCTAGTTCCATCCATTTGCCTGAAAATTTCATGATGTCATTGTTTTTGTCTGCTGAGTCTCCATTGTGTATATGTATCACATTTTCTTTATCTATTTTTCGGTTGAGGGACATCTAGGTTGTTTCCAGGTTTTGGCTATTACTGTTGTATAATGCTGCTGTGAACATAGTTGAGCAAGTGTCTTTGTGGTATGATATACCCTTGGGTATATGTCCAAGAGTGGTATCATTGGGCTTTGAGGTAGATTGATTCCAAGTTTTCTGAGAAACCGCCATACTGATTTCCAAAATGGCTGTACCAGTTTGCACTCCCACTAACAGTGGAGGAGTGTTCCCCTTGCTCCACATCCTCTCCAACATAAGCTGTCATCAGTGTTTTTAATCTTTGCTCTTCTGACAGATGTAAGATGGTATCTCAGAGTCGTTTTGATTTGCATTTCCCTGATGAGTAAGGATGTTGCACAATTCCTTAAATGTCTTTTGGGATTATTGTGTTGAGAATTCTCTGTTTAGCTCTTAGCCCATTTTATAATGGGACTGTTTGGTATTTTGATGTCTAGTTTCTTGAGTTCTTTATATATTTTAGAGATCAGCCCTGTGTCAGATGTGGGATTGGTGAAGATCTTTTCCCATTCTGCAGGCTGCCATTTTGTCTTGTTGACCATGTCCTTTGCCTTACATAAGCTTCTCAGTTTCAGGAGGTCCCATTTTTTTTAAAGATTTATTTATTTATTATGTATACAGAAGAGGGCACCAGATCTTATTACAGATGGTTGTGAGCCACCATATGGTCACTGGGAATTGAACTCAGGACCTCTGGAAGAGCAGTCAGTGCAGTGCTCTTAACCTCTGAGCCATCTCTCCAGCCCCAGGAGGTCCCATTTATTAATTGTTGCTCTCAGTGTCTATGCTACTGATGTTATATTTAGGAAGTCGTCTTTGGTGCCAATGCATTCAAGTCTACTTCCTACTTTCTCTTCTATCAGGTTCAGTGTAACTGGATTTATGTTGAGGTCTTTCACCCACTTGGACTTGAGTTTGGTGCATGGCAATATACATGCAATCTTCTACATGTTGACACCCAGTTATGCCAGTACCATTTGTTGAAGAAGTTTTCTTTTTTCTACTGTGCATTTTTGTCAAAAATCAGGTGTTTGTAGGTGTGTGCATTAATGTCAGGGTCTTCAATTCAATTCCACTGGTCCACATGTCAGTTTTTATACCAATACCAAGCTGATTTTATTACTATAGTTCTATAGTAGAGCTTGAGGTCATGCATGGGTGGTGATGCCTCCAGAAGTTGCCTTATTGTACAGTATTGTTTTAGCTATCTTGGGTTTTTTGTTTTTTCATATAGAATTGTTCTTTCCAGGTCTGTGAAGAATTGTGTTGGGATTTTGATGGGGATTGCATTGAATCTGTAGATTGCTTTTGGTAAGATTGCCATTTTTACTATGTTAATCTTACCTATCCATGAGCATGGGAGATCTTTCCATTTTCTGATATCTTCTTCAATTTCTTTCTTCAGAGACTTAAAGTTCTTATGATACAGATCCTTCACTTGCTTAGTTAGAGTTACTTCAAGATATTTTATATTATTTGTGGCTATTGTAAAGGGTGATGTTTCTCTGATTTCTTTCTTGGCCTGTTTATCATTTGTATATAGGAGGGTTACTGATTTTTTTTTTTTTTAGTTAATCTTGTATCCTGCCACATTACTGAAGGAGTTTTTCAGCTGTAGGAGTTCCCTGGTAGAATTTTTGGGGTCACTTATATATACTATCATATTATCTGCAAATAGCAAAATTTTGACTTCTTCCTTTCCAATTTCTATCCCTTTGAGCTCCTTTTGTTGTCTTATTGCTCTAGCTAGAACTTCAAGTACTATATTGGATAGATATGGGGAGAGTGGACAGCCTTGTCTTGTTCCTGATTTTAGTGAAATCGCTTTGAGTTTCTCTCCATTTAATTTGATGGTGGCTGTCAGCTTGCTGTAAATTGCCTTTATTATGTTTAGGTATGTTCCTTGTATTCCTGATCTCTCTAAGACCTTTATCATGAAGGGGTGTTGGATTTTGTCAAAGGCTTTTTCAGCATCTAATGAAATGATCATGTGGGCTTTTTCTTTCAGTTTGTTTACATGGTGTATTACATTGACAGACTTTTGTATGTTGAACCACCCTTGCATCCCTGGGATGAAGCCTACTTGGTCATGGTGGATAATTTTTTTTGATGTGCTCTTGGAGTCTATTTGTCAGTATTTTATTGAGTATTTTTTGCATCAATGTTCATGAGGGAGATTTGGTCTGTGATTCTCTTTCTTTGTTGCATCTTTGTGTGGTTAGGGTATCAGGGTAACTGTAGCCTCATAAAAAGAATTTGGTAATGTTCCTTCTGTTTCTATTGTGTGGAACAATTTGAAGAGTACTGGAATTAGCTCTTCTTTGAAATTCTGGTAGAATTTCTGAAATTCTGGTAGAAGCACTGAAACCATCTGGTCCTGGGGTTTTTTTGTAGGAAGACTGTTTCTATTTTAGGGGTTATAGTTCTATTTAAATTGTTTATCTGGTCTTGATTTAATTTTGGTATGTGGTACCTATTCAGAAAATTGTCAATTTCTTTTAGATTTTCTAATTTTGTAGAGTACAGGTTTTTGAAATATGACTTGATGATTCTCTGGATTTCTTTGTTGTCTGTTGTTATGTCTCCCTTTTCATTTCTGATTTTATTAATTTGGATGGTCTCTGTCTGCCTTTTGATTAGTTTGGATAAGGGCTTGTCTATCTTGTTGATTTTCTCAAAGCACCAACTCTTTGTTTCATTGATTCTTTGTATTGTTCTCTTTGTTTCTATTTTATTGATTTCAGCCCTCAATTTGATTGTTTCCTCATTTCCTGGTGTCTATTCCTCCTGGGTGACTTTGCTTCCTTTTGTTCTAGAGCTTTCAGGTGTGCTGTTAAATCACTAGTGTGAGATTTCTCCAACTTCTTTATGAATTTTCCTCTTAGCACTGCTTTCATAGTGTCCCATAAGTTTGGGTATATACTACATTCATTTTCACTTAATTCTAGGAAGTTTTTAATTTCTTTCTTTATTTCTGCCTTGATCCTTGGGTGAATCAATTGGGCATTATTCAGTTTCCATGAGATTGTAGACTTTCTGTAATTTTTGTTGTTGTTGAAATCTAACTTTAAGCCATGGTGGTCTGATAAAATACAGGAGGTTATTGCAATATTTTGTATCTGTTGAGATTTGCTTTGTGACCAAGCATGTGGTCAATTTTAGAGAAGGTTCCATGGGGTGCTGAGAAGAAAGTATATTCTTTTTTGTTGGGGTAGAATGTGCTGTAGATATCTATTAAGTCCATTTGAGTCATAACATCTGTTAGATCCCTTATTTCTGTGTTAAGTTTCAGTCTTGCAGACCTGTCCATTGGTGAGAGTGGGGTGTTGAAGTCTCCCACTACTAGTGTGTATGGTTTGATATGTGATTTAAGCTTTAGTAATGCTTCTTTACATATGTGGGTGCCCTTGCATTTGGGGCATAAATGTTTAGAATTGAGACTTCATCTTGGTGGATTTTTCCTGTGATGAATATGTAATACCCTTCCTGATTGCTTTTGATTGATTTTAGTTTGAAGTCTATTTTGTTAGATATTAGGATAACTATACCAGCTTGCTTCTTAAGTCTATTTGATTGGAACATCTATTCCCAGTCATTTACTCTGAGACAGTGTCTGTCTTTGAAGTTGAGGTGTGTTTCTTGTATGCAATAGAAGGATGGATCCTGTGTTTGTATCCATTCTGTTAGCCTGTGTCTTTTTATAGGCAAATTTAGTCCATTGATATTAAGGGATATTAATGACCAGTGATTGTTAATTCCTGTTATCTTTTGGTGGTAGTGTGTTTATTTTCCTTCTTTGGGATTTGCTGCTGTGGGATTATCTATTGCCTGTGTTTTCATGGGTGCATCTAACTTCCTTAGGTTGGAGTTTTCCTTCTTCTGCTTTCCATAGGGGTGGATTTGTGGAGAGGTATTGTTTAAATCTGGTTTTGTCTTGGAATATCTTGTGCACTCGGTCTATGGTGATTGAAAGTTTTGCTGGGTATGAAAGTTTTTTTTGTCTGTGCTGACATCCGTGGTCTCTTAATGTCTGCATTACATCTGTCCAGGACCTTCTGGCTTTCAGAATCTCCATTGAGAAGTCGGGTGTCATTCTGATGGGTCTACCTTTATAAGTCACTTAGCCTTTTTCCTTTGCTGCTCTTAATATTCTTTCTTTATTCTGTATGTTTAGTGGTTTGATTATTATGTGGTGAGGGGACTTTTTTTGGGGGGGGGTGGTCTAGTCTATTTGGTGTTCTATAAGCTTCTTGTATCTTCATAGTTATTTCCTTTTTTAAGTTGAGAAAGTTTTCTTCTGTGATTTTGTTGGGTGTATTTTCTGTGCCTTTGATTGGTATTCTTTTCCTTCTTCTATCCTTATTGTTCTTAGGTTTGGCCTTTTCATGGTGTCCCAGATTTCCTGGACATTTTGTGTCATGAAGTTTTTGGCTTTAGTGTTTTCTTTGACTGATGAATCTATTTCCTCTACTGTATCCTCTACACTAGAGATTTCCTCTACTGTATCCTCTACACTAGAGATCCTCTCTTCCATCTCGTGTATTCTGTTGGTTATGCTTGCATTTGTAGTTTCTGTTCATTTACTCAGATTTTCTATTTCCAGCATTCCCTTGGTTTGTGTCTTCTTCATTGTTTTTGTTTCAATTTTCAGGTCTTGACTTGTTTCCTTTACCTGTTTAATTGCTTTTTTTTTTTTTTTTTTTTTTTGCCTTTGCCTTTCTTTAAGGGATTTATTGATTTCTTCCAACTTTTTTTTTGTCTTTTCCTCAGTTTCCTTAAGTTTCATTTCCTTCTTAAAGGTTTCTATCATCTTCATGAAGTTATTTTTAAGGTCACTTTCTTCTGCTTCTTCTAAGTTGTGATGTTCAGGTCTTGCTGTTGTAGAACTACTAGGTTCTGGTGGTGCCATATTGCTCTTTATGTTGTTGTATGTATTTTTGCACGGGTGTCTATCCATCTCTTCCTCCAATAGGTATATAAGGTGCCTGTGTCTGAGTGAGCTGCTCTTGGTCCAATCTGTGCTTGCTGTGTGTGTCTCAGGGGGACCACTCTGGGCCCAGTCGTAGCTCTTGGTCTAATTGGAGCTGGTGGATTCTGTGTCTCAGGGAGCCGCTGAGGTCCGAGGGTTATGGGTGGGTTTGGGTAGGGAGTGGGTCTTGTAGATTGCAGGGTCCAATGTGGTGTGTTGGTGGAGAAGGCTGCCTGCAGAAGTCTTTCCTGCTGGCCAGCAACTGTGGCAGCCTATTATTAATGTTTTTGAGACAGGGTTTCTCTGTGTAGCCCTGGATGTCCTAGAATTCTGTAGACTAGGCTGACCTTGAGCTCAGAGATCTGACTGCCTCTGTCTCCTAAGCATTAGGATTAAAAAACATGGGCCACCATGCCCAGCTTGAAATTTTTGTTTTTGGTTTTTTGAGACAGGGTTTCTCTGTGTAACAGCCTTAGCTGTCTTGGAACTCACTTTGTAGACCAGGACCGTCTTGAAATTTTATGTTTATTGTGTGTGTGTGTATGTGTACAATGTATGTGTGTGTGAGTGTGGGAAGGAGTATTCCATGCAGCACATGAGGAGGTCAGAGGACAACTTTTAGGAGTTTGTTTTCTCCCTCCATTGGGGTCTGGGGAGCAAGTTGAGGTTGTCAGATTTTCTAGGCAATCGTTTTTTATCTGCTGAGCTATCTCTATTGCCTAAGGAAAAAAATTGTAAAAACATGTGTTTTATTACATATTTATTTATTCATTCTGTATATGAATGTGGGGGGCACACATGGCGGTCATGGGGGTCATGTGATGGTCAGAAGACACATTTAGAGAGTCAGTTCTTCCCTTCCACCATATAAATTCTGGAGATGAGCTCAGGTCCTCAGACTTGGTGGCAAGTGCCTTTACCCACTGAGCTACCCTACCAGCCACAGAGAAGGTTCTTAACTGGTGCTCTTAAATTTCTTAACTTGTTTGATGCAGGGTCTCACTTATGTAGCCCAGGCTAGACTCTTAACTCATCCTTCTGCCTTAACCTCCCTGGTGCTGCTGGGATTACAGGTATAACCCCCGCCCCCAATATCCTATTAATGGTATCTTTTAAGATCAAGGAAAGATAAAGAAAAATTGGTGAAGTCGAAGTGTGGCTCAGTGGTAGAGCACTAGCCTGCATGTACCTGCATGTCCTGGGTTCCTGGGGAAATTGGTAGCCAGTTTGAATCAGTGTGTCTATTCTTTACCCATGTGGGTTTTTGTTTTTGAGGGTCTTACACTGTAGCTGAAAAGGGCATGGAACTTATTATGCAGCCCAAGCTGACCTTAAATGCCTGTTCTTTCTGTATCAGCCACTGTACTGGTTTGTTTAGTCAGTTTGACACAGACTTAGACCTATCTGAGAAGAGGGGATTTCAACTGAGAAATTGCCTCTGTTAGATTGGCTTGTGGCATGTTTGTGGGGGCATTTCCTTGATCAGTGGTTGATGTGGGAAGGCTGAGTTTCTTGTGGGCAGTGCCACCCCAGTGCAGGTAATCTTGGGTTGTATAGGGAAGCAGGCTGAAGGAGCCAGGAGGGGCAAGTCAATAAGCTTTGTTCCTCCATGGTCTCTGCTTCAGTTCCTGCCTCCAGGCTCCTGCCCTGAGTTCCCTGCACTATGAAGTACACAGGCTGTAGGTGAAATAAATCTTTTCCACCCCAAGTTGCTTTTGGTTATGGTGTTTATCTCAGCAATAGAAAGCAAACTAAAACAGCCTCCCAAGTGCTAGGATTACAGACGTGAGTTGCTATGGCTGTCTTCCTTGTAGGTTTTTTAAAGAGATGGTTTTCTTCTGTAGGGATGGAACTCAGGGTCACACAAGCTAGGTAAGTGACTCCTACTGACTTATACCCCCAGCTCTGGGAAGTGGGTGCTGACGGACAGAGGATGAATCTGACAGAGACTTTGGAGACCCAGGAAGGGAACAGGCAGGGATAATCAGGTCCAACTGCACTGTTAGGTCCTGCCGGCTGGAGTGTCAATTCTGAGAGCTGTATGGATTCTAGTTAACTGAGCACTCATTCCAGGATGTCAACAAGACTTTGACCATTGTCATCTAAGTGCCTGATGTTGGTCCTGCATAAATCTTGCTCTGGAGGTAATCCTACATGCACATAATGAATAAACAAACAAACAGGGGCTGGAGAGATGGCTCAGAGGTTAAGAGCATTGACTGCTCTTCCAGAAGTCCTGAGTTCAATTCCCAGCAACCACAAGGTGGCTCACAACCATCTATAATGAGATCTGGTGCCCTCTTCTGGTGCCTGCAGTCATACATGCTGTATACATAATAAATAAATAAATAAATAAATAAATAAATAAATAAATCTTAAAAAACAAACAAACAAACAAACAAATTTACATGGGCAACTTTGGTGAATTTCTATATATTTTTAAAAATGTTTTTGATATTTATTATTTATTTTGTGTGGGGGTGGTGGTGGGGGCACTACAGGCATGTAGAGGTCAGAGGACAACTTGCTGGAGTCATTTCTCTTCTTCTAGCATGTGATTGGACTCAGATCTCCAGGCTTGGAAACATGTACCTTTTCCCACTAAGCCACCCCGCTACCAGCTTCTTTTAAAAGATATTATCTATCTGTCTGTCTGTCTATCTATCATCTGTCTATCATCCGTCTGTCTATGTATGTATGTATGTATGTATGTATGTATGTATGTACCTATCTACCTAGCATCTGTCTATCCATCCATCCATCTCTGTGTGTTCACCATGCATGTTGCAGTTAGAGGACATCTTGTGAGACTCTGTTCTCTCTTTCCACCCTTTCCACCCTGTTGGACTTGGTGAAAACTCAGGTCATCGGGCACAGTGGCAAGTGCCTTTACCTCCCCTCCCCCAGAAACCATCTCGCTAGCCCTGGGTTTCTGTATCTTGTGAATGAAAAGATAACCTTGTGTTTACACTGGGTCCTCTAAGGAAATGAAATAGTTGGGTTATACGTGGGGGTGGGGGAGTTGCTGAAGACTGAACAAAAGGCCTCATACATGCTAGGCAAGTACTCTACCACTGAGCTATATCCCCAGAACTATAGTTACAATCTTAATTGGTTCTTTAAAATCTCTCCCCCATCTGCTCCCATCTCCACTCCTTCTCCCCCTCTGCAGTTATATGTGTGTTTGAGTTGGGGTGAGCACATTCTAACATGCCACAGCGCATGTGCGGAGGAGGTGAGCAGACAACTGAGGTGTCAGACCTCACTTTCCTCCTCTGAGAGAGTCTTTTGTTCACTTTATAAGCCAGACTAGCTTGCTCGAAAGCTTCCAGTTTCCCTGGGCTGGTGGTCCTGGGTTCTATAAGAAAGCAGGCTGAGCAAGCCATGGGGAACAAGCCAGTGAGTGGCATTCCTCCATGGCCTCTGCATCAGCTCCTGCCTCCAGGTTCCTGCCCTGACTTCCTTTGGTGAGGAACAGTGATGTGGATGTATAAGCTGAATCCATCCTTTCCTGCCCAACTTGCTTTGGTTTTGGTGTTTCATCATAACAATAGTGACCCAAACTAAAACACACACACACACACACACACACACACACACACACACACACACACACACACAGAGAGAGAGAGAGAGAGAGAGAGAGAGAGAGAGAGAGAGAGAGAGAGAGAGAGAATGATAGGTGTGGGTGTTGCACATCTGCAATTAGTACTCAAGATGGAGATAGGAGTATTGTAGCTAGAGTTTTCCTGTCTGGCCCACAGTCAGGACAAATCTCTGTCACCCGCCAGTCCCACAGCCGCTCAGACCCAACCAAGTAAACACAGAGACTTATATTGCTTACAAACTGTATGGCCGTGGCAGGCTTCTTGCTAACTGTTCTTATAGCTTAAATTAATCCATTTCCATAAATCTATACCTTGCCACGTGGCTCGTGGCTTACCGGCATCTTTTCATGCTGCTTGTCCTGGTGGTGGCTGGCAGTGACTCCTTCTGCCTGCCTGTTCTTTCTTTTCTCCTCTCTGTTAGTCCCACTTATACTTCCTGCCTAGCCACGGGCCAATCAGTGTTTTATTTATTGACCAATCAGAGCAACGCATTTGCCATACAGAACATCCCACAGCAGAGTATCCTGGGTTTGAAGCTATCCTAGGGTAAATAGCAAGTTCAAGGCTAACTTGGGATCCATACAAAGACAGTATCTCAAAAACAAACAAACAGAAACCCCACAGAGCAAACAAATAACTACAACAGGGATGAGAGCTCACTTTTAAAATGAGGCTCCACTTCTAACCTCATTAAGCTATAAATTCATCAGCCATTCAATCCATGGAGTCAGAGCCCTAATGATCCCATCACTTCCCAAGGGCCCTGCCTCTGAATGCTTCTGCACAGGGGACCAAGCCTTTACCATGAGCGCCTTTTTGGAGCATTTAAGATAAAAGAGATGATTTGTGGGAACAACCTTCAACAAACCAGAGCTCTCTCCTTTCTTGAGTGTCGTTGATATTTTAGCATTTACTCCCTGGAGTCTACTTGTGTACATTGCTAAAGTCTGTAGCAACACTCAAGAAAAGAGAGAGCCTTTTTTCCTGAGGACTGTGTAGATAAAGACAGTCATTGTTCCTGCTGCACTGTCTGCTGGGCCACACAACTCTGGCCTTATGTAAATGAAAGTGTCCCAAGAGGGAGCCCACTTGTACCTAGTACAGCAGATTTATGTGTAAGCATCTGTGAGATTCTGCTGTTCTTGGGGAGGTGGTTCTAGGAAGTTGTGGTGGTTGGTGTGGTCTATAATCACCTGGGAGATGGGCCTCTGGGCATGCCCATGGAGGATTCCCGTGGTTGTGTTAATTGAAGGGGGAGGACCCATCTGCTGTGGTTAGTGACATTCTTTGGTTTCCTGGACTGTACAAGGTGGAGAAAGAGAGCAGAATAGCAACCTGCCTCCTCTGCTGTTGTGGCTCTGATGTGGCAAGCTGCTCCAAGCTTCTACTGCCTCCATGTCCCTGCCGCTGCGGATCCCCTCCTTGAACTGTGGACCGGAACGAACTCTTTCTCCTTTACGTGTTTTTTGTCTGAGTATTCTCTGACACTGTGGTGGTTTGAAAGAAAATGGCCCCCATAGGGAGTGGCACTGTTAGGAGGTGTGGCTTTGTTGGAGGAAGTGTGTCACCATGGGAGTGGGCTTTGAGGTCTCCTTTGATCAGGCTCTGTTCAGGGTGACACACAGTTGCTTCCGCTGCTTGTGGATCAAGATGTGGAACTCTCAACTCCTTCTCCAGCACCATGCCTGCCCTCAAGCTGCCATGCCATCCATCAAGCCAATAATGGACTGGACCTCTAAACTGTAAGCCAGCCCCAAGGAAACGCTCTCCTTTATGAGAGTTGCCATGGTCATGGTGTCTCTTCACAGCGATAGAAATCCAAACTAGGACACACGCCAACAGAAGAAGACACTAAGACAGATGTTTGCAACCATGGCTGGGGAAAGGGAGCTGGTGGGATTCAAAGATTCGCGTGTCTTAAGTTCATTAGTGTGAACCTGGCTTTCGGTGTCTTATCTCAGCGGACTTTATTCTCCACCCCTCCCACAACATAACTCTTGACCTAGGATCATGTAAACAGCCTTAATTAAACTCACTGAGTCAACAGCAACAATGATAAAGAGACAGGAAGAAAACAGTTGGGAAGAGGAAGGGGATCCGCAGGAGTGGGAGGGGAAAGAGGGTAATGTGGGAGGGTGGGCATCAGAACATTTTAATAGACATGGTTGAGAATGCTTACCAAACCACCACTATGTAGATGCTAGTGAAATTGACGTGATAAAAACTTCCGTTTGTGGACCTGGGAGTGGGGGCAAATCCAAGCACTCAGGAGTCTGAGGCAGGATGATCATCTTCAAGTCAAAGTCAGTGTGGGCTACACAGCGAGCTCCAGGTCAGCCTGGGCTGCAGATGGTCTCAGCAAGCTCTGTTAATGGAAATCTGGGCTATTGTAGTGTGTTCCTTTGGCTCCTCCCTTCATCTGTTTATTACTCAATTCTAAAGCCTCTGACATCTTCAGGTATTTATTATGACATCCTGGTACCAAGTGTTGCCTTAGCTTGCTCTGAGCTGCACATCCCCCTTCTGGAAGGGACCACATCAGGTGAGCTCCTTGTAACCTCATAATCCCACGGCAGAAACTAGAAGGTAAAATGAGCATCAGAGATAGGAAGATGAGAACACTTCTGGGGTAACTATGCTATTCGAGTAATAACAGCATTAACCCAGTCAGAAGGTAAAGCCCCTGGGGCTAGGGAGATGGCTCAGTGGTTAAGAGAACTTACTGCCCTTGCAGAGGACCTGAGGTAGGTTCCCAGTGTTGTGCCCAAGATGTGAGACCCCCCCCAGAAGACCACCACAGAGCTGATATCCAATGCAAAATACACAGGGATTTATTGATTACAAGCAAGCCCGGGCTTGGTCTGTGTCCAACACTCCAACACAGCAGGTGGAGGAGGATGGCCCTGAGCTCCCGGGGTGAGGGGTTTTTAAAGGGAAAAACTGCAAGCAGGGTGATACAAGCCTTGGCATCATAGGATTGGGTAAGGGTATGTAACTATTAGTGAAATTATTAAGGGAACTCCATGTAGTTAAAAGGGAGGTTTATTTTGTGGGATAACTCACGAGTGAAGGGATAGGTAACAGGGTCTGGGAAAGGTGTGGTGCAGTCCGGCGGTGTTCTCTGGAGAATTCTGCTTGGTCTACCTCCAGCGTCCAGGGGCCAGGAACCAAGAGAGCCTGCACATCCGGATCTTGGGTCTTTAGGGTCCTTTCTCAGCCATGCCTTGTAGGCGTGACAGTTACCAAAACCTCAGTGGGGGTTGGAACTTCCAGATCAAAGCTGGAATGGCTACCCACTATATGTAACCTTTGAATTTACTGGTTGGGGGTTACAGTTATCATTTTTGGGTAGGCATGGACAAGTCCCAGGCTCTGTCCTTGAACTGCCATGGAAGCTGGCTGGCCTAGCACGTACTGACTGTGGGGCCTGACTCAGTGGCCCAGGCTTTCACATTGACCCATGCACGTAGCTCTATGTTGTTGAGGGGTCTCAGATAGTAAACAATTGGCTGAACCTTGAACAGTCAGAAATACACACAGAAAGGGAGCTACTGCAAGGACTGTGTCTTTTGTTCACGGCCCTCCCAAAAACTGCTTGCTCAAGTCTCAGGAAACTGAAATGGAGGTCTGATCTCTGAGAGAAGACCTGAGCGGTCTGTTATGGCGTCTGCCTGGTCTTTTCACCAACACTAACATCAGGCAGCTCACAACTGCCAGTTATTCCAGCTCCAAGGAGTCAACAACTTCTTCAAATGCATGCACCTACTCACCCGTACTCACATATACCATACATAAGAAGAGAATAAGTCTCTTAAAAATTAAAAAAGAAGTTAAACTGTTCTATGATACCCACACTACCTTTGATGTACCGGCCCCTTTGTCTCCAAGGGACAGTACCTTGACGCTGTCTATCCACAGGAAAGGTTCCATCTGTCAACACCAGTTGCACTGGGGCATTAAGAAGCCAATGAAGATTCTATGTTGATGACACGTCTTATTTATTTTTCTATTTTTTTTCAAGGCAGGGTTTCTCTGTGTGGTCCTGGTTGTTCTAGAACTCACTTTGTAGACCAAGCTGGACTAGAACTCAGAGATCAGCTTCCCTCTGCCTCCTCCCACATTCTGGGATTAAAAGAGTGCTCCATAACAACCCATGGAGGCACTGGCCTTTAATGCCAGCGTTAGTGACGCAGAGGCAGACAGACCTCTGTGAGTTCAAGGCCAGCGCAGTCTACATAGTAAGTTCCAGGTTAACCAGGGTTATGTAGTGAAACTCTGTCTCAAACAAAACAAAATCGCAAACAGGCTGGAGAAATGGCTTGCTTCTCTTCTAGAGGACCAGGACTCACTCCTTGTACTCACATCAGGAGACTCTCAATTATATTTAACACCAACTCAAAAGATTGTTGGTCCTTTTCTGGCCTTAGTGGGCACGTATACTCATGTGTCCCGCTCACACAGACACATACATGCACATCAAAAAAACAAAACAAAACACACCACCGAAAAGGCTCTTGTTTTCTGGGCGGGGATATCCACTTTAGGAAGGGAACTTAACGCAAGCAGAGCCCGCAGCCCCGTGCCAGGTTCTTCTTCAGGGCCACCCTCACCTCCTTGTTCCTCAGGGTGTAGACCACAGGGTTCAGCAACGGCGTCACCACCGTGTAGAACACCGCCACCAGGCGGTCCTGGGAGGGATTGGCCCCAGAGTCTGGCCGCAGGTAGATGATGGAGGCACAGCCAAAATGCACTATGACCACAGTGAGGTGGGCCGCGCAGGTGGAGAAGGCTTTGCGCCTTCCCGCGGCTGAAGGGATCCTCACGATGGCTGCCACGATGAAGGCGTAGGAGAGGAGGATGAGGAGAAAGGAGAACAGCACCACCAGGATGCTCAGGAAGAAGATGCCAAGCGCTTTGTGCGTGCTCTCTGCACAGCTGAGCTTCAGCACAGGCGCGATGTCACAGAAGAAGTGTTCCACGCGGCCCGTGCCGCAGAAGGGCGAGGAGAAGATCATACAGGTTTCGACCAAGGCCACCGAGAAACCAGAGCAGAAAATCAGAATTCCCATATACAGGCAAACGGCGGGTCTCATGATCATAGAGTAGCGCAAGGGATGGCAGATGGCCACATACCTGTCATAGCCCATCAGTGTAAGCAGGAAACAGTTATTGCATCCCAAGACCAAGAAGAAGAACATCTGGGCCCGACAGCCCGCGATGGAGATGGCCTGGCTCTCCATCAGCAGATGGGCCAGCATGTTGGGGATGGTGACCAGGGTGTAGCAGGTCTCAGAGAGGGAGAGCACAGCCAGGAAGCGGTACATGGGAGTGTGGAGGGTGCGGTCCACCTGGATGATGGTGATGATGGTGGCGTTGCCACTGAGTGTGACCAGGTAGGTGAGGAGGAACAAGGTGAAGAGAGTGGACCTCAGTTCTGGGAGGTTGGAGAATCCCACCAGCACGAACTCTGTCACCAGCCAGGTCCCATTGTCCTGCTGCTTCTCGGGAGCCTGAGAGGAGATAGGATTACTGGGACAAGGCAGGGCAGTGAGGCCTCGGGTGGGGCAGGAGGATCATCACTGGTTTGCAGACAGGAGAGAGACTCAGAAATGCTCAGTTATTACTCAGCCAGTGAGGTATCTCCTCAATATGCAAGAACTTAGAAGGCAAAGATACTTCACATGTGGGGGGAGAAAGAAGAAATGTTAGTGTCGTAGTTTACCATCTACTGTGGTATGAAATGCTCTGACAAGAAGAAACTGAGGGGAGGAAGGGGTTAACCTAGCTCACAGCTCCAGGTTAGAGTCAGTCACAGCAGGGAAGTCAGCCCAGTGACAGCCAGGAGCAGAGAGGGTGAACTCACCTGCTTCCTTGCTTGTGTTTGGCCTGGTCTCTCCATTCTTGCACAGTTCAGGACCCCTCACCTGGGGAATGGTGCTGCCAACAGTGGGCTGAGTCTTTGTCCATACATGAATTCAGCCAGTTTCCCAGAGACATGCCCACAGGCCAACGCTATGCAGAGAATCCCTCATTCAGACTCTCTTTCCAGGTGATTCTCAGTTGTATCAAGCTGTCAGTAAGAACAGTCACAGTTACTTCACTGAGTATCTCTAGAAGCAGAGCCTATATAAGGATCCAAGAGAAAATAATTGATCTCAGGGGTAATCCAAAAAACAAACAAACAAAAACCGGACAGGGGCTGGTTAGTCCAGTGGTAGCTTGCCTGTCTAGCAGGCATGAGAACCTGGGCTGAATGCCTAGTACCGTTCACAAGAAGACAGCGAGAGAGAGAGAGAGAGAGAGAGAGAGAGAGAGAGAGAGAGAGAGAGAGAGAGAGAGAGAGAAACAAAACAAAACAGAGCGATGACTTTGGAGGTGGCTGGGAGACAGTTCCGGGACACAGCCAAAATAAAGTGTGTCAATCTGGAATCCTACCCATGGAGGCGATTGCCATTACATCACACTGGGAATCTCTGAAAAGTGTTGAGAAACACACACCTCAGGGTCACCCTCCTTGAGGATGAGGGACGTGGGGCTTATCTGTCAACTCCCATTAGTCACTTGTTGAGGGCCCCACGAGATGGCTGAGCACAAAAAGGCACTTGCTGTGCAAGTTCCGAGACCTGACTTCCGCCCTCAGCATCCACATGAGGAAGGAAGAGGAAACCAGTTCCCTAAAGTTGTCCTCCAGCCTCCAAATGCAGCCTTGGCTCGCGTGCCACTACCACAGCGATGGTGAGAACGGAAATGACATGGTAACAACAACAGTAACTAAAACAAGCTGAACAAGTCACAGGGGCTGCTGAGATGGCTCAGCAGCTAAAGGAAACTGCCACCAAGCCCGACGTTCAATCCCTGAATCCTCACGGTAGAAGAACTGACTCCTGAAAGTTGTCCTCTGACCTCCACTCTCAAGTTATGGCACTCTTGTACTCCCCTGCTCTCTCTCTCTCTCTCTCTCTCTCTCTCTCTCTCTCTCTCTCTCTCTCTCTCTCTCTCTCACACACACACACACACACACACACACACACACATTAACTTGAAGTGCAATAATATGGACAGTCACGCTATCCTCTGTCTCTGTTGTTTCAACTGTTCACTATCTGTCTTTTGAAGCTGAAGAGCATGGAACACCTCACTGAAAGGACCCCAAGAAAATAAAAGACAGCCAGGCGGTGGTGGCACACGCCTTTAATCCCAGCACTTGGGAGGCAGAGGCAGGTAGATCTTTGTGAATTCGAGGTCAGCCTGGTCTACAGAGCTAGATTCAGGAAAGGCGCAAAGCTACACAGAGAAACCCTGTCTCGAAAAAAACAAAAAACAAAAAACAAACAAAAAAAAAGAAAGAAAGAAAGAAAGGAAAGAAAAGACAATAAAGTCTTACATGGGTCACACTGTGAGTATAAGATAGATGGGCCATGAGTTCAGGGTCAGTCTGGGCTACACAGCAAGCTCCTGCCTCCAGAACAAAACACAAAAGGCATACTATTTCCATACAATCCATGGATCCCTATATACATTTTAAATCAATTTGAAATTACTTCTTAAAATACAATGTAATTTAAACACATTGTAAGTAGTTGTACTAGATTGTTTAAAGGAATGATGATCTTAAAGTCTGTACATGTTCAATACAGATGCAACCCTACAAGGGCTAACTGCATTTCCTTCTCCTTTATTTATTGATTTTTTGCACGTGTATATGTGCATGTATTTGCATGAAGGTGGGGGCAAGGGGTTAGTATCCAGTGTCTTTCTCAATTGCTCTCTACCTTGTACATCAAGGCAGGGTCTCCCTGAGCCTGGAACTCACTGATTAGCTAGTCCAGGGTCTCCCTGAGCCCAGAACTCACTGATTAGCTAGTCCAGGGTCTCCCTGAGCCAGGAACTCACTGATTAGCTAGTCCAGGGTCTCACTGAGCCCGGAACTCACTGATTAGCTAGTCTAGGTAGCCGGCTCACTTCAGTTTCCTCTGTCTTCATTTCCTGTATGCTGGGGTTGCAGGCAGACCACCATGTCCACCTAGAACACACATGGACTCTGTGGATTTGAACTCTGGTCCTCAATTGCATGTATACCTGTGTGCACACATGCACAAAACATGCACACACACACCCCACCAAAAACATACACAAAAAAAGTCCTTAAAAACAAACAAAAAAAGAGAATGAAGTTCTACTGATATCAATCAGTATTCTAATGCCTTTAATTAAGAAACACACCTTTGTGTTGACCCAGAAAACCAGATTCAAACAAATAACTACAGTTCTGATCATCTTAAATTTTTTGAGATTTATTTGTATTTTACTGTATGAATGTTTTGCTTGCATGTATGTACATGTGCTACGTGCATGCCTAGTGCTCGCAGAGGTCAGAAGGCATTGGATCCCCTGGAACTAGAGTTAATAGATAAGTTCTGAGCCACCGGATGGGCGCTGATCCTCTGCCAGTGCAACAAGTGCTCTTAACCGTGGAGCCCTCTCTCCAGACTCACGTTCCATCATTCCGACAGCAAAAGAGCTTGCATAGAGCACGTGATAGCACAGAACCAGCAGTCCTCATCTGCTCACTTGGAGCCCATGGAATCTACATCCCATGAAGACCCCAGAACAGCGCTTGCCTGCAGGGCTTACCTGTGGGTGCTGGGTTCAGGGGCAGACCCAGGGTCCTTCCTGAGAACTGTGGGAGGGCAGAGGGCCAGGAGTGCTGGGGAGGGAGTCTGGTGCCTCCCTACTTCCCTGCTGCTTCCAGCTCTCACCCCACATAGATGTGTGTGTGTGCATGCATGCGTGTGTGTGTGCGTGCATGTGTGTGTGTGTGTGTGTGTGTGTGTGTGTGTGTGTGTGTGCACGTGTGCATGTGCATGCCCATGTAGTCCAGGCTGCACGAGCATGTACCCCACACACCCAAGCCCACTCATCACCTTGTCTCACCACCTCCTGTGCCCCAGGGTTCTGGGTCTGCAGTGTTCAGAGCTGGGGGCGGGGGTTCCTCTAGTTCCTTCCTGAGCACATTGAGGATTCTCCAGGACCCCACAAACTCAACTCAGATTGGAAATAAACCCCTTTCAAGCCAGCTCCATGGACGGGGATCACTGTCCAGGCAATCTAAACCATCCCCTCCTCCACTCATTCTCAGGTCTCACTGAAGGTGGGGTTGGGCAGGTGGTTTCTGCAGCCAGAACTCAACTCACCATGGCCAGGATAGGCTCTCACATCCCCGTGAACATCCCTCTCTGCCTAAGAAGGGAGGGGCTGAGGACCCACATTCTCCTATTCTGGGGTCCCTGGAGCTGCTGCCACAGAGGCTCTGCAGTCACTAACAAGCCCCCCAGGGCCAGGCTGGTGTTGTGAGGAGTGCTCTCTCCTGGAGCTAGACACCCCAGGGTCTTCTTCCCTAGCACCCAGCCCTGAGCCTCACAGTAGGGAAGGATTAATTGGAATCCCCCTTTGGGGGCAGCAGTCACAGAACATCCCTCACTCCATCCCTGCTCCCAGTTTGCAATGAGTGTCACCTCAGCTGTGCAAGGCTGCTTCCCAAAGACCTGCATTTGTGCGGGGGAGAAGTAGATGACTTCATATTGTTACTCGGGATGCTTGGGACAAATTTAGGGTCCCACAACGCTCACACACTTGCTCTTTTCAGATACTTTTAGTCCTGTAAATAATCTCAGGAAACTCTCTGGTTCACTAAGCTAGACCGGGTTGGAATTGTTTCTCCACGTTGCTCTTAGTGTCTCATCTGGGGTAAACTGTCACTTATGTCTTTCCAAAAAAGTCACAATAATTAATGCCTGAGGAGAGACTGACAGAACCAAGGACGAGTTGAGCAGTGGTTGCATGGCCCACGCAATGCGTGCTGAGACCTGGGGCTGGGGTTGATCTCTGAGAAGGTGGAGGGTCCCCAGAGGCAATCCTGATATGACTGCCTTGCTCCATGTGTTGTGGGATGGTATATCTCCTTACTGTAGTGGTGGCCACATGCTCCCTGGGATGAGTGATTGAACGTGCAACCAAACTGAGCTGTCTGGGAGTGGAAACGAGTCTCTGATGGACTGGCTACTCAAACCATGAGGGGTAGTTGCTTATTACTATTGGTGAAATTATTAAGGCCACTCCACGTAGTTAAAAGGGAGGTTCATTTTGTGGGGTAACTTACAAGTGAATGGATAGTTTACAGAGTCTGGGAAAGGCGTGGCACAGTCTGGCGTTGTTCTATGGAGAACTCTGCTCAGTCTACCTCCAGCGTCCAGGGTCCAGGCACTAAGAGGGCCCATGCATCTGGAACCTGGGTCTTCAGCATCCTCTCTCATCTCTGCCTTATAGGTGTGACCGTTACCAAAGCCTCAGTGGGGGTTGGAGCTTCCAGGTCAAAGTTGGAATGGCTACCCACTACATCTCCCCCTTTTGTCTAAATAAGAAGGTTCTAACCTAATACAAGACTATATACAAAGGAATGGTTATCAAGGAGGCAGAGGCAGGTGGATCTGGAGTTCGAGGCCAGTCTGAATGGTTGGTGACTGTTTTTTATAGCATGTTATGATATCATTCCTAGAAACATGCGTTCATTTGTATTCATTTTTTGAGAGTGTAGGAATTTTAATCTGGGTATTTCACTGTTGTAAGAGATCTCGGCCCCAAAGATTTACTGCTACATTTGCTACATATGGCTTTAGCCTTCCTCTTTGTCCTTCTGGCCCTATGCATTCAACCCATCTCAAACTCTGTTTTATCTGATATAGGGTTCCAGTCCCTAGAAGTTGGACATCTACCTCTTGAAGAGACCAATTCGGATGCCATGATTTTGGTATAATTATAGTCACATCTGCACCTGTGTCTACCAGGCCTTCCAGAACCAGGCCATTAATTAGAATTCTAAGCTTTGGTCTTTGTTCATTTATAGAAGTCTGCCAAAATATTTGTTTTATTGTGTTCTTTGTAAACTGTGATTCATCTATCAGAGCTGTTTTATCATCCATTGCAGTATCAGTTTTTACATTAGGCATTGGTTTATTTAGTTGTCCTGGAGAGGACTTTCTTCCACAGTGGCTGGGAATGTTCGTACCATGTTTGATTTGGGGACCTGCAAGAGGCCCCCTGAGGCATTTTCCACCAGTAAAGGGTTGCCTCGTATATCTATTTTTGATCTGCACTCTCTGGTCCAATGTCAGCCTTTGCCACATCTTCTACATAATCCAGGAGGTGGATGAGGTGTCCTGTTTAGGCTATTCCTAGAAGGAGTATTACTTCTAGGAGGACCCCATGTACAGTTTTTAGTTATATGACCTGGTGTACCACATTTAAAACATTTGGTACTATGGGGCTTTCTTTCACCTCTGGGATTTGTCTCTCCTATCCAAGCCTCATTACTGAAGTTAAGAGACTCAACACCATTAGTATATTGAATCCATTCTTCCAAAGGAGCTGCTCTGATCTTTAATGGTGTAAATATTCTTTTGCATTCTGCATTAGCATTGTCAAACGCCAAGGACTCAGTGAATACTTTTCTTAATTCTTTATTTTTTTATTTTTTTTATTTATTATGTATACAGAAGAGGGCGCCAGATCTCATTACAGATGGTTGTGAGCCACCATGTGGTTGCTGGGAATTGAACTCAGGACCTCTGGAAGGACAGACAGTGCTCTTAACCTCTGAGCCATCTCTCCAGCCCCTTTTCTTAATTCTTTATCTGACACAGCTTTTGTTATAGCTGTGCTCAGCCTTTGTAAAAAATCAGTGAAGGGTTTGTGTGGTCCCTGAAATATCTTTGTGTATACCTCAGTTGGTTTTCCAGGTTCTGGAATTTTTTCCCAAGTATTTAGAGCTGCTGTACGGCATACGGATATTGTATGCTCATCTTAAGTGGCTTGTACATTCCTGCCAGCAAAACATCCCTCACCAAGTATTTGATCTTGGGAGATCACAAAACCTCTGAGTTTACCTTGTTGTTCTAAATTTTTTGCCTCCTCTCTCAACCAGCTTTTCCACTGTAACTACTGGCTATATTCTAGAACAGCTGAAATTAACTGATGCCAGTCATCTGGAATGATTCTATGTGAGGTAGATCATGAATTTAACATCTGTCTTATGTATGTGGAGAATATCCCATATGTAACTACTGCTTCCTTTATATTTTTAAAGTCCCTTGTTGAAATTGGTTGTAATGTATATGTCATATATGGCTCAGGGTATGTGTCATCTGCTGGCTTCTCATGGGTGATAACAGGATAAGTCATTGTATGAGAGCCATTTGGAGATGTTACAACCTGTATGGTCTTGACCTTCTGCTTATTAGGTCCCTTGTCATGTTTATTGAGAGTTTCCTCCAGAGCTTGCAAACAAGCACCTAGAGTCTGTTCTAGGGAGTAAACCTCCTCTCTTGCAAGGGATTCCAGATTTCTCATGGAATCATGGAAGTTTTTATGTTCTTCTGAAACACATGATTCCATGGACCTTATCTTATCAATTAATGATAATCTTTCTTCCTTATATAGTGTCTGAGTAGCCACAACTTCACTCTGGAGAGTTAGTGTTCTATCCATTAAATATTCATATTTATTATGAATAAAATCAATTTTGGGTACAAGTCTGTTTTGTAAATTCTGGTTAGCAGATTCCAGAGAATGAATATTTTTATGTAAATCCTGGTTAGCTGATTCCAGAGAAAGATTCTTTTTCTGTAAGCCTTCATTGCTATCTTTTAAAGCCTGTAAATCCTGGTTAGCAGATTCCAGAGAGAGAATCTTTTTCTGTAAGTCTTCATTGCTATCTTTGAAAACCTGTAAATCCTGGTTAGCAGATTCCAGAGAGAGAATCTTTTTCTGTAAGTCTTCATTGCTATTTTTTAAAGCTTGTATCAGTTCCAATAATGACTCATCTTTGTTCTTATTATTAAACCAGTGTTTGAACACTGTGTGAATTATTACAATGAATGTCAAAATGGTACAGGCCAGATATGCCTTAGGAAGGTCGTATGTTTCCAGGAAAATGTCATTCATCATACAGGCAATAAGGTTTTTAAATTCTTGTGAGGTAATGTTGTCGGCCATACTATAAGAATTACTCAAAATTTGTCAATCAATTTAAAGGTGTAAAATTATCAAGTACTTTTACTTGATAAGACACTGGTTTGCCTATCTTACCTTTCCATGGTTTGGGGGGTGTAGTAGCACTTTTCAGCCAGCAGGAGGTGTTGGTATAGCTCCAAAGCAGGTCCTGTTGAATGCCTTGGCTGGCCATAGAGTGAGCACAGGCAGGAGGCGATGGTAGGCAGTTGTTTTGGTGACTCCCTGGAGCTTCAGGGCTTGGGGAGTTCCAGGCCGCTCTAAGCCCCTCTCTACCTCTGCAGACAAGAGGTCTGCTAGCAGGCAGGGCTCCAAGCCCTCGTGAAACTGTGGAAGCCTTGGGCTAGGGCGGGGAGCTGGCACTCAGGAAGGAGGGGGAACACCTCACTCTGGGGTTTCGTTGGTCTGGGGGCTAAAGTTGCTGTGGAACTGAGACCTCATTAGTTCCTTTTCAGGAATGGAACCGTGTAGGTTTTTCCTGGTTTTATTTACTTTTTATTTTATTTTATTTTTCCGAGACAGGGTTTCTCTGTGTAGCTTTGAGCCTTTCCTGGAACTCACTTGGTAGCCCAGGCTGGCCTCGAACTCACAGAGTTCGCCTGGCTCTGCCTCCCGAGTGCTGGGATTAAAGGCGTGCACCACCACCGCCCGGCGGTTATTCCTGGTTTTTAGAAGCTGTGGTACCCTGCAGCTTCAGGTACCCTCCAGCCAGGGAGGAACCTGAGGGTGGGAGCCACCCAGGCCTTTGGAATTTGCCCCACGTTGGGCGCCAGATATTGGTGAAATTATTAAGGCCACTTAATAATTATTAAGGGGTAAAATGGAGGTATTGTTCTGCATTTTTAAGTTACATTTCTCTCTCTTTCTATGAGTGTGTGTGTGTGTGTGTGTGTGTGTGTGTGTGTGTGTGTATGTGTGTGTGTGTGTGTGTAAGTCCTCATGCATGTGTTTGTATGTATGCATGCATGCACAGGAGTAAATGTGTGCTTTGAGTCAGAGGACAACTTCAAGAAGTCAATTCTCTCCTCCCATCATGTGGACTTCTAAGACTGAACTCAGATCATCAGGCTTGGTGGCAAGTGCCTTAGTCCTCTGAGCCATCTTGTCAGCCTGGTTTGCATTTCTTGCAGCTAGGTAGCCAGTCAATGTGCAAAAATAATAGAAGTTTTATCTGTGCTGAAGAGTCCTTCCTAGGATCCAAAAACTTGTAACTTATGACGAGATCAAGAGACTGAGGAGGAAGAGAACATGGTAGAAGTAATAAAGATACCTTGAAGGTCCAACCTTTACTAGAGAAGAAAGGAAAACCTATGATTCACCATACAGACAGGGGCTGGCTAGATGGCTCAGCAGATAAAGGTGCCTGCTTCCAAGCCTGATAACCTGAATTCACTTCCCAGGATCCCTCCAGTGGAAGGACAGAACCATTACCTACAACTTATTATTCAATATGGTGCGCTTGCCCATGCATGCACACATACACATAATAAACAAGTATTTTTAAGAATTAAAAAAAAAAACCTGCATAGAGGACAACAACAGTGAGCAGTGATGAAGGGAACATGGTAGTGATAGAAGATGCCCTTCAGGTCTGATTTTAAATAGCGAGGAAGGAAAATCTGTGATCCAACACGCAGACAGGAGCCTTAACATTGGGACTTAACAGGAGCCACTACTGTGACATGGGACTGGAGAGATAGCTCAGTGGTTAAGTGCACTGGCTGCCCTTGCAGAGGACCTAGGTTCAATTCCCACTACCTGCATGTAGATCACAACCAGCTATAACCCGAGTTCCAGGGGATCTAATGCTATCAACTGACTTCTGTGGGCACACACTTGATGCACAGACCTGCACAGACAAAAATACTCATATGCATAAAATAAATTTTTCTTTTTAATACTAGGGTATTATTACAATATTTCTCCCTTCCCTTTCTTCCCTCCAAACCCTTCTGTGTACCCCTCCCTGCTCTCCTTCAAATTCTCGGCTTCTTTTTTCACTAATTGTTATTGCATGAATATTATGTTTATGCATCTACAAATACATTCCTAAGTATAACCTGTTTAGTCCATATAATGCTACTTATGTTTATTGAAAGAAAGAAAGGAAGGAAGAAAAGAAGAAAGAAAGAAGCTATGTCAGGGAATATCTGGTACATGAGTTCCTTGAATTGGAAAATGCTTCTAAACAAGAATGGAAAAACCAGTCACATCCTGGCTTGTGAGGACATAGAGGTGGACGGAAGCAGTCTGAGTGCTATAGAAACAGAAAAACCAAGTAACTCTGCATTCTTCCTCCAGACAAAGGCTGCATGACCTGAGCTAATATGAGGGAAATCAGTCCCTAACAGACTATCGCTGTCTGAGATCTCTATGGACATCAAGGAATGGAGATGTAAAAAGTACATTCTTACTGAGGGAACTGGGCAGAGAGAGGTCGTGCTGGATGCTCAGCTCACGGGTCTGCACAGGATTGTGTTCATGGGATGGACAAGGAACACAGCAGGTTCCTTGGGGGCGGGTCTGGGACTTCAGTGGCTCTGCTGACTCCAACAGTGGGACATGATCTTTAGGAGACAGGAGAGACTGTAGTAGAGCTGAACGATTTGGACAAGCATGTAAATCTGGTCAGTAAAGTTCAAAAGCAATCAAGAGGAGGCGAGACAAGGACCAAGTGGACAAAACGGTCTGTTCAAGTCACTTTGTGAGGGCAAATGTGGCATGGGTCTAGCCAGAGTTCAGTCTAAATGCTGTGGAAATGTGGAAGTGTGAAAAACAAAAAGAACCGCACCTGCCTGACCAGCTCCCTTGAGGTTCAAGATTTTTCCCACATCTCTTGTGAAACCCAGTTCTCCCCCACCCCATTCCTCTGCACTTGTGGTAAGTTCTGGTGTTTAGGGAAAAGTTCCTGCTCATGAGGACGTTTAACATCAAGCAAACTTAATTCAGTCAATCAAAATAGATGTTACCCAAGACTGCTATGTATGTGTGTGTGTTGGGGGAGGGGGCAGATAACAGGGCGAACGTGATATAAAAAGTCTGTTTAACTGAACTCAGAGCTCCATTTTCGACCTGATGTCTGAGCCTATCGTATACACACAATAAACTGTTTCTGGCTTTCAGCATGGACATCTCATCCCTTGGCCATCCCTTACAACATTTCTGGCTTCACAGACATGAAATGAGACTGCTTTCACCTGCCTGGTCTTCACAGTACTGGGAGCAGCTGCTTGCCCGACACCATTGGGTCATTTTAACCATTGGAGATTGGCCCTCCTGGGGTGCTGGGACTGGCTCACCAAAGCACCATGGACCCTAGGCTAGCCTCAGGAATCAGGTCAGGAACTTTGACTATCAGACTGGCAAAAAACCTGTGTGCATTTGGTTTTGGCTATCTGGCTAACCTAGATAGAAGATAGATGATTTTCTAACAGTCCTAGAGCTATCAGAATAATCTGTTAAAAAGGAAAAACAGCTCTAGAGGGACTCCTGAACATTGGAGGGATTGGAGTCATATTAACATGTATGTATGGAGACATGAGTGGCAGCATCTGGCTCCAGGCACTTTGTCCCTCTCGGTGAGTTTTACATCCAGGTTCCAGCTCATATGAACCTGCCAAACTCCAAAAGGCACTGGGTGAAGACAATGAAGCCAAAGAATTTCCTCCCCTCCCCTCTTTGTTCTCGTGCATGAATACTGTCCAACAGAAGGCACAGGTGGGCAACAGAGTAAGCCTGTGCCCTCATGCTGCGTGACTGAAAAGGATATTCAGAGAAACGTAATGCCCAGCTACCTTTTGGAAAACCTTGGCCTTCTGTTTGTTTGTTTGTTTTTGTTTTTTTCTGAGACAGGGTTTCTCTGTGTAGTTTTGGTGCCTGTCCTGGATCTTGCTCTGTAGCCCAGGCTGGCCTCGAACTCACAGAGATCTTCCTGGCTCTGCTTCCTGAGTGCTGGGATTAAAGGCATGCACCACCACTGCCCAGTGACCTTGGCCTTCTGTAAAACAGACTGGCCATCTTCTAGGGTAGGTTGGCCTGCTGACTGATCATTCTTGCGGCACCTGTGCATCCCTCCTGTTCCTTATCAGGAGAGGGGCCAGATGGTGTAAAACAGCATGAATGTCTGAGGGTGAAAAACTTGCATTGGCTGGGTGTGCATTCTCTCTCTTATTGGTTGGTTGGTTGGTTTGTTTGTTTTGAGACAGGGTTTCTCTGTGTAGCCTTGGCTGTCCTGGAACTCACTCTGTAGACCAGGCTGGCCTCAAACTCAGAGATCCGCCTGCCTCTGCCTCTGGAGTGCTATGATTAAAGGTGCATGCCACCACTGCCTGACCCCTTATTGGTTTTGTTTTGTTGATTTCCTTGAGACAGTGTAGTTATTTGTTTGCTTTACTTTTTTTTTTACTCTGTTTTTTTGGGGCCCTCCACTGTTGCTGGAGTTTTCTCCAGTCCCACTTGGGCCCGCAGCCACTCAGACCCAAGTAAACACACAGAGATTATATTACTTATAAACTGTATGGCTGTGGCAGGCTTCTTGCTATCTAGTTCTTATATCCTAAATTAACCCATTTCTATAAATCCATAAGTTGCCAGCCACTGGCTTGTAGCTTACTGGTACTTTACATCTTACTTCTCATGGCAGCAGCAGCTGGCAGCATCTCCTGACTCAGCCTTCCACCTCCTAGAATTCTCCTCTCTGCTTATCCTGCCTACACTATACTTCCTGCCTGGCTACTGGCCAATCAGCATTCTATTTATCAATCAATCAGAGCAACACATTCACAGCATACAGAGCAATTGAGATCCACAGCAATCCACTCAGCTCCCAGATAAATACATGGAGGCTTATTCTTTCTTATGAATGTTGTTTCTAGCTAGCCTTTCTTAAATTATCCTGTCTACCTTTTGTCTCTGGGTTTTTAATCTTTCTCTATGCTATATACCTTTCTTTACTTCTTACTATGTGGCTTGCTGTGTAGCTGAGTTGCTGGCCCCTGGCATTATTCTCTTCTTCTCCTTTTCTTGCTCCTCTCTTTCCTCCCAGATTTCTCCTCCTATTTATTCTCTTGGCCTGCCAGCCCCACCTATCCTTTCTCTTGCCCTACTATTGGCCATTCATCTCTTTATTAGGCCAATCAGGTATTTTAGACAGGCAAAGTAACACAGCTTTACAGAATTAAAACAAATGCAACATTAAAGAACACAACACATCTTTGCACCATTAAACAAAAATTCCACAGCATAAACAAATGTAACACATCTTTAGCTAATATTCTACAACAAGACAGAGTCTCCCTCTGTAGCACAGACTTGTCTCAAATGCATAGCAATCCGCCTGCCTCAGTCTCCCTAGTGCTGTGATGACAGGCATGCACTACATGTCCAAATTTCACCCTATTGTTAATCTACAAAAGGGTGAATCAAACTTGAGTGGAACAGTGGAAAGATTTCAGACAAAAGGAGGAGGAAGAACGTTGGGTTCCTGGAGCTGTAGTTATAACATGGGTACTGGGAATTAAACTTGGCTCCTTTGGGAGAGCTGCGTCTGAGCTAAGTCATCTCTCCAGCCCAAGGTGGACAGTTTTAAGCTTTACTGTGATGACAATGGTGAGCTAGGATGGGTAGTACTGGCCATCCAGAGTCTAGACTTCTGGTGTCTGGTGCAGAGGATGGACAGGAGGTGGTGGTGGTGGTGGTGGTGCTCCATGTAGTCAGTTGCAGCAGGTCAGAACAATTAGCTAGTGTGGTTCTGAGGGGTGGGGAAAGTTGGGGGGAGCATGGATGTGGTATTTTGAATGAAAATAGCCACCACAGACTCACAGAGAGTGGCACTATTGGAGGTATGGTCTTGGTGGAGTGGGTGTGGCTTTGTAGGAGGAAGTATGTCACAGGGGGCGGGCTTTGAGGTATCAGAAGTTTGAGCCAGGCCCAGTGTCACTCTCTCTTCCTGCTGCCTGCAGATTCAGATGTAGAACTCTCAGCCACCTCTCCAGCACCATGTGTGCCTGGAGGGCACCATGCTTCCTGGTGTGATGATGATGAACTAAACCTCTGAACTGTGAGCCAGCCCCAATTCAATGTTTTCCTTTACAATAGTTACCATGGTCACCATGTCTCTTCACAGCAATAGAAACCCTAAGACAATGGATGTTTAGTGACTAAAAGCAATCTAGAAAGAACAGATATGTAAAGGCTGCGGGACCCTAAATTCATCCTGAGCATCCTGAGTAACAATATGAAGTCACTCACTTCTTCCCCCCACAAACACAGGTCTTTGGGAAGCAGCCTTGCACAGCTGAGGTGGCACTCATTGCAAACTGGGAGCAGGGACAGAGTGAGGGATGTTCTGTGACTGCTGTCCCCAAAGGGGATTCCAATTAATCCTTCCCTACTGTGAGGCTCAGGGCTGGGTACTGGGGAAGGAGACCCTGGGGTGTCTAGCTCCAGGAGAGAGCACTCCTCACAACACCAGCCTGGCCCTGGGGGGCTTGTTAGTGACTGCAGAGCCTCTGTGGCAGCAGCTCCAGGGACCCCAGAATAGGAGAATGTGGGTCCTCAGCCCCTCCCTTCTTAGGCAGAGAGGGATGTTCACGGGGATGTGAGAGCCTATCCTGGCCATGGTGAGTTGAGTTCTGGCTGCAGAAACCACCTGCCCAACCCCACCTTCAGTGAGACCTGAGAATGAGTGGAGGAGGGGATGGTTTAGATTGCCTGGACAGTGATCCCCGTCCATGGAGCTGGCTTGAAAGGGGTTTATTTCCAATCTGAGTTGAATTTGTGGGGTCCTGGAGAATCCTCAATGTGCTCAGGGGGGAACTAGAGGAGCCCCTGCCCCCAGCTCTGAACACTGCAGACCCAGAACCCTGGGGCACAGGAGGTGGTGAGACAAGGTGATGAGTGGGCTTGGGTGTGGGGGGTACATGCTCGTGCAGCCTGGACTACATGGGTACGCACACGCACACACATACATACACACACACACACAAACACACACACACACACACACACACACGCATGCACGCACTCACACACAGATCTATGTGGGGTGAGAGCTGGAAGCAGCAGGGAGGTAGGGAGGCGCCAGACTCCCTCCCCAGCACTCCTGGCCCTCTGCCCTCCCACAGTTCTCAGGAAGGACCCTGGGTCTGCCCCTGAACCCAGCACCCACAGGTAAGCTCTGCAGGCAAGCACTGTTCTGGGGCCTTCATGGGGCGTAGATTCCATGGGCTCCAAGTGAGCAGGTGGGGACTGCTGGTCCTATCAAGTGACTCCTTGGACAGCTAGTCACCCCATCTAAGAGGTGGGAACAGGAATCTGGATTGGCTCAGGAAAAATCAAACCCCAGATCCTCTGCTGTTGCGGAGCAGGACCCAGCCACAGGAGGGGACCTGTACCAGCACTATTTGGCAGATTTCACTGTCAACTGTGAGTCCACAGGACTCATTTCTGAGTTTGCAGATGAGGCTCAGAAGGGCACAATAGCTGCCTGGTGCTCCACTACCCCAATCTCAGCAACTGTCTCTCTCACCCACCAGACAAGCCTCAGTCCTAGGACTTCACTGCATGCTGATTTGGGCACCTGGAGAGAGTAGGTGAGGGCTGCTGGTCCTGTGTTTTTACTTCCTCTGGCCTAGGCTCTTTTAGCTGCCAAAACGATGGTTTTCCAGCTCGTCATGAAGGTGCATCTTGATGAAAGGCTTTAGAACATTTGTAGTCTAGCCACACATAGGACTTCCTGTTCTTCCTGATCTTTGGGCTGGGAACTTGGTCACAGCACTATTTTTCAACTGTGAGTTCATAGGATGAGGCTCAGAGGGGTACAGCCAGCTTCCCAGGAGTCATCTTGTCCCTTGCAAGGGGCATTTGAATCCAGAGTTACTAGGCTTAGGAGATGCAGCTCACTGTCCTCACTATTCCCGTCTGTGAGAACACCAGTTTCTGCTCTAGGTAGTAGTGATTGTTTCCTCGGTAATGACCCTCCCGTCTGTGGAGGTGAGCAAGCAAAGCCTGGCATACTGTGGTAAATTCACTCCTATGCTGAGTATATGTTGAGGGAAGATTTCTATCTAAGCCTCCTCTTTAAGCTAGATGGCTAGAGGGGTGTCTGGGAAGAGCTCGTGAGAATACATATAAGATCTTTTCTCTGTATCAGCGGCTCTCAACCTTCCTAATGCTGTGACCCTTTAATATAGTTCCTCATGTTGTGGTGACCCCTAACCACAAAATTATTGTGTTGCTACTCATAACTATAGTTTTGCTACTGTTATGGATTGTAATGTAAATATCTGATATGCAGGATATCTGATATGGTCATTTGACCTCAAAGGAGTTATGACCCACAGGTTGAGAACAACTGCTCTATATATAACAATAAATTGGTATTGAGTCAGCTAGCTCTGAGATTGGTTCCAAGAGCCATTCCCTCAGAAGCTGGGAGGTGTATGTAGCCCCAGAATTTGGTCGATAGGAAGATTGCAAGTTCCAGTGAGGCCCTTCTTTAAAAAAAAAAAAAAAGCCATCACCTCACTTGGAAATTTCAAATTCTCTTTTGTTCCCAAATATCTTCTTTCTGATCTTTCTGATGAGTTGGCCTCATGGCTTGCTGATTAAGGTCTGTACCTGAGCCTGCAGCTCACCCTTGACTAGATTCTGGCTCTGCTGAAAAGATTAATTGCAATGCTTTTTGAAAAGATGTATTTTTTGGGGGGAGCTAAGGACAGAACCCAGGGCCTTGCACTTGCTAGGCAAGCACTCTACCACTGAACTAAATCCCCAACCCAGATGTATGATTTTTTTATATTATGCATATGAATGTTTGCCTGCATGCACCATGTGCATACAGCTGCTTGCACAGCTTGGAAAGAGTGTCAGATTCCCCAGAACTGGAGTTTGCAGGTGGTTGTGAGCTGCCATGTGGGTGCTGGGACTTCGAATCCAGGTTCTCTGCAAAGCAGCCGGTGATCTTAACCACTGAACTATCTCTGCAGATGGTGTTGAGACAAGATCTCACTATGTAATTCTAGCTAGCCTTGAACTCACTATGTAAATGAGGCTGGTTTGAACTCACAGAGATCTGCTTTCCTCTGCGTTGGGAGTTCTGGGGTTAAGTCAGGGGCCACCATGCCCCACTCAGACTGTTTTTTAAGGCAGTGTCTCACATAACACAGCTGGCCTGGGACTCACTATGTAACCAAGGATGACCTTAGTCTCTTGGTCCTCTTTCCTCCACCTCTGGAGTGCTGTAGTACAAGTTTTTGTCACTGTGTCCAGAGAGTCAAGTTCAATTTGACAGTTTAAAAATGCATATATAGGGGTTGGGGATTTAGCTCAGTGGTAGAGCGCTTGCCTAGCAAGTGCAAGGCCCTGGGTTCGGTCCTCAGCTCTGGAAAAAAAAAAAAGACAAAATAACAAAAAAGAAAAAGAAAAACAAACAAACAAACAAACAAAAATGCATATATATAATACATATATAATATATAATACATATAATACATATATAATATATATAATACATATATAATGCATATATATATAATACATGCAATTTATTTTCTTTTTTTGAGACAGGATTTCTCTGTGGGCCAGGCTGGCCTTGAACTCACAGAGATCCACCTGCCTCTGCCCCCTGAGTGCTGGTATTAAAGGTGTGCGCAGTTTTTGAATGCGGTAAAGCTCACGTAGCAGTGCTAACTGTCAGAAGATAATCCAGCACTGCTGCGGGCATTTGTAGGCCACGCAAATGTCACTCTAACTGTCCTTTTCATCTTTATGGTGGTGCTGGGCACGGTCCGTCAGGCTTGGTGCATGCAGGATGAGCCTTCCACTACTGGTGAAATTATTAAGACTACTCCACGTAGTTAAAAGGGAGGTTTATTAGTGGCGTAACTTACAAATGAAGGGATAGGTAGGTTGCAGGGTCTGGGGAAGATGTAGCACAGTCTGGCGGTGTTCTCTGGAGAACTCTGCTCTGTCTACCTCTAGCGTCCAGGGTCCAGGAACCAAGAGAGCCTGCACATCTGGATCTCCGATCTTCAGGGCCCTCTCATGGCCCCACCTTGTAGGCGTGACAGTTACCGAAGCCTCAATGGGGGTTGGAACTTCCAAATCAAAGCTGGAATGGCTACCCACTACATCCTTCCGCCAAGCTGTACTCCCCAGTCCTACCTCTACCATCAGTACATTTTATCACCTCAAGAAGAAACCCCTTCTTCACTAGTTGCCACTCCTTAGCTCGTTCCCCAGCCCCTGGCAGCTGCACTCTGCTCTCTGTGGACATTTTACATAAACGGAGCTATTTGGGGCTGGGGAGATGGCTCCCTGATAAAGAGATTGCTATGCAAGCATGAGCATCTGAGTTTGGATCCCCGGCATCCATGCGAGAAGCTGTGGACAGTGACCCACACCTGTAACTTCAGCACTAGGGTATGAAGGTGGGAGGCTCCTTGGTGTTTGACAGCCAGCCATGGTGGCTGAAATGAGAATCTGAATCCGTGAGAGAATTTGTCTCAAAAACTACGGTAGAGAATAATAGAGGATGTCAGCTATCTACATGTGCACACACCCAAACACACTTCATCTAGGATCTCTTTCTAGATTTAAATGAAACCATGGATGGGCTTACTGTCTTCTTCCTCCATCTAAGGATCTTTGCTTTGTGCCTGTGGTCATACCACTCTGAACGGACCCAGTCTTGTCTGCTCTTGGAAGCTAAGCTGAGTCAGGCCTGGTTAGTACTTGGATGGGAGACCTGGGAATACCTGGTGCTGTAGGCTTAACAGAACAAAACAAAACAAACAAACAAACAAAAAACCAAAAAGCGCTTTCCTTTGTGAATACTTAAAACAAAGACTTATTTGTGTGTGTGTGTGTGTGTGTGTGTGTGTGTGTGTGTGCGCGCGAGTGTGCGCGCGCGCACACATGCATTTGTGTGAATGTATGCCACATATATGTGGGTGTACACACAGGCCAGGCAGGGTGTTAGATCCCGTAGAATTGGAGTTACAGACCCAAGCATGCACTCTTATCCTCTGGGAGAGCAAGGTCTTAACCACTGAACCATCTCTCTGGGCCCTGACTTGTAATTCTTCCTCTTCTTCTTCGGTTTTCTGAGACAAGGGTTCTCTGTGTAACCCTGGCTGTCCTGGAATTTACTCTGTAGATCAGTCTGGCCTTGAACTCAGAGATTCACTTGCCTCTGCCTCCCAAGTGCTGGGATTAAGGGCATGTACCACCACCGCCTCACTAATTCTTATCTTCTTGTGCGTTGAGGAGATACCTCGCTGGCTGGGTAATAACTGAGCATTTCTGAGTCTCTCTCTCCTGTCTGCAAACCAGTGATGATCCTCCTGCCCCACCTAAGGCCTCACTGCCCTGCCTTGTCCCAGTAATCCTATCTCCTCTCAGGCTCCCGAGAAGCAGCAGGACAATGGGACCTGGCTGGTGACAGAGTTCGTGCTGGTGGGATTCTCCAACCTCCCAGAACTGAGGTCCACTCTCTTCACCTTGTTCCTCCTCACCTACCTGGTCACACTCAGTGGCAACGCCACCATCATCACCATCATCCAGGTGGACCGCACCCTCCACACTCCCATGTACCGCTTCCTGGCTGTGCTCTCCCTCTCTGAGACCTGCTACACCCTGGTCACCATCCCCAACATGCTGGCCCATCTGCTGATGGAGAGCCAGGCCATCTCCATCGCGGGCTGTCGGGCCCAGATGTTCTTCTTCTTGGGCTTGGGATGCAGCCACTGTTTCCTGCTTACACTGATGGGCTACGACAGGTATGTGGCCATCTGCCATCCCTTGCGCTACTCTGTGATCATGAGACCCGCCGTTTGCCTGTGTCTGGGAGCCTTGGTTTTCTGCTCTGGTTTCTCGGTGGCCTTGGTAGAAACCTGTATGATCTTCTCCTCGCCCTTCTGCGGCACAGGCCGCGTGGAACACTTCTTCTGTGACATCGCGCCTGTGCTGAAGCTCAGCTGTGTAGACAGCACGCACAAGGGGCTTGGCATCTTCTTCCTGAGCATCCTGGTGGTGCTGTTCTCCTTCCTCCTCATCCTCCTGTCCTACGCCTTCATCGTGGCAGCCATCGTGAGGATCCCTTCAGCCGCGGGAAGGCGCAAAGCCTTCTCCACCTGCGCGGCCCACCTCACTGTGGTCATAGTGCATTTTGGCTGTGCCTCCATCATCTACCTGCGGCCAGACTCTGGGGCCAATCCCTCCCAGGACCGCCTGGTGGCGGTGTTCTACACGGTGGTGACGCCGTTGCTGAACCCTGTGGTCTACACCCTGAGGAACAAGGAGGTGAGGGTGGCCCTGAAGAAGAACCTGGCGCGGGGCTGCGGAGTATTTAAGTAAGAACTTGAATTTGGGAGTGAACTTCTCTTATAATTAATACAAGTATATTTAAAAAAAAAAAAGACCTTGCTTTGTGCTGTTACAGCACCCTGTGCTTCCGTGAACACGTTTCCCCTGGAACTGAATTTCCCTACTCGGAAAACGGGAGGCAATCCTGCACTAGATGAAGTAACCCCGGTTGTCTGTCGGTCCCTGAGACAATCTAACCACAATAAAGGACGTCTTTTCTTTTTCCTGGTTTCCTTGACTTGATGTGGCGCAATGTGGTCTGCAGTGCCTAGTCTCACCAGTGGAGGGCACCACTGGTACCACCCAAGGCTGGAGATGGGCAGGGAGCAGTTTTTTCTTCTAATAATTTTTTATTTTATTAAATTTGTAGTTTCTTAATTTTTTTCATGCAGTATATTTTTATCATATTCTTTTTCTTCCCAGGTCCTCCCTACCTCCTTACCCACTGAACCTCACGTTAGTGTGTCATCCCACACCCGCCCCCCACCATCCCCCACCCACCCCTGCCACACTCCCCCACAACAGAGCATTTTTTGATGTTTTGTTTTGTTTTATTTGTTTTTTTTTTCCCCAGACAGGGTTTCTCTGTGTAGTTTTGGTGCCTGTCGTGGATCTCAGCTCTGTAGCCCAGGCTGGCCTCGAACTCAGAGATCTGCCTGGCTCTGCCTCCCGAGTGCTGGGATTAGAGGCGTGTGTCACCGCCGCCCAGCCATAGAGCAATTTTTAAAGAACTAGTCTGTGGGTTTTTAAATTTTATTTTGAGAACTTCATATAGAGAACGGCATCACTCCCATGCCCCACCCCGCCCCAGTGAACACAGAAAGACGGTTTTAACCAGGAGAGGGGATGAAGACAGAGGCCGGAGGTGTAGCTCAGTGGGAAAGCATGCCTGGCACACCCAAGATCCTGGACATTTTCTGTTTTTGTTTTTCTCCCAGCTGCTCGAGACTACATTTTGGTCAGGATCACACACTTAACTGCATTTTTTAAAAAGTACCTTTTGTTTTGTGTTTGTTTGTTTTTCAAGACAGGCTTTCTCTGTGTAGTCCTGTCTGTCCCGGAACTCTCTATGTAGACCAGGCTGGTCTCAAACTCAGAGAAATCCGTCTGCCTCCGGCTTCCAGAGTGCTGAGATTAAAGGCATCGACCACCTCCATCCGCTTTTAAAAACAGTGCTTTTTAAGCCAGGTGGTGGCGAATGCCTTTAATCCCAGCACTTGGGAGGCAGAGGCAGGCAGATCTCTGTGAGTTCGAGGCCAGCCTGGTCTACAGAGCGAGATCCAGGAAAGGCAACAAAACTACACAGAGAAACCCTGTCTTGAAAAACAACAACAACAACAACAAATGCTGGACACTTTCTCAAATTTGTATTGAACATTTGTATTTTTATTTTTGAGAACTGTCAATTCTGTTCATTTGCCCCTTTATTGATTATATAATTTTTTGTATTTAATTTTTCAATTCTTCAAAAAATTGAAATGAAATACATTTGTTTAGTGTATATATGCATGTATGTGGGTGCACATGTGCCACGGAGCCTTTGTGCAGGCCAGAGGACAACTTTTGGGAGTTGGTTCTCTTCTATCATGTGGGTCCCCAGGATCAAAAAAGACTACCCAGCTTGGCAGCATGTGCTTTTTCCCACTGAGCAATTCTGGCTGCCTGAATCTTGCAGTTCTTTGTATGTTCTAGTCATGAACCCACCATCTAACGCAGGGGTGGCAAAACCTGTGACTGTATCTTTGCTCTGATGGCAATTGTCTTTGCTGTGCAGAAGTCTTTTATGTGTCTGTCTATCTATCTATCTATCTATCTATCTATCTATCTATCTATCTATCTATCTATCTTTGTTTTTTGAGACAGGGTTCCTCTGTGTAGTCCTGGCTGTCCTGGAACTCACTCTGTAAACCAGGCTGGCCTTGAACTCACAGAGATCCTCCTATTTCTGCCTCCTGAGTGCTGGGATCAAAGGCGTGTGCCACCGCCCGGTGTGCAGAAGCTTTTTAATTTTATGTAACCACAGTGTCAATTCTCGGGATTACATCCTGTGTTATTGGCAACCTTCTCAGAGCTTATGTCCATATCTGAAAGTGTTTTCCTTGGCAGTTTTTTAAGTCTCATACTTAGAGGCTCAGGTCTTAGAGATCTTTGATCCATTTTTAATTGTGCAAGGCAAGAAAAACGGATCTAGTTTCATCCTTTGACATATGGATAGCCAGTCTTCCTGGCACCATTTATTTTATTTTTATGTGTTTGTTTGTGTTTTGAGAGAGGGTCTCACTATGTAGCCTTGGCTATCCTGGAACTTGCTATGTAGACCAGGCTGGCCTCAGACTCACAGAGATCCTCCTGCCTCTGCCTCTTAGTCATTTAAGGATAGGATCACATTGTCCACAGACAGAATACTTATACTGCTGCCTTTCCAGCCTGTGTCCCTTTTATTGCTTCCTCTTGTCTTATTGCTCCAGCTAAGATCTTAAGCACTACACTGAGTACACTGTGAGAATGGGCTCCCTAACCTCATTGCGGATTTTAGATGGATGCTCTCAGTGTTCCCCCATTGACTATAATCTTGGCTAGAGGCTGTTGTATGTAGACTTTGTTATGTTGGGATTTGTGCCCCCTATTGAATTTCTTTGGGGATTTTATCATGAAGGGATGTTGAATTTTATTAAAGTCCTTAACTGGTCATGGGATGTCTGTCTTTAAGCCTGTTTAATGTAAAGTGGTGTAATCCACTTACTGACTTGTGCATGTTGAACAATCCTTTTAAGTTCACTGACTTGGACATTGGGTTTATTATACACTTGTGTGATTTTAACTTGTTCTTGAATTTGGTTTGCAAAAATTTTGAGATTGTGTGTGTGTGTGTGTGTGTGTGTGTGTGTGTGTTCATTGGGTGAAAAATATATACTTGATACAAGGTGTCTTAGTTAGGATTTTTATTGCTATGAAGAGACACAATGACCACACTAACTCTTATAAGAAAAACATTTAATTAGGGTCTAGTTCAGAGGGTCAGTCCATTATTATCATCGTTGGGAGCATGGCAGCATGTAGGCAGATATGGTACTAGAACTGAGATTCCTACATCTTGCAGGCAACAGGAAGTTGACTGAGACATTGGGTAGTAGTATCCTGAGCATAGGAAACCTGAAAGCTCACTCCCACGGTGACACACTTCCTCTAACAAGACCATATCCACCTCAACAAACCCACACTTCCGAATGGTGTCCTCTCTATGAGATTATGGGGGTCAATTACATTCAAACTATCACACAGGGTCTCACTTTGTAGCCCTGGCTGGCCTTGAACTCACAGATTCACCCATTTCTGCCTTCCAACTGCCGGAATTAAAGACATTTGCTGCCACACCCAGTAATGTGTGTGTGTGTCACACTCATGCAGGCAAGAAGAGAACTGGAGTTACAGGAGGTTGTGACCTGTTTGACCTGGGTGCTAAGAACTGAGCTCCAGTCCCCTGGGAGCTGAAGACCCTCTGAGCTGCTGCGCCCTCTCTCCAGTCCTATGGTTTCTTCCCTTTTAGCACCATATCTGGTTTTGTTATTGGGTGATGCTGGGTTTCTACAATGGCCTTGGTGGAGTTCCTCCCCTCTCTATTCTATAGGCTACTTGAGTGTAGTGGGTAGCCATTCCAGCTTGGATCTGGAAGTTCCAACCCCCATTGAGACTCTGGCAACTGTCACGCCTATGAGGCGGGGCCAGGGGAGGCGCCTGGAAACCCGATAGCTGGATGGGCCAGTGCTCTCTCTGTGCCGGGAAGCTGAACGGTGAAGGTTGACTGAGCAGAGCTCCAGAGAACACCGCTGGACTGCAATACACCTTCCCCAGACTCTGCGACCTACCCATTACTTAATTTGTGAGTTACACCATTAAATAAATATCCTTTTAACTACGTGGAGTGGCCTTAATAATTTCACCAATACTTGAGGTTTGATTTATTTATTTTTATTACAACTTCAATGTCATGGCTTGTTATGGATCTGTTGATGCTGTTTATATCCTCTTGATTTAATTTTGGGAGGTCATATGTTTCCTGGAATTTATCTATTTCTTATACATTTTCCAGTTTCTTTTAAAAAGTCTAAGTCATCCAAGTATTCCCTAGGAATCCTCTGGATTTCACTGGAATGTGTTGTAGCATTCCACTTTTTATTTTCAATTTTTATCCTTTATTGAAAATAGATTTTTTTCTTATATAATTCACCCTAATTAAAGTTTCCCTCTCTGTATGTCTCCCAGCTCCTCCCCACCTCTCCTCCTATCTGGATCCACTCCTTGCCTCTCATTAGAAAACAATCAAGTTTCTAAATGATAATAATAAAATATAACAGACAAAATATAATAATACAAAACAAAAACTATCACATTAGAGTTGGACAAGACAAACAGAAGGAGAAGAGCCCAAGAGAAGGCCCAAGAATCAGAGATCCACCTTCTCCAGCACTCAGGAATCCCATTAAAAACTAAACTGAAAGCCTTAATACAGATGCAGAAGACCTGGTGCAGACCCATGCAGGCCTGTCCTTGCTGCCTCAGTCTCTGTGAGTTCATGCGAGCTTTGATCCTGCTGATTTAGAGAGCCTAGTTTTCTTGGTGTCCTCCATCCCCTCTGGTTCTTACAATCTTCCTGCCTCCTCTTTTGAGGGGTTCCCTGAGCCCTGAAGGGAGGGATTTGAGGGAGACACCCCACCCATCTAGGGCTGAGTGTTCCAGGGTCTCTCACTCTCTGCACAGTGTCTGGCTGTGGGTCTCGGTATTTGTTCCCATCTGCTGCAGGGGGAAGCTCCTCTAATGATGCCTGAGCAAGGCACTGATTCATGAGTACAGCAGAAAAGCATTAGCAGTCATTTTATTGCTACTTTTATTTATTTTTTCTAAGAATAGTAGTATTTGGTTTTACCCTAGGTCCCTGGGCTACGTAGCCTCAGGTTCTTGGCCACCCAAGCAGTGTTGGGTTTGGGTTCCATCCTGTGCTTAAACCAAATCGGATATTGGTTGGTTCCTCTCGCACTTTGTGCCACCATTGCATTAGCCTGTCTTGAAGGCTGACACCACTGCAGATAAAGGGTTTGTGGCTGGGTTGGTGTTTACGTTTCTCCTTTGGTGGCAATGTACCTTCCTGTATCAAAGAACCTAGGTGCAGAGGTAAAGGCTAGACAGGCACCAGCTTGACTTCTCCATGTTTAGTGACTTACGTGGGTGTTGTCTTCAGCGATTAGGCCTTACTGTTAGGTTGTGGAGAGCAACCTATAGTCTTGACAACAGCCCAGGTTGTTTGGGGATTCCCATGGGAGCACTCTGGCCAACAATTCAATTAAGTGTAATCCAGTCCCAGTACTGGAAGCTTCATTTGGTGACCAGAGATGGCCAGCTGGGACTCTGTCTTCCCCATTATTTGGCAATTTCAAGATCGCCTTTGTATGTGTATACATCCTAGGAAACTTCTGCTGTATTAGGTTTCCACATTAGCCTTCAAATGCCCTTCATTTTAGCTCTCTCTCCCCATATTCCCTCCCTCGTCACCTCCTGCCCCTCCCGACTCGATCCTCCCATTCCATCCTCCCCATCCATGTACCACTATCTGTTTTATTCTCCCTTCCTAACAAGATCTATCTGTACCCCTAGTCCCTTACTCTATACCCAACCTCTGTGGTTCTATAGATTGTAGCTTGGTTATCATTGACTTAACAGGTAACACCCACATATAGGTGAATACACACTGTATTTGTTTTTCTGTGTCTGGCATACCTCACTCAGGATGATTCTTTTTTCCAGTTTCATCCATTTGCCTACAAATTTCATGATGTCATTTTCAATGGCTGAGTAATATTCCATTGTGTAAATGTAGCACATCTTCTTTATCTATTTCTTCTGGTGAAGGACATCTAGGTTGTTTTCAATTTCTGACTATCGTGAACACAGCAGCAATGAATGTGGTTAAGCAAGTAACTCTGTGGTAGGATGAAGTGTCCTTTGGGTATATGCCCAAGAGTGGTATAGCTAGATTTTGAGGTAGATCAATTCCCATCTTTCTGAGGAATGGCTGATTTCCACAGGGGCTGTACCAGTTTGCACTCCCACCAGCTTGGGTGATAGGTGAGAGACTGAAGCTAATACAAATCCCTCTCATTTGCAGTGGAATTCCAGGCAATTTTATAACTTTCTGTGCGTGCTGTGAACAACAGAAAAAACAAGGGTGGATGGTTAAAAATGTGCTTGGTAGCTTAAAAAGGACATAGGTGTTTGGCTGGAACAGCTCGCCCAGGCTGAGAAAGCCCCATTCTCGCCTCCCCAAACCCCGCCCTCTCAGAGAAACCGCCAAAAGTCGAGTTCCACCCAGTTTGTGGAGGACGCATTGCATTGCGTCGTTGTCCTGTGCCTACAGCTCACCCCACTCCTCCTTCTCCAAACCCCGCCCTCTCAGAGAAACCGCCAAAAGCCCAGTTCTGGGGTGGCAGCCCAAGACCCTGCCCCAAAGCTTACGGTAGCAGGAACCCACCTTGGGACACCCACCTTGGGACATGTCACTGCCTGGCACCCCGACAGGGTGTTTAAACCTCCCTCTTTAGCATGGCCATTAGGAGCATTAGGAGTATTCTCTCCTGCTGCCTTTCTGGGCGTACCCGGGAGTGCTCTGCTCAGATTAAACCTGGTCCTTTCCTTTTTTTTTTTTTTTTTTCTGCATTTGAGGAGAAATCTGCTACTGGGGACAAAAAACAAACAAACCAACAACAACAACAAAACCCTTATCATAGGTATCTAGGGAGTGACCTAAATAACGAGGGGAAAGACTGCTAAAGTGGGAACTATAAAGAATTAAAGAAGGTGCTAAGACACTCACACATCCTTAGAGTTAATATTGATAAAGGGCCATCTAATGATTCAGTGTGTTCCCTAGAATTCCAATCAAATTCTTCTCAGGAACAATCCTGAAAGTCACACGGTGGCTCATAAAACCCTGAAGAACACGAATAATCCTCAACTATAAGAGCAAAGCTTCCGTCCTCACAGTGCGTGATTCCATTTGAACTAAGAAACCATAGTTACTGCTTGGCATGAGGAAATTCGATTCAGGGCCCACAAACGCAGCTGTGCTGTGAGGGCCCTGAGATCTCAACACATGTACCAAAAGCCAACGAGACAGACTTGTAGGATAAACGGTGCTGGGGGAAACAGGGGACGACTTGTACAGACCCCTCTCCATCACCCCGTAAAAAGTCAATTTGTAATGGATTAAGGGGTTTTCATGGAAGACTGCAAAGTTTGAAATAGCTAAGGGGGAAACACTTTAGTATGTCAGCACAGACGAGGGGTTTCTTGGAGGAGGCCAACAGTTCAGGACATAATAGTAAGAATTGATGAGATTACATGAAATTAAGAAGCTTTGACCCAGCAAGGGAAAGTATCAATGAGCAACAGACAAACTACAAAACGGGTAACACATCTCCTACCGTATACCAGGAAAGGCGGTAATATCCTGGGTATATAACGAGTTAAAAATTAAACACTGAACAACCAAATTACTCAACTGTTGAGCTAATGAAAAGGTCTCAAAAGAACAAACACTAACTGGTGGGTGGACAGTTGAAAAACTGTAGAACATCCTTAGTTGTCAAGGAAATGGAAATTAAGTCTTTTCAAATTCTCTCCCAGCCCAGTGAGAGTAGCTAGGAGAACAGAATAGGGCTAGAATGACTGTATCTGCCCGAGGATGAGGAGGACAGATGAACGCTGTCTTCTGAATATGACATGGTCATTGAAATCATGAACACACAGCAGCTGTGGCAGCCAGGACAAGCACATGAAATTGGGAGGGGGCTATGTGGGAAGAAGAGGGTGATACGAAGTGATTGGAGGTAAATGGAGAGCAGAGGAAGCCGAGAGCGAATATGCGCTGTTGACATGGGCGCAGCCATCTCAAGGACCCTAAAATCTCAGACTCATGGGAATGTCGAAGCCTTCCCTGGCTAGGCCCATTGAAAATGGCGGAGCCTTTCCTCCTGGTCTGAGTATGAAGGCTGACTTACAGAAATATGAGTGAGGGGTTACTTACAGACTCAGAAATGACTCAAAGACAAGCCTACCCCAGCATGGGTTCAGAAGCGCACGAGTACACTGTACAGCCTGCAGGCAGCTCACCAGGTTTGAGAACGTTCTTTCCAGGTAGTTCAGTTGTTCTAAGCCTCTTCCAGGCAGTCTGGCTAGTCTCTCTTTCTTTCAAGAAGTCCAGCGGGTCTCTGATTCCTCCAGTGGGTTAAGCTAGTCTGGGTCCATTCTAGGCAGCTCCGTTTGTCTGAGAGTGCATCTCAGTGACTCTTACAGTTTGTATATGCTTAAGGAGGGAGGAACTTGGTGAACCTGGTAAGTTTCAAGGACTTCCTGAAGCTGTGGCATTGTTTACTTCCTGTGCTTAATGAGCATTTCTGCAGGATGGAAGGTTTCACCCCCTCTTAAAACCCCCTGCTGTTTCAGCTCCCCTTTAACATCATGAGTCTTAAACTCGCCTCCAAGACAGAAGGTTTTAATTTTAAAGGAGACTGCTACATAACAAGTAACAAGACTGTTCATGGGGGCGAATCAACCAACCTAGTTAAAACTTCAGCCTGGCTCTCAGGAGAGAATTCATGTGTGGTGCTCAAATTATGGCCCAAACCTAGAAGATCATAGGCCTCAGCAGGAGATCTCCGGTTGTTAGTTCTTTAGTCACCATGTTGTCAAATCCCTTCCTAAATATTTATGTCTATATCCACGTTTTCTGCTTGTCTCAGTCTCGGTCAGATAACCTTGATTTTTGTCATGGGTAGTGGTTAATGGACAGACTCACAACCGTTCAACATGTCAAGAATAAGTGACTTCGAGTGGTAAACTGTAGGTAAGGACTCTCTATCAACACATCCCTGCCGCTGGATCAGCGAACATCTCGAAGAGTAGGGAGCAGAAAGAAGAGCTGGAGGAAGGGAAGGGTGCTGTGGAATGGAGTGGAACGCAACACAATGAAGGCTGAGTCTAATAAAACAGTAGACTAGCTGCAGAGATGGCTCAGAGGTTAAGAGCACTGGCTGCTCTCCCAGAGGTCCTGAGTTCAATTCCCAGCAACCACATGGTGGCTCACAGCCGTGTGTGATGAGATCTGGTGCCCTCTTCTGGCCTGCAGGCAGAACGATGTGTACATAATAAATAAACAAATCTGTAAAGGCCGGGCAGTGGTGGAGCATGACTTTAATCCCAGCACTCAGGAGGCAGAGCCAGGAGGATCTCTGTGAGTTTGAGGCCAGCCTGGTCTACAGAGCAAGATCCAGGACAGGCACCAAAACTACACAGAGAAACCCTGTCTCAAAAAACAAACAAACAAACAAACAACCAAAAAAACTGTAGACTATTCTATATAGGTAGCAACCACAGTTTCTCTCTAATCTGAGACAAGAATTTCCTGTTCTACTCTTACTCAATATAGTAAGTATTCAAAGACTTACTTAGAAAAAAAAACTATCTAAGAGACAAAATTTGTAAAGAAAGAAATATTTGCAGATGCTATGATTTTTTACTTAATAGACCCCATTGTCTCTACCAGAAAATACAAAATCAACCTACAAAATCCAGATACACCCACACCCACCCCCCACATACCCCACTCCCACATACACACACACACACACACACACACACACACACACACACACACACATACATGTGTCATTCCTAAAGCTTCTGATAAAATCAACAAAACACCTAGGATCAAAACTCTACGAAGCTGGGAGATGGTGTTGCACACCTTTAAATGCAGCACTCAGGAGGCAGAAGCAGGCAGATCTCTGAGTTTGAGGTCAGCCTGGCCTATATAGCAAGTTCCAGGACAGCCAGGCTACACAGAGAAACCTTGTCTTGAAAACAGCAACAATAAAAACAAAAACCAATGAACTCTCTATAAGAAAAGAAATTAATAGACTGAAAAAAGAGATTGAAGAAGACACTAAACAAGGAGAGACTCTAATGCCCTTGGGCTGGTGGAATTAATGCTGCAAACACTGGCTGTATTACCAAAGGGATCTACAGTCTTACGGAAATCTTCAGAATTCTGATGACGTGCTCCACAGAACTAGGAAAAACAACCCAAAAATTCATATAGAAACCAAATCAAACCAAAACAACAAAAACTGTTAATGGCTCATGAAATCTTACCAGAGAGAAAGAACAACACTGGACTTGGCTCACTCTGTGACGTAAAAACATACTGCATGTCACCTGCAAGGGAAAGAGGTAACAGTGTGGAGGAGGGTTAAATGTCCGGGGGGGGGGCCGCTAGGGCAGAGGAGGGGGGTTAGAAGGAATAACTACCTGTAATGATGTTTGAAAAAGCCCCATGGAAAGCTAATCAGCAGCTGTGCTCAGCCCAGAAACCAGAAGTTGCTAAATAAAAAGTCCAGTGCCAAGTTGGAATACCTCTGCTCCAATTGTCGGTCAGAGGTGGCCCAGAGACTGCCCTTCCCCAAAAACAGTGCGTGTTATCACCGTTATCCTTTGTTGCTTACCAGGCCTTGATAGTAAGATCCTCCTCCTGAAGATACCGCAGAAAATGGTCACAGGACACGGAGAAATTAAGTGCATAGTACAAATACGCTTCTTCCTTACTGGGTAGCTCTAAAAGTGCTATCCACTTATTGTGGAAAAGAGTTATTAATAGTCTTACTTGGCTGCGAATCCTGTGAACTGCTGTAATGACCAGTGAGGCAAGATATGCCGTTGGTACTCCAGTGGCACCAAGATCATGGGAGTAATCAGCCGCTTTCTGCCTGGATTCATGGCTCACTCCACAGGAGAAAACCCATGCCTGGTAATGTAATGTCACAGGCTCCATGGACGAACCTGCTGCTATTATTTTGCTATGAGGACAGCACTGAACTGCCTTCTAAATTAATATTTTCATAGCACTATCCTAAATAGTGCAGCTCCCAGACCTCATTAGAGAAGTTTCTTGATGCAACAGATAGTGGTTAATGTAGAAACTAACAGATGGTCCAAGTACAGAGAATGAGTAGGTGACTGTGGAGTGCTCATCCACAGTCTATATCATATCACATCCCACTGTATCTATTTTACATCTACGTCACACCCCACCCCGAGGCTCTGGGATCATCACGGAAGAAGCGGTGGAAAGCCTATGAGACCACAGGTAGGGAGGGATGACTGGAAACTGTGTTTTGAATGTAAAGAGACCGAAGAAGTCTCAGTGTCACAAATGACAGCAGTTCTGGTTGCTGACACAGGATCAGGCTGTTGACACTGTAAGCATGGAGTGGGAAGGAGTTTACAAGCCTCCACCTCTAACCGAGGATATAAGGACAGTTGCTGGCTTCTGAAGGACGAAGAATCTGATTTCTTTAAAGGCGTGGATACTGGTAGATTGACCACAGTTCTGTTTCCGTATCTACAAATGTATGGGTATCACAAACTGTAGACAATTAAAAATCTACTTGTTTTATTTCCCAGAGATCAAGGTAGACCCAGGTGTCAGTATCTCTGATGAATGGGGTGTCATGGCAAGGAGGAAATCTGTTTTAACTCAATACTCAGTTTATATTGCAGGTAGCCTCACAATCTTACCACAGGAACTTTTTCAACAACAAAAATCTGCATTTCCCTTTGCATTCATCACATAGGAGAAATATGGAAGATAAAAATGGGGGAGGTAGATAATTGATTTTCAAAATAGTACTGAGTGTAACTACAATTGATACACTATGTCAGTGGTTCCTTACAAGTATTTTTTAAACATATGTCTGCAATGAAATACCTGTATCTAAGACTTAGAGAAGATCATGTAATAAGGGTGAAATGATTGTAAGAACCAGAGGCCTGGGATGTTTGCTTCTAGAGAGTTTCTAGTCACACATAAAAAACGCACCTCTGAAATCCCAGCAATCTTGTGCCCAAACAAGACAAGTTGCCAGCCATAGATTTCTGTATTTATGAAGCTCACCAACGAACTAAAAAAGTTGAACACACACACACACACACACACACACACACACACACACACACACACCAATCATCTGTAAAGAACAGATCATCAGTAGGGAGGGGGTAGACAAGATGGGTCCGAGTGGAGGAGGGATGGGAAGGTATCGGGGACTAGGGGCGTCTGGCTCCTCAATAGTCCTCGATAGTCCTCTCCCAGGGTCCAGGAAGAATCTACAACCAGCTGATAATTGAATCGTTGATGAAAAGAAATGAATCTACGTACACGAAACTCCTTAGTCCACACACTTTATTATTCTGTGTCGGTTCTGTCTCGACACAGCTTCTATTCTGCTCTCATTTTTAGCTCCTTTCTTGCCTGATTTCTCTATATTTATCTGCTGTCCCCTCTAGGTTCTATCTTAATTCCTTCATCTAGTTCTGTCCCTTCTAGGTTCTCATCCATCTAGTTCTTTTCCATCTTAGCTTCTCTCCCATCTCCTTCTCTCTCATCTTGTTCTTCCTCATCTGGTTCTTTCCCATCTGGCTCTTCCTCATCTTCCATCTTGTTCCTCTAGTACCCTCTTCTAGCCCTTCAATCTAGTTCTTCCCATCTAGTCCATTTCTTTCCAGTTCTTACCCATCTAGTTCTTCTCTTTTTTCTTCTCTTTCCCCGTCTCCGTCTCCTTATTCTCTCAGTTCTCCCCAAGTCTCTCTGGAATCCAGTTATAAACCCAAGCAATAGCAATCCTCTCACAGAGCAAGGTCACCAGGCTTGAATTCTTATGGGGTCATAAAGGTAGGTAAGAATTTTCCTCAGGCAGAGACGTCAGGCTTTCTTTTACAATCCAAAATGGGAGTGGTTATAGAGGAGGTCAACTGAGTGCTAATGACCGGTTAGTATATCAAAAAGGGCATCTATGTGCTCAGTCTACATTCCTAGAAGTGGTTAGGTAAGAAGTTGGGGGGGGGATCTATTAGTAAGGCTGTAAGGAAGGAGGGTCTCACCGTAAATTGCACAAGAAATAAAACTATCTTCCTAACCTAGGAGACAGGTGTTGTTTCATTTGGCCTTGGATGCTTGATAGGCATTTTAGATAAACACACTGTTAGGAGTTCTTGGAAACACATGAGAAAATCATTTTAGGAACCAGGATATATATGTGTATATATATATATGCTAAACTATCACCAAGACTTCATAAGCCACGGCTTGACCTTTGGAGAAGTCCTTGACTTTTCCAAGTAGTAGCTTTTGTGACAGTAGCTGAATTCCGTTCCGTTTTCCTGCGGCTTGCAGCAGGAATGATGCAGATGCAGTGATGGAATATGAAGTTCTCCACAAATTCAAATATTTCAGATAAGCAAAGGAAAAAGAGATGAAAGTACACACACACACACACACACACACACACACACACATGCATGCACACACACGCATGCACACACACACATCTTCCTTTTACAAATGAAGTTCTAAATATTTTCAGAAATTCATTGGGCATGTCCATCTTTTCAAGGAAGTTAGAATTTATTGCAGTACACACTCGTGACTTAGGAGTGCTTGGGTCTAAGTTTTCTATTGAATCTGACTGATGTTTTAGAAAAATAATTTTGCTTCCAGTCTCCTAGACTTTCTGTTCAGTGTTATTAACATCTGGGTCAAAGTTGCAATGAGCATCACAGATTAATGCCGGTGAGAGACATTCCTGTCTTCTGCCTCTGTTGCGCCTCTCTGGACCTATTTCTCAGAGGATCATGCATCTCTTTCAGCTCTCCCCTTTCTTGAAGAACATTCAACTTATCTATCCGTCCTGCTGGAGATCAAGTGGTTCTGGATTGGAAAAGGAAATCAGATGCAGAGTATGACAGTCTCAACTTTCGGAATTTTCTAAACTGTCTTGGGTTAAATGTGAAAACAGGCACATTTTCTCTGAATGCCTCTGAGGGGCAACAATTGTCTTTATCTGAGTGCGTGATACATTGTGTCACAGGATTTACAGAGGTGAGCTGCCTTCTCTCTCAGTGCTTTGACCTGTATGTGAACAACAAAGTTATGCTCCTGTCTGTAATGCCCATGAGGGATTCCCTCAGAGCCCATCCATATACAAATAATGACTGCCTGTATAAAGAGTTATCTTCTTAACCGGCTGATGGATAGGACTGTTTATTTTCCAATTCACTTCTAAATATTCATTTACTTCATGTTGTGAATATAGATGCTTTCGATGTGCTTTCCATCACTGTTACAAACCACCCGACAAAATACTTCCTTTTCTCCATGGTTAGAAAGCTTCAGTCCATGGCCAGTTGGCTTTTGGTTTTTAGGCTTCTGATGGGCAAACAGTTTTGTGGGAAGATATGACTTTGGGAAATAGATGCCTCTGGTCACATCAAATCCACAGTCTGGATGTTAAGTGCTGGATGCCGGTGCTCACCTTCCTTTATCATTTTTATTTCGTCTGTGACAACAGTCAAGAAAAATATTGCAATTCTATTTTATGGATGGTGTTCCACCTCTAGTAACCTAATCGAGAAAATTCTTCACATTAATGACAAGATATTTCTTCCCATGGTGATTCTGTTAGGGTTTTATTGCTGTGAAGAGACACCATGACCACAGCAACTCTTACAAAGGGAAACAATTAATTGGGGTTGGCTTACAGTTTCAGAGGTTTAGTCCATTATCTTATTGGCAGAAAGCATGGCCATGGCAACATGTAGGCAGACATGGTGTTGGAGAAGGAGCTGAGAGTTCTACATCTTGAATGAAGACCCCAGGAAATGAACTGGCTTGAGTTTCAGAGACCTCAAAGCCCACCCCCTGGTGATACACTTCTTCCAACAAAGCCATAACCACTCTAACAAGGTCACACGTCCTAATAGTGCCACTCCCTATGGACCAAATATTCAAACACATGGCTGTGGGGGCAATTCCTATTCAAACAACCACAATGACTCTAGATCTGCCAAGTTGATAACATAAACCCCATCACATGGAAGGAAAACCAATTTATCTTAGCGGCTAGGAAGTCCAGAAACAAGAGTCCAAAGAGGCCTTCGTGTGACCAAGCATCTACATTTCTCTTTCTTCTCTCACCTTGACTCTCCAACAGGTATGTCCTTCTGAACATGCTTGTAACACATGAGCTGTGTATGGCACATCCTACTGAAAACAGTAGTATCAAAACATTGTAGCGGGTAGCCATTCCAGCTTTGATCTGGAAGTTCCAACCCCCATTGAGGCTTCGGTAACTGTCACGCCTACAAGGCGGGGCTGAGAGAGGACCCTGAAGACCTGAGATCTGGATGCATCGGCGTTCTTGGTTCCTGGACCCTGGACGCTGGAGGTAGACTGAGCAGAATTCTCCAGAGAACACCACCGGACTGCGCTACACCTTTCTCAGACCCTGTTACCTGTCCCTTCACTTGTGAGTTACCCCACAAAATAAACCTCCCCTTTAACTACATGAAGTTGCCTTAATGATTTCACCAATACTTCATGTCCCTTCAGAAAGAGAAGGCCTACTGAGGCATACCAACTGAACACGGCATAACAAGATGCAATAAGATTAGACACAATTCCTCATATCAAGGCTAGGGGAGGCAACCCAATAGGAGGGAAAAGGTCCCAAGAGCAGGCAAAAGAGTTAGAAACTCCCCAAGTCTCACTGTCAGGAGTCCCACAAAAGTCCCATGTAGTGGGTAGCCATTCCAGCTTGGTTCTGGAAGTTCCAACCCCCATTGAGACTCTGGCAACTGTCACACCTACGAGGCGGGGCGAGGGGAGGCGCCTGGGGACCCGAGAGCTGAATGGGCCAGCGCTCGCTCTGGGCGCTCTCTCGGTGCCGGAACGCTGACCGGTGCAGATTGACTGTGCAGAGCTCCGGAGAACACCGCTGGACTGCATTACACCTTCCCCAGACCCTGCGACCTACCCATTACTTAATTTGTGAGTTACGCCATTTAATAAATATCCTTTTAACTACGTGGAGTGGCCAAAATAATTTCTCCAATATCTGGCGCTCACGTGGGGCAAACTCCAAAGGCCTGGGCGGCTCCCGCCGTCTCCTCCCTAGCTGGCGGGTACCTAAACCCGCCTGCAAAGTTCCATATAACCAGGGAACACCTACACGGTTCCATTCCCGAAAAAGGGAGCAGCTAGTCCGATCTCAATTCCCTAGCCTAGCCCCAGACCAGTGAAAGAGGCAGGAGAGTGCTAGCTCCGATTTCCGCCATCTCCCTCCGACTCCAGCCAAGATCGCCAGCAGGCCCTGTTTCGGAGCTGTACCAACGCCACCTGCTGGCTGAAAAGTGCTACTACACGAAAGGTAAGCATATTGTTTCAAGTAAAGGTACTTGATAATTTTACACCTTAAAATTGACTAACAAATTTTGAGTAATTCGTGTAATATGGCCGACAACATTACCTCACAAGAGTTTAAAAACCTTTTTGCCTGTATGATGAATGACATCTTCCTGGAAATATACGACATTCCTAAGGCATATCTGGGCTATACCATTTTGGCATTCATCATAATAATTCACACAGTGTTCAAACACTGGTTTAAGAACAAAGATCAGTCATTATTGGGACTGATACAGGCTTTAAAAGATAGCAATGAAGGCTTACAGAAAAAGATTCTCTCTCTGGAATCTGCTTTCAAAGATAGCAATGAAGGCTTAGAGAAAAAGATTCTCTCTCTGGAATCTGCTTTCAAAGATAGCAATGAAGGCTTAGAGAAAAAATTCTTTCTCTAGAATCTGCTAATCAGGATTTACAACACGGGCTTGTACCCAAAATTGATTTTATTGATAATAAATATGAATATTTAATGGATAGAACACTAACTCTCCAGAGTGAAGTTGTGGCTACTCAGACGGTATATAAGGAAGAAAGATTATCGTTAATTGATAGGATAAGGTCCATGGAATCATGTGTTTCTGAGGAACATAAAAACTTCTATGATTCCATGAGAAATATGGAGTCCCTTGCAAGAGAGGAGGTTCACTCCCTAGAACAGACCCTAGGTGCTCGTTTGCAAGTCCTAGAAGAAACTCTCAGTAAACATGACAAGGGAACTAATAAGCAGAAGGTCAAGACCATAGAGGTTGTAACATCTCCAAATGGCTCTCATACAATGGCTTATCCTGTTATTGTCCATGAGAAGCCAGCAGATGACACACACCCCGAGCCATATATGACATATACATTACAACCAATTTCAACAAGGGACTTTAAAAATATAAAGGAAGCAGTAGTTACGTATGGGATACAATCCACATATGTAAAACAGATGTTAAATTCGTGGTCTACCTCACATAGAATCATTCCAGATGACTGGCATCAGTTAATTTCAGCTGTTCTAGAATATAGTCAGCAGTTACAGTGGAAAAGCTGGTTGAGAGAAGAGGCAAAAAATTTAGAACAACAAGGTAAAATCAGAGGTTTTGTGATCTCCCAAGATCAAATACTTGGTGAGGGATGTTTCGCTGACAGGAATGTACAAGCCACTTATGATGAGCATACAATATCCCTATGCCGTACAGCAGCTCTAAATGCTTGGGAAAAAATTCCAGAACCTGGAAAACCAACTGAGGTATACACAAAGATATTTCAGGGACTGCATGAACCCTTCACTGATTTTTTACAAAGACTGAACAGAGCTATAACAAGAGCTGTGTCAGACAAAGAATTAAGAAAAGTATTAACTGAGTCCTTGGCGTTCGACAATGCTAATGCAGAATGCAGAAGAATACTTACACCATTAAAGATCAGATCAGCTCCTTTGGAAGAATGGATTCAATATACTAATGGTGTTCAGTCTCTTAACTACAGTAATGAGGCTTGGATAGGAGAGACAAATCCCAGAGGTGAAAGAAGGCCCCGTGTTACCAAATGTTTTAAGTGTGGTACACCAGGTCATATAAGTAAAAACTGTACATGGGGTACTCCTAGAAGCAATACTCCTTCTAGGAATAGCCTAAACAGGAGACCCCAACCACCTCCTGGATTATGTAGAAGATGTGGCAAAGGCCGACATTGGACCAGTGAGTGCAGATCAAAAATAGATATACAAGGCAACCCTTTACTGGCGGGAAACGCCTCAGGGGGCCTCTTGCAGGCCCCCAAACCAAACGTAGTATGAACATTCCCTGCCACTGTGGAAGAAATTCCTCTCCAGGACAACTGAATAAACCAATGCCTAATGTAAAAACCGATACTGCAATGGATGATAAAACAGCTTTGATAGCTGGATCACAGTTTACAAAGAACACTATAAAACAAATATTTTGGCAGACTTCCATAAATGAACAAAGACCAAAGCTTAGAATTCGAATTAATGGCCTGGTTCTGGAGGGCCTGGTAGACACAGGTGCAGATGTGACTATAATTACACCAAAATCATGGCATCCGAATTGGCCTCTTCAAGAGGTAGATGTCCAACTGTTAGGGATTGGCACCCTATCTCAGATAAAGCAGAGTTCGAGATGGGTTGAATGCATAGGGCCAGAAGGACAGAGAGGAAGGCTGAAGCCTTATGTAGCAAATGTAGCAGTAAATCTTTGGGGCCGAGATCTGTTACAACAGTGGAATACCCAGATTAAAATTCCTACACTTTCAGAAAAGTAATACAGACCAATGCATGTTTCTAGGAATAATATCATAACATGCTATAAAAATCAGTCACCAACCATTCAGGCTGTTCACAAACAGAGCACGACTGTTGTTGAACTCTCAGAAGTACCAACTGCCTTACCTTTAAAATGGCTAACTAATAAACCTGTCTGGGTTGGACAATGGCCTTTGACAAAAGAGAAGCTACAAGCTTTAGAACAGCTAGTTCAAGAGCAGTTAAATGCTCAACACATTGAAGAATCTACCAGTCCTTGGAATTCTCCTGTATTTGTTATTAAAAAAAAATCTGGTAATTGGAGAATGCTGACAGATCTGAGAGCTATTAATAAAGTAATTCAGCCAATGGGCTCCCTACAGACTGGGATGCCCTTGCCCTCTATGCTACCAAAAGAATGGCCTATAATAGTTATTGACTTAAAAGACTGTTTCTTTACCATACCCTTACAGGAAAATGATAGAGAAAAATTTGCCTTCACAGTACCTAATTATAATAATTCTCAGCCAGTCAAGAGATATCAATGGAAGGTCCTCCCACAGGGAATGTTAAACAGCCCTACTTTGTGTCAATACTTTGTGCAGAAACCATTAGAGATAATTCGTGTAAAGTTTCCACAATCCATAATTTATCACTATATGGATGATATCCTATTAGCTGATCCAAAGTTAGAGACATTGGAAAGCATGTTTGAAGAAGTAAAAAAAGTTTTGCCTCGCTGGGGACTGCAAATTGCTCCTGAAAAAATACAAAGAGGAGATTCTATTAATTACTTAGGATATAAGATAGAGCTACAAAAAATTAGACCCCAAAAGGTACAACTAAGAAGAGATAGATTGAAGACTCTTAATGATTTTCAAAAGTTATTAGGAAGCATTTCCAACTTACTGGGTATCATGGGAATACCCAAAGATGGACTACAAAATTTGGCTAATACTCTAGAAGGGGACAAAGAATTAAATAGTCCAAGAGAATTATCAGCCGAAGCTGAGAAGGAATTGGCTCTAGTAGAAAAGACAATTCGAGAAGCACATGTGGATCGTGTGGATCCAGAACTTAAATGCATTCTTGTCATATTCCCCTCCAGACATTCCCCAACAGGTATTTTGATGCAGAGGGAAGATATTATATTGGAATGGATATTCCTACCACGTAAACCAAATAAGAAATTAAAGACTTATATAGAAAAGATCTCTGATTTGATTCAAAAGGGTAAATTAAGACTTCGCCAGTTGACAGGAATGGACCCAGCAGAAATTGTAGTACCATTAACTAATGAGGAAATTTCATCACTATGGAAAGATAATGAATACTGGCAGAGAGCCTGCAGTAACTTTTTGGGAGAGATTAACAACCACTATCCCAAAAGCAAGAGAATAGAATTCATAAAGAAGACTGAATGGGTCCTTCCTCACATTGTACGACAAAAGCCAATTTCTGGAGTCCTCACATTCTATACTGATGCAAATAAATCAGGGAAAGCAGGATATAAATCAGGAGACTTAAGTAAAGTGGTGCAAAGTCCATATAGCTCTGTACAAAAGGCAGAACTGTATGCCATTCTTATGGTACTGATGGACTTCACAGAACCCCTCAATATAGTCACTGACTCTCAATATGCAGAGAGAGTTGTTTTACATATTGAAACTGCTGAATTTATTCCTGATAATACAGAATTAACTTCATCATTCATACAATTGCAGGAAATCATCAGAAAAAGGGAACATCCTATATATATAACACATATCAGATCCCATACAGGTCTGCCAGGACCTTTAGCACAAGGTAATGATGAGATTGATCAGTTACTAATAGGTAATGTGCTAGAAGCTTCAGAATATCATAAGAAACACCATATAAATAGCAAAGGTTTGAAGAAGGATTTCTCCATCACTTGGCAACAGGCTAGGGATATTGTGAAAAAATGTCCTACTTGTTCCATCTATAACCAAACTCCATTACCTGCAGGGAGTAATCCAAAAGGTATACAAAGAAATGAAATTTGGCAAATGGATGTGTTTCATTTTGCAGAATTTGGAAGATTAAAGTATGTACATCATACCATTGACACCTATTCAGGATTTCAATGGGCAACTCCTATGAGTTCTGAAAAGGCTGATTCTGTGATTACACACCTATTAGAAGTTATGGCCATCATGGGAATACCTGTACAAATTAAGACAGACAATGCCCCAGCATATGTCTCCAATAAAATGAGACAGTTCTTTGCTTATTATAATATAAAGCATGTTACAGGTATACCACACAATCCCACAGGCCAAGCAGTCATAGAGAGATCCAATTGAACTTTAAAGGATATGCTAAATAAACAGCAACAGGTAACAATGACTCCTAGAAATAGACTGCATAGTGCTTTATTAACCTTGAATTTTCTCAATGCTAATGAGAAAGGAACAACAGCTGCGGAGAAACATTGGACAACAGACAAAACTCCTGAGCTAAACCAACCAGTTTATTTTAAGGATGTGCTGACCTCAGAATGGAAACCTGGATATGTTCTACGTTGGGGAAGGGGTTTTGCCTTTGTTTCTGCAGGAGAAGAAAAGCTATGGATACCAACAAAATTAATAAAAATTCGATTTGAACAGGAAAAACCCCTTGATGAAGAGAAGTAAAAGATCATCCACCAATGTGACATCTCTACAAGTTGTAAGAAAAATTTAATAATCAAAGGGTGGGGTAGGGTTCTGTTTTTGTCTTTCCAGGATAATGGAAATACCCATCTTCCAAAACTCATAAGGCCTTGGATATCCGGATGTTTACAGCAGAAAGGAAGAATCTATTGGTACCAATCTACACATGGTAAAATCTCACTGTCTAACATCTTTCTCTCTATCAATCTAGAAAAGTTGTGGTTCCAATTCAATTATAGCCAAGCTGGCTTTGGAGATGGAATTGGCTCACTCCTTCTCTAAACCCAAGCATATTGCTAAAAGAAAAGTTTAAGAGATTCTTCAGTCCCATATCAGAAGAGCCCTCTGGTATGAGACAGAAGGAAACCAATAAAAAGGGACCATTGTCTTCTAAATTCTAATTCTCTCCATGCTTACTCTTGATTTCTCAGAATCCTTTCTTACATGCTATGTCCTCTTTAAATCCAAACCTCCCATTTTTGATAACAAATAAGTTTTTCCAATAGCAATCTCAGAAGTCACCAGAAGGAAGATGGGGCCCCAACAACAGCAACTCTACCCAATCCAGAATGATGCCATGGTAATCATCATCATACTACACTTCTTGCCAGAATTTCAGACAATCTTACCTATTACTCTAAAACTTGCTGCAGAACCTACAGTTAGTCTAACTGAGATTTAACTATCTGAGCTTTCTCACAGTACCCAACAGAGATAACATCACCCCCTAAACAGCAGGAAGCAATTCTAAGAAAACGACGCCCCTTCTCCCTTAGGTTTCATAATTCTCAGGGTTATGGATGATGGTTATAGGGTTGGGGGTGGAAGAAAATATTAACTCAGGATTGTAAAAAAAAAAAAAAAAGGGGGTTGGGGGAGAAGAAATGGAACAGATAGGTATAAGATATGATGGTAAATCATTGTATACACTAGTAAACAAACTTAGTAAAATAGCAACCTTAGATAATTTGCACTGTAATTTGTACTGTTATAGATTCTTATATGTTGATACAAATGTAAACTATTTTTATACTCCTGTTTAAGATAATTTGTATATTGATACAAATACAGAACTATATTTGTTATAATGTACATATATTTCTACTCTTATTTGAAACATTTTTATATTGATACAAATGTAAATTTATATCTGTCATACTTTATATATGCTCTACTTCTGTTTAGGATATTCGGTATATTGATATATATTTAATATTATTGTCATATTGCATATCGCACTATATATTCCTACCTCTGTTATAAATATCTTGTGTATTGTCACAATTTTGAAGTCATCGTTCTTCACCATACATTTGCTTATAGACTGTTTACCTTATTTATGTGAAGCCTTAGTCCTTAGGTTATTTCGATAGATAATATTTATAGATTTATAGTCGCCTATGCCTGTCATCTCTATAGTTACGTTAGTTAGGTTATCCAGATTTACAGATACATAGGTCAGATGGGCAGGTAATCTTCAAACACTTCATAGACCTGGAGAATATGGCATTTAAATAACTTAGAATTCTGTTGACGTGAGACACAATTGCTCCTGGCTGCACCAATTGATCCCAAGAGAATGTTGGGCTTCTAAGACATTTCCATTTGGAAGTTTGTCTTTTGGCACAAAATGGCCTACTGGGCAAAGAACTGCCCTTGCCTTGATGGCTGACAGTACAAATGCAATGCTCTCCTTTCTGGACAAGTGGGACACAAGGAAAGCGACCACTGTACTCTGCCAAGACAGGGTAAGATGGTCTTTCAGAAATCCTGCTTCTGAAAATGGTCTGTCAGATACTCTAGGCCTGTAGCCAATTTGAATGCACCAACAATGCTGAGAAACATTAGGTGACTGTCCAGGCTGCCAGCTGTCTTGGTCTACTCTTGCAAGATTCCCGAAAGTTGCTTGCATCCATCTACCATTTCTCAGGGACCATTATGTTCCTTCTCAGGTCTTTGATGGGATTGAAGACTAGCAGTTATAGTTACAACTTAGTATATATAATATCTTAGATAGAACATATTAAGTATTAGGTTCAGGTTCTTTAGGATAGGACACCTTTGAATGATCTTTATAACATGCTGTTTACCTATGCTCTATACTTCTCTGGATTTTAGTATGTGTTTCTTGCTTGATATTGTTTGCATTGGTTGTAGTTACATCTTATCTAGGTCATTATCTCTCATTATTTCTGGACAATATTTGATAACCATTCCTTTGTATATAGTCTTGTATTAGTTTAGAACCTTCTTATTTAGACAAAAAGGGGGAGATGTAGTGGGTAGCCATTCCAGCTTGGTTCTGGAAGTTCCAACCCCCATTGAGACTCTGGCAACTGTCACGCCTACGAGGCGGGGCGAGGGGAGGCGCCTGGGGACCCGAGAGCTGAATGGGCCAGCGCTCGCTCTGGGCGCTCTCTCGGTGCCGGAACGCTGACCGGTGCAGATTGACTGTGCAGAGCTCCGGAGAACACCGCTAGACTGCATTACACCTTCCCCAGACCCTGCGACCTACCCATTACTTAATTTGTGAGTTACGCCATTTAATAAATATCCTTTTAACTACGTGGAGTGGCCAAAATAATTTCTCCAATAGTCCCAAGCTAAACAATCACAACATAAATGCAGAGGATCTAGTGCAGACCCATGCAGGCTCCGTGATTGCCACTTCAGTCTCTGTGAGCCCTTATGAGGCCTGCTTAGTTGATTCTGTGAGCTGTGTTCTGCTGGTGTCCTCAACCCCGGGCTCCTCCAATCATCCTTTCCTCTCTTATGCAGGATTCCATGAGCTCTGCCTAATGTTTAGCTAGCTATGGGTCTCTGCATTTGCTCCCAACAGCCGGAGGAAGCCTCTCTGGTGACAACCAGGCTAGGTTCTGATCTATGAGTTTAGCAGAATATTGTTAGGAATCATTTCATTAACTTTCTTTCTTTCTTTCTTTCTTTCTTTCTTTCTTTCTTTCTTTCTTTCTTTCTTTCTTTCTTTCTTTCTTTCTTCCTTCCTTCCTTCCTTCCTTCCTTCCTTCCTTCCTTCCTTCCTTCCTTCCTTTCTTTCTTTCTTTCTTTCTTTCTTCTCATCCTCCTCCTCCTTCTCTTCCTCCTTCTCTTATTCCTCCTCCTCCTTCTTTCATCCAGTTGTGTTTGGTTCTACTCTAGGTCTCTGAGCCAACCAGCCTCTGTTCCTGGCCCTCAGGCAGTGTCCAGCATTTCGAGTGCCTCAAGTTATACCAGTCATTGGTTAGCCACTCCTGCAAGTTCGGGGCCACCATTGCCCCAGCACATATTATAGGCAGGACAGGTTGTAGGTCTAAGGTTTTGTGTCTGGGTTGGTGTCCCAGTCCCACCACTGGAAGCCTTGCCTGGTTATAGAAGATGGCCAGTTCAGGCTCTATATCCTCCATTATTAGGAGTCCTTGCTAGGGTCTAGATTTTAGGACATTTCTATTGCACCAGGTTTCCACATTGCTCCCCCCCCCAACATCCCCCATTTGCGTCATTTCTCCCTGTACTCTCTCCTCCCCCTGATCTCCTGTTTCCATCCCCACATGCCCCCAGTCCCCCTACAAAATCTATTCTATTTTCCCTTCCCAGCGAGTTCCCTGCATCCCTCCTAGAGCCTTCCTTGTACTTAGCCTCTCTGGGTGTGTGAACTGTAGTGTGATTATACTTTACTTATCAGCTAATATCCACTTTTAAGTGAGTCCATACCATATTTGTCTTTCTGGGTCTGGATTGCCTTGCTCAGGATGATTTTTTTTCCTAGTTCTATCCATTTGCCTGCAAATTTTATGATGACATTTTTTTTAAACAGCTGTATAATACTCCATTGTGTAGATGTATCACATTCTTTAATCCATTCTTTGGTTGAGGACATCGAGGTTGTTTCTAGTTTCTGGCTATTATAAATAAAGCCTCAATGAACATTGTTGAGCAAGTGTCCTTGTGGCAGGATGGAATTTCTTTTGGGTATATGCCTAAGAATTCTTGTAGCTGAGTCATGAGGTAGATCAATTCCCAATTTTCTGAGGTAGCACCCTATTGATTTCTGTAGTGGCTGTACAAGTTTGCACTCCCACCAGCGATGGAGGAGTGTTCCCTTGCTCCACATCCTCTCTAACATGAGCTGTTACTTGTGTTATTGATATTAACCATTCTGGCAGGTGTAAGATGGAATCTCAGAGTCATTTTGATTTGCATTTCCCTGATGGTTAAGGATTTGTACATTTTTTTGTTTCTTGGCGATTTGAGATTTCTTTGTTTAGATCTTTACCTCATTTTTAAATTGAATTATTTGGTTTGTTGATGTCTAGTTTCTTTCTTTCTTTTTCTTTTCTTTTCTTTTTCTTTCTTTCTTTCTTGTTTTTTTTTTTTTTTTTTTTTTTTTTTTTTTTTTTTTTTTTTGGTGTTTTCTAGACAGGGTTTCTCTGTGTAGTTTTGGTGCTTGTCCTGGATCTCGCTCTGTAGACCAGGCTGGCTTCGAACTCACAGAGATCTGCCTGGCTCTGCCTCCTTAGTTCTGGGATTATAGGCATGCGCCACCACCGCCCTGCTACAAATATTAGTTTTTAATTCTTTCTTTTTGATGAAAGAGTCTCTTAAGTTCATGACAAGCTACTCTAAATGTACATACTCCAGTTCCTTACATCCTTTAAACCTCTGAGCATCTGTACCATATTTGACCATGCAATCTTGGTCAAAGACAGAGAAACCTTGTCTCGAAAAACCAAAACAAAACAAAACAAACAAACAAACAAACAAAAAACAATCAAGCCAAAACAAAAAAAACCCAAATATTTGTATTACTATTAATGAAGTTGAACCTATAGTTGTATCATTTCTGAAATTTTTGTGATAACTATAATCTATATTGATGTAGTTGTTTCAGTCCTCAAAAAATGTGATATAATCCTTAAAATCAATATTCAAAGGTCAGTAGTATAGAGTTTTAGTAATACAAGCATTTCTGTCAATAAAATGCATAAGTTGAGGGATAATGTATTGTGGGAGTAACCGAGGGCAGAGTGAAACCACCAAACTAGACTATTCCATGCATGGAAAGAAAGACATATTCAAGCTGTCAAGGCTGTCTCTGAGGGACAGAGAGAACAGCAAATGGTAGGGAAAGCTTTGCAAGTCTTAAAGGGGTATGTTTGTGGTGGGGGGAGCATGGAAGTGGGGACAGCCTGGAGGTTAGCATGGGGTTGGTGTGATCAGAAAAGCCTGGGAGCTGAGGTGGAGACTTTGATATGTGTCATAGGTATGTGCTAAGAGGGACAGAAGAGCCTTGGAGCTGAGGTGGGGACTTTGATATGTGTCATAGTTATGTGTTAATAGGGACAGAAGAGTCTTGGAGCCGAGGTGAGGACTTTGCTGTGTCATAGGTATGTGTTAATAGGGACAGAAGAGCCTGTGAGCTTGTGTGGGGGCTTTGATAGACATGACTGGTATGTGATAATAGGGAACTAGATGCTCCATTGCAGGAGGGAGTTGGTTATGGGGCAGATAAGAGAAGTAATGGCCCTTCCTGGCAAAGAGAAACCACAAGTTTCTGAGGAAAACTGATTTTTTCTTTTGTTCATCAAAAGAAATCCTTCTCTTTAAACAGTCAGGGTCCAGCCTGAGCTGAGCCCAGATTGTCTTTTACAATATGTCAGTAGCATTGCCATTTGTGGGGACCGACTTTGGACCCAATGGTGAGAACTAACTAAAACTTCAAAACAATGTGTATGAGCTGTTCATTTAAATAAGTGGAGTGAGCGGGCAGTGGTGGCACATACCTTTTAATCCCAGCACTCGGGAGGCAGAGGCAGGCGGATCTCTGTGAGTTCGAGGCCAGCCTGGTCTACAGAGTGAGATCCAGCACAGGCACCAAAACTACACAGAGAAGCCCTGTCTCAAAAAACAAAAACAAGAACAAAACAACAACAAAACAAAAAGTGGAGTAAGCCAGTAACAGTTTCCGCACACCTATGGTCACAGCGACTCAGGACACAGAAGTGGAAGAAGCATTACTTCAAAGTTATCCTGGGAAGAGCAGACAAATCCTGTGCCAAAATTATTCAGGGAGTTTGGAAAAGGCACAGCATAACTGAAAGAGAGCCTGTGAGAAGGAAATTGAGACGCTGTATGCTTAGGAAGAGAAACCAAGATGGAGTCACCATCAGGCACATCTATGATCTTGTTTACTTAGCCTGTAATGTTTTTGCAGAATTCAGTGATTACTTCTCCGGCACTCATACTTTTCCAAAATTCACCTTCATACTAGGCACTTCCTAAACATTTTGTAGTTTATAAATTACATTGTTATTTTGAGCTATATTGAGAATGATGATGCACTGCATCTCATAGCTACTGTGGATACATGTAGTTTACATACGTTAGTTGTGTGCTGGTTCCTGTACTTTTTCATTTGCACAAAGCACGAACACATCCTAACCCACAAAGCCACTTGTTTTATAAACCAAAGTCACATGTCAGTCAGAACAACCGGTCTGTAGTCAGTCACTTGCAGCCCCTGCTTTAGCTCCGGTGACACCTGTCAAATGTCCACAGATCAGCAGACCATGCTCGAGTCTCGTCTTGACTCTTCAGTTCCGAACAGCCTTTAACTACACACTTCTTCACACTGCATTACCTTTTGTTGAACTGGTGCATATCCCCTCAATCCACACCATTTCCAGGACAAAACCTTCTACATTATTACCACCTCTTTCTCCATAATTTAACATACTTCATAAACATATTGAAAATTAAATCTAGTAATTTCTTTCCATTTCAATTTTAAAGTCCACCTGTGCATAAAGGGTAAAGACTGTTACAAGTGTATACATTTTGTCATGATTGGTTATCATTTATATTTTTTACTTTATTTTTTAATTTTTTAAAAAAATTGTATTTGAAAATCTTTCATACAATATTTGGATCATCTTTTTTCTACCAGAACTCTTCTCAGATCCTCCCCACCTTCCTACCCTCCCAAATTTATGTACTTTATCTCTCTCTCTCTAAAACAATACATGAAAATGAAAATCAAAACAAACAAAAAGCCAATTTTGCAATTTTTATTTATTGTTTAAGACTTTGAACTTTCAAGACGAGGAAAGAGAAGCGATATTATCTTCTGCAATGAAACTTAAAGTTAACAAAACCAGATTCTATCTTTTATGATGTGTTTAGTAGGCAACTACTTTTGGTTATGTTCTAAAGGAATTTGCATACAATTTGCCCTATTATTGTTTTGTAGATGAGAGAAAACTAAGCTTTTTCAATATAGGAGCTGTAAGAGCTGTCCAATGCTGTGCTGTTTGTATGACATCAACTGGACACAAGCTAGAGTTGGGAAGAGGAAATCTCACCTGCGAAGATGCTCTACATGCTGCCCTGTGGGAAGCACGCGGTGCATTTTCTTGATTGATGATTGATGGAAGGGCCCCCCTCATGGTGGGAGGCGATGTTCCTGGGAAGGTGGACCTAGGCTGTATAAGAAAATAGAACGATCAAGCCATGGAGAGCAAGCCAGTCAGCAACCATCCCCATGGCTTCTACTTCAGTTCCTGCCTCCAGATTTCTCCCAACTTCCTTCATGATGGATTATGTCAGGACATTTTCACTGAAATGAACCCTTTCCTCACCAAGTTGCTGTAGGTCATGGTGTTTCACCATAGCAATAGAAAGCCTAACTACACTAGATGAATGTGTGGTAGCTGTCCAGACCTGGGTCTTAGGAACAGGAAGTGAGGGCCTGCTAAGAGTGGTAGAAACCGTGTAGTCACAAGAAAACCACAAAGAGTGCACGAGCACCGGTCACTAACTGAGGAGCTGTTGACACTTGATAGCCCCTGGGCCGCAGCACGTCTGTTTTCTTTCAGGGTATAGCCCCTTAGGTCAACCTCTCTCCAGCTGGTGTTCCCAGACCCTTGAGTGTATGACCAGTGCACCAGGACTGAGTAGACAATGAAAAAGGAAAAAAGACAGACTGCTGTGATGGAGTAGGAGTGAACAGAGACATGGGAGGAGTAGGGGGAGTAACCACATTCAAAGAACATCCTAGGAATTGTGGTGGCTTGAGTGAGAACGGCCTCCATGGGCTCGTATTGTTAGTGCTTGCTTCCCAGTGAGTGGAACTGTTTGGGGAGAGTTAGGTGGGGTAACCTTGTTGGAGAAAGTATGGCATTTTGGAGGATGTGTGTCACTGGGGATGGGTTTTGAGGTTACAAAAACCCCATGCCAGGCTCTCTCTCTCCCTCCCCCCATCTCTTTCTCTCTCTCTCTCTGCCTGCGGACTGCAATGTTATCTCTCAGTCCATACCTGCCTTCCTGGCAGCCACCATGCTTCTTGCCGTGATAATTATGGACTAACCCTCTGAAACTGTAAGAAAGACCCAAATTAAATGTTTTCTTTTCTTTTTCGGTTTTTTTGAGACAGGGTTTCTCTGTGTAGCTTTGCGCCTTTCCTGGAACTCGCTTTGGAGACCAGGCTGGCCTCGAACTCACAGAGATCCGCCTGCCTCTGCCTCCCGAGTGCTGGGATTAAAGGCGTGGGCCACCACTGCCCGGCTTAAATGTTTTCTTTCATAACATTTTCCTTGGTCATGGTGTTTCTCCACAGTTGTAGAAAAGTAACTGAGAAAGGGACTGTGGTGGTTTACATTAGAATGGCCCCCATAGTCTCATAGATTTGAATACTTGGTCACCAGAGAATGACACTATTTGAAAGAATTAGGAGGTGTGGTCTTGTTGAAGAAAGAGTGTCACTGGGGGAGGCTTTGAGGTTTCAAAAGGCCCATGCCAAGCCCAGGGTCTGTTTCTGTCACTGTCCATCCCCCCTCCCCCTCTTCCCCCCCTCCCCGCCCCTTCCCCCCAATTAAATGTTCTCTTTTATGAAAGTTGCTGTGGTCATGGTGTATCTTCACAGCAACAGAACACTGACTAAGACAGAAGTTGGTACCAGGGAGCAGGATATTGCTGTGACAGGTCTGACTATGCTGTTTATTGGAGGAATATTTGGACTTTGCGACTTTGGACTAGAAAATTGATTGGACACTTTAAGTGAGGCTCAGTGGATCACACTAGTAGGAGTGTGGAGAACAGTGGTGCTGAGGGCGGTGTGGAATGTGGGGGCCTGGCTCAAGCACTTTTAGAGGAGAAGAGTATCAGTAAATGGTCTAGAGACCATTCTTGTGATATTTTGTTGAAAAACGTGGCTACTTTCTGCCCTTGTCAAAAAAAAAAAATCTGTGTATCCATGGTTATTCTGGAAATATCTCTGTGGACCAGGCTGGCTTCCAACTGCCTTTGCCTCCCGAGTGCTAGGATTAAAGCTATGTACCACCACCACCTGGCTAATTCTTATTTTCTTATGTGTTGAGGAGACACCTTGCTGGCTGGTTGATGACCAAATATTTCCGAGTCTCCATGTCCTGTCTGCAAGGCAGTGATAATTCTCCTACCTCCACCAGATGCCTAGCTTTGTCCAAATGCTGGTGTCTTTTGCTGTGCAGAAGCTTTTTAGTTTCTTGAGGTCCCATCTATTAATTGTTGATCTTAGTGTCTGTGCTAATGGTTTTCTGTTCAGGAAGTCTTTTCCTGTGTCAATGGGTTCAAGCCTATCCCCTACTTTCTCTTCTACCAGGTGCAGTGTATCTGGTTTTCTGTTGAGGTTGGTGATCCATTTGGAGTTGGATTTTATGTAGGATGGTAAGTATCTATTTGGATTCTTCCACATTCAGCCATCCAATTTGACCAGAATCAATTGGTGAAAACGCTGTCTTTGTTCCAGTGTATATTTCTGGCTTTTTTTTTTTTTTTACAAATAAAAAAATTAGGTGTTCATAGGTATGTGGGTTTATGTTTGGTCTTCAGTTCAATTTCATTGATAGTCTGTTTTGTGCCAATAACACACTGTTTTTATTACTATAGCTTTATGGTACAACTTGGAATTGCGGATAGTGATACCTCAGCCAGTTCTTTTATTATTCATAACGGGTAGCTGTTCCAGCTTTGACCTGGAAGTACTACCCCAGTGAGACTTCAGGTAACTGTCACGTCTACCTATGACCTGCCCTGAGGCAGGGCCAAGATGGGAGCCCTTAAGACCCGAGATCCTGATGTGCCAGCTCTCTTGGTTCCTGGTGATCCTGGATGCTGGATGGTAGACCCAGCAGAGTTCTCCAGAGAACCCAGCTGGACTGCACTTCACCTCTCCCAGATCCTGCAACCTACACCTTTGCGGGCAACTCGCGCAGCTGGAGCACGAAATCTGGTGAGGGATGCTGAGGTTAAACAGCACTCTAGACACTCAGTTTCAGTTCCTCAGGGTAGCAGCTCTCTTTATTCATACCAACATGGGCTTATATACCCCTCTAACAGCAGGGGTCAAGGAATGGTTACTCTGTATCCGTAAGCAAGCCAGACACTGTTTTCCAAACAGGAAAAACCACAGGGGAACTGATCCCCAGCACCCTCCAGAACCCAACTGCGCATTTTTCACACAAACAACTTAACTGGGACAGGACAAAAAAGGGCATTTAAAATTAAGGCAGCAAACTTACTGCTGCCCACACCCCTTTACTAGCTTTAAGTTATCCCCCCCCCCAGAATAAAACTCCTTTTTGACTATGTGGAATTGCCTTAATAAATCCTGCAATAGTTATTCAGTATTATTTTTAGCTATCCTGTGTTTTTTGTGTTTCCATATGAAGTTGAAAATTGTCCTTTCAAGATCTTTGAAGAAATGTGTTGGAATTTGGGAGGATTGCATTGACTCTGTAGATTATTTTTGATAGGATGGCCATTTTTGTATGTTAATCCTATGGTCCATGAGCATGAGAGATCTTTCCATCTTCTGATGTCTTCTTCCATTTTTTTCTTCAAGGACTTGAAGTTTTTATCATGAAGTCTTTCACTTGCTTAGTTAGAATTACTCTCACGATATTTTATGCCAGGCAGTGGTGGCCCACACCTTTAATCGCAGCACTTGGGAGGAGGAGGCAGGCAGATCTCTGTGAGTTTGAGGCCAGCCTGGTCTACAGAGTGAGTTCCAGGACAGGCACAAAGCTACACAGAGAAACTCTGTCTCGAAAAACCAAACAAAACCAACCAAACAAACAAAAAGATATTTTGTATTTGTTGAGGCCATTGTAAAGGTGTTGCATCTTTGACTTCTTTCTTCCTCAGTTCATCTGTCATTTTTATTTTCATTTTTTTGGTTTTTTTCAAAACAAGGTTTCTCTGAGTAGCCCTGGCTACCCTGGAACTTCCTCTGTAGGCTGTGGGCGCCATGGGCCCTGGCCCCCGACTGGGAGTGGCTGCGGCCTTGCTTGCTTGACCTTGATCAGATGTCCTCCCTATTCAGATTCCCTGCCGGTATCCACCCTTCTGAATGCTTAAGGGAAGTTCCTTGTTGTGTATCCTGCATTTTGGGCGTTAACTACTTAGATGCAAGAATGTAGAACATTGGGTCTGGAATGTAGACCATTGGTAGCGAACTTCTGCCCTCCGGGGGTTCCTCCATTTGTGCTGTAAGCCTGTATGTATTTAAGGTTTCTTCCCTCTTTCAATAAACGCCATTTGACATCCAATCGTACGGATGACCCGCTGTCTCTTGTCTCTATTTTTTAATCCGCAGCCCTTCGCTCAGACATGGTAAACGGATATCGGTAATGCTGGCGTTACCGCTACAAATGGAGGTTCCACCGAGATCCGAGAAAGAAGGACCAGCTGACGGACACTCTTGGAAGGCCGGCCGGCATTTTACAGGTGAGAGTGGATTGAAATGGGTGCAATTAGCTCACAGTCAGTTAATTGGACTGTTGAAGCAGGAAGGCACCAAAGTTAAGTAAGGGCAAGACAGCTAAAGATTTTAAATGAAAAAGGAAATCTTCCCAATAGAGAAGAGGGAAGGAATGGAAATTTCCCGTTAGAAAAGGGAGAAAAAATTTTAATCAAGAAAAAAGAATTTTCCCGGTAAAAAGGGGAAAAATTTTTGAAACTAGGCCTAAAGATTGGGGCCCTGTAGAGAAAGGATAAAGGAAAGAGAGAAGCCTCTTCCCAGTGTTAATGGAAAATGTAAAGACTTTTTCCAACTGTAGAGTTTTCAGGATAGCTGAAACTCTGAGCTCTTTCTTCCCGCCAGTGCAGAGCGGTAGGATCTGAATTACAAAGAATCGACAGGTAGGCCTCATTGCTGCTGGCTGAACAGCAAGAGAGCCCAGAGCTTAAAGTTTTGCTGTCTGTTTGCTTAATTTTGGTTCAAATATTTTTTATTTTTTTCCCTCAAAGTGGGAATAATTCAATATTTAGGATCCCTTTGTGGAAAATGTTTTTCTGTTTTTCCCTTATGGTGGGAATAACTCATTGTTAGGTAGTCCCTTTGTGGAACCAAAATAAGACCAAAATGCTCTCACCCCAAAACTAAAGGCCTAAGACTGCTCCTTTTAGCTACAGGCCATAAGTTACTGGAACAGGCCAGAAGTTACTGAGACCAGTCAGTTCAGATTCCAGAAACCAGGAAGTGTAAAAGTACAGAGCCACAAGATAGTCACGAGGTAATGCCTGCCAGACTATGGAATGTCCTCTCCCTGGTTTCCAGGGTAACTGATCACAGAAATGCCCCCACCTGAGGGCAGCCAATGAGAAATGGTAGTGGGCAACCACTCCCTTAGAAGTAATTTCTAGAAGTCCCTAGAAGCGAGCCAATCAGAATTGTACCCGTACTAGCACCCCTAAATGATGTAACCTTGTGACTTTTCCCTTTAAAAACTGAGCTTGCAGACAGGTGGGCGCTTCCTCCAGCCTCCACTGCATTGGATGTATTGGACGAAGTCCCTGCCTAGGCTTGTATTGCTTTTGGATATCCAGAATTAAACCTTGCTTTTGCATTCCGGCATGCTCGTCTTTGGTGGTCTCTCTGGGGGTCACGATCTGGGCACAACACCTTCATGGGAGTAGGAAGTTTAAACGTGAATTTGTGTGTGCGGGGCGCGCCCAGCGGCTGTGGCGGACAAAGGTGTGCACGAGATAGCCCGAAGCAGCGGGCAGACAGGTACACGCCGGTGGGAGACAGAGCCGTGATGGAGTGCGGCCCAGGCAGGCACTGGCAATAGCGCTTGAGCCCTGGGCAGAGCCAGTGAGCTGGGGCTGGAAAGGGACTAGCACTAAAAGTTTAAATGGGCCTAACTTCTGGTGAAAAATGGTTTCGGTCAGGACATTGAATGCTAAGTCAATGCTGTTTGAATAAAGGATGTTCTGTTCTTCTGATTGTCTTGATAAATGTTTGGATGAATGTTTGATCCTCATGGTAGATAAACTAAAGGAACAAAATTCATAATTTTAAACTATATATTAGGTATGGTCTTGTCTGTTGATCATTACTGAAAATTTGGTTCTACAATTTAAGTTGCTTTCTAGAAATTCTTGGTTTAGTTCTATAAAAATATAACACCTGGCCGGGCGTGGTGGCGCACGCCTTTAATCCCAGCACTTGGGAAGCAGAGGCAGGCGGATCTCTGTGAGTTCGAGGCCGGCCTGGGCTACCAAGTGAGCTCCAGGAAAGGCGCAAAGCTACACAGAGAAACCCTGTCTCGAAAAAACCAAAAAAAAAAAAAAAAAAAAAAATAACACCTGAAATGATTTGGGTTGTTAGCTTATTAAATAATGTTGCTAAGATAAACCCATAAATGATAATTTCTTACTGATAAAAAGATTACAAAATTAATTTTCTAGTAAATAAAATACAGGTAAATTGTTTGGTCCACATTGTTAATAATTGGCTATTTGTGTTAATGTGTTACTTGAAATCTATAAAAAAGGATCCTCTTTTTAAGATTTTATAAAATACTCTAGAAGAGTATTACCTATATTTACCTCTTCAAATCCTATAGAGATTGTATTTAATACTTTTATAATTGACATATGTAAAAAGGACCATGGAAACAAGCTGGTGATAGAATTACTCAATTATTATTGCTTTCATATTTTAAATTCAAAATGGTGCCGATATATAGAACTGGAGGCTTTGAAAGTACAGGGAAAAAGGTGTTTTAACAAACAGTTATCAATGATAAACAGCCTAAATTAAAAATAAAATTATATGGGATTGAGATTTAAAGATTAATGGATTCTGGTGCTGGGTATATCTATAATTTCACAGGAATCCTGAGATCCCAATTGGCCCCTTAAAAATTCTACCTCTAACCTACAAGGTATCAACACAGTTCAGACGCCATTACAGAGCAGGCTACTTTTAAATTGGAAGGATGAGGAAGGTCATGCAGGAACTTTTCAACCATTTGTGCTACCTGACATTCCAGTGAACTTGTGGGGACAGGATGTGTTGGATGGTATGAGAGCGATGCTTACTACACAGCCTGTACAACAGATGCTAAAGAGTCAGGGCTACTGCCCAGGCAAAGGCTTAGGGAAAATGTTGCAAGGAGACCCGCTCCCTGCGACAGACAAAAACTGTCACTAGGGGTTCTGGGGATACTAGAGGATTAGAGTCTTTTCCATAGGGGGCACTGCACAGCAGCCTTCAATAATACAACCGATAAAAATCACTTAAAAAAAAAATGATGACCCTGTATGGATGGAGCAATGGCCCCTTGCTAAGAAAAAATTGGAGGCTGCGTATGCATTGGTTAAGGAGCAGTTAGATGCTGGATCTCTCTGTTATCATACAGGCATAACCCGGGAACAAGCCATCCAGATAGTTAAATCATGCCCTATTTGTGTGGAATTTTTACCTGTTCCTCATTTGGGAATTAATACTCGAGGACTTTTACCTAATCATGTGTGGCAGATGGACGTCACACACGTGCCTTCCTTTGAAAAATTACAATATGTCCATGTGTCTATTGATACATATTCTTCTCTAATTTTTGCTTCTGTCCATTCAGGGGAAAAGGTTAAGGATGTAAAGAATCATTGTCTTCATGCTTTTGCTTACATGGGAGTGCCAAAATGCATAAAAACTGATAATGGTCCCGCCTACAGTAGTACGGGATTTTCAAAATTCTGCCAAGATTTTTCTATTGTTAATAAGACTGGTATTCCTTATAATCCTCAAGGGCAGGCTATAGTAAAACGCTGCCATCGTACCTTAAAAACTTATATTACTAAAGTAAAAAGGGGGGAGCTAGGGGCTCATCTTTCCTCTCCACATTCTATTCTTTCCCTTGTTTTATATATTTTACATTTTTTATCGGTGGATTCTGCTGGAGTATCCACTGCAGATAAGCACTGGAGGGCTCCTGTTGCAAATCATCCTCTGGTGCGATGGAAAGACTTTCTACTGGCACTTGGAGGGGACCTGATCCGGTGTTGGTGTGGGCCCAGGGATCTGTTTGTGTCTTTCCGCAGGACAATGAAGTTCCTCTTTGGGTTCCTGAATTCTGTGTGCGCCCTGTGGCTGCTGCTAAATCCCAACATGGCAGAGACCTATTGGGCCTTCGTAAAAAACTCTCCCCTTCTGATGCCAATGGGGATTGAGAGCCCAATACGGCCATCCTTGGCAAACATTATTCTAAGCCTAGGAACTGTAGCCATGTGGTTGGATTCCTCAGAAGGTAATGTATGGTAACTTTTTTCAAAAAAAACATTGAGAATGTACCACACCTTGGAGATTAAGGATAACTCTGAAGGTCAATGAACTTCATTTGCTAACAGTAGCATGCCAGCTAAGCCTTTTTCGAATTTTGCAACCCCCCTCAAGCTGGTGTAGTACCTACTTTTCAGGAATGGCTCTGTGCAACATTTATTTGCCTCCTGAAATTCATCTAGCCTTTCTGAAGATACCTCAAAATTTGTGAGCCTGAATGTAGCCATTACTGAGGCCATTAGTTCTGCTCCTTGTTTGCTGTTTTTGTTTTCTGTTTTCTTTATGTTTCTCAGTTGTTCTCTTGCAGACCTGCCAGCCTAAGTAGTGCTGGGATCAAGAAAAATGGGCCTTGGTGGTTCGTGTTCCTGGAGCCGTGTCCATGCCAGTGGACCGTGACAGCTAGACACAGATGATGCTCACACGCTCCAGAAGAGACTCTGACATCGCTGTTGTCGTTGTTGCTGTTATAGCAGTGGTGGCCACTGCTGCTATTGTTTCTGGGATTGCTATTTCATAATTGGTTACTACAGCTAGCACAATGGAGACCCTGGCAGCAAAAGTAGCTACCACAGTTAGTTAATCTTTCTTCTTATTGGGCATGACAAATTTAATTCCACTTTTATACATTATAATTGGCTTTGTAAGTTGTAAAAAATTATTAAAACTCAAGTTCCATTTGCTTATGGGATACCACCTTACAAGGACTCCTATTTACAGTAAGGCTCATTTAAGAAGGGAATGGTTCAATTGCCTTTAGCCTCCTGGCTATGGGTGGGTTCGGACTTCTGTTGGTCTTTTCTGTGTCGCACAGATTGCAAGCCCAGTGCCACTTTGAGATCTTTGGCAGCAGTCATTCTACAGCTCACATGGTTGAGTCTGTATGATAATGAGTATTCAGAGACGGGTAATGCTTGGGGGGCTGCCATCAACCTAAGACAGAGCACTTGTGTGGCCTGGGCAAGTGTCTCTATGATGGGTAAGGTGGTCTGCTGGTCCCACGCAACCTAAGTCAGAAGCTCATTTAATAAAAAGGGGGGACCTGTGGGCGCCATGGGCCCTCGCCCCCGACTGGGAGTGGCTGCGGCCTTGCTTGCTTGACCTTGATCAGATGTCCTCCCTATTCAGATTCCCTGCCGGTATCCACCCTTCTGAATGCTTAAGGGAAGTTCCTTGTTGTGTATCCTGCATTTTGGGCGTTAACTACTTAGATGCAAGAATGTAGAACATTGGGTCTGGAATGTAGACCATTGGTAGCGAACTTCTGCCCTCCGGGGGTTCCTCCATTTGTGCTGTAAGCCTGTATGTATTTAAGGTTTCTTCCCTCTTTCAATAAACGCCATTTGACATCCAATCGTACGGATGACCCACTGTCTCTTGTCTCTATTTTTTAATCCGCAGCCCTTCGCTCAGACATGGTAAACGGATATCGGTAATGCTGGCGTTACCGCTACAGTAGGCCAGGTTGGTCTTGAACTCACAGCAATCCATCTGCCTCTGTCTCCTGAGTGCTGGGATAAAAGGCATGCACCAACCACTGCCTGGCTCATTTGTCATTTTTATATAGGAGGGGTACTGATTTCTGTGAGTTAATTTTGTATCCAGCTCCTTTGCTGAAAGTGCTTATTGGCTGTAGGAGTTCCCCAGTGGAATTTTTAGGGTCACTTATGTATACTATCATATCATCTGAAAATAAAGATACTTTGACTTCTTCCTTTCCAATCTGTAACCCCTTGATCTCCTTCAGTTGTCTTATTGCTCTAGCCAAGATTTCAAGTACTGTATTGAATATGTATGGAGAGAATGGACAACCTTGTCTTCTTCCTGATTTTAGTGGAACTGCTTTGAGTTTCTCACCATTTAAGTTGATGTTGGCTGTGGGTTTCCTGTAAACTGCCTTTATTATATTGAGGTATGTAACTTGTATCCCTAATCTTTCCTGGACTTTTATCATGAAGGAGTGTTGGATTTTGTCAAAGACCTTTTCTTCACATAATGAGATGATCATGTGGTTTTTGTCTTTCAGTTTGTTTGTATGGTAGATTATATTTATCTATTTTTGTATACTGAACCATCCCTGCATCTCTGGACTGAAGCTTACTTGATCAGGGTAGATGAGTTTTTTATGTGTTTTTGGATTCAGTTTGCTTGTATTTTATTGAGTATTTTTGCATCTATTTTCATAAGGAAAACTGGTCTGTGATTCTCTTTCTTTGTTGGGTTTTTATGTGGTTTTGGTATCAGGGCAATTGTGGCCTTGTAAAATGAAGTGGGCAGTGTTCTTCTGTTTCTATTTTGTCTAATAATTTGAGGAATATGGCATCAACTCTTATGTGTCAGTCTGGTAGAATTCTGTGCTAAAACTATCTGGTTCTGGACTATTTTGGTTGGGAGACTTTTTTTTTTTTTTCGAGACAGGGTTTCTCTGTATAGCTTTGTGCCTTTCCTGGAACTTGCTTTGGAGACCAGGCTGGCCTCGAACTCACAGAGATCCGCCTCGCTCTGCCTCCCGAGTGCTGGGATTAAAGGCGTGTGCCACCACCACCCAGGAGACTTTTAATGACAGCTTCTATTTCGCTAGAGCAGTGGTTCTCAAGCTTCCTAACCCTGTGACCCTTTAATACAGTTCCTCATGTTGTGGTGACCCCCAACCATGTTTTCATTGCTACTTCATAATTGTGATTTTGCTACTGTTATATGAATTGTATTGTAAATATTTGCACTTTCCAATGATCTTAGGTGACCCCTGTGAAAGGGCTGTCTCTTCAACCCCCAAAGGATTTGTAACCCATAGATTGAGAAACACTTCATTAGGGGTTAGAGGTCTGTCTAAATTGCTTGTCTGATCTTGATATAACTTTGGTAAGTGGTATGTATCAAGCAAATTATCCATTTCTTTTAAATTTCCCTTTGCTAGAGTACAGCTTTTTTTTTTTTTTTTTTTTTTTTTTGTCTTCTTCTTCATGAATGTCCTTAGGATTCTCTGGTTTTCCTCATCACCTGTTGTTATGTCTCCCCTTTCGCTTCTGGTTTTGTTAATTTGTATCTTCCACCTTTTAGTTCATTTGGATAAGGGTTTGTAAATCTTACTGATTTACTCAAACAACTCTTCTTTCATTGGTCCTTTGTATTGTTTCTATTTTATTGATTTCATCCCTGAGTTTGATTATTTCTTTCCATCTACTCCTTTTGGGTGTAAATTCTTCTTTTTGTTGTAAGGCTTTCAATTGTGTTGTTATGTTATTAATATGAGATCTCTCCAGTCGTTTTTTTGTTTTTTGTTTTTTAAATGTAGGCACTTAGTGCTATGAACTTATTGCTTAGAACACACTTCATTGTGTCCCATAAATTCGGGTATGTTGTGCATTCATTTTCATTCAATTCTAGAAAGTCTTTAATATTTTTCTTAATTTTTGTATTGACCCATTTTCAATCCAGTAGTGGATTGTTCAGTTTCCACAAGTTTGTAAGCTTCCTGTTGTTGGTCATATCCAGCTTTAATCAATGGTGATCAGATAGAACACAAGGAGTTTTTCACTTTTCTTGTGTCTGTTGAAACTTGCTTTGTTTTTGAGTATGTGGTCAGTTTTGGAGAAAGTTCTATGAGGTGCTGAGAAGATGGTATATTCTTTTGTGTTTGGGTGAGGTGTTCTGTAAACATCTGTTAGGTCCATTTAGTTTATAACTTTAGTTAGCTCCAGCATTTTCCTGGTTAGTTTTTGTCTGGATGACCTGTCTATTGGAGAGAGTGGAGTATTGAAGTCTCCCACTATCATTGCAATAAGGTCAATTTGTGATTTAAGGTGTTGAAGTGCTTCCTTTACAAACTTGAGTATCCCTGTTATCGCTGCATAGATGTTAAGAATTGCAATATTCTCTTGGTGGATTTTTTTTGATGAGTATGTAGTGTCCTTTATTTTCCTGATTAGTTTTGGTTTGAAGTGTATTTTGTTGGATATTAAAATGTCTACACCAGCTTATTTCTTAGGTCCATTTGCTTGGAACATCTTTTTTTCATCTTTTTACCCTGAGGTGATATCTATCCTTGATGTTAAAGTTTGTTTCTTGGATGCAGCAGAAGGACAAATCCTGTTTTTATATCTATTCTGTTGGCCTGTGCCTTTTTATTGAGGAATTGAGTCCATTGATGTTGAGACATATCAATGACCAATGATTATTGCTTCTTTTTCTCTTCCTCCTCCTCCTTCTTCTCCTTCCCCTTCTTTGTTGTTGTTGGTGTGAGTAGTGTGTGTGCATGTGTGTGTGCGTGTGCATGTGTGCGTGTGCGTGTGCGTGTGCGTGTGTGTGTGTGTGTGTGTGTGTGTGTTTCCTCTTTTTGATTTACTGGTATGATATTATTTTCCCATGTTTTCTTAGGTGTAGTTAATTTCTTTGGGTTGGAGTTTTCCTTCTAATTACATTTGTAGGAGGGCTGGTTTTGTAGATAAATATTGCTTAGATTTGGTTCTATCATGGAATGTCCTATTTTCTCCATGTATGGTGAGTGAAAGTTTTGCTGGGTATAGTAGTCTGGGCTGGCATCTGTGGTCTCTCAGAGTCTACAGAACCTCTGTCCAAGCCCTTTGGCTTTTAGAGTCTCCATTGAGAAGACAGGTACAATTCTTTATATGTTACTTGGTCTTTTTCCCTTGCAGCTTTTTGTATTCTTTGTTTTATATATTTAGTATTTTGATTATTATATGTTGAGGGGATTTTCTTCTCTAGTGTAGTATATATTGTGTTCTGTATGCTTCTTCTACCTTGATAGGCATCTCTTTCTTTAGGTTAGAATTTTTTTCTTCTATGATTTTGTTGAAAATATTTTCTATGTTTTTGAGCTGAATTTCATCTCCTTCCTCTATTCCTGTTATTTTAGATTTGGTCTTTTCATAGTGTCCAAGTTTTCCTGGATATTTTGTGCTAGGAGTTTTTTAGATTTAACATTTCTTTTGGCTGAGATATCCATCCCCACCCCCACCCCCCAGGACCAAACCCAGGGCCTTGTGCTTACTAGGCAAGCACTCTACCACTGAGCTAAATCCCCAACTCCTGAGATATCCATTTCTTCTATTGTGTTCTTCAATGCCTGAGATACTCTCTTCTATGGTTTGTAATCTGTTAGTGAGACTTGCCTCTATGGTTTTCTTCATTGATTCTATTTTCACATTCGTGTGTTATAGTGTTTTACTCATTTCCCTTCTCCTTTCATTTGGGTTTTCATAGATTATTAAGGATTTATATTTCCTCTTTATGCCCCTCTATCATAATCATAAAAGGCTGCTCTAAGGTCGTTTTCTTCTATGTTTCGATACTCAGGTCCTGCTGCTGAACAGGACTGTGGGGGTCTAGTGGGGACATACTGTCCCGGCTGTTCCTTTTCCCCCTTAATACTGCCACCTTTATTAATATTCTTTCACTTAATTTTTAAATTTGTTGTTGTGTCTGTGTGTTGCATGTGCATGTCTGGATGTGTATGTACGTGGAGACCAGAGACTGGTGTTGGTTAGCTTTCTCAATTGCTCTCCGCCTTGTTCTTTGAGAGAAGTCTCTCGCGGACCCCGGAACTCACAGGTTCATGTAGCTGGCTGGCCAGCAAGCCCTACAGAGCCTCCCTTCCCATCCTCCTATCAACGGATTGCAGGCTTCCCTCACTGCACCAGGCTTTATGTGGGGGCCAAGGACCAAACCCAGGTCCTGACACTGAGCCATCGCCCCAGCTCCCATAATTATTCTTGACAGCCAACTAAAGGGAAGATCAGTAGCCATCTTGAGAGACACTTCCCTCTCCCCACCTCCAAAGGTATTTGCTGACCAGCAGTTTTAGAAGTGACTAAAAATTGAACTTATAAGGCTGGGACAATAAATCTATGTATCCTGGACTTGACAAAACAAGATATGGGGAGTAATGGACTCAACTGAACAGCAGTTGACCTTAGAGGAGAGTAGGACTGGAACAATGAATCTGAATGTGTATATCCTGGGTTCAAGAAAAGCAGGACATAGGGAGTAAAAATTTATGTCTCTAAGATACCCTGAATCCTGTTAGCCATCAGTAACCTCATGCTTATAGTTCAGCCAGTAACTTCAAAGAACTGCCTTACCCTTAGCCCCCTCGTCCAATCCCAAGCTGTACATAAACTTTTCCTATATAAACCCCTTAAAGTGGGTGCTCAGGACCGTTCTCCTCCACCCGCTGTGTGGGATGTTGGACTATGCCCCTGGCTTGCTTGTTTTGTTTTTAAAAACCTCTGTGTGCTTGCGTCCGATAATGGCTCTGTGGTGGTCTTGCTTGGGGATCTTGAGACCTGGGTACAACACTAACATACTTGACCACAATAATCATTTAAAAATAAAGGAGGAGAAGTGTCCTGGCTGTTCTTAACTGTATTTTTATGCTGAAGTCTAGGCACCTGGTTTTGGGAAGATTGTAATTCTAGGTGCTGATATCTGGTCTTGTTTTTGTTGGTTGGGTGTTTTGTTTCTTGGTATCTGTTTCCTCTCTGGTTCTTAGGAGAGTGTGGTAACTGTGTGTTTTAAGGTAGGAAATTTTTCTGGGGTCCTGACAGGTATGGCCACTGGGGGTTCCAGATAAAATGTGTTTCTGGGTATTGGGATTTGAAACTTAGCAATGGGCATGGGCTACAGGGGAGAGCCTGAGGGGATGGATCCATAGGAGGGAGTGTCCTAGTTAGGGTTTTATTACTCTGAAGAGATACTGTGACCACAGCAACTTTTATAAAGGAAAACATTTAATTGACATGGCAGCTTACAGTTCAGAGGTTCGGCCACTATCATTATGGCTGGGAGCACGGCGTCTTGAAGGCAGACATGGTGCGAGAGGAGTAGCTGAGAGTCTTACATCTTGCAGGCAACAGTAAATGGTCTGAGACACTGGACGGTGTCCTGAGTATAGGAATCCTCAAAGCCCACTCCCACAGGGACACACTTCCTCCAACAGGGCCACACCCACTCCAACAAAGCCACACCTCCTAATAGTGCCTCTCAGTTACATCCAAACTACCACAGTGGTCACAGGTCCACAGTTACCCTACCTCTTTCCCTGATCAGAATGTTTATCTCCAATTTTAATTAGGGTTTTATCTTTCTCTTGGTTGGTTTGGCTTGTGGTATGTTAATACTGCTTATTTTTTCAAAGTACCCATTTTTTGTTAGATTGAATTATAGTGGGTTTTTTTGTCTTCATTTCATTAATTTCTGCCCTAATGTTTAGTTTTCATTTTTTTTGATAATTTCCTGCATGAATACATTGTGTTTACATCTTTTCCAGCCCTCCCTTTCCCCTTTCAACTCTTATGTCCCCAATGTCCTCTGAATTCAGGGCCTCTTCTGTAATTATTATTGTTACACCCCCTTCTAAGTCCAGGTGTGCACATTCACCTGTGTTTAGGAGGGACCCCTGAGGGTTGGACACCCTACCAGGGAGCTCATCCCTGGAGAACACTAATTCCCCCCCCTCGGCAGCCCTTGGTTTCCTGTAGCTGTTCATCTATGGGTGGAGCCTTGTGAAATGTTCCCCTTCTACATGGGCTTGTTGACTGGTTTGTTTAGGTACCATATTGTTATGGTTTTATGGGTATACTACCCATGTTGTGTCCAGAAGACATCATAACAGACATCCGGGTTCTCTGGCTCTTACAATCTGTCTTCCTTCTTTTCCAAGCCTTAGGTGTAAGGGTTGCATTGTAGAGATACCAGCTAGGGTTGGAATCCCACAGCCACTCACTGTCTGCATGTGACCAGTTGTGGGTCTCTACAGTGGCCTCTCTCTGCTGCAAACAGAGCTTTGCTTGAGGTGTGGGAGCTACACTTATCCGTGGATTTAAGGATAAGTGTTTAGAATATAGTTAGGAGCTATATTGATTTAGGAAAATGATAGTCGTGGGTTCTCCGCTATGGCCTGTGACTCTCCAGCCACAGGTTCCTGGTCATGTTTACTGTTCACTTCTGTTAAACATCTTCAGCCCTATTAGACAGCTGTCAGCGACCCCAAGATAAAAGTGTTGCTACTGTACCAGTGGCGGATACCTTGCTGGCCCATCACCGTGGTTTGCAGGCTTTAAAACTGGGTAGGACTACTGAGTCTTTTCTTTTCTTTTTTTCTTATTTTACAGCTTGCATAGCACCTTCCGACACTGTGAAAGCTGGCCCTCCTCCAGGACTGGGGGCTTCTAGGTCAGTACCAGCCTGACTTTTCCAAGCCTTATGTCCAAAGTGTATGGTGTCTTCAGCAACGGGGTTTTATCTTAAATTCTAGGAGGTAACCAAAAGCAATGACAATAGCCTATATTTTTTTGGTGGGGGGCTTATCTCTTTGCCCCCCCCACGAACAACTTGAAGGGCAGTGTGCCTTGCCTTGTACTGTGGGGTTTTCTTCTTTTTAAAATTTTATTTATATAATTTTTTTCATTTATTTTACAGTTTGCCCTCCTCTCCTGTCCTCTTCCCCCCCCCCCGTTCCTACCTACCCTCTGCCCTTTCCACTCCTCCTCTGACTCCACTCAGAAAGGCCAGGCCTCCCATGGGCTTGAGCACAGCATGGCACATCAAGTTGAGGCAGGACCGAGGACCTCCCCTTGTGTCAAAGCTGGACAATGTCATCCAGCATGGGGAACAGGTTCCCAAAGCCAGCTAAGCACCAGGGACAGGTCCTGATCTCACTGCTAGGGGCCTTACAAAGAGACCAAGTTACACAACTGTCACACACATGCAGAGGGCCTAGGTCAGCCCCATGGGAGGCTCCCTAACGGTTGGTCCAGAGTCCATGAGCTTCTATGAGCTCACGTAAGTTGTCTTTGTGGCCCCCCCATTATGACTCCCCCACCCCCAGCTCATACAATCCCTCCTCCCTTTCTTCAGCAAGACTCCCGGCTCAGCCCAGTGTTGGGCTGTGGATTTCTGCATCTGCTTTGTCGTATCTCTGATGACAATAGGGTAGTCACCAATCTGATTACAGTAGATGACCAGTCAGGCATCCTCTCCACTGTTGCTAGGAGTCTTAGCTGGGGTCATCTTTGTGGTTCCTGGGGGTTTTCCTGGTGTCAGGTTTCTTCATAACCCCAAAATGGACCCCTTTATCAAGTTATCTCTTTTGTTACTTGTAGCGGTAATGCCCGCATTACCGATACCCCTTCACCATGTCGAGCGAAGGGCTGCGGATTAAAAATAGAGACAAGAGACAGTGAGTCATTCGCCACAGCTGAATGCCGAATGCCGTTTATTGAATAACGAGTTATTCCCACCATAAGGGAAAAACAGAAAAACATTTCCCACGAAGGGATCCTAAATATTGAATTATTCCCACTCTGAGGGAAAGAATAAAAAACATTTGAGCCAAAATTAAGCAAACAGACAGCCAAACTTTAAGCTCTGGGCTCGCTTGCTGTTCAGCCAGCAGCAATGAGGCCTACCTGCCGATTCTTTGTAATTCAGATGCTGCCGCTCTAAATTATAGAGTTTCAGCTATCCTGAAAACTCTACAGTTGGAAAAAGTCTTTTCTTCCTCCATTACCACGGGAAGAGGCTTCTCTCTTTCCTTCATCCTTCCTCTACAGGGCCCCAATCTTTAGGCCTAGTTTCAAAAATTTTTCCCCTTTTTACCGGGAAACTTCTTTTTTTCTTGATTAAATTTTTTTCTCCCTTTTCTAACAGGAAATTTCCTTTCCTTCCCTCTTCTCTATTGGGAAGATTTCCTTTTTTATTTAAAATCTTTAGCTGTCTTGCCCTTACTTAACTTTGGTGCCTCCCTGCTTCAACAGTCCAATTAACTGACTGTGAGCTACCTGCACCCATTTCAATTCACTCTTACCTTTTTCTTTTTTCTTTAAAATGCCAGCCGGCCTTCCAAGAGTGTCCGTCAGCTGGTCCTTCTTTCTCAGATCTCGGTAGGAACCTCCATTTGTAGCGGTAACGCCCGCATTACCGATACCCGTTCACCATGTCCGAGTGAAGGGCTGCGGATTAAAAATAGAGACAAGAGACAGCGAGTCATTCGCCACTGTTGAATGCCAAATGCCGTTTATTGAAAGAGGGAAGAAACCTTAAATACATACAGGCTTACAGCACAAATGGAGGAACCCCCGGAGGGCAGAAGTTCGCTACCAATGATCTACATTCCAGATCCAATGTTCTACATTCTTGCATCTAAGTTGTTAACGCCCAATATGCAGGATACACAAACAAGGAACTTCCCTTAAGCATTCAGAAGGGTGGATACCGGTAGGGAATCTGAATAGGGAGGACATCTGATCAAGGTCAGCAAGCAAGGCGGCAGCCACTCACAGTTGGGGGCCACGGCCCATGGCGCCCACAGTTACTCTCCCCCTCTGTCTTGCCTCCAACCCGCTTCCCACACCCAGCTTGCTCAACCTGATCCTTCGAGATCCCATACCTCCACCACCTCCCCCTGCCCCCAGTTTACCCAGGAGATCTCTTCTATGTCCTCTTCCCCGGGAAATCCATGCATCCCTCTTTGAGCCCTCCTGTTATCTAGCCTCTCTGGGGCTGTAGATTGTAGGTTGGTTATCCTATACTTTATTCCTAATATCTATTTATGAGTGAATACATACCATGACTGTCTTTCTGGGACTGGGTTACCTCACTCAGGATGATTTTTTCTAGTTCCATCCATATACCTGCAAATTTCATGATGTCATTGTGTTTTACAGCTGAGTAATACGCCATTGTGTAAATATACCATATTTTCCCTATTCATTCTTCAGTTGAGGGGCATCTAGTTTTTATCCTCAGAATTCAAAATCCACAGGAGGGAAATAGTGCAGTGAAACATGTGTGTAATCTTATTTCTGTAGAAACAGGAAGAAATGGATTCCTGGGGCTTGCTGGTCAGCCAGCTTGACCAAATTGGCAAGCTCCAAGCCAATGAGAGAACCTGTCTCAAAACCCAAGCAAAATGAAGGCAGATGGTTCCTGAGAAATGACACCTGAAGTTGACCTCTGACCTTCACGTGTACCAACTCACTGTTACTCCATTGTTACTTCTGTATTAAGTAATTGTGTAGTACGAGCTCCTAAGCCCAAGAGCGCTTCTGGTCCTGTCTCCTTTCTGTTGCTGGGATGAAATACTCAAGAGCTGCTTAGCAGAGGTATCTTAGTTACTTTTCAATTGCTGTGAAGACACTATTGTAACAGGTCTTTCTTTGGACTGCCAGCTCCCAAACAATGATGTGGAGACTCCTTATTAACTCGCAAAGCTTGGTCTTAGCTTATGTTTGTTCCCAGCTAGCTTTTATACCAGACATGCTGCTGTCAAGGCTGTTGTTGATGCATCTACCACACTCTTGTAGCCTTGACAATCATGTTTATGAGCTCTTCTTTCTTTCTTTCTTTTTTTTGAGACAGGGTTTCTCTGTGTAGCTTTGGAGCCTGTCCTGGAACTCGCTCTGTAGTCCAGGCTGGCCTCGAACTCACAGAGATCTTCTTGCCTCTGCCTCTTGAGTGCTGGGATAAAAGGCGTGCACCACCACCGCCCGGCTGTCTATAAGCTTTTGAAGTAAGTTGTTACTCTGGGAGTTTGAGGCCAGGGTAATCTACATGGTGAGTTCCAGACACATTGGAGTTACATAACAAGACCTTGTCTAAACAAAGTAATTTAAAAAAAGGAGTTATTTAAGAGCACAGATGACTTGGGGCTGGATGTCAGTTTAATCTTACAGGAGTGGTGTCACACTGGACATGATTCTCAAACTCTCTGAGCCTTAAGGCTTCTCATCAATAAAATGGAAATAGTAATCTTGTTTGAGAGGTGAAAAAAAGTGAGGGGCAGGTAGCTGTTGGCCAGAATCCACTCTCCTGTTCTTCCTTTAGTGACAGAATCCTGGTCTCGGAGTGTAGCTCTGTGGTAGAGCACTTGGACAATGAATGTTCAGAAGCCAAAGGTGTCTCTGGGGGGTAGTGTCAAGTGCCTGTGGTCCCAAGGAGGCTGGCACAGGAGGATAGTTGTGCCTAGGAGTTCCCCAGCTGAGCAACATAGAGAGATTATGTCAAAACCCAAACAACTGGAAGGTGATGTAGAAGGGTTAGAGCAGTACCTTGACTCGGGGTGGTTGGAAAACAAATGATGGAGTCAGTTGTTCCCCTGCAGGCTTCACAGGATCACTGACCTGGAGAAGACAGCACAAAGCCTTTTGGGGGAGAAGCCCTATATTTTTTGTTCTTTGGTTATCCTCTTTCTCCGTCCGGACCCCTTAGTGACAAGACTGTTACTTTGTAGCCATGGCCGACAACATTGTATCAATAACCAAAAGCCCTACTGCAGCGTCCTTAAGGCCACCAGGGAAACCTGGGGGCTGTGAGCCTGTACTCAGAGGAGTCTCAAAGGTGGAAGTGCATGATGAACACAAGGATGCCATCATTAATTGTAAAGTGCCTGTGACATTCACACTGACAGAGTAATAAAGTCAATTCAACATTCCCCCACCCCCAAACTAACCAACCAGTCATACAAGCCCATGGGTGCTTCATGCCTCAGGGCCTGAGTCAGGAGATCTCCGTGTGATGTTAGTGCTGAACCACTGAATGAGACCTGGGAGCTCTTCCCTTCCTGCCTGGCTCCTTGCTTATCTGATTTCATCATCATCCGGTAATACAGGGAGTGAACCTCACGCACATTAGACAGGTGCTTGTTTTTGCTTTCTCTTTGAGACACTAAGTGCCCAAGGTTGGCCTTGATTTCACTTCACAGCTGGGGCTGTCCTTGTGATTCTCCTGTCTCAGCCTCCTGTGTACTGGGAATGCAAGCAAGCACCACTGTATGCCTGGCTGTCTCACTAGTTACAGAAGGTCAGAATCAGCATTGACAGCTTCCTTCCTCTTGGTTAGTTTTTGGATCCTGTGCTTTCCTGGAAGCTTCAAGGGTCTGGTGCATGCACCAACAACATCCTTGACAGCAATATGTCTGCCATGTGGCAACAGAATAGCGCCAGAACTCCAGAAAGTTATTCCCATCTCTGGGTCTCTTTCAAGCTGTCACGAGTGGTTACACTCTGTTGTTTCCAGGTTCTGGGCTTCTTGGTCAAGGCACTGAAATAAAAACTCAGGGAAAAGGACATAGAAGCCAAGCTGTAAAACAGGTTATAGCATGTTCCAAGTCCTTTAATCCCAGCATGTGGGAGGCAGAGGAAGGACAATCTCTGTGAGTCTGAGGCCAGCCTGTGCTACACAGTGAGTTCCTGGACAGCCTGGGCTATGTAGAGAGACTGTCTAAAAAACAAAACAAAACAAGCAAAAAAACAAAAAACAAAGCAAAACAAAACAAAAACAACACTTCAAGAGCAGCAGGTTACAGGAGTAGAGATATTCATGGGCCCCAGTTATTCTTTGAGATCCAAGAGAAGGAGTTTGGTCATTAAAGGGGAATGGTGAGATTAGTTCTCCGTTGTTTTTTAGATTTATTTATTTTATGTTTATGAGTGTTTTACCAGCAGGTATGTATATGCACATGCCTGGTGCCTGCAGAGGCAAGAAGGTGTCAGATTCCCTGGAACTGGAATTACAGAGGTTTTCAAGCCACCCAGTGGTTGCAGAACTAAACCCTAGTCCTTGGGAAGAGCAGAAAGTGGTTAAGCCATTGAGTCATCTTGTCAACCCCCAGGACTGTCAGTTTTGATTGAAATATCCAACCATTTTCTACTGTTCATGTCTCTTCCCACAATTCATTTGACTTTAACCATATACACAGGCATAAGATGGTAAATGGTGGATTCTCCCTAAAAGTTCATGAGAGGATGAGATTTTGCATTACTGAGCATGCACCCAAACAAATTCATACTGGGATCAACCCCACTGCCCTGGGGGACCAGGGTGCATTGGGAGTGTATTTGAGTAGACATCAAACTGTCTAAGTTCAATGGTCATTAAGGATACAAGAGGGGCAGGAGAGGTAGCTTGAGGTTAAGAGCTTCGGCTCATCTTCCAGACGACCAACGACCTATCCTCAGCACCCACATGGGGGCTCACAACTGTGGTGAGCCATGAGAATATGTTATAAGGAGTCCAGCCATATATTAAAGTTATACCTTGACCAGGTCAAGGGTCAGTCAAGCGGCAAGCCATCTAGCATGGACTAATTGGTGTTACACAGCTTAATATTCAGCTGTGTCTTGTTATAAATTAATCCCTCAAGCCAGACCAATGACTCATGACAATGAACACTTTCGAGTAAAGATGAATGGACTAAAGGGTGAACTGTGACTCAACGGACCATACCACAGCTTCCACGACAAGATTCTTATTTGTTTGTTTGTTTGTTTTTGTGTCTTTGTATTGTTTGGTGTTTGGTTTTTCCTTTAAATTTGGTGTTGTTTTGGAGGGGAGATTACAAGGGCAGAGAGCGGATGCAAGGGGGCAGGGAGATAAGTGGGATCGGAATACATGATGTGAAGTCCACAAACAATAAAAGTTTAAAAAAAAATTTAAAAATATTTTCTTGTGCTCACAAGTCCCATGGAATGAGTGTGTGAACTTCCTGCTCGCCCGGTACTTGGATAAGGTCATGGAGGCAAAGACAAACTGGCGAGAGTTGCATGGCTTTGTTTCTTGTGCAAATGGAGCTCAGACCATCTCCTTGCCTTGAGGCCTAGTGGCTCTCCAGAGCAACTGACTGAGAATAAGAGAGGTTTTTACATATCAAGGTGGATGGTAGGGTGGAGCAACATTCCTGAGGAGGCAGAGTAGTGAGGGGAAGAAGAAACAGGCGTTTTCTATAGGCAGACAGAACAGTACGACCAGGGAGAAGGGAAGAACACAGAGGCTTTGTAAATGTTAAGGCAGAACTCGTGTAGGATTCATCAGAGCCAGGAGTAGAGAGCAAGTAGAGATGCAGGGCGAAGAAACAGAGGATGAAGATAAGCCTGGAAGCATAAGAGCTTAGTTGTTAGCAGGACCACGAGAGAACTGACTGTCAGGATGGAACTGAAGCTATGTAGACAGGTTTTCATCCCAGAGAAATAAAGTGGACGGACAAAGAGCTGGGTGTATCTAGATTTATTCCTGCCCTGAATGCCTGATGGAGCTGTAGCTGTAAAGATAAAATTTTGTCTTAGCGGAATAAAGTTTACAGAAACAACAGCATAGTGTACGTAGACTTTTTCCCTTAGCTATCCCACACTGGACGTAGTGTATTTCCCGGACTCTGGGCAATCCATACATAACTGTCTCTTACTCCAGTTCCAGGGGATCTGACATCCTCTTCTGGCCTTCCAGGGCACCAGGCACCCATGTGCTGCACAGACATACATGCAGACAAAACACTGATGCACATAAAATTAATATAAGAGGAAGAGAAATGTATTTAGTTATTCAGAAAGGCCATCTATGTCACTCAGTGGAAGAGTGCCTAAACACAGGGTTGTAAAAGTACTAAATAGGAGCCGGGCATGGAGGCACACACCTTAATCCCAGCACTTGGGAGGCAGACCCAGGTGGATCTCTGTGAGTTCGAGGCCAGCCTGGTCTACAGAGTGAGTTCCAGGACAGGCACCAAAACTACACAGAGAAACCCTGTCTTGTTTTTTGAAACAGGGTCTCTCACTGAACCTTGAGTGTATTGATCAGTTAGCCTGGCCGCTCAGCCAGCTCTAGGAATCCAACTGTCACTGGACCCCAATGGGAGGGCACTTGGTGAGGACTACATGGAGCTTCTCACTATTAGTTTTACATTTTTTTTTTTCCTGCAAGTCTAAAATTATGCCAGCACAGAAGTGTCCTATTTTGCTTTCTCTTGCTTTGGTAAACACCACGACCAAAAACACCTTACGGGAGGAAAGGGTTTACTTCAGCTTACAGCTGACAGTCCCACCATTGAGGAAAGCCCAGGCAGGAACCTTGAGGCAGGAACTGAGGAACTGAAGCAGAAGCCATGGAGGAACACTGAGGAATGGTTTGCTTTCTTGTTTTTGTTTTTTGGGTTTTTTATTTTTTTCGAGACAGGGTTTCTCTGTGTAGCTTTGTGCCTTTTCTGGAACTCACTCTGTAGCCCAGGCTGGCCTTGAACTCACAGAGATCTGCCTGGCTCTGCCTCCCGAGTGCTGGGATTAAAGGTGTGTGCCACCACTGCTGGCTTTGCTTTCTTATGTAGCCCAGGGCCACCCGTTTAAGGATAGATAGCAGTGTCCACAGTGGGCTGGGCCCGGGACATTAATCAGCAGTCAAGAAAATACCCGCCCCACCCCCCAGGCATGCCCACAGTCCAATCTGATGGTAGCAATTCTTCAGCTGAGTTTTTCTCTTCCCAGGTACGTCTAGATTTATGATAGAAACTAACCAGCACATAAAGTTTATGAGAAACAAAAAGAAAGGAAAAGCAAGATTATTTTTTAATGACTAAGATTGTGTGTGAAATTCCAACAAGTGACATTTGGCAAATGGTGTGGCGCATGAGCTTGTAGCTTCAGCTGCTATGGAGGCTGAAGTAGGAGGATCACTTACACCCAGGAGTTTGAGGCCAGCCCTGGCAACATAGTGAGACCTTGATACACCCACACAGACAGACAGAAACAGAGAGAGACTCAGAGAGATAGAAATAGAGAGCCAGCTGGTCAGCCACACACACCACACACCACACACCACACACCACACACCACACATACACACACACACACACACACACACACACACACACACACACACACACACACGGAGAGAACAGAGAGAGAGAGAAATTAGTCTAACATGTAAAATGCCCACTTGGGCAAAAAACTTTTGGTGTGGGGGTGGGGGTGTTGTGCCTGTGTTAAGGCCAACTTGACTGGCTTGTAATCTTGCTCCAGTGAGGCCGAAATGAAACGAGTTTCAGGTAAGTGTGAATTGGAGGCTTATGACTAGAAGGAGCAAAGTTAGCAGCCTTGTCTTAGATCAAAGAATTTTGCTGGAGAAACATCAGACATTGTTTGAAAAACCAGTTCTCTGGTTAACAGGCAATGTTTCTGTGCAAGAGGGAGCGGGAAGGGTCAGGAGTTTCCATCCACATCTTTCTCTTGCCACATGCTGGCTGATCCTTGTTGCTGTTTGTGTGGGAGGGCAGGGCAGTTACTCATCTATTCATAGAACTCTATGAATGTTCCTTTGTATTGAGCTCTGTTTCTTAGATGGAGTCTCCCAGATGTTGACTGAAAGAGTAGCTTGTTTGAAATTCTTGTCCCAAATCTGGGGAGCCTTGCCTGGGTTGCCATAGGTTACCAGAGACACTTAAGTCCCCATTTTGTGTTCTTGGTCTCATTAGTGAAATAATTTAAGAAGGAAGCTCAAAGACAGTTTATTAGAATCTAAAAGAAAAGCACCAGGGCAGGCAAGCTGCCAGGAAGGAGGGCGCAGAGGAAGAGAGGCAGCCACGCCTTTTGAATTCGGCTGGCGTGTGTGGAAATGGAGGTCCACAAACAGCTGCCTGACAGTAGATGAGGAACTCCAGACGAAGAGTGGAGACGCCCAGAGTGTCGGAGAGAGCGTGTTCAAGCTCTGGCCAGGGTCTGAAAGAAAGAAAAAGAGATAAAAAGAAGGAAAAATACAGGCTATCTTTTTCTGAGCAATTTGGAAAATCAGGAAGGGTTAGCAGAGCCACATGGAACCTAAAACATCGAGGTTAACGTTAGAGGAGCCAGGGAGATGACTGGCTCAGTGGTTAGGGTTTCTGCTGTCAATCCTCGAAGATCTGAGTTCAGTCCCCAGGTCTTACATTCTGGGGAGTGAGGACCAACTTGTCCTCTGACTTCCACATTCTTGCCTTGCACAAAATAAATACAGTGCAATAAAAAAAATCAAATGCTTAACATATGAAAGAAGTCAGTTTGCAGAGGAAGACTGGCATGAGGGGCTGTTTATAATTCCAGCCTCAGGACCAAGACGGGATCCCCAGAGCAAGCTCACTAAGGAGACCAGCGTATTGACAAGATCTGGGCTTGACTGAGAGAACCTACCTCACTGAATAAAGTAGAGGGACAAGGAAAGACGATTCTGGACCTCAACCTTGAACTTCTGTATGCATGTGCACCCCCACATGCACCTCACACACATGGAAAAAGAAAAGAAGATAGGAAAAAAAGAGAGACTGGAGGTCTTTATTTATGCAGGTTTCTTTTAACAGAGCGCTCTTGAGAAAAAGCCTATGAAATACAAACTGGTGAGACAGGCACTGTAAAGGGCCGTGTTTCTCGAGCCTTTGGGGGCTCTTTCCTCAGCTCTTTGTCCCACTTCCACTCTGGGGAATGCTTTTCCTTTCTTAATAATCTGTCTCTATTTTGCCGGAGGGAGGAAATTTTCTATTTTCTCTGAGCTCAAGTCTATGACTCAGTGCTCCTAAGCATGGGTTGCCTGACACTCTGGGCTTCCTCACTGTTTCTCTGACCTCCATGGCTAACTTATAGACATGACTTTCTGCAACTCTCCTGCCTTGCCTCTCCTGGTTCTCTCTCTCTCCCCAACACTTAATAAAATTGTTCTTGGGCTTCCTTTTGAGTCAATTTTTAACTCTAAGAACCCCCAAAGAGAAACTAAGTCATAAGTCTACCTGACTGCACCTTGGTGAGGGTTAGATGAGTTAAGAGATGTGCCTGGAAAGGCTGTGTGCATAGTAAGTTGACACAGTAACTACCAGTCCTAACTATCCTCCGTGTGTGTGTGTGTGTGTGTGTGTGTGTGTGTGTGTGTGTGTGTTACTGGGGATGGAACACAGGGTGTCGTGCATGAGAAGCCAGGGCTTTTGCCACTGAACTACACCACCAGCCCAAATGCTGTTTTTTTAATTGGCTCCAGGAATGTAAGTGAACCCAGAAACCCCTCTGAGGAAGTATGCGGTTGGTCCTTTTAGTTAAGGGCTCTCACTACACAAACAGGAGCTGCACTGCTCCTAGAAGGAGAGTGGGGTTAAGAGACAGGGGGAGAAGGACCAATGTGGAGACAGATGGAACAATCCCAGACAACTCTGATGGAGTGCCAGGAAAGAGCCTGCTTTGTTTGATTCAAGAAGACATTGGAGGCGTGCCAGTGTAGTTTGAATGTCATTGGCCCCTATAGGGAGTGGCACTGTTAAGGGGGTGTGGCTTTGTTGGAGTAGGGACGGCCTTGTTGGAGGAAGCATGTCACTGTGGGAGATGGCTTTGAGGTTTCTTTTGCTTAGCTTTGCTCAGTCGACTTCCTATTGCTTGCAAGACTCTCAGCTACTACTCCAGCATCATGTCTGCCTGCACTTCATCATGCGCGTAGTAATGATGACAATGGACTGAACCTCTGAAACTGTAAGCAAGCAACTCCAATTAAATGTTTTCTTTATAAGAGTTTCCATGGCCGTGGTGTTTCTCCACAGCAATAAAAACCCTAACTAAGACACATACTCACAGTCAGTAAGCATAAATAATTCATAGGGCAATTTGGCTAAAAATAGTTTTGTAGTGTGTGTATGTGTGTGTGTGTGTGTGTGGTGGGTAGATAAATTGTACCCATGGCTTTGCCTGTGCTAGGCAAATGTATCTCTGAACTATACTCCCAGCCCTAAAAACTAAGTTTAAAAAATGGTGGAAAATGAAAAAAAAAAAAAAAAGAAGAAGAAATAGAAAGGAAAGGAAATGATTGCTCCTAGGTTTGGTGGAGGAGAAAGTTTGTTGTAGATGTGTGGGAAAGCATAGGTAGAGGCAGGGACATTTGGGCGAGTCCAGAGTGGACATGACCAGACTGAGCTGGGCCATTAGGGAGAGGGGGCGGGGAAAGGAGAGGGGAACAAGGTGCAGCAGCCAGGAGGCCAAGGGTCCAAAAAGGGGTGGGTAGCCAAAATGTCTGGATTATATAAGGAAGAGCCTGGCGGGAAGGGCAGCCCAGCCTTACCCTGTAGCAGGTAGGGACTGAGGGATGATGACGGCCAGGTCCACTTTGATATGTTAAATAGGCACTCCAACCATTTGTGCCCGGTTTGGAACTTAACAGATAACATTCAAATATAGGAATGATTCAGTAGAAGGTAAGATAACCTCTCCATAAGGGAGAATTCTCAGAGGGAAATCTAAGAAGTTGATATAGCTGTTTAGACAAATGCTACTCTCAGTTCTAATCAGTGAAGTTTTTCTTTGCAATAAACTGAGGTGGAAACAGAGACCATGGTTGCTGATAAGGTATGGCTGAACGCTAAGCTCTAAACAGGGCTTATATCATGGCTTGCAAAGGCCAAGGGAAAGAATATAAGAGCCAAAAGACAGGGAGAAGGGCTACGGAATGCTATCTTGTGGACATGACACAGCCAATGCAATTATAATTTTTGCTTGGTCCCTATGCAATCCTGCTTGTCCTGGAACTCACCGTGTAGGCCAGGCTGGTCGGTGTGTGCATGTTTGTATACATAAACATATATGCAGGAACTCACAGAGGTCTGACTGCCTCTGCCTTCAGATTGGTGGAATTAAAGGCATGCCCCAACACGCTCGGTTTACATTGTCTCTTGTTAAATATCCATTGATAAGCCCAGGCTCCAGAAGACAGCTTGAAACCCTTGGTCACACAAATAGACATAGATTGATTAAACTCAGTAAGTCACAGAAGACAAAGACGAAAATTGGAGAAAGGGACTTGTGGAGAAGACTGGAGTGTGTAAAAGGTGACGGGGTCCCCAGATGCTGGACATCTGGAGGGTGGTTGAACACAAAGCCCTAGGAATTCTTCTCAACACCATGCAAAGCCACAGTGGTCCAGGAAGGGGCGGGCCTACGGACGGGGGCGGGGCTTGCGTGTTCTAGGGAGCCGGGGCAGTGTCAGCCAATTGGAGGCAAGGGGAGAGACGCGACCAATGATAAACAGCTCTTATGGGTGAGTCTTTCCAGCAAGACTCCAGTTCGGCGCACGCGCCTCGCGCTGGACTACGGGGTGCTGCTGAGCCAAGTGGGCGAAAGGGGCATCACCGCGCGCGCCCGAGTCACGTGACCCAGAGGTGTCTGAGTTTCTCTGGAGTCAGGGACGTTTCCTGTAGGCAAAGGTCATAGGGCCTTGGGGGGGTGTCTGTGTAGTGGAGTTGGAAGAGCATCCTGCTACAATGTAACCTCGGCCGAAGGCCAAGAGTCAGGTTGGGGAGGCGTGTCCTGGGTTGCGCTACCCGGTGGGGGTGTGGCCTTACGACTCCATGAAGCAAGCGTGGGGCGGGCTCTCCGCTGAGTCTTGCGATGAGGAGGGCGGGTATCCCTGTGGATTTACTAACAAATCAGTAAGTAGGGACCACGGCTCTGTTTCGATGCCGCTGCGATCGCCTTGATCTGCGCAGGCCTACGTTTAGATTGCAAGTGATGACGTCAGGGGGCGGAATTAGCCTTGTTAGAGGCGTGGCCTCAGCCCAGTTTAGATGCGTCCGTGGGCGTGGTGTGGCAGGTCGGGGGCGTGGCTCAGGATCGGGCGGACTATCCTGCTTCCGGATTAGATTATAGTGCTCAGGTTCTGGCTCTGCGCTTCCCTACTTAGGTTCCGCCTCATGGAGACTCCTGCGGCCGCCGCACCTGCTGGGGGTTTCTTCCCCTCGTTCCTGCTCCTGGCGTTTGGGACACTGGTGGCTGCTGTACTGGGCACCGCTCACAGACTGGGGCTCTTCTATCAGCTGATGCACAAGGTGCTTAGGGCAGGAGGAGGGCTGGGGTTAGGAGGAGGGGACTGAAGGCACTCCTCACAGCTCATCCACTGAGCATGTGGGGAAAGCGAGTCCCGACTAGTCCAGAGTGGTTGGGAGATTCTTTGCACAGCTTTTTCCCTTTGCCAAACTGTGTATGGGCCCTGGACTTTGTATCTAGTACGAGATAATGGGGAAAGTGTCGCTCTTTGGACAGCACGCAATCCGCCTACCTTCATACTCAGCGGTCTGAGTCATTTTAACAGAGAAGGCTTTTTAAACACAGTGGAATTGGTGGGCTGAAGGTAGGCAGGGGAGGGACTGGACTGTGAAACTAGGCTACCCAAAGGGTTCAGAGCTCTTCCGAGGGAGGAGCTTTTTTAACATGTCTCTTACTTACCACCTTCACCGAGGTAGGTGCTATCATTTCTGTCCTTGTGTCCACAAGGGGAAACTGATCCACAGAAAAGTTTAGTATTTGCTCTAGATGACAGGTTTGGAAAAAGCTGACCCTACAAGAAACACTCTAAACCCTTTGTTCCATTGTGAGAAATTCTCGATCCCACCCCCCCACCCCCAGTCATTTTTCTTCTAGTGGAGCAGTGTCACTGACCTTGAGGTGTGTGGCGGTTGGAAGCTGTGAGGCTCCTGAGGCTTGGATGCTCAGGGCAGTCTGTGCCAGGAGGCACTTCCGTGCTAGGCATGTGGCTGCTGGCAGCCTCTCAGCTGGACACGAGCCTCATGAGCAGAGTGAGAGGGAGGTAGGAGGCTGGAATTAGCACTCCAGGTGCCAGGCCCTGCAGGGGTACCAGAAAGCAGGCGTGAGGCCAAGCCAGGGGCCTTCTGCCTCTTGCCAAACTCCCCTGGGTTCTGTAGACCTGCCCTCCGTTCTTCCGAAGGACTGACTGGCTGAGTACCTCTGGAGCAGGTAGTGTAATCTGCTGAGCCACTTAAGAACGTAGGCCCTCTCTTAGCCTGCTGGCTCCTTGGTAGGCTGGAAAAGATGATCACAGGTTCAAGCTCCTGCCTAGGCTACACCAGGGGTTCAGAGCCATTCTGGGAGGCCTAGTGAGACCTTGTCTCAAAATAAAAAGTAGAAAGAGTAATGATACAGCTCAGTGCTGGAGTGCTTCTCGAACATGGTCTATGTTTTGGGTTCACTCCCCACTGTTGCTGCAAAAAGAATGTGGGTTCTGTCCGACTCTATTACTTGGGCAAGTCTTGGTGTTCTTAGCTGCAGGAAAAAGAGAACGATAAGATTTGCTTAGACAGTGTACTCTCCCCTGAATATTGTGTGGTATGTCTCTGACCAGCATCTAAGTACCTCTGTCCTCTGACTGTGCTCCTGCCTGTTCTTGTACCGGCTCCTGGGCTAGCCTGTGACTGTCTTGTTCCTCATCTCCCCTAGGTGGACAAGACGAGCATCCGGCATGGTGGGGAGAGCGTGGCAGCTGTGCTCAGGGCCCACGGGGTACGGTTTGTCTTCACACTGGTCGGTGGGCACATTTCCCCACTGCTGGTGGCCTGTGAGAAGCTGGGCATCCGTGTGGTAGACACACGCCACGAGGTCACTGCTGTTTTTGCTGCCGATGCTGTGGCCCGCCTGACTGGTAAGTGGGGTATGTGGGGAGGGCTGGGGGCTGGCAGGTCAGTGACATGGAACCTGTGAACGAGAGGCGGGGTGGGCATAGGACGATGGCTGGGAGGGTGGCGTGGTTGTCATCAGCTCTGTCTTCCAGGGACAGTGGGTGTGGCAGCAGTGACAGCTGGTCCTGGTCTTACCAACACGGTGACGGCAGTGAAGAATGCACAGGTGGCGCAGTCGCCAGTCCTGCTTCTGGGTGGGGCTGCCAGCACCCTGCTTCAGGTGCCTAGTCCTTAAGGGTGGGCAGGGTCCCCAGGAAAGCCTCCCGAGCTTACCTGATAACCATCCCACCCCTTCTCTGCCAGAAACGGGGAGCACTCCAGGCCATTGATCAGATGTCTCTGTTCAGGCCGCTCTGCAAGTTTTGCGCTTCTGTGCGGACGGTGCGAGACATCGTACCTACCCTGAGGGCCGCAATGGCTGCTGCCCAGTCAGGCACCCCAGGTAGGTGGAGGAGGGAGCTGGACAGTGATAAGGGCCTGGGGGTCGGGTTTCTGCAGCGGGCACCACAGGCTCAGAGTCTTCCTGTCCCTGCAGGTCCAGTGTTTGTGGAGTTGCCTCTTGATGTACTGTATCCCTACTTCATGGTTGAGAAGGAGATGATACCAGCCACGTTGCCCAAGGGTCTCATGGGTCGAGTGGTCTTCTGGTGAGTACTGCCATCCCCATTACATGCCTCTTCCGTCTTCCGCCTCTTTCTGTCTTCTCCCCACATGCATCCCCTCCTTCTTTGACTCATTCATTGAGTACACATGACCTCGGAGGAGCGAGCTGTAGGGAGAGCATTCCATGTAAAAGCAGTGCGTGTGTGAAGGTCCTGAGGCAGGAGGGAACGTAGCAGGTTTGGGAAAGCAAGGCATGGCCTCTGTGACCAGAGAGAGGAGAGCGGCAGGCACAGAGGTCCTGAGGTTTTCCTGTCGTCCCCTTCCTCCACCTCTACCACTTCCTCATTCCTGGGCTTCTCTGTCTTCTCCCTTAGCTCACTTTTGCCCCTCCCCTCCCAGATATTTAGTGGGCCAGATCTCTGTGCCAGATAGCAGGATAGGCATTGGGTGTCATCCGTGGACAAGACATTCAGGTTCCTGTGCTGGTGTGTGAGAACTGCTTTGACGACCAGATCAAGCAAGAGTGATTTTATTCTGTGGCCTTACTATGTGACCCACTCTGGCCCAGAAATCTGTCCGGTCCAGGCTGTTCAGGAACTTGGAAATCCTCTCTCAGCTTCCCCAAATATCTTCCTACCTATCTGGGATAACAGGTGCTCCATGCTTGTCCGGTAGTCTTGTTCTTTTTTTTTTTTTTCGAGACAGGGTTTCTCTATATTGCTTTGCGCCTTTCCTGCAACTCGCTTTGGAGACCAGGCTGGCCTCGAACTCACAGAGATCCGCCTGCCTCTGCCTCCCGAGTGCTGGGATTAAAGGCGTGCGCCGCCACTGCCCGCCCAGTAGTCTTGTTCTTAAGACTCTGGTCTCCCAGTCATCTGGTCCTCTTCTCTTCCTGCCCTCTCTCTCAGTGTCACTTGGAAGCCTGCCTCTTTTTCTGCCTCCCCTTTATGTATTTTTATTTTTATTGGCTTTCATGAGAATGGGGTTAGCTTCGTAGCCCAGGCTGGCTCATGGCTGGTGTCGGTCCCCTTGCCTCGGTATCTCTGGTGCTGGATTGTCTTTCCTTTGTAAGTCATGTCCCCGTGGCTTCCCACGTTCTTGGCCTCATCCTAACTCCCTGCAGCCTTGACTCTAACAGACAAGACAGGCTTTGGCTCTGCGCTGTGACTGCTTCCCGCTGACACTCACGTGTCTGTCTTTAGTGAGATGGAGTGTTCCTTGAGGGCAAGGCCTGGGCAAGGTTTCTTTTTGTGTCACAGGGCCTTAGAAACTCCAGGCCTGGGCCCCAGTGAGTAGGGAGACAGAGCAGCAGGCACTACAAGAAGTGACTGGCTAACATTAATACCTCCCACGGACAGAGCGTTTGCAAAATCCTTCCCTTCCGGTGGTGCTGGAGATGGAAACTATGGCTTCACCTACACTAGGCAAGGGCTTTACCACTGAGCCACACTCCTAAACCACAACATGCCTTATAACCTAAGAGGATAGTGATGGAAACTTTCCCGTTTTACAGAGGAGGAAGCTCAAAACATCGAAGGAACTGGCCCAGAGTTCCACAGCTGGGATACCGTAGAGGCAGAGTCTAACCCACAGCTCCAGTTTCTACACTGGCATTCTCTGTTACATGTCTGGGAGCCTTGTCAAATTAGGGTGGCTACCTGAAGGGACAAATAAGCAGCTGGTGACTCGGCCATTGAGTGCCCCAGTGTCATGGTTATCCTCCCCGATTCCTTTCCTGGCCTCAGCCTCCAGAATGCTGTATTAACCTTGGTGACTGGTTCCTCCCTGTCCTCACAGGTATTTACAGAACTGCCTGGCCAACCTGTTTGTTGGGGCTTGGGAGCCTCGTCCTGAGGGACCCCTGCCCTTGGACATTCCCCAGGCGTCTCCCCAGCAGGTGAATCAACTCTCTTTCCTAGCCTGGGACTCCCACCTGGCAAGGCCTTGAAGATCTCTCGGGGCCAGTGCTGGGGCCTTAATCTCGTGGGCTGGCAGGGACCCCAAGATGGCCGTTTAAATTTTTGAAAAATGTATGTGTGTTTGTGTGTTGCATGTGGACTGCTACTTGCATGTGGAGGTCAGGGTACAACTTTGTGGAGTTGATTCTCTCCTTCTGCCTCTACATGAGTTCTGGGGACTCAGCTTAGGCTTTCCAGGCAAGTGTTATGACCTGCTGACTGCCTTGCCTAGACTGTGGGATGGCCCTTTGATCTCTGCTTGTCAACCCAGGTCCAACGCTGTGTGGAGATCCTGAGCCGGGCCAAGAGACCCCTGCTTGTGCTGGGGAGTCAGGCCCTGCTGCCCCCGACCCCTGCCAGCAAGCTTAGGTGAGGAGTTCTTGCCCTGTCTTAAGTCATGGTCTTGGTCCCTGGTGTTCCAGTGGCCTTGGTCATACCCATCTCTGCTTTACTTGGATTCCTCCCCACCCCCCAACAGGGCTGCTGTGGAGACCCTGGGTGTCCCCTGCTTCTTGGGGGGGATGTCTCGGGGGCTGCTGGGCCGCAACCACCCTCTCCACATCCGGCAGAACCGCAGTGCAGCCCTGAAGAAAGCGGATGTTGTTGTCCTGGCAGGTAGGCTCAGCCCCCTAGTCTGCCCTGGGTCCCCGACCTTGCCCATCCTCATCCCTAGCATCCTCCCTTAGCGATCCCTCGTACTTCTTCCTCTGCAGCCACCCCTTCCCTTCCAAAGGCCATAGAACAAGCCCGAATACACAGGCCAGCAAACTCACCCCAGACCGCAGCCTTGTGGTGTGCCCTGGCTTCCCCCAGAGGAAGCCTACCCTGTGGACACTCGCTGTGTCTTACACACATTTTTACACAAACCATTTTGTATCCCATCAGTCACATGACAGGCACACCCCGTCAGCTCCTGCTCTGTACAGCTCTGTACTGCTTGACTACAGAGTGCATTCTGGGAAACGTGTCACTAAGTGGTTTTCTTGTGTGGATTTTGAGTGTGCGTATACAAGCCAGTGGGTAGCTGGGAACCTGCTGAGTCATGTCATTCACAAGACCACGGTCGTGTGTATGAACTGTCACTGACTGGAACATTGATACGCTGTACAGGACGGTAATGGCACCCCATATTCAGTGGCTTATGACAAGTTCATGATTGCTTACGTCTCACCAGAAGGTTAGGTAGGAATTCTCTGTTTGGCTGGGCTCATACATGAGCCAAGGGTGGTGAGGGGTGGGAGGTCTTTTCAGTGGCTAGTCTAGGTATGTCTCAGGTTGGGTAACTGAGTCCCCTCACGCTACTCCTCAAGGTTCTTCCCAGCAGACCAGCTTGCTTGGGTCACGTGCTTTTCTCCCCCTTTTTCTCCCTTTGTGGTGTTGAGGCTGGAATCCATGGCCTTGCACATGCTAAGTGAGTATTCTGCTACTGAGCCACATAAACCCCAGCCCTCGTGACCTCTTGAACCCTTGTCTCGGTATGGCACACCGTTGCTTTGCGGTGGTTTCTTGATCAGAGCCATTCAAGAGGCCTGCCCAGAGTCAAGAACGGCAAAGTCATGCTGGCTAGATGCTTAGTGGGTAAAAGTGCTTGTTGCTGAGCCTGATAGACTGAGTTTGATCCCTGGAACCCACATAGCGGGAGGAGAAAACAGACCCCTGCAAGTCGTCTTCTGTCATGGCGCATGCAACCCCGTCCTCCCAATAAATGTAAACAGCTGTAAGGTCCCTGCCAGTGGCACAGATGTTGGGACATAAAGAATAGGGACCATTGTACACTCAGTGTGCCACAGTGGATCAGGAGTGAGGTTGTGCCCACTGACGCCCTGCCTATCACCGCAGGAGCCGTGTGTGATTTCCGCCTGTCTTATGGTCGTGTCCTCAACCGCAAGAGCAAAATCATCATCGTCAATCGGAACCGGGATGATATGTTGCTCAACTCAGACATCTTCTGGAAGCCCCAGGAGGCTGTGCAGGGTGAGCATACCCCAAGAGTCCCCACCATGTGCATGGTCTCTTTCCATCCTATCTCTGTTGCAGCTAGCTTGAACTGAGTGTCAGGCCCTGACCCTGCACCAGGGGACACGTGGGCAACCTGAGACACACTTGGCTTGCAGACTGAAGCTTGCAGACAGAAGCACTTGGAGGGACGAGCAGAGGGAGGGTGGGTGCAGAGGGAGGTTTGGGATTTTGCATGTGATCAACTCCTGAATGTGATGTGGCCTGTTGCTTTCGGCTGGACCATGGCCCCTAAGCCACCCTGTTAGTCTAACCCTCCTGATTTTTGCCCCCTTTACATGCCTTACTCTGCCCACTGTTGTAAGGACATTGACTCTCTTGTAGCAACAGGATCCCTTGGATGTGCCACTCTGTGTGTTGGGGAAGGTCCCTCCCAGATGTTCATGGGCAGCAGACGAAGTGGGCAGGGAGGGGATGATAAAAGGAACTGGACAATCTGGGGATGCTGCTGCATGCCTGTGATTCCAGCTTTTGGTGGGAGGGAGGTGAGGGAACAGAGACCAGAAGATTACCTATTTGAGGCCTGTGTAACTTATTTAGCAAGATCTATCTCAAACTAAAAGAACTCGAGCGTCACCTGTGGTAGTGCACACTTGGGTTTTTGTTTGTTTGGAAACAGGGTCTCACCATGTGGCTCTGACTATCTTGGAACTCACTATGGAGATCAGGCTGGCCTTGAACTCACAGAGATGCGCCCGCCTCTGTCTGCCCAGTGCTGGGATTAAAGAGTGTGCTGCCACACCGGGTGATGGTGGTGCATACTTGTAATCCCAATACTGAAGCAGGAGAACCACTGAGAGTTTGAGCCAAATCCTTGATGAACAGGGAGTTTAAGGCTAGCCTGGACTACAGTGTGATATTCTGACCCCCAAAAAAAGCCTGGGTGGGGTGGGGTGGTAAGTTTGGTGGCACAGGTCTTTTAATCCTACCACGGAGGAGGCAGAAGCTGGTAGATTTCTGAGTTCAAGGCCAGCCTGTTCTGCATAGAGAGTTCCAGGCCAGCGAGTGTTCCATAGTTAGATCCTGTCTCAAAACACAAAGCAAAACAAAATAAACAAAATAAAAAACCACCACCAAAATAGGGCTGACAAGCTGTTAAGAAGGTAAAGGCACTTACTGCCAACCTAATGACCTGAATTTGAGCCCCAGACCCACACAGTAGAAGGACCTCCACACTCAGTGTTGCTCACCCCACGCCCCAATATACATAATAAACAGTAAGTATATGTAATACTTGCTTTTTTTTAAGTGCTGGAGTGTTTGCCTGGGATGCTCGAGACCCTGGGTTTGGTGCCCCGTACTGCAGATTTAACAGGCTGGGGGAGGAGGCAGGGAAAATAAATGACCATTGATGCGGGGACAGACTAGGTGAGAAGCCACATCTCTGAATGTGTGTCTGCTCATTTTCTCAAGAGGGATGGCGAGAAAGCATGCCATCGCCATTCAGTGCCTGCTGTGAGGGCCCATGTGCTTGGGCCGGAAAGACTTCCTTGGTGGGTGACATATTTTGGAGGCAGAACTGACAGGACGTGGTGCCTCTGGGTTCTGAGGGGCAGGGAGGTACTGAGGCCAGCTTAGGCTTGCAGCTTCCCCACACCTCATTCCCCGTCTTGCCTTCCATCTTTCCAAGACACCCTCACCAGTTCCCCAAGGCTCGTGGGAAGGGCTTCCTCGGCCTTGTCCTAAGAATGCCTCTGGCCCACTTTCCTGCTTTCCTCACAGATGCTGCTGCTGGCCTCTTGTTATATTTGGGCCTCTGGTGCTCAAAGGGCAGGAGGGAGCTGCCGCCCTGCAGCTGGCCCTACAGCTGTGCTTTCTTCCTTTCCTAGGAGACGTGGGTTCCTTTATGCTCAAGCTGGCGGAAGGCCTTCAGGGCCAGGTGTGGGCCTCAGATTGGGCTGAGGAGCTTCGGAAAGCCGACCAGCAGAAGGAGCAGACCTATCGGTCAGTCTAGGTGGAGTGGACATGGTAAGGAGGGGGGGGGGCTGTTGCCAGGCATCCCTGCTGACCTCCACCGTCCTGTTGCAGGGACAAGGCTGTAATGCCTGTATCTCAGCACCTGAACCCAGTGCAGGTGTTACAGCAGGTGGAGGAAACCCTGCCTGACAATGCGCTTCTCGTGGTCGATGGTGGCGACTTTGTGGCCACTGCCGCCTACTTGGTACAGCCCCGAGGGCCCCTGCGCTGGCTCGATCCTGGTAAGGAAAGGCCCACACCCGGGGCAGCTCGCACGCCGTGGACCCCTTCACAGCAGTCTGCTCTTACCTTCCTAGGAGCCTTTGGGACTCTGGGAGTTGGTGCAGGTTTTGCACTCGGGGCTAAGCTGTGTCAGCCGGATGCCGAGGTGAGGCATTGGATGTGGGAGACTAGCTGCTTTCTGGGCTGTGAACCACCCTAACTGCCCTGGGTCCCCCCTACCAGGTCTGGTGCCTGTTTGGGGATGGAGCCTTTGGCTACAGCCTCATCGAGTTTGACACGTTCGTCAGACACAAGGTGACCGGGCTACCCTGAGGGAAGTTGATGCCCAGGGTTCTGGGATATGTCATCCAGGGTGGGTGGGTGGGTAGGTGGGTGGTGCTTCCTCAGTGGTCCATAGGCCCTGTCTTGTGGCTGGTCAGACCTTTGGACTGATGGCTCCTGCCTGTTTTTTTTTTTTTTTTTTTTCTACAGATACCAGTGATGGCCTTGATAGGGAATGATGCAGGTTGGACCCAGATTTCTCGGGAACAGGTGCCCAGGTTGGGCAGTGATGTGGCCTGCAGCCTGGCTTACACTGGTGAGGGGCCGGAGTATTTTAGGCCTACCCGGGCTTCTGTTATTCTCCTGGCGGGCCCTCTGTTACTGTCTGACTTCCTTTCTTTTAGATTATCACAAGGCAGCCATAGGCCTGGGGGCCCAGGGATTGATGCTCTCACGGGACAACGAGGATCAAGTGGTCAAGGTACTCCGTGAAGGACAGCAGCTTTGCCGGGAGGGCCACCCAGTCGTGGTCAACATCCTGATCGGGAGGACAGATTTCAGAGACGGCTCCATTTCTGTATAGCGCTATGTGCGGGTTAGTGTGCTTGCCTCTCCGTACCTGGACTATGCTCGGCCTATCTAGAGTTTTCATCCTTGCCTGCTCTGAGCTCACAAGGTCCAACAATTCTACAGTCCTCCCAGTGGGTAACGGAGGGATCAAAGAGGCACCTTGATGGCCCTGAGTAGCAGCTTTTTCCCGGGCCCAGCCATACACCTCTCTCCTTCTTATAGACTGAATAAAGCTCTTGGCTACGTGAGCCCAAGGACTCAGTCACATAACACGTGTATACTGGTTTATTTGTTATCCACAAAGATGGAAGTAGTGGGAAGAAGCAGGAGACTGGAAGGGGACCTAATTCTCCCACTTGATCACTGGGGGTTTGGGGTACCTAGGGATGGCAAATACTATCCCACTCCAGACAGGCCAGTGCACACGAGTCCTCACACAGACACACACATGCATGGAGGCAATAAATATTTTCCGTACCAAAGTGCCCCCAGCCTGATACCTCAGGTGGGGTCCCTCCAAAGGGGAGGGGTTAAGTGCTCAGTTTTTCAGGGGTTTCAGGAAAGGGCTGCTGGGGAAAGGAAGGGTCAGACTCTGTCTCCATTTGCTGGTTAGAGGTTCATCTTGGGGGGGTCTTGCCTAGAAGAGTTGGGGGAAATCAGCTGTTTTGCTATAGGTCCAAGCCATCCCTTCACAGATGGAGGCCAAACCTGGGGCTGTGTCCCTTAAATAGAACCTCATGATTGTCCTTAGATACTTAAGGGGAGGGAGAGACAGAGTGTAGTGCTCAATGCTAATACTGGTTTGGTTGGAAGCAGCAAGAGGGTTGACTAGGGATGTCTCAACACCCCAGGGTGATGCTCACAGTAATTGGTGTTCCCCTACAAAGGGGAGGCAAGAGAGGCCAGTCTAGCAAGCAGAACTGTCTCCGGCAGCGAGAGGAGCCCTGGTGCTCAGGAGAGGGCCATGGCATCAGTGCTTAAAATGCCAAGAGCCTGGTCATTGCAACTAGGGCCCAAACAAGGGCACTAGAAGCTGGGAATGATTCTTAGCGCAGGAGGCTGGTCCCTTGGCAACTCCCTAGCAACCAGGAGCTCAGCCTGAGCTACTCTGGTCTGGTCCTTTTAGGTCATCAAGGCACTGCTTTAGTAACTGGGAATCCAGTCACCAGTAACCAGAACCTGGTCCTTAGCAACCAGGAAGCGATTCCTTATCAACCAGAGTCCAGCACCTGCTTCAAGGGCTCAGAGGCACACATTGATCTGCTTGGAGAGTTCTCTCTCCAGATCCAGGATGAGAGCATCAAAGTCTTTGAGATTCAGGTGTGGGTTGAAGGGTGCATCAAACTCATCTTCGAAGTCAGTAGTGCCCCTCTGCTCTCCGGTCTCATCATCATCTTCCTCACTGTCGCTGCCTGTCACGTGGTCATAGTCAGGCCCGGACAGGAAGTCCCGCCCACGCGGCAGTAAGTCTCTTCCACACACGCTCCAGTCGCCAGCATAGCGGTTGCTTGGGGGACTTTCAGGGCCCCCGCGACCTCGGGGCCGAGTCACCACCTCGGGGCCCACCAGTGGCAAGTGCAGCGGCGGCTGTCGTTTGGGCCGCAAATAAGGTGCGACGTCCGGGGCCTCTGGGGGCCGGCGGGTATCTGCGGGGTTCACAGGGAGAGTTATGAGATGGGATGCACCGTAGTGGCATCCAGGTCCCCGATTGGCCTTCTGAGAGACAAGTTTACAAGTTTAACCCCCCCCCCAGGGGAGTGGCCTTCCACAGGTTCCAGCCCATGATTGGCTAGTAGGGAAGCATCATGTCAGGGAGGCGGATAGGGATGGGCGATGTTCACCTGGCCAAGATTGTAGCAGGTAATGCAGGACTTCGATGTGGCGCTTGAAGTCCACGGCACTGGTTACGCCTGGGCCTGAGCTACGGAGCCGCGGCCGAGCGGGTGTCTGTCTCGCTGGCAGCAGCACCGGTCCGAAGCACACTGCCAAGTTCTGCGGGGTCATGCGGTTGTGGGTGTGGAAGGAGGAAACGAGGCGCAGGTGGTCCAGGAGGAGCGTCAGTGTGGCCTGTGGAGAGGGTTGCCAGGGTGGGCACAAGGCGGGTAAACCTGAGCCCGTTGCCCTTGCGGGACACTTAGGGGTGGCTTAGAGTGGAGAAACTTTGGCTCAAGTTCTCATAGCCATGGGGAGGTGTTAGTATTTAGGAATGTATTTTGCGAAACTGAGATTCAGGCCAAGGGCAATTTACCTTTGGAATGGAGGGGCTTGAACTCTAACCCACTCCGTGTTAGGCAATATTAGCATGAATTTTATTTTATAGATGCACAGGAGCACAGTTTCAAGGACTTTTTCCAAGATCCCACAGCCAGGAATTTCCCTTGTGTCAGGTTGGCAGGCCTGTCTGTTCAGTTTGCCACACAGCCCAGGCTGCCCTGGAACTAGCTGTGTAGCTTAGGCTGGTCTCCAACTTGAAATCCTCTTGCTTTTGACTCTTGAGTGCCAGGAGTAGAGAGGCATGTAACACTATGCCTGCCTCGAGTGTGCGTTTTGGACACATCTTGGCTGTTTGACCTTGGGCAAATCGCTAAACTGAGCCTTGACTTCCTAATTCAGGAACTGACAGATGAGTAACATGTGCTTTGTTGAGATGTGATGATCCTATATGATCATCACATCTCAGGCATGGTTAAAACACTTCACTGGTATCAACTGCTGTATGTCCCAATGTTCCCAGCCGGGCAACTCACTCTTTCCACATCTGGCAGGCAGCTGAGGAGCCCTCTGGTGCCCTCAGGACCCAGGGAAGCCCTGCTTGGGTGTCCTTGGGCCATGGCCTCTAGCACCACCTGGTAGAGGGGCTGGGTGATGAGTGGAGTAGGCAGCTCCCGAAGATAATCCTTGAGGATGCCTGTGGACAGAGGGTCCCCTCTGGTTAAGGCACCCTGACTTCTGAAGCCAGAGGGGTCACTGGGCTGACAGTAGTAGTGGGAAGAGAGCAGGTGTAAGACATGATAGCAAGAGGAGGCAGGACGGAGGTTTCACTGGGGCCTGCAGGCTGGCCTGGAGGTTAGGAGTTGGAGGGACGGAGCAGGCCGGGGAGAGGGGCCATGCTGACCTGTGATGACGTTGATATCAGGGTACACGTCTTCAGAGAGGCACACAGCTGCACTGTCCTGCTCAAAGGCATCGCGAAGCTCCTTCTTCACTGCCGCCGAGCCACACAGACGGTACAGCCCCACCACCTGGGGACACAGAGAAAGGATGTCTTCCTGCAGCCACAGGCAACGACTGCTGGGGTGGGGCTGGATGTCTGGACAACGTGATGGTGGCTGTTTTGGCCTACGAGGGTGGGGCCATCCACAAGCATCCTCATTGGCTGCCTCCCCAGCTGCTACAACAACTGTCCCAAGTGCCCCTGAGCCAGGACGAGTAGTTCAGCACGCTGAGGCCAAGGCAGGAGGATCACCTGGGCTATAGGCTACAGAGTGTGCTCAAGGCCAGCCTGGGCTACCTGGCAAAACCCCGTCTCCAAAAGTAAAACGGTGGCTGGGGTGGAGCTGAACGGTAAAGTGCTTGCCGAGCATGTAGGAGGCCCTGGGTTCAAATCCCCCAGCACCAGGCCAAAAAAAAAAAAAAAAAAAGCCCAGACACACACCTAGCTTTGTAAATCCGTTTGGACCACTTCCTCTGACCTCACAATTCTCATCTTCCAGGAAGCCTTCTTTGACTAATTCAAGCAAGTCAGGGCCTGCTTTAAGTTGTCCCAGACCCCTTTCCCTTTCAGGTTTTTTTTTATTTTATTTTATTATTATTTTTTTTTATTATTATTATTTTTTTTTAGAAAGAGTCTCACTGTGTTGCTCAGCTGCCCTTGGATTCTCCATCTTGCCTTAGCATTTCTGGTGCTGGGGCGTGTGCCACCATGCTAGGCTACCTCCTTTCTTAACTCCCCTCCCAGCTACAGTTGGACATCTGTGAACTGTCAATCATCCCTCTCACTCCTGGAGACTGAGCTCCATCAGGGCTGAGATCCTGTAATAAAATGGACAAATGATCCGTGCACGGGTCCTGGTGCCATGAGGGAGGATTCCTTTTCCCTTAGGTGAATGTTGGATCCCAGAACAGCTCAGGTTGGTGAAGGGGGTCCAGGCAGTATGTCTAAGGCAGCAGGATTGGGTACAAGGGCTCACCCGCAGCCCTCGGCATTCGATCTGTCCCACACACTTTCGGATGATAAGGGGCACTTGGCCAGGGGACTGTTCACGTTCCACCAGTAGCTGCAGAGGGAGCCCGAAGACACGGGGCTCCACTGCCGCAGGAGCTTCTTGCTGTTCCGACAGTGTTAGCTTGGCATAAAGAAGTCCCTGGGGCTCCAGACGAACGGCCAGTTGTTGGGCCTGGCACCCTAAAGATGCAAGAAGGATTGAGCCAGTTCCGTCCCAAAGGTTCTGGTGTCCTGGCTCCTTTATCTAGGGCAACCCTCACTGATGGAGCCCAGCCCCCATGGGTGCTATGGGAGAACAGGACACCCTGAGCTGGGTCTTGTGTCTTGCTTTTCCTTCCTGGAAGTCCCAAGTCTTACCTCGAAAGACGGTTGGCAGTAACACAGTGCCCTGGGCGCAGGGCCGGTGCCGCCTCACACCAGGGTCCCATGCAAGTACCAGGGCCCGCAGGAGCCGAGCAGCCTCCAGCTCCAAGTGGAAGGTGTGGTCCAGCCTCAGGAAGTCTGGTCCACCTCGAAGTGGCCCTGTGCGGGCCCGCGCTACCCCATCCACTTGAAGAAGGCAGCAGAGATCTCGAGGAGTGGCCCCCGGACTTGGCCGCAGACCCCCTAGCCCATACAGGTGCAGGCTGAGACGCCCCCAGAGTGCAGCCGGAGGCGCCCGAGCTGATGGGCCCACCTCATATGGCCGGAAGGCAGTGGGTGATGGTGGTCCCCCAGGCCGCTCCGGCGAATCACCATCACTGAGGTACCCACCCCTTGGGCTCCTAGTGCCTCCGGCCACTGATGCCTGCCCAGGAGTCCCCACGCTGCTGTCCAGGTGGTAGCGGCTGATGACAGAGCCTGCTGGGGCGGTCCTCTCTCGTTCCCGGCCAGTGCGGGTACTTCGCAGGCTCAGGCGGCGCCGCAGCTCTGGCAGCTTCTTCATCTTCATTGAGAGGCGCCTGGCAGGACCTGGGGACTTGGTACGGGAGGTTTTGGTAGCGGGGCTGGTAGGGACTGCGCCTGTAGAGAGAGCAAATCTCAGAGGCCAGGGCCTGGGTCGGGGATATGATGCTTGTGGTCCCTAGGGGGATGGGTATAAGGCTTGTACATGCTTGCAGGTGGGAATGTGAGTACACTTTGCGCCTACCTTGGATGACTGAGCCTTCTGGATCAGAGGAGGCTGGCTTTGATCCCGAGGGCTCAGGTGCTGGTGGTCTGGGGTCTTCTTCAGGGATGGGGTTGTACCAAATCTCACCAGCAGGCTCCCCACTGCTAGGAGTTCCAGGCCCCAAAGGTATCTCCTCTGGTGGCTTGGCCCCACCTAGCACCCACCGGCGGCTGCTGGGCTCCAGGCTTTGCAGGTAGGCTCCCCGAGCAGGGTTCCGAGGCGCCTCGGGGCTGGGAGGACCCTCTGCTCCGGCCTGGGACTCTTCAAGGACCTGAGGCGCTGGTTCTGGGGGGCTGGGCTCTGAGCGCTGGGCTGGGCGGCCTGGTGGAAAATGAAAGGTGTAATACCCAACTCTTACGTCTGGCCCACCGCAGCCGTCCAGCTAGTTGGCTTCGGCCCTCACTTCCACAGCTGACTGACAGCAATCCGTTCCCGAGCCTAAGTCACTGCCCCCTGGGACCTTCTGTTTTGTTTGGCCCTGGCAACTAGTCAGTACCTTCTCAGTCTCTTAGTTTGGAGGTCCCCTGTCCCCAGCCCCTAGCATTCCAAGGGGAAACTATAACCAGCCTCGAGTTAAGGTCAGATATTCTTGGGACCTCGGGTCATTTTTGCCGTGTCTCTCTTCTCCAGACCTCCCATTAATCCCGGTGTGGAGTCTGATGCCTGTCACGTCTCACTGAGTGGCCTTGAGCAAGTCATTTTCCCGAGGCTCCACGTCCTGTTTATGAGAAGATTGTGTCCCGCCCCCCCTCCCGCCCCCCAGATGCTGCGGGACTGAAGGCAGGACAGGAAACACAGGAGTGCTGGGTTCTTCTTCATTCAGCCCCCTCTGCCGTTTTCCAAATTCTGCCCCAAGGTCCTCCGGACCGTGCTCCTCAGCCCAGGCCAGATTTCTATACTCAGTGCCCCATACACCCCCCCATCCCACCCCCCCACCCCCGTCTTGGCTCCTTTCTCTCCCTGACATCATGGTTGATTTCCGGTGTGTGTTTATATGTGGGCACCCGGGTCCCTTCTCTGGCCCTGGGAACCTTGGGACTCATTGGGAAAGGCCAGGGAGGAGGGGTCAGGCCCATGGTGTGGTGGCCTCCCTCTTTCGACTGGTTCCTTCCCAGGACCCCTGCCCCATACACTCATTTCACTAAGGTCCTGTCTTGCTGTCTGCAGACCCCCAGATTTAAGCACCTCCTATTTCTACCCTCCAGCACTCTGCTCTAGGTCTCTGTCATCAGTAGCATGGTCAAAAGGATTGTTTAAAGTCAGTTCACAGGCCCTGGACAAATCACCCAACAGCCATGTGCCTCAGTTTCCCTATCTGAATAAAGAGGACAGTTTCTTGGAACTGCCCACGGTAGGTGAGGCTGCGAAGATGGCACGGGGGTGGGGAAAGCGGCATGAGTAGCTATAACCCCGCAGTACCTTTCTCGGGTACAGGAGTGCGTCCCCCACCTCTCACCCTCCAGAGCTCCCGGTGCCCACCGCCGGGCCCGGCAGTGTCCGTGCGTCACAGCGGGTCCTCCGGCCACCCTCCAGGCGCCCCGTCGAGGCCCCATTTCCTGTCAGGGGCGAGGCTCCGCTCCAGGGCCTCGCAAGGAACCCGCGGGGCTGGCATCTCAGGCCAGCTGCACATAACGGTCTGCGGCCCCCCGCCTTGCAAAGATCTGGCCCATGTTCCTCTGCAGCAGGGCTCGGTCCCGGCTTACCCCCCAGGTTCTGCTGCGTATCCTCCCGGGGATCTGGGGACCCCAGGCCGGGCGGGGCTCCCATCTCCTCCCCCCTCGCGAGCCCCCGCACTCACCGCGCTCCTTCGCATCTGACTTTTTCCGGGGAAGTTTCTCCCGGCCCCGCAGGCGGGAGAAGGTCTTCCTGAGCAGCGGCTCGGCCATGCTGGGGCCGCGGCCCGGCCGAGTGCGCGCCCCGGGGCTGCGGCCGCCCGCCCCGCCCGGCCCGGCCTGCCCGCCCCCCGGCCCGCGCCAGCAGGAAGCGCATTCCGGGAATGCTTGGCCTTAACTTTTTTTTTTTTTTTTCCTTTTCCCTTCCCGCGGCCCGAGCAGGCGATGCTGGGAGATGTAGTCGCCTGGGGCCGGGAAGGGACATGACGGGGTGCTGGCCCCTCTTCACCTACAAATGTCATGGCATAGACTGGGCCTTCTTAACCATCCCCCTGTATGATGGAGTGCAGCAAATTCTGTCCGGTCTCCAAAAACGCATCCAAAGTACATATAATCCCACTTCTTTCGTCCGGTACATCGAGCCCCCACATCACTCACTACCTCACCCATGAATCTTCTTTGGTCACCCCAATGCCATACTTTGCCCCTCCCACCCGACCCAATTCTCTCACTGCTCAACTCTAATTACTACTGCTGTTTAACAAGCCATCCTCAAATTTAGTGGTGTCAGATAGCCGTGATGCTCATCACCATTGCCCCCGGGTCAGGAATATGGACCTGGCAGAGCTGATATTGTTCGCTTTCTAATGTCTACTTAGTCGAGAACACAGCAAGGGTAGCGATGTCTCAAAAATAAGAGGAAATGGTGTAGGATCATCTGGAGGCATATGCAATCAGATGTTGTTTTATTTTTTTAATTAATAACGAAATACCCGAGGCTGGACAACTTTATAAAGTAGATTGAGTTCACGGCTCCGATGTGCAGTGCATAGTGCTAGCATAGTCTTGGCTCTGATGACATCCTCAAAGCTGATGATGTCATAGCAGCGCATTTTGAGATAGGAAGAGAGAAAAATTCTGGATTTGGGCTCATTCTTACAGCAGCTTAACTTTCAAAAAGATTTTACTTTTTATGTATGTGTATATGTGTGCCTCTGTGTGTATATGTATGTGTGTATGTCAGATGGGTCTGGGTGCCCACAGAGGCCCCAGGAATCTGATTCATCTGGAGTTTGAGTTAAGAGCCATTGCGAACCACCTGACATGTGGGTGCTGGGAACACAACCTGGATCTTCTTGAAGAGCAACAAGCACTTTTAACAGCTTGAGCGATCTCTTTAGCCCCACAAATTAACTTTTGCAAGAACTAGTTCAGTCCCAGGACTGTCTTCTGAAGGCAAACTCCCTATGGCATAGGCTGTCTTAGCGATGCCCAGCCTATTAACAGTACCACAAGGAGGACCAAACTTCCAGCACATGGACTGTGCTGTATCTAAACTGTATCTAAAGCTCAGGTCTTACAGCTGGTGCCTGTCACCAGCTGGACCTCCACTGGGATAGTGGACTAAGTGCCCGTTGTGGGCCTCTCCATGTGTCCTTGGCTTCCTCCCAGTTAGGCAGTTTGGAGTAACTGGATTTCTTAGGAGTGTATTCAGGGCTCTAAAAGTTAACAGTGGGCTGGCGCGGTCGGTGGCGCACGCCTTAAATCCCAGCACTTGGGAAGCAGAGCCAGGCGGATCTCTGAGTTCAAGGCCAGCCTGGGCTACAGAGTGAGTTCCAGGAAAGGCGCAAGGCTGCACAGAGAAACCCTGTCTCGAAAAACAAAACAACAAAAGTTAACAGGGCAGAGTTTGCATGGCCCTTTCCGGAAACCTTGAGTGCATACTGCTCTTCTGGCACAGATTCAGGGACACCAGATGCCACCTTTCTCAATGCAAGGAAGATATGTCAAGCGGAGCTTGTCCAGATGGATGTAGGAGGAGAGATGTGGTGACGCGGGCGGTATCGTGAGAAGATCTCTTACGTTCTAAGAGACTGGAACTTTTGCTGGACCTCACAGCCAGAGTTAATAATACACCTTGGTCACTGAAGACTGCTCTCCTCCTGTGTACTCAGCCTGTTTGTTTAACTTACTCTAGGAGAACAATGTAACAATCAACTTTATTTGCCTTGGATGACCCATGTAATCAACTCTTACACCCTTAGATAATGCATAGCTTCGGTCTTAAATGATGTACTCTTCCATGCCCGACTCAGATAGTGCATCTGAAGCCTTTGCTGAAAGCAGCAAATACAGAAGTTGAAAGCAACTTCCTCAAACCCATCAAAAAGGTTGAAAGCAACCATTTACGGATATTAGTTAATAAACAGTGATGCTTGTTATCTGGGTCAGTTAGGATCAGTTGGAGCAAGCAACTCCATCTTTTGTAAAACTCTGGTAGAGATTTCTGTAAAGTATCCCATTCCTTCCCCCATGTGATGGAAACACACACACACACACACACACACACACACACACACACACACACACACAGAGCTCACACAACACACAGACACAGGCAGAGCAGATACACGACTCCTGCAACAATTAGAGGACAGAAGAGAAAGGATGCATGAGGTGGAGAAGTCACATCTGGACTCGCTCTTGGTTTGATGACTTTAAGGAGAAGTGCTTTTGGTTCTTCAATGAGACACTGATGCATCCTTGGTAACTCGGAGTTAATCACTGATCTGTACGATCCTGGCAGGAGGTAGTGCTGTGGCCATCTTGAGAAATAAAACCTGCTTCACACCCATGTTCTGTCTTCCATGCAGGGTCCACAGTGGACTTTGAGCTCAGATCAGATTATGGCACATTCCTGCTGAAAGTCTTTTTACTACTGCTTACCCCACCCCCCGGAATAAGGTCCAGATTGGCCCCATTACCTACATGAATTCTCTGGTTCCATTGAAGTGGTTGGTGGAGACCCTTTCCCATTTCCAAACAAGTTCTTGTCCCCACCCACCACCATCTTAAAGAATTGAGTGTAAGTGGGAGGGGGTACTTCAGTGTCTCTCTGGGATTAACAACCTTAAACGGGATAAACTATAAGTATTTGGGATTAAAATGACACAGGATTGAGATCTTGGTAGCACCAACCAAGAGCAGCCATTTTCAGAAGTCTTGCAGATTGCTGACAGGAATTCTCAAAGCTGGAGCCACAGGTCTCCAGTTGCAGATCTAGAAGTTCGGAGCCACTGGTCTCAGGAATGGTGGGTCTTAGAAGCAGCTGCAGGGAAGAATTCCCTTCTGGAGGCTATCTGAATGAAAAGTCTTGAAGGCTGAGTCAGGAACAATCTCTCCACTGCCAACAATGGCTGAGTCCTGGGGGTTGGCTTCAGGGCAGAAGCCTCAGGCATAGGAAGTTGCTGAGGGGTCTGTCAGGTGAGTATAACCTTCATGCTTCTTCCTCTGAAGAGAGCTGCAACATCTGGGGCCGGGCTCCCAAGTCTCTCTCCTCTCCTTCCTCCATGGGTTTCTGCAGCTTTGCAGTTCCCAAATGCCCAGATTTATTGAGGTGCCAGCTGGGGCCTGATTGGCCAGATGTGGGTATGCAAATAAGATGGAAGAAATAGGCCCAACTAGGGAAGAGCTGTCAAAGCTGGTGGGGAGGGGAAGAACCCCAGGCCAGCCTGAGGTTGCCCGAGGTTCATGATCAGGCAGAGAAACTACATAGGAAGTTTCTGCCCATCCCTGATTAGTACTTTGACCTCTGCAGGCAGCCTGCTGCCTTTGTAGGAGTCAGCCAAGTATTTCCTTCTCCCAGTTTGTTTGTTTGTTCTTGGTGTGTGTGTGTGGTGGGGGGGGGGGGGGGTGAGGAAGGGGGCGCTGCTGCGACAGATAGCAGCTCCTGAAGACTCAAGCCTGCCAGCTGTCAGAAATCTCTATATGGGGGGGGGGGTACCTGTCCCTAACACTATCTCTCTGGCCATGGCCTTCACTTACTATGGCTTCAGTTTGGGTCTTCCTGTTGTGTCTCTATTTCTTCCAAACTGAAGTTTTCCTGGAGTCAAGCTAGATAAGACTCAGGAAGTAAACACATTTATCTTAAGAAGTTCTTGAAACTTAAAAGATCCACCAGGCCTCTCCCCCTGGGTTTTATAAGCAATAACAATTACTAGGAAGGGGTTTCCTCAGTGAGGTTTTTGTTTTTGGTGTTGTGTGTTTTGTTGTTAAGTTTTTTTTTTTTTTCTTGAGACAGGCTTTCTCTTTGTACCCCTAGCTGTCCTGGAATTCATTCTGTAGACCAGGCTGGCCTTGACCTCATAGAGATCTGCCTGCCTCTGCCTCCTGAGTGCTGGGATTAAAGGCATGCGCCACCGCCGCCTGGCAATGAGCTTCTCTCCAGGATAGAACAGATGTAGCTCAGTGGCAGAGTACTTGCCTAGTATGGGCAGGACCCTGGGTTTGATCCTAAGCACTTCGAAAAACAAACTGTCAAGTTCTGTGAAACTCTCTATTGTGTCATCAGATGTGTTCTGTGGGACTTCTCACCGCACAGGTCCATGTAGATGACACAAGGTCTCCCCCATTCTGTGGAGTTCCCAGAAAAATGGACATTTGGCGGTTAGAACTTTTGTGGGGTCTCCTAGACAAACCTTCAGTGAACTCTTCTCTGAGTGTGCCGGAAGTGGCTTTCTGGCCACTCTCGTCAGCTTGTCTCTCATTGTTGTGTCTCTCCCTCCTAGGGACATCTCTGAGCTATCCCAAGGTACAGATGTTGCCCACATAAGTGGCTGCCAACTTCGCGATGAGTAGGGTGTGTGTGTGGGGGGGGGGGGGTCGCATTGACTTGAACTGGAATCCTCTGTGTCTTTGATCTGGCATGCAGAGTTGGGACAGTCACTTTAGCTTTGTGAGACTCGGTGCCCGAAACACCAAGATTGTGAGTCACTCAGTGAAATCCCACAAGGAGCAGGTTGTGTAGCAGCTTCCATGCACTGAAGTGTTGCGTCCTGTAGAGAGTTCTTTAAGACTCAGGAAGTGAACAGCTCACAAATCTCAGGAAATACCTGAAACTTACCTGGTGCACAGGCTTCTGCCTCCCCCAAGGTTAAGAGTACGGATGGCCAGGGAGAGCAGGCTTTTCCAACCTGTTGAGCTGCCTGTAATTCATGCAGAGAGTTCCAAAGGTCTGGCTCTTTGAGTCATCACCTATGCTAGAGTGGACTTTCAATGATGCCTTGAAGTTCCATGTTCCTATAAGTAACCCTTAAACCACACGCCTGTAATTAACTCCAATAAACTTAATGGTTTACTTAATCACGTTAGATTTAAGTGGTATTATTACTATGGTCTGTCATCAGTTTCTGGTCTGGGATGAGTAGATGTTTATTGCTTACTCACGCCTCCCTAGAAATAGTGTCACACAACAGTGAAAAAGTTATATTCATTTACTATGATGCTGGGCATCATCAATCTGTTTCTTTATAATCTATATAAAACTGTATGAAACCCCTTCCTAAATCATTACTGAGGGTTTGGAGAAACTCCAGTTTTCTTCTTCTTCTTCTTCTTCTTCTTCTTCTTCTTCTTCTTCTTCTTCTTCTTCTTCTTCTTCTTCTTCCTCTTCTTCTTCTTCTTCTCCTCCTCCTCCTCCTCCTCCTCCTCCTCCTCCTCCTCCTCCTCCTCCTCCTCCTCTTCCTTCTTCTTCTTTTACATTTAAAACTATTTCTGCAAAGCCAATCAAGAAGTGTTGGAAGGAAAAAGTGTAAAAGTTATCCTTGCATATTTGGGAACTTCAGCAAGCACTTAAAAGTTTGAGAAAATGAAAAATTAAAGGCAATACCCAGCAACGTGTATTTTAAAACAATAATGATGTCCTTTCTTTTTTTTAATTTATTTTATTTATTTTTTTTAAATTACACTCATGATATTCATTAATTACACTCATGACATTAATCACATTCGTGGTATTCATAGATTATATTCACTGTATTCATTCAATTATATATACATATAAATTTTAAATGCCAAATGTCATTTCTTGAAGCGGGGAGGAGGTCTTAAATACAGGCTTACAGCACAATGGGAGGACCCGGGAGGGCAGAAGTTTGCTACTGATGTTTTACAATCTTCCATCTAAGCTGTTTACGCCTATTATTCAGGATAAGGAACTTACCTTAAGCATTCAGGAGGGTGGAACCTGGCAGGGAATTAGCATAGGGAGGGTCTGCAAGCAAGGCAACAGTTACCCAAAACAGGGGGCCAGGGACCTACAGGTCCCCCTTTTATTAAAAAATGAGCTTCTGACTTGGGTTGCGTGGGACGTCAGCAGGTCACCTTACCCATCATGGAGATGCCTACCCAGGCCACACAGGTGCTCTGTCTTAGGTTGGTGAGTGCCCCCCAGGCATTACCCGTCTCTGAATACTCATTATCATACAGGCTCAATCGTGTGTGAGCTGCATAGTTAATTGCTGTCAAGGATCTCAAAGTGGCACTGGGCTTGCAATCTGTGTGTTTGATACAGAAAAGACCAACAGAGGTCCTATCTCACCCATAGCCAGTAGGCTAAAGGCAACTGAGCCATTCCCTTCCTTAACGAGCCATACTGTACGTTGGAGTCCTTGTAAGATAGTATCCCAAAAGCAACTGGAACTTGAGTTTATAAATTTATAATTTTCAAAGCCAATTAAGATGTATATAACTACTGAATTAAATTTATCATGCCCAATAGAATGAAAGATTAACTAACTGTGGTAGCTACTTTTGTTGCCAGGGTCTCCACTGTGCTAGCTGTAGTAAGCAATTATGAAATGGTAATCCCAGAAACTGTAGCAGCAGTATGCACCATTGTTATAACAGCAATAGCGGCATCAGCAATGTCAGATTCTCTTCTGGATTGTGTGGACATCCACTGGCATGGATACAACTCCAGTAACACAAACCGCCAAGGCCTGTTTTTCTTGATCCCAGCATGACTTTAGCTGGTACCTCTTCTGGAGAATCCAATCTCATGGCTACAGTTCCTAGTCTTACATTAATGCTTGCCAAAGTTGGCCATAGTGGGCTCTCAATCTCCATTGACATCAGAAGGGTAGATTTTTTTTCATGAAGACCCATTAGGTCTCTGTCATGTTGGGGTTCAGCATCAGCCACAGGGCACATTCAGTGCTCAGGAATCCAAAGAGGAACGTCATTGTCTTGAGGAAAGACATAAATAGAACCCCGGGGCCACACCAACACTAGATCAGGTTTCCTCCACGTGCTAGTAGAAAGATCCTTCCATCGCTCCAGAGGGTGATTTGCAACAGGAGCCCTCCAGTGCTTATCTGCATCAGATCCTCCAGCAGAATCCACCAATAAACTCCAGCAGAATCCACCGATAAAAAAAGTTAAAAATGGGGACGGGTGATGGTGGCGCACGCCTTTAATCCCAGCACTCGGGAGGCAGAGCCAGGCGGATCTCTGTGAGTTCGAGGCCAACCTGGGCTACCAAGTGAGTTCCAGGAAAGGCGAAAAGCTACACAGAGAAACCCTGTCTCAAAAAAAAAAAAAGTTAAAAATATATAAAACAAGGGAAAGAATAGAATGTGGAGAGGAATGATGAGTCCCTAGTTCTCTCTCTTTTTAACTTTAGTGAAATGTTTGTTTGTTTAATATTTAAAATTTTTCTTTTTTATTGTTTAAAATTAAATAATTAATTAATTTTTCTATTATCAGCTTGATAGAGTATGTATTCTTATCTTAATAGTGAGATGTTTCATTGAGGCTTGCTCAGGAATTGAGTAAAACGGAAATTTATTAGAAGCCACAGTCATCCTAGGGACCTCCATGCTATATATATAGCCTCCATGGTTCTGTGGGTTGTAGTCTGATTGTTCTTTATTTCATATCTAGAATCCACCTATGAGTGAGTACATACCATGATTGGCTTTCTGGGTTTGGGTTAACTCACTTAGGATGATTTTTTTCTAGTTCCATCCATTTGCCTGCAAATTTCATGCTTTCATTGTTTTTCTCTGCTGAGGAGTACTCCATCGTGTATATGTACCACATTTTCTTCATCCATTCTTCAGTTGACGGGCATCTAGGTTGTTTCCAGGTTCTGGCTATTACAAATAGTGCTAGTGTGAACATAGTTGAGCATGTATCTTTATGGTATGAATCAGCATTCCTTGGGTATATGCCCAAGAGTGGTATGGTTATGTTTCGAGGTAGTTCAATTACTAATTGTCTGAGAAACTGCCATACTGATTTACACAGTGGTTGTACAAGCTTGCATTCCCACCAACAGTGGAGGAGTGTTCCCCTTGCTCCACATCCTCTCCAACATTGACTGTCATTGGTGTTTTTGATCGTAGCCATTCTGACAGGTATAAGGTAGTATCTCAGAGTCATTTTGATTTTCATTTCTCTGATGATTAAGGATGTTGAACATTTCTTTAAATGTCTTTCAGCCATTGTGATTCTTGTTTTGTGAATTCTCTGTTTAGCTCTTTAGCCCATTTTTTAATTGGACTGTTCAGTATTTTGATGTCTAGTTTCTTGAGTTGTTTATATACTGTGGAGATCAAACCTCTGTCAGATGTGGGGTTGATGAAGATCTTTTCCCATTCTGTTGGCTGTCTTTTTGTCTTATTGACTGTGTCTTTTGCCCTGCAAAAGCTTCTCAGTTTCGAGAGGTCCCATTTATTAATTGTTGTGCTCAGGGTCTGTGCTGTTGGTGTTTTATTTAGGAAATGGTATCCGGTGCCAATGTGTTCAAGAGTACTTCCTACTTTCTTTTCTATTAAGTTTAGTGTAACTGGATTTATGTTGAGGTCTTTGATCTACTTGTACTTGAGTTTTGTGCATGGTGACAGATATGGATCTATTTGTAATCTTTTACATATTGACATCCAGTTATGCCAGCACCATTTGTTGAAGATACTTTCTTTTTTCCATTGTATAGTTTTGGCTCCTTTGTCAAAAGCCAGGTGTTCATATGTGCATGGCTTAGTGTCAGGGTCTTCAATTCGATTCCGTTGGTCTGTATGTCGGTTTTTATACCAGTACCAAGCTGTTTTTTTATTACTATAGCTCTATAGTAGAGTTTGAGGTCAAGGATGGTGATGCCTCCAAAGGTTGCATTATTGTATAGAATTCTTTTAGCTATCCTGGGTCTTTTGTTTTTCCATATTAAGTTGAGTATTTTTCTTTCCAAGTCTGTGAAGAATTGTGTTGGGATTTTGATGGGGATTGCATTGAATCTGTAGATTGCTTTTGGTAAGATTGCCATTTTTACTATGTTAATCCTACCTATCCATGAGCATGGGAGATCTTTCCATTTTCTGCTATCTTCTTCAATTTCTTTCTTTAGAGATTTAAAGTTCTTATCACAAAGGTCCTTCACTTGTTTAGTTAGTGTTACCCCAAGGTATTTTATATTATTTGTGGCTATTTTAAAGGATGATGTTTCTCTGACTTCTTTCTCAGCCCTTTTATCATTTGTGTATAGGAGGGCTACTGATTTTTTTGAGTTGATTTTGTATCCTGCCACTTTACTGAAGGAGTTTATCATCTATAGGAGTTCCCTGGTTGAGTTTTTGGGGTCACTTATGTATACTATCATATCATCTGCAAATAGTGAAAGTTTGACTTCTTCCTTTCCAATTTCTATCCCTTTGATCTCCTTTGTTGTCTTATTATTCTAGCTAGAACTTCTAGTACTATATTGAATAAATATGGGGAGAGTGGACAGCCTTGTCTTGTTCCTGAATTTAGTGATATCGCTTTGAGTTTCTCTCCGTTTAACTTGATGTTTGCTGTTGGCTTGCTATAAATTGCTTTTATTATGTTTAGGAATGTTCCTTGTATTCCTGATCTTTCTAAGACCTTTATCATGAAGGGGTGTTGGTTTTTGTCAAAGGCTTTTTCAGCATCTAATGAGATGATCATGTGGTTTTTTTCTTTCAGTTTGTTTATATGGTGTATTACATTGACTGATTTTCGTATGATGAACCATCTTTGCATCCCTGGGATGAATCCTACTTGGTCGTGATGGATAATTGTTTTGATGTATTCTTGGATTTGGTTTGCCAATATTTTGTTGAGTATTTTTGCATCAATGTTCATGAGGGAGCTTGGTCTGTAGTTCTCTTTCCTTGTTGCGTCTTTGTGTGGTTTGGGTATCAGGGTAATTATAGCCTCATAAAAGAGTTTGGTAGTGTTCCTTCTGTTTCTATTGTGTGGAACACTTTGAAGAGTATCGGTATTAGTTCTTTTTTGAAAGTCTGGTAGAATTCTGCACTGAAACCATCTGGACCTGGGCGTTTTTTGGTTGGGAGACTTTTGATGACTGTTTATATTTCTTTAGGGGTTATTGGTCTATTTAAATTGTTTATCCTTCAGAAGATGCTGAAAGTTCCGAGTACTCGGACACAGACTCTGAAGAGCAGGGAGAGAATGCCCAGTGCAAAAGACACACTGCCGACCCTGATGTTGATAAAAAGGAAAGAAAAAAGCTGGTCAAGGAAGCCCAGAGAGAGAAGAGGAAAAATAAAATCCCTAAACATGTGAAAAAAAGAAAGGAAAAAACAGCCAAGGCCAAAAAAGGCAAATAGAATGCAGAGCCATGTTGTGGACATCCTCAGCTCCTTTGTGAACCTCAAGTAGAAGTTGTCTCTGTGAGGATGGCTCCTTGACTAAATCTTAGTCTTCTCCATCTCACTGTTGGGGAAGACTGGGTGTGGTCATGGGGCTGCCTTGAAAGCCCAAAGCCCGTAATTCGGGATCCAGTCACTGCCCTGCTTTTAATGGATTTATTAAAGTACTATTTTAATGAAAAATAAATAAATAAATAAATAAATTGTTTATCTTGTCTGGATTTAATTTCGGTATGTGGTATTTATCCAGAAAATTTTCCATTTCTTCTTTGGTTTTCCATTTTTGTGGAGTACAGGTTTTTGAAGTATGATCTGATGATTCTCTGGATTTCCTTGTTGTCTGTTGTTATGTCTCTCTTTTCATTTCTGATTTTGTTAATTTGGGTGCTCTCTCTTTGCCTTTTGGTTAATTTGGCTAGGGGTTTGTCTAACTTGTTGATTTTTTTCAAAGAACCAACTCTTTGTTTCATTGATTTTTTGTATTGTTCTCTTGTTTTCTATTTCATTGATTTCAGCCCTCAATTTGATTATTTCCTGGCATCTATTTCCCCTGGGTGAGTTTGTTTCTTTTTGTTCTAGTGCTTTCAGTTGTGCTGTTAATTCATTGGTACGTGATTGCTCCATCTTCTTAATGTGTGCATTTAGAGCTATGAATTTTCCTCTTAGCACTGCTTTCATAGTGTCCCATAAGTTTGGGTATGTTGTACTTTCATTTTCATTGAATTCTAGGAAATCTTTAATTTCTTTCTTTATTTCTTCCTTGACCCATTGATGTTTCAGGTGGGCATTATTCAGTTTCCATGAGTTTGTAGGTTTTCTATAATTTTTGTTGTTGTTGAGGTCTAACTTTAAGGCATGGTGGTCTGATAAGATACAGGAGGTTATTCCAAATTTTTGTATCTGTTGAGATTTGTTTTGTGGCCAAGCATGTGGTCAATTTTTAAGAATGTTCCATGGGGTGCTGAGAAGAAGGTATATTCTTTTGTGTTGGGATGGAATGTTCTGTAGATATCTATTAAGTCCATTTGAGTCATAACATCTGTTAGGTCCTTTATTTCTTTGTTAAGTTTCAGTCTGGTAGATCTGTCTTTTGGTGAGAGTGGTGTGTTGAAATCTCCCACTACTAATGTGTGGGGTTTGATGTGTATTTTAAGCTTTAGTAGTGTTTCTTTTATGAATGTGGGTACTTTTGTATTTGGGGCATAAATGTTTAAAATCGAGGCTTCATCTTGGTGGATTTTTCCTGTGATAAATATGTAATGTTCATCCTGATCTCTTTTGATTGATTTTAGTTTGAAGTCTATTTTATTAGATAATTAGGATAGCTACACCAGCTTGTTTCTTAGGTCCATTTGCTTGGAAAGCCTTTTCCCAGCCCTTTACTCAGAGGTAGTGTCTGTATTTGAAGTTAAGGTGTGTTTCTTGTATGCAGCAGATGGATGGGTCCTGTTTTCTTATCAATTCTGTTAGCCTGTGTCTTTTTATAAGTGAGTTGAGACCATTGATATTGATGGATATTAATGATCAATGATTGTTAATTCCTGTTATTTTTTTGTGGTTGTGTTGTGTTGTCCTTCTTTGGTGTATGTTGGTGTGGGATTATTTATTGCCTGAGTTTTCATGGATGTGCTTAGCTTCTTTGGGTTGAATTTTCCCTTCTAGTGCTTTCTGTAGGGCTGGGTTTGTGGACAGGTATTGATTAAATCTGGTTTTATCCTGGAATATTTTGTTTACTCCGCCTATGGTGATTGAGAGTTTTGCTGGGTATAATAGTCTGGGTTGGCATCCGTGGTCTCTTAGTATCTGCATAAGATTTGTCCAGGACCTTCTAGCTTTCATGAGAAGTCTGGTGTTATTCTGATGGGTTTGCCTTTAAATGTTACTTGGTCTTTTTCCTTTGTGGCTCTTAATATTTTTTCTTTGTTCTGTGTGTTTAGTGTTTTGATTATTATGTGGTGAGGGGACTTTTTTTTTGGATCCAGCCTATTTGGTGTTCTGTAAGTTTCTTGTATCTTTATAGGTATCTGTTTTTTTAGGTTAGGAAAGTTTTCTTCTATGATTATGTTGAATATATTTTCTGTGCCTTTGAGTTGGTATTCTCCTTCTTCTATCCCTATTATTCTTAGGTTTGGTCTTTTCATGGTGTCCCAAATTTCTTGGATGTTTTGTGTTATGGCTTTTTTGTCTTTAGTGTTTTCTTTGACTGACGAATCTATTTTCTCTATTGTGTCTTCAGTGTCAGAGATTCTCTCTTCCATCTCTTGCAGTCAGTTGGTTATGCTTGTTTTTGTAGTTCCTGTTCGTTTAGTCAGGGTTTCTATTTCCAGCATTCCCTCAGCTTGTGTTTTCTTTATTGTCTCAAATTCATTTTTTAGATCTTGGAATGTTTCTTTCATCTGTTTAATTGCTTTTTCTTGGCTTTCTTTGATTTTTTCCAATTTTTTGTTCTTTTTTCTTCCATTTCTTTGAGGGAATTTTTAATTTCCTCTTTAATGGAGTTTTTCATTTCCTCTTTAAGGGAATTTTTTATTTCCTCTTTAAGGGAATTTTTTATTTCTTCTTTAAGGGGCTTTATCATCTTCTTAAAGTAATTTTTAGGATTGATTTCTTCTGTCTTGGTGTGTTCAGGTCTTGCAGGTGTAGAATCACTAGGTTCTAATGTTGCCATATAGGTCTTTATGTTGTTGCCTGTATTTTTGTACTGGCGTCTACTCATCTCTTCCTTTGCTCGGTGCAGGTGGTGTCTGTGTCTGAGAGTGCCTCCCTTGTTCTAATTTTTAGTCTTGTTTCACTAGGAGTTCTTGGTTAAATTGGTGCTGTTGGGCTGTTTCTTCAGGAGCAGCTGATCTCAGTCGGTGAAGTATATACTTATGATTCTGGTGATCTGGTTTGGTCGTTGGGTGGCACCTTCTGTGTTCTCAGGTCACGTTTTGCTCATTCGTCAACTCCTCAGCTGATCTTGTTTCCTTAGACTTCAAACTGTAGGGATCTGAACCCTCTCCCGGATGGATTTCAGCTGAGCAGGGTAGTCTCACCACCTCCAAGTTGTTAGGTTTTGCAGGATCAGCAGCTGGGCCCTGGGTTGGCCTCAGACGGAGTGTTCAGATTCGTTCTGGTTCTGTCCCATGGAGATAGCTTCTTCCCCGGGTGTTGAGATCAAAGGCGTCTCTGTTCCAAGCCCCTGACCAAGACTTGTTCTCACTAACTCTTCAGCGGGCAATAGCTCAGCCTCTGGTCTTTATTGCAACTGTGTTTCTGCCACCACCCGCGGGGCCTGCCTGCCTCTGCCGTGCCTGTCTGCTTCTGGGGGCCGCTGCCTGGCCTACCTGCCTCTGTCCACACTGTGGACCAAGCCTTATAGCAGGTGGAACAAATGATGGATACAACCAGTCCATATCCAAACCACACCAACTACAGACATCTCTGTTCCAGTGCAGCCTATGTGGCATCCTAGGCTTGCTACCACACTGCTTTGCTGCACACTGCTTCATTCATTCAGTTAGTCAGTCACACACACACACACACACACACACACACACACACACACACACACACCGTGTAGCCCAAGCTGGCCTTGAACTCCGAGATTGACCTGCCTGTTTCCCGAGTACTGGGATTAAGGAGTGAAAACCATGCCTAGCATTCTACACTTACATTTTGAGTGGGAGGCTGGTGTACTAAGCATAGGGGTACAGACTTGGGCCTCATAGGATAATACACAGATCTGCTCTCACTGTCAAATGGACATTGAAGATCTGTATAAACAGATGTATGTGTTAGCTTTCTGTCACTGTGGCAAACTGAAGGAATTCTAGCAAGTCCAAGTGTGGCAAACACGGCTCTGGCAGGCCTTGCCCTTCTCCCCCATTCCCTCTGCCTTGCTAAAAACCATTAGAATGCATTCCTGAAGCTAGCCACCAAGGTCTGTTCCCTTATTTGGCCACTTCCTCCTCCTGAGTGTTAGCATTCAGACCCACTTCTTGGAATCCTGGCCAATGAGCAGATAATACCCTGGCCCGCCCAGCGTCCTGATGTCATCTTATGTTCCCTTTAAGAAGGGACTCCTCCTGCTTCACATACTCTCTCTTTCCCCTCTTATCACCCAGTAGCATGCAGCTCTGCCCCCCACTCTTTCCCTCTTCTCCCCCCCCCACCAAATAAAACTCTCCATTGACCACTGACTGCATGGTGTCTCTGTCTCTCACCCACTGTGGGGCGCCTTGGCTCCACCCGCCAAGGCCTCTCTCTTGCCGTATCACAACACTGAGGCTGACCACCAAGGTGTCCAGCTATGAAAGTATTGAAGTCCAGCAATCAAAAGCTCCCTTTGGCTCACCTAATTAACATGCCCAATTAAAATTAAACACCTCATCTTTTTTTTTTCTGTAGTTACACTTTTTAATTTAGCTTTTCAATTTTTCTGACATTAAAACGTGCCATTTAAAATTTTACTTGTGTCAGGCATGGTCCCAGCACCAAGGTGGAGGCAGAAGGGTCACCACAAACTTGAGGCCAGCCTGGTCACATAGCAAGTTCAGGAGAGCCAGGGCTCCGTAGCAACTGCCATGAACAACTTGCTTGTTTGCAAGATCATCGGCAGACATGCTATTCTCCCAGTCCATCAGGTGCTCCCTCTCTTCTTCTTGCTGACAGTGCTCCCATGTCGGCAGCAGTAAGCTTGCTGCCTTAATTTTAAATGCCCTTTTTTGTCCTGTCCCAGTTAAGTTGTTTGTGTGAAATGTGCAGTTGGGTTCCGGAGGGTGCTGGGGATCAGTTCCCCTGTGGTTTTTCCTCCGGATACAGAGTACCCATTCCTTGACCCCTGCTGTTGGAGGGGTATATAAGCCCATGTTGGTATTCATCAAGAGAGCTGCTGCTTCCCTGAGGAACTGAAACTGGGTGTCTAGAGTGCTGTTTAACCTCGGCGTCCCTCGACAGATTTCGTGCTCCAGCTGCACGGGCCACAGCACTCCCAGACCCCTGTCTTTCAGCTCCCAGACAGCTAACGAATGATACACATCTAATTACTTGATCTTAACACAGGGTTTCCCATTTTACCTTTATAAACCACCATTTTCCTATGTGCCTGCCACGTCTCTCTCCTCTCCATCCAGAGGCCCCCCTCTCTCTTGTTCCCTTTCTCCCTGTCCTCGGTCTCCTGTCTATGTTCCTTCTCCCTGTCCTCTGTCTCCTGTCTTTGTCCCTTATCCCTGCCCTCTGTCCCTCTGCGGCAAACCAGTCTCCTTTGTGCTGAGAACTTGGTCTTGGGGTCCCGAGCGGATTCTGTTCTCTTGCACAAACATGGAGCAGAATGGCTTATGGAGAGGGCAGGATTGTTCCGACTCACAGTGCACTTTGCTGGGCCCTTTGCTTTGGGGCCTGTCACAGTGGAAAGCGAAGGTATAGCGAAGCTGTTTGCTTCATGGCTGGGCTGTGAAAAGAAGCAGAAGGAAGAAGGACCTGGGGTCCTACAGGGCGCACCTTCAAGGGCACACCCCCAGTGACACAATGCCCCTCGCTAGGCCTTTCCTCTGAAAAGGCTCCACCACCTCCCCAAAGCTCCGTGGACTAGTACGTGACTTCTCTTGTTGTGTGTAAAAGAATGTCTGCTTACACCAGACAGGATGCTGACACCAGGTGAAAGAAACAACCTTGCTAGAATTCAGCTTGGAGGGCGGGTGAACTGATTGGGACTGACTGGGGCTTCTCACGGGTGTGCAGATTGCTCAGAGGCAAAGCCCCGCCAGGCATGTGATGATTTCGGAAAGCTGCAACCCTGGAGCTCTTTGCACAGTCTGTAGGTTAGAGAGTCTCCTCCCTGGCGGTCCTGACTGTCTATGTGGCCTTGGGGAGGAAGTGGGCATTGTGAATCTTGTAAGTTTCAGGGATCTCTTGAGGGTTCCTGAGAGTTAGAGAGCTCAGTCTAGGATGCTTCACTTAGGAGGGTATTGCTGCATAACAATTAGGGAGCAACCCTCTAAGCCAGGGGCCATTGATGACACTGTATCCAAACCAAAGCAGTACAAATCCACTGCAATGATGACGGTAAGGGCACAGTGACCCCATCTGGCCGAGGTAAGAGGGAGTGGGACCTATGTTGAAATCTTAAATTCAGGAGAGTATCGACTCTGGGAGGTAGTGGGAGGTGGAAGCAGTGTAGGCAGACGTCCTCTTTGTTCCTCCCTGCTCTACGGATGTCTCTAGTCTGGGTTGTTTTTCACCTTTGATCCTCCTTGATTCCTGCTTCTCAGTCATGTTTCTTATGTAGCTGTTTCCTCTGAACAGAAACATTTATAAGGCCCAGGAAGTAAACACGGGACTCCGGAAGCTTGAGAAAGTTACAAACTTTAGGAAACCACCCTAGGTTATATAACAGAAACACTTGCTGTAGGTAGAGGGATTCTGATTGGCCTTGGCAGTTTCCTGCAGCCTGTGGAGGGGGCTCCAGGGATGCAAGTTTTAAGAGTTGTCACCAAGACAGAGGGGGCTTTTGAGTGATGCCTGTGAGTCCCCCATGCTTCTGGGAGTAATGCTAATGACCTTATTGGTTCACTAAGCTAGACTTAGGTACAATTGCTTCTTTGATCCGTTGTTGGTGTCCTACCTAGGGTGAATAGATGTTTATGTCTCTGAGAGAAGGCACACATCTACCTCATGGCTGGCAAATGATGGCCTGCCAGATTGTGACTGCTAACGCTATATTCATGGTTAATATTACATTTAAAATGATAAAGATTACTGTGCTTGAGAGGACTACAAGGCAAAGTTGGACCTCCAAAGGGTTGTTTTTGTAGTTGGTCTTGTATAACTTTAACAAAACTGTTTATGCCAGAGGGGGCGGGATTCACAACTCCAGTTACTGGGGTTCAAGTGCCCTCTTTTGGCTTCTGCAGGTACTGCATGCGTGTGGTACATTTGAATATAGGCAAAACATTCATGCAAATAAAAGTAACAGAAAAAGTAGAGCCTAAATGCAAAGTGTCCATGAGGAAAGCATCATCAGGGCCGCTTGTCAGGAAGAAAACTCGGCCACCAACCCGGATCACGAGATGCTAACTAACTTCAACATCCCTGGAGGGATTCAGATGATCCTTAAAGTTTGAGCACCCCTGGGCCTGCAGAGGGGGTCCTGTAGAAAACCGGGAAACAGATACTTTGTGGGCGGGGTTAGTGGGTGGGCTACGTGGTTGGTTGACTGATCCCCCCCCCCCATCCCCAAGATGGGACCAGCCCTGTAGCACAGGCTGACTTCAAACTCCAGATCCTCCTGCCTTGCCAAGAATCTGGGCACATCTTGTGGTCAAAATGTCCGGTACAGAGGCCAGATGAAAATGTTGCGGGTAAACGTCCGGGCCAAAAAATCTAGCAGAAAAATTCAGGCAAAAATTACGGAAACAAAAGCCAAAGCAAAGTCTTGGCAAAAAGTTTGGCACAAAGCGGCGTGGAAAATCCTGGTTCAAATGCTGGGTGAAAAGGCTGTGTGAAAAATGTCAGAACAAAAATCCAGGGGAAAAAAATACAGGCCACAAATACTGGCATAGAAGCTGGGAGCCAAGACTATGCAAGACAGGAGAGTCTGGAGTTGGAGATCAGCTTGTGCTACATGGCTGGGTCCTATCTAAAAACAAACAAACAAACAAACAAACAAACAAACAAACAGACAAACAAACCAGCCAGGTGATGGCGGCACTCCCCTTTATTCCCAGCACTTGGGAAACAGGGGAGGTGGATCTTTGTGAGTTTAAGGCCAGCCTGGTCTATAGAGTGAGTTCCCAGACAGCCAGGGCCACACAGAGAAACCCTGTCTCAAAAAAAAAAAAAACCAATAAATAAGTAAATAAATAAACCAACTAACCCATCCACCACCACCCCTGCCCACAAAATACCTGTTTCCCCACTTTCTACAGGACCCTCAGCAGACCCATTGGTACCCAAATTTTAGGATTATTTGAATCCCCCGAGGGATGTTGAAGTTAGGATCTAGTGGTCTGGGTTGGAGGCCGGGCTTTTCTTCCTGACAAGCAGCCCTGAAGACGCTTTGCATTCAGGCTTTGTTACTTTTTTTTCTTTCTTTCAGCATTGAGAGATTAAGTTCAGGGGTCTGTGCATGCTAGGGAGTGTTTGGGAAAGAATAATCTCAGCGTCAAACCAAGGAAAACACGAACAGAGTGAAAGTGACTGGGCAGGGTGATTTCCTTTTGCAAAAAGAGTTCACTAGAACCCAGACTGGGGTGGCAGACACAGTGATCGAAATGGGTCCGTCTTTTATCACTGGCAGGATGGCGACTGTCCCATTCTGCTGGTGAGAGGTGAACTCTTCAAGACGATGAGGCTGGCTGAGTGGCAAAAGGAGAAGGGGAAGGGTTAAGAAATATGGGCCCTTGTTGGGTATGCTATCTTTAAATGGAAAAAAGAAAGAATGTTCTCACAGGGGAGTGCTTTATTTCTGAACTGTACCCAAATTCTCTACTTTTTTGTAGAATTGGTAGACTGTTCTGTGAGGCATTTCCTAGGGAGAAACAGCATCAGCTCTCTCTCTCTCTCTCTCTCTCTCTCTCTCTCTCTCTCTCTCTCTCTCTCACACACACACACACACACACCAACTCACCAAAGATAGAGAACAACAGACCAAAGTGTGACTGCACCAGTGCCTAGCCAATGCATTTACTAACAGGAATATGGGTGAGAGGTTACTTCCATGAGCAAAGGCAGCTGCATCACTGAAAAGCCCACCCATTTAAGAAAGCCATTAATCCCAGCACTCGGGAGGCAGAGGTAGGTGGATCTCTGTGAGTTCCAGGCTAGCCTGGTCTACAGAGCGAGATCCAGGACAGGCACCAAAACGACACAGAGAAACCCTGTCTCAAAAAACCAAACCAAACCAAACCAAAACAACAACAACAACAACAACAACAACAACAACAACAACAAAGCAAGCAAGCAAGCCACCACCCCGGGGTTTTCTGCGTGACTTGCAGGCAGCTGGAGAGCTTCAGAGCCTTCCTGGAGGGTGCCTGTGGTCCTGGGCTCCTCCCCCAGCAGGTGTTTAAGCATCCCTAACCTGGTGGAGCAGCCCTGGGGGATCGTCCTCCTCGGCTTCTCCCCTAGCAGTTGTTTAGGTGTCCATGACCAGATGGAGCAGTCCAGGCCTATCTTGTAAACTTCAGCCTTTCAGATCTGTGAGGTTTGTTCACTTCCCGAGTCTCAGGAGACTCTTCTTGGAGGCAATGTTTCAGTTTCAAAGCTGTGAGGAGGAAGCCTGCTGACCCAAATCATCACGTAGAAATTAATTCAAGCCAGCTTTTCTACTGTGTCCACAAGCTGTCTACCCCTGAGGTGGGGTTGGAGAGGTCAGCACTGGACATGATGAAGATGAGGTTCACGGGTAGAGAGTTTCCAAATGGGGGATTTGGTGGGTAAAATAGTCAGGGTTACAGGAGCAGAACATAAGCATAACAAATTAGTGCTAATGACCTGAAACAAAGACATGGTTGCATCATGGGCATAACGAGGTAGTCATAGCAACAGGTTGTTATAGGTGGTCATATAACCATTTGAAACAATGGTAGAGTTGCAGGATGATTATAAACATCTTTCTGAAACAAAAACACGATTGCCACCATAACGAGTGTGGTTGTGCACGCCTTTAGTCCTAGAGGCAGTGGATCTCAGTGAGTTCGAGGCCAACCCAGTCTACAAAGCAAGTTCCAGAATAGCCAGAGCTGTTACACAGAGAAACCCTGTCTTGAAATAAATTAATTAATTAAGGGCTAGAAAGATGGCTCAGTGGTTAAGAGCCCTGACTGTTCTTCCAGAGGACCCATGTTCAGTTCCCAGCACCCACATTACAGCTCAAAACTGTAACTCCCAACACCCTCACACAGACAAATGTACACATAAAATAAATATAAATAAATAAATAAATAAAATATTAAAAAAAAAGACATGATTGCCATTACTAGGAAAGGCAGCACAGAACCATTTGTAGTTACAGGTAGGGTGCCCCCCAATCCTTGAGAAACAGAGGTTTAATCATAAACAGGAATGAACCTAGTTTGTCTTCATTGTAAGAAAGAACTAAGTTGGGCCCTACTGATGTTGGGTTCAGGTTTTCTATTGTTAGTAAGATCTTGAAAATGACTCCTTTATCTACGCCATTGAGATACCAGCAGAGTCCCCATGTTTTAAGTCTATGATGGAGGAGTGCTGGTTCTTCAGGTCATCTAGGGTTATTTCAGAATTTGTGTATAAGATCTCTGAGACAGCTCAGTTCTGGGCTGGAAAGCTGAAGGAAGGCATAAAGGACGTGTAAGCAAATGGGTGTGGTGGTGTTTGGATAGAACTCTATGGGCTTAAGAATTAGAATTTTATATAACAGAATCGGAAATATTCTTGTTTTGGTTCTTTTCCTCACGTTTAAAACAAAACATCAGAATTCAGGGTAGTGGAACACCCCTGTGACAACAGTACCAAAGAAGTGGAAGCAGGAGGATTTCAAATTTGAGACCAACCTAGCCTATGTAGTGAGGCACTGTCTCTAAAAACCAAAAATGGGGGGGAGGGGCTGGAGAGACGGCTCAGTGGTTAAGAGTGCTTGTTGCCCTTGCAGAAAACCCTGGTTCCATGCTCATCATCTGTTCATCACATGGTGACTCACAACTCCGGGTCTTGGGCTTCAAGTGCCCTCTCTTGGCTTCTACAGGTTCTGCATGCATGTGGTGCATTTATATGCAGGTAAAACATTTATAAAAATAAAAGAAAAAAATAAAAGCCTATGCACGCCTTTAATCTCAGTACCCAAGAGGCAGAGGCAGGCAGATCTCTGTGAGTTCAAGTTCCAGGCCAACCAGTGATGCGTAAGTAAGACCCTGTCTATTGCTAGAGTTTTCCTGCTTTGCCCACAGTCAGGACAAATCTCTGTGACCCGCCAGTCCCACAGCTGCTCAGACCCAACCAAGTAAACACAGAGACTTATATTGCTTACAAACTGTATGGCCATGGCAGGCTTCTTGCTAACTGTTCTTATATCTTAAATTAACCTATTTCTATAAATAAGCCACGTGGCTCCTGGTTTACCGGCATCTTCACATGCGGCTTCTCCTGGCGGCGGCTGGCAGTGACTCCTCCTGCCTTTCTGTTCTTTCTTTTCTCCTCTCTGTTAGTCCCGTCTATACTTCCTGCCTAGCCACTGGCCAATCAGTGTTTTATTTATTGACCAATCAGAGCAACACATTTGCCATACAGAACATCCCACAGCACCTGTCTCAAAAAGAAAATAAATCAGTAGACAAACAAACAAACAAATATTGAAATTTGTCTTCATGAGAGAGGAATAAAAGTTAAAACAAGCAAACAAACAAACAAAATTATCTTTATGAAAGGTCAAATATAGCCAGGTGGTGGTGGTGCATGCCTTTAATCCCAGCACTTTGGAGGCAGAGACAAGTGGGTCTCTGTGAGTTTGAGGCCAGCCTGATCTACAGAGTGAGTTCCAAAGCTACATAGAGAAACCCTGTCTTGAAAAAACAAGACAAAACAAAACAAAAAAGAAGTCAAATATAAGGCCAAAACTAAAATAAAACAAAAAACTGAAACAAACAAAACAAAAAGAACACCAGGGAGACTAAGGAGAGAGCTCGGCCACTAAGGTTCCGGTGGCTTCAGAAGGAGGACCTAGTTTTGGATCCACAGTAGCCCTGTGAAAGCTGAGCATGATGATGAGTCTGTAACCCTTGCACCGGGGCAGCAGGAAGGGGAGAGAGACTCTTGGAGCTCCCTGGCCAGCCAGTGTGGCCAACTGATAAGTTCCAGCTCAAGGGAGAGGCCCTGTCACAAGCAATAAAGAGAGAGGAAGAGAGGACGACATTCAGTTTTGACCTCTCACCTTCATATGCTTGGGTATGCTCATGGACACACACAAAAACATGTATACAATACAAAACCAGAGTGGGGTGTGACGGTGCATGCCTGTAGCCCCAGCACCCAGGAAGCAGAGGAAGGAGGATCAGGAATTGGAAGCCACTTTGTGTCAAGAATATGCACACGTGGCTGGTATGTGAAATTAAGTTAATTATAAAATAAAAATGTTAAATAAAAAAGAATATGCACAAGGGCTTGGAGATATGCCTCAAAGTTTATGAGTGCTTGCTGCGTTCAGTTCCCAGCATCCACCTCATTGGGTGACTCAAATATCTGTTACTCTAGCTCCAGGGGATCCAGCACCCTCTTCTGGACTGCAGGCACCTACACATACTTACATCCCTTTCATCATACACGTAATTAAAAAATAAATCTTTGTTGTTGTTGTTGTTTGAGACAGGGGCTCACTATGTAGCTCTGTCCTGGAACTCACTCTGTAGACCAGGCTGGCCTGGAAATCAAAGAGATCTGCCTGCTTCTGCCTCCTGAGTGCTGGGATTAAAGGTCTGCACCATCACTGTTTGGCAAAAAAAAAAAAAAAAAAAAAGTAAATCTTAAAAAACAAAACAAAGCCCCAAACAACAGACATAAAAAACAAACTAAACACAGAGAACCATAAAAGCCACCCCCAGTTTACCGGCTGCACCAAACCAGACTGTAGACTGGATTTGCCTTTGGGGCCGCAGCCTGCAGACCCTGCTCTATAACACAGCTAGAGCAATCCCGTGTCCTTGTCAAGACTAAGGGTCCAGGGGTTGATCTCAGTTACCATAGCAGCAGGGGTTTGATCTCAGTTACCATAGCAGCAGCTTCCCCTTTCAAGTCCCAGGTTCTCCAGCAGCAAGGGGCCACATTACTTATCTTGTAGGGATGTTGTTTAAAAACTTGCCTGGCATGGTAGTGCACACCTTCAATCTTAGTGCCTGGTAGTCAGAGGCAGGTAGATTTTTATGAGTTCAAGGCCAGCCTAGTCTGCATAGTGAGTGCAAGGCTGGTCAGGGCTACATAGATAGACCCTGTCTCAAAAAAAACAATAAACACAATAGCTGGCCAATAAAATGAGTTTAGTGTTTAGGTAATTGTGAGTCCTAGCTTTCAGCACAATGGTTTTTTTTTTTTTTTTTTTTTTTTGTTGTTGTTGTTGCTTTTTTATGCTGATACCCAGCAAGCCCACTGGTGAAATTATTTATTTATTTACTCTTCTCTCACACAATACGTCCTAACCACAATTTCCCCTCCCCTCATCCTTCCCACTTCCCACCCCCACCTCCCCTCTCCCCCAGATCCACTCCGCCATTTCCCTTCAGAAAAGAGCAGGCCTCCCAGGGATATCAACCAAATATGGCTTAACAAGATACAATAAGACTGGTTACAAACCCTCATATCAGGTCTGGGGGAGGCAACCCAGTAGGAGGAAAAGACTTCCAAGAGCAGGTTAAAGAAATTTTAATCTTTCATGTGTTTTTCTTGAACATATTTAGACATAACCTTTGCAAGTCACCAACTCTTCCCAAGTGAACCGCAAAGGTTGTCTAGTGCTGCCACGTGAAAAAACCATAAACTTCCCCATCCAGGTGTTGCACGCCTGTCACCCCAACACTCCGGAGGCTGAGACACCAAACTTGGGGAGCACCACACCGAGTGCTTTTAATCACCGAGCCGTCTCTACAGACCCCACTGGTTTCTTTATGACACACTTTATTATACTGTAAGGTTTTATTAAGTGGCTCTGTTCCATGCTAGACTTTGCACAACTTGAAATCAGGATTGGGGTTTGTCTGTGTCCCAAGCACCCACCAGTGGTCCCGACACACTGTGGGGACCCGGTCACTGTTTTGCCCTATGACTGCGATAAGACTGCTTTGCTGCCGAGCTTCCTCAGAGCTGTCTTCATATCCTTGTTCCTTAGGCTGTAGATAAAGGGGTTCAGTGTGGGGATGACCACCCCACACATCAATGCAGCTGTCTTGTCTTTCTGGGAGGAGGTGGGGGATGCTGGCTGTAAGTACACAGCAAAGATGGTCCCATAGAATAGCGACACCACAGTGAGGTGTGAGCCGCAAGTAGAGAAGGCTTTCCACTTGCCCTGAGCCGAAGGGATCCGGAAGACCGCCCTGAAAATGCAGATGTAGGAGACTAGGATGCAGGACAGTGGGCTGAGGCCCATGATGATGCCGAAAGCGAAGATCACTAACTCATTGGTGTGTGTGTCTGAGCAGGAGAGTTTCAGGAGGGGCATGAGATCACAGAAGAAGTGAGGGATTTCTGACCCCGCATAGAACGTCAGTTGGGCCATGAGGCAGGTGTGTACCAGGGATTGGAGATTAGTGATCACCCATGGCCCACCCACCAACAGCCCACAGATATGGGGGCTCATGAGCACTGAGTAACGTAGTGGGTAGGCAATGGCCACCAGCCGGTCAATGGCCATCACTGCCAGGAGGAAGCTGTCCATAGTCCCAAAGAGATGGAAGGCGTACATTTGAGCAAGGCAGCCTGCGAAAGGGATGGCTGTGTTCTGGGTGTGGATGTTCACTAGCATCTTGGGGACAGTGGTGGAGGAGAAAAAGATGTCAACCAGGGACAGGTTGCAGAGGAAGAAATACATGGGTGTGTGCAGGCGAGAGTCTGAGACGATTGCCAGGATGATGAGCAGGTTCCCAAAGACAGTGACCAGATACATGGACAGGAAGAGTCCAAAGAGGATGGGCTGCAGGTCAGGATTCTCTGAGAGTCCCAGGAGATGGAATTCCAAGACTGTTTGGTTTCTTGGTTCCATGGAGAGCTTGTGTCTACTGGAACAGAGGGGGATGGAAGCAACATAGAGCTGGAGTCAGAGATGGGCCTCTAGTCCTGTGGAAACCTTAGAGATTCCTCCTTTGGGGAAATTTCTTTAAGCTGTTTCCAGCGGGTTTCATATTCTCCAAGCTGTCTAAGTCTGAGGAAATTAGGTCTCAAATCTCTAACTTAGGTACATGATCAACTTGGATGTTGCCCAAGGTGGGTAAACTTTGCCTATGGATCAGTTCTGGAAAGTTCCACAAATACACATATGGTAAAAGCTCAGATGACCAGCCTGTGGGAGGTGGTAACGTGGTTTCCAGGGCTGGAGAGATGGCTTAGTAGTTGAGAGGACTCGCTGTTCTTGTAGAGGACCTGAGTTTGATTCCTAGCACTCACACTGAGTGGCCATCTGACCATTGAACAGGTATCCACCATGTTCTCTCACTGTGAACCTTCCCTTCTTGATTACCTCAGGTGGCTGAAAGCTGACTGACATACATCAAATCTCAACTCAAAACATCTACAGTAAAAGGAACCTGGCATCTCCTTTTCTCTCTTTCCCCAGGCTGCTCACTCTCTCTCTCCCTCCTCCCCTTTTACCTTTCTACCCACAAGAAATAATTTGAAGCTGGGTGGTGGTGGCGCACACCTTTAATCTCAGCACTTGGTAGGCAGAGGCAGAGGCAGGCAGATCTCTGTGAGTTCAAGGCCAGCCTGGTCTACAGAAAAAAAAAGAAATAATTTGAAGGATGGAGAAATGTCTATTAGAAGTACTACTCAGGTGGGCATGGTAGCACATGCCTTGAATCCCAGCACTTGGGAGGCAGAGGCAGATGGAACTCTGAGTTCAAGCCAAGGCTGGTTTACAGAGCCAGTTCCAGGAAAGCCAGAGCTACACAGAGAAACCATCTTGAAAGACAAAAATAAACACTAGTGAAAAGTACTGTTTTGGTTTGAATAGGAACGTCCCCCACCCTCAAGGTTCATAGATTTGAACTCTTGGTCATTAGGGAGTGGTGCTGCTTGACAGGGATTAGGAGGTGTGGCCTTGTTGGAGTGGGTGTGGTCCTGTTGGAGTGGGTGTGGCCTTGTTGGAGTGGGTGTGGCCCTGTTGGAGTAGGTGTGGCCTTGTTGGAGTGGGTGTGGCCTTGTTGGAGTAGGTGTGGCCCTGTTGGAGTAGGTGTGGCCTTGTTGGAGTGGGTGTGGTCCTGTTGGAGTAGGTGTGGCCTTGTTGGAGTGGGTGTGGTCCTGTTGGAGTGGGTGTGGCCTTGTTGGAGTGGGTGTGGCCTTGTTGGAGGAAGTGTGTCACTTGGGATGGACTCTGGTGTTTCAAATGCTCAATCCAGGCCCAGTATCTCTCTCTTCCTCTTGGCTGTTGATCCAAATGTAGAACTCTAAGCTCCTTCTCCAGCGCCATGTCTGCCTGCACACTGCCATGCTTCCTGCCACACTGACTGTCTTAGTTAGGGTTTCTATTGCTGTGAAGAGACACCATCACCAGGGCAACTCCTATAAAGAAAACATTGAATTGGGTGGTTTACAATTCAGAGGTTCAGTCCATTAACATCATGGTGGGACATGGTGGCATGCAGGTAGACATGATGCTGGAAAAGGAGATGAGTATTCTACATCTTTGATCTGCAGTCAACAGGAAATGAACTGAGACCCTGGTAGTATTTTGAGCATAGAAGACCTCAAAGCCTGCCCCCACAGTGATAGAGTTCCTCCAACAAAGCCACACCTCCTAATAATGCCACTCCCAACAAACTTAGAGGGGGGGCAATTACATTCAGACTACACACTGATAATGGACTAAACCTAGAAACTGTAAGCCAGATCCAAATAATGCTTTTCTTTATAAGAGTTGCTGTGGTCATGGTGTCTCTTCACAGCAGTAGAACACTGACTAAGACAAGTTTTAGATACTCTTGCTGAGAACGTAAGTTTAGTTTCTAGCCACCAACACTGGGAAGCTCACAACTGTCAGCAATGTCTAGCTCCAGAGTATCTTGCTCTCCTTTTTGGGCCTCTGCACTCATGTGTTCAAACACACAATTGCACACACATATGTAAAAACGTGAAATAAAATCTTTCAAAGGGAACCATCTGTGTATCAACTTTGTGTTAAGAGTAGGTACATGAGGGGTTGGAGAGATGGCTGCTTTTTCAGGGGACCCAGGTTTAATTCCAAGCACCCACATGCAGCTCACAACTGTCTGTAATTCTAGTTCCAGAGGTTCCAACACCATCACACAGGTATACACACAGGCCAAACACCAATGCACATAAAATAAAAATAAATAAATGAATTTAAAGGCCAGGTAAATGAGTAAAGAGTTTATGATATAGGGCTAGAGGTGTAGTTCAGTAGTACAGGGTGCATGAAGCCCTGGGCTTTATCTTCAGCATCATAAATAAAAAAATGTATATAAAAACTGTGTGTATGCAGGTACACAGTGGAATACTATTCAGCTGCAAAAGAAGGAATCTTGTCACTCACCACAATATAGATGAACCCAGAAAAGGTTATGTTAAATGGAAGAAAAGAAATGCCACATAATCTTAGTTACATATGACATTGGAAGAGGTTGAGTTAATAAAAGCAGCAGTTGAATGGTAGTTAACAGAGTTTGGCAAAGGTGTGACTTGGAGGTGGTCAAAAGATTTAAATTCTCAGTTAGAGAGGCGTAAGTGGAAGAGATCTATTATATAACGTGGTGTAGTTAGTGGCAAAAATCACATTCTTTTTTTTTTTTTTCCTCCGAGACAGGGTTTCTCTGTGTAGCTTTGGAGCCTGTCCTGGAACTCACTTGGTAGTCCAGGCTGGCCTCGGACTCACAGAGATCCGCCTGGCTCTGCCTCCCGAGTGCTGGGATTAAAGGCGTGCGCCGCCGCCCGGTAAAAATCACATTCTTGAAAGTTGCTGGTCCTGGAAAGATGGCTAAGGGCATTTGCTACTCTTGCGGAGGACCAGAGTTCAGTTTCCAGCACCCATGTGAGGTGGCTTACAACTTCCAACTCCAGGGGATTTGATGTTCTTTTCTGGCCTCTGCTGGCACCTGTACTCACATGTCCACACACACACTTACAAATAAAAGTAAATTTTAAAAGGGAAATTGCTTAGAAAGTCCTGGCACTGTGCATTTGTCCCCTTGTTTAATTTAGTTACTCTAAAATATATGTAGACTTTAAAGTATCGTGTACATAATTTTTGTCAATTAAAAATGGTTTTAAAGATTGTGTTCAGGGCCGGAGGCATAGCTCAGTGGTGGAGCCCTTGCTTACCCTGTACCTGATACCGAGTTTGATACTCATCACCGTGAAAAAAGAATTTCTACAGTAACAACTGCAACCATCAAAGTCAGGTTTCAGATTACTTAAAATGACACCATTCAGTTGATGATAGCAGAACCAGGCAGGCGAGAACAGGAGACAGTTTAGCTTGAGTTCTCCACCTGCTTTTGGGTTATGTACCCCACCAACAATGCACCCAACAGCCAAATTCCTTTCTCTGCATGTTTTATGCACACATAGCCCTCTCCAGACTGCACCCAGCAACCTCAGACTCTCCTCCAGTCCCACCCACATCAGAGTACATGCCCTCCCATCTTTGAACAAGGCTGTAAGTTTCCCTGCCGCAGCTCACAGTCACAATTAGACAATTTCATTCAAGTATATTATTCCCAGCATTTTTTGATTTGAAGAATAGAGGGCCAGTCCAGACTGAACTGGTTTTGGGTACATGCACAGTAAGGCAAAACTATATCCTCTAGCAACGCTTCAAGAGACTCTTCTATTCCCCATGTTATGCCCATGCATAATTGGGTGCATATGTGATTAAAATGATGCAGTATGGGAAGGGACATGTGTAATAGAGAAATGATGATATAACTTGATCTATGAGAACTGCCCAAACTACTCCCCTTAGTAAGCAGACTCCTCTTGAAACCCATAAAAGGGAGCCCCAAACAGTAACGGGGGCTCTTAGTACTCTTGCTAATGTGGCTCGCTGTCAGTCTTTGCTCTGAATAGTTTTCTTGATTTTTCTACAAAAAATCAAGTGTGAGCCCTTGTTTTCAATTCTTGGGATTAGAGACCAAGAACTTGGAAACATCTGGCCCGGACTCAGACCACCGCCTTGCTTAGTCGGCAGAGTGCTTGAAGAACCTGGAACATCTGGCCCAGACCCAGACCACCGCCTTTGCTTAGTCCGGTATTTGATCCTGAGCCCAGCAGAAACTGGTCATGCTGGTGCACACCTGTAATCACCGAACTCAGGAGGCAGATGCAGGAGGATGAGGAGCTCAAAGCCACGCTTGACCACACGCGAGTTCCAGGCCAGCCTCGGGTACAGACCGTCTCAAAACAAGACAAACGAACGAACAACAAGCAATTTCTTGAGGCCACACACGCCCACAAAGTCTGACTGTTACGTGCCTCCATCTCTCACTGGACCTATTTTCCCTTCGTTCCCCTTGATGAACATTTGCATAGAATGTGTTAGGGGCCAGGTTCCCTGTACTTCTCCTCTAGTAAGTAGATGAAGCTGGTAGTGGTATACATCGGTAATTCCGGAACGCCTCAGGTTGGTGCAGGGGGATCCCTGGGCTACAAAAAGAGACCCTGCCTCAAAACAAGACCCCCATTAATATCATTTCAATATTATCTCCCCTAACCTCAATATCATCTCTTTCCAGTGAGGTTAGGGCTTTTGCTCTACTCTCTGCTACTCAGTTAGGTGTGCACCTTTATTCTCATTTATGCCTTTTAGTATTCTCAAAATTTGTTTACCATTGAATTTAATTACAAATTTTATTTTTATTTATTTTTGAAAAATTATTGCCGTATTTATTTATTTATTTATTTATTTATTTATTTAGTGTGTGGGTGGGGGGTAATCCTTACCAGGGCCAGCATGGAGTCAGACTGCTTGGGGAAGTCAATTCTTTCCTCTCACCAGAGGATCACACTCCACTTGTGAGGCCTGTCAGCAATCACCTTCATCCACTGAGCACCTTGTTGGCCCATGGATTTTATTTTTTAATTTTTGGTTGACCATCTTCTTTGCTAACTTCACACACACACACACACACACACACACACACACACACACACACACACTGCATACTGTATGTTCTCACCACATCTTTTAAAAACCAAGCCCCACCCTTTCTTTAAAGTTTGTGTGTAGTGCTCATGTGAACACTGAGGTTGTTGAGGTTGAGAGGGCTCCTGGGATCACTCAGCTTATAAACACCCAGTGTCTCCTGTGTGTGTGTGTGTGTGTGTGTGTGTGTGTGTGTGTGTGTGTGTCTGTCTGTCTGTCTGTCTGTCTGTCTGTCTCTATGTCTATGTCAAGGGGTTGAACCTAGAGTCTTGCACAAGCTGGGCAAGCGCTCTACTGTTGAGTTCCACTACCAGCTCATCTTTTACTTTTTCTTTTGAGACATGATCTCACTAACTTGCCCAGGCTGGTGCTAAATACAGAATTCTCCTAACTCAACCTCCTGAGTAGTTGGGATTGCAGGCCTGCATCCCCAGGCCTGAGTCTAAATTTAGGTCTATTTTCACCATGTGGGGCCCCACAGATTCTCTCTGTGGGGATCTTTCCACAAATTCAATGCAAGGCCATTCAATTGTAAATATATCTCCTTGCTTTCCAAAGAACATTATTCTCCAGAAAGATGGTTGAAGTGGGATTAGAATGTAAATGATAGAACACAGGATGGGTGGAGATGTGCATAAAATTGAGGAACCTAGAAAGAGGCCGTATGGGCAGGGATGGCTCCGTGGGTAAAGGTGCTTGCTGCCAAGTCTGATGACCCGAGTTCAATCCCAGAAACCCACATACCTACCTACACACACACCTACACACACACACACACACCTACACACACACACACACACACACACACACACAAATAAATACGTCAATGAAAGGAACCATTGTGACTGGAAAAAAGAGGCTCTAAGGGAGCAGAGGTGGTAACATCTGCAGAGGGTGGGAGAGGGAGGGGAAACTGGGGTAGAAGGGTGCTGTGGAAAGAGGGAGGGAAGTGAGGGAGAGCGGGAAGACAGCAAACCAAAATGAAACATGTATGAAAATCCCTCATGGCAACCTATTCCTCTGTAAGTGAATTTGCGAAATTAGAATAAAAAAAAAGAATGAAAGAAAAGAGACTGCTTGGTTAGTGACATGGTTCCATGGTAGAGTACACACCTGCTGCCCCGGGAGAAGCTGAAGTCATCCTGGGCTACACAGCCTCAAAAAGGAGAAAGAAAGGAAAACTAGTGTCCTCCCAACCCAAATGAACAGAACATGGAGGAGGAGGAGGAGGAGGAGGAGGAGGAGGAGGAGGAGGAGGAGGAGGAGGAGGAGGAGGAGGAAAATAAAGAGATATGATGGTGACACCCCCCCTCCCAAGGAGTTGTGAGAGCAGTGGAGAGGTTAAGGCAGCTGCCATGAAGAGCAGCAGGCTCCTTGAAGTGGAAGCGTTCAGAAAGGTCATCAGCATACTTTCCCTGCTCACCAAGCCCAAGACAGGTCCAGCCTGTCTTGTTACTTTGCAAGACAGGGTTGGGATTTGAGTTTGAGGGTTTTGCAGTGCAAGGTCAGATTCTTCTGGGCTGCTGGGTGAAACCAGGATTCTCCATCACAAACACATTTGCAGCTGTCTTCAGTGGGTGGCTTGTGTTGCCTTATGGTGGTAGTTTTTGGACCATCACCACTGGGGGCTTTTAAAAGCACACAAAGAACTGGCCTGAGGACACATTTGGAGAACTACCCCATTGGGGACCCTTTTCTGTGACTCTCTCATTTGCACAAGTGTCCCCCAACTGCAGACCCTAAATAATGTTCCACATATGTCCTAACATAGAGTTTGACTCCCACCTTTTCATCTGTCCAGTCTACAGTTGGCCGCCCCTCCATTCTCCATTCAGGGAGGAGCTAAATTCCTTCTTCAGCCTCTTCCATCTTAGTATTCTCTGTCCCTCCCTCACTCACCAGAATGGCATCACCAAAGAAGGGTTCTCAGCAACCTTCGTTTTCCATCATCCACCAGAACAAACAGAGGTCAATGCTCAGTCCCCAAGAAGGGCACAGGAAGTTGTTCACTGTGACAGCTGGGATGAATCTGCTATCCTTGGGAAGAACTTAGATGTCCCCCCAAGCCTGGGGCAGATGAGTAGAAAGCCAAGGGCCCTGGCAGATATTTATAGTTGGGGGATCTTGGGAACTCCATCCCAAAGCTCCTTGTTAAGAAAGAGAATGCTAATTATTTTGTTCTTATTCTTGTCCCACATGACCTGTTCTCTGAGGGAAGCAGGTGATTTGGGATCATGGGTTATGTGTTGTTCAAATCTTAGATGATCTTTTAATAAAAATTGCAAAGCCAGATATCAGGGTGAAAGCTGAAAGATCAGAGAAGCAGAACAGCCAGCCACTAATTCTTACCTCTATGAAATCCTCAGCCTAAAGAGAGTGAGCTCCTGTTTCCTCATTCCTTATATACTTTTCTCTGCCCTGCCATATTATTTCCTGGGATTAAAGGTGTGTGTGCTTCCCAAGCAAAGGCATGAGATCTCAAGTGCTGGGATTAAAGGTGTGTGCCACCACTGCCTGGCCTCTGTGACTAATCTAGTGGCTGGCTCTGTCCTCTGATCCTCAGGCAAGTTTATTAGGGTATAAAATATATTACCACATTTCCTCTTTTTTGTCTAAAACAATAAAAGAAGATTATAACTAATTAAGAAAAACTATATACAATAAGTACAATATTTACAAGATATACAGTCAAGAATTACATTAACAATTATCAGTGTCCAGTCCATAAACATTTAATAGATTCAGAGAAAATACTCCATTATTTATCCTATTTTGGTGAGTCCAAAATGTAATGTTGTACCTAATTAACTAACTAACTTTCTTTCTCTTTTCTTTTCTTTTCTTTTTTGGTTTTTTGAGACAGGGTTTCTCTGTGTAGCTTTGAGCCCTTCCTGGAACTCACTTGGTAGCCCAGGCTGGCCTTGAACTCACAGAGATCCACTTGCCTTTGCCTTTCAAGTGCTGGGATTAAAGGCGTGTGCCACCACTACCTGGCTCCTAATTAACTTTCTATCCTAACTTGTATTACCAACCAAAAACTATCTTTTGATGTCTTTCAAACTTATACACTTCATACATCTTTTTTTTTTTTTTTGACTATTTAAGCAGTCTTTAATGAAAGTTGTGGAGGTCACACCCTACTCCTGCATCTTCTCAATCGTTTCTTCCTTGTATTTGCCCTTCTCCTTTCTGACTTGTCGAGACTTGGCTTTCTTTTCCAGGATCTTTTTGCGGTCTTTAGCAAAAAGCCTGGTGATAACCACCTTGCTGGGGTGGATGCCCACGTGGACGGTGGTGCCGTTGACCTTTTCTTGCTGCACTCGTTCGATGTAGATGACGTATTTCTTCCTGGACACTTGGACCACTTTGCCAATCTGCTGGCCTTTGTAGTGTCCTCGGACAACCTGAACTTCATCGTCCTTTCGAATGGGCATAGACCGAACATTGTACTTCTGCCTCAGCTCTTTGGAAAGGGGGGAAGACATGATCTTCCTCCGAATGTGAGAAGGTGTATTGAAATGCTGTTTGCGGTTCTTTTTTTTTTTTTTTTTTTTTGGTTTTTCGAGACAGGGTTTCTTTGTGTAGCTTTGCGCCTTTCCTGGAACTCACTTGGTAGACCAGGCTGGCCTCGAACTCACAGAGATCCGCCTGGCTCTGCCTCCCGAGTGCTGGGATTAAAGGCGTGCGCCACCACCGCCCGGCCTTTGTTTGAGGTTCTTGCTTCGGTCCGAAGTCACAAAGGGATTGAACTTCATTTTGGCGGCTACGACGCAGCGATGGCCGCAGGAGGAAAAAGCCACTTTATACATCTTTAGTGAGTTTCTTTTCTGAATTTATTAACAAGGAAAACTATAATTATTTTATCTTCAACTCCCTCAGAGACCCAAGAACGAAATAATATTATCTAAGTAAGCAGGAAGGGCTAACAAGTAACTTCCAAAAAATGTGAGAAATGACAGAACAGCTGGCTACCTGGACAGTCACCCAAGATTTCTCAGCAACATTGGAGCATCCATCTTTGGCCTATAGGACTAGCATATCTGATAGACTTATCTGTGAAGCAGGATTTTTTGTTTTGTTTTGTTTTTTGAGACAGGGTTTCTATGCATAGTTTTGGTGCCTTTTCTGGATCTTGTTCTGTAGACCAGGCTGGACTCAAACTCACATAGATCTGCCTGGCTCTGCCTCCTGAGTGCCGAGATTAAAGGCATGTGTCACTGCCACCTGGCAAAGCAGGATTTTCTAAAAGGGCCTTCCTACCTTGTCTTGGCAAGGTATGGCAGTCCTTTCTTTTGTGTCCTGCCTATCCATCTTAGACAGCATATTGTCAGCAGTCAAAGCAATGGCATTTTCTTGCCCAGTGGCTAACTTGCCACAAAGAAAATAAACCCCATAAGGAATTTCTTCAATGCCCATCATCTTTTCTGAAGTAGATTGGTGCTGACAGCAGTAGACATGTCTCATTGTCATAAAAAAGAATCTATGTTATTAAAACATTTTAAATGGCATATTCTGTAGATCTCTTAAGGGTTTGAAGATGATCTGTTTAGCTAGAATATATTTCTGTTTAACCTTGAAAAATTACCTAATATGACTACAAGTTCAGTTGTAGTGCGTGACTAAATACTTACTTGCATTTCTTTTTATCCTAATTAGCTGGTAATAATAACTTTCAAGGACTAGCAATTTGCACTACATTGTTAAATGAGCTGTATAGGTGCAATCCTTAAACAAGATTAGAAATATATGTATTTTCAACAAAATCAATCTCAAATTTGTATCAGTATATCCTGACATTAATCCAAATACCTATGAACACCTGATTTTGACAAGCCAAAATTATACAGTGGAAAAAAGAAAGCATCATCAACAAATGGTGCTGGCATAACTGGATGTCAACATGTAGAGGAATGCAGATAGATCCATACTTGTCACTATGCACAAAACTCAAGTCCAAGTGGATCAAAGACCTCAACATAAATCCAGTTACACTGAACCTGATAGAATTGGTAGTGGGAAGTAGACTTGAATGCATTGGCATGGGAGACCACTTCCTAAATATAACATCAGTAGCACAGACACTGAGAGCAATAATTAATAAATGGGACCTCCTGAAGCTGAGAAGCTTCTATGAGGCAAAGGACATGGTTATATAAGACAAAATTGCAGCTGACAGAATGGGAAAAGATCTTTACCAACACCACATTTGACAGAGGGCTGATCTCTAAAATATATAAAGAATTCAAGAAACTAGACTTCAAAATACCAAATATTCCAATTTAAAAATAGGGTACAGATCTAAACAGAGATTTCTCAACAGAAGATTCTCAAGTGGCTGAAAGACATTTAAGGAATTGTTCAACATGCTTAGCCATTAGGGAAATCAAAATCAAAACAACTCTGAGATACCATCTTACACTTGTCAGAATGGCTAAGATCAAAACCACTGATGACAGCTTATGTTGGAGAGGATGTGATGTAAGGGAAACACTTCTCTACTGCTGGTGGGAGTGTAAACTTGTACAGCCACTTTGGAAACCAGTATGGCAGTGTCTCAGAAAATTGGGAATAAATCTACCTCAAGACCCAACAACACCACTCTTGGGCATATACCCAAAGGATTTTCCATCATACCACAAGGACACTTGCTCAAACCTGTTCATAGCAGCATTATTCATAATAGTCAGAACCTGGAAACAACCTAAATGTCCCTCAACCTAAGGATGGATTAAGAAAATGAGGTATATTTTCACAATGGAGTATTATTCAGCACTAAAAAACCCAAAACAAACAAAACAAAACAAAACAAAAAACAAAAACAAAACAAAACAATAGCATCATGAAATTTGCAGGCAAATGAATGAAACTGGAAAAAAACATCCCTAGTGAGGTAACCCAGACCCAGGAAGACAAACATGGTATGTTGTTGGCGCAGACACTGAACAAGCCTTTGTGCATAGCCTGTTTTCTTGCCCTATATTGCCCTAAGGTGCCCTTTTGTCCTTCCTCTTTTCCTGTGGTCAGTAAGTCACAGGATGTTTACGATATAGCTATTGCTGGAACATTGTTTCAAGAATCAGCTCTCGGCTTGGGGTCTTCCTGTTTGGCTGAGCTGTCGGGCCTCAAATGGGAACCTGAGGACCGTACCCTGACCCCATGGAGAGTAGGAAGTAGCAGGGTATATAAGGCTGATGGATAGTCAATAAAGAGCTCTCTTTGAATGACGAACCACAGTGTGTCCTGATTGCTGCTTAACCTCGATGTCCCTTGCCAGTTCTGGGTCCCAGGCCATGTGGGTCACGGCAGTATGTTCTCACTCCAAAGTGGATATTAGATGTAAAGCAAAGGATAACTAGGGTAAAATCCACAGCTCTAGAGAAGCTAGGTAACAAGAAGCACCCTAGGAGGGATATGCATGGATCACCCTGGGAAGAGGAAATAGATAAGATCTCCTGGGTAAACTGGGAGACAGTAAGAGGGGAGGGGATGGGGGATGTGATGAGGAAACAGTGGTGGTTGAGTCGAGGGAGGGACAGAAAGGGAGAGCAGCGATATCTTGATCAAGGGAGCCCTCGTGGGGTTAAGGAGAAACCTGGTGCTAGGGAAATTCCCAGGAATCCACAGGGATGACACGCTAAGACTCCTAGCAATAGTGGAGAGGGGGCCTGAACTTACCTTCCCTGTAATCAGATTGGTGAATACTCTAATTGTCACCACAGAGCCTTCATCCAGTAACTGTTGGAAGCAGATGCAGAGATCCACAACCAAGCACCGGGCCAAGCTCTGGGAGTCCAGCTGAAGAGAGGAAGGAGGGATCATATGAGCAAGAGAGGTCAAGATCATGAAGGGTAAATCCATAGAGACAGCTGACCAGAGCTAGTGGGAGCTCATGGACTCTGGACTGACAGCCCGGGAACCTGCATGGGACCAGACTAGACCCTCTGCACAGAGAGATGGTTCTGTAGCTGGGTCTGTTTGAGGGGCCTCTGGCAGTGTGATTGGGATCTGTCCCTGGTGCATGAACTGGCTTTATGGAGCTCATTCCCTGTGGTCGGACACCTTGCTCACTCTTGAGGCAGGTGGGAGGGGCTTGGTCCTGCCTCAACTGAATGTACCAGGCCTTGCTGTCCCAGCCCTTGCTGTCCCCCCATGGGAGAACTTACCCTTTTGGAGGAGGGTACAAGGGGCAGGTTGTGGGACATTAGGTGAGGGTAGTGGGGGAAGTGGGAGGGATGAAAGGGGATCTGGGGTTGGTATGTGAAATGAATAATTTTTTTTACGAATAAAAAGATTACAGTTAATTATTAGTGTAGGTTGTAAAAGTTGATTATACGGGAAGTCCAAGGAAAGTAATGGTGACTGTTATACTGTTCTCTTAAAAGTGGGCTAAACAATCCATTTGAGTACACAGCAGGATAGGAGCCTTACATGTTTTTTTTTTAAATTTTATTTTACAATACCATTCAGTTCTACATATCAGCCACAGGTTCCCCTATTCTCCCCCCTCCCACGCCCCTCCCCTTACCCCCAGCCCACCCCCCATTCCCACCTCCTCCAGGGCAAATCCTCCCCCGAGGACTGCGATCAACCTGGTAGACTCAGTCCAGGCAGGTCCAGTCCCTTCCTCCCAGCCTGAGCCAAGTGTCCCTGCATAAGCTCCAGGTTTCAAACAGCCAACTCATGCAATGAGCACAGGACTTGGCCCCACTGCCTAGTTGCCTCCCAAACTGATCAAGCCAAACAAATGTCACACCTATTCAGAGGGCCTGATCCAGCTGGGGGCCCCTCAGCCTTTGGTTCATAGTTCATGTGTTTCCATTCGTTTGGCTATTTTTTTCAATAATTGAGTAAAACCGAAATTTATTATAAGACACACTCATCCTAGGGACCTCCATGCTATATATATAGCCTCTATGGTTCTATGGCTTGTGGTCTGATTGTTCTTTATTTTATGTCTAGAATCCACTTATGAGTGAGTACATACCATGACTGTCTTTCTGTGTTTGGGTTACCTCACTCAGGATGATTTTTTCTAGTTCTATCCATTTGCCTGCAAATTTCATGCTTTCATTGTTTTTCTCTGCTGAGTAGTACTCCATTATGTATATGTACCACATTTTTTTTCATCCATTCTTCCGTTGATGGGCATCTAGGTTGTTTCCAGGTTCTGGCTATTACAAATAGTGCTGCTACGAACATAGCTGAGCATGTATTGTTATTGTATGAATCAGAATTCCTTGGGTATATGCCCAAGAGTGGGATGGCTGGGTCTTGAGGTAGTTCGATTCCTAATTTTCTGAGAAACCGCCATACTGATTTCCACAGTGGTTGTACAAGTTTACATTCCCACCAACAGTGGAGGAGTGTTCCCTTTGCTCCACATCCTCTCCAACATTGACTGTCATTGGTGTTTTTGATCATAGCCATTCTGACAGGTGTAAGGTGGTATCTCAGAGTCGTTTTGATTTGCATTTCTCTGATGATTAAGGATGTTGAGCATTTCTTTAAATGTTTTTCAGCCATTTGTGATTCTTGTTTTGTGAATTCTCTGTTTAGCTCTTTAGCCCATTTTTTAATTGGACTGTTCAGTATTTTGATGTCTAGTTTCTCGAGTTCTTTATATACTGTGGAGATCAATCCTCTGTCAGATGTGGGGTTGGTGAAGATCTTTTCCCATTCTGTTGGCTGTCTTTTTGTCTTATTGACTGTGTCTTTTGCCCTGCAAAAGCTTCTCAATTTCGAGAGGTCCCATTTATTAATATTGTGCTCAGGGTCTGTGCTGTTGGTGTTTTATTTAGGAAATGGTCTTCGGTGCCAATGCGTTCAAGAGTGGAGCCTTACATCTTAAGTGACCTCAAGGTGTGTTATGAACTCTGGCTGTGATGCCCTATAAAAGTTCCAGTCTCTTGAATCAGAGATATTTCCATATTGCATCACACAGCCTATGACCTCCTCAGTCAAGAACTCTTAACCAGGTTTACAGAACCAGGCATGAGTTCCCTACTGTGTGGTAGACCTGAAATCAAACCACAAAGCAGTTGATTGTTCCTATCATAGACATACCACTATCACATGAGAAGAATATCTTGCCAGGCAGGTTGTAACTTGCAGGGTCCACAGATGGGTAGAATCATCGCCAACTTTCCTTCTCCATTAGTTTGCATAGAATCTTCTGGCCCTGGGAACGCTAGCCAACTTGTATAGAACATGACTTCTAAATGTCCTGTATCCCAAGTGTATGATGTGTTCAGATTAGTCCTACAATCTAATTCTCATGTGCAGCAGCCTGTAATGTTTGGCTGGAGCCTCTCTTTACAGCTCACAGGGAACTTTCTCACACTGGTCCTGGAACCCTTGTCTAATAAACTTAGTCTTCTGGAAAGAGTGTTACCCATCTATGCAGGTTTCCTGCATTCAGTTGTTTTATTTAGGGTTCCAAGGATTTAGTTCCATTCATTAGGCTTGACAAGCCACAGAACATGTGTGGAGGTCCGAGGACCATTTTCTGGAGTTGGTTCTTTCCTTCCACCACATGGGTTCCCAGTATCAAACTCAACATCATGTGTTTGGCAACAAGCACCTTTACACGCTGAACTATTTAACCAGGCTCTCTGATGTTTTTAGGTTTTTTTTTTGTTTTGTTTTGGTATGAGTGCTTTGTATGTATGCCTGCATGCCAGAGGAGTGCATCAGACCCCATTATAGATGGTTGTGAGCCACCATGTGGTTGCTGGGAGTTGAACTCAGGACCTCTGGAAGAGCAGCCAGTGCTCTTAACCTCTGAGCCATCTCTTCAGCCCCAATGTTTTTATGTAACTTAAAATGTAATAAGTTTTCCAAAGCATTTTTTCCCTACATGTTTAGTTTTGGTTAACACGTTCCCCCACTACCATACTTCTCCCATCTCTGTTTAAACATTTCCACTTGCAGGATTTCCTCTCTCCTTTCACAGCAAATTTCTTCCACCACCCCACTTCCCTTATGGCCTCTTTCCCCTTCTCCTCTAATGAGAAATTCCATGCTTTCTGGTCTTTACAGACATTCCAAATGAAAACCACTAATCTGATACTGCAAAGCTTGGAATCACATGTAAGACAGAAGGGGCACAAAACCTTCCGTTCCACACAAAGAACCAGCTTTTCTTATGACTCCCAGGTCCTTGCTCGTTGGTCTTCCAGTGGAGCTGCTCAGAGTTGCTAGAAAGAACCAGCGGGCCTGATACTCCAGAGTCTCTGCTGCTGGGTGGAGGTTTGAAACAGAGTTTCTTTTTGTTTTGTCACAATTGTTTCTTTTTTCTTTTCTTTTTTTTTTTTTTTTTTTTTTTTTACTTTTTGAGACAAGGTCTAAAGATGCCCAGGCTGGCCTCAAATTCCCTATGTAGCCAAGGAGAGACCATGAGCTCCTGATCTTTGTGCCTCTACCCCCTAAGTGCTGGGATGACTGGTAAGGACCACCAGCTTAATTTCAAAAGTCTATGGACCACAACTTCTCTTCATAATTGCCATGACAATCCTCCCTATAAGGGAGACAGAAATATCCACATCATGGTCGAATGGAGCCACGTACACACATTAATGACCAAATAAAATGACATATCAAAATATAAAGAATGGTTAGATTGCACCTGGACTTATCTTGACTTCAATCATTATTTTCCCCAAGCTAGACTATGAAAAACAGAAACTATACAATCATGCATGTCAGGGACAAGGACAGAATCTCTAGTTAATGTAAAAATACAGACCCCCATAAGACAGGGAACTAGAACATCTTACGGTCAGGTTGCCTAGCAACAGGACATTGAGTCAGAGCCCTTGACCCTTTCACCCTGTAAACATCCTATACAAACATCCTGTTAGCTTGCCCCACCTTATGCAGATGACAGCTTCTTGCTCCCCCCACCCTGCAAGAACTATATAAACCCTCCTGGAGAAAAATAAAGTTGAACCTTGATCAGAATCTTGTCTTGGTGTATTTTCTTTGTGTCTCCTGTCCCTTTCATTCCATCCTTAGGGTGGTCGAGAACCCGTTGAAGTCCTGCTGGCTGGGGCACATGCACAGGCTTCCTAACCTGGCTGCCATGTAGTAACTATGTAATCTGGTGGTTTCTTCTACCAAGAAGCTGGGGCCAGTCTTCAAGTGTGTTTGCTCCACACTCTTTGTTTGTCCTTTTCATGCGTGACCTCAGTTCGGAGAAGCCAGAACCAAACCATGGCCTTCATGGTTTCTGGGCCACAAATGACAATCCCACAATCTGGACAGCCTTTGGCCTGAAGAACATATGGGGCACACCCCTTAGTCTTGTATGACCATGTGCTATCTGGACTTCAAGAGATGCAAGGCAGTTTGAACTCCAGTATGAGTTAGCCAAAACCAAATCCTCCGAGGGTGTACTCACCGTACCAACAAAGGTTGGTGATGAATGAAATCCAACACATTATCTTCAGGATTTGGAGGCTACATGCACCTTCCATCCTACATGGTCAACATTCTCAAATTAGGGGAGCCAAGACCACATCACAGCCTTCATGTAACCTGAGTCACAATTGAATATCAAATAATATTGGCATACCTTGGAGTCTGATGTGTAGGAAGCACTGAGGAATACCCTGTGTCTAGGTATTTTCTGAGCTGCCATAGATCAAGGACAATAACTTAATCTCAAGTGTGACATAGGCCAAACACACAATTCCAGGAAGGTAGGACCCACTTTAACTCAAAAGGTGGTGGTCTGATGAGTAACGTAAGTGCAAAGGCCATGAAGGACCATCACTGGCAGCCTGGCAGCTCCCTAACTACCAAGTAACCTGGGCCAAGCTTAAATTCAAGGGTATATGAGCCACACCCTCATTTCATTTGACCAAGGACTATCCTAACCACAAAGGATCCAGGACCACACCCTGGCATTAAGCAAGACAAGGACTCATTTTAATAACCAAAGAACATGGCCTTAATATAAGAATATATAGATTGCACCAGACCTTAGCCTGACATCAGCTGATTATTTTTTCCCCAGGCTGCTGATCCTGCTTACTGAAAATCTTGAGTTCAAATAATGAGGTTTTCCCTTTCTTTCTTCCTTTCTTCCTTTCTTTCTTTCTTTCTTTCTTTCTTTCTTTCTTTCTTTCTTTCTTTCTTTCTTTCTTTCTTTCTAGGAGAGAACAATGTTTATTAAATCTTAAGACTCTCAGGTAACACTCTGTTACTCAGAGAAATCAGAGCAGGAAGTCAAGCAGGGCTGAAACTTGGAGTCAGGAACTGATGCAGAGACCACTGAGGGATGCCTCTTTTGCAGCCTTCTTTTTTTTTTAATTTGAAACTTTTTTCATTTTACATACCAACCACAATTCTCCCTCCCTCTCCTCCTCTTCCTCCCCTCAAAGTCTATGCTAGTGTCCTAGGTCCTCTCCCCTCCTCCCCTACCCTAAACTCTCTCTAGTTCACAAGCATCCCTTCCCACAGCTTCTCAGTCTCTTTATAAACCTCTCTGTCTTTGTGTCTCTGTCTCCTCCTGTCTCCATGTTCCCCTCCCTCTCTCTGTCTCCTCCTCTTTCTCATTCTCTCTCTCTGCCTCTCTGACTGTTTCTGCTTCTATCATTATCCAGGTCCAGTTAGCTGACTATGTACAGCCAACATCTCCTTCTGCTTTGGACATTCCAGATGACTCTATCTGTTCTATCTCTGGTGTCTATAATAAAATCCTTCCCATTAAACATATCACTGAGAGGTCAGGTGATCAGTTTGTACAATACCAAGAAACAGCTTAAAATATTTGCATAATGCATTTTAATGGGAAAATATTTCAAACATATACAGAATTCAATATATACTGTGTCTTCTTTCAGAAAATAGTTAACAATGTCTATTTTTTATAAAATCTTCCTGACAGATTGTCATTTGTTGTGTTCTTTCAGAGAATTAATGATCAGCTTCAGCAGCAACTAAAAAAGAAAGAAAGAACTATCAGTTGCATCATCAAGAACATCACTGGTGACATCATCAGGATCAGCAGTAGCAGTGGCATCATCAGTAGAATCTTATGGAGTGACATTAGTATCACTGTGTTTGAGAAGGTGTGAGAATGTGGAGCCTCATTTTGTTGGTTCTATTCTCAGATGTTGCTTCTTCTGGAATGTTTGTTTCCAAGATGCTATACTTGTAAGTCACAGTGTATGCACACAGAAAAATAGAAACTAACATTTAACAGTTACATTTCTCTGCTTAGCCATTGAGAAAAGACAAGGTTCACATTAGGAGTGAATGTAATTCCCTCATTCCAGAATAGGAGACAACTGTGAACCTACCAGCTTTACTTGGGCACTTTTGTTGGACTAAACTGTTATTTTTATGTGGTGTATTTTCAATATTATTGGAAAAAATGAATCAATTATTTTCTGGTGCTAGGAAATGCCTGAAAGTTCTATATAAAGCATTAAATTTATTAATCATATATACTAGTGCCAAAGAGAATTAGATTTCTAGTACAAAAATCTTCATCTATTTTAAACCATTTCTGTGGTCTCATTTGCCTTGTTCATCGTTTTGGTTCCTGGGATCTCTTGAATGATTTCGTCTGCAGAATACTATATTGATTATGTGTCCTATCCTCATCATAATTGATACCAGGAACCACATTACTGATGACATCAGGAGCAACAGCATGTCTTCTGCCAGAGGAGGAATAGATTTAGAAGAGGTGTTCATTGTCTAGCTGGTATGGTCAGCTGTATTTACAGAATCAACAATTTTGTTGCTATCCTGTGTAGGTTCTGGAGTGTCACATGGGACATGAACGAGAGAAGATTCCTGATCAGTAGTGAATTTACTGCTCTGGTGTTCAGCTCTAAGACAAGCTTCGAGAACTGAGTCAGTGTTTGAAAAGGGTCCATGGTGTCACTAGTGTGGTGACCAAGAGCAGGCTCGGGATCAGCATATGGTCTCCCCTTGAATGCCCAGTGCAAATACCTAAAGTAATTGTGGGATCCAGAACAGTGTCCTGGGCTGAACGCGCATAATTTTTGTTACCAACAAGATCAACTCCTTCTCTATCATACGTAGATGTTGAATCAAGATAGACACAAGGCTGGAGAACAGTAATACCAGGATCACAGCGTATAGGAAGTAAAATTTCTGCCTTTTCTTCAACATTCAAGGAAATTTTGAGACGTTAGTTTTCATTAACAATTTCACTGATTCTATAAAACTTATCTGTTAATGTCAGGGTCTTGATCTATAGCCCCCAAATGCTTCTTTTCTTAGTCTAATTTTATCACAACAGCCATTGATATGATATTTAGTAACCTCTGCTTCCTTTCTGTTTGAGTAAAAGGCCCAGAGTTTTGAGAAATCTTAAAAGGGGACATGCTCAGCTTTTTGCTTTCTTTTCTTCTGCTCTTTTCTACCTGACACTGTCATTCTCTGTATAATGGGAAGTTGTAAAAAGAAAAGGACAAGCCGGGTGGTGGTGGTGCACGCCTTTAATCCCAGTACTTGGGAGGCAGAGCCAGGCAGATCTCTGTGAGTTCAAGGCCATCCTGGTCTACAGAGTGAGTTCCAGGACAGGCTCCAAAGCTACACAGAGAAACCCTATCTCAAAAAACAAAACAAAACAAAAACAAAAAAAGGACAAAATGTGTCCTCTCCTGTCTTTATGACTCGGATTTTACATTCTGGCCATATTAAAAAAATGTGACAATGAGGAGATTTGGGAACAAAAGGAACCTCTCTCTTCTGCACTGCATTAATGCTTTCCGCATAACCTCTCACAATTGCCCATTAGGTTCCTGGGACAGCAGAACAGTGAGGGTGATTTTGAAATGCATGAGCAAAATGTGTCACTACCCACAGCAGAGGGGAGCTGTGGAGCTGCAAGTAAGGATTCTGGGAGATGCCTTCCAAGTTCTTACTCCTTAACTATGACTATTGTTATACATGGAGGATAGCTATAATGGCCTGCCCCAGCACCTCTCTGGAGGCTTGAGTGAGAACAGCCCCCATGGGCTCATATATTTGAATGCTTGGCCACCAGTTGGTGGAACTATCTGGGGGAGGATTAGGAGGTGTGGCCTTTTCAGAGGAGTTGTGTCATTATTGGTTCACTTGGAGGTTTCAGAAGACTTGTGCTTTTTCCAGGGAGCTCTCTGCTTCTTGTGTGAGTCAGGTGTAGCTCTCAGCTGCTGCTCCAGCACCATGCCTGCCTGCCTGAACTATGGTGGTGATGGAACTGTATGCATCCCATTGGAACCATAAGCCCCACTCCAAACAAACCCTTCCTTCTAGGAGTTGCCTTGGGCATGACAATAGAAAGTAATAGAACCATCATCTAATTACAGTATGAGTGACATGAACAAAGCCTGAAGGATACATTTGGAGGTACTAAAGGGGTGTTACCCAGTGGATTATGCTAAAAACAGGTGAGGCAATTGCATAATGTTGGCTTAGATAGCATCCCAAGACCAGCTGATTTAATCAGGTACATTTAGGAAGTATGAGTTTTGAAAATGCATTTGATGCTGCTTGGCAGATGGGAAACCTCATTGACTTTTATTCCACAACAAACAATGACTCTAGGTCTTTGTCATTCATGACAACTCAGTGACATGCCTAACTTAGCAGTCTACTTTTACCTTTTGGTATCAGGGTTGAGGAGGTATATGCTACTTATGTGAAAAACTCACACATTCAAAAACTTACCCAGCATTATCAACATAACACAGAGATGATTAAGCAAAATAGCTTTAGAAGCATTATTGGTCAAAGAAAAACAGATGAGGGAGTATACATCTCACATGTGTGTCCAAACTGTTCAAATGAATCATGTGAGTATTTTTGGTTCAGTAGTTTCATTGAGAATGGCAACCTGGACCCATCAAAGCATGCGATACTTGTCAGACTTAGACACATTTCCATATTTCACATGTTTCACTCATTGCTTCTTCCTCATTAACTAAGTATGCTTAAGCCAGTTATAAAAAGGGAATGCATAGGCCACATGGTACAAGGATAGTTTTCCAGGACACATGGCACAAGAAAAACAGAAACACTGAAAATGAGTGAGAAGACCCTAAGGATATTTTCCTGAACTGTTAGTTATACAGCAGGAATATTAATGAATGTATACAGACCATTTATTTATCAGAGTAGATAATTTCACATGATTCTAAAAATTATTTACCCATGGGGTGTGTGTATGCTTGTGTGCATGCATTTCTATGCTTGTTTCTGCAATGCAGTGTGTTTGCGTGTGTGTGTGTGTGTGTGTGTGTGTGTGTGTGTGTGTGTGTGTGTGTGTGTGAAGGCCAAAGTATAACCTTCAGGAGGGGCTCTCTCCTTTATTGGGTGAGACAGGGTCTTTTCTGCTGATTTGTGTGCTCCACTCGGGCTGGCTTGCAGGTTTCAAAGCTGTTCTACTCTCTCAGCCTCCAATCTGGATCTAGGTGTGCTGGGACTGTGTATGTGAGACACTTGCTACTTGTTGTGTTTTCTGGGATGGAAACCAGGTCATTAGGTTTGCAAGGAGAGTGCTCTGCTAGTGCTCAAGTGTTCACGTGCGCACGTGTGTGTGTGTGTGTGTGTGTGTGTGTGTGTGTGTTAATGTTAAAATATTTTCAGTCAAAGTATAAATCAGAGGGCCACTGCAAGAGCCTATCTGATAAAGGCACTTGCCAACATGACTGACAACTCCAATTTGATCCCTGAGACTGAAATTGTGAGAGGAGATAACTGACTCCTATAAATTATCCTTGGACTTCCACACTTCTGCTGTGGCACACATGTTTTTTGCCTTTCCCCATGCACCAAATAAATTGAGACCAGGGTGTCCTTGAACTCACAGAGATCAGCTTGCCTCTGCATCATGAATGCAGGGATTAGAGGAGTGTACCAATATGCCCAACCTCCTATTCATGTTCTTCCTCCCTATAAATTCTCTGCATTTCAATGTGTCAAACTGGCAGGCTGATGAGGCCTAGGGTCCAGGAAGTTAGCAAACACCCCGAGGCTGGTTAATTATTTCTACTAATGATGTCTTGGCTTATGCTCTGTTCATCTGCATATCAAACATATTCATTCTGGGGTCTGTAAAAATGGTTCAGCAGTGTATAAGACTTGTTGCTCTTGCAGAGGACCTGGGTTTGATTCACAGCACCCACATCTTGGTTGACAGCCATCTGGAACTTCAATTCCAGGGGATCAAGTGCCCTTTTGGATGTCTGTGGGCAGCACACACACAAGGTACACAGAAAGAATGCATGCAAAGTATTTAAAAACATAAAATAAATCAATTTAAAACATACAAGTATGCTGGGTCCATTCATGTTGATATTATGAGTCTCTAGTATTTATTCTCTGCATTTCATGAGTTCTTCTCTCTGTGATGCAAGTTGCACACTTTCTGATTTTTGTCTCCATAGTCTAATTTACTATCACATACCCATGAAAACAGCGGTTCTCAACCTGTGGGTTGTGACCCATTTGGAAATCATAGGACTCTTTCACAGAGGCCATCTAAGACCTTTTGTAAACACAGATATTGGCATTATGATTCATAACATTAGCAAAATGACAGTTATGAAGTAGCAATGAAAATAATTTTATGGTGAGGGTCACCACAACATGAGGAGGTGCATCAGATGGTCACAGCCTGAGGAAGGTTGAGAACTAGTGCCTTAGAGGGTGATTAGCTTGTGTGTTCCCAGAAGTGAGGGAATGAAGGAAGTGAAGGAATGTTCCAGGCTGGGTTCCTCTTCTCTGACACTATTTGCAATGCTGCAGACATAGGAACACAGAGACATCATTCCTCTCACAAGCAAATATGTTACATTTCAAATTAGTGGGAATTACCAGTATTTTCATTGCAGCTATCAGTTATCACCTCACCAAGAGAAGACAGGTCCATTTCACTTTTCATCTCCTTTAAAGTGCAGAGATCACTACGGTATGAAAGTTGTTTTTGTCTTTTCTGCAATGGAAAGTTAGAGGATTAACTTTCTTGGTTTGGTTCTGAAATTAATTCTTTTTTTGGGGGGTGGTGGTGCACAATTTTAAAACTGCTTTATTCCTTAGCAGTCACAGGGTATTGAAACATGAAAAGTAGAAACTTTTACTTAAAAGTGAAATATCTCCAAATATGCTCATCTATTTACAAATTACTATGATATCATCAAGAACTAATATGTATTATGCTAGCCCAGAGTAAGAGAAAACCATGAACTGAGAAACTTGACCTTGCCCTGTGGCTGAGACTATACTGAATTCCCAATGTTATAAAATTTCTGACCTTATATGACATGATTATGAATTTTAATTGCCCCCCTTTTGTCAGTGTTTCAGTATCCTGGTGGGGAGGAAAAAGTGCATATTATTTTCCATTTATAAAAAACACTGATTTAATTACTAGTGTGTGTCTTCCATATCATAGTACTTATGAAACTGCTATTGTCCATTGATTCACGTTCATAAGTCATTAATATCCAATTTATGATTCACACAAACCCTCACTCTAGGGCTCCAGGTTACAAGCAAACAAGTTTCCTAACCTCCAGCAGCACACGGTGATGAAATTGCTTTAATATGAGTAGATAAATATTGAATTAAAACTCTCTAGTATTTTAAATGTTTGTGGTACAAAGAATGTAATTTATGTAAGTGTATATTATTTTAAAACATAGAACAAAAATTCTGGAAGTTAAAGTGTTACTATATGGTAATTGAATCTTCCCTTCTAGAACTGCTGGCTAATTGGGGGAAGAGATACCTATTATGTAACTAGAAGAAGAATTTTCCACATACCTCTAGGGAATCAAAGAGAAAACATGCTGTAATCTCTTCATAATGAACAATTTGGATGAACAGATTACAAGTGGCTAAATTTCCACAGTTTCCTGCTAGTGTAAATACAGAAGCAAAGACAGAAAAGAGGAGATGCTCTCACATGTGATCCTGAAGTAGGAGTGTCCATAGGAAGATAAAAGCTGCCTGCACTTATGCCAAAGGTAAAGGCACCTGGGCAATTCCTAGAAACTGAAATCACTGGACCCATTAAAATGTATTCAGGTGTATTACCACAGTCATGTTTTAAAATCACTCTAAGGTGTATTTATATCTGCAAACCATTCTTGGTCAAACATGAAACAACTATTATGTGAGGATTGCTCTCAATCTTCTACTCACTGTGTTTCCAGTCCATTCCTTTATTGGGCCACCACTACCTGCAAGGACTTATTGCTCACTTACAATTTATAGAAATGATGATTCACATCAACAAAATGTTTTTCTCTGGCCAAATTTCAATGCAAAACTGATAGGTTGACAACTGCTGCATTTTAATAAAATTCATAAGAAAATAAATTTCACAAAGGATCACTTTATCGTAGCAGCACAGGTAGTGTCTTTGTCCTCTGGTATACATGCAGGACCATCAGGTTTTTCAGAGAGCCTTTAAAGTAAAAACATGCAATAATGGGTGGGTTTGGTCCTCAGAGCAACTCTGTTGAAAGATTTGCTACCTGTATATTAAGAGACATATTTGCATTTATGTAATTCAACATTGACCCATGTTATAGTTTTCTGTTGCTTTTGTGAGTTTCAACTTAATCTCTAAAACTTTCAGTGAAGACTCACTCAGTTCTATTTAAAAAGAAAAATTAAAACAGTCTGTAGATGTAACCGTCTTGTTAAATAAGAAACACAGCGCCAATGCAGAGATGAAAGCCCAAGAGGTCAGAGCTAAAAACCTTACCCTTCACTGCTGCTGTTGTCCTCTTCAGCCAGAGAACTACTGCCTGTGTGTTTGTCTTCTTATAGACTTTCTGTTCTGCCTTCTCATTGGTTGTAAACCCAACCACATGACCTCCTCGTCACTGCCTGTCTGTACAGACCTCCAGGTCTTCTATGGTTGGTATTGAGATTAAAGGCGTGTGTCTCCATGCTGGCTGTATCCTTGAACACACAGAGATCCGCCTGGCTCTGCCTCCCAAGTGCTGGGATTAAAGGCGTGCACCACCACTACCTCCCAGTTTCTGCTATGGCTTGCTATTAGTTCTGACCCCCAGGCAACTTTATTTATTAACATACAAATAAAATCACATTTCAGTACAAATAAAATATCACCATATTTCCCCCTTTCTATTTTAATAAAAAGAAAAAAGTTATAACTGACACAAGAAAAACTATATAAAAGTACAATAACTACATACCATATATACAGTAACAAATACCTAAACAATGTCTAGTCCATTTGTATTTGACACATTCAGAGAAAATAATTCCATTATCTATCCTATTTTGGTAAGTCCAAAATGTACCTAATTCACTTTCTATCCTAACTAATCTTCAACTATAACTAATCTTTAACTATAACTAACTAATCTTCAACTCCCTCAGAACCCAAGAAAGAAATAATATTAGCTAACAAAAATAAAAACAAGAAGTGCAGGCAAGCAGCTTCCAAAAAAAAAATTGTGAGTTGACAGAAACAGCCAGCTGCCTGGGCAGTCACCTGAGGTTTCTCTGCAGTGTTGGGGCATCATCTTCAGCCTATAGGCTTAGCTATCTGACAGACTCATTTGTGAAGTATAATGTATACAAGGTCAACAGTTCGACCTCACATTGGGTGAGAGCAGTCCATGTACCAGAAACACCTGAATTCCACTAGTGTCATACCATGATTCAAGAAATTGTTGATGTTTTTTGAATTCAGCTGTCCATTCAAGGCTGTGTGTGTGTGTGGCTTCATCTTGGCATCCCATTCTTCTCCACATCCCTCTATTAAATGCCAGTCTACTATTGAGAGGTGTGAGTTTAGTTACTCTTCAAGAATAACTGTTTCAGCTGCTGTTCCATTGCACAACAGAAGCCATCGGCCCACTGCCTGTGCAGCTGCCTTCAAAGAAAAGGGCACTGAACCTTTTCCAGATTGCAAAGGCCACTTCAGAGATGGTGCTGAATTGGTAGTCCTTTGTTTCATGTCCTGTCTGTCAGCAGTTGATTCGAGGATACTTTGTTATCCAGTGGCTAATTTTTGTCACAGTGAAAGTTAACTCCATATGCAGTTTCTTCAATGCCCATATATTCTCTGAAGTAGATTGGTACTGCCAGGAGCCGACATGTCTCATAGTCATAACAAAAAAGGAAAAATTTCTAAGTTATTAAAACATTTTAAATGCCATATTCTGTCGATCTCTGAAGGGTTTGAAGATGACCTGTCTATCTAAAATATATCTGCTCAATCTTGAAATCATACCTAATATGACTACAAGTTCTATTATAATGTCTAACTACTAACTTTCACTTCTTTTTATCCTAATAGTTGGTAATAATAACATTCAAGAATCAGCAAATTGCATTACATTGTTAAATGAGCAGTATAAGTACACTATCTTGAACAAGATTAAAAATATATGTATGGCATTTTCAAACAATATCAATATCAAGCTGGGTGGTGGTGGCACATGCCTGTAATCCCAGCACTGGGGAGGCAGAGGCAGGTGGATCTCTGTGAGTTCAAGACCAGCCTGGTTTACAGAACTAGTCCAGGACAGGCTCCAAAGCTACAGAGAAACCCTGTCTCAAAAAAAAACAAAAAAAAACAAACAAAAAACAAAAAAAAACAAAAACGAAAACACCCCCCAAAAATTATCAATCTCAATATATATAATTTGTATACAATATAAAACAATCCAATCCAATGTAAAGTATTTAAAACTAGTAATTGTCTTTTTCTTTTTCTTTTTTTTTTATAAACAAGAACCTTAAATCTAATCTCCTTTGCTTAGCCCTTATCCTAACCCTTAAACAACTTGTAGCCAACCCTCCTAAACAATGAAAATTATCCCAGACCTCAGACCCATTAAAAGACCAAAAAACCACCCGCCCCACACCACCTCTTTGGGAATGTGGGTGTTGTATTTTTAAAATTGCTTCCTGCTGGATATGGGCAAAGGTATCTTTATTCTGGAAAGAAAAATTTTGGGTTAATTGTCAAATTCTAGGAAAGGTAACTATATCCTTCGTTATCCAGTCTGTGTATAATGCCAAAGTTCAGGGTTTATCTCAAGTCCTTATTCAAGTAGTCTTTGAGACTGGATCATCTCAGCTAGTCATCTCAAAATTGCTCTGCGCACTTTGCAGTCCAAAGCTGATCTGTAGATGATGTTTGTCAGCTTAGTGATATTATTATTGTCCATGTGGAATTGTTGTTGATGTGGGGCCCCATCTTCTTCCTGGAGACTTCAGTTGATGTTAGGCCTGGCCATGATTTCCTGCAGAAAACTGATAAGAGACTCGAACACAAAGACATATATATGCAGCTAATTGAAGCCCTTTTTCTAGAATTAGTTAGTACTCTATATGACCATTCATATCTTAACAAAGTTTAAAATGAATATATATTGATCTTGCAAATTTGATATAAAATTCATACTTTAAGAAAAGTTTAAAGAGTCAGAAAAGAACCAAAGAATTAGGATTAGTAACAGAATAGTCCCTTAATTAATTTGGCTTTTCTCCTGTCCCATAGCAGAAGATGGCTCTTTTCTTCTGGCATGATACAGGGAGTTTGCATTTTCCTTTTAACAACATGCTCAAGTTTAAAGAAGGAGAGAGCCATTCTCCAACTCCAAAGTCAGCTTTAAATTTTAATTGAACTGGGACTACAAGAAGACCAATACTGTTAAATTTCTTTAGAGAAGAGCAGAAACAAACATTTAGGAAGACTTATGAAATTTTATAGATGATATACCAATAGGCCATTTTACTCTGTTTCCTGGGATAGATGATTTGTCCTTTTTCTTCAGTTGTCTCATTTGTCCAGTGTTCTTCAGGTTCCTTAGCCTTCATTCTCCTAAAAGATACAAACAAAAACCTTTCCTCAAGACTAATTTTGGGGATGTTCCCTTTCGGCAAGTTTTTATCTGATTAAATGAAAAGGCATGTGTTAATGATATAAGTTAGTTTAAATTGGATGGTCATGCTGGTTGATGAACTATCACCTCTTCGAATTAAGAGGTCTCTCTTGTTCAAATCAAACCTTTATCAATTTTGATGGTACCCATAGCTTATCTTCTCCTGTAGAAACAAAAGCAAAATCTCATCCCCAACATTAACACATATCCTGATTTCCATTCTGAGGTCAGCACATCCTTAAAGTATATAGGCTGATTTAATTCTGTAGTTTTTTTTTCTATTATCCAATGTCTCTCTGCAGCTATTGTTCCTTTCTCATTGGCATTGAGAAAATTCAAAGTTAATAGAGCATTATGCAGTCTATTTCTGGGGGTTTTTGTTACCCCTTTCTGTTTATTTAGCATATCCTTTAGAGTTCTGTTTGATCTTTCTATAACTGCTTGGCCTGTAGGATTACGTGGTATACCTGTAATATGCTTTACATTATAATAAGCAAAAAACTGTTTCATTTTAACAGAGACATATGATGGAGCATTTTCAGTTTTGATTTGTGCAGGTATACCCATGACGGCCATAACTTCTAACAAATGAGTGATTACAGAATCAGCTTTTTCAGAACTCAAAGCAGTTGCCCATTGAAATCTTGAATAAGTATCAATGGTATTGTGTACATATTTCAATTTTCTAAATTCTGCAAAGTGAAACACGTCCATCTGCCAGGTTTCATTCCTCTGAGTACCCTTTGGGTTACTTCCTGCTGGTAATGGCGTTTGATTGTAGAAGGAACAAGTTGGATTTCTTTACTATTTCTTTGGCTTGTTGCCAGGTTAGAGAAAAATCCTTTTTTAAACCTTTACTATTGACATGATGTTTTTTATGAAATTCTGAGGCCTCCAGCACATTTTCTATCACTAATTTATCAGTCTCATCATTGCGTTGTGCTAGAGGGCCTGGCAGACCAGTATGGGATCGAATGTGAGTTATATATATAGGATGACTCCTTTTCCTGATTGTATCTTGTAATTGAATAAATAGTGAAGTTAATTCTGAAGCATCAGGGATAAATTCTGCAGTCTCAGTATGTAATACCACTCTTTCAGCATACTGAGAGTCAGTAACTATGCTGAGAGGTTCTGAAAAATCCATTAATACCAACAGAATAGCATACAATTCTGATTTTTGAACAGAATTATAAGGACTTTGAACCACTTTACTTAAATTTTCTGATTTCTAACCTGCCTTTCCTTGTTTGTTTGCATCTGTATAAAATGAACAAACTCCAGCTATAGGTTTTTCCCATACAATTTGAGGCAAAATCCAATCAGCTCTCTTTATAAGATCAGTTCTATCACTTTTGGGATATTTGCTGTTAATTTCTCCCAAAAAATTACTGCAAGAGCTTTGCCAAGGTTCACTTTCTGTCCATAATTTTTCAATGTCCTCTTTACTTAGAGGTACAACAATTTCTGCTGGGTCTATTCCTGCTAATTGACGAAGTCTCAATTTTTCTTTCCAAATCAAGTCAGATTTTTTCCACATAAGTTTTTAATTTTTTATTTGGTTTATTTGGTAAAATATGCATTCCAATATAATATCTTCCCTCTGCATTAATATTTCTGTAGGAGAATGCCTAGAAGGTAAAATAACCAAAATGCAATCCAGCTTTGGATCGATACGATCCACATGTCCTTCATGTACTTTCTTTTCTACCAAGGCCAATTCTTTCTCAGCTTCAGGTGATAATTCTCTTGGACTATTTAAGTCTTTGTCACCTTCTAAGGTTTTGAACACATTATTCAGTTCATCATTTTTTACCCCAACAATAGTTCATAGATGAGAAGTGTCTCCAAATAATCTTTGGAAGTCATTAAGAGTCTGTAGTCGATCTCTCCTAATGTGTACCTTTGGGGGTCTATTTTTTTTTGTAGTTTTATTTTATATCCTAAATAATTAATAGAATCTCCTCTTTGTATGTTTTCAGGAGCAATTTGTAATCCCCAGCAAGGCAAAATTTTCTTTACTTCTTCAAACATTCTTTCTAAAGTATCTGCATTTGAGTCAGCTAGTAAAATATCATCCATATAATGATAAATTATAGATTTAGGAAATTTTTTACGTATCACTTCCAATGGCTGTTGTACAAAATATTGGCACAGGGTTGGACTATTCAACATTCCCTGTGGGAGGACCTTCCATTGAATTATTAAAAGTAGGCACCATGAAGGCAAATCTTTCTCTGTCTTCTTCTTGTAAGGGTATTGAAAAGAAACAGTCTTTTAAATCAATAACTATGAGAGGCCATCCTTTTGGTAACAGAGTAGGCAAAGGAATTCCAGATTGTAGAGAGCCCATTGGCTGAATTACTTTGTTAATTGCTCTAAGGTCTGTTGCCATTCTCCATTTACCAGATTTATTTTTAATAACAAACACAGGAGAATTCCAAGGCCTGGTTGTTTCTTCAATATGCTGAGCATTGAACTGTTCTTCTACCAGCTCTTCTAAAGCCTGGAGTTTCTCTGTTGTTAAAGGCCATTGATGAACCCATACTGGCTTGTCTGTTAACCATTTTAAAGGTAGAGCTGTTGGTGTCTTTGGAAGATCATCATTTGTTGTGTCCTGTTCTTGTATAATATGGATGGCTGATGACCACTCATTAGAATAATACCTTCTAATATTTCTCTCAGAAACATGTGCTAGTTTATGATTTGTTTCTGAGATTGGAGGGATGTCAATCTGAGCATTCCATTGTTCCAACAGGTCTTGACCCCACAGGTTAGCCACATATGATTTTAATTTTCCTCTCTGTCCTTCTGGACCTATACATTCCAGCCATCTTGCACTCTGTTTCACCTGAGGTAATGTTCCAATTCCTAACAGTTGAATGTTTACCTCCTGAAGAGGCCAAGTTGGATGCCAAAATTCTGGTGCAATTAAGGTAACGTCAGCACCTATGTCTACCAGACCAGACAACAAAACACCATTTATTCTTATTGTTAATTTTGGTCTTTGTTCATTTGTAGAAGTTTGCCAAAATTTTTTCTATGTTTTCTCCTGAATTTTCTATGCTCTCTGTTTCATCATCCTGACCAGCATGATTTATTCCAATAGGCATTTGGTTATTTAATCGCTTAGAGCAGGGATTTCCTCTATGGCTGCAGGAAAGGTCTGAACTGGATTTTTTGTGGGGTCTTGCCTGAGGCCCCTCTAGGAGTTTCCCAAAGACTGAGGCAAAGGATTACCTTGCTTGTCTCTTGTTGATCTACATTCGTTGGTCCAGTATTTTCCCTTAACACACCTTCTGCATACTACAGAAGAAAGGGGCATTCTGTTGCCATTGTTCCTTGAAGAAACATTATTTCTAGGAATGCCCTGTTTACAGTCCCTTTTCAAATGTCCTTGCTTTCCACATCCAAAACATCTGACATTCCTCAAACCTCTTGAAATTGCTTCTTTTATCCACTTGGTCATGAGCCTCAACATTAACCGTGTCTCTAATCCAATCTTCCAAGGGTTCAGATCTTGCCTTTAATGGCCTGATTATTCTCTTGCATGCTGCATTTTCATTCTCAAAAGCCAAAGATTCCATTATTATCTGACTAGCTTCTGAATTTGGGACCATTCTCTTTACTGCTGAAATCAATCTTTGTAAGAAATCCGTGAAAGATTCTTTTGGGCCCTGTATAACCTTTGTAAATGACTCAGTTTTTTTTCCTGGTTCCTCAACTCTGTCCCATGCATTCAAGGCTGCCATTCAACATAGAATTAGGGTTTGGACATCATATAAACATTGTGCTTATACTGCAGCATATTGGCCTTCTCCAACAAGCTGATCCTGGAAGACTTGTATTCCTTTATCCCTCCATTGTTTTTCTATGTTTTTAGCCTCCTCTTTGACCACATTTGCCACTGGAGCTGTTGTCCGGGTTCCAGAACACCATGTGCCAGCTCCTGCCAGTCCTGTGGTATAATCCAATTATATGTTGACCAGGAGTTTAACATTTGCTTTACATATGGGGAAATCATGCCATAAGACACTATTGCCTCCTTAAACCTTCGTAAGTCTAACATTTCAACTGAAGTCCAAAAATTTTGTGCATTCACTTGACCAGGTAGCTGCTGTATGGTTACCAGATAAATTAAGGTTGATTTGTGAAAACAGGCTTCTTTCTGTAACCTTATAATCCAATCCTAAAACAACTTCACTGTTAATTTCTTCTGTCTGAATCTGAATTTCTCTATAATTCATTTTACCAGGTTTAACAGGTTTTTCTAAAACTTATCCTGGCACTTAAATTGACTCTCTTTTTAAATAGCAAAATAAGGATAAGAAAAGTAATAATTTGCATAATTCAATCAAAATTAATCTTCTCATATAGTTGTTCCATTGTCAGACTGCCTAAAATTTCAAACAAAGCCCAATTTTCTTCCAATGTGCACATAAAACCCATTTTTTTAATGTGGAAAAAATTTCTCTTTTAAATAGTTACCTTTAAAAATATCTGATATCTTAATTGACTTACCAAGTCTGCATAGAACAGTAGAAATCCGAGGAAATTTCAAAACAGTTATGTAGTGTCTGAGGTGTGAATCCAGAGAGAGAGAGAGAGAGAGAGAGAGAGAGAGAGAGAGAGAGAGAGAGAGAGCAAAAAAAGTGTAGCCACAAGTTCTGGCTAAAAGCTTAAATCCAGCCATGTGTTCCCACTTGAGCCGAGGCGAGCCTGGGCTCCGGCTTCCTTAAGCCCCGACCACGTGTGTTAGCGTTTCAGCCAAAAGCTGTGTGTAGCTACTGCAATTAGTGGTAGCTCCGGCAGGGCGGACCTGAGTTGTTCGTAGCACCGGCTTTAAGCAAGAAGCTCTAGCTGTTGGTAACGGCTTGTAGCTATGGTTGTTCGGGCCTGCAGCCTAGATTGTGCTAGGCCTGAGCTGGGGAGCTGGGGGAGCCGGCAGGCTGCCAAGACACCACAACCGGCTTTGTGTAGCACAGGTCTGGCAGGCCTCAGGCAAGCGGCTGTACATACCAGGAATGTTGAGTGCCAGATGTAGATGTAATCGTTTTGTTAAATAAGAAACACAGAGCCAATGCAGAGATGAAAGCCCAAGAGGTCAGAGCTAAAAACCTTACCCTTCACTGCTGCTGTTGTCCTCTTCAGCCAGAGAACTACTGCCTGTGTGTTTGTCTTCTTATAGACTTTCTGTTCTGCCTTCTCATTGGTTGTAAACCCAACCACATGACCTCCTCGTCACTGCCTGTCTATACAGACCTCCAGGTATTCTATGGTTGGTATTGAGATTAAAGGCGTGTGTCTCCATGCTGGCTGTATCCTTGAACACACAGAGATCTGCCTAGCTCTGTCTCCCAAGTGCTGGGATTAAAGGCGTGCACCACCACCACCCAGCTTCTGCTATGGCTTGCTATTAGTTCTGACCCCAGGCAACTTTATTTATTAACATACAAATAAAATCACATTTCAGTACAAATAAAATACCACCATAACAGTCAGTGGCTTGGGAGAAGGCTCAGTCAATAAGAGTGTTTGCTGTCCACACACAACAGCCTGAATTTGAATCCTCAGCAACCACATAAAAGGCTGGGCATGGACACATGCACTTGTAACCCCAGTTCTGGCGGGGGGAATTGACAGGTATCATTTGGGCTTGGTGGCTGCTAGAACTGTTCCAGGTTCAGTCAGAGACCTTATGTCAAGTAGATAAGTTAGAGAATGACACAAAACACTGATATCCTCCTCTTCCCTTCATGACTGCACAGACACATGCATCACATGCAACATCCACATATTCAGACACACTAGAGGGAGGATGGTGGTTTCCGCACACACTTTGTTCTGATGGTTGCAGTAACTGATGGCTTTGTGTTTGTGTGCTCAAAGCACCTAGTGCTCCTATTTCATTCTTCTTCCTCTACCCCTAAAGCACCATGGCCCCTTTCCTGTCAAGAAACTTTTTAGGCAGTTCCTTGAGTCTCATCCTCTCTCCCAAGAAGTTGGTTTGGTAGAACACGAAATGTACCCTATCTCTAAGCGTCAAGCTGCCAGCATTCGCAGAAGTCATTGTATTTTTGTTGCTTTGAAGCTGCTTTTTGATAGTCTGTCACAAGCATATGATGAAACTGTCACATGACTATTTTTATACTCTACAGGTGTTTCTGTTTAATGCTGAGTCTTTATGGGGCAGTGGAAAGCAACATTGTCCCCTCAGCTCTACTCCATCCAAACTACACTCAAGCGCTCCACATATCAGCGCTTCTGGTTTGTAAGCTCTGGGCCAACCACTTTGTTTTCCTACCTGCCACCTCCCTTGGGTTTCACCACAGTTATGGAACTCATTGAGGGGACTATTAACCTGCTGTACAAAAGCATATCCATAAGGCCACTCTGAGGCGATCTTCAGCAAAGCCTGGGAGAGTCTTGAACCTTGCCAGTTTACTCACACTCTCTCCAGCAGACAGCTCACCCAAATGTAACAGTGAACCAAATTAATGCCCTGCAAACTAATATTGTTACACATATGTGCATGGCATGTGATGTGCAGTGTATTTGTATGTATGTGTGATTTCAGGTACATACATGCCAGGGTGCAGATGTTGTGATTGGAATACAGACATGGGGGTTGACCCTCGCCTTAGCCCTATATGTGTGACTGGGTCTCTCATTAACAAAGGAAAACCCAGGCTAGGTATCCATGAACCTTCAGGGGACTCTCTGTCTCCACCTCCAATCTCACTGTGAGTTTCCCAGAATTATAGATGCACACAAGACCATCAGGCCTCATGTGGATTCTGGGCATCCAAACTCCCATTCTCACATATGCACAGTAAGCACCTTATCCACCGAATCGTCTCCCTAGCCTTGGGTTATTACAGCATTTCACATTGTATCAGAGGTATAATCAGTCATTTCAGTATTGTGTGTCTACAAATAATTATTCAGCTTTGATTAACAAAAGAATAAAGAAACTGAAATTGTCTTATACAGAGGAAAACATGGTGTCAGTTTCTGAATTTTATATTCTCTACATACTCAGTGCATTTTAAAATGAAGACTCTCTTACTGTAGTGGGGTTCTTTAACTCTTCCACTAGCTACAAAAGAGAAAGACAAAATACGGTATAAGCAACAGTAGAAATTATGAGTATTAAATGTCAAAGCTAATGTTTTGTTTCTACATATGCTTTGACACCAATTCTGGATAACATTTAAAGTGGATATTGATTTATAGATAATAAATACATGGAGAACTCTTAATTCCCACTTCCTTGTATATTTCAAATACAGAGACAAATTTATTCAAAGTTACTACTTAAAATAAATTGTTGTGCAAAATTCATATGATCTTGAGCACTATCAGACAGAGAAACTGGCATCTTAGCCAGAATCAACATCACAAACTGACATGTTAAAGGGGTAGCACAGTGTTGCTGTTGCTTGTTTTGTCTCTGGACTAGTGGTGCTAGGAGAATTGTGAGTACACACATCCTGTATAGAAGTGAAAAGAGCTTTTTCAAGGATTGAGTTGAACTTGTTCCATTGAAGATGAAAATTCCAGACACAAGGAAGCTCAGTCTACGGTGACTGCCCTTAGCAAAACATAAGAAACACAGACAGACCAAGGACAAAAGGATTTCCAGCTGCCAGTGTGGCAAAGCTCCCCAGAGGTCAGTGTGTATACTCTCCTCGACTGCATCTGAGGAGGATGCTGAAGCCTCTGGGTTCTAGCTCTGGTGTCTTGCTCATGTTCGGTGCAAAGAAGTTCACTCTCAGCTGCTACTCCTTCCATGGTAAGAGCCATTGGAAAGACCTCTGCAGTAGTTATGCATCCTGAACTCTCCCTCCAGGAAGAGAAGCATAGAAGAAACGTGGGGCCAGAGCAGCAATCCAAGGGAGTAGTACCTCACGGGAAACACTTTTGTTTCCACATTTAAAACTTCTAGCGAGTCAAGCTTTCACTCTATGCTAACAGTTTGCCCTCTACAAAGGAATAAAAACAATTCTTATTTCTTTTTTTCAGTTACAGTGTGTAAAACTGGAGTGTAAACTCCTTGGCATTGCCCATGGCTGAGGCAGAGCATTTGTCCCACCAACAAATGTGCTGAGATTATGGCTCTATGGTAGAGCCTATGCTTGGCATGTGGGAGGCCTGCATCAACCCTCCTCACCACAAAGAAAATTCCAATGCTGAAATAATGAAGAAACTCACCCACATTACAATAATACTGACTCTTCTTACCTCACCACTTATGTGAAGAGGGTCATTCCGATTCCTCTACACTGTTCACTTGTTGCTGTGCTTTCCCAAGGCAAGGCAGGTGTGGAAGAGTCCGTGGTGACAGTTGCTGAAAGCCCAAACCCTGTAGTGTTTCCCCCACTCTTAGAATCTCATCCAGACTTGATGGACCAGTCAGTGCCGTCTACTACAGAACAGTGTTCTTTTCTCAGCCTTCCTCCCACTCTGGCAAATTTTTCTTGTAGCATAAAAACCAAGAAGCACCATATTCTACACTAACTGATATAACTAAAGGGAAAAGGTGTTGGCAGTGTAGCCAATAGGGAGAGTGCCAGCCTAGAATGCTTATAATGGTAGTGTTCAAACCCCAGCAGTGAGTACAGAACTCAAAATTCATTCATGTTTTAAAAAGTTATTGATAAGCTTATTATTTCTTATGGCAAGATATATTTGCATTACATGGCAGCTAATTAAAGATAAATATAAAACCATATGTGAACTGTCTAATATGTCTAAATTGAGAAATTATAGAAAGGAAAAAATCCAGAAAAACAGTTACAGTTAGTCCTCAAAAAACTTAATGAAAGTAATTGAATACTGCATTTTTTTAAAGATTTATTTATTATATATACAACATTCTGCCTCCATGTATGCTTGCACGCCAGAAGAGGGCACCAGATCTCATTATAGATGGCTGTGAGCCACCATGTGGTTGCTGGGAATTGAACCCAGGACTTTTGGAACAGCAGTCAGTGTTCTTAACCTCTGAGCCATCTCTCCAGCCCTGAATACTGTATGTTTGGTTTCTTTTTAAATGATCACATTTTATTGGCCCTGATGTATATAATAATATGTAGCATAAATACAATGTATTTATTATAAAAATGAAAGAAAAATCCATTTTATAACATGCCAACATGCTGTCAAGTGATATACTGAGGACTAGGTTAAAAATCTTTTTATTTATACAAAGTATTACATGCTTCAGAGACTTATGTTAAATAAACATGTTTTAGATCATATATTTTGAGATTTGAAATTTCTCAGAAACCATTTCTTAAATAATTCTGAATCCTAAAATGTTAGAAGGCATATTAAAAAGGATATAACTACCTTTATATCTGATTTCCTTAGTTCTTTTTTAGAAAGAACAAAGCTTTTTTTGGTAATTAGGGTAATAGCAGTGGATTATTCTCCATCAATCTTACCTGTACGGATTGGAACAGGCATCTTCAGTATGAATTTTAACGGTTGTGATGGTCTGGCTCCACTGTGACATATTTTAAAAAGTGATATTTTAATATTCATATAAAAACATTTACCAAATTTTTTCAATTATTTGTTGTTTGATTTCCTAACATACACTGTATTCAAGATTTACACACAACTTTCAATTTGTCTTTCAATCGATTGATTACTTGTGTAATCAACTTACAACTCTCCTTACAACTTTGTCTCATGTGGAAGAAAGGGAAGGATTAAGTCCACAAAAATTAGCCCGAAAAAACCATACATAGAGGCACAACCAGAGCAACAGATATAGACACACACACACACACACACACACACACACACACACACACACACACACACACGAAGACACTAGTTCCTCCCCAGCCCTTTTTTATGGCTGCAGTAACTGATGGTTTTATATTTATGTCCTCAATGTAATTAGTGATTTCATTTGTCATGTCATTCTGTGTACTTAGAGCACCACAGCACCTTCTCTGTCACGATACTTGGTGGGATTTTTCACTGACTGTGATGTTATCTCCCAAGAGGTTGTTTTGTGGACCATAGAATCGATTCCTTCTTCTGCTACTTAATCTTCCAAGCTACCATGGCCTTGGGTATGTTCAAGCTGTTCCTTAGCAGCCCATTCATGAGTGAACCCTGAAACCACAATCTGCCTGTTTCTATGCCAAACAAGCATGTTGCTGGAGGGCTTCTCTCCAGGTTCCCCAAGCCCCGCAGTCCCACAATGCACTTATAAAATAATCACTCAGACGCTTTATATCACTTATAAACTGTATGGCCGTGGCAGGCTTCTTGCTAACTGTTCTTTTATCTTAAATTAACCCATTTTTATAAATCTATACCTTGCCACGTGGCTGGTGGCTTACCAGAGTCTTTACATGCTGCTTATCCTGGCGGTGGCTGCAGTGTCTCCCCTTCTTCCTGTTTCCCCAATTCTCCTCTCTCTTTGTCCTGCCTATACTTCCTGCCTGGTCACTGGCCATCAGTGTTTTATTTATATAGAGCGATATCCACAGCACTTACCCTTTTTCTTCTTTTTTTAAAAAAGAAGGTTTTAATTTTAATATAGTAAAATTACATATAACAAAACAATTATCGAGCAAGAATTACAGTTACAATATTAAAGAAGTCCTATCTATCTTATATTTGTGAGTTTAGGGTTTTATATCTAACTTATCTTTTATCATAACTGAGGAAATTACAACTTTCTAGTTTTTAACCACATCAAAGACCTGAGAAGGAACATAATGGTACCTGAGAAATGGTAGATGGATGCAAGCAACTTTCAGGAATCTGGTAAGAGTAGACCAAGACAGCTGGCAGCCTGGACAGTCACCTAATGTTTTTCAGCATTGTTGGTGCATTTCAAATTGACTACAGGCCTAGAGTATCTGACAGACCATTTTCAGAAGCAGGAATTCTGAAAGACCATCTTACCCTGTCTTGGCAGAGTACAGTGGTCGTTTTCCTTGTGTCCAGAAAGGACAGCATTGCATTTGTACTGTCAGCCATCAAGGCAAGGGCAGTTCTTTGCCCAGTAGGTCCTTTTGTGCCAAAAGACAAACTTCCAAATGGAAATGTCTTAGAAGCCCAACATTCTCTCGGGATCAAATTGGTGCAACCAGGAGCAATTGTGTCTCACGTCAACAGAATTCTAAGTTATTTAAATGCCATATTCTCTAGGTCTATGAAGTGTTTGAAGATTACCTATCTATCTGAAATATATCTATGTATACCTAGAAGACTTAACTAACATGGCTACAAATATGATTATCATAGATGACTAATTATTAATTTATTTTTAATTATCCATTATAATTTTAAATGAGTTAAACATAATACCTCAAACAAGAATAGAAATATATATATATATACAGTATAACAAAATTAACTTCAAGTTTGTATCAATAAACTAAAATTTATACCAATGTAAAACATTTTAAACATAAACTAAAATCTATACCAATGTAAAACCTTTTAAACAAGTTGTTCTTTAAAAGTAGGTTCATTAATCTACCCTTTTATCTTATCATCTCTATATCCTCCTATATATCTATATCATATCCCCCCCCCTTTTTAGAAAGAGATCACATTTATAATCAACCTGTTTTAAATAAAAATATTGGTTTTTCTCTGAGGGCTCTTCTGATTTGGGACACAAGAATCTCTTAACCATTTTTTTAAAGCAATATGTCTGGGTTTTGATGGGGAGTGAGCCAATTCCACCTCTAAAGTCAGCTTGGTATATTTGGGAATTTGGGCGTAGCATCTCTTACTACTTCCTGCTGGAGGGGGGCGCTGTATCTTATGGGGATGCAAAGAAAATTTTAGGCCTATGGGGCAGTCCGTGAGGCTGTATTGTGTGAACCAGTTGCCTTGAAACCACTCTGGATGTTGGATCATCTGGGCCATGGTGTCATCGGCCATGGGGGTCTTGGCTGGTGAAACCTGATATATCTTAATCTGGAACAAATCCATAGCCTCTGGCTTTCTGTGGAAACAAAAGCAGAACCTCTTTTCCAAAGCAACATATCCTTAAATCCAAATTTTGAAGTCAAGGTACCTTTAAAATATACATTTTGGCATAACTCAAACAGCTTTTGTAATTAAATGTTTTTCTTCAGTTACGAATATCAAAGACAACATAATCCAGATTCTCTGTGTGGTAGCCATCTTTACGTGGCTTATTTTTTATATTACCTTGAGCCTATTGCTTTAAACTGCACCATTCTAAGACTGAAATGGCGCTGTGGCTGCTGGCTCCACCCACTTCAGCTTCTCAACATGGCAGTGGTACGTTTTCTGCCAGCTCTGGGAGTCATCAAGTCTCAGAAATAGTGGGTCTAAGCTTTTATCAAAGCAGCGTGTAGCCCAGAAACCTCTTTTTTTTTTTTTTTAAACTAGTAAAGACTAAATCTACCACACAGCTTAATGTGCCACTGGTAGACGCCTCATTTCTGCCATACTGCCGGTCAAACGCACACGCCAGGAAACCGCCAGTGTTCAAACCCGCGTTTTGCGGCGTCTAGCTGCCGTATGAGACAAGAAGCAGGAACCTGGTTTTGGCTCTGTTTAGAATTGGTTATTAAATATTCTCAGGTTTAAGGTGGAAACTCGAGCCGTTGGGCACCATTTGTTGCTGGAGGGCTTCTCTCCAGGTTCCCCAAGCCCCGCAGTCCCACAATGCACTTATAAAATAATCACTCAGACGCTTTATATCACTTATAAACTGTATGGCCGTGGCAGGCTTCTTGCTAACTGTTCTTTTATCTTAAATTAACCCATTTTTATAAATCTATACCTTGCCACGTGGCTGGTGGCTTACCAGAGTCTTTACATGCTGCTTATCCTGGCGGTGGCTGCAGTGTCTCCCCTTCTTCCTGTTTCCCCAATTCTCCTCTCTCTTTGCCCCACCTATACTTCCTGCCTGGTCACTGGCCATCAGTGTTTTATTTATATAGAGTGATATCCACAGCACAAGCATTTCTATGAACTTACCAAGATAATAATATGAGCAAACAACAATAAAACTTATTGGATAATTTCAGGTTTTTTACTGTGGAACTGTTTAGAATTCCCAGTAGAATGTAACATGTGGTTTTTGCAAGGCGTGTCTTTAAACAGTTATAGCTACTGGACCATTATGAATCTGCACTTTGGACATTAGCTATGACGATTTGGGGATCTTTTAACTTGGAGTAAACAAGCTATTTAATAATGTGTAGCAAACGTTTTATTGATACATAGCCCCACTAAAGAAGATGACATAATTGTCCTCTAGTATGGAAGGAATCAATCAAAAGGAACAGAGAACTGGCTTGAAATACAACCTTTAAATGTCTGCCAAACCCAAGTGTCTGAGACAGCAGATCATCAACAGGAATGGGCTTTCAGCTCTATGTTCATGTCCAACCGATAGGGAAGACAAAATCCCCTTTATGGTGGTATTTTATTTGTACTGAAATGTGATTTTAATTGTATGTTAATAAATAAAGTTGCCCGGGGGTCAGAGCTATTAGCAAGCCATAGGAAAAAGCAGGGCGGTGGTGGCGTACACTTATAATCCCAGCACTTGGTAGGCAGAGCTAGGTGAGTCTCTGTGTGTTCAGGGATACAGCCAGCATTGGAGACACACGCCTTTAAGACCTGGAGGGCTGTACTTACAGGCAGTGATGAGGCAGTCACGTGTTTGGGTTTACAACCAATGAGAAGGCAGAACAGAAAGACTTTATCAAGACAAACACATAGGAAGTAGGTCTCTTTTGGAGAGGTAGGCCCACCGCAGGAGGAAGGATAAGGTTTTAGCTCTGAGCTCTGACCTCTTGGCTTTCTCTTTTACATTGGTTCTGTGTTTTTTATTTAATAAGATGGTTGGTTACATCTACACCCCTTTTAGAGAGAGATTAACAGTCATCTGTGGTGTGGCTCTCTACGTTCAGATCATCTCTTGAAATTCAGAGACTTTATTACTGTGGAAAACAGATCATGTGAGTGGACAAGAGATGGATGGAGCACTCTGGTGGAGGGAAGGCCTGGGGTCTTCCACCGTCCGTGAAGGGGTGCTACACCTAGGAAAAAGTGCCTCTGCATGTGGAGATGGTGTCAAAAGAGGAAAGTAATTTGTGGGCTCCTTGTAATACTTTCTGAAAACTCAGAATGATCCCCAATTCTGTAAGCTCTCAGAAAAGATAAAGGCTTCAAACTAGACCTCCTAATAAAGGTCTAGTTCAAAAGCTGATTTCAGAATGGTTTTGAAAAGGTAAGGAGTGTCAAATGGATATCAGTGTGTGTGGTTAACACAAGGAAACTCATTTTCCAAAACACAGAGTTGGTACTTGGGAAATGGTGGTTGAGTATAAACCTTATGTCCATATAAACTAAAAAGAACAACTTTTTTGGTCTAAAGTATAGTGATAATACTGTGTGTACTGTAAACAAAGCAAAAATTCAGTATGTAAAATGGTAGCTATCTGAGAGTACACCTAAGAAATAACTTGTTATTTTTTAATTTCCCTAGGATTAATAATGTATTGTTAAACCTTACCTGTAGAAAGGCATTGGGTCAGTACTGTAATGTACTTTTAAAAATAAAAACAGAATACATTTTATTACAACTCTAGAAAATATATACAAATGATTAGACTCATTTTTTTGTTTGTTTGTTTTGATACAGGGTTTCTCTATGTAGCTTTGGTGCCTGTCCTGGATCTCACTCTGTAGACTAGGTTGGCCTCGAACTCATAGAGATCCGCCTGCCTCTGCCTCCTGAGTGCTGAGATTAAAGGCGTGAGCCACCACTGCCCGGCTAGACTCATTGTTAGCATCAATTTCTTTGAGACCAATCTAGAGATTATTCTAGAGAAAATATTCATTTGTAGGCAATTACTTCAAGTAGAATTCTTCCATTTTCTGTGTATTTCTAATCAAAGAAGACATAAATTTATCAAGCATAATACCTAAAAATAAACACCCATACACAACTGTGATGATCTTAATGAGCTCTCTCAGACTGATGGGGAGCAGCATCCTTACCAGTATAAGTATCACCAATTGACTGTGTCACAAAATAGCTTCTTGGGGTTCTTGTTTGACTTTGGGCTAAAGATACTAGAAAAAAATGTCTAGACTGGGTGTGGTGGCACACAACTTTAATCCCAGCATTTGAGAGGCAGGTGGATCCCTATGATTTCCAGGGCAGCCAGAATATAACAGTGAGACTGTGTCTCAAAAACAAAACAACAATCCGGGCGGTGGTGGCGCATGCCTTTAATCCCAGCACTTGGGAGGCAGAGGCAGGCGGATCTCTGTGAGTTCGAGGCCAGCCTGGGCTACCAAGTGAGTTCCAGGAAAGGCGCAAAGCTACACAGAGAAACCCTGTCTCGAAAAACCAAAAAAAACAAAAACAAAAACAAAAACAAAAACAAAAAACAAAACAACAAACAAAAAAGAGAGCCCAAAAGGAAAAAGTATCTATGAGCCTACACACACTTTTCCTTCGGGAAAACAAAGTATCTTGTTCAGCTGTTTAGTTGGAACTGTTCATGTTAGGATGCAAATTCCTACCACTGGGACTAGGTGTTGGCTACTGTCCTTTGTATCATAATGAAACCTTGCAGAAAGAAACAGAAGAGGGACAAAGATCTTCACGGAACAGCCCGAGGGAGGACAACGTGCTCACTCTCCTCGTCCCTCTGAGGGAAGAAGCTTCTCAGATCCAGCTGTGTTCCCAGCCTTATATGCAGCTTGAAGGATGCTCATGAAAACATCCATCATCTCTCCTGAAAAGAATGATTTGAAAGATCCCTCCCTTGGTAGTAATGCATCCTGAGCTCTGCCTCAGGTGAGCGGGCAGCAGAGAAGCACCTGTGGGGCTGGAGCAGCAGATTCCATGGGTCATCTTCTGACATGGAGTCATTGTGCATGTTTACATACATGAACTATGAACTCACTCATGCCCTCACTGTACACCTGCACTTTGCTTTTATTTTAATAAAACGTTCATTTTTTGGTCTTGTTTAAATTAAGAGAAACTTAGTGCATCTTCTTTGCATTCCCCATGACTTAGGAAGGGCATTTGTCCCACCACCTAGTGGGCTGCGATTGTGGCTCAGTAGTAAGGCCTATGCTTATCAGGCAGGAGCCCTCAGTCGGTCCTCACCACCACAAATGACAGGAACGACAAATTTCATACTAAAGTGATACAAAATGTTGTCTGTATTACAATAATATCGACTCTCTTCATCTTACCTCTAGAGGGAAGAAGGTCATTTGGATTCAGTACCTAGTGTGATTGTCAATGGCAAGTTAGGTATAAAAGACACCACGACAACAGTTGCTGATGCACAAACTCTGCAGGGTGTCCCTTCCATTGCCACAGAGTCTCTCCAGACTCCATGGAAGAGCAGCTAATTCTCTGAAATATAGAATAATGTCATTTTCTCAACTCTCTTTTTGTGTCCATTTTTCCCCCCCACTGGAAACCATGTGTTGCAACAGGTAAGTGATCTGTTAACACAGCAGGTAAGTGATCTTACTCTGATCTGTTTAACAAAAACTAAAGGGAAAAGTACTAAGGTAGAGCTAATAGGTAGGGAGCTTGCCGAGAACACAAAGCCTTGTGTTCCACCCCTAGCACTCCAGAAAACCAAACCAAGCAACCAACCAAACAAACACACAAACAAACAAACAAACAAAACAACAAAGAAAGAAGGTAAAAAAATTATATTTATCACTGTCCATAAAAAATAAGAAGGAAAGAGAAAGAAAAGGAAAACATGTCAGGATTGACAAGTCTTCCTAAAATCTATTACATTCACTAGGGTACAACACTTCCACCCTAAAACAGGAGATTAATAAAACAAAACAAAACAAAACAAAACAAAACAAACAAAACAAAACAAAACACCAGTTATAGGGTATGTGAAAACTCTCTAAATCGAGAAAGAAGTTGCAAAGAAATTAAAAAAGTCAGATGGTTTTAATTACATCATTAGGTAAGAAATTAATGAATGAAAGTGATTGATTATTGAAGTTTTATTTGTGACACAATTGCATGTTAGTGGCACTGAGCTGTGCAACCATGTGCAGTAGAAAACACAAGGCATTCTTTTTATAAAAACCAAAGGAAAAGCCGTATTTCCAACATTCCAATGTCCTCCAATGTGACATGGAGTACACGTGCCAGGCAAGTAAGTTTTCTTCTCATTTATCCACAAACAGTACATGTATCAGTATTAAAATCAAATAAGCAATGTTTTGACAATATATTTTCACAGTTAAAAGTGCTGAGAAATAATTCCTTAATTCTGACTTTCCCAGATATTAGGAAACGAATTTGAAAACCATGTAACTAAATTTTTACTTGATTTCCTTAAGTCCTTTTGGGGAGCTAAAAATCCTTACTCTTACTTATTTTATGCAGGGTAGACAGGACCAGATGGAGTAGTTCACTACACAAATCTTAACATGTTAAACTTGATATGCTTTTTCTTTTTGTGTTTTGCCTTCTCTGAAGATTCTTCTCCTTCACTGTGACATATGTTTAAAAGTGATCATTATTTTATTATTCCTATGAAAAACATTTAGCATGCTTTCCAAATTCTTTATTTTTGAGTCCCTAAGATATCCTACATTAGATGTTACAAATAACTTTTTTTTTTTAAAGCAGGATCTCACTATGGAGCCCAGCTGACTTTACACCTACTATATGAACCATGTTGGCCTTGAAATAACAGTCTCCTGCCTCCCAAGTTCTGGAATTAAAGGCATGAGCAAACATGCCTAGCCAAATGACTTTGAATTTATTCTTCAACAGTTGATTATGATTAATGACTGCTGGCCTTCCAACTTTTCTCTCTTTGAAAAATTCAGTCCCCAATTAAATCACCACCACCACACAGGCATGCACACTGGGACAGGAAGAGGGATTCTTCCACATCCTTTGTTCTAATAGCTGTAGTAAGTATATTTTATAGTTGCACATGTATATGACCAGTTCAATTATTACTCCTGGTTCATCCCTCCTCTCCTGAACCTATAGCACACAGTCCCTTCTCTGTTCTCCCAAGAGATGGACATGGTGGAACAGGAAAGCAACCCTTGTCTTTACTCTCTCCAGCCAACATATTTTTGACAGTCTATAGATGGCATTGTATTTGTTGTTGTTGTAGTTACCTGTTTGCTAGTAGACGCCAAACCATCACCAAATGTTGTCTTGTTAAGTCACAGCCTGTTCCAAAACTCAGGGGAGGGGAGCACAGTCTCTCCATCTCCTTTCTTTACTGGCTATGGCTAAGCTCTAGGTGCCTGGGGTTTGTAGTTGGTGAACTCTGATGCAAATAGCTGTGCTTTTCTTGCTTCCATGTTGGGCTTCATCCAGTTGTGTGAACCTTCTCTACAGAACCATGTCCAAAGGCTACTGTTGATGGGATCCCCAGCAAAGCCAAAAAACTTGAGTCTTAGTTCTTTATACTCATTGTGGATAACTGTCTCTAACCATGATAGCTGTTTCAGGAGTGTGGGTGAACAGACTCACATCTGACCAACACAGCATCAAGACATTTCAGACAGGACAGGGAAAAAAAAGAATAGAATCTGGTAATTGAATTTCATTGTCATGATTGCTCAAAAGCCATTTAAAGCAGAATGAGTGATCAAAGAGACAACATGATTTTCAAAAACTATGTTGAACATAGCATTTTAAAGGAAAATATATAAGAAACAGAATGAAAATACTGAAATGATTACAAATCTCACTATTAAAAGTATTAAAGTTGAATCTTTTCAAAGTAAAAACATTAATGTGGTTTCCTTAACTAGTAGAAAATCACCAATCAAATCAGATTATGAATAATTAACTGTTGTTTTTAAATGGAAAACTGAGTCCTGATACACACTGTTCTTTTTGTTTTGGTGGGAACAGTCCCTTTTCCAGCTCACACTCACTGTGGGCCTCTGAGTTGAAGCCAATCTTCCTCCTATCATTTTAGTGTTCCTTACTTAAGCAACTGTCACTCTCAAGAACAGCACCAAGATTGTTAAAAAAGAAGAAACAGTACCTATTGGACTCAACCCCTGAATGTGCATTTGCATGGTCCTGCATTAAAAACTGTGCCATCTGGTGTTTTCCTTCAAATAAGGCAAGTATATATGATGTCAACCCACACTATAAAGAAAAAAAATACACTTTATAAGCCAACATGCTTCTCAACTGAAAATTAATCACAGATTCTGCAAACAATGAGTCACAAAGGACAGATTTTCTCCATCCCTTGCTGCAGGTTCACACACACACAGCTGGCTCCTTCCTTTTGACACACCACTGCCCTCTCCAACATTGCCTGTGAGCACAACTCCTCTCCAGAACTCTCCACAAACACTCACTGGTTCCAAGCTTCTTAGCTCCATGGAGATGTGCCTCCATTGGCCCAACCCTATCTCGTGGCATCTAGGTTTGGTGTGCCATTGTTCAATGAGTGAGCTCAAGTGGCCCCTCTGGAGCAGTTTCTCAGTCTGTTTTTCCAAACTATTTCTTCCCTAAACTGAGAATTATTATCTCACAGCCTGAATAGCATTTTCTACGTACATAGAAAATTTGAACAAGTTAAATAAAAAATGTCTTCTTGGTAGGTTTTCTTCAATGATCAAATTTGCCTGTGTGCCTGTGACCTTACTCATTTTCCACTCCAGCCTTATCTCTGAGAGACAAACCACATCAATAACTTCTTAATTTCAACAGACTTCTGTTAATTCTACAGACACTCATCTTTACAATTAACTTATTTTTATTGTTTGTGTGTATGTGAAGTGTGTGTAGGGGGCCAAATCCTTTATATGTTTATTTTCAAATTAAGTCCAATTCTGAAACAAAATAGGCTGTGCTGTGTTCCTTTAAACTATGTATATAAAAATATACTTGGAGAAAAGTGTTTTACTCTGAAAAGATTCATTGAGACTGCTTGAGTTTTGGCATGTGATAGGTAGATCTGAGTGTCATTGCTGGAAGTACATTAGGGATGACACTGAATGCTGGCAATTGTTGTGTTGTCCCTGGAAACGGCATGGTGCAAGGCTGTATCTGCACTTAAATCTCTCAGGTGGGGAGTAGCACCCTGAATCAGTAATAGAGTTACACATACTTCATTGTCCCTCTGTGTGGCCTGTTGATATTGTAGAAAGAAAGAGATCTTCAATTCAAGAAAGTCCAGATATATATTTCTAAAATTGCATTGAATAGTTACATTTATATCAGAAAAACTGCTTAGGTTATGCATATTTTCCCTCTCTTTTTGAGACAGGGTCTTCTTAAGTACCCCTTCTTGCCTAAATTCATAACCTCCCCTGTAGATATAACCAACTGTCTTATTAAATAAGAAACACAGAAACAATGCAAAGAAGAAAGCCAAGAGATCAGAGCTAAGAGCCTTACCCTGCAGCTAGCCTCTTAAGCCAACAGACCTCTCTGAAAAAGACCTACTTCCTGTGTGTTTGTCTTTATATAGTCTTTCTCTTCTGCATTCTCATTGGTTGTAAACCCAAAAACATGACTGCCTCGTTACTGTCTGTCTGTAGAGACTTCCAGATCTTCTATGGTTGGAATTGAGATTAAAGGCATATGTCTCCAATGCTGGCTGTATCCTTGAACACACAGAGATCTACCTACCTCTGCTTACCAAGTGCTGGGATTAAAGGCATGCGTCACCACCGCCACACTCTTACTATGGCTCTAATAGCTCTGACCCCCGGGCAATTTTATTTATTAACATACAATTAAAATAACATTTCAGTACAAATAAAATACCACCACATTCCCCCTTTCCTATTTTAATAAAAAGAAAAAAAGCAAAAGGTTATAACTAGTGAAAGAAAAACTATATACAAAAGTACAATAACTATATACAATATATACAAGTAATAAATACCTAAACAATGCCTAGTCCATTTGTATTTGACAAATTCAGAGAAATTAATTTCATTATCTATTCTATTTTGGTAAGTCCAAAATGTACCTAATTCACTTTCTATCCTAATTAATCTTCAACTATAACTAACTAACCTTCAACTATAACTAACTAACCTTCAACTATAACTAACTAATCTTCAACTCCCTCAGAGACCCAAGAAGGAAATAATATTAGCAAACAAAGATAAAAACAGGAAGTGCATGCAAGCAACTTCCAAAAAATTTGTGAGTTGACAGAAACAGACAGCTGCCTGGACAGTTACCTGAGGTTTCTTTGCAGTGCTGGGGCATCATCTTCAGCCTACAGGCTTAGCGTATCTGACAGACTCATTTGTGAAGTAGGATGTACACAAGGTCAACAGTTCAACCTCACATTGGGTGAGAGCAGTCCATGTACCAGAAACACCTGAATTCCACTAGTGTCATGTCATGATTCAGGATTTTAAATTCTGGAAATTGTTGATGGTTTTTGAATTCAGCTGTTCATTCTTCTTGGCTGTGTATATATGGCTTCATCTCAGCATCCTGTTCTTCTCCACATCCCTCTATCATATGCCAGTCTACTATTGAGAGGTGTGAGCTTAGTTACTCTTCAAGAATAACTGTTTCAGCTGCTGTTCCATTGCACATCAGAAGCCATCAGCCCACTGCCTGTTAAGCTGCCTTCGAAGAAGGCACTGTACCTTTTCTGGATTGTGAAGGCCACTTCAGGGATGGTACCATATTGTCCTGGCCTCAGAAGATGCCTTCTGATAAAGCCATAACCACACTTGTTTTGGCAAGAATCAGTAGTCCTTTGTTTCATGTCCTGTCTGTCCATTTTGTCCTGTTGATTCGAGGATACTTTGTTGTCCAGTGGCTAACTTTTGCCACAATGAAAGTTAACTCCATATGCAGTTTCTTCAATGCCCATTTTTTTCTCTGAAGTAGATTGGTGCTGCCAGGAGCCGACATGTCTCAAAACAAAAAAATTTCTAAGTTATTAAAACATTTTAAATGCCATATTCTGTCGATCTCTGAAGGGTTTGAAGATGACCTGTCTATCTAAAATATATCTGCTCAATTTTTAAAACATATCTAATATGACTACAAGTTCTATTGTAATGTCTAACTACTAATTTTCATTTATTTATATCCTAATAGTTGGTAATAATAACATTCAAGGATCAGAAAATTGCATTACATTGTTAAATGAATGGTATAAGTACAATTAGAAATATACATATAGCGTTTTCTAACAATATCAATTTCAATATATATAATTTATATACAATATAAAACAATCCAATCCAATGTAAAGTATTTAAAACTAGTAATTGTCTTTTTCTTTTCTTTTCTTTCTTTTTTAAACAAGGACCTTAAATCTAATCTCCTTTGTTTAGCCTTTTTCCTAACCCTTAAAACAACTTGTAACCAATCCCCTAAAAAATGAAAATTATCCCAGACCCAAAACCCATTAAAAAGACCAAAAAAATCACCTGCCCCACACCACTTCTTTGGGAATGTGGGCATCGTATTCTTAAAATTGCTTCCTGCTGGATATGGGTGAAGTTATCTTTATCCTGAAAGAAAAATTTTAGGTTAATTGTCAAATTCTAGGAAAGGTAACTATATCCTTCATTATAAACCAGTCTGTGTATAATGTCAACGTTCAGGGTTTATCTCAAGTCCTTATTCAAGTAGTCTTTGAGACTGGATTATCTCAGTTAGCCCTCTCAAAATTGCTCTGAGCACCTTGTAGTTCAAAGCTGATCTGTAGATGATGTTTGTCAGCTTAGTGATATTATTATTGTCCATGTGGAATTGTTGTTGTTGTGGGGCCCCATCTTCTTTCTGGAGACTTCAGTTGATGTTAGGCCTGGCCGTGATTTCCTGCAGAAAACTGATAAGAGACTCGAACACAAAGGCATATATATGTAGCTAATTGAAGCCTTTTTGCTGGAATTAGTTAGTACTAATTTTGGGGATGTTCCTTTTTGGCAAGTTATTATCTAATTAAATGAAAAGGCATGTGTTACAGGTATAAGTTAGTTTAAATTGGATGTTCATGCTGGTTGATGAATTATCACCTCCTCTAATTAAGAGATCTCTCTTGTTCAAATTGAAACTTTATCAATTTTGATGGTACCCACAGCTTTATCTTTTCCTGTAGAAACCAAAGCAAAACCTCGTCCCCAATGTAACACATATCCTGGTTTCCATTCTGAGGTCAGCACATCCTTAAAGTATATAGGCTGATTTAATTCTGTAGTTTTTTTCTATTATCCAATGTCTCTCTGTAGCTGTTCCTTTCTCATTGGCATTGAGAAAATTCAAAGTTACAAGAGCATTATGCAGTCTATTTCTGGGGGTTTATGTTACCCTTTTCTGTTTATTTAGCATATCCTTTAGAATTCTCTTTGGTCTTTCTATAACTGCTTGACCTGTATGATAATGTGGTATACCTGTAATATGCTTTATATTGTAATAAGCAAAAAACTGTTTCATTTTAACAGAGACATATGATGGAGCATTGTCAGTTTTGATATGTGCAGGTATACCCATGATGGTCATAACTTCTAGCAAATGAGTAATTACAGAAGCAGCTTTTTCAGAACTCAAAGCAGTTGCCCATTGAAATCCTGAATAAGTATCAATGGTATGGTGTACATATTTCAATTTTCCAAATTCTGCAAAGTGAAACACGTCCATGTGAAAGATTTCATTCCTCTGAGTACCCTTTGGGTTTCTTCCAGCTGGTAATGGTGTTTGATTATAGAAGGATCAAGTAGGACATTTCTTTATTAATTCTTTGGCTTGTTGCCAGGTTATGGAAAAATCCTTTTTTAAACCTTTACTATTGACATGATGTTTTTTATGAAATTCTGAGGCCTCCAGCACATTTCCTATCAATAATTTATCAATCTCATCATTGCCTTGTGCTAGAGGGCCTGGCAGACCAGTATGGGATCGAATGTGAGTTATATATAAAGGATGATTCCTTTTCCTGATTGTATCTTGTAATTGAATAAATAGTGAAGTTAATTCTGAAGCATCAGGGATAAATTCTGCAGTCTCAATATGTAATACTACTCTTTCAGCATACTGAGAGTCAGTTACTATGTTGAGAGGTTCTGAAAAATCCATTAATACCAACAGAATAGCATACAATTCTAATTTTTGCACTGAATTATAAGGACTTTGAACCACTTTACTTAAATTTTCTGATTTGTAACCTGCCTTTCCTTGTTTGTTGGCATCTGTATAAAATAAATGAACTCCAGATATAGGTTTTTCCCATACAATTTGAGGCAAGATCCAATCAGCTCTCTTTATAAGATCAATTCTATCACTTTTGGGATATTTGCTGTTAATTTCTCCCAAAAAATTACTGCAAGCTCTTTGCCAAGTTCACTTTCTGTCCATAATTTTTCAATGTCCTCCTTAGTTAAAGGTACGACAATTTCTGCTGGGTCTATTCCTGCTAATTGACGAATTCTCAATTTTCCTTTCCAAATCAAATCAGAGATTTTTTTCCACATAAGTTTTTAATTTTTTATTTGGTTTATTTGGTAAAAATATGCATTCCATTATAATATCTTCCCTCTGCATTAATATTCCAGTAGGAGAAGGCCTAGAAGTTAAAATAAACTAAATGCAATCCAGCTTTGGATCAATATTATCCACATGCCATTCATGTACTTTCTATTCTACCAAGGCCAATTTTTTGTCAGCTTTAGGTGATAATTCTCTTGGACTATTTAAGTCCTTGTCACCTTCTAAGGTTTTGAACAAATTACTCAGTTCATCATTTTTTACCCCAAAAATAGTTCGTAGATGAGAAATGTCTCCAAATAATCTTTGAAAGTCATTAAGAGTCTGTAGTCTATCTCTCCTAATTTGCACCTTTTGGGGTCTAATTTTTTGTAGCTCTATTTTATATCCTAAATAATTAATAGAATCTCCTCTTTATATCTTTTCAGGAGCAATTTGTAATCCCCAGCAAGGCAAAATTGTCTTTACTTCTTCAAACATTTTTTCTAAAGTATCTGCCTTTGAGTCAGCTAGTAAAATATCATCCATATAATGATAAATTATAGATTTAGGAAATTTTTTATGTATCACTTCCAATGGCTGTTGTACAAAATATTGGCCCAGAGTTGGGCTATTCAACATTCCCTGTGGGAGAACCCTTCATTGTAATCTTTTAACCGGTTGAGAATTATTATAAGTAGGCACTGTGAAAGCAAATGTTTCTCTGTCCTTTTCTTGTAAGGGTATTGAAAAGAAAGAGTCATTCAAATCAATAACTATGAGAGGCCCTACTTTTGGTAACAGAGTAGGCAAAGGAATCCCAGGTTGTAGAGAGCCCATTGGCTGAATTACTTTGTTAATTGCTCAAAGGTCTGTTACCATTCTCCATTTACCAGATATCTTTTTAATAACAAATACAGGAGAATTCCAAGGGCTGGTTGATTCTTCAATATGCTGAGCATTGAACTGTTCTTCTACCAGCTCTTCTAAAGCCTGGAGTTTCTCTGCTGTTAAAGGCCATTGATGGACCCATACAGGCTTGTCTGTTAACCATTTTAAAGGTAGAGCTGTTGGTGTCTTTGGAAGATCATCGGTTGTTGTGTCCTGTTCTTGTATAATATGGATGGCTGATGACCACTCAGAATAATGCCTTCTAATATATCTCTCAGAAACATGTCCTAGTTTATGATTTGTTTCTGAGATTGGAGGGATGTATTCCATTGTTGCAACAAGTCTTGACCCCACAGGTTCATAGCTATGTTAGCCACATATGGTTTTAATTTTCCTCCCTGTCCTTCTGGATCTATAAATTCGAGCCATCTTGCATCTCTGTTTCACTTGAGATAATGTCCCAATTCCTAACAGTTGAACGTTTACCTCCTGAAGAGGCCAAGTTGAATGCCAAAATTCTGGTGCAATTATGGTAACATCCACACCTGTGTCTACCAGACCATACAACAAAATACCATTTATTCTCATTGTTAATTTTGGTCTTTGTTCATTAATAGAATTTTTCCAAAAAATTTTCTTTATGTTTTCTCCTCAATTTTCTATTCTCTCTGTTTCATCATTCTGAGCAACCTGGTGTATTCCAATAGGCATTTGGTTATTTAATTGCTCTGAGTAGGGGTTTCCTATACGACTGCAGGAAAGGTTTGAACTGGATTTGCTAAGGGGGCCTGCATGAGACCCCTCTGGGAGTTTCCCGAAGACTGAGGCAAAGGATTACCCTGTCTGTCCTTTGTTCGTTCTACATTCATTGGTCCAGTGTTTTCCCTTACCACACCTTTTGCATACTCCAGTAGGAATTGGCATTCTGTTGCCATTGTTCCTTGAAGAAACATTGTTTCTAGGAATGACCTGTTTACAGTCCCTTTTCAAATGTCCTTGCTTTCCACATCCAAAACATCTAACATTCCTCAAACCTTTTGAAATTGCTTCTCCTACCCACATATCATCATAGTCGTGAGCCTCAACATTAACCGTGTCTCTAATCCAATCTTCCAAAGGTGCAGATCTTGCCTTTAACGGCCTGATTATTCTTTTGCATGCTGCATTCACACTATCAAAGGCCAAAGATTCAATTATTATCTGACTAGCTTCTGAATCCGGGATCATTCTCTTTACTGCTGAAGCCAGTCTTTGTAAAAAATCTGTGAAAGATTCTTTTGGACCTTGTATAACCTTTGTAAATGAGTCAGTTTTTTTCCCTGGTTTCTCAACTCTGTCCCATGCAGTCATGGCTGCTGTTCGACATAAAATTAGAGTTTGGACATCATATAAACATTGTGTTTGTACTGAATTATATTGGCCTTCTCCAATAAGCTGATCCTGGCAGACTTTTATTCCTTTATCCCTCCATTGTTTTTTTTTTTTATGTTTTTAGCTTCATCCTTGAACCAAGTTAGCCACTGTAACCTCTGGCTGGGTTCCAGAACAGCTTGTGCCAGCTTCGCCAGTCCTGTGGTACAATCCAATTATATGTTGACCAAGAGTTTAACATTTGCTTTACATATGGGGAATGCATGTCCCCTTAAGCCTTTGTAAATCTAACATTTCAATTGGAGCCCAAATATTCTGTGTAGTCATTTGATTAGGCAACTGCGGTACGGTTACCAGATAAATTAAGGGTGACTGTGAAAACAGCCTTTCTTTCTGTAACCTTATGATCCCATCTTGAAACAACTTCACTGTTAATTTCTTCTGTCTGAATTTTTACAGGTTTAACAAGTTTTTCTAAAGCTGTCATCCTGGCACTTAAATTGACTATCTTTTTAAATAGTAAAATGAGGATAAGTATGGTAATAAACTGCATAATTTGATCAACATTAATCTTCTCATATATTTGTTCCATTGTCAGACTGCCTAAAATTTCAAACAAAACCCAATTTTCTTCCAATGTGCACATAAAACTCATTTTTTTAATGTGGAAAAAATTTCTCTTTTAAATAGTTTCCTTTAAAATAGCTGATATGTTAAGTGACTTACCAAGTCTTCATAGAACAGTAGAAATCTGAAGGATTTGCAAAACAGCCACCTAGTGTCTGAGGTGTGAATCCAGAGCGAGCGAGAGAGAGAGAGAGAGAGAGAGAGAGAGAGAGAGAGAGAGAGAGAGAGAGAGAGAAAGCGTGCAAGAAAGTGTAGCCGGCTAAAGCTTAAATCCAGCCACGTGTTCCCTCTTGAGTCGAGTCAAGGCTTGGCTCTGGCTTCCTTAAACTCTGACCCTGTGCATTGGCTTTACAGGCAGGGGCCCTGTTTGGCAGGGCATGCCTGAGTTGTTTGTAGCACCAGGTTTAACCAAGTTGCTCCAGCTGCATATAACCACTTGGTTCTAGAGTCAGTCTGGCCTGAGACCAAGCTGACCTGGGCCCTGGGCTAGGGACCCGGCTACCCAGGCGGGAAACCGGAGCTGCCGCCAAGCCAAATCAAGTGATTTTTAATGGATTCTTGTTACGTTAGGCGCCAGATGTAGATGTAACCAACTGTCTTATTAAATAAGAAACACAGAAACAATGCAAAGAAGAAAGCCAAGAGATCACAGCTAAGAGCCTTACCCTGCAGCTAGCCTCTTAAGCCAACAGACCTCTCCGAAAAAGCTACTTCCTGTGTGTTTGTCTTTATATAGTCTTTCTGTTCTGCCTTCTCATTGGTTGTAAACCCAAACACATGTCTGCCTCGTCACTGCCTGTTTGTAGTGACTTCCAGGTCTTCTATGGTTGGAATTGAGATTAAAGGCATGTGTCTCCAATGCTGGCTGTATCCTTGAACACACAGAGATCTACCTACCTCTGTCTACCAAGTGCTGGGATTAAAGATGTGCAGCACCACTGCCAAGCTCTTGCTATGGCTCTAATAGCTCTGACCCATGGGCAACTTTATTTATTAACATACAATTAAAATCACATTTCAGTACAAATTAAATATCACCATACTCCCCACCAAAGCTTACAAGTGATAGAATTTCAGGAGTGTGCTACTGCACCTGGATATTAAAATTTCTCATCAGCACTAGTTGGTTGCTGTTATAGTGAGGGAGGTTGCTTATTCGTTTGTTTTGCTAATGACACAGGCTGAAGACTCATGGAAAGAGGGATCCTCACTTGAGGAATTGCCTCTATCAGATTGGACTGTGGGAAAGTCGGTGGAGCATTTTCTTGATTGAGGCTGATGTGGGAGGGCACTGCTTCTTAGAGGTGTTTGCACAAATTGGCAGGTAGTCCAGATTAGTATAAGAAAGCTGCAAGCCTTGGAAAAAGCCATGGAAGAGCAGCATTGCCCCCATGATCTCTGCTTCAGTTCCTGCCTCTGGTTCCTGATTTGAGCTCCTGCCCTGGTTTCCCTTCATGTTGGACTGTGATGTGAAATTGTTCACCAAATAAACCTTTTCTTTCCCGAGTTGGTTTTGGTCAGTGTTTTATCACAGCAACAAAAAACCAAACAAGGACAAGATCTAATCCAATTCATACCAAAACTGCTGCCCAATACCTACCTTAATCAAGGGTGGGTAGCCTTCATCATCCTGGACATCAATAGAGGCCTTTTTGGATAATAACAATGTTACCACGTCTGGATGATTGTGTGCACAGGTATAATGGAGTGACGTCCTACAAATTGAGAGAATATTTTAGGAAATTACAGATTACCATATAAAGGCAAATTCAACTGTAAATACTAGATAGCAATCTTTATTTCCTTCTGATGTAAGAGAAGTAACTGGAATTTTATTATTTACTTATTTCTCTACTCAAGTGTTCATTTGCTGTGCTAGGGATATAGTGCATGGCCATCCCATTTAAGGTAAGTGCTCTATCACAAGTTTCATCCTTTCTCAGAGCAGCGCATCTGCATAACAGAACACCCAACAGACTGAATTCAGCTTGGATTTAAATCCTCCTCTAATTGCTGTTATAAACTAGTTATATATTATACAGAGTAGTATTCAGTAGGTAGAATTGTAGGCCAGTGCCACTGTGCCTACCTTATTCTTTATTTCACATTTTAGCATTGCTGACATCTCTGTTACTTATAATTCATGATATTTTATGACTATAATTGGCAATATTATTTGTTATATATTAGGCTTTCTATGTGCTCCATAACTCAATTTCCCTATGCACAGGATGGGGATTCAACACTGTAGCTATCTTACATTGTGCTACTGTGATGCTTCAATTCACATCTTCAAGAGCCTGGACAAGTGCTTCCAGCACCTGACAGTCAGTGTTTGGTGGATACAATAATGATTAGTCTTCCTACTGATAACAAACCACAATATTCCAATAAAGAGAAATAACAGAATTCTATCTACTCTGAAGACACATTTTTTAATTCAAATATGTTTACAATATTTTAAAACTATATTCCCCAAATTGGCCTTAAACTTGGTAATCCTCCCAGTAGGTAGGATTGCAGGTCAGTGCCACTGTGCCTACCTTACTCTTAATTTCACATTTTAGCATTGCTAAAATCTCTGCCACAATATTTTATGACTATAATTGGCAATATTTTTAACTTGGCCACTATACAAAATAAAAGATTATCATACAGTCCACTGTGCCTTATATAAAATGAAATATGATACAATCCACAGGCCCATGGCAATTCTACAGGTCACTTGTATCTATGTAAATTTTAGCTCTTAAAACTATGAAAGGCAAACAAGTTGAAAATAGCAGTAACAACAAACAAAAATCTAAATCCTCAGTCATCAATACTTTGATTTTTTTGATTTCTCAATGCCCAAAAGTAATATTTCTATATTTGCTGCCAACAGGGACACAGCCTAGTCTTCAGACAATAGACAGAGTGTCCCTGATAATCCAGACACCAAATTGTAGCAAAGCAGGCCATAGTGTTTTGTCTTGTACCCCCAATGTGTCCATTACACCAAAACTGGGCAAATATCTCTATAAGGAGATAACCTGCTGTATCATAGTTCCCTTGCTTTGATTTTCAAAATGCTTTAAGCCAAAAGAAAGTCAGGATTCAAATGAGAATAGGTCTTTGTATTCAATATTTAAATTTATAGAATGTAAGGAAAGCTGACTGGGCAGATAAACATAAACATTTTAAGAATGAGAGGGTCTTGAGAGATAGTAGAATGTGTATGCTGTATAGGAGATATCTAAGTTCCATGTGGGGAATAAATAGATTGACAGAATAGATAAATACAGTTGGAAAATTCAGTGTTTTTAAAGAATGTGTTTGTTAAGCCAAGAATATTTTGAAAATATAACTTTTTGTTCTACTATTTGTATAAAGCTCTCATTTCAAAGACAAAGTAACCACTCAGAACTACAGAGATTATCAAGAAGCATATGGGCTATGGAAAAATCTACTGTTGAGTGTCCCTGGTTCCCGTTTAGAACATAGTGTAAAATAAGAAACAGAAAAGAAGGGCTAGGGTGATTGGAAGAGCTCAGTTGGTAAAGCACTTGCCATGCAAGCCTGAGGGCCTGAGTTCAGGACTCCCAACACCTTGAAAATCTAGTGCTGGGGATGTGGACACAGGAGGAGCCCCAAAGCTTGCTTGCCTGCAAGTCTAGCTGAATCAGTATACTGCAAGACAATAAATCACACCTAGTAGGGATTTGGGTGAGAGAACCTGCCTCAAAAAATGAGATGTAGGGACCACAAGGTGGTTCATCAGGTGGTGGGACCTGCCAGCAGACCTGATGGCCTGAGTTCAACCCTCAGAACCCACAATATCACTGAACACAACTCTCAAATATAGCTTTCTTCTGACCTTCACACACTTACCTGCACGTGTGTGGGGTAGATGTGCACACACACATACCACTCTGTTAATGAGATGAAAAGCAACTGAGGAAGATAATGTCAACCTATAGCCTTCACATATGTACCAACACACATACAACATGCACTCAAGGGAGTGGGGGTCAGAGTCATAGTTCCAACTGAAAATTTCCTTATATGATCCCTCAGCAAACATGGATCCCACTGATGTAAGATTTCTTAGTGATTCATTTTTTTTGGCTTAAAGTTGACATTTTATGCAAAAATTATCTCATGTTACAATTTTCTGTGTTGTATATAACATAGTATTAAAAAATATCCATTAAGGGCTGGAGAGACGGCGTGGTGTTTACAAGCTCTAGTTTTGCTTGTAGAGGACCCGGGTTTGATTTCTAGCACTGACAACTGTCCATAACTCCCATTGCAGGAGATCCAACACCTTCTGATGCACGTGGTGCACTGGAAATACATGCAGGCAAAACACTCATATACATACATCTAAAAATTTTAAAGCATACCCATAAAAATAAAATGTATGTAGTTTCATTAGCTAAATCACTTTAAAGCACCCAATAAAGTGCTCTAAAAGAGACAGTGTAAAAGGATTTGTAAACTAACTGAAGTTCTTTGTTTTGCTTCTTTTAAAAAAGGCCTAGGAGCTGCCCTTCCAAGTTGGGCAGGTCCCAGATGCCTGGAAGCCTAAAGCAGGCACAAACCCCACTGGGCTCAGTGAAAGAAGAGCCTAAGCATGACCTCTCGCCTCCCTCAGGTTACAGTCCTGGAAGGTGTGTTTCTCCTTAGTTGCCTTGACTGTCACCAACAGTTCCTGTCCCTCCTGGCCCTCTCCCCTCCCCAGGTCCCATTACCTGCGCCTTGTGTCCTGGCCATTCACATGGTATCCACAGCAGTTGATCAGTCGTTCTATTGAAGCCAAGTCCCCCACACTGGCCGCCCTTTGTACCTTCCCCACTGGGTCATACCCGATCAAGTAGAGGGGAAATTTGCGTCGTCATTTGTCAACCAAGACCCAAAAAGATAAATATTTTTTTTCTTTCTTTAAAGGTTCTGATATGGGAACTACAATCTGAATAACCACAGAGGTTTGGTACCTGGTAAGGGACCAGAAGGGAGGAGAGTATCTCTCAAGGAAGGGGAAAGTCTATAGTGTTATGATGATATAAATGAACACTAGATTAGGAGGGTTTAATGAGAGGAGGATGGGAGAGAAAGATAAAGGAGGGAATATGAGCAGAGACAATCAACACTGAATGCCTTTGAAAAACTATATGGAAACTGACTGCCACAGAAGCTTCCTATACATAAGTGAAAGGAATCTAAATGGGCTCAAAACATAACAGGTTTGACAAGGCTCCAATTAGACGTCTTATGCCACCATCTTAAACCTCCTGTGCCAGGAACAGGGTACAGCCTGTTGAATCCCTAACCAAAGGTGGTAGGAATTCCAATCACGCCCCATGGTCATGCATACCCGGCAGAACACATAGTCATCTTCACCTCATCATTTCCGTGTCATAGTCATGCGTGACCCATGCCCCATGATCACTGCGCATGGGCCTGTGTGTGCAGATGCGGCCTGGCCTTTATAAGGCGGCCATGTTCCCCTGTTGCTGTGACCAGCTCGGCCTGGGACCCAGAACTGGTGAGGGACGTTGAGGTTAAGAAGCACTCAAGACACACCGTCTTTCGTCATTCAAAGAGAGCCCTTCATTGACTATCCATCAGCCTTATATACCCTGTTATTTCCTACTCTCCATGGGGTCAGGGTACAGTCCTCAGGTTCCCATCAGCGTCCCAGCAGCTCAGCCAAACAGAAAGACCACAAGCAGAGAGCTGATTCTTGAAACAATGTTCCAGCAATAGCTACAATGTAAACATCCTGTGACTCACTGACCACAGGAAAAGAGGAACAAAAGGGCACCTTAGGGCAATATAGGGCAAGCAAACAGGCTATGCACAAGGTTTGTTCAGCGTCTGCTGCCAACATGTCCTCTCTTTTTCTTTTTTTAAAGCACTCAGATAGCCCCTGTCTTAGGTCACCTGTAGCACCCTGTCTGACTTACCCGTCCTCAGGGAGGTCCTTTATCCCGTCTTAGGTCGTCAGCAAGGCACAGGAGTTGCCCGCCTTTGGGTACTATCTTTCCAACATATGTAACCACACCTGAGCAGATTCAGGGGGCTGCATAGCTAATAAAGCTTGCTTGGTTGCCCGTTGGCCTCAACTAAACTGGAGATGCCATCGATACATCATGAAGAATCCAAGCCCAAGACCCAATATACACAGGATAAGTAGGGAAATGGACCCTGACCACCTAGTAACCCATCCAGCAATTTTTTTATTTTTTTTATTTATTTATTTATTTTTTTTTTGGTTTTTTTCAAGACAGGGTTTCTCTGTGTAGCTTTGCGCCTTTCCTGGGACTCACTTGGTAGTCCAGGCTGGCCTCGAACTCACAGAGATCCGCCTGCCTCTGCCTCCCGAGTGCTGGGATTAAAGGCGTGCGCCACCACCGCCCGGCCTATCCAGCAATTTTTGACATAGCTTGCCACCAAACATTTTCATCAATAGGAGTGACTCTAGTTTCATTAATACAAACAATAGCATGAACTAATTGCAAAGTAAAATTGACAAAACTTCCATTCCATGGCCCTCTTAAGTAATCATTCAATTCTTTAACCTTAGCAGATGCATTCACAACAATATGAGGGGTTACACACATTTCAGAAAACCCATAGGCACATAACATATGTTGTCTAATTGTCCATTTAAAGTCTGTTGGATGTCCAAAGCACCAGCCACTCTTCCCGACAGGGCATTAATAGTAGTAGCCTGTCACACTCCCTGGGAAATAGCCAATCCAGCTGCAGTGGCTGCAACAGCTGAAGTTGCAATGGCAGCAAGTACAGCAGCAGTTATGCCAAGGTCCTGTCTGCTGTGATGGAGTTGCAATGGAAATTCTGCTGCATTCTGTTCCAGTGGAATCATGACAAAGGCAGGAATTCTCATCACCACAGCATTTATGACATTAGGACGCCAGCAATTACTTAGGCTGCAATTCAAAGCTGAACAATTTAACTCCTCCCCTCCCACACCCGAGCCATTCCAGAGGATAAAGAAAAAATTTGGTATTATTGAATCTTGTAGTAACATTTCGCATCATTATATTATTAATGAACAGATTTTCTCCCTTTAGAGCTTGAGTAGTGAGGTCCGCTCCCACGGTTTCTAACACATCTCTTCCCCACAGGTTAGTAGGTAAACCTAATACAACATAAGGTTGAAAATGTCCTTCATGCCCCTCTGAGCACTCCACTTCAATATGCAGGCACTTTTCTGTGGTCTGGGCTGTCCTATGCCCTGTAACACTGCTGTAGAATCCTCCAGAGGCCATCGTGCAGGCCAGTATTCTTTGGATATAACGGATACATCTGCCCCAGTATCAAGAATCCCCACAAAAGATTTACCTTGAATTTTTAATTCTAATTTAGGCCTAGAGTCTAGGTGGGCTACCCAGAACGCTTGAGGAGTACCAGTGGACCCGAAACCTCCCTTTCCCCGGGATACACATAAACTTCTAGCTTTTGTAGAAACAATAGGAAGCAGAAGTATCTGAGCTATACGCTCCCCTTGTGGGATCACTGAGACCCCCTGTGTTGCCTCTGCCATGATTTTTATCTCTCCCTCATAGTCATTATCTATCACTCCAGGCAAAATCCTTATGCCCTTCATATACGCACTACTTCTACCCAAAATCAGTCACACAGATCCTTTTGGTAAGGGGCCATGAACTCCAGTGGGTAGTGCTTGAGGTCCCATTTGAGGGGTTAAGATTGCTCTGGCGGCAGAACTGAGGTCCAGTCCTACACTTCCTGGTGTTCCTCCACTGAGTTGGTCAATTGAAGGGGGTTGTTTTGTGGAATGAAATGGAGGTGACCACTGCCTGGGATTACTGTTTGGGTCTGCATAGCTCTGTACACTCTGGCTTTTGGGCCCCGTCCCCCATTTCCCGAAGGTAGTGGGTTACCCTGTGCGTCAAACTTAGATCTACATTCACTACTCCAGTGCCGACTCTGTTTACATTTGTGACATATTCCAAGTGACTGGTTTGGATTGTTTTGTGGGCAATCGAGTTTCAAATGGCCTTCCTGCCCGCACTGGAAACATCCTTTAGGTTGAGCACATCAGCCATTCATGCCTTGCAAGCCATGTCTTAAGGCAGCAGCTAAAACTTGTCCAGTAATATGATTACCATCTATGTCTTTGCAGACAAGAAGCATGTCATTCAAACTCTTGCCTTTGCTCCCTCTTAATGCTTCTTTGCAATACTTATTTGCATTCTCATATGCCAACTGTTTAACTACCAGCATAGCCTGACCAGAATCTCCAAAGATCTTTCCTGCCAATTGCAAAAGCCATGACACAAACTCTGCGTAGGGTTCTGGAGGACCTTACAAGACCTTTGAAATTTGTTCTCCCGCAGCAAGGTTTGGCAGAGATTTCCAGGCTCGGACCACTGCATTAGCTATTTGAACATGTGCCAGGGTCATACAATATTTGCTGTTGAATATCAGCATATTGCCCTGTGCCTGCCAGCATGTCATAATTCCTCTGGGGTTGACCAGCCCGTGCATTAATGCGTGCCAACTCTAAGCATCTTTTGTGATTCTCACTTTTCCACAAGTGATAATCTCCTCCAGACAGGGCAGCACAGCATAATTGCTGCCAATCACTAGGTGTTAAATAACTAGCTGAAAAGGACTCAAAAAGTGTCTCAGTGAATGGAGCCTGTGGACCATAACTACTCACTGCTTCTTTTAACTGTTTCTTTTTTTTAAATGTCAAAGGTACATGATTCCTGACGGCTTGTCCGGCAGCATTAAGAGTTTCTGAAACGGGATAAACCTGCACAGTATCCTGCCAGATAACTCCCCTCCATTTCCCTTCTTCCTTATCAGCCTGATTGTCCCTATCCAACCATTATGGATTATGAGGAGGCTGATGACAGCAGATCGGAGCCAAAGGCTCTTTATGTTTTACTTTCGTTTTCTGCAGCTGCCGTTGTAATTCTTCGATCTCTTTCTCTAGCCACTCCTCCTCATCCAACAACTCATATATAGACTTAAGGTCACTCTCATCATCCTGAACTGCAAGTTTCTTGCGGGGTTTCATAGCCTTCTCTTCCTCTTTTTCCCCTTTTAAAGATTCGTTAGTTTCAGCTTCCTGGGCAGTGGCAAAAGCCTGCTCACATTCTGCTAATTGTTCCTTCACTTTCACCTTGTCAGTTAATAGCGCATCCTTTTCCAGCCTCCAAAGAGAAAAGGCTGCAGGCCAGGCGGTGGTGGCGCACGCCTTTAATCCCAGCACTCGGGAGGCAGAGGCAGGCGGATCTTTGAGAGTTCGAGCCCAGCCTGGGCTACCAAGTGAGTTCCAGGAAAGGCGCAAAGCTACACAGAGGAACCCTGTCTCGAAAAACCAAAAAAAAGAAAAAAAAAAAAAAAAAAAAGAAAGAAAGAAAAGGCTGCAATAGGAAACTCCTCTGGTCCGTATCCTGCAATACCTTCTGTAGATCACGTTTCACCTGTTCCCAATCAGGGATATTCAACCCTCCTCCTGTCAGAAACCATGGGCTAGCTTCAGCTATAGTGTGAGTGCGGTACTAGACTTAATACCTGTTCCTTGTTTCTGCAACAGCTCTCTCAACTCAGTGGCCAACTGAGCCTTAGCTGTGGAATTCCCCATGGTACGTACCCTATTTTACTCTGTTACATCCAGTCCTCCCCCTTCCATTGTGAAGGTGAGCCTCGTACGCTTACCCCTTCTTTCCAAGTCTCGATGGACCTCCACCTGCCGTGACCCACACGGCCTGGGACCCAGAACTGGTGAGGGATGTCGAGGTTAAGCAGCACTCAGGACACACTGTGGTTCGTCATTCAAAGAGAGCCCTTTATTGACTATCCATCAGCCTTATATACCCTGTTATTTCCTACTCTCCATGGGGTCAGGGTACGGTCCTCAGGTTCCCATCCACATCCCAGCAGCTCAGCCAAACAGGAAGGCCACAAGCAGAGAGCTTATTCTTGAAACAATGTTCCAGCAATAGCTTTATCGTAAACATCCTGTGACTTACTGACCACAGGAAAAGAGGAAGGACAAAAGGGCACCTTAGGGCAATGTGGGGCAAGCAAACAGGCTATGCACAAGGCCTGTTCAGAGTCTGCTGCCAACACCCTGTCTCTCTCTTGTGCTCTCTCTTGCTTTCTCTCTCTCTCTTCTTAAAAAACAAAACAATAACAAAAAACAAAAACAAACAAAAACCAAAACAAAACAAACAAAAAACCCCAAACAAAAAACAAAAACCCCACAAATTAATCCCCCCAATGAGCATATAGTTGACTTTATATCTCTACTGATTAGAGGTGGCATGCAGTTTTGCAGTACAGAGAATGCTGAAGATTCCAGCTTATTCTGAGTCACAGTGGAGCCCACCCTACTTGTTAACCACCCACCTCTCATTTATCTATTCAGAGGCTGATTTTTCCCTCTGCTTGGCTTCAAACTGAGGGTGAGAGTATAATGCGATGTCTGAAAGGCCCACCCTATGCAAAAAAGCAAATCAGGCAAAGAGTTTGTATGTGTGGCAAGCCTATTTTCTGAGGCCCTCACACTGTCTCCCCACCCTCTCACAACTCTTTCCAAAAAAATATCAAACATTCTTAGTGAGTATTAATTTGGTGATCTGTAACATCTTGGGCATTTTTATTCTCTATTTAATCTCAACGACCACAGTGAAAGGTACACAGTGGAGCCCCGGGAGGAGGCAAAGGGGCATAAGGGACCTCAAGTTTACAACCCAGACCCAACACCCTGGTTCTATCCCAGTTTTGCCCACAACTCCTGTTTCTGTTTCTCTAAGAAATATCACCGTGGTCCTTCTTTTCCATCTTCTAATTGCTACAGGGTGAAAAAGGTGACCTGGGTGTGATGGGCTTGGCGGGGTCAAGAGGACCAATGGGCACTGAGTTCAGTGTGTGGTCCAGAGGGACATTCCCAGGCCCTCTCACTAAGACTGGGGAGCAGCAGTTGTCTACAAAGATGGGGAGGGCAGGACTGGAGGACTGTCACCCTGTGCTGGGGAGTCAGGCCTTTGGGGGACATCATGCCCTGGGCTACAGGGACAGGGGGATCATGTTCCTGTTGTTCTCTTTGGCTATCAGGGTTTTGCCTCTGGATTAGGCTTTTGAGGGCTGAGAAAAGCTACATTGTTTTTAGGCCTAGTATAAACACAAGCCCCCAGGACATCTTCCTGTTTACTGCTGCATGACCCTTAAAACTCACAGTAGAGTGCTGAGACCTAAGCAGCACATTCAGCAGTACTTCCATTCTTACAGCACACCTGGCTGTCTTGGAGGCTGATTATAAGCAGTATGCTTTCTTTTAGGGCTCCCCAGGATCCAGAGGGGAATAGTCAGTCCTTGTCTCTGGTGACATCCCATATTTTGGTCTGGGCACAGCTCTGGAGTTGGGGGTGGGTGGCATCCCAGATTGTGGTCTGAGCACAGCTCTGGAGTTGAGGGTGAGTGGAAGACAGGCCCAGCTCTCCTCTCTTCAGATATCAACTGCAGCCATCATTCCCTGCTACTTCTCTGTCCTTCATGCTGTATGGGCTAAAAGAGAAGAGCAGGCCTCCTGAGGCAGGGCAATTCTGTTAAAAAGGACCTCCTAGTGAGGCTCCTGCCCTGACAGGGAGCAGGGAAACAAATGAGAGCCAGGTAGGGAGTCATCCTCAGTCAGCATAGGGGTGCTGGAAGAGAGGACTTAGCCTTAGGCCAGTTTTCTATCACTCAGCCTTCACTTCTACCAAAATAAACACCATCAGGCACGTGGGGACACATGACCTGTGAGATGAGAGGATCTGAGACCCAGGACTTTCTATGTTTCCCTTTATTAACTAACATTAAGAGGACTTGGTGGGTCTAACCAGAAAGTATGCCTTTACTGAGCAAGCTACCTATTATCTGAGCCTGGAACTTTGCAAAAATGAGGGAGTTGGCCTAGGAGTTTATCAGTTTGACATGTTCCTATCCCTAACTACCCCTCACCACACACACAGAGAAGTACAATATTAGTGCATTGACCCTGTCTTTTCTCCTAGGGATCCAGAGGTGAAAGGGGTGACTAGGGTCACAAAGGAGAAAAGGTAATGGCAATTCTGTACAAGTGATGTGCTGCAATAGAAGTGGGAGCTCCCCCACCTGTGGATTGAGGGATAGTCATCATAAAAATGGCTCACCAAATCTATCCACAGCCAGTTCCAAGTGGCATTTCAAAACAGTCACAGTATTTGTTGTTCTTTCACGGGGTTTCCCTGGATTTCCTGGAATGCTGGGGCAGAAAGTAAGTGTCTAGAAGTAGAGATGACAGACCTTAGGTCCTCCAAACAGCAAATGGAGCCTCCTTTTGGTCCTTCAGGCAGAAACATGGATTTTAACTGTGGAAAGTTCCAGTTTGAGATGGGGACCAAGTTGTCTTATCCACTGGGAGAGGGTAGCAGGAGGTCTGAGGTCAACCTCCAGTTTAGTGGGAAAGGCTTTTTTCACTCCCTCCATTTATGCACCATGGAGAGAGGTTCCTGCGGGGCATTTACCCACCAACCCCACAGTTCCCCAGAGTTTTCTTGGGTGAGAGCAACAGGAAATATTAGATAGAAGTATAGATGTAACCAACCATCTTATTAAATAAGAAACACAGAACCAATGTAAAAGAGAAAGCCGAGAGGTCAGAGCTCAGAGCTAAAATCTCACCCTTCCTCCTGCGGTGGTCCTAGCTTCCCGAAAGAGAGCTATTTCCCTGTGTGTAAGTCGTTTCATAGTCATTCTGCATTCTCATTGTTTATAAACCCAAACACGTGACTGCCTTGTCACTGTCTGTATGTACAGCCCCCCCCCCCCAGGTCTTAAAGACATATGTCTCCAATGCTGGCTATATCCCTGTACACACAGAGACCTATGGGATTAAAGGTGTGAGCCACCACCGCCACACTCTGTCTATGGCTCTAATAGCTCTGACCCCCGAGCAACTTTATTTATTAACATACAATCAAAATCACATTTCAGTACAATTAGAATACCACATTTCCCCTTTTCTATTTTAATAAAAAGAAAAAGAAGCAAAGGGTTATAACTAACAAAAGAAAAACTATATACAAAAGTACAATAACTATATACAATATATACAAGTAATAAATACCTAAACGATGTCTAGTCCATTTGTATTTGACAAATCCTATTTTGGTAAGTCCAAAATGTATCTAATTCACTTTCTATCATAATTAATCCTCAACTGTAACTAACTAATCTTCAACTATAACTAACTAATCTTCAACTCCCTCAGAGACCCAAGAAGGAAATAATATTAGCTAACAAAAATAAAAACAGGAAGTGCATGCAAGAAAGATGAGAAATATCTCCAAATAATCTTTGAAAGTCATTGAGAGTCTGTAGTCTATCAATCCTAATTTGCACCTTTGGGGTCTAATTTTTTGTAGCTCTATTTTATATCCTTTTGGTAGCAGAGTAGGCAAAGGCATCCCAGATTGTAGAGAGCCCGTTGGCTGAATTACTTTGTTAATTGCTCTAAGGTCTGTTGCCATTCTCCATTTACCAGATTTCCTTTTAATAACAAATACAGGAACAAATGGTTCTGTTAAGAGTTTGCTTTAAGTTCTAAGATTGAGATAATTGTGACTATGTATAGCAATATTTATGTTAACCTGTTAATGGTAATGATGAAGCTAAGGGATTAAGTTTGCAATTGCATTAAGAGTTTTTGATTTAGAAAGGGCTTGAGGCAGCAAAGACTGCTGTAGTCACCTTGGACCTAATCCAAAAGAGAAACACCATCTTTATCATCCTCTACTCCCATACTGGGAGGTGTAACAGCTATGGAGATTGCTGTGAGCTCTTAATAATAAGTTGGTTTTTATATATTAAGAAAGGGGGACCTGTGGAAGCCCATTATTAGGTTCCTGGTGGCTTTACCCAGCAGGTCTGCATAGAGAGGATGATTGGGCCACGGGCCTAAGTACAGGTGTCTGAGATGGTCTGCAATTGACTTTGCTGGGGGGAGGTCTTTTGCTCCATCCCTTGGCATTTCAATAAATACTCTAGGGCAGAGACTGTCAAGGACCATTGGAATAGGTTCCAGGCCCTCTTGAAGCTATCCTGTATTTTCTATCTGTTTATCTTCACAATCTAAATCCTTCTATGTGGTATTCTAATTGTACTGAAATGTGATTTTGATTGTATGTTAATAAATAAAGTTGCTTGGGGGTCAGAGCTATTAGAGCCATAGACAGAGTGTGACGGTGGTGGTTCACGCCTTTAATCCCATAGGTCTCTGTGTGTTCAGGGATACAGCCAGCACTGGAGACATATGCCTTTAAGACCTGGGGGGCTGTACATACAGACAGTGACAAGGCAGTCACGTGTTTGGGTTTACAACCAATGAGAAGGCAGAATGACTATGAAACGACTTACACACAGGGAAATAGCTCTCTTTCGGGAAGCTGGGACCACCGCAGGAGGAAGGGTGAGATTTTAGCTCTGAGCTCTGACCTCTTAGCTTTCTCTTTTACATTGGTTCTGTGTTTCTTATTTAATAAGACGGTTGGTTACATCTACTTATGGAGCCCAACGTGACAAGAATCCATTAAAAACCGCTTGGCTTGGCGGCAGGTCTGCTTTCCCACAAGGGCGGCAGGCCGGGTGGTTGGCTTCCTAGCCCAGGCCTAGGTCTGCTTGGCCTCAGGCCGGACTAACTGTGAGCTGCTTGCTTAAAGCCAGTGCTACAAACAACTCAAGCCTGCCCGGACGATCAGGGCCCCGCCTGTAAAGCCAACCCACGTGGTCGGAGCTTAAGGAAGCCAGAGCCAAGCCTTGACTCGGCTCAAGAGGGAACACGTGGCTGGATTTAAGCTTTAGCCGGCTATGCTTTCTTGCATGTTCTCTCTCTCTCTCTCTCTCTCTCTCTCTCTCTCTCTCTCTCTCTCTTTCTCTCTCTGAATTTATACCTCAGACACTAGGTGGCTGTTTTGAAAATCCCCTCGGATTTCTACTGTTCTACGCAGATTTGGTAAGTCAAACATATCAGATATTTTAAAGGAAACTATTTAAAAGAGAATTTTTTCCACATTAAAAAAAATGGGTTTTGCCAGGCGTTGGTGGCGCACGCCTTTAATCCCAGCACTCGGGAGGCAGAGGCAGGCGGATCTCTGTGAGTTCGAGGCCAGCCTGGGCTACCAAGTGAGCTCCAGGAAAGGCGCAAAGCTACACAGAGAAACCCTGTCTCGAAAAACCAAAAAAAAAAAAAAAATGGGTTTTATGTGTACATTGGAAGAAAATTGGATTTTGTTTGAAATTTTAGGCAGTCTGACAATGGAACAACTATATGAGAAGATTAGTATTGGTGGAATTATGCAGTTTATCACTATGCTAATCCTCATTTTAATATTTAAAAAGAGAGTCAATTTAAGTGCCAGGATAACAGCTTTAGAAAAACTTGTTAAACCTGTAAAAATTCAGACAGAAGAAATTAACAGCGAAGTTGTTTCAAGTCTGGATCATAAGGTTACAGAAAGAAAGCCTGTTTTCACACAATCACCCTTAATTTATCCTGTAACCGTACAGCAGATGCCTGATCAGATGATTACACAGAATATTTGGGCTCCAATTGAAATGTTGGATTTACAAAGGTTTAAGGAGGCAATAGTATCTTATGGCATGCATTCCCCATATGTAAAGCAAATGTTAAACTCTTGGTCAACATATAATAGGATTGTACCACAGGACTGGCAGGAGTTGGCACAAGCTGTTCTGGAACCCAGTCAGAGACTTCAATTTCTAGCGTGGTTTAAGGATGAGGCTAAAAACATAGAAAAACAATGGAAGGATAAAAGAATACAAGTTTGCCAGGATCAGCTTATTGGAGAAGGCCAATATGCTTCAGTACAAACACAAAGTTTATATGATGTCCAAACCCTAATTTTATGTCAAACGGCAGCCTTGAATGCATGGGACAGAGATGAGGAACCAGGAAAAAAATCTGAGTCATTTACAAAGGTTATGCAAGGCCCAAAAGAATCTTTTACAGATATTTACAAAGACTAACTTCAGCAGTAAAGAGAATCATCTTGGATTCAGAAGCTAGTAAGGCAATAATTGAATTTTTGGCCTTTGAGAATGCAAATGCAGCATGCAAAAGAATAATCAGGCCATTAAGGGCAAGATCTGCACCTTTGAAAGATTGGATTAGAGATACGGTTAATGTTGAGGCTCATGACCATGATGATATGTGGGTAGGAGAAGCAATTTCAAAAGGTTTGAGGAATGTTAGATGTTTTGGGTGTGGAAAGCAAGGACATTTGAAAAGGGACTGTAAACAGGTCATTCCTAGAAACAATGTTTCTTCAAGGAACAATGGCAACAGAATGCCCCTTCCTTCTGGAGTATGCAGAAGGTGTGGTAAGGGAAAACACTGGACCAACGAATGTAGATCAACAAAGGACAGACAGGGTAATCCTTTGCCTCAGTCTTCGGGAAACTCCCAGAGGGTTCTCATGCAGGCCCCCATAGCAAATCCAGTTCAAACCTTTCCTGCAGCCATAGAGGAAATCCCTGCTCTGAGCGATTAAATAATCAAATGCCCATTGGAATAAATCATGCTGGTCAGGATGATGAAACAGAGAGAATAGAAAATTGAGGAGAAAACATAAAGAAAATTTTTTGGCAAACTTCTATTAATGAACAAAGACCAAAATTAATGATAAAAATAAATGGTGTTTTGTAGTCTGGTCTGGTAGACACAGGTGCTGACGTTACCATAATTGCACCAGAATTTCGGCATCCAACTTGGCCTCTTCAGGAGGTAAACATTCAACTGTTAGGAATTGGGACATTATCTCAGGTGAAACAGAGTGCAAATGGCTTGAATGTATAGGTCCAGAAGGACAGAGAGGAAAATTAAAACCATATGTGGCTAACATAACTATGAACCTGTGGGGTCGAGACTTGTTGCAACAATGGAATGCTCAGATTAACATCCCTCCAATCTCAGAAACAAATCATAAACTAGCACATGTTACTGCGAGAAATATTAGAAGATATTGTTCTAATGAGTGGTCACCAGCCATCCATATTATACAAGAATAGGGCACAACAACTGATGATCTTACAAAGACACCAACAGCTCTTCCTTTAAAATGGTTAACAGACAAGCCTGTATGGGTCCATCAATGGCCTTTAACAACAGAGAACCTCCAGGCTTTAGAAGAGCTGGTAGAAGAACAGTTCAATGCTCAGCATATTGAAGAATCAACCAGCCCTTGGAATTCTCCTGTATTTGTTATTAAAAAGAAATCTGGTAAATGGAGAATGGTAACAGACCTTAGAGCAATTAACAAAGTAATTCAGCCAATGGGCTCTCTACAACCTGGGATTCCTTTGCCTACTCTGTTATCAAAAGTATGGCCTTTCATAGTTATTGATTTGAACGACTGTTTCTTTTCAATACCCTTACCAAAAAAAGACAGAGAAAGATTTGCCTTCATGTTGCCTACTTATAATAATTCTCAACCAGTTAAAAGATTTCAATGGTGGGTCCTCCCACAGGGAATGATGAATAGCCCATCTCTGTACCAATATTTTGTACAACAGCCATTAGAAGTGATACATAAAAAATTTCCTAAATCTATAATTTATCATTATATGGATGATATTTTACTAGCTGACTCAAATGCAGATACTTTAGAAAGAATGTTTGAAGAAGTAAAAAAAATTTGCCTTGCTGGGGATTACAGTTGCTCCTGAAAAGATACAAAGAGGAGATTCTATTAATTATTTAGGATATAAAATAGAGCTACAAAAAATTAGACCCCAAAGGTGCAAATTAGCATCAATAGACTACAGACTCTAAATGACATTCAAAGATTATTTGGAGATATTTCTCATCTACAAACTATTGTTGGGGTAAAAATGATGAACTGAGTAATTTGTTCGAAACCTTAGAAGGTGACAAGGACTTAAATAGTCCAAGAGAATTATCACCTGAAGCTGAGAAAGAATTGTCCTTGGTAGAAAAGAATGTACATGAAGGGCACGTGGATTGTATTGATCCAAAGTTGGATTGCATTTTGGTTATTTTAACTTCTAGGCATTCTCCAACAGGAATATTAATGCAGAGGGAATATATTGTATTGGAATGGATATTTTTACCACATAAACCAAATAAAAAATTAAAAACTTACATGGAAAAAAATCTCTGACCTGATTTGGAAAGGAAAATTGAGACTTTGTCAATTAGCAGGAATAGACCCAGCAGAAATTGTCGTACCTTTAACTAAGGAGAACATTGAAAAGTTGTGGACAGAAAGTGAACCTTGGCAAAGAGCTTGCAGTAATTTTTTGGGAGAAATTAACAGCAAAAATCCCCAAAGTGATAGAATTGATCTTATAAAGAGAGCTGATTGGATCTTGCCTCGAATTGTACAGGAAAAACCCATATCTGGAGTTTGTACATTTTATACAGATGCCAAAAACCTAGGAAAGGCAGGTTACAAATCAGAAAATTTTAATAAAGTGATTCAAAGTCCTTATAATTCCATTCAAAAATCAGAATTGTATGCTATTCTGTTGGTATTAATGGATTTTTCAGAACCTCTCAACATAGTAACTGACTCTCAGTATGCTGAAAGAGTAGTATTACATATTGAGACTGAGAATTTATCCCTGATGCTTCAGAATTAACTTCACTATTTATTCAATTACAAGATACAATCAGGAAAAGGAGTCATCCTTTATATATAACTCACATTCGATCCCATACTGGTTTGCCAGGCCCTCTAGCACAAGGCAATGATGAGATTGATAAATTATTGATAGGAAATGTGCTGGAGGCCTCAGAATTTCATAAAAAACATCATGTCAATAGTAAAGGTTTAAAAAAGGATTTTTCTATAACCTGACAACAAGCCAAGAAATAGTAAAGAAATGACGTACTTGTTCCTTTTACAATCAAACACCATTACCAGCAGGATGTAACCCAAAGGGTACTCAGAGGAATGAAATCTGGCATTTGGACGTGTTTCACTTTGCAGAATTTGGAAAATTGAAATATGTACACCATACCATCGATACTTATTCAGGATTTCAAAGGGCAACTGCTTTGAGTTCTGAAAAAGCTGATTCTGTAATCACTCATTTGCTAGAAGTTTTGGCCATCATGGGTATACCTGCACAAATCAAAACTGACAATGCTCCATCATATGTCTCTGTTAAAATGAAACAGTTTTTTGCTTATTACAAAATAAAGCATATTACAGGTATAACACATAATCCTACAGGTCAAGCATTTATAGAAAGATCAAACAGAACTCTAAAGGATATGCTAAATAAACCGAAAGGGGTAACAAAACCCCCTGAAATAGACTGCATAATGCTCTTGTAACTTTGAATTTTCTCAGTGCCAATGAGAAAGGAACAACAGCTGCAGAGAATCATTGGATAATAGAAAAAACTACAGAATTAAATCAGCTTATATACTTTAAGGATGTGCTGACCTCAGAATGGAAACCAGGGTATGTATTACATTGGGGACGAGGTTTTGCTTTTGTTTCCACAGGAGAAGATAAGCTGTGGGTACCATCAAAATTGATAAAGGTTCGATTTGAACAAGAGAGACCTCTTAATTAGAGGAGGTGATAGTTCATCAACCAGCATGAACATCCAATTTAAACTAACTTATACCAGTAACACATGCCTTTTCATTTCATCAGATAATAAGTTGCCAAAAAGGTACATCCCCAAAATTAGTCTTGGGAAAGGTTTTTGTTTTTGTCTTTTAGGAGAATGAAAGTTAAAGAATCTGAAGAACACTGGACAAATGAGACAACTGAAGAAAAAGGACAAATCATGTATCCCAGGAAACAGAGTGAAACGGCGTATGGGTATATATTATCTAAAAAAATTTTATGTCTTCCTAAATGTTTGTTTCTACTTTTCTCTAAAGATTTAACACTATTGGTCTTCTAATAGTCCCAGTTCAATTAAAATATAAAGCTGACTTTGGAGTTGGCGAATGGCCCTCTCCTTTAAACTCAAGTATGTTGTTAAAAGGAAAATGCAAACTCCCTGTATCATGCCAGAATAAAAGAGCCATCTTCTGCTATGGGACAGGAGAAAAGCCAAATTAATTAAGGGACTATTCTGTTACTAATCCTAATTCTTTGATTCTTTTCTGACTCTTTAAACTTTTTAAAGTATAAATTTTATATCAAAATTTACAAGATATATATATATATACATTTTAAACTTTGTTAAGATATGAATGGTCATATAGAGTACTAACTAATTCTAGAAAAAAGGCTTCAATTAGATTATACACACACACACACACACACACACATATATATATCTTTGTGTTCGAGTCTCTTATCAGTTTTCTTCAGGAAATAACGGCCAGGCCTAACATCATCTGAAGTCTCCAGGAAGAAGATGGGGCCCCACATCAACAACAATTCCACATGGACAATAATAATATCACTAAGCTGACAAATATCATCTACAGATCAGCTTTGGACTACAAGGTGCTCAGAGCAATTTTGAGATGACTAGCTGAGATCATGCATTCTCAAAGACTACTTGAATAAGGACCTGAGATAAACCCTGAACTTTGGCATTATACACAGACTGGATAATAATGAAGGATATAGTTACCTTTCCTGGAATTTGATAATTAACCTAAAATTTTTCTTTCAGGATAAAGATAACTTCACCCATACCCAGCAGGAAGCAATTTTAAGAATACGACGCCCACATTCCCAAAGAGGTGGTGTGGGGCGGGTGGTTTTTTGGTCTTTTTAATGGGTTTTGGGTCTGGGATAATTTTCATTGTTTAGGGGGGTTGGTTACAAGTTTTTGTCAAGGGTTAGGAAAAAGGCTAAGCAAAGGAGATTAGATTTAAGGTTATTGTTTAAACAAAGGAAAGATAGAAAAGAAGAAAAAGACAATTACTAGTTTTAAATACTTTACATTGGATTGGATTGTTTTACATTGTATATAAATTATATATATTGAAATTGATATTGTTAGAAAATGCTATATGTATATTTCTAATTGTACTTATACCATTCATTTAACAATGTAATGCAATTTTCTGATCCTTGAATGTTATTATTACCAACTATTAGGATATAAAGTAATGAAAGTTAGCAGTTAGATATTACCATAGAACTTGTAGTCATATTAGATATGTTTTAAAAATTGAGCAGATATATTTTAGATAGACAGGTCATCTTCAAACCCTTCAGAGATCTACAGAATATGGCATTTAAAATGTTTTAATAACTTAGAAATTTTTTTGTTTTGAGACATGTTGGCTCCTGGCAGCACCAATCTACTTCAGAGAAAAAATGGGCATTGAAGAAACTGCATATGGAGTTAACTTTCATTGTGACAAAAGGTAGCCACTGGACAACAAAGTATCCTCGAATCAACAGGACAAAATGGACAGACAGGACATGAAACAAATGACTACTGATTCTTGCCAAAACAAGTGTGGTTATGGCTTTATCAAAAGGCATCTTCTGAGGCCAGGACAATATGGCCCCATCCCTGAAGTGGCTTTCGCAATCCCGAAAAGGTACAGTGCCCTTTTCTTCGAAGGCAGCTGAACAGGCAGTGGGCTGATGGCTTCTGTTGTGCAATGGAACAGCAGCTGAAAGCTCACACCTCTCTATAGTAGACTGGCATTTAATAGAGGGATGTGGAGAAGAAGGGGATGCTGAGATGAAGCCATATATACACAGCCAAGAAGAATGGACAGCTGAATTAAAAAAACATCAACAATTTCCAGAATTTAAAATCCTGAATCATGACAGGACACTAGTGGAATTCAGGTGTTTCTGGTACATGGACTGCTCTCACCCAATATGAGGTTGAACTGTTGGTTTTGTGTACATCCTTCTTCACAAATGAGTCTGTCAGATACGCTAAGCCTGTAGGCTGAAGATCATGCCCCAACACTGCGGAGAAACCTCAGGTGACTGTCCAGGCAGCTGGCTGTTTCTGTTAACTCACAAATTTTTTGGAAGTTGCTTGCATGCACTTCCTGTTTTTATTTTTGTTAGCTAATATTATTTCCTTCTTGGGTCTCTGAGGGAGTTGAAGTTAGTTATAGTTGAAGGTTAGTTAGTTATAGTTGAAGATTAATTTGGATAGAAAGTAAATTAGATACATTTTGGACTTACCAAAATAGGATAGATAATGGAATTATTTTCTCTGAATTTGTCAAATACAAATAGACTAGACATTGTTTAGGTATTTATTACTCGTATATATTGTATATAGTTATTGTACTTTTGTATATAGTTTTTCTTATGTTAGGTATAACCTTTTGCTTTTTTCTTTTTATTAAAATAGAAACGGGGGAATACGGTGGTATTTTATTTGTACTGAAATGTGATTTTAATTGTATGTTAATAAATAAAGTTGCCCGGGGGTCAGAGCTATTAGAGCCATAGCAAGAGTGTTGCGGTGGTGGCGTATGCTTATAATCCCAGCACTTGGTAGACAGAGCTAGGTAGATCTCTGTGTGTTCAGGGATATAGCCAGCATTGGAGACACATGCCTTTAAGATCTGGTGGGCTGTACTTGCAGGCATTGACGAGGCAGTCACGTGTTTGGGTTTACAAACAATGAGAATGCAGAACAGAAAGACTACATAAAGACAAACACACAGGAAGTAGGTCTCTTTTGGAGAGGTAGGACCACCGCAGGAGGAAAGGTAAGGTTTTAGCTCTGAGCTCTGACCTCTTGGCTTTCTCTTTTACATTGGTTCTGTGTTTCTTATTTAATAAGATGGTTGGTTACATCTACACTCTTTAGGTTCCTGAACGCTGTGTGCGCCCTGTCTGCTGCTGAATCCCAACATGTCAGAGACCTATTGGGCCTTTGTGAAGAACTTAACAATAAGTTTATTAAGGTACACAATATTTTGGGGAACACAATGCCACCACATTTCCTCTCTTTTTGTCTAAAATTAAAGAAAGCTTATAACTAATACAAAAAAAACTATCCAATAAGTATATACAATATATACAGCCAAAACTTACATTAATGATGTCTAGTCCATTAACATTTGTTTTCTTTATGGTTCTTAGTTGTTCTTTTGCAGAGCTGCCAGCCCAAGTAGTGCTGGGATCAAGAAAAATGGACCTTGGTGGTTTGTTTTCCCGGAGCTGTGTTCATGCCAGTGGACCACGGCAGTTAGACACAGATGCTCATATGCTCCAGAAGATAATCTGACATCACTGTTGCCGTTGTTGCTGTTATAGCGGTGGTAGCCACTGCTGCTATTGTTTCTGGGATTGCTATTTCTTAACTGGTTACTACTGCTAGCACAATGGAGACCCTGGCAGCAAAAGTAGCTACCACAGTTAGTTAATCTTTCATCTTATTGGGCATGATAAATTTAATTCCACTATTATACATTAAAATTGGCTTTGAAAGTTGTAAAAATTATTAAAACTCAAGTTCCATTTGCTTATGGGATACTACCTTACAAGGATCCCAATTTGCAGTAAGGCTCGTTTAGGAAGGGAATGGCTCAATTGCCTTTAGCCTCCTGGCTATGAGTGGGTTAGGACTTCTGTTGGTCTTTTCTGTGTCGCACAGATTTCAAGCCCAGTGCCACTTTGAGATCTTTGGCAGCTGTTACTCTACAGCCCACGTGGTTGAGTCTGTATGATAATGAGTATTCAGAGACGGGTAATGCTTGGGGGGTGGTCATCAACCTAAGGCAGAGCACTTGTGTGGCTTGGGCAGGTGTCTCTATGATGGGTAAGGTGACCTGCTGACGTCCCATGCAACCTGAGTCAGAAGCTCATTTTTTAGTAAAAAGGGGGGACCTATGGGCCCCGGCCCCCCACTGTGAGTGGCTGCTGCCTTGCTTGCTGACCTTGACCAGATGTCCTCCCTATTCAGATTCCCTGTTGGTTTCCTTCTCACCTAACTATCACCTGAGAGATCACTGGAGGTTCTTTGTTCCTGTATCCTGCATTTGGTGTAAACAGCTTAGATGCAAGAATGTTCGGTAGCGAACTTCTGCCCTCCGGGGATCCTCCATTGTGCTGAAAGCCTGTATTTAAGATTTCCTCCCTCTTTTAAGAAATGGCATTCGGCTTTCAGCCTTGGTGAATGACTTGATGTCTCTTGTCTCTTATTTTTTAATCCACAGCCCCTCACTCGGACATGGTGAACGTGTATCGGTAACGCGGGTGTTACCGCCCGCAACATTCCTACAAACCCATATTTAAAAGAAATATTCTCAATCTAACCATTAACACTTTGTAAACCTTTTAGCAAAACATCCAAAAGCAGTTTCTTTCTTTCTTTCTTTCTTTCTTTCTTTCTTTCTTTCTTTCTTTCTTTCTTTCTTTCTTTTTTTTTTTTGGTTTTTCGAGACAGGGTTTCTCTGTGTAGCTTTGCGCCTTTCCTGGAACTCACTTGGTAGCCCAAGCTGGCCTGGAACTCACAGAGGAACTCACAGGCTCTGCCTCCCAAGTGCTGGGATTAAAGGCGTGCGCCACCACCGCCCGGCCAAAAGCAGTTTCTTAATAAAACTCTTTACACTTTAAAGGATCTCTTAGTTATATGTTATATGTGAGTTTGTGAAAAAGTATAAATATTGAGTGTGAGTCTATGCTTAATGTATATGGTGAAGGAACCTGAGACACAGAAGGTAGTGTCCCAGTAGACTGCAAAGTAGGCAGTCTGAATGGTTTCAAAAGCTCTAGAAGCTGCTAAGAAGCTAAGAATGGCGGACGCCAGAACAAGCACAACAAGGCATCCTCAGCTGAGATCTGTGGAAAATCAACACAACACAGAAAAACCTGAGCTAACATCAAAAACAGTGCAGTTTAGAATACTACTGGACCTAAAAAGGTCTCTGGCTTGAGAATAAAAGTTGCAGAAGACTCTTGTTTGAACTAAAATTATTAACTGCAAAAAGTTTTGGTTGTAAAACTTCTCTTCATATTTGGAAGTGGAAGTCTGATACCAGAATTTACTTTTTTGAATTTTTTGAACTTAAAAAAATGAGATAAAACTACAAAAAGGTTTTGGTTATGTATTTCTTCATATTTGAAAGGCTGACACCAGAATTTGAATTTTGTGACTTAAATGAAATGAACAATAGTGATTTCATTGCAATGGGACAATTTTGAATTACTTATAGTAATGACTTAGAAACTGTTTCTTGCAATAATTTGTGTTAAAAATGGAACTGTTTAAATGAAGAAATTTGTTTCTACCTAGACTCAAGATGCAGCTTTGTGTATGCATATATGCTGGTGACTCATGAATTTTTTTGTGTTTAAAATGTAACTGTTTTATGGAACTGCTTATGTAAAAATGGAATTACTTATGGAACTGGTTATGTATTACAAATTGGAACTATTTAAACAGAAAAGTTTGGGTTTTATAACTAGGCTTGAGATTTTGTTTAAAAAAATAAGAAAAGGGAGAAGTAATATTCCTTAGTCTATTTAATTTAAAAATATTTTCTTATTAGAGTGGATTAATGTTATGTTTTGTTAGTAAAACTGCAAATGCATAAACTCACTCAACATTTACTTTTTTTTTTTATTTTTACAAACTCACATATAACATACTTACCTTCTTCTTACAAGCTAATATTCCTAAGGAAACTCTATAAAACTACCTTAGCAAATATACATTTACTTCTTATATACTTATTTAAACTTACATTTACAACTAGCATCTTTATTTCTTACAAGCTTATTACTACGTGTCTTAAGACTACCTTAGATACTTTTTGCAAGTTTATATTCTTACTTCTTATTTTAACTTAGATCTTTATTTCTTAGAATATATCTAACTTAGCAAACACCTAAAGATTTCTTAACACTTAGAAGAGATTTAACATTTTCTAACAAGACAGAATAAATTTCTACTTCTTACTCTTAATTATCATCACTATATCTATTAGAAAGATTCTCTTAAGTAGACAGGAAGTACACAAATCATTTCTAAAGTTCAGAGCTTATAGACAGCTTTGATATTCTGAAAGTTCTTGATAGACTAAAATGAGTGTAATTCTTTCATAGCTTTCTCAACTCTGGGATTTAGTGAGTGTTGCTAAACAGTAGTTTATGCATTTCAGATCTTTTACAAAAACTCTATTCAGAGCCATCTCCGTTTACAGCAAGCCCAAAAAGAGAGAAAAAAGAAAAACCTTGTAAGGAATATTCTTTTTCAATAGTCAATTTCCCAACATGAGAAGATAGTTGTCTAAATTGGAGTCGGGTTCTAGACCTGCAGCTTTCAGTAGGTCTGAAAACATTGCTGAAACTTAGTTACAATTGTCTCAAACTCCTCGGCAGTCTGGAAGCTTCTTTATACTCCTACTATCCCAAGACTGCAAGATGGAACCTTAATATCAAGAGCATTGTTTAGCTGCTTTTTACACTCATCACTAAACTCTTTTCCCCCTACTTAATTTTTTTAAAGCTGTATTTTCCATGAATTCTTTAACCATGCTGATGTTTCTGATAGATTTTTATTAGCCCAAAATTTTCACCCAAACTGCTACTATTCACAAGAGTCAAGAACATAGATGTTCTTTGACGAAACATATCCTTCATTAGCTTACTCAGAAGAAAAGCATTTTCATGATTTAGTATTTTCACTTCATTAGCTTTAAACCCTGATATTATTATTTTATATTTATATAATCATATAATTATATGATTATAACTTTCAAGTGAAGCAACTCCACTTTGTAAGGTGGCTAGATTTTTCTAGAGTTTATTCTCATCTATAAAGCAGTCGTTTCTTTTTGAATACCTGTTTTCCTATCCCCCTATTAGATTTGCAAAGGAATCATTCATTGCAGGTTGTTTGTTCAAAAAGCAAAGAACTTTTTTAATTTCCCAAAAGTTTCTTCATATCTAAAACAACATTCAGTGTTCCCTTGTTTTAAGGATTTTCAAGTGGCTTTTTGTCTGATCTGAGTTCTCAAGAGGTAAAATTAAGCTTTCTAGCATTACTTTGAGAAGAAACTTCATTCTGAGCTGAAAAAAAAAAAACGATTTTTGGACAGTATCATCATCTTTAGCTAGAAAACTACTTTTCCCAGAATGCATTTCTCTATATCAGTCCTTTGTTGCAAGCTACCTTATGGACTTCATTTCCAATAGTTCTTTTTCAGGTCTGAAAGTCAACTTCTAGCTCTCTTTTATGGGTCTTACTTTCAGAGTTCTTGCTGGGGAGGTTTGAACCAAGCTTTTTGTGTTTTCAACTATGGGAGATGGGGAGATTTTTGCTCTCTTTTACGGGGCCTCCTTTCAAAGTTTTCCCCCCAGGGAAGTTTGAACCAAGCATTTTATGTTTTCAATTATGGGACATTGGGAGATCTCTGTTTTTAGCTGGCTTCAACAGATGTCTCTTCTTTATCAGACACTGGTCCCTGATCAGAACCGCACCTGCCTCGTTAGTGTGCATTCCTTTTCCGAGCTTCCCTCAGGCCTTGTGTTTGCCTTAGCCAGTCAGTGAAAAACAGAAGCATTTACAACAGAGCTTTTCCATCAAAGCTCCCCCAGAGAGATGTTCTCCCACTGATAGATCTTTATCTCATTTTGCTTGTTCCTTCCCCCCAGATGTAGAGCTTCAGATATCTCAGGCTGCAGCTCTGTTCCTCTGCTAGCTGCCTCTGGAGGTAGCCTCCCCCCCCCCCCAATCTGCCTCAAACTCTTAGCAGCTTTCATTTTCCTGGGAGGAATCTGTCCTTTCTCTGTTTCTTCTTCAGAGAGTCTTTCTTCCTGACTGTTCCCAATTTGGTCTCAGTTTATCCCCTCTGCCCCAGAAACAGTTTCCCAATGCCACAGTGGCAGCTTTTCTGCTTCTGAAGGTAGGGGCTTTAGTCCGTCTCTATTTTCAGGGTCTATGTGGTTTGCATACAAACTGAAAATCAGGCTTCTGCTTTAACAAGGGAGGTTTTTGCCATCTCTAAGCTCACATTAGGACAGGTGTTTTGCCTCATCAGGCCTTTTGCCTGGCTCAGTCCCCCAGTGGGTTGTGTTTGTCTGTTATGCCAGAGGCAATCACCCCTTAGGGCTACACTCCCTCATCTCACCAACAGTTACTTGAAACAAAGCTTTTTTCAGAAAGATGCTTTCTCTGATAGAAAAGAAAGTTTTACTCCTGCACACTTCTCTATTTTGCCCTGGCTGGGCTGTTTCCCCGGACAGCGTTCTTGATTGGGCAGATGCAGTTCAACTTTATTGCTTTCCCAGAAAGGTCCTTTCTCTGCTAGGAAAGCTTTTCTCAGAGATTTCTTTTTGCAGTGGTGGACACTGGGTAGCCCCACCTAATAACCCGGGACTTGCAGGAAAGTGGGCTACTGTGCCATTCCCACCGGCTTTAGCTTTGTTCATTAGCCATTTCTCCCTGGGTCCTGCATCTCCCTGCCTCAGCTCTGTGCTCCAGGAACCTAGTTCTCCCCCCAACCCCCACCCCCACCCCACCCCACATGCATTCAAACTCCAAGGTACTTGCTTCTCAGTTGTTGGCTAGAAGCAAGGATACAATGCTAACAGAGTTTGCATTGCTTCAGGGGATCTTTACTATAGGGCAATTAAGAGCACCTTTTCATTCTGAAATGCTCACAAAACCCTTGATGCCTGGCTCGGTAACGGAAAGGCTTCCCTTTTTGCTTTTCCCACATAAACAGTTTCCTGCCCTATTGGGCTCTTAATGGCTTTTCACCTGCACTCTCCCAAGTGCTTCCCCAGAGGATTCTGACCTTCTGTCTTTTACTAGCTTGAAGAGATAGAGGTTAGAAGAGAGGTTTTGGGGAGCTCAAGCCCTGCCTCCCTTATTGCAGGGAGGATTTTTAAAGCTTAAAGAGGTTTTGCTATTCTGAGAGGTTTGTTGTTTTCCCTTAGAGCCAATCACAGGTGATTCCCATAGTAATCTTCAGGTGATTCTAATTTTTGTCTTTCTGAGAGAGTTAAAGGCTTTAGTTTAAGTTTTTTAAAGAGAGCTTTTAGTTTGAGAAAGATTAAGGCTTAAGGCTTTAGAGAAATTTTTTTGAAGTTTTTCTTTTTCCAAGAGAGAAAGATTTTTTTTCCAAGAAAGACCAAATTTCCCCAAAACTTCTGAACTTTAAACTTTTTGGCTTCTTACACCCGCATTTTTGCCTCATGGAGAAATCAATTTCTCCTGTGGCTTGGACTTAGTATTTCAACTGTCCCCAGGCCAAAAGCTTCCATAGGAATTGTTTTTCTGCTCGATAAGCTCAAAGAAGAGTTTTTTTAAAAACTACCTGTAAAGCTCAAAGATATATTTTCCCCAGTTTGCATTTATAGCCCCCAAAGTTAGAAAATTGAGGAGTTTTTCTGTCTAGTTGACTAACTTAATTTTTTTCTACATGATCTTACACTTCTAAGTTTTTCCTACACTATATTAATACACCATACCTTATACTTGTTTTTCCCAGATAGAAATAGATAGAAGATAGAAATCTTTATAGATTTTTGCACTGCAATATTGGATATCCTTCCAGTCTGTTTTTCCTTTTCTCTTGAGGATAAAACCTCTGCATACACACACACACACACACACACACACACACACACACACACACACACACACACCATTACAACACTGGACATGTCCCTTTTTCCACTGGCAGGACCTAACTCAACACTTTCACCAAAAATTCTGTGTAAAACTATTATTTTCCTTTGTCTTTAGTCCCTGTTCCTTTGTCTTTAGTCCCTGTTCATGATGCCGTTCTGCAGGGCATTTACCCACCAACCCCACAGTTCCTGAGAGTTTTCTTGAGTGAGAGCAGCAGGAAATATTAGATAGAAGGATTTAGATTGTGGAGATAAATAGGTAGAAAATACAGGATAGCCCCCAGAGGGCCTGGAACCTATTCCAATGGACCCTGACTATCTCTGCCCTAGGGTATTTATAGAGACGCCAAGGGGTGGAGCAAAAGACCTTCCTCCCAGCACAGCCAAGTGCAGACCATTTCAGACACCTGCACTCAGGCCCGTGGTCTAATCATCCTCTCTATGCGGACCTGCTGGGTAAAGTCAAGAGGAACCTGAAAACGGGCTCCCATATGACCCCTTCCCCCCAAACAAGGTATGAGAGCAGTGGAGAGGTTAAGGTAGCTGCCCTGAAGAGCAGCAGGATCCTTGAAGTGGAAGAGTTCAGAAAGGTCATCAGCATACTTTCCCTGCTCACCAAGCCCAAGACAGGTCCAGCCTGTCTTGTTACTTTGCAAGACAGGGTTGGGATTTGAGTTTGAGGGTTTTGCAGTGCAAGGTCATATTCTTCTGGGCTGCTGGGTGAAACCAGGATTCTCCATCACAAACACATTTGCAGCTGTCTTCAGTGGGTGGCTTGTGTTGCCTTATGGTAGTAGTTTTTGGACCATCACCATTGGGGGCTTTTAAAAGCACACAAAGTGCTGGCCTGAGGACACATTTGGAGAACTACCCCACTGGGGACCCTGTTGTGTGTCTCTCCCATTTGCACAAGTGTCCTCCAACTGCAGACCCTAAATGTTGTTCCACATATGTCCTAACATAGAGTTTGACTCCCACCTTTTCATCTGTCCAGTCTACAGTTGGTCGCCCCCTCCATTCAGGGAGGAGCTAAATTCCTTCTTCAGCCTCTTCCATCTTAGTATTCTCTCTCCCTCCCTCCCTCTGTCCCTCCGTCCCTCCATCCCTCCCTCCCTTACTAGAATGGCATCACCAAAGAAGGGTTCTCAGCAACCTTCCTTTTCCACAAACAGAGGTCAGTGCTCAGTCCCCAGGAAGGGCACAGGAAGTTGTTCACTGTGACAGCTGGGATGAATCTGCTATCCGTGGGAAGAACTTAGATGTCCCCCCAAGCCTGGGGCAGATGAGTAGAAAGCCAAGGGCCCTGGCAGGTATTTATAGTTGGGGGCTCTTGGGAACTCCATCCCCAAGCTCCTTGTTAAGAAAAAGAATGCTAATTATTTTGTTCTTATTCTTGTCCCACATGACCTGTTCTCTGAGGGAAGCAGGTAATTTGGGATCATGGAATATGTGTTATTCAAACCTTAGATAATCTTTTAATAAAAAATGCAGAACCAGATATCAGGGTGAAAGCTGAAAGATCAGAGAAGCAGAACAGCCAGCCACTAGTTCTTACCTCTATGAAATCCTCAGCCTAAAGAGAGTGAGTTCCTGTTTCCTCATTCCTAACTTTTCTCTGCCCTGCCATGTTATTTCCTGGGATTAAAGGTGTGTGTGCTTCCCAAGCAAAGGCATGAGATCTCAAGTGCTGGGATTAAAGGTGTATGCCACCACTGCCTGGCCTCTGTGTCTAATCTTGTGTCTGGCTCTGTCCCCTGATTCTCAGGCAAGTTTATTAGGGTATACAATATATCACCACATTTCCCCTTTTTTTGTCTAAAATATTAAAAGAAGATTATAACTAATATAAGAAAAACTATATACAATAAGTACAATAAGTATGTATAATATATACAGTCAAGAATTACATTAACAGTTAACAGTGTCAAGTTCATAAACATTTGACAAATTCAGAGAAAATACTCCATCATTTATCCTATTTTGGTGAGTCCAAAATGTTGTACCTAATTCACTTTCTATCCTAACTTGTTATACCAACCAAAAACTATCTTTTGATGTCTTTCAAACTTATACACTTTATACATCTTTAGTGAACTTCTTTTCTGAATTTGTTAACAAGGAAAACTATAACTATCTAATCTTCAACTCCCTCAGAGACCTGAGAAGGAAATAATGTTGCCTAAATAAGCAGGAAGTGCTAATAAGTGACTTTCAAAAAAATGTGAGAAATGATGGAAACAGCTGGCTGCTTGCACAGTTCCCCAATATTTCTCTGCAACTTTGGGGCATCCATCACAGGTCTAGCATATCTGATAGACTCATCTGTGAAGCAGAATTTTCTTCTTTCTTCCTTTCTTTCTTTCTTTCTTTCTTTCTTTCTTTCTTTCTTTCTTTCTTTCTTTCTTTCTTTCTTCCTTCCTTCCTTCCTTCCTTTCCTTCCTTCCTTCCTTCCTTCCTTTCCTTCCTTCCTTCCTTCCTTCCTTCCTTCCTTCCTTCCTTCCTTCCTTCCTTCCTTCCTTCCTTCCTTCCTTCCTTCTTTCTTTCTTTCTTTCTTTCTTTCTTTCTTTCTTTCTTTCTTTCTTTTTGGTTTTGTTTTTCCAAGACAGGGTTTCTCTACATAGTTTTGGTGCCTTTCCTGTAGACCAGGCTGGCTTCAAACTCACAGAGATCTGCCTGGCTCAGATTAAAGGTGTGCATCACCGCCCCCTGGCAAAGCAGGATTTTCTAAAGGGCCTTTTTACCTTATCTTGGCAACATTTGGCAGTGCTTTCTTTTGTGTCCTGCTTGTCCATCTTGGACAGCATGCTGTCAGCAGTCAAGGTAATGGCATTTTCTTGCCCAGTGGCTAACTTGCCACAAAGAAAGTAAACTCCATAAGGAATTTCTTCAATGCCTGCTGTGCCCGGGCAGCTGGAGCACAAAATCTAGCAAGGGACGCCGAGGGCAAACAGTACTCTAGACACCCAGTTTCAGTTTGTCAGGGAAGCAGCTCTCTTTATTCCTACCAACATGGGCTTATATACCCCTCCAATAGCAGGGGTCAAGGAATGGTTACTCTGTATCCGGAGGCAAGCCAGACACTGTTTTCCGAACAGGAAAAATTACAGGGGAACTTATCCCCAGCACCCTCTGGAACCCAACTGCACATTTCACACAAACAACTTAACTGGGACAGGACAAAAAAGGGCATTTAAAATTAAGGCAGCAAACTTGCTGCTGCCGACATGTCCTCTCTTTTTATTTTTTAAAAGGAACACATTGGCTAGAACAGCCCGTGGAAGATCAGATAGCCCCTGTCTTAGGTCACCTGTTGCCATCCCCAAACTTATCCGTCACGGGGGGGGGGGGGGGGGCTGCCCTTATGCCCCCTGCCTTAGGTCACATGAGGATCACAGTAGTTGCCCATCTCTGGGCACTATCTGCTGTGGATATTGTTCTATATAAATAAAACACTGGTGGCCAGTGACGAGGCAGGAAGTAGGTGGGACAAGGAGAGAGGAGAATTCTGGGAAGCGGAAGGCTGAGGGGAGAGACACTGCAGCCACCGCCAGGAGAAGAGCATGTAAAGACGCTGGTAAGCTACCAGCCACGTGGCAAGGTATAGATTTATAAAAATGGGTTAATTTAAGATATAAAAACAGTTAGCAAGAAGCCTGCCACGGCCATACAGTTTATAAGTGATATAAGCGTCTGAGTGATTATTTTATATGTGGATTGTGGGACTGCGGGGCTTGGGGAACCTGGAGAGAAGCCCTCCGGCAACAAATGGCGCCCAACGGCTCGAGCTTCCACCTTAAACCTGAGAATATTTAATAACCAATTCTAAACAGAGCCAAAACCAGGTTCCTGCTTCTTGTCTCATATGAGCAGCTAGACGGCGCAAAACGCGGGTTTGAACACTGGCGGGTTCCTGGCATGTGCGTTTGACTGGCAGTATGGCGGAAATGAGGCGTCTGCCAGCGGCACATTAAGCTGTATGGTAGGTTTAGTCTTTACTAGTATTTAAAAAAAAAAAAAGAGGTTTCTGGGCTACACGCTGCTTTGATAAAAGCTTAGACCCACTATTTCTGAGACTTGATGACTCCCAGAGCTGGCGGAAAATGTACCACTGCCATGTTGGGCAGCTAAAGTGGGTGGAGCCAGCAGCCACAGCGCAGTTTCAGTCTTAGAATGGTGTAGTTTAAAACAATAGGCTCGAGGCTCAAGGTAATATAAAAAATAAGCCACGTAACGATGGCTACCACACAGAGAATCTGGATTATGTTGTCTTTGATATTTGTAACTGAAGAAAAACATTTGATTGCAAAAGCTGTTGAGTTATGCCAAAATGTATATTTTAAAGGTGCCTTGACTTCAAAATTTGGATTTAAGGATATGTTGCTTTGGAAAAGAGGTTTTGCTTTTGTTTCCACAGAAAGCCAGAGGCTATGGATTTGTTCCATATTAAGATACATCAGGTTTGACCAGCCAATACCCCCTGAAAGATATCCGATGACACCATGGCCCAGATGATCCAACATCCAGAACGGTTTCAAGGCAACTGGTTCAAACAATACAGCCTCACGGACTACCCCATAGGTCTAAAATTTTCTTTGCGTCCCCATAAGATACAGCACCCCCCTCCAGCAGGAAGTAGTAAGAGATGCTACGCCCAAATTCCCAAATATACCAAGCTGGCTTTAGAGGTGGAATTGGCTCACTCCCCCTCTAAACCCAGACATATTGCTTTAAAAAAAAAATGGTTAAGAGATTCTTGTGTCCCAAATCAGAAGAGCCCTCTGATGTGGGACAGAGAAAAAACAATATTTTTATTTAAAACAGGTTGATTATAAATGTGATCTCTTTCTAAAAAAGAAAAGGGATTATGATATAGATATATAGGAGAATATAGAGATGATAAGATAAAAGGGTAGATTAATGAACCTACTTTTAAAGAAAACTTGTTTAAAATGTCTTACATTGGTATAGATTTTAGTTCATGTTTAAAATGTTTTACATTGGCCGGGCGGTGGTGGCGCACACCTTTAATCCCAGCACTCAGGAGGCAGAGCCAGGCGGATCTCTGTGAGTTCGAGGCCAGCCTGGACTACCAAGTGAGTCCCAGGAAAGGCACAAAGCTACACAGAGAAACCCTGTCTTGAAAAACCAAAAAAAAAAAAAAAAAAAAAAAAAATGTTTTACATTGGTATAAATCTTAGTTTATTGATACAAACTTGAAGTTAATTTTGTTATACTGTATATATATATTTCTATTCTTGTTTGAGGTATTATGTTTATGTAACTCATTTAAAATTGTAATGGATAATTAAAAATAGATTAATAATTAGTCATCTATGATAATCATATTTGTAGCCATGTTAGTTAAGTCTTCTAGGTATACATAGATATATTTCAGATAGATAGGTAATCTTCAAACACTTCATAGACCTAGAGAATATGGCATTTAAATAACTTAGAATTCTGTTGACGTAAGACACAATTGCTCCTGGCTGCACCAATTGATCCCGAGAGAATGTTGGGCTTCTAAGACATTTCCATTTGGAAGTTTGTCTTTTTGGCACAAAATGGCCTACTGGGCAAAGAACTGCCCTTGCCTTGATGGCTGACAGTACAAATGCAATGCTGTCCTTTCTGGATAAGCGGGACACAAGGAAAGTGACCACTGTACTCTGCCAAGACAGGGTAAGATGGTCTCTCAAAATTCCTGCTTCTGAAAATGGTCTGTCAGATATTCTAGGCCTGTAGCCAATCTGAATGCACCAACAAATGCTGAGAAACTTTAGGTGACTGTCCAGGCTGCCAGCTGTCTTGGTCTACTCTTGCAAGATTCCCGAAAGTTGCTTGCATCCATCTACCATTTCTCAGGTACCATTATGTTCCTTCTCAGGTCTTTGATGTGGTTGAAAACTAGATAGTTGTAATTTCCTCAGTTATGATAAAAGATAAGTTAGATATAAAACCTTAAACTCACAAATATAAGATAGATAGGACATCTTCTTTAATATTGTAACTATAATTCTTCCTCGGTAATTGTTTTGTTATATATAATTTTACCATGTTAAAGTTAAAACCTTCCTTTTTAAAAAAAAAAAAAGAAAAAGAAAAAAGGGCAAGTGCTGTGGATATTGTTCTATATAAATAAAACACTGGTGGCCAGTGACGAGGCAGGAAGTAGGTGGGACAAGGAGAGAGGAGAATTCTGGGAAGCGGAAGGCTGAGGGGAGAGACACTGCAGCCACCGCCAGGAGAAGAGCATGTAAAGACGCTGGTAAGCTACCAGCCACGTGGCAAGGTATAGATTTATAAAAATGGGTTAATTTAAGATATAAAAACAGTTAGCAAGAAGCCTGCCACGGCCATACAGTTTATAAGTGATATAAGCGTCTGAGTGATTATTTTATATGTGGATTGTGGGACTGCGGGGCTTGGGGAACCTGGAGAGAAGCCCTCCGGCAACAACTATCTGTCCAACATTTGTAAGCACACTTGTTCAGATTCAGAGGGTGACGTGGCCAGAAGAGCTTGCTTGGTTACCTGTTGGTGTCGAGTGAACTGGCATTGCCATTGGCATAGCAGAAATAACCCGATTCCCATACCGCCTGCACAGATTAATAAGAGGGAAACAGACCCTGCCCATCTAGTAATCCACCCAGTAGCTTTAGACATTAATTACCATCAGGTCTGCTCATTCACAGGAACAACTCTAGTTTCATTAATCCTTACAATAGCATGTGCTAACTGAATTGTATAGTTCAAAAATGTTCCATTCCAAGGCCCTCACAAACAATTCTGCAACCTTGGCTGATGCATCAAAAGCTGCATGAGGGGTTATACAAACTTCTGACATTCCATAAGCACATAACATATGTTGACGTATCCACAACATATCTATTTGTTCTTATAACAGTGCTGCTTGCTAATTAAGGATCAGAATTCCAAAGTGAAATTGTCCATTCAATGTTTGCTGAATGTCCAAGGCACCAGCCACCCTCTCAGATAATGTGTTGATAATGGCAGCCTGTTGAACAGTCTGAGATAATGCAAGCCCAGCAGCTGTAGCAGCAACAGCAGATGCACCCACAGCCACAACAATTCCGGCAGTAATGCCAAAGTCTCTTCTTGTCCTCTTCAGTTGCAGCGGAAACTGATCAGAAGGACTCTCCAGAGGCATCACTGCAAATGCAGGTATTCTCATAATCATTGCATGGGACCAATTTGCACTCCAGCAATTATTCAAGCTACAGTTTAGAACTGAACAGTTTAGTAGTCCCTCCCCTCCCACATCACCATTCCAAACAACAAAAGGGAAAGGAGCACTTGGAGATCCACAGCATGGAACATGCTGGAACTACCTACAAAATCTGCCAAAGAAGTATTACTCAGGAGTAGGCAATCATGAAAGCTGCCTTTCAGATTTAAGGAGGTATCATTGGTATTATTCTTGGCAGCTGTACTATTTTTCTCAAAACAAAGAACATAAAGTAATATTTACAAAACCTTCTTGGAGTTTTACATTGCTGGCTGCAGTACCAATTGTCCAATTACAAGAAAATACGGCAGGAAAAACAGGGCTATCAATACTCACAGGCAGTAACACAGGTGGATTTCTTACTAAATTCCATAATGGCTCAGCTTCTTCACACACACACCCCCTTTGTCTATATACTTTTGCACCTCGCAATTTCTGTTGTAGTTCCTCTATCTCTTTTTCTAGCTGCTTTTCCTCCTCTACTAAATCTGAGACAGAGGCAAGATCATAATCTTCCTCATCTATTAAATCTTTCACAAATATCCTTATACACTCTTTACAGGGGACCTCGACCTCTTCCTTTTCCCCTTTCAAAGATTCATTCATCTCTGCCTCCTGAGCGTTAGCAAATGCTTGCTCGCACTCTGAAAGTTGCTCTTTCACTTTCACTTTAGCTGTAGGAAATTTATCTGTGCCTTTCTCTTGCAACATCATTTGCAAATCTCTTTTTACTTGTAATAGTCCGACCTCCTCCCATCAGAAACCAAGGACTTGCTTCAGCTATGGTGTCCACAAATGTGAGTGCGGTGCTAGACTTAATTCCTGTTCCTTGCTTACTTGACTTAATTCCTGTTCCTTGCTTACTTGACTTAATTCCTGTTCCTTGCTTACTTAACTTAATTCCTGTTCCTCAGTGGCCAACTGAGCTTTAGCTGTGGAATTCCCCATGGTACGTACCCTATTTTACTCTGTTACATCCAATCCTCCCCCTTCCTTTGTGAAGGTGAGCCTCGTACGCTTACCCCTTCTTTCCAGGTCCCGGTGGTGACCTCCACTTGCTGCACCTGCGCAGCTGGAGCACAAAATCTGGCACTCTAGACACCCAGTTTCAGTTAGTCAGGGAAGCAGCTCTCTTTATTCAGACCAACATGGGCTTAGCTACCCCTCCAACAGCAGGTGTCAAGGAATGGTTGGTTGCTCTGTATCCGGAGGCAAGCCAGACACTGTTTTCCAAAGAGGAAAAACCACAGGGGAACTGATCCCCAGCACCCTCTGGAACCCAACTGCACATTTCACACAAACAACCTAACTGGGACAGGACAAAAAAGGGCATTTAAAATTAAGGCAGAAAGCTTACTGCTGCCGACAAATGCCCATCATCTTTTCTGAAGTAAATTGGTGCTGCCAAAAGTAGACATCTCATTGTCATAAAAAAAGAATCTATGTTATTAAAACATCTTAAATGGCATATTCTGTAGATCTCTTAAGGGTTTGAAGATGACCTGTTTATCTAAAATATATTTCTGTTTAACCTTGAAAACATGCCGAATATGACTACAAATTCAATTGTAATGGGTGACTAAATACTTACTTGAATTCTTTTTATCCTAACTAGTTGGTAATAATAACTTTCAAGGACTAGCAATTTGCATTACATTGTTAAATGAGCTGTATAGGTACAATACCTTGAACAAAATTAGAAATATATGTACAATATGTTCAACAAAATTCAATCTCTAATTTGCATCAATATACATAATTTGAATACAATATACAAAAATCCAATCCAATGTAAAATATTTAAAACTAGTAGTTGCTTTCTAAAAGTAGATTCAATAATCTACCTCTTTATCTTGTCATATCTATATCCTCCCCTTTTTCTTTTCAGAGTAGATTCAATAATCTACCCTTTACCCATCATTTCTATGTCTTTTTCTTGAGAGTAGATTCAGGAATCTACCTTTTATCTTATTATATTTATATCCTCTTTTTTCTTTTCTTTTCTTTTTTTTAACAAGAACCCTGAATCTAATTTTCTTTGTTTAACTTTTTTTCCCACCATTAACAATTAACAACTTGTAACCAACCATTCTAAACAATGACAATTATCTGTAATCCATTGAATGACTAAAACCCACTTATCCCATCTCTTGGGAATGTGGGTATCATGTTCTTAAAATTACTCCTTGCTGTCTGGGGGCAAAGGCATCTTTAGGAGATCCTGAAAAGAAAAACTTTGGGTTAATTGTCAAGTCCTGGGAGAGGCAGCTCTATCATTTGTTGTCCAGTCTCTCTGCACAATGGGAAAGTGCAGGGCTTGTCTCAAGGCCTTGCTCCAGTCGTCTGTGAGGCTGGATCATCTCAGCTTGCCATCTTGAAATTGTCCTGAGAAGTTTGTAGTCCAAAGCCGATCTTAGGGTGGTGTTTGTCAGCTTAATGGTATTATCATCCTCCTGATGGAATCATCGTTGTGGGGCTCCATCATCTTTTTGGAGACCTCAGAGTCACTGTTAGGCATGGTCGTGATTCACTGTAGAAAACTGATAGAGGCTCAAACCTGAACTCACGTACAGGAAGCTAGATGAAGCCTTTTTTCTAGGATTAGTTAGTACTCTATATGATCATTAATATCATGACAAAAGTTTAAAATATGTATATATTAATCTTATACATTTTAATATAAAATTCATACCTTGAGAAAAGTTTTAAAGAGTCAAAATAAAGCCAAAGGATCATGAGATTAATAGCAATAGAATAGTCCCTTAATTTTGTTTTTTTCTTCTGTTCCATATCAGGTGGCTCTTTTATATGATACAGAGATTTTGGAATTTCCTTTTAATAAGCATGCTTGGGTTTAGAGAAGGAGAGAGCCACACCTCAACTCCAAAACCAGCTTTAAGTTTTAATTGAATTGGGACTATATAAACACCATTTGTGTTAAGTGTCTATAGAGAACAGCAGAAACAAACATTTAGGAAGACTTATGAATTTTTATCCTGTTATATATGTGATATAACAATAGGCCAATATACTCTTTTTCTTGGGACATTTTTTTCTGGATGATTTCTTTTTTTCAGATGTCTCATTTGTCCAGTGTTCTTCAGATTCTTTAGCCTTCATTCTCCTGAAAGACAAAAACAAAATCCTTCCCCAAGCCTAACTTTGGGGAGGTTCCAAGTCTAATCTTTTGCACAATGCAAAAGGGTAATTAGGCCATTAAAGGCAAGATCAGCACCCTTGGAGGAATGGATCTGAGACACAATAAATATTGAATATCATGACCATGACAATACTTGAATAGAATCTATAAATCAATTATGATTTATAATTTCTCTTGTTTTTTTTGTTCTCTCTTCTATAGCTGTTCTATCACCTCAAGCAGTATGGTTTTTTTACATTAGGTTCTTTAATTGCTCTGGGAAGGAGTTTCCTCTACAATTACAGGAAAGGACTGAACAGAATTTGACAAGGGGGCCTGCAAGAGGCCCCTCAGGGGTTTTTCCAATGGCAAAGGCAAAGGATTACCTTGTCTGTCTTGTTGATCTACATTCGTTAGTCCAATGTTTGCCTTTGCCACACCTGCATAATCCAGAAGGGAGGGGCGTTCTGTTGCCATTGTTCCTTGAAAAAAACATTGTTTCTAGGAACGCCCTGTTTACAGTCCCTTTTTAGATGAACTTATTTACCTCAATTGAAACATCTGACATTACTATTTTTCCTCAAACCTCTGGAAATCACCTCTTCTATTCAAGTATTGTCATGGTCATGAGATTCAATATTTATTGTGTCTCAGATCCATTCCTCCAAGGGTGCTGATCTTGCCTTTAATGGCCTAATTACCCTTTTGCATTGTACATTAGCATTTTCAAAAGCCAGAGATTCAATTATTATCTGTCTAGCTTCTGAAATTGGTATCATTCTATTTACTGCTGAAGTCAATCTTTGTAAGAAATCAGTAAAAGTTTCTTTTGGGGCTGTATAACTTTTGTAAATGACTCAATTTTCTTTCCTACTTCTTCAATTCTGATCCAAGCATTCAAGGCTGCTATTCAGCATAAAGCCAGGGTGTGGTCATCATACAGATATTGCCTTTCTACTTTAGCATAATCTCCCTCTCCAAAAAGTTGATCTTGGGAGATTTCCATACCTCTAGCCCTACTCCATTGTTCAATGGTCTTAGCCTCATCCCTTCAGCAAGTCCTCCATTATAATCAGGAACCAGCCTCTAAGATGGCTGTAACCAAATCTCTCCAGTCTTGAGGGATAATTCTATTACAAGTTGACCACGAGTTTAACATCTGCTTCATAAAAGATGAGTGGATGTCATAGGAGAGTATTGCTTCTTTGAATCTCTTTAAATGTAACATTTGCACAGGAGTCCAATTAGCTCTTACGTAGCCTTGAGCATTTGGCAGTTCTTGTAAGGTTACTGGATAGATTAAAGTTGGTTGTTTGAAAACCTTAGGCTTTTCTCTGCAATCTTATAATGTAATGCTGAGATTGGTTCACCTTTAAATTCTTCTGTCTGTGTCTGAATATCTCTACGATCTGTTCTACCAAGTTTTTCTAAAATTTTTATCTTGACACTCATAGTGAAAGGGAAAAATCAGCAGCTATCTTGAGAGACGCTTCCCCCTCCCCTCCTCTTCAAAGGTATAAAACTGCTGACCAGCAGTTTTAGAAGTGATCAGAAGTTGAACTTAGGCTGGAACAATAAATCTATGTATCTTGGACTTGACAAAACAAGATATGGGGAGTAATGGACTTAACTGACCAGAAGTTGACCTTAGAGGAGAGTAGGACTGGAACAATGAATCTGAATGTATATATCCTGGGTTCAAGAAAAGCAGGACATAGGGAGTAAAAAAAATTTATGTCTCTAAGATACCCTGAATCCTGTTAGCCATCAGTAACCTCATGCTTATAGTTCAGCCAGTAACTTCAAAGAACTGCCTTACCCTTAGCCCCCTCGTCCAATCCCAAGCTGCATGTAAACTTTTCCTGTATAAACAAACCCTTAACGTGAGTGCTCAGGGCCGTTCTCCTCCATCCACTGTGTCAGATGTTGGATGGCGGACCAAGCTTGCTTGTTTTGTTAATAAAAACCTCTGTGTGTTTGCATCGAATAATGGCTTTGTGGTGGTCTTGCTTGGGTATCTTGCGACCTGGGCACAACAATATTAACCAACTTATTTAATGATAAAACAAAAATGATCAAACAAATAATATTTATAATTGACATTACATAAATCCCATCTACATTAATTATCCTCTCATTTAATTGTTCCATTTTCAGACCATTTAATGTATAGTCAAACAGAGACCAAATGGCTTCTATTGTAAAAATGTTTCCCATTTTTTAATGTGGGAAAAGACTTTCTTTTAACTAATTCCTCCCTTTAAGAAATCCCAATTGACTCACCAAGTCTGCTGTTGAATGTGTGGCAGCAGCCTGAGGTGGAGGTCCAGAGAAAGCCATGACCCACTGGGAGAGGGGAGAAGCCAAAGAGCTAGCAGTCTGAATGGGGTGGGGGGGGGATGGGACACGTGCAAAAGCAGCTATTTCCAAGGTGTTTGGAGCCTGGGCCTGGGGAGTTTGCTACAGAGAGGCTACAACAAAAACTTAGCCAGCTGGTTAGGTTAAGGACTTTGGCCCATGTGGCGTGGAGACTCTGGCTGCATACAGCTTGGGCCTGAGCTGGGGCCTGCGAGGTCACAGGCAAGTGGCTTTTTTGTGAATTTGTACCCGACAAGTTGGACACCAGATGTTGTTTGAATCTTAGATGGTCTTTTAATAAAAAATGCAGAGCCAGATATCAGGGTGAAAGCTGAAAGATCAGAGAAGCAGAACAGCCAGCCACTAGTTCTTACCTCTATGAAACCCTCAGCCTGAAGAGAGTGAGTTCCTGCTTCCTCACGCCTTATATACCTTTCTCTGCCCTGCCATATTACTTCCTGGGATTAAAGGCCTGTGTGCTTCCCAAGCAAAGGCATGAGATCTCAAGTGCTGAGATTAAAGGTGTGGGCCACCAATGCCTGGCTCTGTTTTCTCTCCTATACTGGATCAATCTCATGTAGCCCAGTGTGGTTTTGAACTCCTAGAGATCCACATGGATCTCTGCCTCCCAAGTGATAGGATTAAAGGTGTGTGCCACCACTGCCTGGACTCTATGTTTAATCTAGTGGCTGGCTCTATCCTTTGATCCTCAGGCAAGTTTATTAGGGTACACAATATGTCACCACAGATATGTGAGGAACCCAAGCGGAATTAGGGATTTACTCCCTTGTGTCTCTTTTCGGCTCAGACTGAGTCTCACAGAAGGTCCTAAGCAAGGTGGTCCTGGGAGAAGCCAAGTCCCCAGCAGGGTGTCCAGATGAGCCTGAGATGGGCCTTTTACTCTGTCCATCATAATGGAGACTCCATGGGAAGGGGATTTATGTCATTTGGGTCACCAAGGAAAGTTTCTGGAATATAATCAGTCGATCAATACACATTGACTAAATAAATTATCACCTGTTTAATTTTTAATGATGCTTGTGTGACAAGGGCAGATCTGAGTCAGGAAGTCAGGTGCTGGACTTCCCAGGTTCTTGTTCCTTTTTTACAAAGAATTATACAGAGACACATGGATGACGGTGCGGGGTGGTGGTGGTGGTGGTGGTGAGCAACCCTCTGTATTATTCTGTACGAAACACAAGAGACTAGCAAAAGCAAAGCAAGGATTAATACACTCTTCTGCAGAAAGGGAGCTGGCATAAAGAACAGATGAAATGGCTGGAGGTTTGTTTGTTTGTTTTTTAAACATATATGAGTATTTTGTCAGCAGCATGCATCAGATCCCCTGGAACTGGAGTTACAAATGTGATCCACCATTTGGGTTCTGGGACTTGAACCTGGGTCCCTTGGAGGAACAACCAGTGCTCTTAACCACTCAGCCATCTCTCCAGCTCCTAAGTTTTAAAAGTTCCTGCTCATGAGAAATCCCTGTACTCTTTTTCAAACATGCTGGTATTCAAAGGGATACAGTCTTTACGCTGTTTCAAGCATAGCCCACTTCTCAAATCCCCCATCCTATAGGCTCAGGACTAATGAGTAAGGGGGCTTGAGACAGATGCCCTATGGGTAACTTTCCAACTCAGAGTTTTGAGACTAGCAGGTGCCAGGCACCAGCTGGGGGAGGGAGGGGTTGAGTGCCTCCTCCTTAACTGGGACTGTTTGGTGAGCTCTAAATGCACCTCATGCTGAAGATGGACTGTGCAATTTAGTTCTTACAATACCATATTATTTAATTCTTTAGTCAGCACAAGAACAAAATGGCTTTTGTTCTATGCTTAGATGCTGCTTATATTCTCCACTCTCCCCCCACCCCACTCTGTCTCTCTCTCTCCCTGCCCACCAACCTTCCTCTCCTCATAGCCACCCTTCACTTCTGTCTCTGGATCTTCTGGCAAGGTCTGGAAAAAGTTCAGTTTCTTTGAAGGCAAGAGATATTTTCTGAAAATTATATCATTGTGCACTTACATCTACCACATTGCCAGTGTGAAGGCTGTGTGCTGAGGCAAGGTCTCTCTTGTATCTGCTGCTATGATTTATACTCCATGGGGGCTGGCCTGCCAGTGTTCCTCGACTCTTCCGTCTCTGCCTGCTATCTCCCCATAAGAATTCTGCAGATCCATGCCATGGTGTCCCACTCAAAGTATTGTTCTATGTATGAGAATTTCATACATAGTCATATTTGGTCATACTCACCCCAGTTCCTTCCCTACTCCCCTCAGCCCACCCCACCCCCTATACCCACAACTTCATTTTATTATTTAGTAATAATTAAATTCCATTTAATAACAAAAACCCTCATATTATTTACTTACTTATTTATATTTAATGACCCATCAACTCCAATTTGTGATGTCCATGTACTTGTGGGTGGGTGTGAGGCCAACCACTGGAGTGTGGTTGATCTTCCAGGAGCCACATCCTTAAAGAAAACTGGCTTTCCTCCCAAGAGCCATCAACCGTCAGTAGCTACTCAGGTGGGTTGGGGACCTTATGAACCCCCTCCCACTCCATGCTAGAGGATCAAGCTAGTCTCTAGTTTTTTACGTGGGTCCTGGGAATTGAACTCAGGTTATCAAGCTTGTGAGCTCTGAGCCATCTCCCTAGTCCTATTGTCTTTCTTTTCTCATACAAGGTCTTGCTTTATTGCTTAGTCTGGACTTGAACTCAGACTCAAGTGAACTTCTTGCTTGAACTTCCTGAGTAGCTGGGAGTCTGAGTGCACACCACTCAGCTGCAAATATTTTCTGCTTTGTGCTATTCTTTTATACTTTCTTTATAAATTTGTGTGTGTGTGTGTGTGTGTGTGTGTGTGTGTGTGTGTGTGTGTGTGTGTTTTGAGACAGGGTTTCTCTGTGTAGCTTTGCTCCTTTCCTGGAACTCACTTGGTAGCCCAGGCTGGCCTCGAACTCACAGATATCTGCCTGGCTCTGCCTCTCGAGTGCTGGGATTAAAGGCGTGTGCCACCACCGCCCAGCTCTTTATAAATTTTTATTTATTTATTATTATTACTGTCTGTGTGCACACGTGTGGTTATACATGGGAATATCAGAGGACAACCTCTCCCCTTCTGCCTTTCCACATGGGTCTTGGGATCAAATTCAGGTTCCCAGTCTTGCTTGGTGTGCTGGATATTTTTATGTCAACTTGACACGAGCTAAAGTCATCTGAGGGGAGGGAATCTCAACTGAGAAAATGCATCCATAAGGTCAGGTTGTAGGCAAGCCTATGGGGCATTTTCTTAATTAGTGGTTGAGGGGGAAGGGCCAAGCCCATTGTGGGTGGGACCGCCCTGGGCTGGTGGTCCTGGGTTCTATCAGAAAGCAGGCTGAGCAAGCCCTGGGGAGCAAGCCAATAAGCCTCTGCATCAGCTCTTATCTTCAGGATCCTGCCCTGTTTGGGTTTCTGTCCCGACTTCCTTCCATTATAAACAGTGATGTGGAAGTATAATCCAAACAAACCCTTTCCTCCCCAAGTTGCTTTTGATCATGGCGTTTCATCATAGCAATAGTAACCCTAACTAAGACACTCAGCAAGCATTTTACCCACAGAATTATATGACTCATAGGCTCCTCCTTATCACGTTATATAATTAATATGTATCTTCAGATAATTAATATTAATGTTCTGGTCTTTGTGTCCAGGTCTTTCTTCGTGTCTGAAAGCATACTGTCACTGTTTTTGCAAAGCTTGCTCATTTGTTTGCTTGTTTATTTGGATGTGTGGGTCATGGTAAACAGACATCTAGATAACTAACTCATTAATTTTAATAGCGTATAATACCCCATGAGATGAACATGCTCTGATCACGAGGCTTTTTCCACCTTTGAAGGCATGCAGGGTGTTTCCAGCTCATTTTTGTTTCCTGTGTAATCAATTCTTCTGTCAACATATTTATATAGGGTGAAGTCTCAGATGTGGGGTTTCTTTTTTTATTTTAATGTATTCATTTATTTTATGTGTATGGGTTTTTTGCCTGCATGTATGTCATGTCCATGTGCATGCCTAGTGCCCCCAGAGGCATCAGTTCCCATGAGATTGGAGTTGCAGACAGTTGTGAGCTGCCATGTGTGCTGGGAATGGAACCCTGGTCCCCTGGAAGAGCAGCTCCTAAGTGGTGTGCCATCTCTCCAGCCCAGATGGAGAATTTCAAATAGGTATTGTTCCCTTTCCCCATGTGCAATAACAAGCCACATTCCCACTGGGAATAGATGTGCCCTTTTCAGTATATTTGTAAGTACTGGGTGGTTTTTTTTTTTTCTGTTATTGCTCTTTCCCTCCCCTCTTTTCCCTCCCCCTTCTCTTCCTTCCCTTCCCTTCCCTCTCGTTTTCTCTCCCCTTTCCCTTCCCTTCTCTTCTTCTCCTCCTCTCCTCCCCACCTTCTTTTAAATGAAGCACTGTGGATCTGTTAAATGAGAAACAAGATGCCATTGCTACTTCCCTTTCCAATTCCCTACCCAGTGTGAGGTCCAGTTTCTTCCCATTTGTTCGTTTGTTTGGTGATTTAAGCCCCTCTTCTCTGGGATCACTCACTTCACACATTATTTGTGTGTTTAATGTATTGGGATTGTTTGTGTTTTGTTTTCATCTTTGGTTTTGTGAGATAGGTTCTTACTATATAACCCAGGCTGGCATTGAACTTGTGACCCTCCATTCTCAGCCTCGGGAGTGCTAGGGTGACAGGTGTGTACCACTGAACCTGGCTGTCTGGCTCCTTCACCAGAGAGCAATGCTTTCAAGGTCCCTCAATGTGGTGGCATGTATCTGTGCTCCATTAATTTTATGGTCTCATAGTAGTCCATTGTATAATTTATGGTATTTTGTTTATCTGTTGTTCCCACTGCTTGGTTATGGTGAATGATATTCCTAGGAATATCATGTACAACTCTTCATATAAACATCAGTGTTTTGGTTCCTGTGGGTATATGACTAGGAATAGAATTACTGAATGCCATGGTAAGGATGTGGAGGTCAGTGGACAACTTTTGGGTGTTAGGTCTCTTCTACCACGTAAGTCAGGGATCAAACTCAGGTCATTAGGCTTGGCAGCAAGTGACTTACACTGCTGAGTCATCTTGCTGGCTCTTGGTTAATTCTGTTTTAATGTATTGAGGAAGAACCAAGTCCTCCCACCCCTCCCTGTGTAGAAGCTGCACTATTTTACACATCCATGCTACCAGCAGCTTTTTCTCCTCCTCCTCCTCCTCCTCCTCCTCCTCCTTCTCCTCCTCCTCCTCTTCTCCTCTTCCTTCTCCTTTTCCTCCCCCTCCTCTTTTTGAGACAGGATCTCCTTATATAGCCTTTGCTAGCCTAGAACTTACAGAGCTCTGCTTGTGTCTCTCTTCAAAGTGCTGGCACTGAAGGCACACTCTATTACACTCATCCCTCAGCAGTTTTCAAAGTTCCTCAGATGAATTTAATGTCGAGCCAAGATTAAACATTTCTGTCTTAATAGTAAGTTTTGGTGTGTGTGTGCCGGTGGGGGGTGGAGGGGGCCATGCATTGCTAGGGGTCAAACCTGACTTTGTGTCTGGCAGGCAAGAGCTCTTCTGATGAGCTACACTGATGGGGGAATGTCGTTTTGCATGCTGCGAATATGTGTTGCTATGATTGGTTGATAAATAAAGCCATTTGGCCTATGGCAAGGCAGCATAGAGGCAGGCAAAAAATTCAAAGAGAGAGACAGGAAGAAGGCAGGGGGAGACACCAGTGAGCTGCCCAAGGAGCAACATGTAATGGGACGAAGGTAAAGCCACAGATCATGTGATGATACATAATAGTTATTATGTATTTATAGTAAATTATACATAGTTTATTATTTATAACAATAATTTATATACTAAATTATAAATAATTATATTATAATAATATAATTATTAATAGTAATTAATAGTTATAGGCTAATTTAAGATATAAGAGCTAGCTAGCAAAAGGCTTGAGCCATGGCCATGCACTTATAATTAATATAAGCCTCTGTGTGTTTGCTTGGGGGACACGAGTGGGAGAGACACAGGAAAACTTTCAGCTACAAATGGCTCCAAAGCATGGGGCAAGAGTTTCCACCTAAAACCTGAGAACGCTTTAAAAAGAAAAGAAAAAAAAAGATTCTAAAACGGAGCTAAAAACAGCTTCTTGGTTGTCTCGCTCAAGCCAGCTGCAGCATGCAGGCTTGAGCTACTCTTGATCTGCAGCATGGCAGATTCCCTCTGCAGTACACAGAGATGTCTCCAAGCCACACATTTATGCTACATGGTGGATTTAGCCTTTGCTGGTACTGGCAAAAAAAAAAAAAAAGAAGTTTCTGGGCTACACACTGCTTTGATAGAAGCATAGGCCCACTGCCTCCCAGTCAGTACACAGCATGTCTCCCAAAGCTGGCAGTGAATCATCTCCACCATGTTGAAAAGCTGAGATGGACAGAGTCAGCAGCCAAGGTTACTGCTTCAGTACTAACCACTGCAGTTTAAAGCAATAGATTCACAATAAGGCAGATTCAGATGGAATAAGACTTTAAATGGTTTATAGTATGTGTAAAAAGGTATGTAGGCTTGGAAGAGAGAAGAAAATGAATATAGACAGTTATATAAAGAAATAGTTTTAGAAAGATAAAGTCTTTAAAGAGACAGTAAAGGTAATACAAAAAATAAGCCATGTAAAGATGGATATTACACAGAGAGTCTGGACTATATTGTCTTTAGGATTTTTAACTGCAGAGAGACATTTGATTGTAAAAGCTGCTGAGTTAAATTGATATATTTTAAAGATATTTTGATTTCAAAATTTATGTCTAAGGATATGTTGCTTTGGAAAAGAGGTTCTGCTTTTGTTTCCACAGAAGATGAGAACCTGTGGATTGTTTCCAGGCTCATATGGTTTGATCAAGGACCCCACCCCCACCCCCAGAGTTCTCCAGATCATCCAACATCCAGAACAGCTTCAAAGCAACTAGCTCAGAGAATAAAGCACCATAGACTATTCCAGTCAGGACTTGACCATAATTCTTAATTTTCTCAGGATCTTCATAAGATTACCAGTCCCCATAACCAGCAGGAAGTAGTATAGAAGCTATGCCCAAATTTCCAAAATGTTTATAAATGTTTATTTTTATTTAAAAAGTGTTGATTTTAAAGGTAATAGCTTTCTAAAGAAGAAAAGGGGATAGTATAGATATGATAAGATAAAAGGGAGATTACTGAATCTACTTTTAAAGAGCAACTTGTTTGAAATGTTTTACATCGCTATGGATTTTAGTTTATTGATACAAATTTAAAGTTAATTTTGTTATACTGTATGTACATTTCTACTCTTGTTTAAGTATTAGGTTTATGTAACTCATTTAAATCATAATGGATAATTAAGAAATACAGATTAATAATTCATCTTCTATGATAGTCAAACTTATAGTCAGGTTAAGTTTTCTAAGTATACATAGATATAATTCAATTAAATAGGTAATCTTCAAACACTTTAAAGACCTACAGAATATGGCATTTAAAATGTTTTAAAAACTTAGACTTTTTGGACAGTGAGACATGTCTGCTCCTGGCAGCACCAATTTACTTTAAAGAGAAAGATGGGCATTGAAGACACTCTATATGGAGTTTATCTTCTTCTTGGCAAAAATAGCCATGTGGGTAAGAAACTGTTCTTGCCTGGACTGCTTGACAAAAATGTTTTATCGACTGGACATGCAGGACCATAGGAAGGTGACCACTCAACTTTGGAAGATGAAATGGTCCTTCAGGTTCCTGCTTTGCAGAGGAGACTGCCAGATATTCTACAGGACACATGGAGAAGTGATGAAAAAACTCAAGACCTTAGGCTGAATATGGATATCCCAACATTGCAGATGAACTTTAGGTGACTGTCCAGGCAGCCAGCTGTCTCGTCATTCTAGATTTTTGGAAATTGCTTACAATGCATTTCCTGTTTACTTAGGTAATATATCCTTTGATGTAGGTGAAGACTAGATAGTTATAAGTTTCCTTGGTTATGATAAGAGATAAGGTAGATATGAAACCTTAGACTCACAAATATAGGATAGATAGAATATTTTCTTTAATTTTACAAAATACAAATAGACTAGATATTGTAACTGTAATTCTTGTTTGATAACTGTTTTGTTATATGTAATTTTAAGAAGTTAAAGTTAAAAACCTTCCTTTTGTTTAGACAGAAAAGGGGAAGTGATGAGGGAATGTCTTTCTGTACACTGCAAATATGTGTTGCTCTGGTTGGTTGATAAATAAAGCCATTTGTCCTATGGCAAGGCAGCTTAGAGGCAGGCAGGAAATTCAAAGAGAAAGACAGGAAGAAGGCTGGCAGGGGGGAGGATATCAACGAGCCACCCAAGGAGCAACATGTAATGGGACACAGGTAAAGCCACGGAACATGTGGCGATACATAGATTAATAGTTTTGGGCTAATAATTTAAGATACAAGAGCTAGCTAGCAAAAGGCTTGAGCCATGGCCATGCACTTATAATTAATATAAGCCTCTGTGTGTTTGCTTGGGGGACTCAGTGGGAGAGACACAGGAAAACTTTCAGCTACACTACACCCCTAGCCCTCTCCTAGAAAATCTTTAATGACCTTCCCTAACCACGGACACCACATTGGGTGGGCTTTCCACTCTTGCTTGAGTCAATGTATCTTTTCTTTTCCACATATGTTGCCTGTGGGGCTGGAAATGTAGCTCAGCTGACAGTGTGCTTGCCTAGCATGCTCCAAACCCTGGGTTGGATCCTCAGCACTCTGGCAGCAGGGTCAGGAGTTCTCTGTCTGGCAAGCTGGAGGCCCCACTGTGGCCATGCCTTCCCAGGATTTGCTCAGTAGCCACACCAAGAAACATACAGTTCCTGGTGCTAAGGTGAGTCTTGGAATTGTTGAGATTTATTTTCTCTCTACTTTTGGTTCTGGTAGACTTTTCTGCAGTGAAATTTGACTCCATTTCTGTGGGTCTCTTCTCTGTCCCAGAAGGGAAAGATTCCAGTTTGAAACCCAGAAGGACTGGCTGAAGGGGTTCAAGTTCATCTCCTTGTTTGCCAATGAGCATTCAATTATCATACCCGTCTGAATATCCTGACCTCATTTGTACTTGAACTTGGACTTCCACCAGCTCTCCTTTGGCAACATTGAGGACAAAGCCCATGGTTGGCATCCTGACCCTGTTTCAGAGATAGAAGCCATCTTTAAAATGATTGACTCATGATAATTGTGAATATTTATGAGATACAATGTGATGTTTCAATATAAGTGTACATTGCAAAATGATGGGGCAATTAGCAAATCCATCACCTCAAACATCCATCATCTCTTTGTGGTGAGAACATTTAAAATCTCTTCTAACTATTTGCAATGTATGATGGATTACTCTTATATACAGTCACCGTACTTCAGCATTGTGTACGGGACACATTCTTTCCTCCCTTCTCTTCCCTGCTTCCCCAACTCTTGCTGGGTGGTCCAGGCTGGCCTTGAACTTGAGAGTCTGCAGCATCAGGCTGTCTAGTGCTGGGATTGCCATTGTGTATCACCACACCCAGCGTACTCCTCCATCTAACAAGGTTGTAGCGCCTGCTCACTAATTTGTCCCGTCTTTCCCTCGCAGCTCAAGAGGCAGCCATTATTTTACTCCACTTCCATGATATTGGCTGTTTTAGAGTCCGCACAGGTGAGAACAGACAGTGCTTGTCTTTCTGTGCCTCACTACAGGCCATTAGGTAAAATAACAACACAATGTCACCCAGGCTTGCCACGGGATTGTGTTCTTTTTTATAGCTAAACAGAATTCAATTGAGTATACAGTCCACATTTTCTTTTTTGTAAACTCATGCTTTATTTTATGTGTAATAGTGCAGTTTACATATTGAATAGCTCTACAGTAGAATGGTTCAATATAGCTTTAAAAAGGACGGAATGTGACAGGATATGTTCAGTGACTAGTCAGGACTAGCTCTGATTGCACTGATGGTCAACGGAATTAGAGGCAAGCCCAAGTTTCACAATCACTGACACATGCTGGATTCGTTTGGAATGCAGAAATGTTTCTTGTTACTTCAATACACTGAAAATTGAACTCACGTATTTACTATGGGAAACTAGGAAAAAATACCATTTTTCATGACTCAAGTGTTCCCCCTCCCCAATTCTTTTAAAAAAAGATTATTTATTTATTTGTGTGTGTGTGTGTGTGTGTGTGTGTGTGTGTGTATGTGTGTGTGCGTGTACACCATGACACACACGTATAGGTCAGAGGACAGTTTTCGAGACTCAGTTCTATCGTTCTACCTTGTGGGTTCCGGGGATTGAACTCAGGTCACCAGGCTTGGCAGCAAGTGCCTTTACCCACTTAGCCATCTTGCCAGCCCCTATACCACATTTTCTTTATCCGTTAATGGAAATGCAGGGTCATTCTCTATCCTGTGCCATCTTGGTTGACCAGGTGTCCTTCCACTTGAAGACACAGATGTACTGTCATTCAGTGTCACAGAAAACTAACCCTTTTCATTTGTTACCTAATTGAAAAGTCATTGCAGTGGGATCATGTTGTAATTTATATTCATATTTCGTGTGTGGGATGCAGGGGTTGGACCCCAGAGCCCCACAAATAGCAGGAAAACTCTCTTCCGGTGAACTTCACTCCCAGCCTCTGAGGGGCAGGGTTTTTTAGAGAGAATACCAATGTCTCAATTGATTTCGTCTGGGGGTTTCTTTTGGGAGCCTAGAGAGAGAAGATAAATCTTTTGTAGTGTTTCCATGGTTCCCTATGGGCTCTGCCTCAGATACTTGCTTCTGTGGTTCAGTGACCTGTGACACTATATAAAAACCTTTGGTTTCTTTGGGGATGTCGGTGGATGAGAAAGAAAAAAGAAAGAAAAAGCTCCCCAAGCAGCAACTGGCTCCTTGCTATGACTCAGCTGTGAAACGCCCCCTTCAGGCTTCTGTGTTGAGAGCTTGGGCCCCAGCTTAGTGGGGCTATTTGGGGAGGTTTTGGAAAACTGAGGGAGATGGAGTCGGTAAGAGTGTAAGGCATAGATTACTGCTTAGGACACAAAACCTGTAGCAGCCATCTCCTCTCACAGATATCACAGGCACCCCAATGAGACATGGAATCCCTAGCTGACAGACTTCCAGCTGCCAGGATCTTGCATCTGGGAAAGAGAATTTATATCCACGGTGGTCCCAGGTAGTCCCACAACCTTCTCCTGCCCACTTCTCTGCCTCCTGTCTAGGAATCAGAGAGCCTGGCTAAATACATCAGTGAACACACCCTGCCCATCTACACACACACACACACACACACACACACACACACACACACACACAGAGAGAGAGAGAGAGAGAGAGAGAGAGAGAGAGAGAGAGAGAGAGAGAGAGAGAGAGAGAAGTGGAAGGAACTCCATTTCTGTAATGTGTTCCCTGATATCTCTCTGCAGAGTCCCTGGCATGCTGTCTCTGGTGGGACCTCAGCTCTCCTCAGAGCCTCTGCCATGCGTCTGTCTATCTGCCCATGACATTTATAACTCTTCTAATAAACTCTGCCATCCCAGCAATCTGTTACCATGTCCCTCTTGAACTCACATCCCAGTCCTTTTATGGCCTGGCTGGCTGGAGGAAGCAGGACTTGGGATGTGCATGCCTTTGAAGGTTCCGGTAGTTAGAGCTTCTTTCTCCTCTCTGCTTCCTGCCACCGTGATGCTCTGCCTAAGCATGTTGGGTGCTGAGTGAACCGTGGGTGAAGCCCTCTAAAACTGTGAGCCTGGATGAACACCTCCTGCCTTAGGTTGTCCTTGCCAGCGAAGCCAACTAATAAACTCCCTTCTGGGATTTTGTCATCAGAACTTTATTCGGGAATGAATGAAGGAGCTCTCACAGCAATTTCACCATCACTTGTTTATTTCTTTATATTCTTATTGGAGAATTGCAAGAAAATGAGAGAGAGAGAGACAGAGACAGAGAGACAGAGACAGAGAGACAGAGACAGAGAGAGACAACAGTTCCAACATCCTCTTCAAAGGCTACCCTCAATAACTAAATTTCCTCCCACAAGGTACCACCTCCTAAATGTTCCTTCATTACCCCTTAGCGTTATAGGCTGATGACGCAGCGGCTAGCACACATATGCCTTTGAGGGGTAGTTAAAACCTGAATCCGGAGTGACATGAGGGCTCAGGAGGTAGAGGTGCTCGCTGCTGAACCTGAAGTTTGATCCTTGGGACCCTCACAGTGAAAGAAGAAAACCGGCTACTGCAAATCGTCCTCCGATCTACGCATGTGTATACCCCCCACCTCCTGCCCCACATACACACCCCCACACACACACCCCTACACACACACCAAGTAAATGTCACAATAATAAAAAAAGATCCAAACCCTAATAACATTTCCCTGACTGAGTAGACAGCCCCTTCGTGGATTATTTATCATATAAATGTCATACCATCTGAAAGAGTTTGAGGCTGCAACTAGAGACACCAGCTATTAATAAAATACAGGCTCCTGCTAAGGAATTCGAGGAGAGACTTGCAAAAGGTGCCCTGCCGTGGAAAGAGTGTAAGAGCCGGAGCTAGCAGATATCTGAGGGAAAACAGCATTTGGGAGCCACAGAGCACCATTGCACACATGAGTGCAGAGCGGCTGTGAGTGCACAAACAAGACCTGGCTCACAGACCAGCCAGCCACAACCCCAGCGCAGGTGGGGGAGGGGCTCACAAAGCCCCACCCCCATCTGGGGAGCTATGGGCAGTTGAGGGCTGCTTGTCAGGTTGAGAGTCAGTTTTCTTTGGTGTTGCTTCCGAGTGAAAGGCTATCCATGCTCCAGAAGATGTTCCTACACCCTTGTACACACAGGCGTCACTGGGTGTACTTGATGGGATTAAAAACAAACAGAAAAATGGCACATGAAGTTGGGAGTGGAAAGTGGTGGAGGGGCGTGGGAAAGGAGCAGGAGGGGGAAAACGGGGTGGGTTTCATCAGAACAGATTCTATGAAATTTTCTGACAATATAAAGGTAAATTTACACTACAAAAAAAAGGTGTCATGTTGGAATTGTTTCCTTTCTTTCAAAATTAGGGTTTCTGTGTCCTCCTGCCTCAGCAGGTAAGAGAGAGCATTCGTTCTCCAGGTCTGTTTGCAAGGTGCCCACCCAGCTGCGTCTCCTGGTAGTATACAAAGATGCAAGATCCGTGAGTTAGACTTGCAGAAATAGGTCAGGTAAACTAAGAACGTAGGAACCGTGACGGGACTGGTGTGATGGTTCAGTGGGGAAAGGCACCTGACCCCATGGCTGACGACCTGAGTTCAACACCCAGGACCCACACAGTGGGAGTGAAGAACAGATTCCTGCCAGCTGTTCTCTGTGGCATGTGTGCACACACAGACACAAATAAAAATGTAAAAACAAAACAAAACCCCAAACCCAAAACACAGCAACAACAAAACCCACAGGTATTCAGAAAATTCTGCTTCCAAGATGATGATCATGTCCCAAACATGCTGCCTGCTAACCTGCTGACAGCCTCCCAAGGCAGGTGTGACTAACCCTGCTTTACTGCGATGAAGCAAGCTGTGGGGGTGGGGGGAGCGAGCTTGCTCAACAGCTGGTGTCTGGGGAGCGGCAGAGGGAAAGGGGCTGAGTTGAAGTTTTGTGTTTTCTGTTCTCTGTGGATTAGCATCAGTATCCATTCTTCTTGGGAGGGAATAAATAGTGGTGGTGGATTCTAATTAGTGGGTGCCTACTGTGCTTGGGGCGGTTTACGTCTATTATCTCTCAACCCCCAACCCTGCTTACCAGTCTTTGTCATTCGCTTTTATTAATGAGGTAAGTAGGGGAGGCTCAGTCTGGCACTGTAAGATTTACTCAGCTTGTCAAAGCAAAAAAGCAATTAAAAACAAAATTTCTCTCTGTTCTTGACCATTTTCCACCATGATGGACTGTCGCTGGTAACTGTAAGCCAAAATAAACTCCTTAATTTTATTTTTACCTAGCTCACCCATAAAACAACATTCGCAGGATTTTCAATTCCATGTACTCGATTCTGAATTAAAAACAAACAAAACAAAGATATGGTAGTGGGCTGCTGGGGGAGGGGAGCTTGGTGGTAGAGGGTGCCAAGAGAATAGAATCTTCTGGTCAAGAGATTGGTTGTAGCTGGACCAGATCTGGCTAAGAGACCACCCCTAAGAAGTCTGGCTCACGTTAAGGCACACTAAAGACTCAATGAGGTAATTAATTTCTTATGTTAAAGGCCTCATCCAGGGGCTCATCAAACAATCCCACTCACTTATTGTAACAATAATTAATTATTGTTAGAGACCTCAGAATGTCAGAATATGCTGGCTGAGTCTGAATTTAAAAAAAAAATATAATAAAGGCAGAGGAATAGTAAGATTTTTTCCCCCCATCAATTGTAAGTTAGCTTTCTAAGGGACAACATTCTGTAGAGCTCTTGCATCTTGTGACCTGCCTTTCCCCCCACCCCTTAGACATTTCTGAACACTGTCATAGCTTTCACACTGATTAACCAACCACATCAGACCGTGACCTAGAGCTCTCACCAACTAGATGGGACACAGTCGCCATCTGTGTTAAGAATCAAAGGTAAAGGCCATCTTGGCCGTGTGTGCCTGGTTTGGGTTCTAGCACATCCTTTTTGCAAAAAAGAAATGATCTTGCTTGGTTACATTTGCTCTGATCTTGTGTTTCTCTGTGTGATACGGATTGTCCAACAAGGGTAAGTTGGAGAGTGTGACCAGAATGTCTTATGCACCAGAAGAAATTAAAAATAAATGAATTAATTTAAAAAAAAAAAAGCCTGCTCCCTGTGGTGAGATTGCATTCCCAGTTAACCAATTCACCAACCAATCCATCAGTCAAACAATGAAATAACACGTGGGTACTGGGAAGTCTTTGAGTTGGAGAGACCCTTTCTCAGGGAGCTAGCGTCTCAGAAAACTTGACAGCTGCCAAAGCAACGCTGAGAAAGGAGCTTTTGGATCCGTGTCTCACAAATTCTAGGGATAAGAGTCACTGCACACAGGAGATGAGTTTTAGAGAGAAGTTTATTACAGATTCATAGTGAGAGTGTGTGGGGAGGGGGGCCAGAGTGTGGGTCTCCTGTGTAGTGGGAAGAGTCTCAGGAAATAGGGCATTATTGAATCACTGGCCTGGGAGCTTTTTAAGGGACTTATGGTAGAAACAGGGGTGAGGTATGGGGCAGATGATGAGCTAGTTAGCCCAGATGGCCCAAATACCAGGTGTGTAGGTACCTCGTCTTCGTGTTAATCACATATAGCCTCCAGGCAGAGTGCTCACCGAGGAGACTAAACAGGAATCAGAAGGACATGCCTGCAACTGCTGCTTTGGGGTCTCTGCGCACTCAGACCAGCTTCTGTCTCACGGCCTCATCATAATCGATTGATTCCCTTTGTTCCTGTCTCTTGATTCCAAGGTAAGGAATGAATTAGATGTGGCTTGGGAGCAATAAAAGTCCACTACCCAGAAAAAAAGATGCAATTTCTGTTTGGACAATTGGACTTTGCAAACTTTAAAAACTATTTTGTAGTGTGCATTAGTGTAATGACACAAATAGTTGTGAAAATGTCCAGACAGTGCCTTCCTTACCAGGATTACACACTGAACTCTAGAGAGTTCTCAGGGGGAATAAAGTTCTGTGGTTTTGTTTCTTTTCTTTTTTGGCCTGGAATTTACTTCAGATGTGTTGAATTAGAATGTCTGGGCTCAGGAAATGTTAATCCTGAGATTCACAAGAGAAATCAGTTCCACAATTTTGAGTCAAATTTGAAACATGTGTTAATTAAACACTGGCCAGGAAGATGGACTCTGGCCAGATATATCCCTGAGTTCCATGGAATGGCCAAAGTCTTGTTTGCAGAAGCTTAAAAGGCAAAACCCATAATTCTATTGCATTTCCCATCAGGTCCAATCAAGGGCAAGCATACATCCTGACATATTTCCTGCCTACATACCTCCCACCACATGTGATCAAGCACATCCAGTGCAGATGAGTCAAACAAACTTGTTTTGGGGAGTGAAAACATACGGCTTGTTTCTACAGCTCCCGGCATTCTAGGAGGCTATCTTGTCCTTGGGACAGTGGGGCTTACCGGTTAACTGTGGCTTTTACAGAATGTGACTGGTATTATTTGCCAGGCCCAAGAGCAACCTCAGTGCTGAATTCTTTGTCTAGCATGGTCAGGGAATATTATGATGTCTAGCATATTATGGAAGACACTGAAACAAAGATTCTCTCTAGGTTAACTCCAGAGAGAGTGTGGAGAGTCTGAAGAGAAAATTTCAGGCCACCTGGAAGAGCTAGGGGGCCCACTCCAAGGCATCTGGGGAAGGAGAGGAGGGGGAAATGTCTTCACTGTGGGGAAGGGAGCAGTCTAGAGGACTGTGGGGGAGGTGTAGGGGAGTGGCACCTTAAGGTGTCTTCGTGGGACAGGTCAAGGGTGTGCCTTCGACCTTTGATGACTGCTGTCTCCAAGTTCCTTGGCACCTGTCATTCTATTCCAATCTGGGGTTCGCTGTACAAATTCAGACTAGCTGTTTACATCTCCCTGTTGCAGCAGGAACCCATGAATCAACTCAGAGGTTAAGGGACGGGAGTGTGGGAGGTATGGGAATTTGGGGTTGAGGTGCTGCCATGGGAGATAGATAGAGCTATGGCTCTGGGATTTGGCATTTCTTCAGGCCAGGGATCCCAGGGAGCCTGCTACAGACTCCAAGACATTAGTCCCTAGCTCAACTCTAACAAATACTTACATGGCTAAATATTTGTTGGGAATTGTGGAGGCTGAGATTCCATGTCTGTTCCCTTCAGGCATTATGAACAAAGGGAAGGGACCATGGAGCCCAGCACTTCAATCTCATGATGCTGAAGGCAGACAAGCATTCTGACCAGCAGACAGGTAAGAAAGGAGACCAAAGACAAACAAGAAGACAGCCCAATTCCAGCAGCTGATTGGCCTAGACTGCCTAAGGCTGGTCTGGACATGTCTCAGCTTGCATGATCCTATAGGTCTATCAAGCCCCTCTTTGTTTATGATGACTAATCTGCCTTATACCACCAAAATTTACTTAAAAGATCCAAGTCCTGGGGGCTTGGAGTTTGGTTTTTGATTTCCCTCTCCACTTTGGTTTCTGATTTCCCTCTCCTTTTCCTCTCTACTTTGTTGCCTGTGAACTTCTACTCAAGGCTTGGCTGAGTGTCGAGACCTTGCTTTTCCTGCCTGCTTATTCTTTAAATTGACTGAGAAAAAGAATTCATTCTTGCAACCCTACATGATCTCATCATAAAGGCATCAATGCCCTGATAGCTGTCAGGCAAGAGATGTTCCACAGGGAGCTGCCTCCCAGATTTGGAATGCCAAACTCTTTCCTAATGTCTAGAGTGTGGTTCTGTACCACCCTGATGTTGGCCTCAGGTCCTTCCTTCTCCAGCTCTGAAGTCCTGACTCATAGCAGTTCACAGTGGTTTGGATGTGACAACTCTGTTCCTGACTTGGGTGTGAATCCTGGAAGATGGATCCTAATGTCCCTTTTAGGAGGAAGCCACACACTGGAAGAAGTCCAGACACAGCCGGGCCTCCCTGTGGCACTCGCCAGCTTGTGTCCTTAAGTAGGGATGACAGTCTTTTGAAGACCTGAAAATCATTGATCTTTTTTATAGTGTGTGTGTGTGTGTGTGTGTGTGTGTGTGTGTGTGTGTGTAGTGTCCTTAGAGACCAGAAGAGGGCACTGGATACTTTGGTGCTGGAATTAACAGGCAATTGTGTGCAGCCTAACATGGATGATGATGCTAGGAACTGAACTCAGGTCCTCTGGAAGAACAGCAAGCGCTGTTAACAGCTGAGCTATCTTTCCAGCCCCATCTTTTGATGAATCTGTATCTTCTCTGAAGTCAGAGACAGTGTTATGATCTGAATCTGAAATGTCCCCCACAGGCTCATGTTGGAATGCTCAGGTGCCTTTAGGAGATGGAGGTTGGCTTTCAGAAATAGGTTATTGGGCATAGACTTGTTGTTTTAAATAGAATAGAACTTAATAATAAATTTAAATACAATCCTTTATTCTTTGACAATTTCATACGTGTAAACAATGTGAAAGTTCTCAAATGGAGACTCAAGGGGACACTGAGATGGATTGCTGGGTGCCTGGAGTTTATTAATGCTACAGAAAGACAGACAGATAAACAGACAGACAACATCATGGCAGGGGCGCTGAGGCAAGTTCAGGACCCCGCACCAAAGACAAACAGTATGCTGGGGGTTCTGAAGAGAAGAACCAGGACCCACGTGGCAGAAGTGGGGTCCATTCTTGGACCTTTCTGAAGATGGGGTGATTTCACAGCACAAGCCTGCAGTCAGGCTCTGATTCCCCACAGGAGTCAGGGACTGGGGTGGGGAGAAGGATGTGTGGCTACCTTTGATATAAACTGGCTCTTCAGGGTGAGAGGTCTTGGTACCTGGAGCGAGTTAGCTGGAGACCCTGTCTCAATAGGGCCCCTGTTGGTATCTCTGGGAAGGGAAAGGCTACCGCAGGCTTTATAGCTTGAGATTTTTTTAAAAGATCTATGTATTTATTATGTATACAGTGTTCTGCCTACATGTACACCTTCATGTCAGAAAAGGGCACACAGATGGCTATGAGCCACCATGTCGTTGCTGGGAACTGAACTCAGGACCTCTGGAAGAGCAGTCAGTGTTCTTAACCTCTGAGCCATCTCTCCAGCCCCTAAGACTACATTCTTATACCGTGTATGCAAGTGTTACAACTCTGAGGGGAAAGGTATCCTGGCAGTCGGAAGCCAAAGACTACCACAAAGTCACACCACACAACAAACCTCACCTAAGAGATTTCTTGAGAAGAACATGGTGGGGGTGGTCATGTCTGCACCAGAGTGAAGCAGCAAGGACTTAGTGGGAGGTAGGCTACATAGGGATTTGGGGTGTGGAGTTTTCCAGGGTGGGGATTAGTGGAGTGAGCTCAGGGATTAGTGGGATTTCAAGCTCTGGAACTGAGCTCAGGATATTTGATATATGACCCCTGAGAAAGAGTTGTTTGATCCTCCCAGAGAGGTCATGACCCACAGGTTGAGAACCACTGTCTTAGAGACACATGAATGAGTGGTTCTCAGGCTGGGCCCCATTTTCCCGCAGTGAGCCATGAGGTAGGTCTCTGTTGAGATGACTCCCCTCTGCTTTTGTAGCTCAAAGGCACACAGGCAGCACATAAGTGTTGGCCACAGATGTCTGCTAATAAATCCATAAAGCCAGCCGTAGAAGAGGTGAGGTGGGCCGCAGTGTAGAACTCTGGTGTGATGCCTGTTCTCGGTGGTAATTTGATGATGGGGTTGAAAGATGTCTAGGGCTGATGAAGCCCACCCCTGGGTATGTCTATGGAGTTACAGGCAGTTGTGACTCACTTGCTGGGAGTGCTGGCTGGGAACTGAATCCTGATCCTGCAAGAGCAGTGTGAGTTCTTGTCCACAAAGTCACCTCTTCGGCCTCTGTTGTTTGTGTTTGGAACGTGGTTTCATGTAGCTAGGCTGGCCTCAAGCTCACTCTGTAGCTGAGGATGACTTTGAACTCTTCATCCTGTCTGCTCCACCTCTCTAGAGCTGGGCTGACAGTGTGTATCACCGTGCTAAGCTCGAAGTACAGTTTTTACTGAATTTGTGTCACTTCAACATCATGTGAAACACTGTAAGTCTTTAAGTATCCGTCGTGAATTCAAAGAGCGGTAAACTGAAACACTGTCTTTAAGTATCCGTCGTGAATTCAAAGAGCGGTAAACTGAAACACTGTAAGTCTTTAAGTATCCGTCTGTATGTATTTTGAACTGATCTGTTTTTGTTTGTTTGTTTTTTATTTTTCCAGGGTTTCTCTGTGTAGCCCTGGCTGTCCTGGAACTCACTCTGTAGACCAGGCTAGCCTCAAACTCACAGAGATCTGCCTGCTCCGCCTCCTGTGTGCTGGGATTAAAGGCGTGCGCCACCACACCCTGAATGGATGTGTTATGTGTGAGTGTATGTATGTGTGTATGCTGGGTGCCGGTGCAGGTGTGTGCATGCCATGACGTGTGTACGGAACCCGGAGGACAAACTTCAGAGGTCAGTTGTCATCTCTCTGCCCCGACTGAGACAGGGTCTCTTCATCATTTCATAAGCTGTGAGCTGGGCTAGCTGCTTCAGCTGCTTCTGGAGACTCTCCTGCCTCCACCTCCTGTCTTGGTGTTCGAGCACGGGGATTAAAGAAGCTTGTGCTGCTGGGTTCAGCTTTTATGTGGGTTTGGGGATTTGAACTCAGGTCTTGAGGCTTGTGCAGTGAGTGCTTTTCACTGACTCATCTCTGCAGCCCTAGATATTTTTAAATAAGCATATGGATGTGTATGTATGCATGTGTGTATGTATGTATACAGTGTGGGCATATATGTGTGTGTATATGTGAATATGTATGTGAAACTGCAAATATGCACATCTCTGAGAGAAATAACATCCCAGGTGTAGACATAGCACTTGTGGAGCAAGAGGTGGGCAAGGAATGGCTATTCCAAGACCTAAAGCTAGCCCAAGATAAAGTAATTAGCCCTGGACCTACGACATTCCAACCTCCCCCCATTACTGCCATTTTAATGGGTCAGTCCCTGTCTGCAGACACAGCTTCTTTCCAGGGGTTCTCTGCACACTCAGTTGGTCTGAGCCTTGTGCAGGCAGCTCAGCTTGTCTGTTTCTCGGTAGGCCTCCCTGAGATATAAGCTTTGGGGGGTGGGAGGGACCACAGTGAGTCTAGTCAGTTTCGCAGACACTTCCTAAGCTTAAGTAGCATCCATGCAGGACAGAATGTTTTATCCTAGAGAAAATGGCCGTGTGTGTGTGTGTGTGTGTGTGTGTGTGTGTGTGTGTGTGTGTGTGTGTGTGTGTGTGTATGTGTGTTTACCCACTGAGTCCTTTCCCTGGCCCCAAGCAGAGGTTTGTTCAACATCCCAAACAGCTCGGTCAGACGTTCAGAGCACATCACTTCCCTCTGTTTAACTTTGTAGCCACTTTGTGCGCCCCTCATAACGGTTACTTCAGTGGCTGCTTCACATTCCCAGCACACTCTCCTTCTCCCTCTCCGTCTCTTACCTTGTCTCTCTTCCTCCCTCTCTCTATCTCCCCTCCTCTCCCACTGAGTAGCCCTGGCCAGCTCGGGCAGTCACCATATAAAACTCACTGACCCAGGCCCGGGATTAAGTCAAGCCTTTGCAGCAGCACATGCAGTGACCTTTCTCTTCTTTTGTGGTTTTCCCAGATGGATCAAAAGAAGAGAACCGGGTGCCCAGCATGAAGTCTGGGGGTTCATTCCCCCTCCACTTATGAAAGGACACTAGCCCACTTGAGCACGTGGCTCTGACAGGCCTTGCCCTTCTCCCCCATTCCCTCTGCATTCCTAAAAACCATTAGTTACATCCCTAAAGCTAGCCACCAAGGTCTCTTTCCCTATTTGCCCCCTTCCTCCTCCTGAGGCTGACGACCAAGGTCCAGCTATCAAAGTATTGAAGTCCAGCAATCAAAAGTCCCCTTTGGTTTACCTAATTAACATGCCCAATCAAAATATGATGCAACCTCATTCTAGCCATTTGAACACAGACCTCCCCCTTTTCTCTTCTTAAAAATCACACCTGCAAGGTCATTTGCTGCTGTTTTTCTGCCCGAGTCAGAAAGCAGCCACTTTAACTTTTCTTCCCCGCTTGCTTAATGAAGGATCTCTCCGGGAAAACAGGTGTTTGGGTGTGGTTTGTGCCTAATCTAGGGTCCGAGGGGGAGCCCCTGCTGTGTGGAGGTGGGGGTCTCTTTCAAACCAAACAAAAAAACAAAGGCTGAGAAAGCGTTTTTACGACCTTTGACACAGCTGAGCACCCCAAAGACGGCAGCCCTTTGTAGTGTTTTACGACCAGGTGTTTTACTGTTCGCTAATAAAACCCGGCCAAGAATTTATTAGGCTTTAGCAGGTCTCTGCAGGGCTAGAGGAGTTGGCCACCACAGACTCTGTGTGTGCTAGCTTGGAACACGTCCTCACGGAGACTGGAGAGCGAATTAATTCTGCTCCTGCGGCTGTGCGAGGAGGTGTCCCGCGGAGGGAGCCCCGTGGCTCGCCCGGCGGAGAAGCGCTTGCCGAGGATAGAAGCTTCCTCTGAGGTTATCCTGAAGTGTGCTCCTTCGGGAAGTCTAGCTGCAGATTCTTGCTTTCTTTTCAAAGCTATAAATGACAGTCTACCCAGCCAGCCTCCCCTTTCAGAGCGTTGTCAACCCTGTAGGTGTTAGAATTCAGTACTGGCACCTCCCCTCTTTTTAGTCACAGATACTGGCAGGCTTTTTCTTTCTTTCTTTTTTAAATTAAAGATAGTCTGGCAAGGACGAACTATATCCTCCTCTCCCCTTTCCTTTGCCGGGATTAGCCAGTCATGTCGGTTTGTTAAGTCCGGCGCTGATCAGTGGGATGAAATGCAGTCGCCACATACAACAAGGATAACAGACTGGAGCCATGTTGGCCCCGGAGTGTTCGTTAGGCTCATTTTGGGTTCTGGTGTACACTTTTGTCTTTTTAAAGCATTGCCTTGCTGAGATGCTTTGTGTGTCCCTTTGTGCGACATCAAAACTATTTATTCCTTATTTCCTACCACGGTGGAGAGTCTGCTAAATGAGTTTAACTTCCCTAGGTGCTTGGATTTCTCAAGGGAGCTTTCCAGACTTGACATCAAAGGGCTGCTGTTGGCCACAGGTAGTGATACCCCTCCCCCACCCCTTTCCACAGACCGCCTTCCCGGGAATTAGAGCTGGCAGCAGGCTCCCGCTGGGAAGTCTTCCCCTCCTTCTAAGTCTATAAGAAGGACTTTAATTCCTGTCTAATAGGCCTGGTCCTCCTTGAAGCCCTCATCACACTGTTTATGGCACTGTCTGAACTCCTCAGAGCAGTACTATGCTGCTGTCTGTCTGCCCATGGCATTAAAAACTCTTCTAATACCCTTCTTAACCCAGCCGTCTGTCTCAGGGCTCAGTGTTCCCCCTGAGCCCTGCATCTGAGTCCTTTCAACAGGGTGGTACAATATTTCATTCTTGCGTCATTGCCAAATAATATATTCCATGTAATGGAATATTAACAGTGTCTATTTTAAAAAATAGAAATAATATGGGGATTTATTTTGGGGTGCCTTTGAGAATGATGGACCTCTGTTTGGGAGCTAGCACCCTGGAAAATTCATTGGCCACCAAGGTCACTCCAAATCAGTAGCTTTGGGGTTCTTGTCTTGTGAATTCAAAAAATGACATTTATGGGTCACATAAGGTGAAGTTTATTATAGATGTGTATGAGGGAGTTAGAGAGGGAGATAGAGAGCAAACAGGAGCACACTGAGCTCCTGTACAGCAGCAGTGGTCCCAGAAACACAGTGTGCTGCTCTGGGGTCTTTTTAAAGGACTTTCGGGGACTAAGGGGGTCCAGCCCCTCAATAGTCCCCTCCCAGGGTCCGGGAAGAATCTACAACCAGCTGATAATTAATCTTTGATGAGAAGAAATGAATCTATGTACACGAAACTCCTTAGTCCATATACTTTATTATTCTGTGTCAGTTACAAACTTATATTCTGCTCTCATATTTAGGTCATCTTTAGCCTGATTTCTCTCTACACTTGTCTGCGATCCCCTCTAGGTTTTATCTTAATTCCTTCATCTAGTTCTGCCCCTTCTAGGTTTTCATCCATCTTGTTCCTTCCCATATCATCTCTCTCCTCATCTCATTCTACCTCATCTTGTTCTTCCCCATCTGGCTCTTCCTCATCTTCCATCTCGTTCCTCTAGTCCTCTCTTCTAGTCCTTCAATCTACTTCTTTTCCATCTCAGTTTGTTCCTCTCAAGTTCTTACCCATCTAGTTCTTCCACTCTCTTTTCTCTTCTCTGTCCTGTCATGCCCTGGGAGTCCTGGTATATGTACACTTACAAGCAGTATTCCCTTAGCAGTGCAAAACCAGGCTTCCAGGGTCAAATGGAGGGGTGGTAAGAATCACATAGGGAGGCAATAACCGTTAATTATCATTTGCAACCCCAAAGGGAAGTGACCAATGGGGAAATGAATTAACTAAAGGCTAAATTCAGGTAATATCTAAGAAGAGGGCTCTTATGTGCTCAACTATAATCTTAAACGTGATTGGTAGAAAGTGTTAAGAATCTATAAGTTGCTATGTCAATGGGAGAAAATAAAACTTGTCTTCTTTTTTCCTGTGGCTCCTATCTGTCCAAGCTCTCTGCCATTTTTCTGCAGGGTGGGGGAAAGTGTGCTCAGTCGCTAGGCAACCTGTGTACAGCTAGATGCCCCTGGTGATAGTTAAAGGGAGATTTGGAACTGGAGGTAAGGTTTGGAAAAGGAGGAAGTAAGGCTTAATTGGCACATCTGCCAGGCCTTCTCAAACAGGTAGCCTGAATGCTTAAGTCTGTTGTTTTTTTTTTTTTTTTTAAGATTTATTTATTTATTTATTATACAGTGTAATGTCTGCATGTATCCTTGCAGGCCAGAAGAGGGCACCAGATCTCCTTACAGATGGTTGTGAGCCACCATGTGGTTGCTGGGAATTGAACTCAGGACCTCTGGAAGAACAGCCAGTGTTCTTAACCGCTGAGCCATCTCTCCAGCCCCGCTTAAGTCTGTTCATAGAGAGTAAAGAGGTATCTATGATAAAGTACTTTCCTCCATCTGGGGATGGACCTGGCCGGATGCTGCCAATGACAATAATTACAGGGAGGCTTGAACTGGAGTTCTGGCTGAGCATAGCTGTCAGCGCAGAAGGTTATCTAAATATTCCTAGAAGTGGTTAGGTAAGGAGTTAGTGGTCTATAAAGTTGGTAAGGCTGTAAGAAAGGAGGGCCTAAGCTAAATTGTGTAAAACTATTACTAACGTCCACCTGACCTAGGCCGTGTCTCCTTGCGGAATTTGTCTTAAATCAGGAGACTTGCATGTGGACTGTTATTACTGCTAGTCCTTGAAAGTAGCCACGAGAGATATCTGATTCCAGAGAAAGCCTTTCCTGAGGCTGTTCTCCAAATGCCTGGAATGTGTATGTCCAGAGAGTGATTAGTCCACACTGTTAGCCCTTCTTAGGGAAAAGTCAATTGGGAAAACTATGAAGGCACACATGATTTTCCTAACAGAAGACAGCTGATATATAACAAGCCAAGTAACACCAAAAACTCCTTGGGATTTGGCTTCCTCTGGAAGAATTCCCTGATTCCTCCAGGCAGTGACTTTGCCATAACCAGCCGAGTTCTTATGATATATTCCTGCGGCCCGCAGCAAAGAACTTAATGGCAGACACTGTGGGGAAGCATGGGGAGAGGGAAGAGTTGGGCAGTCAAGGTGACCCATGCAGGTGTCCATGTGCATGCTCTCAGTCTCAGTCACAGTCACACGGAGCCTCTAGGCAACCAGAACCAGGAGGCAGAGCAAGGACACTCTCAGAGTTGCTGCTTTGGGGTCTTTTACCCTACCTGACCAGCTCCTATTTCCTGCTCTCGTCAGAAGAATGTGGACAAAGTAGTCCAGCGTCTAGAAAGTAACATGCTGAGATCATGGATTCCATTTATTTATTTTGACACAGGATCTCACTCTGTGGCCCAGGCAGGCCTCAAACTAGCCGTCTTCCTGCCTCCATCAACTCTTCATAGGGTTTTTACCCCTTCAGCTATGGACTCAGGTGTCGCCTTTCGGGGCTGGGGTTGTGTATCGGTGGTACAGAGCTTGCCTAACAGGTGCCGCATCCTGGTTTCTCTCCCTGGTACCACAAAAACAAACAAAAAGAGGCCAGAGAGATGGTCTTTGTGTGTCCTCAGTGCTTGTCCTCTGGCTTCCACACTTCCACACTGTGGCACATGCGCCCTTCTCCAGACACACAGAACAATGAATGAAAATGTAATGAAAAGGACTTTGCAAAAGAGGAGAAAATGAAACAAGACTAAATAAAGCAAAACTCAAGTCCCCTTCCCGACTGTCTACCTAGGTACGGGGTCTTCTTGAGGGCTGGTGAAATGTTCTGGAATTATCTGGAGATGGTGGTTGTACACGAGTGTGGATGCCACCGAACTGTGCACTTGAGTTAAAATAATAAACTAAATGTGATGTGTCTTTCACCACAGTAAGAAAAGCCTCGTGCTCCCATCATTCTCCAGCCCCCACAGTGCTTAACTTTTCTCTGTTGAGCTGAACGCTATCTTAATCTCACTGTGCTGTGGGGAATTTAGAAACTATCTCTCTGCCCGAATGTATGTTCCATAAGACATAAGATCTGAAGCTTAAATATTTATTATTTATTTATAATATTTGTGTGTGTGTGTGTGTGTGAGTGTGTGTGTGTGTGTGTGTGAGTGTGTGTGTGTGTGTGTGTGTGTGTGAGCGCTGCGCATGGAGGTCAGAGGACCACTTGTGGGAGTAGGCTCTCTCCTTCTACCATGTTGCCCTGGGGTCCAGCTCAGGTTGTCAGGCTTGGTGGCAAATGCTGAGATGTCTCTTTGGCCTAGAGCTGGCACTTTAAAAAAATGATTTATTTATATTTATTTTATGTCTCTTGAGTATTTTGCCTGCACATGAGTGCCTGGAGAGGCCAGAAGAGGGCATCGAATCCGCTGGAACTGGAATCATTCGTGGTTGTGAGCTGCTGAGAGGGCACAGGAAGAAGAAACTGGCTATACCGCAAAAGCAACAGCTGCCTTAAGCTCTGCGCCTTGTCTCCAGCCCCTAGACCTGGCACTTTCAAAATCACATGATTTCCAAGACCTCAAACACATCCGGCATTTGATGGAGGTGAATTAACTATTTTAGAGTAAGAATGAGTGAGTGAGTGCATCGGAAATAAAAATGCTTTCCCTCTTTGAACTAGCATTCTATTCCTGGGGAAATATTTGTACACACGCATAAAGAGATATGGAGCAGGGCAGGGGCCATGGCTCAGAGATAAAGCCCCTGCCTGGACCCCCCAAGTGAGAGGCGGGGCCATGGCTCAGTGGCAGAGCTTCTTAGACTCCCCTAGTGAGAGGCTGGGGGTGTGCTTCAGTGGGAGAGCCGCCTGCTGCCTTAGCTTCTTGAAGACTTGGACTTACAGGCATGTGCCACTGTGCCTGGCAATATGTGGCTCCATGTAATGGAATCCCAGTCGTTCAAGCTTCGTTCATGTTATAACCTGCACCAGTTTTTTCATTCTTTGTATTACCAGACAAGATTCTGTGTTTTTGGACAACAACATAGGATCGTTTAAAAGAAAAATACCTAGAACTGGAAGGCAGCAGTTAAGAGTATTTACTGCTCTTGTAGAGGACCTGAGTTCAGTTCCCAGCACCCACATACAGTGGCTCCAAACCGCCTGTAACTCCAGCTCCAGGGAATCTGACATCCTCTTCTGGGTACACCAGCACACATGTGCACATACCCATACACAGACACACAGGCATAAGCATAATTAAAAATGTTTTTTTTTTAAGTAAATAAAGACAAATACCCTGGAGTAACAGCACATGGAATGAAGATTTAATATAAAACACAAAACAGTGGGGACTGTAATATAGAACTCCAATTTGGAAACCCGCAGAGATTGAACTGCTGGGGCACGCCTTCTGGGTGGGTGTGTAAATACTCTTTAATTCTGTGGTTTGAGGGGAAGGATTGTTTACTGAGTGTTCCCATGAGTTCTGAATTCACCTTGCTCTACTGAATTATTAGTGGGAAAGTGCTGGGTGGAAAACATTAATCAGGGAGGGTCACAGTCAGTTGCCTCATCTTTCTCCATTCAAGAATCTCCCCAAAGGAGTAGCTGCCCTAACAAGTCAAATCCACACTCCCACACACGTGTGAATACATCACCCTCACACACCAACCTCACACACAAAATCATGTGATGCCCATACATAGACACAGATACCACTTGACAATATAGACTTTTATACAATAGTTTGTTGAAAAGAGACAAAAAGAGCAACTAGGTTAGTTTGTATATGTATTTTCTACTTTTGTTAACGTAGTACCCACACGTTACTGGGGATAAATTCCCCCCTCTTGAGTGACAGTTTATCTTGATACAATAGCACTGGAACCCTGTGCACCAGGACCAGACATCTGAATTCCTCCCGAGAGTTGAGCTTAATTACAAAGCCAGGACTCGATAAGCAGACGTTCCTGGCAACTGACATTCATTTGCGTAGATTAGATTCTCTGGGCTTACTTACCCTACTTTGTAATTAAGGATGATTAAACCCTATGGCATTAGAACTAAACAAATGAAACAGAACACAATAACTCATTCTATAGTTCAGGACTGATCTACAAGAGAGGGGTTTGAAGGCTCCAGGAAATGACAAAGATCGCATTCAGGGTGTGGTTCAGTAGTAGAATACTTGCTCAGTATGTGTGAGGTCTGGGATTCCATCTCCAGAGCTGGGGAAAGGAAAAAAAGTGTGTATTAAGCTCCTGCACAGCTAAAGAAGCAGTCTGGTGGAGAAGAAGCCCATGGAAGAGAATCTTTTCCAGATAAACATCTGACAGAGGATTCATATCCAGAATATATATGAATCAAAGAAACAAATAAGTTATTGAAAAAATGGGCCTGGGACCTGAACAGAGAGTTCCTGGAAGAGGAGGAGGAGGAGGGGGAGGAGGAGGAAGAAGAAACTGCTAAGCAATATCTCAAAAAATGTTCATTGTTCCTTGTTGTGGAATAATCTTTTTGTACACTGTGAAGCTATGTCACCCTGATTGGTTTAATAAAAAGCTGAAGAGCCAATAGCTAGGCAGGATTTCCAGGCACAGAGAATGCTGGGAAGAAGAAGAAGGGCAGAGTTGCAAGGAGATACAGAGGAAGCATGAGATGTAGGAGAGGAGGTAACAAGCCATGAGCCACACGGCAGCATGTAAATTGTAGAAATGGTTAAATTATAAGAGCCAGTTAGAAACACGCCTAAGCCACCAGCCAAGCTTTTATAATTAATAATAAGTCTCTGTGTGGTTATTTGGGAGCTGGCTGGCAGGACAAAGAAAGACAACAGTCCCTAGCAGTTAGGGAAGTGCAAATAAAAACATTTGCATTGAAATTTCATTTTACTCCAGTCAGAAAGGCAAAGATCAACAAAACTATGGACAACAAATGCTAGAGGAGATGTCAGGGGAAGAGAACACTATTGGTGGGATTTTTGAAGTTGTCCAGGTACTTTGGAAATCAGTGTGGAGGATTCTCAAAAAGTTAAAAATGAATCTACCAAATGACCTCGCTATACCACTCCTTGGCCCCAGTGACTGGACATCCTACTTCATAGACACTTGTATTCAGCCTGCTGTTCATGGCTGCTCAAAGAAACAGAAACAGCTTATGTCCTTCAACCGAAAATAGAGAATGAGAAGGCATTACATACATGTACACCATGGAATACTATTCAGCCATAAAGAAAAGTGAAATCATGAACTTTGCAGGTAAATAGGTAGAACTAAAAGAGACCATATTGAGTGAGATAACCCAGGTCCATAAAGACAGACTTTGGCACGTACTTCCTCATCTGAGTTTCCCAGCTCCAAATCTTCAGATGTGACTATATAATCCAAAGTAACTACTAAAACCAGGAATGAAAACAAACAAAAACAACAAATGGAGGTGGTGGTGGGGAGGGCAATGGTAGAGGACAAATGATCTGGAGGGAGAAATGGAAAAATGGAGGGGGCCCTAACTAGGGATGGGGAGAGAGATAAATATAGGAGGAGGGAGGGTAATAACAGTAAGGATGTCTGAAAAGTCAAAGGAAATGATACTATCTCCCCCAAATAGCTATGATATACATAAGTCAGTGAATAAAATACACATTATAGTTTATTCAAGTTTTCCTGGGGCTGGAGAGATGGCTCAGAGGTTAAGAGCACTGGCTGCTCCTCCAGAGGTCCTGAGTTCAATTTCCAGTGACCACATGGTGGCTCACAACCATCTGTAATGAGATCTGGTGCCCTTTTTCTGGTTTGACAATGTTCCCTCCAAGAGCTAAAGATCATCCAACAAAAACTCCACCATCAGGCATAAGTCCTTTTTTGAATTGTTGGTCACAGTTGTTCAAGAGACTCCCCAAATACTACAGGCTGTTGCTACTCGCCTTGTTTTTTCCCTCCAGAGGTGGCAGGTAAGTCCCTCCTCCTGAGGACATTATGAATTTTGGACACAGGGTCCAGGGGCTTTTGAGCTGGAACTGACCTGAAAGCCTCCTCCCTGAGAACTAGCTTTTTGTGGTACCAGAAGGCACCACCAAGCTTCCAAAGGAGGGAAGCAACCAACAGCCCTACCCAGCTATGAACAATGAATCACAATAGCGACCAGCATAGCACAATAACCCCACGGCTGCAGCAGTGACAATACATATTGGTAACCAACAGCTCTCTAATTGCACTCAAGATCCTCTCATCAAGAGGGAATCAGGCCTGGAACTGAAAACGTAGCCAACTGCCCAGGGCTAGGAAAGCCATGAACCCTGTACATCACTTTACTGAAGCAGCATAATCTCCAACTGTGTCCTAAATATTTGTCCTTGTACCCACAGATAAGTGCAGTCTTCACCCTTCATCAAGGAAACTTCTCTCAGTAATAATAGAGACCATTTCAGAAAACCAGAATCAATCCAAATGTGGAGTTGTAGAGCCTCGCCCCAGCTAATGTAAGGCTCAGGGCTGGCTATCTTTGATTTTAAAAGAAAATCCAAACTATTTCTCACACCCTAGAACTGTTGTTGTAGGCAGTTGTGAGTCTCTTAGTGTGGGTGCTGGGAACCAAACTCCGGTCCTCTGCAAGAGCAGCAAGCCCTTGTAACTATGGAGCATCTCTCCAGCCCCCACCTAGAACCTTTTAAACAATTAAACAGTTGATAACCTCTGCCCTTAGTTTTTTTGTTTTTTTGTTTGTTTGTTTTGTTTTTTTGAGATAGGGTTTCTCTGTGTCGTTTTGGTACCTGTTCCGGATCTAGCTCTGTAGCCCAGACTGGCCTCGAACTCACAGAGATCCACCTGGCTCTGCCTCCCGAGTGCTGGGATTAAAGGTGAGGTGTGCACCATCACCTCCCGGCTGCCCTTAGCTTTTGATAAACTCATACCCGTTGCCTGTCTCTGTGAACTTGCCTGCCTGGACACTTTTTATCTGTGGAACTGTGCTCTGTGTCTGGCTTAGTTCTAGTAAGATGTTTTTAAGGATCATTCAGGTTGGAGAAGAACTCACGGTGTCTGAAAAAAGAGACCAGCACAGGAATCTGCCGGACACTTGAGGACTAGGAAGACAAGAAGACAATGCTGGCCTGGTGAACGGCCCAGTGGCTAAAGGAGCTGGTCTCTGAGCCTGATGACCTGTGACCCTTCTCTCAGACCCCGCGGTGAAAGGAGAGCACTGACCCCCACAGGTTGTCAAATGACCCCTCCCACAGGATATGGCATGCATGTCCACGCCCACCCACCCAATTAATGAACGGGAAAAAATGGAAAAGAAAAAAGAAAAAAGAAAGGCAATGCTAAGATTGCTGGCTTGTTTTTTTCTAACTTTTTTTTTTTTTTGAGACAAGATTTCTCTGTATAGCTCTGGCTGTCCTGGAACTCTCTCTGTAGACCACACTGGTCTCAAATCCACCTGCCTCTGCCTCCTGAGTGCTGGGTTTAAAGGCATATATCACCACTCAGGGCTCTAATTTTAAGATTAAATACTTTTTGTTTGTTTGTTTGCTTTTTGTTTCTCGAGACAGGGCTTCTCTGTGCAGCATTGGCATCTTTCCTGGAACTCACTCTAGACCAGGCTGGCCTCGAACTCACAGAGATCTTCCTAGCTCTGCCTCCCAAATGCTGGGATTAAAGGTGTGGGCCACCACCTCCCGGCAAGATTAAATACCTTTTGTTGTGGTTCTTTTTTTTTTTTTTTTTTTTTTTTGAGACTCTCTATGTGGCCTTGGCTGACCTGGAACTTGCTATGTAGACCAGGCTGGCCTGGAACTCATAGAGATGGGGATACCTCGGCCTCCTGAGCGCTGGAATTAGAGGATTATGTGCCACCACACCCAGCCTCGAGACCTTTTTGTATGCGTGTGAATGTTTTGCCTGCATGTTCATAGTGCGCTACTGTGCATGTCTGACCCATAGAGGTCAGAAGATGGCACTGGATCTCCTGGAACTGAATTTAACGATTGTTATAAATTGCCTTGTGGTGCTGGGAATCCGACCCAGGTCCTCTCAAGCCATCTTTCCAGGCCCTGGACTTTTTCTCCATCCGTCCATCTACTTGTCCCTTCCTTCCTCTCTTTCTCATTCATTTGGCTGTGCTCCAAATGTAATCTAGTGCCTTGTGTATGTGAGGCAAGTACTCTGCCACTGAATCCCATACTGCTTACAACACTGCTTTTAGCAGATTGTTCCTGTGGGAAACAGCGGACCTTTAACTTCCCAGGTCCAGGAAGTAAAAGGAAGAGTCAGTGTGAGAACCTAGAAGTTTCAAAGGTGAAAAGGAGACGGCTGTGTGCATCTGTACTCATCTCTCAGCGGGAATGGACAATCAGCTGGTGTTACGATGTCAGAAACAGGAGTCACTGACCTGAGAGACGCCTTAGCAGGTAAAGGTGCCCGCTGTCCAAGTTGACAACTTGAGTTCAGTCCCCAGGACCCACATGGTTAGAGAGAACCAGTTCTTACGGGTAGTCCTCTGACCTTCACATGTGTGTGCACCATGGCAGGCACACCCCTTCACACTCACGCAATAAATAGCTAAAATGTAAAGGAAACAAACAGACATGATTTGATATTGATGGCAGTCAAACCAGGGAAAGATTCATCTCTCTTTCCTTTCCCTGTTCCTTCTCCTTTCTCCCATCCCTTCCTCCTGCCCTCTCCTCCTCTCTAGTGCCTCTCACTGTAGGAAACTAACAGGAAACCAACTGGGAATATGGGTCTTGGCTTAAGGTCATGGGTGTGGACTCTGAGGAGGACCTCATCAATAAGGGATTAGTTTAATGAACTGGCTGGGATGAGGGTGACCTCATTTCTTATAATTGATCACTATAAGGACAACTTCATAAACAGCTGAAATACTTTCCTCCGGAATGGCCCATCTAATTAGAATGAAGGTGGACTAGTTTTTGTGTGCAATTCTCAAAGCCAGAAGTACCATCAATTTTCCTGGGTTTCCTGTTGAATTGAGGGCAGAACTTGGGTTCCTTGGAAACAGCTTGTGCTTCCTTGGTAGTGACTAAACTCTGAACATTAGTGAGTGGAAATTTGTCATAGATAAAGTGGCTTTTCCTTTGTCTCATAGATTCTGTTAGTTTCTTACATGGATTCTAGGTCGCTGACTATGATACTCATCATAATGTGCACTTTTAATCCTGTTCCTCTGCTTCAACCTTGTCTGGTGATATACCAGTCAGCATGGGCCGGGATATGCTGCATAACAAAGGGACTTCCAAAGCTCACTGGCTAGTGACATCTGGTCAGGGAGCCATTAAGTGGAGGATCATATAACGCACAGCTTCATTTTGTTTATTGTTTTGACTTTTATGGTTTATTGGATATGTCATAAAATTAGCATATACATTTAAAGTTTAATGAACTTAGACCTCATGCTGAATTGGGGCTTGAACTTGGGGCCTTTGCAAGTGGTTTGTTTGTGAATACAATTTGAATATGATAAACGCAAATTACTCATAGATAAAGAAAATAGGTTGGAGTGTGTATGTATATGTGTGTATGTCCATGTGTTCATCTGTGTTCCTGTGTATGCAGGTGCATGTGCATGGGGGTCAGACTCAGGTATTGTTCCTCCGGGGAGATCCACTTTTTTTCCCCTTTGAGATGGGGCTACTCACTGGGATCTGGGCTTCTCTAGGTCCCATGCTATGGGACCTGGCCTTCTCCAATTATGCTAGGTTGGCTGGCCAGCGAACCGAGGGATCTGCCTGTCTCTGCTTCCTCAACCCTGGAATTACAAATTCATACCACTGGGCCTGGAGAAATGGCTCAGCGGTTAAGATGACTGGTTGTTCTTCCAGAGGACCAGGGTTCAATTCCCAGCACCCACATGGCAGCTCACAACTGTCTGTAACTCCAATTTCAGGAGACCTGGCACCCTCACATAGACATACATGCAATTAAAACACCAATGCACATTTAAAAAAACCAACCAACCAACCAGAAACACAAATTCATACCGACATGCTTAACTTTTTATAAGGATTATAATAGAATTACCTAATTTCTCCCTTCTCTTCCCCCCCTCCACCCCTTCCGCAGGCAACCCCACCTGCTTCACATACATGGCCTCCCTTTCTTTAATTGTTGTTACAGATACATACATGTGTGTATATAAATATATATTCCTAAGTATATAAATACAGCTTGCTAGTCTGTATAATGTTGCTTGTGTGTATGTTTTCAGGGCTGATCATTTGGTACTGGATATCCAGTTAGTGTGGTTATCCCTAAAACTGTTTCTCTTGCTCTCAGCATACCTTAGCTCTTTGTGTGTAGGGTTCAGGACTCCCCAGTTACGACATTAGCATGTCAATTGGTGTCACACCGACTCAGGTCCTGTCTAGGCAGCCACGCTGGTGAGACTTCTTGGTTGTAGCTTCTGACATTTCCTGTCTCCCAGCAAACTACTTCTGCCTTTTACCGTTTCCCACCCGCTCCCCACACTGGTACTGGGGCTCTCCATGCAGGGATTGTGTAGTAGATGTATCCACTGTGGCTGGGCCGCACAATTCTGTTTTTTGGTTAGTTGTAGTTTTCTGTGATGGTCTCCATCTGCTGCAAAGAGAAATTTCCTTGATGAGAGGCAAGATTACACTTCTTTGTGGGGAGAAGGATACATTTAGAATGTAGTTGGGGATGATGCTGGTTTAGGGAAGGGCTGTGCCTGACGTTATGTATGGGTGCTAGGGATCAAACTCCTTATAGATTCCTCCTTATAGATTCTGCGCATTTCTTCTGTGATTGAAATGTGTCATTTGTGTGAAGGAAAACTAGCTACAGAAAACTAAACTTTGGTCTTATATGAATAAATAACATTTGTGCCGTAACAAGAAATTTTCCAAGGGGTAGCTCAGTGCTAGAGTTCTTGCTTAGTGATCCAGGTTCTATCCCAGCAGGACACATACACTCACAAGACCCATAAACAGACACATATGCACAAAACATACATATAACACACACATGCACAAAATACATCATATACATATGAGTTCCATAAACACAGATATACATACACAATTCAACACACATATTAGACCCATAAATACAGACATGCTTTCATATACTCCCATACATGTACACACAAACACATGCACACACACAAATGTATGCAAACATACATGCACGTACATAATACACACACACACACACACACACACACACACACACACACACACACACACCGCTGAGGCTAAGCTTTCAAATCCTTCCTTTTGTCCCCTTTGGCTATGGAGGTTGGGCAAGTGCACTAGCCCTGGCCTCACCTCCTCCCCTTACTTAATAAGTGAGGGAAGCCTGCAGCTGGGAGCAGGTGCAGTGAACAATAAATAAACTGTGGATCTTGATGCTCTGTAGTCACAGTCCTAGGGCTGAGTCACTCTGACAGGACAGAAAGGTCCTACTACACCTATCTGAAATGACAAATGGCACTGGTTACTGGTGGAAAGGTCATAGTCACGACAGAAACCAGTATCAGTATTCAGAGACTGTGGCAAGCCTAGGGCTGCTGGAGGTCTTAGCTTGATGCTCCCATGCCCCTTGGTGCCTGGGTGCAGTCAGCTGACCAGTTGTCTTTCTAGGCGGCACTTTGAACAAGGCTCAGTTGATTGCCTGGCTGGGCATTCGCTAGCCTACATGGCCTTTTCCCCCCACTTAAAATAGGGACCCAGCAGCTTTTGGGAGCCAGTTGGACAGCGTGTGCCAGCACTTGGCAATTCTGTTCTTGGGCTTTTTTTTTTTTTTTTAAAATCTCTCTCCTGAAGCACCTTAAATGCCATAGCTGAAACTTCCGCCTGTGGGGTGAGGAGCCTTGCTCTCCAGATGCTTAAGTTTAGCCCTTATAGAGGAGGTCTGGGAGACAAGAGATGGATTTTATTCTGTGTCTTGAAAAAAAATTTTTTTTAACCTAGTCTGCTGGTTTGAGGACAGCTTTAGGAAGACCCGCCAGGAGGCAGGGTGTGAACTGATCTCTGGCTAAAGAACCATCCTGATTACTGTAATGCCCATGTGGGTCCTGATCGTAAATTTATTTGCATGCATCTTAGCCTGCTTCCAGACCCTTCTGTGCTTCTCAGAGCAGCTTGAGAGTGAGTGGGAGGAGTTAAGGTGAGTTAAGGTGAGAGCCAGGGTTGGGCAGAAGCGGCCCGCCCAATACTGGAGAGTGGAGAGCAGAGCGCAGAGCAGAGAACAGATAAGATATGGTTCTTTAGAGTCAGAGATTCCTTAGATTTAGGAATGCACGTGGTCAGGAGAGAGAGAGAGAGAGAGAGAGAGAGAGAGAGAGAGAGAGAGAGAGAGAGAGAGAGAGAGAGAGTCAGAAAGGGAGAGCGGCTTTAGAGCTTGGGTAAAAGCCTGGGGATAAGGTAACTCTTTTCATTTGCCCATTTGCTGGCAGAAGTTAGATATTTCCCATGAAATATCGGGGTTGAAGCAGCTAAATTTACTGGTATCTGGGGATATTTAATGCATTTGTCAGAGGAGAAATGGAATCACGAGAAGGAAGCCCCTATGTCCCATGGCTGCAGCACCAAGAGAGAAAAATAAAAAATTAAAATAAAGAAACGGGATCAGACTCCACTCCCTGGCATCCCCGAGGTTGGAAAAGGATCTATGAATCAGCACAGGTTACTCCCTACTTTTGTCAAGAGAGGAGTAAAGGCTGGGAGCATACACAGCACGAGGACCCCCTGGGGGTCTGACAGCATTGACCTCTTAGTCAAGAGAGAGAATGAGTGGGTGTCTGTGTAGCCTGAGGACCCCTAGGGGTCCAGTGCAAGTTCAGGCTACAGTCGCAGGAAATGGCAGGGGACTCGCTAATCTTGGTGGCATGTGTGGTGTGTGTGGAGTGATCTCGGGGCTGGGCAAATGGAAAAGGTGGAGTGGGAAGTTGCAGGTCCAATGAACCTAGATATAGGTTTCTGATGCTCAGCCCTGGACGCAGAGCATGTGGAGTCTACAGCACCAATGAAATGAGAAACGGTGCTGGTAACCAACAGGCAGAAAGGTCACCACAAAACCCAGTTATCAGTATTCAGAGCTTTATTAGGAGGAACGGGGGAGGAGGGGAGAGAGGAGAGCCAGGCCTGGAGAGGAAAGCACACGGAGAGAGGGAAAGATGGTGGGGAAGAGACAGAGCAGAACAGAGAGAGCGGGTGGGGTCTGCGTCTGGCTTTTTAAGGGCTCCGGGTGAAGCGGGCTTACGGAGCACGCAGTCACCAGCGCACACTGATGACGTACGATGCAAGACGTTTTGCTTAACTCCTGAACTGTGCCTGTGCGGTCACGCAGCTGGAGTAAGGGCAGAACTCTAATGTTATCTCTTTCTCTGTTTCTCCTCTATAACCAGTATTTAGTTATCTACCTCTATGATACTGATTGCTTTACAGTTTCACATAAGGGTGAGGAAGGGGGTTATGCAGTTCAGAGCACTTACCACTCTCCCAGAGGACCCAGTTCAGCCCCCAGCACCCACATTGCATAGCTACACCAGCCTTGTTTTCCAACTTCCTCCTTTATTTTCTTCAAACTCGTTTTAAGACATTTCCTGGCCATGGGTGTTTTCCTGCATACCTGTCTATGCACCATGGGAGTGCTTACTGCCCTTGGAGGCCAGAGAAGGTCATTGGGTCCCTTGGAACTGGAGTTACAGATGGTCATGAGATACCACGTGGGTCCTGGGAACCAAACCCAGGTCCTTTGCCTGAGGATCAAGTGCTTTTAACCATTGAGCCATCTCTCCAGTCTCCAGCTTCTTTTCTTTACAACATTTTTTATTACATTCTTATTTATTTATTTACTTATTTTGTGTGTATGTGTGTGTCTGTGAATGAGCGAGTGTGTGTGTGTGTGTGTGTGTGTGTGTGTGTGTGTGTGTGTGTGTGAGGGGGCTGTGTACATGCCATGCCATGCAAGTGTAAGTCAGGAGACAGTTTGCTGTAGCAGGTTCTCTCCTCCTGTTGACACTGGAGGATAGACTCAGGGCTTCTGGCTTGGTGACAGGTGCCTTTAATTTCTGAGTCATCTCACCTGGCCCTTTTTTTTTAAATTAAATTTTTAAAAATTCATTTTACATATCAATCACAGAACCCAGAACCCCTTCTTCCCTCCTCCTGCCCTCCAGTCTTCCTTCCCCCAACCCACCCCCCACTCCCTCCTACAACAAGGTAAGGCTTCCCATGGGGAGTCAGCAGAGCCTAGTACATTCAGTAGAGGCAGGTCCAAGACCCTCCCCCTGCACCAAGGCTATGCAAGGTGTCCCACCAGAGGTAGTAGGCTCCAAAAAGCCAGCTCATGCACCAGGGATGGATCCTGATCCCACTGCCAGGGGGCCCCTTAAGCAGATCGGGCTATACAACTGTCTTGATTATGCAGAGGGCCCAGTCCAGTCCCATGAAGGCTCCACAGGTGTTGGTCTACATTTCATGAGTTCCTATAAGTTTGGTTTGGTTGTCTCTGTAGGTTTCCCCATTATGATCTTGACCACCCCGCCCCTGCCCTTCTCCCCCTCCCCACCTCCCCCCAGCTCATAGAATCTGTCTTCTCTCTCTTCGACTGGACTCATGGAGCTCAGCCTGGTGTTTGCTGGCCCTGGTTTTAATGTCTTTAGAAATCTCTATACTTTTCCCCCACAATGGCAGTGTGTGGTAATACTGTGCTCCCCAATATATTGTGTACCCTAATAAACTTATCTGAGGTCAGAGAACAGAACAGCCACTAGATAAACATAGAGGCCAGAAAATGGTGGCACACACATCTTTAATCCTAGTATTCTGGAAGCAGAGATCCATCTGAATCTGTGAGTTCAAAGCCACGCTGGAAACAGCCAGGCATGGTGACACATGCCTTTAGTCCCAGGAAGTGATGGCAGGAAGCAGAAAGGTTTATAAGGTATGAGGACCAGGAACTAGAGCCTGGTTAAGCTTTTAGGTTTTTGAGCAGCAGTTCAGATGAGATCCATTCGGTTGAGGACACAGAGGCTTCTAGTTTGAGGAAATGAGATCAGCTGAGGAATTGGTGAGGCGAGTTGGCTGTGGCTGGTTCTGATTCTCTGATCTTCCAGTGTTCACCCCAACACCTGGCTCCAGGTTTGTTTTTTTATTAATAAGACCTGTTAAGATTCGTGCTATAGCAGTGTCTGTCTACTTTCCTATCAGCAGTAACACAAGGGTCCCTTTTTCTCCACATTTTTGCTGGCCCCCTCCCCAGATTCCTCTCTCTGTAACAGCCATACTGGTATGAGGTGGTTTTTGTGGTGATTTTCATAGTAAACTTGGGATGGGTTGGTTGGAAGGATAATTTTCAAATCTTAAGAAAAAAAACTAGCTGCACTTATTTTTCTAGGTGTTTACTAACATTTATTTTTCAAGGCTGGGCTAGAGCTCAGGTCTTTGTGATAACCAGTCAGCCACTGAACCACATCCTCAGCTTAGACAAAGAGCCATACTGTTTTTTTTTTTTTTCATTTTGCTTTTTTTTTTTTTTTTTTTTTGCCAGGCAGTGGCGGCGCATGCCTTTAAGCCCAGTCTAGGGAAGCAGAGGCAGGTGGATCTCTGAGTTCAAAGCCAGCCTGGTCTACAGAGTGAGTTCCAGGATATCCAGAGCTGTTATACAAAGAAGCCCTGTCTCAAAAAACAAAAACAAAAACACTCCCAAAAAACAAACAAAAAGCAAAAAAGAAAAAAGAAAAAAATTAAATTTGTTTTTAGACAATTTCACACATACACAAAATACTGACTACTCTTATTCCCTACCTTCTTGTATTTCCCTATGACCCTGTTCACCCCACCCCCACCTTCCCCATGAACATCTTTTCCACTTTTATGTCTGTTCATTTTGTTTTGTGACCCACTGAGTTTAACCAGGACCATCTGTGTGACCATGGATTTGGAGCCATCTGTTGGAGTCTGGTAGGCTCACCAGTGGCTAGATAACTGAGGACATCAAACTGTTTTGATAAAGAGCCAGACTGTATTTTCAGTTTCCAGATCATATGCTGTCTGGTGTAATGGCCATGTTTTCTCTTGTCGAATGAAGTCAGCCATAGACAACATGTAAATGAGTAAGCATGACTCTGTGCCAATAAAGCTTTGATTATTAAAAGGCTGAAGCCTATATATAGCAAGTGGGTCGCAGTTCTTTGACCTTTGCATATAAAGACTCCAGAATGATTGGGTATTTGACCTATAGGTTGGTGTACAGAATATACTTGTACATTTATATTTGTTTGGCCCTGTATGACCACAGTTTGGCTCCTTGCTCTAGAATCCCCATAGGTAAAGCCCCAGCCACACCACAGCTCCATGGCTGTAGCCCAGATCAGGACCCCTAAGATGACCCTACATAGTCATTCCTTAGCTAGAGGGTTGAACTGGATTAGCAATACCTGTGGAAGCAAGGACACAACACTGGTGGAGAACTTTCCTACAATGCATGAGACACTGAGTTTTATCTCCCAAATCACCAAGAGAAAAGCCTTAAAAAATATCTCATTAGGCCTGTTCCACAGGGGGAACCCAGATCTGCTACTTTAACCAGATCAAAAGCCAATGGCTGGATAAATCATAGGACCTGGGGAAAACCTACTATTGTTGTTTTGTTAAATGACATGCTGTCAAACTGCCTTCTGAAAGGTTGATGTTTGCACACTAGCCTATGGGTGCAAACATAAACCTTTATTCTTCATTCTGCAGTGGCAGCAGTTAATGTACAGACTCAAAACCTTTCAGACTGCTGAGAATAAGTGCTTAGTTAGTATTCAGCCCTAAATGGGACATCTATATCACACCCCCCTCAAAGATCAGGGGACATCACATAAAAGGGGTGGAAAGAGATCTGGGCAGTGGTGGTGCGTGCCTTCAATCCCAGCACTCAGGAGGCAGAGGCAGGTGAGTCTCTGTGAGTTTGAGGCCAGCCTGGTCTACAGAGTGATTTCAAGGACAGCCAGGGCTACAGAGAGAAACCCTATCTCAAAAAAAGGGTGTTGTGGTACAGATGGTAGAAAGAAAGTAAAAGCTGGAGAATGTGGAGGATCACTGTGAAATGTTGCCTACTGAACACGTATGGCCATTGTACTCATGGACTCACTGCGGCCATGGTCAATGCTGCCTACTGAACATGTATGGCCATTGTACTCATGGACTCACTGCAGCCATGGTCAATGCTATCTACTGAACATGTATGGCCATTGCACTCATGGACTCACTGCGGCCATGGTCAATGTTGTCTACTGAACATGTATGGCCATTGTACTCATGGACTCACTGCGGCCATGGTCAATGCTATCTACTGAACATGTATGGCCATTGTACTCATGGACTCACTGCGGCCATGGTCAATGCTGCCTATTGAACATGTATGGCCATTGTACTCATGAACTAACTGCGGCCATGGTCAATGCTGTCTACTGAACATGTATGGCCATTGTACTCATGAACTAACTGCGGCCACGGTCAATGCTATCTACTGAACATGTATGGCCATTGTACTCATGGACTCACTGCAGCCATGGTCAATGCTGCCTATTGAACATGTATGGCCATTATACTCATGGACTCACTGTGGCTGTGGTCACCTGTGCAAGATCAAGCCAAGATCCGCCAATATACTAACAGGCATCACTAATTGGACTCAGTGAGCTATTAACAAAAAAAGGAAAAGATGTGAAGAGGGATGTGTTGGGGGATCCAGGGAGAGTGGGAGGGGGGAGTTGGGTTTTGTATGAGCAAGATACATTGTTTACATGTGTGAAAATTTCAAAGAATAAATAAAAGAGATGGTATTTTAAAATCTCCTTAAATATGGATGACATACCCATGCTAATAGGCAGGCTTTAACTTCCTGGATGCTGAGAAGAGAAAAAACTTTGAGGCTATGTCTAAATTCTGTAGGAGGGGAGGTATGTTTGATTAGTTATGTCTGCCACGGGCACCAGAAGAGAAATAGTGGTATGTCTGTTAACCATTTATGTTCCTGTAACAAGATGATCTCCAGCATGTAGCTTTGACAAGGCATGATAGTGTGCCCAGATATTCCTTTGGAAACATTCTGGATGTTGAAAATACATAGCATATAGCCATCTGGCACTGAAGTGTGACTTGTAATTTTATAAATCCTAACACATCTACTTGTATGTAAGAGACAGGTCCTGATTCTCTGCTTATGGCACACACACACAAGAAGCAGCTAGCCATGGGGGTGGAGGGAGGGGGAAGAAATCAAATGTACACCTTCTATTTTTCCCACAAGTTAGGCTCCGAGCAAAGATACCCACACATTTCTTGTCAAGTTTGACAGCTGTTTATTGAATACTCATCACACCAATCAAAGATTGCTTCCTGTCCTCCAGGAAAGGGAATGACAGCGCTTCCTCATGGGTAAGAGGCAGCATAAGCTAGAAGGAGTATAGGAGCGTGTACGTGGTGGGGGAGACAGTGGAAGAAAGGATGAAGGAGATGGGGAGAACACATGGGAGTCCCAAGCTTGGAGAGATGGTGAATTGGGCAAAGGCATGGAGGCAGAGGGGAGGGAGAGGATGCTAGAATTTCTGGGAGAATGAATCCCCAGCAGAGGAGATGAATTTAGCTGATTGGGTGGGATCACAAAAAATCCAAAAGACATGGATGTAGGGTCTGACTTTGATCTCTAAAGTAACAGTGTTCCTTGTGTCTCCTTGAGAGACAGCTATTTCAGAGAAATTGGTACCAAGGAAGCAGGGTCATTGCTGTGATAGATCTCACCATGTGGCTTTTATGCTTTGGACAGAATTTGTGGGAAGAATGTGAAAGCTTTGGGTACACTAGAGTCCTGGAAACAGAGCTAATAGGCCGTTTCATGGTTACTTAGACAGTTGAAGCCTAGCTCCTGAGGTTTTGGAGAGGAGCAAAGATGTATCAGGAGCAGAGGCTTTTGGTAGATATTTTGGCTAAGAATCTGTGTGTGGGGCTGAAGAGATGGCTCAGAGGTTAAGAACACTGGTTGTTCTTCCAGAAGTCCTGAGTTCAATTCCCAGCAACCACATGGTGGCTCACAACCATCCATAATGAGATCTGGTGCCCTCTTCTGGCCTGCAAGGATACATGCAGGCAGAACACGGTGTACATTTCAAAAAAAAAAAAAAAAAAAAAAGAATCTGTGTGTGTTGATCGTGCTGGGGCTGAGGAAGCCGCTGCAATTGGCGAAGAGGTTAACGCCACTCTCATGGCGCCTCTGTCTCTGGGACAGGCCCTTCGGAAGAAGATGGCTACTGGCTGGAGGGGAGGGACTACTCAGATCCTCTGTGGCCCAGGAGTTTATTTTGGCATGATTGTTTCTTTGATTTTAAGTAAGAATGTTTATTCTGTGATGTCACTAGCTGCGCCCTTCCTGCCTTGACTTCCCCATAATGATACATTGTAAACCGGGATGTGACATCTAAATATCCTTGGTCTCTAAACAACAGGGCCGGTTGTATCTTTCAGAGTGTTAAAGAGATAATTCTCCCACAGGTTGTGCAGAGAGATGAAGAAGGATTCTCGATTCTGCAGTAGGGTTGAGATCATCCAGGCTGAGCCCGGAGGGTGCTGAGGAAGAGAAGAGAGACAGGTGCAAAAGCCATTTCAAAGTCAGCTGGAGGGATGTGAGGAGTGTATGGACCATGGCCACAAGTCCCAGGCAAGGTCAAGACGGGGAGGAAGTCAGGCAAGGCTGGGAAGAGGGACCAGAAAGAAAAGATCCATCTTTTTTTCTTTTTGAAACATGGTTTCTCTGTGGAGCCCTGGCTTCCCTGGAACTTTCTCTGTAGTCCAGGCTGGCCTCGAACTCACAGAGATCCACCTGCCTTTGCCTCCAGAGTGCTGGGATTAAAGGTGTGCATCATCACCGCCAGTCTTAAACTGTGAGTTTTTATAATGACAGAGGTGGCCATAAAACCATGAACCATATACTTGAAAGACAATATGGCTGGTCTACCTTCCAGCCTAGTGCCCAGATCCCACAGTGGTGACCTTAGCTGCAGGTTATGAGGAGTTTCTAGAAATTGTTCAGAAAGCTCCTCCCTCTGAAGTAGGAATGACTTTTTATATATTTTCGTGTGAGTCACAGGAGGAAGAGGAAGGCTTAGTAGGGCAGAAGGAGCAGAAAGTTAGCTATCTGAAGGCAATCTGAGGCTGCGGTAACGGACGTAGGGAGTCCAGCCTGAGGAAGGCGATGTTAATGTTGCCGTTAATATGTGCTCTGTTTTGGCTGGTTGTTCTAAAGAAAGACATGGATAAAGGGGTGTGACGAAGAGAAGAGAGGAGTCCAGCAGCAATCTTCGAGGTGTCGTCGCTGTCTCTAAACATCTGTGGGGCAGAGAGAGCACCTGCAGGAGGAGCGCTGTCACTGCCCGCTGTTTTATTGCAGGATGAGTTGCTTCCGGAGGGTGCTTTGGACTTCGGGGTTCACTTTCCTTGGTTTCCCTTCTTGAATCACCTCCGTGTCTGCCATACGTCGGGTTACCTGCAACAACAGGTGTGGTCAGCTTCGGGGACTCAGCTGTCGGGGAGGCTGGGTGTCAGGAGAGCATGGGGATGAGGTGGCAGAGGAGGACAGGTGGGCGGGCATCCATGTCTGGAGACATTAATTGTCCTCTAGTATTCCATAGTTTCTATGGAATCTTTGGTTAGCTGGCTTGTGTGTATGTCTGTATGGTATATGTGTTCCTGCCATGCATGTGACAGTTGTCTGAGAGAAGTGACATTGGGGTGTCTTCTTCCATAATGTTTTATTGAGGTAGGGTCTCTTGTTGAATTAGTACTTCAGTAATAGATAGATGCTCTAAGCCTCTGCATGCACAAACATACATGTACACCCACCCACTCTTCCCTACCTGTGCCTTCACACATGCATACTGCACACAAATAAATACATGAAAATGGAAAAAAAATTAACTCTACAAAACTGTCCCCCCACACGGTGAGCTTCGGAGCCCCAGTATGTTTGCATGGAGATGAGATCATCGAGAAGAGTTGGGAGGAGCTCAGCCTGGGTGGGGGTCCCAGGTGACTCATCTGACTCACCTCTTCCAGCAGCTCTGTGATGGGGCCTCTTTTGTTTATGAACACATCTGTCAGGGTCTGTATGAAGCCGGAGCCGTTATCCTCATGTCTATAGGAGAGGTGGCCTGCAAAGGCCAGAGAACCGAGTTTGGAGAAGTCTTCAGAGGGCAGAGGGGACCCTGGAAAAGGGTCCCTTCCTAAAGGAGAAGCTCAGGGATCGGGGGTGCTGGTCATGGGGCAGAGGAGGGAGGGTATCTGCCACCTTGGGCCAGGTGAGCACTCATACCCTCTACTGTGGAGTAGATGTGCATGGTATCCGTATAGGTTGGGATGGTTTGGGGATGGTTCTTCCTGATCATAGCAACCTGATCTCCACCCATTTCTTCACCGAGGTCTCTGTGCTCTAAAACCAAGGGGAGTGGAGGGAAACGTCAGGGAGGAAAGTGGGACCAAGAGAAGATTGTAGAGCAGTCTGGTGGCATGCTGGGTTCATCTGGGGCCCTGAGTCTGGGACCAGCCTGGATGAAAAACAGACTCTTGGCTGGAGAGATGGCTCAGTGGTTAAGAGCATTTATTGCTCTTGCAGAGGACCAAAAACCAGTTCCCAGGGCCCATGTAGTTCCAGCTCCAGGGAGCTGCATCCCTTTTTGGCCTCCTCAGCTACCTGAAGACACGCATGCACACACTTACATACAGACACACACACATACACACAACTGAAGATAAAATAAATCTTAAAAATACATGGACTTGGGGTTGGGGATTTAGCTCAGTGGTAGAGCGCTTGCCCAGCAAGCACAAGGCCCTGGGTTCGGTCCTCAGCTCTGAAAAAAAAAAAATACATGGGCTCAGCTGGGCATGATAATGCATGCCTATAATCTCAGTACTTGGGGAACCAAGGCAAGAAGATCATAAATTTGAGGCCAGCATGGACTCCGTAATGAATTCCAGGTTAGCCTGGGATACATAGTGAGACTCTGTCTTAATACCTTTTCACGAAAGAACAAGGATGCTGTGTCCCCATCCTCACCTCCTCTGCAGGCCTGAATGATGTACACTTTGGGCTTGCCTCTCAGGGCCTTGCAGTTCTTGTTGTTCAAGACCTCAAAAAGGTCCTCCAGCCTGACCATCTTCTCATCTTCTCCCTCGAGGAGGCCTTCCTCGCCATGTGCCATGAGCACCACGAAGGCACAGCTGACGGGCTCTTCCCAGTCATCTATGGTCTGCTGAAATTTGTCCAACTCTTCCAGGAATTGCTTGGAGGGAGAGGAATGAGCAGGCTCAGATAGTTGCCCCAAAGCTACCTTTCTGGTCCAGCCCCCTTTCCTACTGCCCTGAAGCTGGCAACTCAATACCTCAGCAGTGGGGTTTGATTTCATGGTGCTTTCAAATTTTAGGTGATGGAACATGCGTTTCAGGGCATCCATGTCTTCCTCAGAACCCTTCCGGGCTTTGGTGACACACAGTGTCAGGGACAGACGGGAGCCCGACATATCATATTTTTCCTAGGGCAGAGAGACGGAGGAAGAAGAAAACAGTGCAATGAAGCCTAAGGTTAGGGTTGGCAGCTAAAACAAAAGGTACCTGCGGCACTCAAATTCACTTCAGAGTTTGTCTTTGTGGTACTGGGAATCAAACCCAAGGCCTTGCCTGTACTAGACCCATGCACTTCTACTGAGCCATATCCCCAGCCCCTGACGCTCAGATAAAAAACAAGTAAGTATGGATGCACCCATCCCAGCATAGGAAACACACTGGTGGTTCCATACCCATGAGCGTATGGACAGCACTAATTGAACGCAGTGGGTTATTACATACAAAAAGAAAACATGAAGTTGGGAGGGGACATGGGGAGAAAATGATGGGAGTTGGGGGAAGAATAGGGGTGGAAATTATCATGTTTCATTGTATACATGGATGAAACTCTCAAATAATTAAAATATAAACAACAATAACAAACCAAATAAAAATTTAGTGTAAGCATTTCCCAAATATTTCATGGGTCTGGGTATTAGTAACAAAACCATTTGCTACTAATGTGGAATTCAAATTCACCTGGGTATCCCCTATTTTCATCACCCAAGTACGGCAGCCTGGCCTTGAGCCTAAAACTCCGTTTGCAGATATAAATGAGTGCGTGCATGTAGGGGTAGGGGAGACAGGGATTTTGAAGGTCACCTCCGGGGGTTACATCAGGTGGGCTCAACTCTCTCCTGGTCCTTCCAGACGGAGCTCTGAGGAGGTCACGGTGCGATCTGACTGTGACATCTGTCACCCCATTGACCTCCAGGGCTTGATTAAGCTGGTCTGGCTGGCTCAGTAGATGTCCCCTTCCTCTCTCACTATGCTCTATGTGTCTTTCCTGAAACTGTGCACTCAGCCAAAGAGGAAGGTCTTCCCTGATTGACACTTAGGTCAAAAGTGAGTGAGTAGCCGGGCAGTGATGGCGCATGCCTTTAATCCCGGCACTCGGGAGGCAGAGGCAGGTGGATCTCTGTGAGTTCATGGCCAGCCTGGTCTACAGAGCGAGTTCCAGGAAAGGCACCAAAGCTACACAGAGAAACCCTGTCTCGAAAAACAAAACAACAACAACAAAAACGTGAGTGAGAGCTGCCTTCCCTCGAGAACCTTCAAACAAGCCGCCAAGGTTCGGGGTGCTCTGATGATTCCTCCATTTCTTGCTCAGTTGCAGAGGTCTAGAGCTGTGACTGGGTTCCTATCTTATGCTGTCTGAGAAGGAATGGTACTGAGGGTCAAATTTTCTTTTTTGAAGAGAAGCCGTTGACTGAGAGCCAAAATGATAAGAGCTTAGGTCTTGGAGACAGACGTCACTGGGTTCCTTCCCCCTTTCTTCAATTTGGATTCCACCTCTGGGTCTATTTTTGTCATCCTTTCTATTCTTTCTGAAGCATTATGTTTCTCACCGCTTTCCCACATCCCCATCCTTTCTGCACCCTCACCCACCTCCTCTAAGGGCTGAGGGTTGCTCATCTCTCCTCGATTCCAAGTCCAGATTTCAGCACCGTTGTCTTGTTCTGGAGGTCAAGATAAGATAGGTAGAAAGTCTCCATAGGAAGGCTGAGGGGATCAGGTGGCAGATTGATTTGTCTGCCTTGGGCGATTGAGACTGAGTAGGAAAGTTACTATATGGTCAGACCTGGGCAAGGACTGGTAGTCCCTGGAGTGTGTTTTCTAGAGTTGCAGTATGGTGGAGTCTTTCATCCATGTTATTCTAGGTCCATCAAAAATGGCATCTCTTGCCTTTAATCCCAGCATTCCAGAGGCATGGGCAGGCACATCTCTCTATGAGTTCAAGGCCAGCCTGGTTTACAGAGTGAGTTCCAGGACAGCCAGGTTAGTTACATAAAGAAACCCTGTCCCCAAAACCCAAAATAGGGTGGGGGAAAAAAAGAAAAGAAAAGAAGACATCTCTCTGGGACCCTGCTTCCTTTCTCTAGAATGTTCTCCTGCCTGTGCTGGGGCAGATTCCTAAATAGCTCAGACATCCCACTATTATACCAAGGGATGACTGGCTGGGGAGGATTCAGGATCAGCTAAAAGCGAGAATTCCACCAAAGAGAGGGCTGGTATGATACTGTCCTGGTGAGTCTCTCCTCTGAAGAGATCAACCTATCTCTCCCTCTTTGCCTTGAGACTGAACATCTGCCAGCAGTCTTTATCCTCCTCTCTGAGTCCGGTCCTGCACTCTGGCTAAACTGAAGGATGTCTGGCATGCCCTGGGCCTTTCCTCACACTTGTATATCAGACTGGAATTCTTCCTATGATTGGAGTGACATAATGTCTGCTATGCCTTCTCTCCATTGCATATTCTACCTACCTACCTACCTACCCACCTACCTACCTACCTACCTACCATCCACTCACCCATCCACCATCCAGCCATCTACTCATTTCTACATCCATTCATGAACCGACCCATCACTTTCTAAACATTTACTCATCCATCCATCCACCCATCCACCCATCCACCCACCCACCCATCCATCCATCCACCCATCTATCCACCCATGCATCCATCGATGCACTTTTATATCTAAAGGTCCAACTGTGTACTCATCCCTTCAGTTACCCTCCTTTCACCCATCAAACGATCATCCATCCATTCATTTACACACCAACCATCAATCTATTAGTTGTCCTTATGCCTATCTATCCTCCCACTTACACATCTGACTCTCCACTCCTCCACTGATCAAGGACATGTCTCCTGACAGTTTATGTATATTAAGCATGGGGAAGACATTACATCAAATAGACCTTCTTCTTGCCCTTGTGTATGACAGATACAAACATCAACTCTCTTTCTCTCCCTACGAAGACCCCCCCCACACACACACAGGAGCCAAATGCTGTGACGGTGGAAGTGATGGGAACCCAGCTCTGAACCCAGACACAGCAGACCCCCACCCCACCCCTGTCACTCCCAAGAATTGAAGCATCTCACTCTCGCTCTGAGATTCAGTTTTCTGCACCTGGAAAGGCAGGTCCTGGGAATAGCACTAAGTAGTTGAAAAGTAAAGGCAAAGTAAGGTAGGCTTCGTGATCCTTACTGGCTTCCTGCGTGCCGCTCCCTTCTCTGCCTGTTTATACTTGCTTTACAACAGCTTGTGTGTCGTTACAAACTACTCATTGAATATCGCTTTAATCATCTTCATGATTGCATGCATGTAAAGAAAATAGTCAGACAGATGTATTGACAGGTAAAACAAATTTTACAAGAAATATCTCGTACTTCATACATGATATAAACTATTAGATTCCTTAGGCTAGAACAAAGAAAATGACACGAACAGGAAGCAGCAGGGTTTCCTGATTCTTACTCCCGTGGTTGAATTGGCAGCTGAGCTCCGTTTTCATGACCAAAGCCTGATGCCTTTATCTGTGTCTCCATCGGGGCTGACAGTGTGGGTGGAGAGGCAGCGCTGAGGAGAATGTGTTGAGCAAACAAATAACAAACAAGTGAGCAGATGAGAAAAGGCCTGTGTGGACAGATGGAAGAATGGATGGAAATTTCTTCAGTTCTGTCAGAGCAGAGGGGGAAGGAGGGAGGGAGGGAAGGAGGAGAGAGAGGGGAGAGAGAGAGAGAGAGAGAGAGAGAGAGAGAGAGAGAGAGAGAGAGAGAGAGAGAGAGAGAGAGAGAGAGGAGACAGAGACAGAGAGAGACAGAGAGACAGAGAGAGAAACACACAGAGAGAGACAGAGCGAGCAGTAAGTGGCTGGCAAATCCCTCACCAGCTGCAGAAGCAGGTGCTCCTTCGGGTCAGGCCCTGGCTTGTCTGTCTCCAAACTGCTGATACAGCGCTGTCACCCAGGAAGAGTTAGACCCACGTGCTGCTCTGAGAAGGGGCGGACACAGAGCGATCTTCTCAGGTTTCTGCTGAGATCCTGTCTGTGACCGGAGCAATGTAAGCTCTGTCCCTTTATTGCCAGTGAGATTTCTGTCACTCAAGAAACCTGGTGACGAGAAGGCCACACCTTTGGCAGCAGGTGTGGAAATAGAATTAAACGCCCACAGAATGAATGAAAGAATAATGGCGTGTCGCAGCTGACGCCCCCCTCTATCCCCCAGCCTAGGTGCCTGAGGTATAGCGTCCAAATGAAACAAACCACAGGCCCTCCGCTCACCACCCTGGATTCAGCTCAAGTCCTTATTAATATGTGATCTCTATCATTAAGCCCATTTCATCCATTCCACCCCTTATGACACAGATAACCAGCAGCTTCATTTTCTCATGGTCTCCAGTCCTTCGGAGTCCTCAGGAGCCCTCAGGAGACATCAGCATTGTCCTTCCTATTTTGAAGCTGCGGCTCCTGGTTGTGCAAACAGGTGGCAGCTCAACACCACCCAGCCAGTGCTTGGCATTCACATTCAGGACTGCCAAGTCTAGCTACCTCCCTGATTCTTCATGTTCCCCTCATCTGCTTCCTTCTCTTCCTTTCATTCTCTCTCCTTAGCTCTTCCTTGTCTTCTGATTATTTTTCTGTGGACAGCTTTCATGAGATAAACTCATGCACCAAACTCATCCTCCACTTGATATGTCCAGTTCGCTGGCTTCATATATTTAGAGAGCGGTGTCAGGGACTCTTCACTGCCACCCACTCTAGAACACGTTCACAGCCTTACAAAGACAGGGTCTCTCCTTGAACTAGGAACTAGGTTTGCAGCCAGCAATTTCCTTTCCAGCAATCCTCCTGTCTCTGTCTCCAAAAGTGCTAGGGCTCTAGGCCTGAGTTAGTGGTCCCACCTGACTTTTTATGTTTTTTTTTTTTTTTTTTTTTTTTTTTTTTTTTTGGTTTTTTCGAGACAGGGTTTCTCTGTGTAGCTTTGCGCCTTTCCTGGGACTCACTTGGTAGCACAGGCTGGTCTCGAACTCACAGAGATCCGCCTGGCTCTGCCTCCCGAGTGCTGGGATTAAAGGCGTGCGCCACCACCACCCGGCCCACCTGACTTTTTATATGGGTTCTGGGGATTTGAACTCAGCCCCTCATGTTTGTGTATGAAAAACTCCTATTCACTGAGGCATCTCCCCCGCCATGTATTTTTTAAAGTACTTTTTATTACATTTATATTTTTTATTAATAGCATACCACACCCCATGCCATAGCATGTATGCAGAGCTCAGAGGATGACTTGTGGTAATTAGATCTTTCTTTCTTTCTTTCTTTCTTTCTTTCTTTCTTTCTTTCTTTCTTTCTTTCTTTCTTTCTTTCTTTCTTTCCTTCCTTCCTTCCTTCCTTCCTTCCTTCCTTTCTTTCTTTCTTTCTTTCTTTCGATCTCTCTTTCTACCATGTGTTCTGAGGAATCAATCTCAGGTCATCAGGTTTACAGTAAGTTCCTTTACCCACGGAGCCATCTTGTCCACCCCCCCTTTCTTCTTTTATATGTGTGGCACTTGTGTGTGGGGGAGTGCATGCTCATGAGTACATGCGTGTGGAAACCAGAGATCAATGTGGGATGTCTTCCTCTATTGCCCTCCCCTTAGTTTTTGAGACAAGGTCTCTCACTGAGCTTCAAGCTCACTGATGCCGCTAGACTGACTGTCCAGCAAGCCCCTGAAATCCACCTATCTTCACCGCCCCACGGCTAAGGTTATAAATGAGTGCTGCTGAACTCAGCCTTTTGTGTGGTGGGCTGGGAATGTGAGCTCAGTTTCTCATGACTGGGCTATCTCTCCATCTCTCCTTTCGGGGATATTTCACAGAAATTGGTTCATATTATAGGTATTCTCCCATGTCTGGCTTCTTTCGTTTAGCATAGTACCTTTGAGGTTCCTTCACATCATAGTTTTCGTCAGTCTCCGCTGTTCTTCACTGAGCACTATTCCACGGAATGAAACCTATCTGAAGGACATTTAGAGTACTTTCGCCTTTGGATGGTGTGCATTACACACACTCGTGTTTAATGTTACGTACACTCGTGGACTAGTGTTTGTGTTTTGTTTTCGGCCCATCCTGAGTGTGGAATACTGAAATAGACACCTTGTTTTGGTTCTCACAGCTGGAATATTCCTGTCCACCCACTTCTCCTGTTTGTTTGGCATTTCACATAAGTGAGAGCTCCACAATACACACTCTCTTTTTAAATTTCATTGTCAAAATTTGGTTACTTTTTATTACATTTATTCTCTCTCTCTCTGTTCATAACAATGGTGCAGTGCATGTGTGGAGGTCAGAGGACAAGTTGTGGGAACTGGTTCTCTCCCTCGTCATTTGGGTGCTGGGGATGGAGCTCGGGTGGTCAGGCTTGGCAGCAAGCGCCCTCACCTACTAAGCCGTCTTGCCAGCCTGTTATGCTGTCGTTTTGAGTTGATCCACTCAACACTGTGTTTGTACAGTCCAGTCATTTCTAGTGTATGTGTTTAGATCTTCAGTTCGATTGCTCTAGGGTAATGATTCTTGGGATCGTAAAAATTATTCACACTCACAGGCCATTTGAGGTATTTTTTTCTCCCCATAAAATTTTAACTGATTATCTATCATCTATGTATGAACACATGTATGTATGTATGTATGTATGTATGTATGTATGTATGTATGTATCTATCTATCTATCTATCTATCTATCTATCTATCTACCTATCTGTTTCATCCATTTAATGTCTATCATCAATCTATCCATCCATCTAACATCTATCTATCTAACATCTATCTATCTATCTATCTATCTATCTATCTATCTATCTATCTATCTATCTATCTATCTATCTACACATTCACCCATCACCTAACAATCAATCTATCATTCTATTTTATAATCTGTCTATGGAAATCTATCTCACCTATCTGTTTCTGTGGCCTTTATCTCTACACATGTGTACACACATTTATATCTGTATATACGGTGTATACTTTTGTGTTCCCAGATACTAGGATACAGTAGCAACACCACTCTGGTGGTGCTGCTGTTCCCTGAGGATGGATGCTCCCTATGCGCTGCATCTTGTGGACAGACCACACCTGTCTTACCTGATTTCTCACTGATGGGTATTTGGGTCATTTCCAGTGTGACTTCAGATGATGAGTCATGGAGTTGCACATGGATAGCACGGATCTTTTGGTGAATGCGCACATGCGTTCCTCTTTGTTGTAGGAACCACTGACAGAGCAACAGCGGCTTCAGCCACACACCAGCAGTGCAGACTTTGCCAAGTCCACAGCAGCACTGGTTTCTCATCCTTTCCACCTTGGTTATCTCAGGACACAAGCAACCACCAGGCTCTGTAAGCTGCACAATATTTGATTGAGTGGGTGTCAGGAATTTGTTTAGTCATCCGTCTGTTGATGGACAGTTCAGGTGTTTCTTGTTCTTCTCTGTGACAAGTAAATGCTGCCATGGGCCAACTTCACACATGCCAGTTTAGACACAAGATTGAGTCCCTTTCTTTCTTTAAGCATTTATTTATTTGCATGTGTGTATGTGAGAGTGTGCATGTGTCACACAACTTTGGGGAGTCAGTTCTCTCCTTCTATCATGTGGGTCCCAGGAATCTAGCTCAGGCCGTCAGGCTTGGCAGCCAGTGAGTGCCTCTACCTGCTGAGCCATCTCACAGGCTCCTAAGACTTTTGAAGGAGAGGCTCCTAGAAGTGGATTTATTGACTCTGGTTCCCAGGTCATCGAACGCTTTGACATATTCTGCCTCTCACTGTTCCTCCCCCAGTCCCCTTTCTATCTCAAACAATATGGGAGAGAGACAGAGACAGACAGACAGACAGACAGACAGACAGACAGACACACACACACACACACACACACACACACACACACACACACACACACAGAGTCTATTTTCCTGCCTTGCCATCAACAGCACAGGCTATTCCTACCAAGCCTGAGTTTCCCCCTGTGTAGAATGAAGATGATTCTACCCGCTTTCTCGGGCTGCTGTGGGAGACATACCCGGTCACACGCACACACAGCAGTCTTTGAAGCTGGCTTTCTGCACATAGGAGGCACACTGTTTCCTCCTCCGTTTTTTCACGTTGCAGGCATGCAGACATGCTGGGCTTTCTTCTCAGTCTTTCTCCACTCTTTCTGTTATTTTCAGTCATTGTTTCCTAGGACTTGAGTCCTGAAATTTATTTTGAAAAATCTACCCCACAGTGGAAAGATAGGTGAGCTTGAGAATATTCTCTCTTGGTCCTCTAACTCAGTGTCTCCTGTCTCAGTGAGTCCAGGAGGAAAGGTTCAGGAAAATCCTGGCTGATGTGGAGCTGGGCTTTCAAGCAGTATTAAGGCTGTGGGATCCTGGTCCTTGTCTGATGGTGCTTATCCTTAGGAGCACTGTGAGAACAGGGAGTTTTTCACAGTCTGCTATTCCCAACACACGCTCACTTCTTATGACAAGGACTCAGCTAGAATGCAGAAAATGGAAAATAGGTCTGGGTTGGAGTTTGGTGCATATGAGAAGACAAAAGATGAACAGGTTCTAAAAAGTTCCAGAATTCTTGGCTGTTTTTCATTTATTTTTAAAGATTTATTTCATTTTTAATTATGCATATGTGTGTGTATGCATGTGGAGGCCCAAGGTTGATGTCAGGAATCACCCTCCATCTCTCTTCCACAATTCACTGAGGCAGGGACTCTCAGTCAAACCCAGAGCTTGTGTATGTAGCTTGTCTTGCTAACCAGGTTGCCCTGGGGGATCCTGTCTCCGATTGGAAGTCTGGAATTGCAGGCAGGTGGCCACGCTCACTCAGCATTTGTGTGAGTTGTGGTCCTCATGCTTTCTCAGCAAGTATTTTAATTACTGATCCATCCATCTCCCCTGTCCCTGCAACGTTATTTAAAAAGTATTTTTTAACAGGAGCTTGTCAGCTAAGAAGGTTAGATTTTGTAGGAAGGAGTTTGGGATGGAGGTATCTGCTGTGGTATGCTGGAAAATGCCCAAGATTTGGACTGGAGAGATGGTTCAGCAGGTAGAGGCACTTGCTGCCAAGCTTGACAACCTGAGTTTGATCTCTGGGATACACACAGTGGAAGGAGCGAGCCTGTTCCTGAAAATTGTCATCTGACTTCCACAAAGGCACCAAGGCATGTGCACATCTTATAAACACACACACACACACACACACACACACACACACACACGCACACGCACACGCACACGCACACGCACACGCACGCATACACACACACACACACACACACACACACACACACACATACCATTTAAAAAAAGAATGTATACGCTGGGCATTGTGGCACAGGCCTTCAATCCCAGCACTGGGAAGGAAGAGGCAGGCGGACCTCTGAGTTTAAGAGCAGCCTGTTCTCCAGAGTAAGTTTCAGGACAGCCAGAGCTACATAGTGAGACCCTGTCTTGAAAAAACTGGGGGAAGAAGGTATAAAATTTGCAAACACACACACACTAGTGAACAAAAACAAACCATGAAAGGCAAATATAATAATAATAATAATAATAATAATAATAATAATAATAAGGCACATTTACAGCACTTGACAATTTCTTTTGTGTAAATACTCTTGTGGCTGATATCAACCTATCAAGATAGTGTCTGAATGTGGGGCTGGGAAGAAGTGGCCTGAAAAGAGGATGGAATGGTGTGTAGGCAGCAGGGAGTCTAGACAGGCGGTCCCTCGGTAAGAGTCTCTGAGCATTTCTCTCAGAGACAGGTACACATAAGCTTCCAGGAAGGAAAAGCAGGTGGCTGAGTGTGCTGGGATGTCTAGTTAAATCCTGCAATGGAGAGTGGTAGGGAGGGACCCTTATTGACTTCTCTTAGCCCACCTGTGCCAAGGTCTCAGGAGGTCCCTGGTCCTCTAATGAGACAGACACATGCCTGCAATGTGTCAGGAGGTGTGAGAGAGAATGATGTGTCACCATGGGCTCAAATAACAACTAATCACCTACCTTAATTGATTAATTACGTTAATAAGGCATCAGATGATTGGTGAGTGAGAGAAAGTCCTGTATGAAGGCTCCATGGAAGGATGCATGCCCAGAGTCACAGGGTAATGAGGTGCTTTTCAGATGAGCATGGTCAGGGCAGCAGCCGATGCAGAGGGATGCCAGCATGGACAGTAGTAGAGGAGAGAGCTTGGTGGTGGTAGAGCTCCATGCTTGCTTTCATACGGCTGAGGAATACAGTGTAAGAGGATGGTGGTGTTAAACAGCGGATCTGGGTGGTGAGAGGCTATTGCGTGACATTTCCTGCAGAGATGCGCACAAAGGTTTATTCACCCCAGATAGAGAACTGAACTTGGTGAAACCAAGAGTTTATTCGGGTCTCTAGTAAAGGGTCACAGGAGCAGGAATGCATCAAAGGCAGGTGCATCACCAGAAGCTCACCTCAGCCTGGGTGAGCTCGTGAAAACTGTATCCCTGCAGCTTCCTGCATGACTTGACAGGTTGAAGAGTGTCCTCTCCCTGGACTCCTTACTGCTTGCATAACCTTATGGAGGGAGGGGTTCTGTGTATCCTGTCAGTTTCATGGCTACATAGGAAGATCCTGCCTCAAAATGCAGGGGGGTGGGGGCGGGAATGAGGCTCTGGCCCATGCCACTGTGTGACTAGACCTTGAAAATATGCCTAGTGACAGAAGCCAGATGCAAAAGCCCACATTGTATATATAGTGTGTGTTGGTAGAATCAAATATTGCCATGTGTCATATTTCATATCCATCATTAGTGGCTTGATATCAGGAAGAGATTGGCTTTCACAATCATAGTCAACAGTCGTATCCTGAAACTTTGTACCCTTTGATCAACATCTCAAAGCCGCAGTGAAATGGGCGGAGTACATCATAGTGACTTGTTGCGTAACTCAGAGACAATAAAGCATTGCATTTTCAAGTGATAAGCAGATAAAGTGATGGGCATACGTGCTAGCATGGCTTAATCATGTCACCCCCATCCCGTCTGGCTCGTACACCCCCAGCCCACTCTGTTCATGGGTTCTGCATTAGTGAATCCCACTAACTGCTGGTTGAAAATATTTGGAAAGGGCCAGTGAATGGTTCAACTGGTTCAGGTGTTTGCTGCCAAGCCTGAGGATAGATGAGAACTGACTCCTGAAAGTTGTCCTCCGACTTCCACGTGCACACCTTAGCAAGTGTGTACTCCCAAACACAAGCGCGCGCGCGCACACACACACACACAGGCACAAACACACATACTCATGCACAAATAATAATAAATAAAAATTATAACAAATTTTTAAAAAGAAAAAAAATTGGCACGTAAGCTGGCTGAACAGGCCTGCAATCCCAGCTACTTGAGAGACTGCAGCAGGATGATGACAAGTTCAAGGTCAGCCTGGATAACTGAGACCCTGCTTCAAAGTAAAAAAATAAAAGAAGGGCTGGGAGTGTAAGGGTCAGAAGGGACAGATGATATCAAGAAAACAAGGCCCTCTAAATCAGCGTGATCAAAGCTTATATGCACTCACAGAAATGGAGGCAACATCCACAGGGCCTGCAACGGGTCCACACCAGATCCTTTGAGTATATAGTATGGCTTCCACTTTAGTGTTTTTATGGGATTCTTGAGTGTGCGAACAAGTGGGTCTGTTTTCTACGCCTTCTCTAGGGCTCTTTTCCTCCAGTTTGTTTTGTTCAATTCCAATATGTTAGTGTTTGTTTCATCTTATTATGTCATATTATATTATATTATTATCCCTTAGAAGCCTGTTTGTTTTCTAATGAGAGACAGGAAGTGGATCAGGATGTGAGGGGAGGGGAGGGGCAAATGAGAGCAGAGGGAGGGGAGACTGTAGTTAGGATATGTTATGTGCTATTTTCAATAAAAGGAAAAAAAGAAAATTCTGTATAATATCAAGTGATTATAATCAATGAGTCTTTTACTAGTATATGATTTGATAAATTAAAAAAGGCTGTGGTTGCAGCTCAGTGAGTTTAGCATGCACAAGACACTAAGTTCAATCTTGAGCTGTTCTAGCTAAACTGAGGGTCTCACAGAGTTCCTTTTCCTTTCTCATTCTATTAGCGACAGGGTGTTACAGATAACCTAGATACAGTTCCAAGTATTTGGAAGGGCAGCGGGAGAGACGCCTCAGCAGCTGAGAGCGCTCTCACAGACCTTGAATTTGGTTTCTGGCACTCATCAGCAACTCCAGCTGCAGGGGGTCCAGCCCCCTTTTCTCGCCTCTGCAGGCACCAGCACACAGGTGGCGCACATGAGGACACACACACATCAACACAAACAATTTAAAAACTGCACAGAAGAGCTGCCGCTGTAGCTTGGCGGCTAGAGCTTGGTTAGTATGCACCAAGCCCTGGGTTTGATCCCCAGGACTGCATAAAACCAGGCATGGGGGCTCACGAGTGTCATCCCAGCACTGGGAGGTAGAGGCAGGGGATCAGCAGTTCAAGGTCATTTTCAGCTACGTGTGGAGTTCCAGGCCAGCCTGGGCTACCTGATACCATGTCTGTTCAAAGGGGGAAAAAGTACATTGAAGCATTGTATATGTTGTATACAAACACAATGCTATTGAAAGTTTTTATGACATTTATTTATGTTGCATAAGAACTCAGGTTTGTGCGTGACCATAGCATGTGTGTGGAGGTCAGAGGACGGCTTGTAGGAGTCAGTTCTCTCCTTCCACTGTGTAGGTCCTGAGGATTGAACCCAGGTCGTCAGGACTGGTGGCAATCACCTTTACCCACTGAGCCATCTGATGGCCCCATGGAGCTGTTTTATACAAGGAGCCTGAGCACCTGCCATTTTGGCATCTGCACGTTCTTGAACCACTCTTTTGTGTCTCTGAAGCCACCACCTTGGGGCCTGTATTCTGTATCGCCCGTGGGTGGTTCCAGCAGACTCAGGACCTGGCCCTTGAGCTGTAACGTGAGCAACAGAAGACAGTGGCGTGGTGACAGAAGCGGGTAAAGGGGGTGACACCCCTCCCACAGCAGCAGCTTCCTGTCACCCCTGACTGCCTGGAAGCGTAAACAACTCCCCACACTGACACACAAGCACTGGCAGGATGAGGTAGCATCTCGTTGAGCAGGATCTGGCCAGCCACAATCCAGGAAGACGCCCAAGTGCCCTAGGCACTCACGTCTGTCCTCCTGAACACATGGAAGTTTTGCAAAACATGTAGCTTGGTAGCCAGAAGGAAAGGCTGCTGTGTGGCTGTGGGTTTTCAGGCCTTCATGTGGAGCACTTTATTTTATTTTTAAATAGCCTTCTGGTACTTATTACCACATATTTTTACAATAAAAGTACAAATAGATGTAATAGCAGTAATAATACTAGAAGACGTTATTGTTAGGTGAAAAGGTTGTTTCCCTTCCCTTCCCTCCTCTTCCTTTCCTTTCCTTCCCTTCCCTCCCCCTCCCTTTCCTTCCCCTCTCTTCCCTCCTCTTCCCCACTTCCTCTCCCTCCCCTCCCCTCCTCCTCCCTGTACCTTGTGTCCCCTCTCCCTTCTTCCCTCTTCTCCCTTTTTCTCTCTTTGCTTTTTCTTTTTTCAATTGTTAACTTTGCACATGCTAGGTAAGTACCCTACCACTAAGCTACATCCCCAGCCATGAAAAGGCTGAGTTCTTTTTTTCAGTCTTGGGAATGGAACCCAAGGCCTCACCTGTGGGGAGCCATCCCCTACCCCCACATTTCTCCAGAGTACTCTTGAGTAGAAGCAGCAGGAAATATTAGTTAGGATAGAGGGGAGAGAAAAAGATAGAAAATACAGGATATCCTCCAGTGGGCCTGGAATCTATTCCAACGGGCCCGGACTGTCTCTGCCCTAGGGTTTTTATAGAGACGCCAAGGGGTGGAGCAAAAGACCTCCTCCCCCAGCACAGCCAAGTGCAGACCATCTCAGACACCCGCACTCAGGCCTGTGGTCCAGTCATCCTCTCTATGCAGACATGCTGAGTAAAGCCTAAATGGGCTCCAACACTCACACAAGATAGGCAAGCACTCCACTACCAGGCTGTCCCAAGACGTCTCTTTCATTTTTATTTTGAGACAAAGCCTTGCTGAGTTGCCCAGGCTTGCAATCCTCCTGCTTCAGCTATTTGAGCAGCAGGGATCACAGGCCTGTGCTACCAGGCTAGGTGGAACAGCTTGAGTTTTCAATTGCCTGTTTCCTTGTATTTCATTTGCACTTTTCTGCAGAGACGGGTTGACGTCTCGTCATGGCAAGGAACACATAGCACGTATTTTACCTTGTACAAACACACGTGATGTTTTTAATAGACACACGAAATTGTGCATATGCGTGTGGTACAGTGTGATATTTCAGTACATGAATGTAATATACAATGATCAGTTGGCCTCTGGACATGATACATATCGTTAGTGAGGGACACAGGATCCCTACAGTTCAGGTAGGATTGGAATATCCTTGTGTGTGAGTGCATGTGTGATGTATGCACACATGCGGAGGCCGGAGGAGTGTCTGCTTTGTCCTCCAGGACTCTCCGCCTTACTCACTGAGGACAAAGGTCTCTCGCTGAACCTGGAGCTAGGCTGGCAGCCAGCAAGCCACAGTGACCTGGCTCTGCTTCCTGCAGCACTAGGGGTACAGGGGGGTGCAGGACCACCCTTGGGTTTTTGAGCAGGTGGCAGGGATTTGGACACAGGGCTTTGTATTTGAGGGAAGCACTCCTAGAGTCTCCTGTTAGCCGACCCATACCTGCCAGAGGATGCTCTTTATCCCCGCTCAGAATTTTAAACCCAAAGACTTGAAACCTGCTAACTGTGCAACAGTTTCCTCAGGAGTTAAGGGGACCTGAGGAGGTGTGTGGGTGCTGACAGGAACCCTCTCACACTCTTGGTTCCTCTTCTCTTGCTCCACAGCCTTGGGGTCAGGTCAGTGAGAAAAAAGAGCCTGGAGGCCTTTGGTCTATGCTGAGATTGCACACGCTCCACCAAAGGTCCTCTGCTCTGGGGAACCCAAAGAAATCAGAGGCTCAAGCAATTTTGTTCGTTTTTTGCCAAGTATGCTCTTCCTGCGAGCCTGTGGCTCTCATTTCCACACCTTTTGGCCAGACTCCTGTTGTTTCCATTTTTATTTTGCTAATTTGTTTCCAAGAGTGTGTATTTGTGGCTGAAGATGGCTCAGTGGTTGTGAACACTGCTCTTCCAGAGGCTCTCTGTTCAGTTCCCAGCATCCACGTGGAGGCTCACAATTGCCTGTAACTCCAGTGTCAGGGGATCCAACACCCTCTTCTGGCCTCTGCTGGTACTGCATGTACACGGCGCACAAACACATGGAGGCAAAACACCCCATACACATAAAATAAAAAAATAAAAATAGAGAAGGGGAGGAAGAGTGTGTATTTTGGGGGTGTGGGTTAGAGAGATGGCTCACTGGGTAAGAGAGCTTGCTGCCCAAGCATGAAGATGGGTTCTAAACCCCAAAACCCAAGTAAAAGCCTGGACATGGCTTCATGCATGCTTGTAACGCCGTGCTGTGGGGGTGGAAACAGAAGGGTTGTGGGGGCTTTGCTGGTTGCCAGCTGAGCTCCAGGCGAGGCAGAGAGTGACAGAGCCAGACACCCGATGTCCTCTGCCTTCTGCACATGCGTGTGTGTGTGTGTGTGGTGTGGTGTATATGTGTGATGTGTGTGTATGTATGTGTGATGTATGTGTATGTATGTGTGATGTATGTGTATGTGTGTGTGTGAGATGTGTATGTGTGTGGTGTATATGTGTGTGGTGTGTGTGTGTGTGTGTAGTGTGGTGTATGGTGAGTGTGTGTGGTGTATGTGTGTGTGATGTGTGTGATGTATGTATGTGTGGTGTGTGTGGTGTATGTGTGTGATGTATGTATGTGTGGTGTGTGTGTGGTGTATGTGTGTGTGATGTATGTGTGTGTGTGGTGTGTGTGTGTGGTGTATGGTGTGTGTGTGGTGTATGTGTGTGTGAAATGTGTGTGGTGTAAGTGTGTGTGTGTGTGTAGTGTGGTGTATGTGGTGTGGTGTGTGTGTGTGTGTGGTGTATGTGTGTATGATGTATGTGTGTGTATGTGTGTGTGTATGTGGTGTATGTGTGGTGTGGTGTGTGTGTATGTATGTGTGGTGTGTGTGTGTGTGTGTGTGGTGTGTGTGTGTGGTGTATGTGTGTGTGGTGTGTGTGTTTGTAGGTGTAGGGAGAGAGGCTCCACTCTGTAGCAAGCATGTAACTGAGTACATGACATGCAGAAGCACAGTGGGAGAGAGCAGAGGTTTTACAGTCCAGCGTGCTTCGATTCCTGACCCTGCTGTGTTCAGTCATGTCACCGTTGATGGCTCAGTGTCTTACTCCGTAAGGAGAAGATACTGATTTCCACCAGGCTGGAGAGTCACCCGGCATGAGTGCGTGCGTATATGTGTGTGTGTGTGTGTGTGTGTGTGTGTGTGTGTGTGTGTGTGTGTGTATGTGTATGTGCGTGTCGTGTGGTGTGTGCATGTGTGTGTGTGTGTGTGTATGTGCATGTGCGTGTCGTGTCGTGTGGTGTGTGTGTGTGTGTGCGCGCGCGCGTGTGCACGTGTATGTACATGTGGGAGCCCAAACTCCATGTTGGGAACACCCCCTCCATCGCTCTTCAGTGTTATTCACTGAGGTTGGGTCTCTCGATCGGGCCCAGAGCTGCCTGAGAAGGCTGATCTTGCTAGCCAGCTTGCTCTGGGATCCCTTTTGTCTCTGCCTTCCAAGTCCTGAACCACAGTGGGGCCGCCCCAACCATCCAGCACTGATTCAGATGGATTTCTGGGGATCAGAGCTGTGCTCTTCAGGCTCCTGTGGCAAGTGTTTTAACCCCTGAGACATCTCCCCCAGCCGCAAGATGCTTCTTGAATCAGTCATTTCCTCCCCACCATCATTTTCCCGTCTTAAATGAGATGACCAGCACCTGTGACCTGGGAGACTGCCGTACACACCCAGGAGACCCTAACTGAGTCATGTGAACGAGAACTCTGTGTGTTTAAGAAACTGGCTTTTCCTTCCAAACAGGCCCTGGTCCTTGTTGGAGAAGGTGGAGAGGGGGCCAGAGGTTGATAGGAGGCCTATGCTGAGACAAGTCTTCCAGGGAGGTCCTGGTTTGTGGCTCCTTGGGATGTGATGACTTCAGAGCAATTGGCAATAGTCATGTTTATTAATGAGGCACAAGGTGGAGGCAAAAGCGCAATTATCATGTGTTCCTATAAACAAGGAGAAACAGCCATTGTGGTTATTCTTATAACGAAGAGTCACAAACATGTTTGTGCGTTCTGAAATGGGTGAGGAACGAGGCGGGAAAGACTGAGGGGAGGAAATTCCAGCGGCACAGGAAAGAGCCTCATGGAAAATCACTGCTGGAGAGGGGCTGCCGGGGAGTTACTTGCACAAGGTCGTTTCTCCACAGGGGGTGGTGTAGATGTCCTGTGACAGCTCCATGCTAACCGATAGGACAGTTTTAACTTAATTTTTTAATCTTTTTTTTTTTTTTTTGGTGTATGGAATCATGGGCTTCATTATGATGTTGCTACACACACATATCATTATACATTGCTTCTCTTTGCTTCCCCATAACCCTCACTGATCTTTTCTTTCCATCCCTCCATGTTCTCTCTTCCTCATAAAAAGCCTCCCTGCTGCTTTCTTTTCATATACATGTGTGTCATATATTTATGACATACGTGTCTATATTTCTCATGAAAGAGAATGTGACGTGTTACCTTTCTTTCCCCATATAACCCTCTGTTCCCCTTCACTCCCCTTCCTATTGATCCCTCTTGCCTTACATAGACTCCTCTCTCTCTCTCTCTCTCTCTCTCTCTCTCTCTCTCTCTCTCTCTCTCTCTCTCTCCCTCTCCCTCTCCCTCTCCCTCTCCCTCTCCCTCTCCCTCTCCCTCTCCCTCTCCCTCTCCCTCTCCCTCTCCCTCCTCCTCTCCCTCTCCCTCTCTCTGTGCGTGCACACACACATACACACATGTGTAGGCCAGAGGAGGATGTGTGTGTCCTAGAGATGGGGTCCCTTACTGAGCTCAGAGCTAGGCTGGTGGCCAGCAAGCTCCAGTGAGCCTCTGGTCTCTGCTCCCCGCAGTGCTGGGGTTACAGGTGTGCATGTGGCCATGCGCAGCTTCTTATGTGGATATTAGGATTTATACCCTGGTCCTCACACATATGCATCAAGTGCTTTTTACCCCCTGAGCCACCTCTCTGGCCCCTGGAGGAACTTCTGATTCTCAAAGAGATCGACAGAGATGACACTGGAGGTCCTGGACTGATTGGGTGGGCGGCGCTCTCTCTGATGAAGGGCACTTCCTGTGCTACCCGGAAACCCAGTGTGTTTATTATGTACAATACAAGGAGGAGGGTTCGTTAGCCTCCAAGGTCCCTGCAGGGGAGCGGTGTCAGTTGCGCGCTTCAGGGAAGGGAAAGGTGCAGTTGCTTGTTTCTGCAAACACTGTCAACAGACCAACACATACCAGAGGAAGGCTTTGCCCATCCTCTGAGCCTGACCTGGGGAAGGCTCTGCCGTTGTCTGAGGCATTGGGTTCCTTGACACAGTTGTGCCCATGTCAACAATACACATTCACTCAGGGCTTCATCTGCTCCCCCCACACCTCCTCTCCACAAAGTCCTGACAACAAACCAAAGAACAATTCCACCAAAGTTGATGCCGGGGAACCAGCGAGTTTGCCGGGTTACTTGCAGAATGTGGTTGAAGGGATGCCCCAAAGCAGCTTCCCTGGGAAGTCTTTACCCAGCATGGCTTCCCCTTAGCTGTGTATGTGGAAGCCCTCAGAAAACCTGGCTACTGTAGCACCTCAGAAACCCCAAGGCCACATGCAGTTCAGGCAGAACTGCACACAAATGACTCAGAGGAGCAGCTGGAATCTCGTGGAAGGATTCAGTGACCCTCTGTATACCTCCTTCTAGGAGGGACTGTCAACACTCAATAAGCCCGTCCTGATGGATTTGTGTAGGAAGGCACAGCTAATCTGATGAGGATGACAGCTACTTTGTCCAGAAGACGTCAGTCTACAGCAGGTGGGTAAAATCTTCTCCGATCCGGCCTTGGTGACCTACCTCTGCTGCCTGGAGTCCCAAAGAGTCTTCAGCCTCCCAGAATATCGCCATCAACTGGAGATCAAGAATGCAGATGTGGGAACCTGTGGGGGAACATTTCAGACTCAATCCATAACAGATAGGAGGGGTGTATGCAACACACACGTGTAGCATTATCACTGAGTCCCATGGTCTCGGGAAATGCATGTGTGTTGATTAAAAGAATCTTTTCCTTCCGAGTTGACACCGAGAGGCACAACTTTTAGTTCAGGGTTATTTGGCTTTAGTACAGTTCACATTGGAAACATCTTTTATTTATTTTGACAATTTCATACATGTGTGCAGCTCCTTCCAGCCCCACCCCCACCCCTCAGACATTCCCAAACATGTCCCCCTCCCTCTTCCTCCTCTTCCTCTCTCTGAATTCCATTAGTGCTGCCCACTGAACGCTGACCGATCCTGTTGATCTGACCTTGTGCAGATGCCCGCAGCTGCAGGGCGTTCAGGGGTGCAATAGCGGTGGCTTGTCCAGAAGGCAGCACTTCTTAGCCCTTATTTCTGTCCTCCGGTTCTTCCATCCCTTCTGCCCCACTTCCTCGATGTCCCCCAAGTCTTGAGGGGTGACATAAGCATTGCATTTAGGGCTGAACACGCCACAGTTACTTATTTTCAGCGCCTTGACCAGTTATGAATCTTTATGTTAACTGCGGCTCCCTGTAGTGAGAAGAGTCTCTGAAGGTTGAGAGCAACACTCATCTATGGTTATTATCATACATATTTATATGCAAATAAATATGAGAGCATGTCAATTTGACACAACCATATAGTAGGTCTCCCCTCAGGCCTGTGGCCCTCTGAGCAATAGGTTTTGACCAGATTTGTGGTGGGAATGGTTGACACTTCCGGCAGAACGCTCCTCTGTCGCAGTGGAGGGGTGTCCTGTGCACTGTAGGGCATTCAGCAGTGTCTCTGCTCTTGACTCCTTGCATTTCAGCATCAGTCTCCACCCTGCTATTGTGACAGCCAAACACATCTTCAGATATTGCCGAATAGGTGACACAAACACACTTAATCCAGAGACATTGATTTTATCCATCCATTCATTCATTGGTAATTTCATACACGTACACTATGTATTTAGATCCTGTCTAATGATGGGCCTGGCACCCAGTGGTGCAGTAGAGTCATGGATACTCTGGGAGGACCCAGTAGCTGTCTAGTGGGACTTAAGGCCTCCTTTGTAGAACTCATGCCTGGTGTTTTAAAACTGGCAGAGCCGTTGTTTCAATCCGACTTCTCAGTTCCCACACTCCGCAACAGTCTACCCTGTGCTTGGTTGCTCATGAAGTAGTCCCTCCAAATGCACCTTCTTTAGAGCAGATTAGGGAGCGCTGGGTTATGGGTACAGGGTCTTCTCTCCAGTATGGTAAAGTCTTTGGAATTAGATAAAGGTGATGATTTCAGAACATTGGAAGGCTACTAAATGCCTTAGTTAGGGTGTCTATTGCTGTGAAGAGACACCATGACTGTAGCAACTCTTAGAAAGGAAAACATTTCATTGGGGTGGCTTGCAGTTCAGAGGTTTAGTCCATTATCATCATGGCAGGAGGCATAGAGGTGTGCAGGCAGACGGGGGGCTGGAAGAAGAGCCAAGAATTCTACGTTTGGATCTGCAGGCGGCAGGAAGAGTGAGACTCTGTGCCTGGCTTGAACTTAGGAAATCTCAAAGCCCAGTGACACACTTCATCCAATGAGGCCACACGGCCTCACAGTGGCCCTCCCTATGAGCCTGTGGGGGCCATTTTCATTCAAACCACACAGCCGGTAACTTTATGTTGTGTGAATTTCATCTCTTAACAAACAGAGAAAGGAAAAGATGAGACTCCCTTACTCCTGCTTATGGAGACCTCCCTGCTTGCCAGGCACTGGAGTAAGTGACTTCAGTGGGTGGTGACCTGACAGTTTTGAGGGTCAGAACAAGCCAGCCCAGAGAGGGTATGTGAGCAGCTTAGGGCAACCGAGGAAGAAAGTGAAGCCCAGGTCTGCAGCTTTCCCCAGCGGAAGCTGTACAGCTTCCTGCTCCCCGCTCCCTGCTGCTGCGTAGCCAACCCTCCATGAAGCTCCGACCCACCGGCCTGGAACTTGCAATCCTCCTGCCACAGACGCCCAAGTGTTTGTATTGCAGGTGTGTGCCACCACTCTGGCGTGTAAGGGGGTTGCTTGTAAAGGAAACTTTCCGGCGTGAAGATAGAGAATTGACCACAGAATGCACACAGAAATACCTGGAGAACATCAGGTTAAGTTGTTTGCTTTTTCAGTGTTACGAACTTAATACGCATTGATTTGGTGTCTGCTGTGTGCCAGCGGATTGAGGGAGAACTGAGGGGCATGGTTTCCCTCTGTAAGAGGTGTCATTGAGGCCTCACGACTACACCCGGCCATCCTGTTCCCACCACCCTATTCTCACCATCCTCTCTTCTCCATCTTCTTTCCACCATCCTGTTCCCACTGTCCTCTCCCTACCATTCCTGTTCCCACCATCTTCCCCCTTCCATCCTCTCCTCACCATCCTGTTCCCACCATCCTCTCCCCTCCATCCTGTTCCCACCATCTCTTTCTCCATCGTCCTCTCTCCACCATCCTGTTCCCACTGTCCTCTCCCCTCCATCCTCTCCCCTCCATCCTCTCCCCTCCATCCTCTCCCCATCATCCTCTCCCCTCCATCCTCTCCCCTCCATCCTCTCCCCTCCATCCTCTCCCCTCCATCCTCTCCCCTCCATCCTCTCCCCATCATCCTCTCCCCTCCATCCTCTCCCCATCATCCTCTCCCCTCCATCCTCTCCCCTCCATCCTCTCCCCTCCATCCTCTCCCCATCATCCTCTCCCCTCCATCCTCTCCCCATCATCATCTCTCCACCATCCTCTCCCCTCCATCCTCTCCCTCCATCCTCTCCCCTCCATCCTCTCCCTCCATCCTCTCCCCTCCATCCTCTCCCCATCATCCTCTCCCCTCCATCCTCTCCCCTCCATCCTCTCCCCTCCATCCTCTCCCCTCCATCCTCTCCCCATCATCCTCTCCCCTCCATCCTCTCCCCACCATCCTCTCCCCTCCATCCTCTCCCCATCATCATCTCTCCACCATCCTCTCCCCTCCATCCTCTCCCCTCCATCCTCTCCCCTCCATCCTCTCCCCATCATCCTCTCCCCACCATCCTTTTCCCACCATCCTCTCCCCTCCATCCTGTTCCCACCATCTCTTTCTCCATCATCCTCTCCCCTCCATCCTGTTCCCACCATCCACCCCCTCCATCCTGTTCTCACCATCTCTTTCTCCACCATCCTCTCCCCTCCATCCTGTTCCCACCATCCTCTCCCCTCCATCCTGTTCCCACCATTCTCTCCCCATCATCCTGTTCCCACCATCCTCTCCCCATCATCCTGTTCCCACCATCCTCTCCCCATCATCCTGTTCCCACCATCCTCTCTCCTCCATCCTGTTCCCACCATCTCTTTCTCCATCATCCTCTCCCCACCATCCTGTTCCCACCATCTCTTTCTCCATCATCCTCTCCCCACCATCTTTCCCCCACTATTCCTGTTCCCACCATCTCTTTCTCCATCATCCTTTTCCCACCATCTTTCCCCCACTATTCCTGTTCCCACCACCATTCACAATTATCTCTTCCTATTCTTTTTGCTTCATCTCCTGTGATGTCCCTTGAGCCCTGGGAATGGAGGAAGTTGATACACATGCTCCATCTATGGCTGAACCCTCACATCAATCTCAGCTCTTTGAACAGGTTAAGACGGACAGACTGTTCTGGATTACACAAGTGAGTCCAACAGAATCCAGGGCTCCTTTAATGCTATAGTGATCCAAGAGGATCAGAGTCAGAGGAATGAACGGAATTAAAGACGTGACTGATACCAACAGGCATGAGGGTACACCTGTCACCCCAGCACTCAGAGACTAAGACAGGGGTGTAATGATTTAAAAAAAAGGCGAAGTGGGTACCTTCCCGTGGACCCTGCCAAGGTGTGCCACTATGCAAATATGCTCTGCACAGCAGTGTTAGTGCAAGAGGTTTACTGGGGGAGAGAGACAGCAAGAGTGAAAGGCCGTGTCGGAGTGGGGACAAGAAGAGGCAGAGAGGAAAGAGGAGGCAAAGAGAGACAAGAGACAAGAGAGTGAGTTGTGCTCCTGCGGGCACTTTTAAGGGGTGCACATGCCGCATAGCTGGCTGTAGAAAGGCACCTGGCGACAGGTGATGATGTCATGGCTTTGGCGACAGAGGTAGGCTGCCGCCAGGGCAGAAACTAACAAGGGGAATCACAACTTCCAGGTTTGCCTGTACTAACATAGACTCTGGAGAGAGGGGGGGGGGGGAGGGGAGAGAGGGGGGGAAGGGAGAGAGAGAGAGAGAGAGAGAGAGAGAGAGAGAGAGAGAGAGAACAGCCGGGGGGTGGGGTGGGGTGGTGGTGGCGGCGGCAGCGGTGGCCCACGCCTTTAATCCCAGCACTCAGGAGGCAGAGACAGGCGAATCTCTGTGAGTTCAAGGCCAGCCTGCTCTACAGAGCTACACAGAGAAGCCCTGTGTCAAAACAAAAAACAAAAAACAAAACAAAACAAAACAAAAAAAAAAAGGAGAGAGAGAGAGAGAGAGAGAGAGAGAGAGAGAGAGAGAGAGAGAGAGAACTAGTTGACTTTGAAGATGGAAGGAGAGGCCACAAGCTAAGGAAGGCTAGTGGCTTCTAGAAGTTGGAAATGTCCAGAAAAAACATTTTCTCTGCAACCCACAGAAGGTCCTACAGTCCTCCTGGTAAACTCATTTATGTATGTGAGTATGTTCGTGTGTGTGTGTGTGTGTGTGTGTGTGTGTGTGTGTGTGTGTGTTCATGTGCGCGGACATGTATGGGTGCATCTGCATGTGTGTGCAAGTGCCTGTGGAAACCAGAGTCAACTTAGCCATTTCCCCCTTTTCCCCCCTTATTGTTATCTTTGTGATGTGTGTGTACGCCCAAGCCGTGGTGTACGTATGGAGGTTAGAGAACAAATGTGTGGCGGCAGTCATTTCCTTCCACCTTTATTGGGGTTCTGGGAATTGAACTCAAGTTGTCAGAATTGAGTGACAAACTCTTTTACTCACTGAACCATCTCAGGAGCCACATCTTGATTTTGGGGGACACAGTCTCTCATTGGCGCCTGGGACTCACTGATTAGGCAACACTGGCAAGCCAGAGAGCCCCAGGCAATCACCTGTATCCTCAGAGCTGACATGACAAGCGTATGCCATCATGCCTGGCATTTTATGTAGGTTCTGGCCATCAGACTCAGGTCCTCATGCCTGTAAAGCAAGCACTTTAATAACTGGGCTCTCTTCCCAGGGCCAGTAAACCTGTTTTGGACTTTTAACACTAGAACTAAAGGTTAAAAGCACCAAATTCATTGTACATTATTATAATATTAACAACAAACTCTTACAGAAGTGAAAACAGCTGAAGTCAAGAGAGAGTTGTCCGAGAGGCGGGGAGCCTGAGGAAGACAGGGGTAATTGTGTGGATGTCAGAGCCTAAAGGGCCACAGTAAAATGTGTTCCAGGAGTAACGGGCGCTGCGGCAGGTGGTGGGGACCAGAATGCGGGAGACCCATGTGGAAACTGTTGTGCTTTGAATAAGAGGCGTCCCCCGTCGGTTCTCCTGTGTTGAACACTTAGATCCCAGGTGGCGGTGCCGTGTGGAGAGGTTGTGAAACCTTTGGGAAGAATGTCACTGAGGGCAGGCTCGAGGATTTATGGCCGCATCTACTTCTTACTGTCTCTCTCTCCCAGCTTCTTGTGTGTGGAGAAAGACGTCAGCAGCCAGCTTCCTGCCTCTGCTGCGATGCCTTCCCCACTCTGACATACCCTGTCCCTCTGGAACGGTGGCTCTCAACCTGTGGGTCGAGACCCCTGTGGGGGCTGCATATCAGAGACTTACATTACAATTCCTAACATTAGCAAAATTACTGTGATGAAGTAGCAGCAAAATAATTTTATGGTTGGGGTGTCACCACACGTGAGGAACTGTATTGTAATGTTAGAAGCATTAGGAAGGTTGAGGACCACTGCTCTGGAAATGTGAGCTAAAATAAACCCTTTCTTCCTTAAGTTGCTTTCGGTCATATTTTATCATAGCAACAGAAAAGTAACTAATACAGACAGCCAGGCAGGAGGCTTCATAGGAACACCCAGGCGGATGTTGGCATGGACCACAAATGGGTTAGGGTGAAAGGAAACGTGTTTAAGATTATCAAGAGTGCTATGATTTGAGCATGGTTCACCCCTCAGTATTGGAAGCCTGGTCTCTAGTGTGGAGGTATTAGCAGTTTGGGGATCTTTAAGAGGTGAAGCCTATTATTAGATGGCCACCTATCTATGCACATATGAGAAGCACTAATTAGCTTCAGTGGGTTGTTCAACAAAAGAGGTATGAAGCTGGCAGACAGACATGGGTCGGGGGGTGGGGGGCAGCTCTAGGATTTAGCTCTAGTTAGAGTTATTACAAGGACAAGCCCGACCCTGGATCCATCCATGTCTTTCTGGCTTGGAACAGTGTCTTAGTTTCTTTTGCATTGCTGTGGTAAGACATCATGACCAAGACAATGTATAGAAGAATTTATTGGGGCTGACTGTAAGGATCATGTCCTTAATTACATCATCAGCCTGTGACGGCATCCCAGCCTTAAAAGCAGGCGTGCCCTCTCTTTCTGAACTCTCTCCTTCCGTATTCTCCCCATTCTGCATGCTCTCTCTCTCTCTCTCTCTTTCTCTCTCTCTCTCTCCCAATAAAGCTCTAGAAAGGTAACCATGGCTCGTGATTCTTCCGCCACTGCAGCATCCAGTAGTTGGCATGGCCACCATGGGCGGCAGCCAGCCACAAGCACTGCCACTTAGCCAACACTTACAGGTTCACAGGGTGAGTCCACGACCATCATGTGGGGAGCACAGAGCAGGCAGGCAGCTGAAGCGTTAGATGGGAGTTTACATCCGATTCTCAAGTTTGGGGGGAGAGAACATGAGTGATAACTGGGAATTTCATGGACTTTTGAAACCTTAAAGTACCCCCTCCAGCGCCACACCTCCTCCAACAAAGCCACACCTCCTCCAACGAAGCCACACCTCCTCCAACGAAGCCACACCTCCTCCAACAAAGCCACACCTCCTCCAACAAAGCCACACCTCCTCCAACAAAGCCACACCTCTTCCAACAAAGCCACACCTCCTAAATCTTCCCAAACATTTACACCAACTGGGGACCAAGTGTTTCAGTATATGGGAGCCGATGGGGGCCATTCTCATTCAGAGACCACAGGTGGGGTCTCTCATACTTACACATGTTATTTATCATAGGTCCTCACCAGCGCTGACCTGGTTCCATTTTCTGTGTCCTGGAGTCTCTAGAAGTGTGAACTAAATAAATTGTTTTTCTTTCTAAAGTTACCAAGCTTGAAGTATTTTAGTTACAGTAGTAAAAATGGGTGGATACAAAAGTAAAATCAATAGGATATTTTGCAGACAAAATTGCTCTGTCTAGTAGCACATACTTGTAATCTCCATTACAAAGAGGCTGAGGCAGGAGGATTTTGAGCCAGCCTGGACTAGTTAGTCAGATCCTGTCTCAATAAGTAAGTAAGCAAGCAAGTAAATAAACAACAAGAAAAAAGTAAGTACATACTTCTCATGCTTCACAGTGTATTGTTTTGCTTTTCATTTGTGTGTGTGTGTGTGTGTGTGTGTGTGTGTGTGTGTGTATGTGTGTTTTGTGTGACACTGTTCTTGGGGAGATGTGAAAAAATTTCTGCTGACTCCAGATAGAGAACCAAAGTACAAATACCACCAAAATCTAACTTGGTGAACCAATTAATTTTATTGGGGTTACTTATAGGAATATGGGTGACGGGTTAATTACAGACCCCCAAATGACTCAAAGACAGCTGCATCACCAAAGCCTTCCCCAGTATGAGAGCTGGAAACCTGGAGCACAGTGCACAGTCTACAGCTGCTCAGCAAGTTAGGGGGTGTCCTTTCCAGGAAGCTCCGTCGGTCTGAACCCCTTTCAGGAGGCTTGGGTTGTCTGAGACTCTTCGAGGCAGCTTGGCTTTTCTGAGAGTGACTCTAGTGAATCTGCTCAGTTTCAGGGACTTCCTGAAACTATTTTGAGTTGTATAATTCTGTCTTTATGGAACTTTCCTTCGAGATACAGTGTCTACCCCCAACCCCCACCCCCAGTACAATCTATTGTTTCACCTCCTTGGAAACATTCTGTCCTAAAAGAACACATTTTGCCCAGCAGTGGTGGCACATGCCTTTAATCCCAGGCAGAGGCAGGTGGATCTCTGAGTTCAAGGCCAGCCTGGGCTACAGAGTGAGTTCCAGGACAGGCTCCAAAGCTACACAGAGAAACCCTGTCTTGAAAAACCAAACCAACCAACCAACCAACCAACCAACCAACCAACCAAACAACCAACCAGTTTCACTCTTACTTTACAGTTTACAGTTTGGAGGTTTCCCTCCAAAATGGAACATTTTAACCCCAGAGGAAACTGTTACACAAGTGTGTGTTGTGCTTTAACCATTGCGCCCTCTCTAGGCCCAGCAGCTATTTCAAAGTGAGATTAAAAAGGCCTTTGAACAGGCTGGAGAGATGGCTCAGTGTTTAAGAGTACTGGCTGTTCTTCCAAAGGTCCTGAGTTCAATTCTCAGCAACCACATGGTGGTTTACAACCATCTGTAATGAGATCTGGTGCCCTCTTCTGGCCTGCAGGCAGAACACCATATACATAATAAATTTTTTTTTTAAGGCCTTTGAACAAGTGAGTCAGGCGTGTCCAGTGTAGAAGGGAAGACTTGCAGACCTGGACTATTTCAAAAGAGGTGTCTGTTCAGCTCATTTCCCAATTTCACGTTGGACTACGTATTTTGGTTAATATCTTTGAGTTCCATGTATACTCTACACCAGTGGCTCTCAACCTTCCTGATGTTGAGGCCCTCTAATACAGCTCATGCTGGGGTCACCCTAACCATAACATTATTTTCATTGTTACTTCGTAACTGTAATTTTGCTGCTGTTACAAACTGTAATGTAAATATTTGTGTTTTCTGATGGTCTTAGGCAACCCTGTGAAAGTGTCATTCGACCCCTGTCACGACCCACAGATTGAGGACTACTGCTCTGGACATTAGCCTATTCCTCAATCAGATGGAATAAATACTCTCATGCTAGAGGCATCTCTGTACCGTCGATGGCTCGACGGCTCCCTTCGCTAAGTGGAAGCGCTTTCGGTGACACAACGCTGCCGGCCACCTTTTGCTCTTGATTCCTGTGTTTTTGTGGCCGGTATTCACAAGTCAGACCGAGCCCTGCATTTGCTGAGTGGCGTATCTGAGCCTCATCACAGCCTCCAGCTTATTCCCTCTTCTCTAAAGTGTAGATCTGACGCCACCTTACGGCCTCCCCGAGGAAGTGTCTCGCTGAGTCCCCGGAACTCGCCCCTGGGAATCAGCTGACACCTCCGGTGTCCCAGCCGCGGTGGGATTGCGCAAATCCTGCGTGGGAAGATTGTGTAAGAGGTGACAAATGGGGCTGTGTCAGCAAGGATGAGGGCAGTGGCCTGCAACCCGTGGGGCAAGGCATCACTTGCAAAAAGAACATTTGCATCCCCGAGGATGGCTTCTGAGAATCAACAAGCAGACCTGCCTGCAGGGAAGTGCCGTACCTTAAAAAAACAAGTGGTTCTATCTATAGGGAGCAGCAGCCAGTGGGGTCCACCCTGCCGTTTCCTAACAGCTTCGGGTCCTTGAAACCCACCTGTGGAAAAACCCCAGCAGTTAATAGCAGGTTGGTGCTGCTCTATCACCAGATGTTTTCTTGACACACAACTCACATCTTTGTAAAAACAGTTAGTCACTCGAGCTATGCTTTAGAAAGTCCCTGTGAGCACCAAATCAGTAAATGCTGGACGTGGCTCTTTTGGGAAATGAAAGGTGAGCTTACTGTGAACCTCTGACCACATTCTAATCAAATAATCCACACCCAACCTTGTTTTCGGCTTCTGTTTAAAGGTACTTTATTTAGGACATAGATATTGTTGATGCATTTACAGTAAACAGCATTGTAATTCGAGCCTAAATGAAGCTTATATGACAAGTCAGTCTTTTATTTATTTTTGTGTGTTTGTGTGGTATAGTGTATATGAATGTGTGTGTGCGCATATGGCTCATGTGCACATGTGTGTATGTGGAGACCAGAGGTTAACATCAGGTGACTTCCTCTGCAACTTTCCACCTTAGTTTTTGAGATAGAGTCTCTTGCTGAACATGGAGCTTACCAATTGATTAGACAGGCTAGCCAGTAAGCCCCAGGAATGAGTCTGTCTCAGGACCCCCGGCTCTGAGGTTACAGATTAGAATTACCAGGCCCGGCTTTGATTTGGGTGTTGGGGATCTGAACTTGGGTCCTGCTTTTCTGACTGAGATATCTCCCCAGGCTCCCCTGTTATTAAGTTTGTCCTTTAGCACTCTCATACACATATGTGACACATTCTGATCTTTCTGATCTCCCCCCCCCCCCCCCCCCCCGCCCCTTTATCTCATCCCTATCAGTTCCCTTCACAGATTGATGTCTTTTTGTTTTGTTACCCACTGAGTTTAACCAGGGATGTCTGTGTGACCATTGGATTGGAACGACCCACTGGATCCTGGTGGGTTTATCAGTGGGTACTCAATTTAGACTTTCCTCCATGAATCGATCAGTAGCCACCAGGAAATCCATTGACTTTCCTCCATGAATCTATCAGTAGCCACCAGGAAAGAGTAGAGCCCCAAGAATCCCTCCCCTGGTCCATACCTAACTGTTGACAGGCTCAGTCCTCCTAGGGCCCAGCTGCAGTTCATGATTGCATCTGTCCTGTCTAGAAGATGGCATTCTTTAGCCATTCACCTTCTTCTAGCTCTTACTGTCTTCCTACCTCTTCTGCAATGGTCTCTGGAGCTTAGATGGCGTGGTATGTTTTGTTTAGCCCAGTCTTTTTTTTTTTTCTTTTCTTTTTTTTTTTTTTTTTTAGGGAAGGTCTTTCGTGGCTCAGGCTGGCCTTGAGCTTACTGTGTAGCTGAGGATGAACCTGAACTCTTGATCCTCCTGCCTCCACCCAGATGCTTGGATGACAGATCTGTGCCAACACACCATGCAGCATGGTTTTTCGCCAAGAAACATGACCTTTTTGCACTTAGGGATCTTTTTTTTTTTAATTTATGTATGAATGCTCTGCATGTATACCTGCATGTATACTTGCATGCCAGAAGGGGGCATCAGGTCCTACTATAGATGATTGTAAGCCACCATGTGCATGCCAGAAGAGGGCATCAGGTCCTATTACAGGTGTTTGTGAGCCATGTGGTTGCTGGGAATTGAACTTAGGACCTCTGGAAGAGCAGCCAGTGCTCTAACTGCTGAGCTCTCTCTCCAGCCCTGCACTTAGGGATCTTAAGACAATGTTTGCGCACTACCCCTGGAGGGCATCTGACACAGTGAAACCATGAATGGGAAGCATGAGAAGTGCAGACAGAGGGTGAGAAGTAGCCTGCCAGGTGGATGCTTATTCCCAGTTAGGGGGCTGAAGCAAGGAGGCGGGGCCTCTCCTGCTTTGTCCCTGCTGGGGAGTCAGAATGGCTGGAGACTTCCACTGCTCTGTGACTGTCTGCAGATGACCGCAAAAGCATCACAAGCATTGATTGGTGGCTCAAGATTTTTCTTAATGAGGAGGGGAACGCACAAGTATGGGATCTGATTGGTGAAGTTCAACCATCATGTCTTTACTAAGTTCCCTTGAGTTGGGGCTTGAAAGATGGCCCAATGGTTAAGAGTGTGTGTACTGTACTTGCAGAGGATGGGGATTCAGCTCTCAGCTCTTAGAATCAACAAAGGGTGGCTCACAACACTCTACAAGTCCAGCTCTGGGGATCTGACGCCCTCCTCTGGCTTCTGTGGTCCACTGCACTTACGTGCACACAGACCTCCCAATACAAGTACACATAATTGAAAAAACAAAAAGTAAACCAACAAACACTCCTCATAGTTCCCTTCCAATGAGTGTGCTCCTTCCTGATTGGTTGGGGGAACGGGAGAGAGCCTGACAGGTGCTGATGTAAAAGTCCTGAGACTCCACTCAAGTCAACACTGGTTGAATCCATGAATTCAGATTTCCCAGTGTGACTGCAACAATCGCCCTTGTCTGTATATCCCAGGCCCCGGGATCCCGGGAGAACAGATAGCAGAGCTCTCTGCTGGTGTTCGAGGATACACACAGGAGGAACTGAGCTCCTACAGGATGTGAACACTCAAGGGCCTCTCCCAAAAGAACACTGCTGGCTGCAGGGAGTGGGTTCCCGAGCTTCACCAGGACAGTGACCGTATCAGCTGTGCCCAGAGCTGCCACCTGCCTGGTTCAGGGCCTGGGACTTTTTGTGGGATGAGGATAGAAGCAGAGGTCAGAGGCATGCTGCTAAGAGGGCAGGCTCTACAGCGGTGGATGAAGATTCTGGGTGACCTTGGGCAATCGGCTTAACTTCTCTACACCTGTGTTTCCTCAACTATAAGGTGGAGCTGTTAATAATGATAACAGCTTATGTTACTGCTCAAGTTATGATAGGCAGCAGCCATGCTACTGACCTTCTACCGGTATACTCTTCTATTCTTCCTACAACCATTCAAAATAGGTGCTGTAATATTCACTTCACAGGACAGAGAGACTGAGATCAGAGAAAGGCAGTGTGTGTGGCCCAAAGCCAAACAGCTTGAAACCAGGGACCTGGGATTTGAACCCTAACAATTTGACAACAAGTACATAGCTTTTTATGGCACGACTGACATACAGTAGGTGCCTAATAAGTGACAATACATTTAATTATAGTTCTGCTAGAGGGCGTTTGGAGGGAAGATGAGTCAGAGGGAGAGAGGGAGAGAGGGAGGGAGGGAGGGCCATCCATTTGGGAACATCTCTCCAGTCGCCTGAGCACAAGGTCACTTGGGGGCGGTACTGGTTTGGCTGCGCGGTGGTGTGCGAGGGTCCCAGTCGTTGACCAGGCGCTGTGCCTGCTCATAGCACACGTGTGGGTGGCGCTGGCGTAGGCGCAGGCGCACCACATCGTAGTCAACATCATGTCCTATCTTTTTGCAGTTGAGGCCCCAGGCGAGGTTGTCGTGTGTTGTACGGAGCTCCGCTAAATTCTTTTCCATGTGCAAGTTGTGGCGCGTCAGCTTGTCAGTACCCTGGAGAGGGAGGGGCGGCGATCTTGCTGGGGCAGGGCGGGGCCTCGGCGAGGAGGTGGCCAGGCTGCGCTGGGAGGGCCGGGTCCTGGCAAAGGAGCGAGGGGCTTTGCAGGGGAGGGACGGTGCTTTAAAAGGGACAGGACAGCAGGTCTGTGCTGTGGGGGCTCAGGCCTTGTGGAGAAGGGACGTGGCCGCGCCGGCGGAGGGGCGTGGGCGTTCTGGGTAGGGTCGGGGCTTTTAGGAGCTAGCAAAGTCTTTCTGGGGAGGATGGAGGCGGTGCTGGGAGCGGTGGAGCTGTTCTGAGGTGGGGCGGAGCCGTACTGGGGAGGAGGAGGGGCCGTATTGGTAAGGGAAGGGATGGATGTGTTGGGGTGGAGCGGGGTCATACTGAGGAGATTTGTAGGTTCTTGCTGGGGAAAAGTTGGTTGGTGTTGGGGAGGGAGGAGCTGTGCTGGGAAGGGAGGGGGCAGTACTGGAAGACTGTCAGACAAACCCAGAGCCTTCAGCTGGTGCTATATGGGGCAGTCATGAGCGCAGAGTAGATGTGACACGGGTCAGAATTCTGTGCAGGAGGCAGGTGTTAACACTTGGGCCAGGCGTCCACCTGGAAGGGCCCCACTTTCGGAAAAGCATAGATGAGTTACAGGGGTCCCAGGAAAAAAGCTGGCCCAGGTTTACGTGAAAAACATTAAAAAAAACAACGCACAAACACAAATGGCCGAGACGGCTGAGGGAGGAGAAGCTCTTGTAGCAAGGCGCTCCAGGAATGGTGGAACACATCTGAGCTGTGCATGCTAAGAGTTTCAGAGCTGGGCTGTGGGAGGGGCCACCCCACGAATGGTGTGGCGGGGCAACCCGGCTGAATTGAAAAGCTAGCTGTCAGAGGCGGACCTGCAGCGAGCACTTCTTCCTTGGTCAGGAAGCTTGGGGGAGGCAGCTTACCAGGCCATGGAGGGGGACATGGAGGGGCCGTACCTGGGCAAGGCGCGTAGCCTCGGGGAGCTGGGTGCCCACGTGTCTCTGATACATGCGAACCAAGGGTCTGTTCAGTTTCTCTCGAGCCTCCAGGTTTCTTTTCAACAGAGGACCCTGGCAGAGTTCGTTGTGGGGAGCAGTGAGGCCGAGCCTACCCGATACCTGCCTTCTCCCGCCCCCTTCTCATAGATTATTCCCCCTCAAACCTTACCTTGATAAGGCCCCTCGTGACATACATCTCTTGATTGAATTTCATGCACCGGTGGATAGTTCCCCTCATTAGCCCTAAAGTCATAGTCATTCTTTCCTGCAGATGGGGGCGCACAGGGGTCTCTTACTGGGTTATCTGTCCCCTCCTTCCCCACCCACTCCAGCAGCAGCCACCCTCTGGAGCCTCCCCAGGCCGCGTGGGCACCTTCAACTCCAGGGTCTCGCGCATCTTCTGTGCCAGTGAAGCGCATACGCGGTCGCTGATGTTCTGTTGTTGATTCTGAATGTCCACCTCGTTCTTTGCCATCTCCGCTAAGGTGTCCTTGGACTCCATCAACAAGCGCTTGGCTTCAAACAAGGCCTTAGCGCAGGCTGTGAAAGCACAGGATGTACATGGGGCCACAGGCATCTCTGGTTCTCCTCCCCTTCTCCCCTGCTACCCTCTCTATGATGGTGGTGGGCCAGGGGTGGAAGCGCCATGGATGAAGGACTGGGAGAAAGCCCGGATAGGGGCTAGTAAGTGAGGGTAATTTAAATCGTGCGTTAGGGTTGACTTCTTTTGAAGTAGACTCTGTGAATGTACGGGTGTTGTCGGAAGTGTCCAGGGAAAGAGGCCAAGCAAGGCTGTGTACTTAAGGAACAGCTAGTTAAGGGAGCTGTAGGTTTAGCAGACACCCTCCTGTGGTGTCTACCTGGGGTGTATGTGCCCACGGGGTCAGGGGGAGGCGTCTTTTGGCCTTGAGTTCGAGGAGTTGGGGGTCGAGTGATGTCCACCCACGAGTGGCGGCCAGCCTGCTCCAGAACCTTGTCCAGAGGCTGGTTCATGAGTTCCACAGCTTGAAGCCTTTCCTGACAGTAGAAGTCCAGCGTGTCCCGGCAGGAGGCCAGAGCCTGAGAGCCCGAGAAAGAAGGCAAAAACTAAGCTTGGAGGTCGGGGGAGGGGCCGAGCCCATCACAAAGCACTTGGGCCTCTAAACTCGTCCAGCTCACTGTTCTTGTGAAGCCCAATGTCATCAAAGCAGAAGTCTATTTGCATATGTATATATCCTTGTAAACACACCTCTCACCTAGATGCTGCAGAGCCTTTCAGTAACCTGAGCATTTTCCTGTTGCCTCTTCTCTTTGTCTCCTGAACCAAGCTGATAGTTTATTATTTTTGGGGTAGTGGTGGTGGTGGTGGTGGTGGTTAGCAAACTACAGCCTATAGACTGGTGGCCTGCTTTGATTTTTATTTATTTAAACTTTAAAAAAGGACTTATTTATTTATGGATATGAATGCTCGATCTGCCTGTACACCTGAGTGCAAGAATAGGGAATCAGATCCCATTATAAGATGTTGTGAGCCACCCTGTGGTTGCTGGGAATTGAACTCAGGACCTCTGGAAGAGCAGCCAGTGCTCTTAACCTCTGAGCCATGTCTACAGCCCCATGTTTATTTATTTTAATCAGGACACAGTCATAGGCCTTTTCCTGGGCACACTGGGTCTGGTGACTTTATGGGGCTCTGGCCTCCTTGAGTAGTTATGATGGGGTATGCAGAACACAAGGCTGAAGGCATTTGTCATCTGATACTGAGGAAAAGCCTACTTAAGATGGCTTAGCAGGTCAAGGTGCCTGCAGCTAATCCTGAGGACCTGAGTTTGAAACCTAGGACTCAGGGTAGAAGAAGAGACGCTCACAACTGCATCGTTCCAGCTCCATGAAGAATTGATACCACTGGCTTCCTAGGGGCACCTGAATGAAATATACAGCCTCCCTTTCCAATATACATACACATCATTTAAAACAATGAAAAAATGGTCCTGTGGTATAACTCAGTGTGTTCAATTCTAGTACTTAAAAAAAGTCTTCCCTACAGGGATCCAAATATTTATCAAGTCCCTATCGTGTGCCAGAGAGTGTGCTCAGCGTGGGTTTGGTGCTCAGCTAACGGGGCAAATTGGTCAGGTACCATTCCCAATCTGTAGACAGGACTGACTAGCTGCTGGGTATCAAGAGAAGAGGGCTATTTATTGGTTTGCTGTGGTTTTTGAATTTTTTTTTTTTTTTTTTTTTTTTTTTTTTTTTTTTTTTTTTTATTGCCAGTCAGTGGTGGTGCATGCATTTAATCCCAGCACTCTGGAGATAGAGGCAGGTGGATCTCTTATGCAAGCCATAGGAAAATGTAATGGAATCCAGCTACTATCACAAAAACTGCTACTTGGAAAGGTCAAGGACTTTTCCAAAGGTCAGGCCATGGCTTAAGAAGTCTTGGTGATATTTTAGCTTTTTAAAAAATATATATATTAGCTGGTTCCTACAATGATTTTCTTGTATGCTATGTGCTTCCAAGAACCCCTAACAGTGTATTTATCTAAAATACCTATCAAGCCTCCAAGGCCAAATGATCTCTTGAACTAAGGTAACACCCTTATGGGAACAACCCCTGCGTCTCCTAGGTCAGGCAGATAGTTTTATTTCTTGTGCAGTTTTAGCTGAGTCCCTCCTTTCTCATACAGCCTTACTAACATTATAGACTCCTAACATCTAACCACTTCTAGGAATGTAGATTGAGCACATAAATTCCCTTTCTCTGATTTCTTAACCGATTTTTAACTCAGTTGATCTCCTCCTTTACCACGCCCCTTTGGGGTTGTAAAAGAAAGCCTGACAGTCACTGCCTGAGGAAAACTCTTGCCTGCCTTTATGACCCTGTAAGAATTCAAGCCTTGTGACCTTGCTTTAGTGAGAGCACTGCTGTTGTATGGGTATATCACCGTAAACCTCAGAGACTTGAAGATTGACAGGATTTTTGAGGATTTTGACTGGAGAACTAGATGGAGAACTAGGAGGATGAGATGGAAGATGAGGAAGAGTCAGATGGGGAAGTACTAGATGGGCAAGAACTAGATGAGAAGGACCTAGATGAGGCAGAATTAAGATGAGAGAATTAAGATAGAACCTAGAGGGGACAGCAGATAAATATAGAGGGAAAGGAGCTAGGCATGGGAAGAGAGCTAAAGCTGTGTAGATAGGAATTTATCCCAGAGGAATAAAGTAGATCAACTAAGAGCTTGGTGTACTTAGATTCTTTTCCTGAAAATAATTCTCACCGTTCGTAGTTTCTCTTCTAGGCCCCTGGGAAGAAGATTATTAAGGCTGGTCCTTAATAATATTCAAGAGATCTCTGAGTTCAAGGCCAGCCTGGTCTACAGAGTGAGTTCCAGGACAGCCAGGGCTACACAGAGAAACCCTGTCTTGAAAAACCAAAACAGTTTTTTATTAGCATATGCTAATTTTACACCGTGGGTTTCGCTGTGACATTGTCATAACTGCACACAATGTACTTTGACCGCATTCACCTCCCCTTAGGTGAGAGCAGTTTGTGCACTAGGCATCCAGGCGTCCCTCTCCAGGTACCCCCTAACCTTGAGCAAGGTCTCCGATTTTTCCATGTCTTTCTCCATTTTTCTCTTCATGGACTTCAGCTCCTCTTTCTCCCAGACAAGCATGCTGTCAGCCTTGTCCGGAATCTAGAAGACAAGGGGAGAATTACTCTCAGGAGAAGGCTGGAGAGGGATTTTATCTTTCATGGTGGAGAGGACGTCACATCCTTGTGAACTGCAGAGTTTGGAACTTGGAGCTGGAGGAGTTTCACTCTGTTGGGAGTTGGGAGTAGGGGGTGGGGCTGAGAACTGATCTCTGCAGGAGGCCCTCTTGTGCAGAGGTTTGGGGGTGCTTTTTTTTTTTTTTTTTAAATCGAGTGTCTATGACTTGCTGAGGGAGCTGTTTGCTGGCTTTTTAAAGTTCGCAGTTTGGGCTAGGCTCCTGGGATACCACCCGTCTCCATCCCTTGGTGCCGGGGGTATAGGCACTCTCATCCATGCCTGGCTCTTCTGTGGATGCTGAGGATTCAAACTCTAATCCTCAAATTCACATAGCAAGGGTTCTTACTCGATGAGCTATCTACCTAGCTCAGGGCTGGGTTTTATTTTTTGTTTTGTGTAGGGTGTGGTTCATCTGATTTGAGACCCATGGCGTCATCAAGTGCCCTCCTTAGCTGGGTCTGAAGGCTATTTCTCTCTGGAAGTTGGGGCATCAAGGCCTTGTGGCCAAGGGGGACCCTGTGGGTCCGGGAAACTGTCAGGGCAGGGGGAGAGGTGAGCTGATGTTCAGACGTGGGGCTGTGAATTTTGCTCGTTGGGAAGATTTCCATGCAGTGTGACTCAGGGAGGATTTGGGACATTTTGTCTATTGCGGAAAGGGGCTGGGGATTTTGTCCTTTTGTAAGCAGTCTGACAGGAACGGAGATATTCTAAAGAGACACTTATGTCCTTCAATCTGACTATCAGTGAACACCAGGAAACTGGAATTCACCCCGGGCATCTCATGCTGGGAGAAGGAAAGGCCTGCTGCCAGCTGGAGGAGGAACTTTCATCCCAGAAAGGGTTTTCACACAGTACTGACTGCTGCATCAGACCACCTTGCTGGAGAGACAGAGCTGAGACAAAAAGTCAGCGATGGGCAGGACTATGCCTTGACTCGGACTGCTTAGATGTGAGCATCTTTAATCTCACGGAGGACCACGAAGATGGACAGAAGAGGGTCACTCTTCTTCGTCCCTCTTCTCGATGTGGCCTCATTGATTAAATACCCTTTCTGCTTTTTACTATTAATTTGACTGTTCTAATTGGCTTATAGAGGACGGGTGGCCGAACTTGATTTCTTGGGGGCACAGATTGTGACTCTAATTTCGGTAACGCTTTTGTGGGGGGGAACTCTCAGGATTAGCCACCCTATCCTCACTGGAGATGGAGCATGGGAGTTTTTTTCTGTCTGAGGAAGGAAGCGTCAGCCTCTGCCTCTGGTGTGGCGGCGGGGAGGGACGCACCTTCTCGGACTTGGGTCGGTAGCCCCGCAACTTGACGCTCTGCTGGTTGATGAGCAGGCCCTTGCGCACCTCGCTGAGCCTGCGGTCACTGGCTTCGCGCTGGCGCAGCAGCAGCCGCAGCTGCCCATTGATCTGGTGCTGCGCGCGGCCAAGGCGGGCGGCGGTGAGGCGCGCTCCGCGCGCGTGCGCGTGCACCACCTCTGCGGTCTGCTGGGCACGCGCGTCGCGGTGCATGGGCAGCGGCAGGCGCGCGTACCAGGCCGGGGGCTTCATCTTCCCTTTCCACAGAGTGACGCCTTCTCCGGGCGGTGGCTTCTCCAGGGTGCCGCCGCCTTTCAGCATCTCCACGCGAAAGCGCCAGGGCTCCATGTAGGCGGCTCGGCCCAGGTGGTGAGCCACATTCGGGTCCAGTACACTGTCTTTGGGCTGCCACATGGTCACCGCCTCCTGCCCGCAGCGATCGGTCAGAAGGTGCGCCTTGCGAGACGTGGCCTGGGCCGCCTGGCGCCATTCTGGAGCCCCGACGCGCGAGTCCTGGCCGCGGTCGGTGGAGGGGAGCACCACAGGCATGGTTCCTAACTCGGTACCAGGATTTGGCTCGGGATCCCCTCGCTGAATGGGCAGGGGTCCACCCACCCCTAACCACACACTACTATTTCCTGGCGGCTAGAAGGAGTGCGTCCAGAGCTGCCCTCACCATGGCGACGAGGACAAGCATGCAGATTGCGTTCCAGGGGGTGGGGGAGGGGAACAGTAAGCTGGAGAGGTCGGATCCTGCCTGGAAATTCTGTGGGAATTTTCGAGGAAGCCACTTTTATGGAGTTCCTCTCGCTGTTTCTCTTGATTTTGGAAAGATGTCAGCCAACCTATCCCTTCTAGCAGACACGGTCTTTCATTTTGAAAATCCTAGGGGATCCACGAGTAGTACTAGTACTAATATCAGAGGTCTTGAAGCATATTCGAATACCATATACTTGTAGTGTGTGTGTGTGTGTGTGTGTGTGTGTGTGTGTGTGTGTGTGTCTACCACCACAGGGTGCGTGTGTAGGTGAGAAGACATGCAGCAGTCAGTTCTCTCCTTTCATCACGTGGGTTCCAGGATCAAACTCCCTGGTTTGGCATCAAGTGCCTTCAGCTGAGCCATCGGGTCCCCCCCCCCCCACACACACATTATGTTTTTATACTCTTGGAATGAACAATCAAAAAAACTGAATTAGGAATACAATTCTAGGGGCTGGGGAAACGGCTCAGTTGGTAAAGTGCTTGCCTTACAAGCACAGGCCCTGAGTTTGATTCCCAGAACCGGCATGAAAGCATGCCAGGCTGGCTTGGTGGTGAGATCGTGATTTCTAGAGATGCTGAAATGAGGATACCTTGGGCTGGCTCCTACACTTGGCGCCATCTCCTGGCTAGTGAGAAGCCCTGACTCAAGAAATGGTGGAAGAGACACCTGAAGACAGACATCTGAAGACAGACACCTGAAAACAGACACCTGAAAACAGACACCTGAAGATAGACAGACACCTGAAGACAGACAACCGAAGAGAGACATCTGAAGACAGACCCCTGAAGACAGACACCTGAAGACAGATACCTGAAGACAGACACCTGAAGACAGACATCTGAAGACCGATACCGAGGTTTTTTGTGCACCTGCACGCTCATACTATAAAAAAAAATACAATTCTATTTATTATACCACCAAAAAGATTAAATACTTAATACTCGCCAGCTCTTAGGACATTCTAAATTCTTCTCCCACCTCAAAGTTTAGAACTTTTTCCTTCTCATATAATTTTCCTTTGCTAACTTTGTGGCTGACTTCATTTTGGTCTTCAGAACCCAGCCTGTGTTTTTATTTAGATGACAGTCACACACACACACACACACACACACACACACACACACACACAATGCCCATGCCAACCAACCAAAGCAAACAATAACAAAAACCAACCAAACAAAAATACAAAGAACTAAAACCTAAGCTGCCACCATCACCAAATTGGCTCAAACCAAACCAAACATCCAAATACAAAAGCAAACAAGAACAACCCTCCCCAACACATGAAAGAAAAACCGCATGTAAATAAATAAGCACATACATAAATAAACACCCTAACGCCCACTTCCTGAGCTATTCACGCCTTCCCTCTAACCTGAGCCCTACCATGGAATGCCAGCCTGCCCCATTATCATTGTGTTCCCTGATGTGTTGGCCCTTTCTGCCCCAGGGCCTTTGTTCTTGGACGGGGTCTCTTTCCCTTAGTGTTTTAAATCTCTTTGAGTTCTTGGTACTTCTGCTAGGCTGGATGTGGGATGTCCCATGTATTAGAAGCTTAGTCCTTAGTGTGGCAGTAATAGACACTTTTAGAAGTAGACTCTGGTGAAATTGGGCATTGCTCTTGGAGGGGATTAATGTAGCTCTTATGTGATCCTGACTAGCTCTAGTTTTATTTATTTATTTGGTTTTTCGAGACAGGGTTTCACTGTGTAACAGCCTTGGCTGTCCTGGGACTTGCTCTGTAGGTCAGTCTGGCCTCGAACTCACAAGGATCAATCTGTCTCTACCTCCCAAGTTTTGGGATTAAAGGCATGTACCACCACTGCCTGGCTTTTTTTTTTTTTTTTTTTAGATTTATTTATTTATTTATTTATTTATTTATTTATTTATTTATTTTGGTTTTTCGAGACAGGGTTTCTCTGTAGCTTTGCGCCTTTCCTGGAACTCGCTTTGTAGACCAGGCTGGCCTCGAACTCACAGAGATCCGCCTGCCTCTGCCTCCCGAGTGCTGGGATTAAAGGCGTGCGCCACCACCGCCCGGCTTTAAGATTTATTTTTAATTATGTGTCTTTGAGCGTGTGGGTGCAGTGCCTGTGGAGGCCAGAAGAGGGCACCAGGTCTCCTGGAGCTGGAGTAACAGGAGGTTGTGAGCCATTGGTGGTGAGTGCTGGGAACTGAACTCAGGTCTTCAACAAGAGCAGTTAGCACTCTTACCACTGAGTTGTCTTTCTAGCTAGTTAATTTTAATTTTTATTCATTGAATGAACATACTCGTGAGCTCTTCCAAAACCAGTATCTGCAGAGAAGGTTTCAGGAGAGACTGCTCACTTGGGACACTTTCCATACTCAGCTGATGCCCTATCCTTGGTCCATGTCTTACTTTCCCGTTTTTAATTTTTTAGTTTTTTAGAATTTCATACATGAGTGCTGTATTTATGTAATTTCTAGCCCTCCCTCTCCCCATTCTAACCCCTCTCATGTGCCCTCTCAAAATTTTGACTTTTTTTAAAAATTAGATTTATTTATTTATTATGTATACAATGTTCTGCCTGCATGTACGCCTGTATACCAGAAGAGGACATCAGATCTCATTATAGTTGGTTGTGAGCCACCATGTGGTTGTTGGGAATTGAACTCAGGATCCTTGGAAGAGCAGTCAATGCTCTACACCTCTGAGCCATCTCTCCAGCCTTCTTTTAAAATGACTTCTTTTAAAATTATTATTGTTATGCTCTCTCTCATCCATTTAGTGTTGCTTGTATGTGCATGTGCTTAAGTAAGAGCCAGAGGACCAGGATTCTTACTGCAATATAGTGGCATCTAGACATGAGGAGGAAGCCGAACCATGACAATTTTCTCTTGTGTTGATTATTTTAATCAGTGGCTGAAGAGATGACCCAGTGATCAAGACCATGCATGGCTTTTGTAGAGGAACTGAGTTTGGTTCCCAGCACTTGTGTCTGGTAGCTCACAATCTTCTGCAACTCCAGATCTAGGAACTCTGACCCTCTCTTCTGGCCTCCGACGGGATCGGCACAGGCACATGCACAGACCCTTCCACCTGAGTTCACACATAATTTTAAACAACAATAGAATCTTATAATGTGGAGGTCAGAGAACACTTTGTGGGAGTTGGGTCTCTTCTTCCACCGTGTGGGTCTCAGGGGTCAAACAAAGGATGCCAGGTTTAGCAGTGACCCACTTTTTAATCCACTGAGCTACCTTTCTGGCCTGGATTCCTTTTTCGTTGACCCTAGGAATTCAATGGGTTGATTGCTGCCTGCTGAATGAGTGAAGACCAGAATTGTATCCAAATACCCATCTGAGAGACACTGTCTTTTTTTTTTTTTCAAAGATTTATTTATTTATTTTATGTATACAAGTGCTCTATCTGTATGTACAATTTTATGTCAGAAGAGAGCATCAGATCCCACTATAGATGGTTGTGAGCTACCATGTGGTTGCTGGGAATAGAACTCAGAACCTCTGGAAGAACAGCCAATACTCTTAACCATTGAGCCATCTCTCCAGCCCTAGAGACACTGTCTTAGTTAGGGTTACTATTGCTGTGATGAAACACTGTGACCAGAAGCAACTTGTGGAGGAAAGGGCTTATTTGACTTACCTATCCTGAATCACAGGGACTCAAGCAGGGCAGGAACTTGGAAGCAGGAGCTGATGCAGAGGCCATGGGAGGGTGCTAATTACTGGCTTGCTTTCCCTGGCTTGCATAGACTGCTTTCTAACAGAACCCAGGACCACCAACCTAGGGATGGTACCATCTACCATGAGCTGGGCCCTTCCCCATCAATCACTAATTAAGAAAATGCCCTACAGCCAGATTTTATGGAGGAATTTTCTCAGTTGAGGTTCTCTCCTTTCAGAAGACTCTAGGTAGCCTGTGTCAAATTGACATAAAATTAACCAGCACAGATACCCACAGCTCTGTTGAGCCAGGCCTATGGGTAGGAATTTTAGCTCCCAGATGGCTGTTGAAACTCATTAGGATGATGAATGTGGGTGTATTCTATTTCATACTGATTTGTTTTCTTGTTCTTAGAAAATGTTACTTTTACTAGTGTTTATTAATTGCATAAAATAATAAATTTCATTATGATATCTTCATAAATACATTCAATGTACTTTGATCATATTTACCCTCTTATTAGCCTTCCTTGTCCTCTATTCCCACATCTCTTCCTCTTTCCCATAGTCCCCTTGTGACTAGCCTGTAGAGATGTGATGTTCTAAGGAGATATCTGGCCCCTCAGTCTCACTAAGAGGGTATTGAGACAATGGACCCTAAGAATCTCATGCTGGGAGAAGAGGAAAGCCTAAGGCTCTGGCCAGACACGGGAAAATTCATCTTCAGGAAAGACATTTACAACTCTTTAGACTGCTGTACAGGAGAGCAATGATGGACCAGTTTTGTTCAGGACCATGCCTGGGTGAGGACTACTTAGATATGCATAATTATGGCCTCTACTTAAACCTTAGCCCCATCTCAGAACCCCAAAGATGGACTCCTTTGGGGGGGTCCATCTGGATTTTTTTGTCTGTCTTTCCAGTGAGACCACACTGAATAAATCTTTCTTTTCTGCTTTTTCACTATTAGTTTGGCTGTTTAGTTGGTTTACAAAGGATGTGTGGCCCAAGCACGTGTATGCACATTGGACACAGGAACTCACGCAGGCATACATCCATAATCTTAATCAGTATTCTGCTGCTGTGAAGAGACACTATGACAAAGGCAGTTCTTTTAAAAGGGAGCATTTAAGACTTGCTTACAGTTTTAGAGGGTCAGCCCATGATCATCATGGTGGGAAGTTGCTGTGGGATGTCTTTCTGTATGCTATGAATATGTGTTGCTCTGATGGGTTGATAAATAAAGCTGCACTGGCCTATGGCAGGGCAGGATGGAGCCAGGTGGGAAAATCCAAGAGAGACAGTGGGAGGAGAAAGGAGAGGAAGGAGACACCATCTGTTCAGGGAGCAGCATGTAATGGCACACAGGTAAAGCCATGGAACATGTGGCAACATATAGATTAATAATAGAAATGGGCTGAGTTTAGTTATAAGGGCTAGTTAGTAAGAAGCTTGAGCCATAGGCCATGGCCGTACAGTTTGTAATTAATATAAGCCTCTATACGTTTATTTGGGTCTGAGCAGCTTCTGGATCTGGTGGGACACAGGAAAACTTCTGACTACAGGAAGTGGACAGACATGGTGCTAGAGCAGTAGCCGAGAGTTTACATCCTGATCCAAAGGCAGCAGGCAGAGAGACAGAGAGAGACTGGGCCTGGGCTACACTTTTGAAATCTCCAGTCCCACTCTCAGTGACACATCTCCTCCAACAAGGCCACACCTATCCTTCTCACACAGTTCCTCTAACTGGGGACCAAGTGTTCAAACATGAGCCTATGGGGGCCATTCTCATTCAAATCACCGTTGACCCAGTCACAGAATAAATGTCATCTCTCTCCAAGTTTTGATTCTCCATGTCATCTCTCAAAGCTCAACTGGTGCATTCCATTCTTTATTTTTGAATGTCTTTATTATTTGACAATTTCATACATATATACTATGTATCTTGATGTTATATACCTCTAAATCTCCCTTCCTGTTCCCTGTGGGTACCACCCTCAACACATTCCCTTGTGCACTTCATCACTAACCCACTGAGTCCAGTCAGCGCTGCCCACTGGAATGTTGACTGTTTTGTGGCCTTGATTTTGTGCATGTGACCACAGCTGGAGCGAGTCCATGACTGCAATGGCCACGTCATGTCTGGAAGACAGCATTTCAGAGTCTCCTCCACAACCTCCGGCCCTTACATTCTTAGCACCCTCCCTTCTGGGATGTTTCCTGAGTCTTGGGGGTGAGGGTTAGTCCTGCTTCAGGCTAAGCACTCAGTCTCTCTCCCACCTCCCTCTCTCTCTGAGACAGGTTTCTCTGTGTATCTGTGTCTGTCCTGGAACTTACTCTGTAGACCAGGATGGCCTCAAACTCAGAGATCCGCCTGCCTCTGCCTCTGAAGTGCTGGGATCAAAGGTGTGCACCACCACAGCCTGGCATCAACCATCTTTTCTTCTCAGTACATTGGCCAGTTATGAGTCTTTGTATTAACTGCCACTGCAGAAGCAGCTTCTCTGGTCAAGGCTGAGAGCAGCACTAACAGGGTCATGACCTCCAAGCCACTGGCTTTTGACCAGGTTTATATTATCAGGCGTGGAACGTGGATTCCTTCAATGATGGATTCCTTCAATGTCCCTTTTGTTTTTCGAGACAAGTTTTCTCTGGGTAACAGTCCTGGCTGTCCTGGAACTCACTCTGTAGACCAGGCTGGTCTCAAACTCACTGAGATCTACCTGTCTCTGCCTCCCAAGTGCTGGGGTTAAAGGTGTGTGCCACCACTACCCAGCCTCAATGTCCTGTTTTAGACACTTTTCTTGCCCAACCTCTCTGCATTTGAAGACAGGAAAACCGTTTTCTGCTTGACGTCTTCTTTTTTCTTTTTAATCTGTTTTTGTCATGTGTGTGGGTGTTTTGTCAGTATGTATGTCTGTGCAGCACGTGTACCTGGTTCCTGAGGAGGTCAGGTGAGGGCGTTGAATCATCTAGGACTGGAGTTACAGATGGTTGTGAGCAGACATGTGGGTGCTGGGGATCTAGCCTGGCTCCTTTGGAAAATTAGCCAGTGCTCCTAACCACTGAGCCACCCCTCTGGCCCTGATGCTGCTCCACTTCCAAACATTTTATTTTTTTATTTTTATTGTGTGTATGCATACATATCTATGCAGGGAGATGTGCACAGATGCCCTGGGAGGGCAGAAGAGGGCACTGGATCTCCTGGAGCTGGAGTTGCAGGTGGTTGTGAGCTGTTGGATGTGAGTGCTGGGATTTAAACTGGGGTCCTCTGCCAGTGCAGTGCATACTCTTAGCTGCCTAGTCACCTCTCCAGCCTGCTTGGACTGTTATAAAGCCCACTGCTCACACCTGGGTGGATAGCTGTTATGGCCTGGCTCTGAAATGTGCCCCAAAAGTTAGTGTTGGAGACTTGTTTCTCAGCAGAGTTGTATTCAGAGATTTGGGAAATGATTGAATTGTGAGAGTCCTGGCCTCATCAATGGCTGGATCCATTGATAGATTTATATCTTAATGAGAAAGCAATAGCTGGTGTATGCTTCATGAGATGGGGCCTAGCAGGAAGCAGGCCACCATGGGTATACTCTTGAAGGAGATAATGTCCCTGGCCCCCTCCATTGGCTGTCCTGGCTGCCACTAGGTGGATAACTATGCTCCACCATGCATTCCCTGCAATGATGCTCTGCCTTATCACAGGCCACACAACAATGGATCACGGGCAGAAACCTCTGAACTTAGGAATCACAGTAAACGTTTCTTTCCTTAAGTCCATTCCTTCAGATATTTTGTCCCAAGGTGCCTTACACAGAAAGTGTCTCAGAGGAAACACTGATTACAGCCTGAGATGTCCCCAAGAGATTAATGGTGACTTCCCCAAAGTGCTTCCTAATATTATCCAGTCAGCTCTGTGTGGATTCCACACCTATATATCCAAACAGCTACAGAGACACATCGTGTCTGAACTGAACATCTGCAAATGTTTCTTCTCTCTCTCTCTGTCTCTGTCTCAGTTTCTCTATCTCTGTCTCTGTCTCTCTGTCTCTCTGTCTCTGTCTCTCTGTCTCTCTCTCTCTGTCTCTCTCTCTCTCTCTCTCTCCACGTGTGTATGTCTGTATGTGTATGTAGGCACACACATGTGTAGGTGTGCATTGTGTACATGCATGTGGGAGCCTGAAGTTGATATCAGGAATCATTCTCCATCACTCTTTTACCTGATTCAATGAGGCAGGGACTCTCAATCAAATCCAGAGCTAGCCGATATGGCCAGTGTATGTTTAGGGGATTACAGGCAGGATACCACACCCACCTAGCATGTATATAGGTCTCGGGATCTAAACACCCGTCCTCATGTTTTAGGCAAACATTTAACCACTGAACTATCTTGCCAAGCCCTAAATTTTTAAAATCACTGTGTGATAGAGTATAGCAACTACATACAAAGCACCCACATATTTAGCATTATATCATGTAGAGGTGGTTTAACATATTCAAGAGGATATGTATGGGTTCTAAGCAAATAATAGGTATCATTTTAGAGGGGGGATTTGGGTATCATGGATTTGGCATCTGAGAGGGTCTGGGAACCTCCACGGCATGAAAGGAAGACTATGTACTGGAGGCCAGCATCCCTCAAGCTGTACGCACGCCAATCTGTTTGTTAATTGTTTGATAGTTCCGTAAGTTTATGTAATCAAGTTTAGTCACTTTCACTCCACCCCCCTCTCTCATTCCCTTTCCTGCTAGACCCTGTCTTCTCAGGAAGTCCAGCTTCTACTTTCATGTCTTCTTGTGTGTGACCCGTTGAGTTTAATTAGAGCTGCCTGCAGGAGTGGGGGTGGGGGTTATTACAGGACATTGCTGAAGGAAAGGACCTCCCTTCCCCAACAACAGTTAACTGCCAGTAGTCCCTCAGGGTGGTGGTGGTGGGGCTTCATGGACCCCCTTCCTCATCTAAGATGAAATACTAAGGACCCCACTCTTTTTAAATATACAGTTCTTCGAGAAACTCATGTATTTATAAAATGCAGTTTGATTATATCCACTCCCCACCCCCATAACTCTTCCTAGATTTGCCTCTCACCTCCCAACTTCATCTCTCTCTTTTTTTCAAAAAATAAACCACTAAGTATGATAAGTGTTGCCTTTATACACATGGATGTGGGCCCATGCACTGGAGCATGAGCAGTCTACTAGGGAACATGAGAAGGGTCCAATCCTGTGCATGTGGGTCTTGTGCAGATAACCACAGCTGCAGTGAGTACATGAGTGCAATGATCACATCACATCCAGATGACATCTTTTGCGGCACTTCTCTCTGTCCTCTGGCTTTTAGGCTATGAAACTAATGTATACACTTTGAGTAAAATGTGGAGAACACAGTAACACACAAGGAAGAGAATGGGATTGATTCACCTTCAATTTTACTATCCAGAGACATTCATTCTAAACATACTCTTTGTCTCACTGTATCCATCTCCCTATATGCCCTGCTTCTTTTCACTCAGGTCAACAGGGAATTGTATTTCTTGGAGAAATTAGCTTTCTGAATTTGATAATAAATGACACATTATAGACTTCCTTCGCGCTGTCATCTCAGCCAAGGCTGTCTGTTCTATACTGTGAGTGTCAAGTAGGTAACGGAATCGTGTCCTCCGGTGAGGTGTAGTGAAGTTGCTGGTGGGTGAGTAGATGAGGAGAACCTTTGAAAAGTTCCAGCTCCCCTTTCTTTTTCTTTTGCTCTCACATGGAAATGCCCTTCGCTCTGAAATCTTGGCAGGTAATTATCAGAGACCCTTTTTTAGGTTCCCCGATGTCTTCCCTTCTGGGGCACTGGTTTCTACTTTTAGCAGGTGCCCCCTTTCTCTTGGAGATAATCACATCAATTGGTCTCTCATTCCAGGGGGATGTGACCTAGAATCTGTTTTGTCTTTGAGAAACGAGGTCGCTTTCCTGGTGGAGGTGTCAGGAGACATGGGAAGCCCCAGGCTGTGTGGAAAGCTTTCTGGCCACCTCTGGTAAAGGTGGTGACCATATAGGTCAGTGAGTGATAAGGATTGGCTCATGGTGTTGTAACCTTATTGGTCCTTTGAATTGACTCAGGCCAAGGTCATCAAGGGCTTCTTGCATTCAGCAGATCCTACTGCTTCTTTTCCAGTTTCTTCCAACTTGACACAGAGGTCAAGTATTTAGAATTGTCAAGCACCTAAAACTTGAATCCCCTCCTGTGACAGTTTTAATTGTGAACTTGACACCATCTGGAATTAAATGGCAAAAAAAACCCTCAATGGGTGACTGGTTAGTTCAGGTTAGTCTGTGGGTATGTCTGTGGGTATTGTCTTGATTGTTAGTTTATGAGGGAAGACCCAGCCCACTGTGAGTGGCACCATTCCCTAGGCAGGGGATACTGGCCCATATAAATGTAGAGAGGAGGCTGAGCATGAGTGAGCATGTATGTGTTCATATTTCTCTTCTCTTCAACATAACTAGTTGCTTCAAGTTCCCGCCTTGACTGCCCTGATATGATAGACTGTTACCTGGAATTATAAGCCAAATAAACTCTTCCTTCTCTAAGTTGCCTTTCGTCAGGGTATTTTTATCACAGTAGCAGAAATGAATCTATAACATCTCCATTACATTCTTCCATATGATTTTTCTACCTCTACTGTCTGTCCTTCATAGCTAGATGTTTGCCATCTGTCCCTCACATACACTGTTCTTTATGTGGAGTTGGTATTCTTGAAGATGCCACCAAATTATCCCCATATGCTCATCCTCACACCCTGTAAAATCTCCTCTGGTTGAGTATGAATCTATAGACTCACTTTTAAAATGTAGTATTTCTATTAATTCCTTGAGAATTTCATGTAATGTATTTTGACCATATTGACTACCCACTCATCTCCATAACTCCTACCACACCCACCCACCTTCTTACTCATTCTTTTTCCTGCCCTCTTATTTATTTTCCTACTTAGACCTCTCCCCATCAATTCCCCTTTCCCCTTCACATCTTCTGTACTCTAGCACACCCCAACAATGATCCTTTTCTGGTTTCCTGTTTTCCACAGGTACTACAAATTAAACACACAAACCAAAAAGTCAAAGATCCACATATGATTGAAAACATGTGACACTTGTCTTTCTGAGTCTGGGCTACTTAGAATAATGTTTTCTACCTCTGTTCATTTACCTGTAGATTTCATTTTTCTTTACAGTTGAATATAATTCCATTGTGTATAGATACCACATTTTCGTTATCCATTCATCAGCTGATGGACACCTAGGCTGTTTACATGTCCTAGCTATTGTGAATAAACATGGATGAGCACATATGTCTACTTGGAAATAGAATCCTTTAGGCATATGTTCAGGAGCAGTGTATAGGTGGGTTGTATATGGTAGATCTACTTTTAGCCCTTTGAGACTTCTCTGCAGTGATTTCCATAGTGACTTCACCAATCTGTGTTCTACCAAAAGTGCAGAAGGGTTTTCTGTTCTTCACATCCTTGCAAGCATTTATTGTTGCTCCAAAATGTCTGTCTTTTACACAGAGCGGTGGAGTAGGAGATTCTCACCTCAGTATCTGTCTCAGTTAGGCTTTCTACTGCTGCAAAGAGACACCATGACTATGACAACTCTTATAAAGGAAAACATTTAATCGAGATGGCTTACATTTTCAGTCCATTATCATCATGGTGTGACATGGTAGCATGCAGGCAGACATGGTGCTGGAGAAGTGATCGAGTGTCCTATATCTTGGCTTGCAGGCAATAAGAGGTGGTCTGAGACACTGGGTGGTGTCTTGAACATATATGAGACCTTGAAGCCTGCCTCCACAGTGACACACTTCCTCCAACAAGGCCACACCTCCTAATAGTGCCGCTCCCTTTGGGGCTGTGCTAATATAACTATTGCTAATAGTTACCTTTTGCTTTTTTTATTATTAGCCATTCTGACTTGGGTAAAATGAAATTTCAAGTTAGTTTTTATTTGCACCTCCCTGTTGGGTAATGATGATGAACACTTTAAAAAATATTTCTTAGATATCTCTGTTCAGTTCTGTAGCACACTGTTTACCTGTTTTGCTCACTTTCTTGGTGTTTAATTAAATGTACAGTTGCAAATTCCTCCTCCATTCTGTGGGCCACCTCTTTAGTTGACTAACAGTGTCCTTTGCACTATGGAGGCCTTTTAACTTCATTAAGTGACAGTAGTTGTTATTAAGTGACAGACAGTTATTATTTACTGGGTGACCAGAGACCTCTTCAGAAAATCCTTAACTTAGCCTATATCCTGAATTGTACTTTCCACTCTTTCTTCTAGAAGTTTCAGGTCTAACATTGAGATACTTGATCCATTTGGAAATGATTTGTGTGTAGGAGGAGAGAGAAGGATCAACTTTCATTTTATTCATGTAGGTACCCAGTTTCCCCAAAACCATTTGCTAAAAATACTGTCTTTTCTCCAATATATGTTCTTGACGCTTTGTCAAAAATCAAGTGACTGTATGTGTGTGGATTTATATCTGGATCTTCACTTCTATCCCATTAATCAATGTGTCTGTTTTTGTGCCAGCATCATACTTTTTTTTTTAAATATTTTGTAATACACTTTCTTTGGGCCACAACCAGCTCTCAAATCATGACACAGAGACTTACTATTAGTTATGAATGCTTGGCTTTAGCTTATGCTTGTCCCACTAGCTCTTTTTTTTTTTTAATGCCGAATGCCATTTATTGAAGGAGGGAGGAGGTCTTAAATACAGGCTTACAGCATAATGGGAGAACCCCGGAGGGCAGAATCAGCATCATACTTTGTTTTTTTTTTTATTTTTTATTTTTTTTAAATACAAACTGTGTAGTATAACGTGAAATCAGGGGTCATTCTTGTGGTGAGGTCATTTGACACACCTGCTTCCAGGAGTTGGGGGCATGGATCAGTTGATAAAGTGCTTGTTGCTAAATAAGCATGGGGACCTGAGTTAGATCTCAAGAACCCATTTAGAAGCTGGTATGCATGTGTAATTTCCATGATGGGGAAGCAGAGGCAAAAGGATCCCTAGAATTTGCTGGCCAGTCAGTCTAGCTAGTCAGTGAGCTATGGGTTCAATGAGAGACACTGTCAAAAAAAAAAAAAAAAAAAAAGGATGTATATGTATGGGGAGGGAGAATGCCAAAAAGATGGTGTCTTAGGGTTGGTTACTATTTATATAAACGGATACTGTGACCAAAAAAGGAGAAGATTTGTTCGGCTTACATTTCCACATTGGAGTCCATCAATGAAAGAAGTCAGGACAGGAACTCAAACAGGGCAGGAACTTGGGGGCAAGAGCTGATGAAGAGGCCATGAGGGGGTGCTGTTTACTGGTTCCCCATGGCTTGCTCAGCCTGCTTTCTTATAGAACCCAGGACCACTGGCCCAGGGATGGCACCACCCACCATGGACTGGGCCTTCCCCCATCAATAACTAATTAAGAAAATGCCTTATAGGCTTGCCTACTGCCCTGTCTTGTGGGGACATTTTCTCAGCTGAGGCTCCCTCCTCTCGGATAACTCTAGGTTGTGTCAAGTGGACATAAAACTACCCAATACAGATGGCTCAGTGGTTAAGAGCACTTGTTGATTTTGCAGAAGACCCAGGTTCAATTCCCCAACACCATATGGTAGCTCACTATTATTTGTAACTTCAGGTCCAGGGGATCCAACACTCTCTTCTGACTTTAGTGGGGAGCAGACACGCATGTGGTGCACATAAATACATGTAGGCAAAAATGCTCATAAATATAAAATAAAAAAAAATCTAGAAAACAAACAAACAAATAGAGAAAGTAAATAAAACATGTAAGTGTGGTTGTAATCTAAGGAATAAAAGCTTGCCTGAAGATCAGAGGACAGAGCTAGCCACAGAGTTAGCTATAGAGGTCAGGCATATGCCTTTAATCCTAGCACTTGGGAGGCAGAGGCAGAGATCTGTCTGGATCTCTGTGAGTTCAAGGCCACTCTGGGCTACATGAGATTAATCCAGTCTAAAAGAGGAGCAGCCAGGCAGTGGTGGCACATACCTTTAATTCCAGCACTTGGGATCACACACCTTTAATCTCAGCACTAGGAAGATTGAGACAGGAAGTGATATGGCTGGGCAGAGAAAGGAATAATAAGGCATGAGGAGACAGGAACTCAGGTCCTTTCAGGCTCTTGCAGGCTAAGGAGTTGGTAAGTTAAGACGTGGCTTGCTCTGCTTCTCTGATCTTTCACCCTAATATCTGGCTCCAGGTTTTTATGATAAGACCATTTAGGATTCATGCAACATGTAAGTCTCAGGATGTCCTTGAAATTTAGAAGATTCATGAAGTCCTTTCCAGAGGTTACTTAAGCAGAAAGGACTGCTGGGGAGAGGAGACTCTGACCTGTTGAGTTGCCTGCAAGGTATGCAGGAACCCTGGTTTCAGGTCCAAAAGAAACCCAGGACAAAATGGCCAACTGTGGCAAACAAGAGTCCACACTGGCCTCCAGGATCTCTTAGCAGAGCAAGTACCTGCTACAGGAGTCTGTGTTGGCATCCTGGCTCTTCTCACCCCTTCCCCACCTGAAAATTCTCCAGCTCATGGGCTTCCCTTCCTGTAGCTTCTCATTCCTATATAACCCTGCCGTTTTGGCTGTGTTCTTTGGCTCTGTTGTTCCACTTCCTCTTGGTTCTCCCTCTCTTGGCTCTCTCAGTCTCTCTCTCGGCCCCCTTTCTCTTACTCTTTTTTCTTGGTCCTCCCTCCTGCCTCCCACGGCCAAGTTCACTCTGTTGGCCATGTATGGTGTTCTACTTGCTGTCCCTGCCCTGGTTCTTCCAGATGCCTCTAGCTGTACTCTCCCTCCTATTTACAACAAAAACCTTCTCCTCAACTGTATCTTGGAATGGCCATGTGTTCACTTTATACCCAGGATGTAGCTTTTGTGAGTTGTCACCCATGCTAAGATCGGCCTTTTGGTGACACAGCTGCCTTTGAGGCATCCGCACTCCTGTAAGTAACTCATCACCCCTACCCTTCTCGCAAGTGGCCCCGATAAACTCACCGGCTTATCAAGTGGGATTTTGTTGGTACTGTTACTTTGGTCTGTCATTGGTGCCTTGTTTGTAGGGAGACAATGTTTGTGCACATCTCCCTAGGAAAGTTTATATGACGCCTGCTCATGATGATATGAATGAACTTGAAGATGCTTCTCCAGTCCACTCTTGACATGAAACAACAGCCCAATGACATTTATCTGTAGGCTGGTGAGAGACCCTGAATCAGAGGACCCAGCTAAGCCATGTCTAGACACACAGGGATCTGTATAGTGTACTTACTATGTATTATTTTAAGCTGATAAATTTAGAATCATTTGTCTAAGCAGTAGGTAACTTTCGCACTGAGGTTCTATTCTCCATTCACTTTCTTGCTCTCCACTTTTTGTTTTATTTGTGTGTGTGTGTGTGTGTGTGTGTGTGTGTGTGTGTGTGTGTGTGTCTACATGAGCATATGTGGGTACTTTCAGAGGCCGGAGGAGCATAGTGGAGGCTCTAGAGCTGGAGTTGCAGATAGGTGTGAGCTGCCCGACATGGGTGCTGGGACTGGAACTGGTCCTCTGGAAGAGCAGCTCTTAACTTCTGAGCCACCCCTTCAGGTGCAGTGTCTCACCCCCACCCACAGCAGGGCAAAGCTCATCCATGTGTTTGTGCTTCAAGGTTTTCCCTTTCTTTGTGGTCATTGTTGTTATTGTTGGTGTGTGTGTGTGTGTGTGTGTGTGTGTGTGTGTGCGCATGTGTAGTAGGCTGCATACATGTGAGTGTGTAAATGCACCTACATACTAAGGCCATTCATGAAATTGGGTGTCTTCTTCTGTCATTCTCTGACTTACCTTGGAACAGGGTCATTCACTGAACCTGGAGCTTACCATTTCAGGGAGGCCAATGGTTTCTTGGGGTCCTCTTGTCTCTGTACCCCCACCCACCGATGCTGGGGTCACAAGCATGTGCAGCCTATGTCAAGTTTTTTTTTAAAATGAGGATTTAAAAAATACATTTTATTTATTTTGTGTATTTGTATGTGTGTAAGCATGCATGTGCAACTGTGTGTGTGTGTGTGTGTGTGTGTGTGTGTGTGTGTGTGTGTAGGTCAGAAGACAACTTGTGGTAGTCTGTCTGCTCTTTGTACCATGTGCTTGCTCCTCATATGACAGGATACCATCTGGCTTGATGCAATTCTGAGCTTTTACTGGGCATCCAAAGGCCAGAGAAGTACCCTGTAGAATTCACTGAAAGTTGTAGGCTGCTTTAACTAAGCGCATTAATTTGACTCCTGACTCTGCCTGGAGAAGTAGTAATTAAAGACCAGTTCTTAAGTCGGCCAGTCCCAGGCAGCCGGCAAGAGAACAGCAGGGCTGCTGCACATATGAGCTCACAGTAGTTATGACCACACACACGGGACCTGCACGAGCTCAAGCTGGACAACATCTCAACATGGGGGTGGAAGGAGCGAGCTGGGCACAGATTCCACTCCTAACTGAGACGTTATTGGGATTTGGTGGCTACAGGGAGAGGGGAAATCCATTTTCTTCAAGGATTGGCAGACCACACAGCAAGGCAGGCTCCACGTTCAAGAATATTTGGGGAACACAATATGGACTTGATTGGTTTAAAAAACAATAACAACAACAAAGAGAGAGCATGAAGTTGGGTGGATATAGAGGTGGTGAGGGAGACCTGGGAGGGGAGCTGGGGAAGGGGTGTATCAGCTGGGAGCATGAGAAGAGGGGTCCAAGGCAATAACTTCATTTTCTTCTATCTCTTCAACCTTCTGCACTTCCCATGGTTTGAACCCAAGAGAAGCCAGACGATCATGGAGCCAGTTGGCATAGTCCATGAGGACCAATGTGCCTGGATATAGTGCAGGCGAAGATGGATGGAGGGCCCTTGCAGGCCATGGAAGCTCTCCAGCACTGTTTCTCATGACCACCATGTAAGAGCAGTCTGGACGAGGCTTCTTGTCTTATTATGATGCCAAAGTAGATAGTTTTATTTTGTCTTATTATTATTATTTTTTGAGACAAGGTATGACCATGTAGCCCTGACTATCCTGGAACTCATTATGTAGACCAGGTTGACTTTGAACTGACAGAGATATGCCTGTCTCTGCCTCTTGCATTCTGAGATTAAAGTTGTAGGTCACCATACCTAGCACAAAGTAGAAGATAATACATGTTAAGTAAGGACTGGAGAGATGGCTCAGCAGTTAAGAACACTGGTTGCTCTTTCAGAGGAGCCAGGTTTGGTTCCCAGTACTCTGCAGGGGCCCTTTTCTGTCCTGCTTGCCAGCTCCCAAATAACCACACAGAGACTTACATTAATTACAAATGCTGGGTTGATAGCTTAGACTTGTTACTAACTAGCTCTTACAACTTATATTAACCCACATTTATTTCTTTCTTTCTTTCTTTCTTTCTTTCTTTCTTTCTTTCTTTCTTTTTTTTTTGGTTTTCTGAGACAGGGTTTCTCTGTGTAGTTTTGGTGCCTTTCCTGTATGTTGCTCTGTAGAGTAGGCTGGCCTTGAACTCACAGAGATCTGCCTGGCTCTGCCTCCCATGTGCTGGGATTAAAGGCATGTGCCACCACTGCCTGACCCCATATTTCTTATCTACATTCTACCATGTGACTCAGTACCTTTTTTCTTTTTCTTTTCTTTTCTTTTCTTTTTTAAAAATATTTGATTTACTTATTGTCTATACAGTGTTCTGTCTGCACACCAGAAGAGGGCACCAGATCTCATTATGGATGGTTGTGAGCCACCATGTGGGTGCTGGGAATTGAACTCAGGACCTCTGGAAGAGCAGCCAGTGCTCTTAACCTCTGAGCCATCTCTCCAGCTCTCAGTACCTTTTTTAACACAGCATGTTCATCTTGCTTCTCCTAGTGACTCCACCCTTCTTCATTCCAGAAATGCTCTCTCCCTGTCTGCCAGATGCCTAATATCTTCCTGTCTAGCTTTTGGCTATTTAGCTCTTTATTAAACCAATGAGAACAACACATCTTTACAGTGTACAAAAAGATTGTTCTACAACAGTACCCACATTGTGGCTCACAGGTATCTGTAACTCCAGTTCCAGGAGAATCAACATGCTGGGCCACCTGGTATACAAATGGTGCACAGACATACATGGAGGCAAAATGTGCATAAAATAAAAATAGAAATATTAAAAAATGTTAAATAAATAATCATGAACTGGAAGGACATTTATCTTTTTAAATTTTTTTTTTTTTTTTTTTGGAGACAGGGTTTCTCTGTGTAGCTTTGCGCCTTTCTTGGAACTCACTTTGTTGACCAGGCTGGCCTCAAACTCACAGAGATCTGCCTGCTTCTCCCTCCCGAATGCTGGGATTAAAGGCGTGCGCCATCACCGCCCAGCAAATTTTTAATTTTTAAAGCTTACCTAGATAACATTGTGTTTTTATCATGTAAAACATGATTTAAATATTTTTATTTATTTTGTGAGAATTTCATAATATGCATACAATATATTTTGATCAAATTCACCTCTCACACTCCCTCCAATTAGTTCCAGGCCCTCCCTTATGTCACCATCCTAACTTCATGCTCTCATTTTATATCCCACTGAGTCCAATTAGTGCTGCTTTTAAGTGCATGGGTGTGGGGCCATTCACTAGAGCATGGGCAGCCAACCTACCTGAGATCACATCTCTCAGGAAAACTGACTCTGACTCCTCTAGCAGCCTTCAGCTGTCAGTCGCTCCTCAGCTGGGCATGGGGGCTTGTGTGCCCATTCACATCCATTCTGGAATGCTGACTGGTTTCTTGTGCAGGTAATGACAGATCCTGTGAGTTCATGGATGCAGTGGTCTTGCTGTATGCAGAAGTCACCATTGGCCCAGGTCCTTCCTAACCTCTGGCTCTTACAGTCTTTCTATATCTTCTTCCATGATGGGAAGGCAGGAGTGTGATGTAGACGTTCCACTTGTGGCTGAACATGCCACAGAAACTTATTCAGTGTACTTGGATCTGTTGTGAGCATCTGTGTTAGTCTCCATACATGGCACAAAGCAGCTTCTCTTGACATCTGAGAACTGCTGTTCTGTGGTGTGGAGATGGCTATTTAGACGGGAATTTGGTGCTTTTTAATAGTTCAAATTTTTCTTTTATTTTTATTTTTTAAAATTAATTAATTAATTAATTATTCTATTATCAGCTTTATATAGTAGAAATTCTTATCTTAATAGTGAAATGTTTCATTGAGGTTTGCTCAGTAATTGAGTAAAACCAAAACTTATTATAAGCCACAGTCATCCTATATATAGAGCCTCCATGGTTCTGTGGGTTGTAGTCTGATTGTTCTTTACTTAATATCTAGAATCCACTTATGAGTGAGTACATACCATGTTTGTCCTTCTGGGTTTGGGCTTCTGTTGGTCTTTTCTGTGTTGAACACACAGATTGCAAGCCCAGCGTCACTTTGAGATCTTTGGCAGCAGTTAACTCTGCAGCTCACACACGATTGAGCCTGTATGATAATGAGTATTCAGAGACAGGTAATGCCTGGGGGGAGCTCACCAACCTAAGACAGAGCGCCTGTGTGGCCTGGGCAGGCGTCTCCATGATGGGTAAGGTGACCTGCTGATGTCCCACGCAACCTAAGTCAGAAGCTCATTTTTTAGTAAAAGGGGAACCTGCAGGGCCTTGGCCCCTGTTTTTGGTAACTGTTGCCTTGCTTGCTGACCTTGACCTTGATATCCTCCCTATGCTAATTCCCTCCTGGGTTCTACCCTCATGAATGCTTAAGGGAAGATCCTTGTCTGTGTATCCTGCATAATGGGCGTTAACAGGTTAGATGCAAGATTGTAAAACATTGGTAGCGAACTTCTGCCCTCCAGGGTTCTCCCATCGTTCTGTAAGCCTGTATTTAAGACCTCCTCTCTCCTTCAATAAATGGCATTCAGCATTAAATACATAAATAAATAAAGTAAAAAAAATTAAAATAAAATAGAAGGGAGTTTGGTACTATGTCCACTTAGAAAAAGGATTTTTAAAAACTCGAGTTCTTGCTAAATTAGAAATTTTCTCTTTTTAAGTAGTTCTTTTAAATTAACATACAAAGTCATGGACTTCATGATGATGATATTTTCATACATAATTTGTTTTGGTGATTCTCATCTGCTAACCCCTTCCACTTCTGCTGGTGTCCCCCCCTTCCCCTGTAACTAGCTCCCTTTCTGCTTCCAACAACTGGTACTTTGAACATGATGCATTGAAGTGCATAGTGCTGTGTTCTTCCCCAGCCTGTCCTTGCTGGAGACCAAACTTGGGATCATATATACCTCAGGCAGGCGCTCTACCTTGGACTTCCATCTCCAGCCCTTAGTTAATTTCTTTGTTTGTTTCTTTCTGATCAAACAGTGAGACTGATTTAAAAAGTCATTTCTTGTGTGTGTGTGTGTGTGTGTGTGTGTGTGTGTGTGTGTGTGTGTGTGTGTTCTCATTCCTGCGTGCATGCCATAGTATGCATGAGAAGGGAAGAGAACTTATGAAACTGGTTTGATGGCATGTGCCATTATCCTTTGAGCCATTCCTTGAGACTGATATCTATCTATCTATCTATCTATCTATCTATCTATCTATCTATCTATCTATCTATCTATCTATCTATCTATCATCTATCTGTCTGTTTGCCTGTCTACCATCTATCTATATCTATCTATCTATCTATCTATCTATCTATCTATCTATCTATCTATCTATCTATCTATCTATCTATCATCTATTTTTAAGTCTCACCATGTTGCCTTGGGCCTGGAACTTGCTATGTAGACCAGGGTGGACTTGAGCTGACAGAGATCCACTACCTCTGCCTCATGCATGCTGAACTTAAAGGTATGCACCATCATATCAGGCTTTGGCTTTTTTAAGTGTAAAATATACATAAGATAAAACTGACTGTTATAAAGTGTGCAATTCAGCTGAGCATAGAGATTCACACCTATAATCCTACCATCCAAGAGGCTGGTTGCTGTAAGTGTGAGGCCAGTCCAGGATATGGAAGAAGACCATGTCTCAGAAAAGTCAAAACCAACCAACCAACCAAACAAACAAACAAACAAACAACCCCCCATATTTCAGGCATTTATGATAACCATCTTGTCATGCAGCCACCGAATTCAAGTATTGGCTTGTGGGGGCCAGAGAGGTGGCTCAGCAGTTGGGGGCTCATCCCGATCTTGTCAAGGAGCAGAGTTTCAGCTCACAACTGCCTGTAACTTCAGCCCAAGAGAGTTGCACAAACTCACACACATAATTAAAAAAATAAATTGCAGGCTGGAGAGATGGCTCAGGGGTTAAGAGTGCTGACTCTTCTTTCAGAGGACCTGAGTTCAATTCCCAGCACCCACATGGGAGCTTACACCTGTCTGTAACTCCAGTTTCAGGGGACCCCGACACCCATGGCAAAAACACCAATGCACATTAAAATAAAATATATTTAAAAAATAAATAAATTGCTGAAAAAAATCCTAGATTTTTATTATTCCAAAGGACTCTGCACTGTTACCCTTCCTTCCTGCTTGCAGCCCCCGACAGGTAACCACCATTCTGCTTTCTGTCCTTGTGGATTTACCTGATCTGGATATTCCTAATAAATTCATTTACTAGAAAAATTCATCAATCTACATATGTGCCTTTTATTTTTTAAAATGATATTTATTTACTCTTTGACAATTTTATAATTTATATAATGTATTTTGATCATATTCACCCACCACCACTTCCCTCTGGCTTCCTCCTCCCACTCTGTCTCCCTCCCAACTTTATGCCCCCCTTTAAAGTGAATTCTTCGAATAAGTACAAGAAGCTAAAGACAAGAAAATGACTTGTGGTTGAGGAAACTCATCACTGTATACATGGATTGTAAAGAAATAATTTGATGAGATCTAAACTTAAGATAGAAGGCTTTACTTGCTGTTATTTTCAAAATATATGTCTCAAAAACAAGGAAGCGTTTATAAGGATTCAGTTTAGTATGAAGTAGATAAAGCTAACTTTATAATATAAAGCATATAAAAATGTGAAATGTAATAAATGATTAATATCACCATATATAATATCACACAACTACCAAGAGAAAAAAATTCTGTAGTTTCCAAGAATTGACGTATGTCAAGTAATCAAAATAAAATGTGAGTAAAAAAATGCAGACTGGACTGGGCGTGTGTGTGGTTTCTGATAGTCTGCTCCTTTTTTCTTCCATTAAAATGATCTTTCTACTCTCAGACCTTTCCCCGGCATAGCCAGCTGTGCTGGCTAGGGAAGAGAGGCTGTGGGAGTCAGAGAGGAAGACCCCCACTCCGGGGTTCTGGGAACAGCAGGGGAGCAGCCAGCCCATAATGAGACCCTCCTTTCCCTTAATGACTCTTGAGGCTTCGGGGATGCCTTAGGCTAGTTCTGCCCCAATTAATTGGTAGGGAGTACGTCCCACAGAGGAATTAGCCTGGATTCTTCCATCTCAGGCTCCTGTTTAGTGCTCAGGCCCACCCCAGAGGAGGCGAACAGTCATCAGGGGACAGCACTGGGAGGGAGCTGGAGCCGGAGACTGATTGGATCATAGCAGGTCATGGACTTGGGCTCAAAGGCCTGTGCAGCCGCACATTAACAGCCACTTTGAGCCCCTTGCATATCTGCAAAGAATTCCACTGTCCTTAACCTATTGGGAGGAAAGAATTATCAGTGAGAACAGGAATGAAGTATTTATCTAGTATGCAAGATGTCAGGAATGCCCAAACCCAGTCATTTGCTAATAGCACTACAATGTTAGTAACTAACACCCTCCCACATAAACACTACTACTACGACTGTTAATAAAACCATCAAAATATCAAAATGTTGACAGAATCAGTAATATTTTTGAGCCAAGTCACCCAGGTGGCTGAGGCAGAAGGAAAAACCAGGCACCTTACTACAGTTGACATGGTGACATTCTGCACAGTGTGGCTATTTCGTCATCATTTTTATGTAGTGTCTAATACTGAATGTGCTCTTAGGTGATGTTTTTGGTAAACACACGAGGTTTGGTATGTCAAGGGTTCAGCATTTAAGATACTGTATTGAGGGCCTGGAGAGGGGGCACAGCTATTAAAAACCTGCACTGCCCTTTCAGAGGACTGGAGTTTGGTTGCCAGCACCTAGCTCTGGCAGTTCACTGTCCTGTAACTAGAGCCCAGAGGGTCCCACCCCTTCCGGCCTCTGCAGGCACTACACTCACCTTATCTACCTCTCTTGCTCTCTACACTTAATCGAAAATAAACCAATCTTGGAAAAATATTGCATAGAAATATTTGTCTTAAATGTCAAGAGCTTTGTTCTTTAGTCACTAGATTTTTGTTTCACTGAGGGGAGATTCACGTCACATGCGATGATAATTTCAAAGAGCGTGAATTTGGTATTGTTACCTCACCTAGTATGATTCACCATGTTGGGTAACTATCACTCCATCTAGTTACAGAAGAAGTTTATGGCCCTAAGAAAATTCCACCCCTTTAAGATCACTCCACTGGTCTCCCCTGGCCCCAAGCTGCTACCCGTCTGCTTCCTGTGTTTATGGATGGACCTGTTCTGGGCAGTTCACAGAAACAGGAACATATGCTATGTGGCCTTTGGGTGTGCTTTGTTTTTCAAAGAATATAATTTGTTTTCAAGTGTGTAATTGTGTGTGTGTGTGTGTGTGTGTGTGTGTGTGTGTGTGTGTGTGTGTGTGTGTGTAAATGCATGCAGAGGTCAGAGACTGACATTAGGTGTCTTCCTTGATTGCTCTGATGTTTTTCATTAATAATGTTTTTTGGACAGAGTGTATTCTGGTCACTCACACACCTTCCTGCCCTTATGTCTCCCCAAGCCCTGGCAGCACCTACTCCTTCCTTACAGATCTCTTTCTAGTAGCATTGATTTTCGGTTTGTTTAGTGTCCCACAGAGTTTAACCAGAACTACCTGTGTGAGCCTGAGTTTGGAACTCACCATCAGAACCCAGTGGGCTCCCACGCGGGACAGCACTGGCTATGGTTCCTCCCCACCCTGTTCTCCTGGACTCTGTTAGTTTCTAACAGCTCAGTTGTAGGTGGTGGGGCCCTGGGAACTCCTCCTCCCTCTGTGGCTGGCTGGTAGGAAGGCCCAACTTGTATGGGCTTGGGACCAGAAAGCAAAGCTCCGCGTTCCTAATTGTCACAGCGGTGACATCCCCAGTCTGCCTGTCTCGGCCTCCCCAGCGCTGCCACTTTTGTGTGGCCCTCTTCCTGGAGAGATGTCAAATGAGTGTCTGCTCACCCCAGATAGGGAACTGACAGCGGACCAGAGTAACACCACCACCAGAGTCTGACTTGGTGGACCAATGGGTGAGCATGGGTGACGACTAGTGTAAACTGGCTCCCTACATGCCTTGTGGGCAGCTTGAAAGGTTAGGGAGTCTCCTTTCCTCAGCAGTCCTCACTGCTTCTGTAAAGGAGGAGGAGCCCTGTGAATCCACCAAGTTTCAGGGACTTCTCAAGCCTTTTGAATTGTTTATTTCCTTTTTGTTAGTGAGCCTCCTCTCAGCACCGTCTTAAAGACCCTTTTTCTAGGATAGCCTGTCTTAATTAAGAGGAAATTTTGTGTGTGCATGTGGAAGCCCAAGATGGATGTTGTAAACCATCCTTCAATTGCTCTTTCACCTTATTTATTGAGGCAGGGGGGTCTCTCAATAAAACCCAGAGCTCATCAATATGACGGGTTTCCGTCGTTCGCTTGCTCTGGAGATCCTCTTGTCTTTACTTTCTGAGGGTGGATTTATAGAAGGGATTCCATGCCCACCTGGCAATTACACTGGTTGGCAAGAGCTTTAATTACCCCAGCCACTGTTTTAGACTTTGCATTTTCTTCTCAGATTTGGATTTTTGGTGTGTACACAATGCCTGGGGAATTGACTCTAGTCTAAACACAAAATTCAATTATGCTGCATACACACCCGATACACATTATCTGAAGGCCATTTTATATATGGCTTTTCTTTTGCTTAGAGGAAAGTTTATACTTGTGGCCGAGGCTGGCCCGTGCTTATAATCTTCCTGCTGCAGTCTCCCAAAGACAGGCAGCATGGGTGTGTGGCGCCCTGCTCAGCCTACAGTATTTTCAGTGCCCTTGAGTTTTCACTGTGGCTTGTCACATGTGGTCAGGTGTGGAATCTCCATCTGTGGTATCCCGTAGGTCACGCAAGGTTTGGATACTGGAGCATTTTGGGTTTGAGCTGTGGCCTCGTTCCATTCTGAGATTTTGAGTTACACTGGGTTGTTGACTCTCCTGAGATCCTCTTGGCTCTGAGAGTTTCTGAGACTTTCCTTGTTGATAGCTTCACAGCTTACACCGTAAGCACAGGACCACACACACTGTAATAAAATTACAGAATTGACAGTGTCAGTGCAGCTTTGATTTGGTATCGGGACGTGCTATGTAGGTAGAGCTGAGAACCACCTTGGTTAGCCTTAGTTAGCCAATGTGTTCAAGGACCCAAGTCAAGGGTTACATGTACAAAGATTGAAACTGAGGAGCCAATTTGGCTGTGCCACCCGGGACAAGTTAACAGGCCTCTCTGAGTCCCTGTTTCCATGTCTGCCCACAGGGTTGTGGGAATGAGATATGAAGAAGGAGAAATAGAAACATCAGATTGCAGATGTAATCAACTGTCTTATTAAATAAGAAACACAGAACCAATGTAAAGAAGAAAGCCAAGAGGTCAGACCTCAGAGCTAAAACCTTACCCTTCCTCCTGTGGTGGTCCTACCTCTCCGAAAGAGACCTACTTCCTGTGTGTTTGTCTTTATATAGTCTTTCTGTTCTGCCTTCTCATTGGTTGTAAACCCAAACATATGACTGCCTTGTCACTGCCTGTAAGTACAGCCCTCCAGGTCTTAAAGGCGCGTGTCTCCAATGCTGGCTGTATCCCTGAACACACAGAGACTTACCTATCTCTGCCTACCAAGTGCTGGGATTATAAGTGTACGCCACCACTGCCCCACTTTCCTATGGCTTGCAAATAGCTCTGACCCCCAGGTAACTTTATTTATTAACATACAATTAAAATCACATTTCAGTACAAATAAAATACCACCATATTAGATCCCAGGCAGAGAGGAAAGCAGAAGGAATGGAGAGGAGGCAGGGATGTTTTAAAAGTGTGGTCTGGTCCTACCTACACCTAGGGCAGGTATCCATTTAACCTTAGTCACACCGAAGCATCACTTGCACGATTATTTAAATAAACCAATGACTGAGTCCCATTCAAGGGCTGTGGTTCCGTTGGTCTGAAGTTTAAACAGGAGTCAGAAGTTTTGTGAGCCACAGGTTGGCAGACAATGTCTTCTAGACGTGGTAGGACTGTTGAACTCGTGGGCAGCTACTCAGGTTACCTGCACGAGATCTAGCCAATGAGAATGCTTGCATAGAGCCAGGAGGAGCTCACAAGCCCCAATCCACAGCCGAGGAGCTCGTGACAGTGGACGGCTGCTTTGGGAGGTCAAGTCAGTTTTCTTGAGCAGTGTGGTCCCTGGTAGGGTGACCATGCTCTAGGGGATGGCCACACACACATCCACATAGAAATAGCACTAGTGGGACTCAATGGGTCAAAAACAAGAGGGCAAAAAGTCAGCGGAGGGGTGTGGTGGTGAAGGTCTGGGAAGAGTTGGAAGGAGGGTATGTTCGAAATACATTGTATGCAAGTATGACATTCTCAAAGAATGAATAAAAATGTATTTTAAAATGGTAATTTGAAGTTCTACCTATTTTCTTGCAAATTTGAAAATTTTGTTCTTTACAGGTGAGTAAAATTCCACTGTGGACTTGTGCTGGAATGCTTTCATCTGTTCAGGGGTTGATGGATGCCTTGACAGCTCTCACACAGTGGCTATGGTGAGTAGGGTAGCCACACACATGATGTGTGGATCTCCGGGTTGAAATCCTTTGTGTCTATTCTCCAGCGTGGTCTAACTGGGTCACATGATGCTTCTATTTTCAGTTTTTTGAGGAGCCTCTGTAGGGATGCTCACAGCAGCTGCACCATTTTACACTCTCACACAACCAGAGTGTAAAGGTTCCCTTACTGCCTGTCCTCGCCAGAATTGCTTTCTGGTTTTATTGGTGACAGCCACACTGACTCGGGAGAGATGGAATGCCAGGGAAGGTTTGATTTGGCATCAGCAATTTAAGAAGTTTTCCTGGTGTTTGAAGGGTACAGCTAAGATTGAGAACCCCCTTGTTTAGCCATTGTGTTCAAGGATCGGGGCCAGGGCTGTGTGTACAAAGACTGGAGCTGGGGGACAGCTCTTTGGCTGTGCTGCTTTCTGAGTACCTTTCTGTTACTTTGTCCACAAACTGGGGTGGTAACGGATACTTTGTAGGGCCATGCAAATGAGATGTAGCTAAAGGAGTCTGTCTGATTCACAAGGTTGCCACCAATAATGCCCCAAAGTAACAATAACGTGCACCTATTAGCTTTTAATAATAATAATAATAATAATAATCATAATCATAATGTGTGTGTGCATGTGTGTGTCGGTGAGCTTGCCACAGCACACATGTGGAGGTCAGAGGACAGCTTCTGGTGTCAGTTCTCTCTTTCACCTTTCTGTAAATTCCAAGGATGGAACTCAACTCACCAGCCTAGCACTGCGAGTTGTAGGCCATCTTGCCAGGGTCCACCGCACTGACTTTTATTCCCCCGCTCGGCTCTGTGCAGATCTCTATAAGGAGCCTCAGTTCTCAGAAGAACTAATGGGCTGGAAGCAACCAGTCAGTGCCATCTGAGAGGGAAAATGCAGCTCCACATTGTCCCGTGTACTGTGCTGATAGCAAGGGATACTATTAATTACAACAGTAACAGCAATTATGAAAGGTTCCGGTTTGCACAGCAGTTCACGCTGCAGAGAGCGTTTCCACGCTCTTGCGCGCTTAGCTTTGCTCAGCTGTAATTTTCTCTCAGGTCAGGCTCAGAGAGGGAGAGGGGCTGGCCCAAAGGGACACAGCAGTGAAGTGGTCAAAGCCAGAAAGGTGCACCCGAGGGAGAAGCTGGCCAGCGAGTGGCGGCAGGTGGTCACCCGACGCTGGCGGTCTTCCCTCCCCCTGCCTCAGACCCACGCTGAAGATGTGGGCTCCGGCGCAGCGCTAACAACGTCGGGTACCCTGTGCATCCCAAGGGGACTTAACTGGCCTCGGAGGACTCGGGAGGGGCAGGGGGCGGGCTCGGAGGCGCGGCTCGGCGCAGGGGCGGAGGCTGTGTGCGAGAGGCCGGTCACCCCGCCCGCCCCGCGTCCCCCAGCTCCTGTGCCGCTGCAGCAGGGGGACATCCCTGAGGGGGTACCGCCCCCCGCCCCGGCCCCTCGCCCCCCGCGCCCACGTGAGCGCAAGACCAGCCCGCATCCCTCGGGTTGCACAGCGCGTCCCGGCTCTGCGCCGGTGCCTTGGTAGTCCGGTCCCCAACGCAGATTCAGCGCGGGTCCCTGGCGGGTCCTGGAGGACCCGGCCGGGCGCTTCCAAGGGTTCTGGCTTCTGCATCTGGGCGCAGCGCGCAGGCGGAGGCGCGACAAGGCGGCCCCGCTGACCCACGGCTGGTGAGTGGGACGTTGGCCCTTGCTCGGGGCTGACTCTGGGTCCGAGGCAGGTGGGGGTCCCCTGTGCACAGGTCCCCACTTGCTCGCTATCGTTCCTTAGCTCTTCCCTGTCCCTTTACAGGTGCGGAGCCTGCCTCTGCCCTGGGTCACCCTGCTGAGTTTCCTGTCGATAGGTCCCTGGGTCTCCTTCCCATCTCCCACACTCCTTCTTCAGTAACCTCAGCTCTCACAGAGTCCGGTTTCCAACATTGAATCTGACGCCTCTCCTATTTTTTGGGCTCTTCCCTACCAGAGGTTTATAACCTAGCCCCAGCCCTGTCTGCTGTGATTAAGACTGACCACCATTCCAGGGGAACTGGGTGTGGAGGTGCTGTGTGCATGGTTGTGTGTGTGTGATTGAGTTTTGGGTGGGATTGCTTTGCTAAAGAGGTGTGTGCGGCTAAGTGCTTGAATGTTGAGAGTTTCGTGCTCTCGAGTGTGTGCTTGTGTACCTAAGAATTGTGTGGATGTCACTGTCCATGTAGTTTCATTTGCATGGGGTATTAGTGCAGGAGACTCAAAGAGTGTGACTTTGAGTTTCATGATGTGCATGGCAGTGGCTGGTGTGTGTGTGTGTGTGTGTGTGTGTGTGTGTGTGTGTGTGTGTGTGTGTATCTCTGCAGACTTTGTATGGCTGATGCTGGCTGCATGGGGTTGCATTTCTGAGGGTGTGCGAGTGGTTATGTGTCTGCTGGTGCGCATAAATGTAGCAGATGTTTGTGTGAAATTGTGGAGGAATGGTGTGTCTGGTGTGCCAATATGGACTAACATTTCTGAAGGTTGTGTGTGACTGTTTGTCTGAAGAGTCTATGTGGGGCAGTGTGTCCATAAAGGATTATGTAGGTGTCAACTGCACACAAGATGTGAGGCTGTATTCAAGTGTGTGTGTGAGATGAACTCATTTCCTGTCCTGCCTTTCCTCCTGTCACTCACTCCTCCACTTAGCACAGCATCTATCCACAATTTAGCCCCCCATTGTTTGTGTAAGAGAAGACCTTGGAGATGGCTTAGTTATAGGTCTGAGAATGGAGGGAGGAAAGAAAAAAGAGGAGGTCATTCAAACTCACAGCTTGAGGGCTGGAGAGATGGCTCAGTAAAGAGCACTTTCTGCTCTTGCAGAGGATCCTGGTTTGATTACCAGATCCAGGGGCTCTAACACCCTCTTCTGGCCTCCACAAGCACCAGGTGTGTTAGATGCAGGGCAAACACTCACCTAAATAAGATAAAAATAAGCTCATCTTTACACATACACACACACACACACACACACACACACACGCACGCACGCACGCACGCACATGCACACGCACACGCACACACCTGTACAGCCTTAGGCTACATCAACAAAGAAAAAGAAAACATAAAAATATAAACAAACAAAAAAATCTTTTCTGCATATTCCTTTCCTGAAGGCTGAAGTTAACCTCGCAAGGCCACATCATATCACATTCTGATTTGGTTAAGAAGTACCAACATCTCTCCACTTCTTTCCCTCAGTCCTGCCCCTCACCCCATTAGAAGACAAGAGCTCCCTGTGTAGCCCAGGCTGGCCTGAAACTTATCATTGTGCTGCTGTTTCTCAAGTGCTGGGATTATAGCCATGCATCACCATGCCAGGCTCACAAAAGTCTGTTTTTGGATGAACCTTCTATTCCAGGACATTGGCTGTTTTGTGGAGTTGGGGCCATTGCACATCTACAGCCAATGTATAAGATGTTAATGCAAGAATTGTACATTTCTTCTCCCTTGGGGCTTATTATAACACACCATGGTCCCTTTAGATCATTCGAGGTCTTCTCTCCCATTGCTTTCTGGCCAGGTTGGCAGTGGCCCTTAGCTTTAGATATCGTCTGTTTAGTGAGACAAGCCCTTCACTTTCAAAGGCTTCTTAGTCTTGAAAGTCTGACCCTTTTTTGAGCTTTAGGGCTCAGAAGGCCCTTCCTGTCTTCCCCTTATCTCCAAGGGGTGGCTGTCATGGCTCATTACACTTGAGAGTTGAGGGGACAAAGGGTGAGAGCCATCCATTAACCCTTTACCTTGCAGCGGTTGGAGATCCTGGAAAGGCCATTTTCAGACTAGGTAGCTTAGGAGACAGGGGCTGAGTGAAGGTCTAGAACCAGAAGAAACCAGAACAACTGGCTCCCTGCATGTGACATGCCTGACAGCTCCCTGGGCTCTTCCCAGGTGGAGGATGCTTTCAAGTCAAGTATTATAAAAGGTTGCTTTAAAACATTTATTACATTTTAATAAGCATACAAAGAATTCATTTTCATTATAGCATCCCCCCAAAGGATTTATGTTAATTTTATAAACTAGACACACAGAGTCAAATGCTGTGTGATCTCATTCATGTGCAAGCTACAGATCCTGACCTTGAACAAACAGAGAGTAGAAGAGCAATTATGAGAGGGGAGACAGGGAAGAGGTGGGTAATGAGACTGTTCAACAGTTTATTCTTTTATAAAGGATTAGAAGACAGGGGTTCAATGTTCTGGGCTAATGGAGATGAAAATGCTATGGAACTTGATCTGGCATCATGGTTTGCCTTCTTGTTCTGAAAGGTTTCACTGTGCCCTGTGAGTGGGAGCAATTATCACATGTCCACTGAGACAAAAGGGAAGAATTAACAGAGTGACAAATCACAGCTGTATACGTTTACAGTGATCTAGGCAGGCATGGTGAAGGTGCGGAACATAGCCTTGCATTTGAGTTCAACCCTGTACCTTTTGGATTTCTGCTTATTTATTGAATTGTTTTTAATGGTTAATTACTCCCTGCTGGCCCTTCTCTCCCTCTAGTTCTAGGATGGGACTCAGGGCCTCCTGTACACTTGATGAATTCTCTACTCCTGAGCCATGCCCTATTACTCCGTCACTCATGTATGCTTTTACTAGCCTACAGTCAGCCTTTAAAAATCACATTTATTCAGTGTGTGTGTGTGTGTGTGTGTGTGTGTGTGTGTGTATGTGTGTGTGTGTGTGTGTGTGTGTGTGTGTGTGTATGTGTGTGTGTGTATGTGTACAAAGCAGTCAGAGGACAGTCTGTGGGAGTTAGTTCTCTCCTTTCATCGTGTGGGGCCAGGACTGAACTCAGGCCATCCAGCTTGGCAGCAATCTTCTTTACCCATCAAACCACCTTGTCCTCCCCACCCCCACTTCTGCAAATAGTTTGTTTTGTGAACTCCTTTCCAGCAACTCACCTTTGCCACCGCAGCTTGAAGGCACCTGCAGAAATACACAGTGAATAAATGCAGCTGTGTGCTAACACCATGATTAAAAAATGCCAACAACACAGATATCAGGCCAGATTTGACTCACAGACTATCACGTCAACTCCCACACTATCTTGTTGTTTGTGGGTCTCAGAGAATTTGTTCCAGACACACCCTCCATCCTAGGTAGACTCCAAACACCTTGTATTTCAAAAGTCTTTTACATAAAATGGCATTATATTTGCACAGAACACATTCCTGTCTTCTTTTTATATTTAACTCATCTCTACATTATGTTTAATGCCTAACACAGTGGGTAAAGGAGCTTGTCACCAAACCTGAAGTCCTGTGTTCAATCTCTGGGACTTACATGGTAGAGGAGAGAATGGACTCCCAAAAGTTGTCCTCTGACCACACACACACAATAATAAATATAAGAATAATTCCACCTAGCACAACTTCGATGCTGTGTATATAGTTACTATGCTATATTGTTTAGGGAATAAGAGGAAAAGTCTGTTCATGCCCAGTACAGATGCAAATTGAACAACTTTTTTATCAATTGATTGATCGATTTTTGGTGCTGAGAATTAAATCCAAGCCTTTGCACATGCTAAATTCACACTATCATTGATTAAAAAAAAAGATTTATTTTTAGTCTGGAGAGATGGCTCAACATTTAAGAGTGCCTGTTGCTCTCACAGAGAACCCAGATTCTGCTCCCAGCACCCATAGGGCCGCTCACAACTCCCTGTAGCTCTTGTTCCAGAGGATCCAAGGCCCCTTTCTGGACTCCGTGGTCACCGCACACACAGTGTACACACACACACACACACACACACACACACACACACACACACGGAGTCAAACACTCACACACATAAAATAGAAATTATTTTTATCTTTTTAATTATGTGTATTCACATGTGGCTATGTGCATTTGAGTTCAGGTGACTGCAGAGAGAGAAGCAAGAGTTGGACCCTCTGGCGCTAAGCCACCCGACCTGGTCCTTTCAAAGAACAGCAAGCATTGTTAACCTCTGAACCATCTCTCCAGCCTTACCATTCATTTGGAGCAAAATCCTGAATGGGGCTTCGCACTGAGAAGGAGTTGCAGGATACAGGGCATGGAAAGCCTAGTCAGGCAACTTGTCTTTTGGAAGCAGGTGTAGAACTCAGACAGATACAGAGGGCAGCCATCTTAGAAGACAGCCACGTGGGTAGTGGCATCCAAACAATGCTGGAACAGTTCAAGGCTGCACGTGGTGGTGCATGCCTGCAATCCCAGCTACTTGGGAAGCTGAGGGGATCAGTACTGAGAACTGAACTTGGAGCCTTGAACATAGCAGACAAGTACTTTACCACTGAGCTATATAGTCTGGCCCTCTCTAAAAGAGAATTTTATTTTCAGTTTTGATTGTGTGTGTGTGTGTGTGTGTGTGTGTGTGTGTGTGTGTGTGTGTGTGTACATGTGAGTGCAGGTGCCAATGAGGCCAGCAGGGGGCATAGCAGTTCTGAGCTGCCTGATATGGGTGCTGGGAATGGAACCCTGGTCCTCTACAGAAGCAATGTGCACCCTCAATCACTGAGCCATCTCCCACCCCTTGCCCAGTAGCTCTCTTTTTAACTTTATTTTAAGACAGGGTCCTACTAAGTTGCAGGTGCTGGCCTTGAACTTGTAAACTGCCTTCCCCCATCATCCTCTAGAGTAGCTGATATTACGGGGCTGTCAACGGCTGGGTCAAAAGCCACAGTTTCTAATCTGTTTTGTAACTTCCAAGTGTTTGGCTGCTAAACAGATTGGCAGATTTTCTATTTACATGCATTTTATTTAATTCACGGAAAACACATCATCCCGTTTTGGTTAGCTTTTAAAAAGTAAGTCAATAAGAATAAATAAATACGGACACATGTAAAAAAAAGGGACACAAAGTCTGAGGTTTCACCCCAAAAGAGGGTCATGAACCTCAAGCTGGGACTAGAAGTGTCATCATTTCTTTCCCAGCGACCCCTCCCTTACAGCATTGCTGTCCTGGTCACGCACACAGGGCAGCCACATTAGTTGGGTGCCACTGTTTCCCAGGCACCGGCTGATTTTGTCCTTGTGCAAAGTCGACTATGGGCGTCTTAGGGTTGGACACCCAACTACTGTGGATAGGGGGACTAGCCCAAAGGTGCCCTTTCAAGAGCTCTTATGCAATGGGCATTCAGCAAAGGCCTGGCACTTTAGTTTGAGAGCTGCAGCAGCATCCCAGTTGCTTGAGATGATCTCAGCAAAGGGGGCTGGAGGCAGAAAATCTGAAAGGTGTGCTGCATTTTGTGTGTGTGTGTGTGTGTGTGTGTGTGTGTGTGTGCGTGTTTTCTACCCTGTCTCTAACCACCCTCTCTGGTGTTTGGGTCCGAAGACCTTAACCTTTTGCTGCTGGGATAAAAACTGAATCCGATCCAGGGCAGGGTCTCAGTCATCCCTGCAAGGAAGCACATGGGCATCGCCCCTCCCCTGACTTTTGAGCTGCAAGTGCCCGCCCCTCCACCTTACCCACTCCTTTCCCGGACTCCTCCCTCACCAGACCTGGTCTCCTCTGTCCCCGACAGAAACGCGATGAGTAGCCACGGCAACAGTCTGTTCCTGAGGGAGAGCGGCCAGCGCCTGGGTGGTGTGGGCTGTCTGCAGGGCCTGCAGGACAGTCTGCATCAGAGAGCACTGCGCACGCGCCTGCGTCTGCAGACCATGACCCGAGAGCACGTGCGGCGTTTTCTGCGCAGAAATGCCTTCATCTTGCTCACAGTCAGCGCTGTGATCATTGGTGAGCTCTGCTTCTGTGAGGCGGAACTTCTATTAACTACCCACTCCCTCCGGTACACTCATCTAACAATCCCCTAGCCCATCAGAGAACTCAGGTAGAGAGGCACATACATACACAAACACAGCTGTATGAACACGATGTGATGTCACATATGTGGGTATGGGCATACACAAGTACACTGAACAGACATGCACTTTATGACTACACACAGAGAAGGATAAATATATCTTACATATGAATATATCTTACATATCTTAATTGAGAAGTGCAGTCACATAAACTGTGCTAACGTTCATAAAAATATGCAGCCATCCATCATACCCTTGGGAGATTGGTTCTGCAAACACTGCCCTATTTTATTTAAGGAACTTGATTGTCTATTGGTTTGGATATCCACAAGCATTTGTTATCTGTGGATGCTCAAGTCCCTTAAATAAAATGGGGTAGTGTTTGCCAGATCTGTGGCTATCTTGCTCTCTAGGTTACTTGTAACACCCAAAGCAATGTAACTGCTAGGTAAATAGTTGTTATACTGTATGGTCTAGGAAATATTGATAAGAGAAAAAAATCTCTACACGTTCAACAGACACAACTTAAGTAATTATGAGGTTGTATAAAATAATGGGTTCCTTATGACATCTTCATATCTATATACAATATGCTTTGATCATATTCTTTTTCCTTCACCCCCTCCTTACCTAGTCACCCCTGCTGGTCCCTTTTCTCTTGCCAAACATACCCCCTTCTGCTTTCAACAGATAATTTTCCCCCTAAAAATTTCCAAGTGTACTTGATTAATTTGACAGTGTGAATTCCAAGGATACCACGGCTAGCTGTGTTGGACTTTGTGAATACTTTCACACACTCATCTATGCATTTACATCTACATGCTTAGAAGCCCAGTTGCATATGCCCTTTCATATTTGAAAGTGATAACATAGAGCTGGAGAGGTGACTCAGTGGTTAAGAGCACTGGCTGTTCTTCCAGAGATCCTGAGTTCAATTCCCACATAATGGCTCACAACATCTGTAATGAGGTCTGGTACCTTCTTCTGGCCCACAGGAGAACACTGTATGCATAATCTTAAAAAAAAAAATGAAAAGAAAGTGGTAACACAGGCACAAGAGTCACACTTATAGACACACCCAAGAAATGCATGTGCATATCTTTGTATATGAGCCTATGTGCATATGAATGTACACATACCTATCTACACACAAATGCATACAATGTACATATATATCCATGTGTACACAACTACATTCACACAAATTCTCATCATGCACACACATATACCCATGCTCACACAAATGTACACATACTTACACACACACACATGCACATACATATCCATGTATACATCTTTTTACACATGCCCATTCACTCACAACTACCCACATCTGTATATACACAAGCACACACACACACACACACACACACACACACACACACACACACACACACACACATACCCATGCACAAATGTACCCATGCACGCACAAATCCATGTAATACCCATGTACACAAATGCACCTCCTAGAATAGTCACTGCTCACCCTACTATACTTTTTTAGAGATGGATGGACACTGCTTGGGGTTGAGATTCATAGTTCATTCCATGAACCCTTCCTTTCTGGCTCTAGGGGTCAGCCTGGCATTCGCCTTGCGCCCATACCAGCTTTCCTACCGCCAGATCAAGTACTTCTCTTTTCCTGGTGAGCTGCTCATGAGGATGCTGCAGATGCTGGTGCTCCCCCTCATCATCTCCAGCCTTGTCACAGGTGAGATCCCAAGCCACTGTGCATCACCAGGACCCATTCCGAGCCCACACTTGAGAAAAGAGTCAGGGCTTCCCCACCCATGGGGGCCCTTTACAAACACATCAACTCAAGCTGTGCCCAGGTCTTGCTTCAGTCTTGCTGTCACAGGATCCATGTGGCCCAATAACTTCCTTGTACTTGTTCTTGAAGGTAAAATCCCATCCTGCCAGAGCTCTGGGGTATCCAGAGGGGAAAGAAAGGCAGTGGAGGGTAAGGGGAGGCAGCTGGGATACGGGGTAGGTGATAGATGGAATGTGGGTGAACATGTAGGAGGTGAGTGGGATGGAGGTGCCAGGATGGAGGGTGGAGGAAGGGAAGGAGCTATGATGGGTTATGTAGCACCTTTTCTTCTAGATAGTAGATGTTTTCGTTTCAGGGCCATCGGATCTTCGTTTTATGGTTCAGCTCTGATGCTGGAGTAGAAGAGCATCTATAGGCAATATGTCAGCAAGTGGGCATGGCTGTTGCCCTGGTTTCATTTATGTTGTTACAATAAAATACTTGATAAAAAGCAACTTAGGGGAGAAAGGGTTTATTTTAGCTCACAGTTCCAGGTTAGATTCTACCTTTCAGGGAAGTCAACATAGGAACTTGAAGCAGTTCATCATAACCCACCCACAACCAAGAGCAGAGAGAAAATAAAATAAAACATGCTTGTTTGTATCAAGTTCCATCTCTACACGTATACAGTCCATTAGCCCTTGCCTAGGGAATGGTGCTACACACAATGAGTGGCCTTCCTCCTTCATCAATGTAATCTGGACCCCCTCCCCCCAGTCATGTCTGATTTATAAAATTCTCCATTGAGTCTCTCTTCCTAGTGGTACTAGATCGTGTTGAGTTAACAATTGAAACTACTCACCAGAGTTGTGTTTCAATACAACTTTACAAAAGCAAATAGTGCACCAGATTTAGGCCATAGGTGATGTTTAGCAACCCTTGGGTTTAGGGACAGAAATAATGATCAAGGCTGGTTTCTTAGGTTGGGCTTCTTAGAAGCCAAGCCTGACATGTAGATCTGGTCACAAGAGACTCACTGAGGGAGAAACCCAGGAGGAAGTGAGGGAAGAAGGACAGGATGGGGAAGGAAGCTAAGCAAAGGCATGTGTTCAGAAGAAGGCTGGCGTCTCAGTGTGCTCCCACTGGGCAGGGGCTCTGAAGTGGGAGCAACATCATGGAGGTGTCTCTCACCACCAATTCTGTCTTCATCCGAATCCCTGCACCAGCCAATCATTGACTGCTGCTGGACTCTGGGGCCTTTCTGGATGAGGGCCTATCTCAAACTCATAGCAACTGGATGATTGCATGGCCTGGTAGGGGATATGTAGGTACAGCATGAACAGTATCCAGGCAAAATGTAGAAAGGGGTAGATTCTAGGGAGGTGGGAGTTGTGGTGGACCCTGGGATGAAGACTTCAATGATTGTGATATTTATGGTGCAGGATAGGGGGAGGGTTGGGTGGAAGTTGAAATGTTGACTTGAAGTAAAGGGGAGGTACTGTGATTGGTGGAGTTATTTGGAGTAATAAAATGGAGTGGTATGTGTTCATGTGTGTGTGCTTCCCCACAACGTATCTATGGTTGTGAGCGAACTGGTTTTGAGTCAGGTCCAGGGTGCTGGCCCAGTTACTCATTTCTTGAGCAATATTTTCATTTAAAAATTTGTTTTTAGCTTGAGAATCAAAAACTGAATCATCCCTGGGTTGAACCACCAGGGGATTGGTTTCAAGATCCCTATAGACACCAATACCTGAGGATGCTGAAGCCCTTTCTGTAAATTGATGTAGTGTTTGCCGATGACCTATGCCTCTCCTCTCATGTACTTCAGATCATCTCTAGGTGATGGGGGTATACCCTGTACACTTTACAACTTTATTTCAAAGTGAAACAAAACTTTTTTTAAAAAATATATTTTATTTTATTTTTATGTGCATTTGTGTTTTTGCCATGGGTGTCAGGGTCCCCCAAAACTGGAGTTTCAGACAGGTGTGAGCTGCCATGTGGGTGCTGGGAATGGAACTCAGGTCCTCTGGAAGAAGAGTCAGCACTCTTAACCCCTGAGCCATCTCTCCAGCTCTTTTTTTTTTTTGAAACAAAACTTTTATATACTTATTTTGTTATTATTATTTAATCATGTGTCTATGTGGGTATGTACACATGAATGCATGCGCCCATGGAGGCCAGAAGGGGGCATCAGATACCCTGGAGCTGGAGTTACAAGTGGTAGTGAGCCACAGAATATTTGTGTTGCTACTGGAATTTGGGTTCCCTGTAAGAGCAGTATGTGTTCTTAACACTGAGTAATCTTACCAGCTCCCTTTATTAACTTTAAAAACTATAATCAAATTGCCTGATAATATATTTATTCATGATAGCATAAAAGTGGTTGTGTAGATAACTCTCAGCATTAGAAGGTGAACCATGTTTTTTGTGGACATCTTCAGTTAAGGGATGTGCAATGAGTTTGAGCTGCTGGTATGGAATGGGTGGACCAGATGGAGGGAAAAAGGAATGGGTGCTGTTGCACGGACTGCATTATCTCTCTCCTAGGTATGGCATCCCTGGACAACAAGGCAACAGGGCGGATGGGAATGCGGGCAGCTGTGTACTACATGGTGACCACAGTCATTGCGGTTTTCATCGGGATCCTAATGGTCACCATCATCCACCCTGGGAAAGGCTCCAAGGAGGGGCTGCACCGTGAGGGCCGAATTGAGACTGTCCCAACAGCTGATGCTTTCATGGACCTGGTCAGGTGACATTCTCATTTTGTTGGGACTTCCGGAGATGCATGCAACAATTCTTTTCTATGAGAGACTACAGGGAAAGGTGGATCTAGTTTGGAAAAGGAAAGAACTATTCGTCGCCATTTCTGCCCTGGATCCTTGCATATCCTTAAGAAAGCTAAGTCTAGGTCTGATCTTTGAGCTCTGAGGCTGGAGAGGACACCGTTGTAGTATCCCAGGACCTAATAAGAGGAGCTGCTGCTGTTCACTAGGTGTTCCTAACCTCTTTGCTGAGCAAATGATTCTCTTAGTCTAATAAGATTTGGCCTGTCAGAAGTAATGTCAAAGCCAGCCATACTGTTCCCATGGTCCTGACTTGGCACCTGAAGAGTTTAGGAACTCTTACAGTGTTCTCTGCTGCTATTATACACTAGCTGAGGTCCAATGAGATGGCTTAGTGGGTAAAGGTATTTGCTGCCAAGCCTGACCACCCGAGTTCAATCCTCTGGACCATCCTCGTGGTGGAAGGAGAGAACAGAGTCCTGTAAGTTGTCCTCCCAACTCCATGTACATGCTGTGGCATATGTGTACACACACACACACACACACACACACAACACACACACACACACACACACACACACACACACACACACACACACACACGCCTAAATAAATAAAAGTTAGGGCCAGTGAAATGATTTAGTGGTAAAGGCACTTGTCAGTATACCTGACAACCTGATGGGATCCACATGGTGGAATGAGAGAACCGACTCCTACAAGTTGTCTACCTTTTACCTGTATATCATGGCACTGTGCCTCCCAATAAGTGTATTAAAAATTAAATAAAAAGTATACTTGAAACTGAGTTATTTGTAAAATGAAAACAAAACCAAAGAACCAAAAGACAAAGGTTTATTTATCTCATGTTCAGGGATCTAGGATGTCCAACAACTTTGCACCAGCATCTAGTGAGGACCTTCTAGCTGCATCCTAACACGGCAGAGAGCACATGATGGTTATCCAGAGCAAGCATATCAAAAACAAGGCCACTTCCTATTACTCTGTAAACTTCTTTAGTCCAAGGCTCCACCATCACCTTTATGGCAATCAGATTCCATGACTTTGGGAGGGGCCTAACTATAATCAATCCATGGTAAGTTACATCTGCACCTCTGAGCAGCTCTATGGGTCTGGGTGATCTCCTCTGGCCTTTGGTTACGTCCTGTGGAAGCTAGAGATGTTTACAGTGTTTACTTCTAGGGTCATTGCAGGGTTTATGTCAGATGATGAAGGGCAGGTACTTTACTCAACACTGGGCCCACACCATGATTTCTATATTGCCTGCTGCTACTGTTGCCATGGCTATCAGTTCAGGAATGACCTTTGGCTCACTCCCAAACTCTAACCACTTTCCCTTCTCTGATGTTTTTGTGCAGAAATATGTTTCCACCTAACCTTGTGGAGGCCTGCTTCAAACAGGTTAGGAGGAAGCCCATGGTTTAATGAAGGAGGAATGGAGGGTGGAGGGAGCTTACTTCCCAAGGAGAAGGGTGGGAAGAAGGGCCTGAGTGGGGGACCTTGGGGAGGATTCTGGGAGAATATGTGTACTGCCCATGGCTGTGATGGTGATGCAAAGGGTGTCCAGGTTATGGAACTCATGGAGGCTAGGATGCTGGAGTCGAGGTTCTGAGACTTCTGATCACAGATGTGCTAAAATCTGTCTGAGCATCATCTTGGGACTAATAGTAGAAAAACAGCCACAGGAAAGATGTGAAGAGGACTTACACTTGCCTGTAAAACTTTATTTACAGTAGCAAGTAGTGGACTGGATTTGGCCAGCAGGGGGCGCATAGCAACCCCTTTATTGAAGGCTAGACATAAAGATGCAGACTATCCATTTTTCTGTGCTTGGTTTTTAACATCCTCACTATTTGGTTACTCATTTCTTTTCCTTGGTGAAGAGGATGAAACTCAGGACTTGTTTAGATTAGGCAAATGTCAGTTACTAATTTCTTTTATTATTATTATCATTATCATTATTTTCAGTGTGTGTGTGTGTGTGTGTGTGTGTGTGTGTGTGTGTGTGTGTGAATGCATGTCAGGTGTGGGTGTGGAGCTCACTTGACAACTTTTGGGGGTTGTTTCTCTCCTCCCACTATGGGTCTGAAGGTCTAACTCAGGTCATCAGGCGTGTGCTCAGGAAACACTTTGCCCTGCTGTGAGCTGTCTTGCTGGCACAGTTATTCATTTCTTTAGTCATATGTTTTATTAAGAAATTTAAAATAGAGATACAAAAATTGTACTATTCCTTGGCATTAACAAAGATTGTACACAAAATCTTTGCTACTCAAGTCTCTTCTGTCTAGGGTAGAATTTGCAGATGACCTCTAGATCACGTCTAGGTGATGCAGGACAGCTAACACACGTAAATGATCTGCAGACAGCTGTTCTGCATTAGAACCGTTTAGAGCAGTGGTTCTCAACCTTCCTGACGCTGTGGCTCTGTAATGCAGTTCCGTTCCTCATGTTGTGGTGACCCATAACCATAACATTATTTTTGTTGCTACTTCATAACTGTAATTTTGCTCCTGAGTGGTGTCTCAGTTCCTGAGATGATACGAAATCTGTGTGTTCGACGGCCATGACGCACAGGTTGAGAACTGCTGGTTTAGAGACTAATGACACACAAAGGTCTGCATGTGTTCACTACATAAATGTTTTTTTTCCAGCATTTTCAATCCATGGTTGCTTGTGTCTATGGACACGGAATTCATACATGTCAAGGAGTTGTGTGTGAAACTTTTTCTGGGGAGATAAAACACACAGGTCTATCACCCCATGACAGACCAAAGTCATGATTGCACCAATTTGGTGAGCTAATGAGTTCTTGGAGGGCTTTTTAATTGGAGTGTAGGTGAGGGGTTACTTACAGGAGCAGGCGTGACTCAAAAGCAGTTGCATCACCAGAAAAGTCCATCCCAGCGTGGGTGGCAACTGTTGAAAGCTGTATTCCTGGAGAAGCTCTCTGTGCAATTTGCAAGCAGCTCACCAGGTCCGGAATCTTCTCTGGGCAGCTTGGCAGGTCAGAGTCTCCTCCATTTATCTAATGTTTTCATAAAGACAGGGAAGGGACTTCCGGAATCTTGAAAGCTTCAGATTTCTCAAACGGGAAGTTTATTTACTTCCTGAATTTCATGAATTTTCCAGCTCCCTACTGGAGTGAACTTTTCAATTTAGAGGAAGCTGCTGTACAACAGGGTGATATGCTATATGTCTTTATGGGGCTCTGAAATATATTCATACATATATATATATCATGTAAATATGATATATAAAATATATATGAAACATGCACATATATTTATATATGATTAATTATACATGAAACATGCATATATTTCATATATAAATATGAAATACATAAATATATATGAAATACATATATATGGTGAAATGGCCAAATCATTCCAATTAAACAAGCAGATGCACGTGTGCATGTGCACACACATACACACACACACACACACAAATAAATCAATTTTGGTGCATTTTGGTTATTGGATTGTTGTTTTTTTTGCATTCTACTTACTTTGTGTGTGTGGTTATGTATAGATGGGTACATGTCATGGAGCACATGTGTAGAGCAGAGGACAAGTTGCAGAGTCAGCTCTCCACTTCTACCATGTGGGGCCTGGGATGAAACTTAGTTTATCGGCCTTGGCTGAAAGCACCTTCACTCACTGAGTCATCTTGTCTGCTACAGAATTGGATTTTTCGGTAGCTCATCTTGTATTTCTTTGAGTTATTTAATTCACTTCCTCGGTTACATATCCAACCATGGGTTTCCTGGGCTTTAAGAGTAATTCTAGTTGTGTGTGTGTGTGTGTGTGTGTGTGTGTGTGTGTGTGTGTGTGTGTGTGTGCTTGTGCAAATGCCAAGTATGGAACACATGGCCTCACACACCTAGCTCCTGGTTTTTATTTTATTTATTTTTTTTTAGGGATATTTACAAAGGAGTTAACCACCATACTGAATCTGGTCTCAATTTCTCCGCATTTCAGTTTAAGACGCAGTACAGCACCCGAGTGGTAACCAGGACTATTGTAAGGACAGAGAATGGGTCAGAGCTGGGAGCCTCTATGTCTCCCCCATCCTCAGTGGAGAATGAAACCAGCATCCTGGAAAACGTCACCCGGGCCTTAGGCACCCTGCAGGAGGTGATAAGCTTCGAGGAGACTGTGCCTGTGCCTGGTTCAGCCAGTGGCATCAATGCCTTGGGCCTTGTGGTCTTCTCTGTGGCCTTCGGGCTGGTCATTGGTGGCATGAAGCACAAAGGCCGTGTCCTGAGGGACTTCTTTGACAGTCTCAATGAGGCTATTATGAGGCTGGTGGGCATCATCATCTGGTGAGTAGTGGGTGGGTGCATGTGCCTGGGTGGGCAGTGGTGGTGGTTCCTGGGGGTGACGGTGACCAGGCTGATGGGACTGTTGGAGACATTTGGCCCCTCATTCATCTGTGTGTTAGTTAATTAATCATCAACTCATCAGTTCATTCATATCTTTCTGTAGTGATTTATTCAGCGGTTCATAACTCCATTAATCTATTTACTCACTCACTCATTTGTGCATTCACTCTGTGATTCATTCACTCATTCATCTATGTTCATTCTCCCACACATTGGGTCATCCACTTTCCTCCCATTTTTGTGTAATAAAAATGTGTTCTTAGATAATTTTATACATGTATAAAAAGTGTCTTGATAATACCCATATTCCCATTCTCCCTCGACTTCTCTCAGACTCTCATGTTCCGCTTCCAATTCTATATCCTCATATGCATGTGTTTGTATATGTCTCCCATTGATTCCAATTAGAACTGTCTGTATGAACATGGATGAGGGTACAGCCACTGATTTGGGCAACCTACAAGATGCCACATCAGGAAGAAATTTGGCTTTCCATTCCCCAGAAGCCATTAACTCTCAAAATAGTTTCTCAGCTAGGAGTGGGGCTTGTGAGTCTCTCCTCAGTCCATGTTGGAATATTGACTGGCTTGATCCTGTGTCAATTTGTGCAGACAAATACAGTTGCTGTGAGCTCATTGTGCTGTTTTTGAGACAGGTCTTGCTATGTAGCCCGGGATTGTCTGGAACCTGTCAACCTTTTGTGTCAGCCTCCTGATTAGTGGGATTACAGGCATGCACCAACACATCTGCATTTGTTAATTCACTCATCAACTCATTAATTCACTTCCTCATTCTTTTCTGCAGTGATTCAATTCAGTGACTTATTCATTCATTCATCCCTCATCTATTTCTTTTATTCACTCATTCATTCTCATTTTTTCTAGCATTGGCCCACGTATTTATCTTCTTATAATCTATTTTTCTATTTATCAGTTAAATCATTTCTTCATTTATGTATTCACTGATAAATCTGTTCATTAGTTAAATTACTTCACATTATTACTTTATTACATCTATCTGTCTGCCTGTCTATCTATCTATCTATCTATCTATCTATCTATCTATCTATCTATCTATCTATCTATCGTGTCAGAGTACATGTGTATGGATATGCAAACCACAGCATGCATGTGGACATAGAGGATTAAAGTTGTGGGAATTAGTTCTCTCTTCCTACCATGTGGATTTCAGGATCCAACTCAGGCCTTCAGGCTTGGCACAACATGTCTTTACCTGGGGAGCCATCTTTCTGGACCCCATAATTATTTTTAAGCACTAGGGTTGAACCAAGGCCTTATGAATAGTAGATAGTCAATCACTCTACCACTGAGCTGTACCTTCAGTTTCCTAAATAACAATCTTTTCCCCCTGGTGCTCAGGATGGAACCTAGGGCCTTGAGTAAGCTAGGTAATAACTGTGACACTGAGCTGTAGTATTAACCCCATTAGTTAAGACATTGACTGCATTTGTTTATTTACTCACCCGAAACAGTACACTTGGATTCACTCCCAAACCTGTTGATTTATGTATGCATTTGCCATTTTCTCTTTTACTCCCTCAGATATTCCATTTATTTCTTCACTTTCATACTTACTCATGCCCTGTTTTATTTTCTTTTCTACATTTGGTTATGGTGTGATGTGCATGTGAATGTATGTTATTTTTGCATGAGTGGGGGCAAGTATGTGTGTGGTGGCCCAAGGGCATGTTGGGTATCATTTTCCATAGCTCTTATACCATGGCAACTCTTATAAAGGGAAACATTTAATTAGGGCTGGTTTTCCATAGCTCTTATTCATTAAGGAAGGATCCCTCAGTCAAACCTGGAGCTCAAGGAAGTGGCTCATCTTGCTAGCCAAATTGACTTGACTTCCCTTCTGAGGCTGGGTTGGCCTAGCCTAGCAAGCATTACATAGGTTTTGGAGGGTCTACACTCTGGTCCTCATGCTTACATGGTAAGTGTTTTAACCACTGCGCCATCTTCCCAGACCTGTGTCCCCTTTTCACATTAATTTTTTCAAAATTCTTTCACTCCTTCACTAGCTCATTCATCTAGCAGACAGTTTCCCAGGCTTGAGGCACAGTGATACACTGAAGTCATACTTTATCTTGAAGAAGTTTGTAAAATCCAGGGGGAGACAGATGTAGACCACTATGTGTAGCACAAAGCCATAGGTGCCATAGTAAAGCTCCAGCAGTGGTGGATGGACCCATATGCAGTGGATGCTCCCTGGGAAGATGAGGAGTGAGCCACATCTGGGCTTGAAAGGAGAGGAAGAACCTAACTGGATGTGAAGAGGAGAGAGGCACATCACCAACAAGGGAGAGAACAGGCAAAGACTGAGAAATGCCGAGTGACTGGACAAGAAGGACTCTAGGATCATTTTGGTTGCTAAAATTCTGACATAAAGAGCAAAGGGTTATTTATAGCCTCACGTTTCTAGGTTACCATCCATTATTGTAAAGAAGACAGAACAGGAACTTCAAACATCACATCACAGTGAGGAGTAGAGAGAATCAACACATGAATCCCTGCTTGTTTGCTTAGTTTCAGCCAGCTTCCTCTATTATTACACAGTCCAGGGCCAAGCCCATTAAATAGTGCTGCCCACAGTGGACTATCTCTTTCTACAACAATTTGGAATTAAGACAGTCTCCCAAGCACATTCCCATAAGCCAACCTAATCTAGATAATTCCTCATTGAAACTGTCTTCTCAGGTGATTTTAGGTTGTGTCAAGCTGAAACTTCAAACTAACTAGCACAGAAAGCAATTTATGGAAATTTAGAAGGCCAGAGATAGGGGATGTTTTAGTGTCTTGGTTAGGGTTTCTATAGCTGTGAAGAGACACCATGAGCATGGCAACTCTTATAAAGGAAAACATTTAATTAGGGCTGGTTTACAGTTCAGTGATTTAGTTCATTAATGTCATGGTAGGAAGTGTGGTGACATGCAAGCAGGCATGGTGCTAGAGAAGGAGCTAAGAGTTCTACATCTGGAGCTGCAGGCAGCAGGAAGAGAGAAACACACTGAGCCTGGCTTGAGCATCTGAAATATCAAAGCCTGCCCCCAATGACACACTTCCTCCAACAATACCACACCTAGTCCAGTGAGGCCACACCTCCTAATAGTGTCACTCCCTATGAACCTAGGGGTACCATTTTCATTCAAACTGCCATACTTAGTAATTAATGCCTAAGGACTGAATTCTGAAGGGAATAGTCATCTAGAGTTGAGCTGGAAGGGGCCTGAATGAGGGAATGAGATAAAGATCCCAGAAGGCTGAATGTTGTGGTGTTGTAGGAACTTTTCTGCTGATCAGATAGCAGTGGGTGACCAGTGTGAGGTGGGTACATTCATAGAATCCAATTGTATTAATTAGCTTTTCTGTTGTTATAACAAAATGCCCAGGAAAACCAATTTAAAGAGGAAAGGTTTATTTTTGCCTCACAGGTTTGCAGGAAACAGTGCATGGTTGGCTGGCTCCATTGCGTTTGGGCCATGATGGTGAATGGATATAGCCAATGCAGCTGCTAACTTCACTGCATCTAGGAAAAAGAGAGGGAGAGACTGGGGAGAAGACATGTCCTTCAAGGGTATACCCCCAATGACCTACTGCCTTTAACAAGGCCTTTCCTATAGTTTGCTCCCAATAGCTCATTCAGCTATGACTCCATCAATGGATAACCCATAGCAGAGTTGGAACTCTCATGAACAGTTAGCTTCCACAGGCTTCACCTCAAAGCACTGGCCTTCAACATATGAGCCTTTGGGGAAATGTTTTGGGAGAAAACCCTAACACCAATGCTATTAAAAAATATTTTATTTTATATATGTGTGTGGATGTGTAAGTGGGTGTGCAGGTGTTTCTGTGGGTACCCACAGAGACCAGAAAGTGGTGCCAGATCCCTTGAGCTGGAGTTAGAGGTGTTTTTGAGCTGTCAAATGTGGATGATGTGTCCGAAATGAGAAATGTGTCTTTTCATCATTGAACAGCAAGTACTCCTAACCACAGGGCCATTTCCCCTGTGTCCCAGTGCTGGCTTTGATGCTCAGGAAAGGTTGGGGTGGAGTTGGGGTTTCATGGTAGGTACTGTCTGGCTCCTTGAATCTATATGGGCAAAGTTTGGGGAATGCCAGCTCCAGACCTGTGAGGAAGATCATCCTAATACATATGTGCCTTGCCCAGGTATGCACCTGTGGGCATCCTGTTCCTGATCTCTGGGAAGATTCTGGAAATGGAAGATATGGCTGCCCTTGGAGGTCAGCTGGGCATGTATACTCTGACTGTCATCGTTGGCTTGTTCCTCCATGCTGGTGGTGTTTTGCCCCTCATCTACTTTCTCGTCACCCATCGGAACCCCTTCCCATTCATTGGGGGCATGCTACAGGCCCTCATCACAGCCATGGGTACCTCTTCCAGGTATGGCCTTTCCCTGAACTCTCCATGAGTCCATTCTTCATCTTTCATATGTTCTTTTAGGTACTCTCCTCTCCACCTCCCCAAACACCTCTTCTGGTTATACAATAGTATTGGGGGACTCTTGAAACTCTCTACAGGTGGCCTATACTTGGGGATATAGTCTTTGTCTTGTGATGACTCTCATAACCTCCTTGTTTCTTTTGTTTCTCTAGTTTATAAGGAGGAGAGACAGATGCCAATTCTGGGTTTAAGATGGTACTGGGGGTGTAACACAAGCTCAGAGAGTCTTAGCTTCTTAGGCTTTCCTCTCCTGTTTGTGCTTTTAGAGGGTTACTAAAGTGATCCTTATCTCTCATCATCCAAATTTAAAACAGCTTGACAAAATATCCCAAGATCCAAACAGATAGGAGGAAATATTTTTATTGTCCTCATGATGATTGGAGAATGTGCCTTTTGATCTTTGATCTGGGGCTAAATAGGATTGATACTATTGTACCCAGAATTAAACCAATCTGATCAGTATGGAGCTAATCAGCCCCTGCTCCCACCTGCAGTGCTGTTTCTGATGCTTGGGAAAGGTTGAAGTAGAGTTGGGTGCTAAGCAGTAGGCAATGTCTTATTCCAGGGCCAAATACTTGAGTCCAAGCTTTAAGTTTCATAGCATAAAGCTGACCACACAGGGGTCAGTTCTTGCAGACAACCTGACCCCAAATGAGATGCCTACTTTTTCTACTAAGTTGCCAGTCAAATGAAAGTATACTCTGTGAAGTGGTTTGGGAGAGCCCTAGCTCCTGTAGATGGGCTTGTTTCTTGTGCAGACAAACACTCTGTCTTTTACTGTTCTACTTTCATTTCTGTTGCTGTGATAAAATACCCTGATGAAGGGCAGTTTAGGGAGTGGGGAAGGAGTTTATTTGGCTTACAATTCCAGCCCATTACTGTGTGGAAATCAAACCAGGAACTTGAGGCAGCTAGTCACATCACACCCAGGCATAGAGAATAAATGCATGTTTGCTGCTTTCTTGCATATGCTCAGCTTGGTTTCTCCACTGTTAAATAGTTCAGGACCCCCTGCCTAGGGAATAGTACCACCCATAGTGGGCTGGATCTTCTTATATGAATTAGTTAAGACAATCCCCCAAAGGTGATTCCCATAGGATGACCAAACATAGTAACCCGTGGAGACTTTCTTCTTAGGTAATTTCTGGTTCAGTTGTTGACAATTGAAGTTAGCCATCACATTTGGACTTTGTGTGGGAGGTCAGCCATCTGGACTGGACTGTGTCATAAACTCTTGGTGTGAATGGGTCAAGAGACATTCCTCTGGGAATGTCTACCACTGAGTTCTCTCTGCATTAGGAGTCCCACTCCCCCATGCACAACTGTCATTCCCACTTTCTAATCCTTGCTCAAATTCGAACCTGATCTATATGTGCTAGAGGGGAGCCCTCCTTTGGCCCTTTGCTGCTACTGCCCCCTCCCCATCCTTCAACTCCCTATTCTCAGCCTCCAGAGCTCTCTTCCCCCAGCTCTGCAACCCTGCCTATCACTTTCCGATGCCTGGAGGAGGGCCTGGGTGTGGACCGCCGCATCACCAGGTTCGTGCTACCTGTGGGGGCCACTGTCAACATGGATGGCACTGCACTCTACGAGGCCTTGGCAGCCATCTTTATTGCTCAAGTCAACAACTATGAGCTCAACCTGGGCCAGATCACCACAATCAGGTGAGACGATGATGTTATCAACTGGATAGGACAGGCTGGGTAAACAAGGTCTACCGACAAATTTCCTGTTTATAGTTGCATCTCATTCCTACGTAAGATATAAAATTATGTATATGAAAATATCAAAAAATCTGAAGAACAAAAAAGCAACCTGTGAAACGTTTCTGGTTTCCAGTATTTTGGATGAAGGATGTAGGATGCTCCACAGCATTTGTCTCCATGGGTGATTTTTCTCACCCATGTTGCTTATTGTCTGCCTATCATACAAGAATGAAAATGTAAACTCTGTGAAGGAAAGTATTTTCTTCATTGGAAATTTCTACCATAGATACATCCTGACTTAAGATGGTTTGACTTATGATCTTTCTTTCCCTCCCTCTCTCCCTCCCTCCCTCCCCCCCTCCCTCCCTCCCTCCCTCCCTCCCTCCCCCCCCCCTCCTCCTCCTCCTCCTTCTTCTTCTTCTCTCTCTCTCTCTCTCTCTCTCTCTCTCTCTCTCTCTCTGTCTCTCTCTCTCTTTCTCTCTCCCCCTCTCTCCCTCTCTCCCTCCCTCCCTCCCTCCCTTCCCCCCTCTCTCTCTGACCTGGCTAGTTGGGACTGTAGGCATGTGCCACCATGCCCAGTAATGGAATGATATTTTGGCTTATAAGGGTATGAGTGTGATACATGGTCAATAGAAACTACACTTCACATTTTTTTCTATTTTGTATGTGTCTGTCTGAGTCTGTGTTCACCTCATGTGTGAAGGTGTTTTCTAAGGTGAGAAGAGGGCTTCAAGTTCCCTGGAACTGGAGTTATAGGCAGCTGCCTGATACGGGTTCCAGGAATAGAGCTTGGGTCCTCTGCAAGAGCTGTAAGTGCTCCTAGCTGCTGAACTATCTCCAGCCACTTGGTTTAAAAGAGTTTAAAAATTACATTTGTGCGTGCGTGCGTGCGTGCGTGTGTTTCACAGTGCACATGTGGAGGTCTGAGGACCACTCACAGGATTCAGTTTTCCTCTTCTGCTATGTGGGTCCTGGGGACTGAACTCAGACTGTCAGACTTGGCAGCACAGCATCTTTACCCACTGAGCCATCTCTCAGGGCCCTACACTTCCCTATCGATTGGAATCTTTTCCTCCGCTAGTGATGTGGTGGTTTGATTTAATTGTACATTTGGCAGAATCTGGAATCACTGGAGGAGAGAATCTCAATGAGGGCTTGTTGGCCTTTGGGTATGTTTGTTGGAGATCAACTTGATTGTTTTAATTAATGTGGGAAGGTTCAGCCTAAAGGTGGGCAGTACATCTTCCCTTGGTTTGGGTCCTGAGTTGTTCAAAAGTTGAGAGAGACCAGACCCATAGGTATGCACACATTTTCTCTGCTCTTGACTGTGGATGTGTTGTGGCTAACGGCTTCAAGTTTCTTCCTTGACTTCTCTACAATGATGGACTAGAACCTGGAATTGTGAGCTAAAATAAAACCCTTTCTTCCAAAGTTTCTTCTGGGCACATTTTTTAAATCTGAGTAACAGAGGAGAAGCCTAGACAGGCTTTTCTGTCACAATGAGAAGATAGGCATGTGTCTGCCATTCTTCTGATGAGGCAGGATAGGCTCTGAGTTCATGTCAAGGTATAAAGCTCATGAATGGAGTCTTCTCCCTCGAAGTCCCATTCTTCAATGCCAGTCTGAGTATTTGCTCAACCCCCATTCTGATAGAGTTGTCCTCTGTGCTAATCATCTCCCCTTGTTCTGTGTGTATGGCTATAGAAGCTAGAAAGGGGTTTCCTCAACTACTGAGGAGAGAGCTGGCATCTGGAGGGCACTACTGCCTTTGCTGGGAAACTCAGTGGCCTTCACAATACATATTACATTTTTCTGGGCAATTGGAGTTAATTCTGGAGTTTTAACATAGGCCACCTGTGACCCTGTAGATCCTACTTTCAATTTCATATTAATTTGTGGGACTTGAAGTGGAAATAAGGATTTATACATGCTAGACAGGTGCTCTACCACTGAAATAGATCCTTAGCTTTTTAATTTTTAAAAAAGATTATCTGAGCAAGAAATGGTCTTCCGTGGGCCAGAGAGATGGCTCAGCAGTTAAGAGCACTTGCTGCTCTTACAGAGGACCTGGTTTGGTCCCCACTAGTTATATAACTGATGTTTATCACCCCAATTCCAGGAGACCCAATGCTCTTTTATGAACTCCATGACCACCAGGCACACATGCAGTATACAACATACATGCAGGCAAACATTCATACATATGAAATTAAGAAAACAAACAACTTAAATCAAGAAAGAAATAGGCTTCAAAACCAAGACGGGCGGGAATGTCCTGGCCTCCAATGTGGTGAGCTGTATTTGCCTTCTTAATAAACAACTCTCCTTTTCCAGCCGCAGCTTTCTTGAATGACAGCTGACAAAAGTTGTGTGTATTTGAAGATGTGTTTCATGATGATTTGCTACCTGTGCACTCTGCAGATGATCAAAACAGTCAGGCTGATTATTTCATTTGTCTCCTATGGTTTCCTTCCTTCCCCCACACCCTTTTCTGCTGCCTGTGTCTCCTCTCACCTCTTATTTTCTCATCTCCTCCTTATTTTCCCCTCCCTTCCTCTCTCCTCTCTCCTTTCTTCCCTTCCTTCTCTTTTTCTCTCTCTGTCAGTCCTCCTCTTCTCCTCTCCCTTTCTCGGTTCTCTTTCTCTTTGCTGATAGTGAGAAGAGACTTCAGGTTTATTTTCTTTGAAATACAAACACAGCATCATTAGCCACACCCTCCACACCATACATTAGATTTCCGGAAGCCATTCATGTGGTATCTAGACATCTTGTACCCTTTGACAGACATTTCCCCAACTCCCAGCCCATCTGCCCAGCATCACGGTTTCTGCTTTTTTGCTTCTGTGACTTCAACTTTTTAAATCTAGTTTCACATCCAAAGTTAGCTCATGGAGTATTTTTCTTTCTGTGTTGGCTTGGGAATTTAACTTAAGGTGCCCTTCCCTTCCTGATCTTCCAATCTTCTGTTCTCTCTTTCCTCCTGAATTCCCGACTCTTCCCATTTGCAGCATCACAGCCACAGCTGCCAGTGTAGGAGCAGCTGGCATCCCCCAGGCAGGACTGGTCACCATGGTGATTGTGCTCACGTCCGTCGGCCTGCCCACAGAGGACATCACGCTGATCATAGCTGTGGATTGGTTCCTGTGAGTGTGACTTGGCTTTGACCCTGGGCTCTTCTCATAACTTTTCCTGAAGGATTCTGCAAGGACAGGGTTATAGGACTTGAGGGGGTTAGGGAGGCATTGGGATGGTCGGTTAGTGATGGCTGTGGACTCCAAGCCCATAGATTCATCATCTTTGGGACGTAGAGTGAGGAGAATTCTGAAAAGGAGGTCTCCATCTATCAGCCCCTCCCCCACTCCTTGTCAGACCATTTCATACAGAAGTCATACAAAAGTGTTCAAATATTTTTTTAACTCAAAAATTTAAAACAGTTTTTTTCCTTAGTGAAATGTTAATTCTGAAGAATTTTAGAAGTGAGAAGGAAACACAAGTTACCTGCTGCATTAAACAGTGAAGAATTTTGGCTTATAAGATCACCTATGATGATGGACAAAAGAATTTTGGTGGATTTTTGCACTGAACCCTATGAATGCATATGTTCTCTCTCTTCTCTCCTTCCTTTCTTTCCTCTGTTCTTTTTCACTAATTAAATTTGTTCTTTGACAGGTCAGGCATGTATGCAATGCTTTCTGGTTACTTTGCACACTCTCTAACTCCTTCCCACCCGGTCAGCTTTCCTCCCTACAACTCTGCTCCCCACATTCATGTCTTCTGTTTGTGATCCACTGAGCACAGCAGAGCCATTTGTGTGTCTTGCTGTGAGACTGTGCCATGGAGCTTAGTAGGCTTGTGGGAGGGCGCACACCTGAAGACAGTGACTCCTAATCTCTCAGCAGGGAGGAGCCACCCCTACCCTGTTCCCCCCTCCTCTCTTGCTCTCTTTCCCTCCTCCCTTTGTTTCCTTCCTTCTCCTCCCTCTGTCCTTTTCTTCTCTTCCATTCTCCCTCCCTTTTCTCCACCTGTCTCATTTCCTCCCTTCTTTTCTCCCTCCCTCCCTCAGTTCCTCCCTCCCTCCCTTCCTTTCTTCCTTCCTTCCTTCACTCCCTCCTCCCTCCTCCCCCTTTCCCTCTTTCTTTTTTCCTTCTTTCTCTCCTCTTTCTTGCTCTTTATACTTCCTACATCACTACCTCCTTTCACCATTTTTCCCTCTCTCATTTCTTTTCTTATAACATGGAATTTACATAAAATACTGACTTTCATTCCAATGTAGGTGCTGTGAGCAGGACCAAGTCCCATTTGTACAGAAGACTAAAGTTCCATTTGAACAATACCCAGCCTGCCCCACACCTACATAGACTCATGTCAAACAGTCTGTATCAAACATTCATATCTAATAGTCTGCACCAGACACTTGTACCTAACAAGCCTACACCAGATGCTCATGTGTAATACTCTGCATCAGATGCTCATGTTTAATACTCTGCATCAGATGCTCATGTTTAATACTCTGCGTCAGATGCTCATGTGTAATACTCTGCATCAGATGCTCATGTTTAATACTCTGTATCAGATGCTCATGTATAACAGTCTGAATCAGATCCGAATGTCTAACAGTCTATATCAGATCCTAATCTCTAACCATCTGCATCAGATTCTCATATCTAATTATTTTTAAGTTAGTGATATTTAGAAACAAGAGTCACAAATTAAAGAAGAGATCTGAGGATATAAGGGATGATGTTGTTAGGAAGGAAATCTGAGGAAGAGCAGGGCATGTTCTAGGTCATGTGGTTGTGAATTAGCCTGGAAGACCTTCTAGTCTACTCTGGGTTCTTGAAGGAGCCTTTCACCCCCTCCCATTAATCTATTTTTCCTCCACCAGTGACCGGCTGCGTACGATGACCAATGTACTGGGAGACTCAATTGGAGCCGCCGTCATTGAGCATTTGTCCCAACGGGAGCTGGAGCTGCAGGAGGCTGAGCTGACCCTTCCCAGCCTGGGGAAGCCCTACAAGTCACTCATGGCACAAGAAAAGGGGGCATCAAGGGGTCGGGGAGGTAATGAGAGTGTCATGTGAGAAGCTTCCAGCTCCGCCCAGGAAGGAGGGAAGGGACTGGGAGGGGGGTCCTGGGGACAATTTGTTGCCTAACTGACTGTGGGCTGAACATACATGTTCTGTGTGGTTTCTCTGGGGGCTGCTGAGATAAAAGAGAAGGAATGAAAGGTCTCCAAGGTGTACTCATCACTGTTGCATTTGTGTGCTTCAAATACAAGAACAACCTAAGGGAGGGAAGAATTACTTGGGCTATGGTTCTAAAGGGCTTTAGTTCTCTATAGTGGGAAGGCATGGAAGAGCAGAGCAGCTCACTTCATGGTGGTCAGTAAACAGAGACATGAGAGATGGGAAGTTACCAGGACGGGACACAGCTCTCCAAGACACACTACTTGTGACTACTTCCTTCAACTATCCCCTGCCTCCTCCTTTTGACCACTTTCCAATACAGCCGTCATAGTAGGAACCGTCAAGGGACTGATGCATTCATTAGGTCAGGGTCCTCATGAGGAACCATCAAGGGACTGATGCATTCATTAGGTCAGGGTCCTCATGATAGAATTATCTCTGAAAAGGCCCTCACAGACACATAGAGGTGTGCTGTATAAATGTTCTAGGCACTTGTTTCAGTCCAGTCAAGTTGACAAAGACAGTCTGTTATCACAAAGGTCTCTCTCTGTCCATTTCTGAGTATGGTGAGAGCTTGAAGGATGGTGTGAGGATTTGGAATTAGGGGAAGGGAAATCTTCAAATTCAATAAGAAAGATCAACTCACATTCTTTTGTTGTTGTTGTTTTTTCGAGACAGGCTTTCTCCATGTAGTTTTGGTGCCTGTCCTGGATCTCACTCTGTAGACCAGGCTGGCCTCGAACTCACAGAGATCTGCCTGGCTCTGCCTCCCTGGTGTTGGGATTAAAGGCGTGCTCCATTGCTGCCTGGCTCAACTCCCATTCTTTGTGTTCTCCAGGAGTGGTGGAACTGACAAGAAAAAATACCTATTATTTCTTGTGATTAAGTGATCTGTGGCTTTTGTGTTGAGGTCCCAAAGACCACCTTCAGATTTAATGATTCTTAATAAGACTCACAAAACTCCAGAAAGCCATTCTCCTCTCAGATATGGTTCATTATGTGAAGGGCACTGATTGAAAAGAACAAAGGCACAACTCGTTGGGACTGGGCTGTGCTAGACCAGATGTGTGTTTCCAGTGAAGTCATGGAAACCAGTGGCTTCTTCCCACAGCAATATGTGGCAACATGCATGGCGCACTGATGTCTTAGTTCCTTTTCTATTGTGGCAGAACACCCAGACAAAAGCAACTTGAGGGCAAAGGGTTTATTTGGCTCTTAGCTCTTGGAGAGAGTCCTCCATTGCAGGGAAGTCAAGGTATTAGGAAGCTGAAGCAGCTGTCACATCCACAGACAAGAGCAGAGAGAACGAATGCACACTCACTAGTGCTCAGCTTGCTGCTTGCATTTCATCAAGTTTAAGGTCCAGCCCATAGAACTGTGAGATCCACATTTGGGGTGGATCTTCTTATCTCAAATAACTCAATGAAAATGACTCGCATGTCCACAGGAAAACCCTAGCTCAACAATTTCTCATTGAGATTTACTTCTAGGCTATTTTAAACTACCAAGTTGACAATTAAGACTAAAAGCCATTAAGAAGCTCACCCGAACCCCAGCCCATGTCACACCCACTGACTCACCATTTTTCAGCCCCTGAAATGGACAGTCCAGTGCACTGTGATCCAGGGCACCAAGCACATACCAGAAGGCATTAACTGCATGCTCAGCATACACTCTTGGCTATGGCAAGAGCCTCCTGTTCTACTGGACACTTTTATCAGGAAGATTATTCCAAAGATCAGATGTGTTCTAGTTTCATTTCTGTAGCTGTGGTGAAAACATTTTAGTAAAAAGCAACTTAGAGGGGAAAAAAAGCAGATTAGAGAGGAAAAGCGTTTATTTGATGTAAAATTCCAGGTCATACTCCATCACTGGGTGAAGTCATGGCAGGGACTTGAAGGCAAGCCTGCTTCTATTCCACACAGCAGTATCTCTGACCAAGGAGTTCAGTTTGCAGCCACAGGAGCACAGCAGGAACCATGGAAGATTCTGTTTGCTAGCTGGCTGGCAGGCAGACATGTACTCAACTGGTTTCTTACATAGTTCAGGGTCAACTGTTGTCTAGAGATGGTACTGATCACAGTTGGCTGAGCCCTCCTACATCAATTAATAAGACATCTGTCTTTGTCAGTGTTCTATTTCTGGGAAGAGACACCATAATCATGGCAACTCTTATAAAAGAAAGCATTTAATTGGGGCTTGCTTACTGTCTCAGAGGCTCAGTGCATTTTCATCATAGCAGGGAGCATGGTGGCATGCAGGCAGATATGGGATTGGAGAAGGAGCTGAGAACTCTAGATCTAGCTCTACAGACAACAGGGAGAGAGAGAGAGAGAGAGAGAGAGAGAGAGAGAGAGAGAGAGAGAGAGAGAGAGACAGGCTTGGGTCCTTGAAACCCCCAGTGACACACTTCTTCCCAGAAGGCCACACTTCCTAATCCTTTCAAATAGTGCCATTCCCTGGTGATCAAGTATTCAAATCAATGAGCTAGTGGGAACTATTCTCATTCAAATTACCACAGCTCCTTTCCCCCAAATTCCAGCAAGCTAATCTCATCTGGGCGATCCCTCAATTGAGACTCCCTTAGGTGAGTCTAGACTGTGTCACATTAATAGAGCCAAGTAGAATAGAGGTCATAGCTCAAGAGGTAAGAAAAGACCAGTCCTTTATTTGGGGTTTACAGGCTTTGAACACTCTTTGTCACCCGAATTAACCTCTTTACTGCACAGCGAGGTTGGCAATGAAGCTGTTTCCCACAGGATAGGTTTCTGGTTCACAGCATCACCAACCATTGATTCCTAAGACCCATTTATAACTCCGTGTTCCCTCAGTGGATTCTGTATTTCTTTACAATCAAAAATGGACATTGAATTAAGAATTATTTTCCTGCACCTAGGTGAACCTCAAAGGCTTGGTGAAAACACAAACAAACAGTGAAATAGCTTTTTTCCTGTTGCTATGACAATAATTAGGACTAGATAATATACACAGTAAGCGGGTTTGTATAAAGGACTGGTTCTGGAAGTGGGAGTCTCACGCCAGGCAGTTCCATCTAATTAGATGAGACTTTTGTGCTGGTTCATAACATGATAGAAGCCAGGAGGGGGAGAGTGCACGCACAAGGGCCTCAAACGTGAAAACCAACCCACAAGGAAGGCATGGTTCTATTGGTGACTTTCTACCTTCATCGCTGAAACAGCTTTCGCCAGGCTCCATTCCCCAGTACAGCTTCACCGGGAAGTCAGGATTCCAACAAGAACATTGTGGGAGACAATATCAAGCCACTCACAGAAAAACATGATTTCAGTTAAAGTCTGTGTCCTCTTTGTCCAAGAAAGACAAAATTGACTTTTTTCCCTAAGTTAGATGAAACCTAACTTGAGCATGTTTTTTGTTTTTTTTTTTTGTTTTTTTGTTTTTTTTTCCAATAGGGGAAAGAAATCCAAGTACAGGTATTGATTTTAATGCTTTATATTCCTAAGTTTAATTTGTAAAAAAAAGATTTATTTTTATTTTATGTGTGAGAATGTTTTCCCTGTGCACCATACATGTACAGTGCCCTTGGAAGCCAGAAGGATGCCAGATACTCTGGGACTGGAGTTACAGATGGTTGTGAGCTGCCATGTGGGTACCAGGATGTGAAACTGAGTCCTCTGGAAGAGCAGACAGTGCTCTTAGTTTTTGAGCTATCTCTCTAGCTACTATTTTTTTTAAAAGATTTATAAACAGTTCATTCTTCAAGAATTTTGTATATTTATTCAACATAACTTGAACATAACCACTCTACTCCCCTTCCAATTCTTCCGAGAACTGCCCCTACAAAACCCCTTCTTAACTTCATGTCCTCTTTTCATAGCCCACTCTGTCCAATCAATGCTATCCTTGGGTGCATTGATTTGGGACATTCCACTGGATCATAGGCAACCTACCAGGTGCCAATTTCCTGAAAAACACTGACCTCCCATGTCAGCAGCCTTCAGATGCTAGGCTTTTCAGCTAGGGATGAGGCCACAAGTCTCTCTTCCATATATGCTGGAATTTTGACTGGATTGAAGTTGTACAGGTATTGTGTAAGCAACCACAGCCATTATGAATTCATGAGTATATCAGTTCTGTCATGCCCAAAGTACATATAGGGCATCCTAATAAGGGTCATTTCTCTGGAAATAACTAACTCTTCTTATTCCAGCAGCACTTTCACAGCCGTTCTTCACGACTGCTTGTTCTTGAAATTTTTCTACTCCTTCTTCCACAATGTTCTCTGAGCCATGTTGAGAGGGCACATGATGCAGTTGTCTTATTTAAGACTGAGTAATCATCAGTGCAGGTGTGTTTTGAGACATCCTCATGTTACTCTTTAATAACCTAAGATGTTCCTGGAGTAGAAGCCCTTGAGAAATGTAGGCAACAAGGTTCCAAGTCTAATGCAAACTATTGTAGTCATCACTGAGGAATTTACAGTTAGAGATTAGAAATGGTCCTTGCAAAGGCAAGAGGCATTTCTGTTGAATAAAATCAACTCCATGCCAGGTGTGGTGGTGCATATCTTTAATTCAAGCACTTGGGAGGTAGAGGCAGGTGGATCTGAGTCCAAAGATAGCCTGGTCTGTAGTGGGTAGCCATTCCAGCTTTGATCTGGAACTTCCAACCCCCATTGAGACTCTGGCAACTGTCACACCTATGAGGCGGGGCCAGGGGAGGCGCCTGGAGACCTGAGAGCTGGATGGGCCAGCGCTCTCTCTGTGTACTCTCTCTTTTCTGGGACCCTTAATGGTGGAGGTAGACCAAGCAGAGCTCCAGAGAACACCGCTGGATTGCGATACACCTTCCCCAGACCCCCACGACCTACCTATCCCTTAATTTGTAAGTTATGCCATTAAATAAATATCCTTTTAACTATGTGGAGTGGCCTTAATAATTTCATCAATACTAGTCTATAGAGCAAGTTCCAAGACAGCCAGGTCTACAAAGAGAAATCCTGCCTCTAAAAGCAAAACAGAACCAAACAAAACCAACCAACCAACCAACCAACCAACCAACCAACCAACCAACCAACCAACCAATGAAACCAACTATCCAAAGAAACAAAAGGACTCCACTCTGGACACTTAGAAACTTCCCCAAAGACTCTGGTATTCAGCTCAATTTCAGCCTCCAGACCTACTTCATCCTGCCTTGTGTTAAAGGTCTCCATCCTCAGGGAGTGCTTTGTGTGAAAGGGACATAACAAGTCAAGAGGTGAAAGCATTTGTTTGTTTGTTTGTTTGTTTTTTCAATTTTTTTTTAAAGATTTATTTATTTATTTATTATGTATACAGCATGTATGACTGCAGGCCAGAAGAGGGCACCAAATCTCACTACAGGTGGTTGTGAGCCACCATGTGGTTGCTGGGAATTGAACTCAGGACCTCTGGAAGAGCAGTCAGTGCTCTTAACCTCTGAGCCATCTCTCCAGCCCCTGTTTTTCCAATTCTTGAAGGCCCCCTCCTCCTGCTGTCCTGCCCTAGTTTCTTGAGTAAGTTTCTGTGTTAAATTCCTATTGTTGTGACACTCATAGTTTATTTTGACTCAAAGATTTGAAGGCTTCACTCCATGTTCAGTCAAATTCATTGGTTTGGGACAGTGGTGAAGCAGATTTGGGCCCATCCACCTCTTCTGAGATATACCCCTAATGACTCAAAGACCTCCCCTCCATTAGTTCTCACCTCATAAAAGTTATGTCACCTCCCAATGCTCCAAAATAGTGATCAAACATTTAATACGTGGGCCTTTGGGGATATATTAGATCCAATTATAGTAGAATGAGTTAAAATGATTTTATTCTCATGGAGAAGGGGCACATAAGGGGTACACAATTTCCTTTATGGAAGGGATTGGATTAGATTAGATTATTTATTCTTTCCCCTCAAAATTGTATAAAATAAATTTAATTAATTTTTAGGGAGGAAAGCATGCTTCATATTTATCACTAGAGTCACAGATAAAAGATCAAGGGTTAAATGAAAGTGCATTTTGTTTATAGCAACACCATAAGCAATTTTTCAATATTTTTTTAATATTATCTTAATTGTACTTTAATCCTATCTTAATATTACCTTAATCTTATATATTTAAGGGTGAATTCAAATATAATAGGGTCTTTTTGTGTTTCTTTTTTGGACAAAATAAAATAGAGTAGTATAAAACAAAACCTATCATATCAAGGCTGGACTGGGCACCAGCAAGAGGAAAAGAGAAGCAAGAGCAGGCACAGGAGTCAGAGACCCACTCATTCACACACTCAGGAGGGTCATGAAAATACTCAGCTGAAAGTTAGAACACAGACTCAGAGGACCTGGTGCAGACCCATGCAGGCCCGATGCTGGCTGCTTCAGTGTCTGTGTGTAAATAGGAGTCTTGCTGAGATGAGTCAGAGGGCCTTGTTCTCCTGATGTCCTCTACTCCCTCTGACTCTTACACCTTTTCTGCCTCCTCTTTTGCTGGGTTTCCTGAGCTCTGTGGATTTGATCAAAACATCCCATTTAGAGCTGTGTGTTCCAAGGACCCTTTCTCTGCATACTGCCTGTGGATCTCTGCATCTGTTCCCATCTGCTGTAGGAGGAAGCTTCTCTGCTGGTGACTGAATGAGGCACTAGTCTATGAATATAGCACAAGTCATTTTATTGATACTTTTTTTTTTAGACGAGTAGCATTGGGTTTTACCTTAGGTCCCTGTGCTACCTAGTCTCTGGTTCTTGGTCACCCAAGCAGTGTTAGGAACAGGTTCCATCTTGTGGAGTGGGCCTTAAGTCAAATCAGACAGTGGTTGCTTACTCCCAAAAGTTTTGTGCCACCATTGCCCTAGCATGTCTCTCAGGCAGGACAAATTGTAGAAGAAAGGATTTCGTGTCTGGGTTGGTGTTTGTATTTCTCTTTTGGTAGCTGCAGAGTACATTCCCACACCAAAGACACTAGAACATAGGGGTGAAGGTTCCATGTAGGCACCATCTTGGCTTCTCCATTGAATGAGTTGTGTGGGTATTGTCCTGAGCAATGGGTTTCCTCTGTCAGTTTGTGAAGAGCAACTGATTGTCTCAGTACCAGCCTGGATTGTTTGGGGATATCCATGGGACTCCCTTGGCCAACAACGCAATCAATTGCAACCCAGTCCTAGTACAGGAAGCCATGTTAGGTGCCAAGAGATGGTCAGTTGGGACTCTGTCTCCCCTGTTACAAGGAGACCTCATTAGGATCACTTTCATATGATATAAGAAGTTTTCATTGCACTAGGTTTGCATATCATCTCTCAAATGCCCCTCAATTCCAGCCGTGTCTCCCCAAATTCCCTCCTTAATCCTTATCTTCTCTCCCTCTCCCCACCTGATCCTCTCAATATCATCCCCCTCCCCTAGTCCACCTATAAAATCTATTCTATTCTCCTTCCCTGGGAGATTCATGCATCCCCACCTTGGGGCCTCCTTATTACCTAGCCTCTCTGGGTTTGTGGATTATAGTATGGTTATCCTTTATTTTATAGTTAATATCTACTGATGAGTGATTACATGTCATGTTTGTCTTTATGGGTCTGGGTTACCTCACTCAGGATGATTTTTCTCTAGTTCCATTCATTTGCCTACAAATTTCCTGATGTCATTGTTTTTACAGCTGAGTAATACTCCATTGTATAAATGTACCTCATTTTCTTTATCCATTCTTCTGGTGTGGCACATCTTAGGTTGTTTCCAGTTTCTGGCTATTATGAATAGAGCAGCAATGAACATGGTTAAGCAAGTGTCCTTATGGTAGGCTGAAGTCTTCTTTGCCCAAGAGTGGTATAGCTGAATCTGAAGGTAGATAGATTCTCAACTCTCTGAGGAACCATCATATTGATTTCTATGGTGGTTGTACAAATTTGCCTTCCACCAGCAATAGATAAGTGTTTGACTTAATCCACAACCTTATAAACATGAGCTGTCATTTGTGTTATTGATCTTAGCCATTGTGACAGGTGTAAGATGGAATCTCAAAGTAGTTTTGATTTGATTCATTGATGGCTAAGGATGTTAAACACATTTTTGTTTCTCAGCCTCTTGAGTTTTCTCTATGGAGAATTCTGTTTAGATCTGTAGTCCATTTTTTAGTTGGATTATTTGGTTTGTTGATAATCTAGTTTCTTGAATTTTTTTAATCTATTTTAGATATTAGTTTTCTTTTAGATATTAGATGTAGAGTTGGTAAAATTATTTTCCTATGCTGTAGGTTGCATCTTTGTCCAAATGACAATGTCCTTTGGCATTCTAAAAACTTTTCAGTTTCATGACATTGCATTAATTGTTGATCTTAATGTCTGAGCTATTGGTGTTATGTTCAGGAAGTCTTCTCCTGTGCCAATGAGTTCCAGGCTATTCCCTTCTTTGTCTTCTCTCAGGTTCAGTGTATCTGGTTTTATGTTGAGGTCTTTGATCCATTTGGACTTGAGTTTTGAGCAGGGTGAAAAGTATTAATCTATTTGCATTCTTCTCCATGCAGACATCCAGTTTGACCAACACCTTTTGTTGAAGATGCTGTCATTTTCCCAGTGGGTATTTCTGGCTTCTTTATTAAAAATCAGATGTTCATAGATTGGTGGATTTATGTCTGGGTCTTCAATTTGATTCCATCAATCAATGTGTCTGTTTTTAAACCAATACCACATGGGTTTTATTACTATAGCTCTGTAGTACAACTTGAATTTGGTATGGTGAGACCTTCAGCAGTTCTTTTATTTTTCAGGATTGTTTTGAGTATTCTTGGTATTTTGTTTTTCCACATGAAGTTGAGAATTGTCCTTTCAAGGTCTGTGAAGAATTGTGTTGGAATTCTGATGAGTATTATGTTGAATCTGTAGATTTTTTTTTTGGGAGGATGACCATTTTTATTGTGTTAATCCTACTGATCCACGAGCATGGCAGATGTTTTCTTTAATTTCTTTCTGCAAAGACTTGAAGTTGTTATCACACAAGTATTTCACTTGTTTTGTTTGAGTTACTCCTAGATATTTTATACTATTTGAGGCTATTGCAAATGATATTTCCCTGATTTCTTTCTCAGTCCATTTGTCATTTGTATGTAGGAGGGCTACTCATTTTTGTGAATTAATCTTGTATCCAGTTAGTTTGCTGAAAGTATTTATTGGTTATTGGAGTTCCCTGGTAGAATTTTTATGTTCTCTTATGTATATTATCATTTGTCAATAAGGATACTTTGACTTCTTCCTTTCCAATTTGTATTGGAAATGCTCTCCTTTGGTTGTCTTGTTGCTCTAGTTAAGAATTCAAGAACTTTAATGAATCAGTATGGAGATCACATAGAACCTTCTCTTGTTTCTGATTTTAGTGGAATTGCTTTGAGTTTCTCTCCATTTAAGTTGATGTTGGCTGTGGGCTTCCAGCAAACTGCCTTTATTATGTTAAGGTATGTCCCATGTATCACTAATCTCTTCAGGACTTTTATTATGAAGGGGTGTTGGATTTTGTCAAAGGGTTTTTCTGCATCTAATGAGGTGATCATGTGGTTTTTGTCTTTCAGTTTGTTTATATGGTAGATTTTATTTATTTTTGTATAAAAACCATCTCTGCATCTCTGGAAAGAAGCATACTTGATCATAGTGGATGATCATAGTGGATGATCATAGTGGATATGTGTGTGTGTATAAAATTTTTTATTAAAAAAGATTTTCTTTCCTTTTACATACCAACCCATTCCCCCTCCCTCCTCTTCTCTCACTTTCCCCACCTCCCATAGAGAGTAAGTCCTCCCTTAGGTAGTCAACACAGGCTGTTATACCATGTTGGGGCTAGATCCAGCCCCTCCCTCCTCCATCAAGACTGAGTAAGGCATTGTACCATAGGGAATGGAGTCTAAAAAGCCAGTTTATATACCCAGGATAAGTTCTGGTCCCATCGCTAGGGGACCCACAAACACATCAAGCCACTCAACTTTCACCCACATTCAGAGGGCCTAGTTCAGTCCCATGCAGGCTCCCCATCTGTCAGTCCAGAGTCCATGAACTCTCATTAGCTGGGGTGAGCTTTTTCTGTGTTTTTTTCCCATCATGATTCTGACCCCCTCTTGCTCTTATAATCCTTCCTCCCTCTTTTCAACTGAACTCCAGGTTCTTGGCCAAGTGCATGGCTGTGGATCTCTGCATCTGTTGCCATCAGTCACTAGATGTAGGTTCTATGATGACAATTAGGGTAGCCTGCTGTGGGATGTTCTGTATGGCAAATGTGTTGCTAATGAAAGACCCTAGCCTTTCAGGCTTATACCCCCAAGCCTCAGGAAAAGAGAAACTTCAAGCACCAGGAAATGAGAAACTAAAAATCTAGTTCCAAGGGCAACCTGACTTAGCCATTGTTCAATCTCCCTTGCAACCATATAACAATGTAAAGAGATTTCTGTTAAGAGATGTTCTCAACTGTGACTGGGATAGTTGCAGGTGTTCCAGGAAGGACCACTGTGACCTTTGTGTAAACTCCAGTCCTGCTCTGATAACCCCCCTTGAGGTTTCAGGAAAAATGTACCTGTTGATGTAACTGTACCCGCTCTGTGATTACCCTGTACCCAGACCATGATCTTGTGAAATGAAATTGTATGGGAATTGTAATCTTGTGGGTTTTATAGGTTTTTCCTTTATAAGCCCTTATGGGGCTGCAGTAAGATGTGGCTCTTGCTCTTAGGAGCAGAGTTTGCCCTTTTATATTGAAGCTTAATAAATCCTCCTGCTATTGCATCAACTGGCCTGGAGTCTGGGTTCTTGGGGCACCCACTTGAGACCCTAAATTTTGGGCCCAACACTCTGATTGGTTAGTAAATAAAACACTAATTGGCCAGTAGCCAGAAAGGAAGTATAGTTGGCACTAACAGAGAGGAGAATGGAGGGAAGAGGAAGGCAGGGAGAGAGACTGGAGCAGCCGTCAGGACAAGGAAGATGTAAGGTACCAGTAAGCCACGAGCCATGTGGCAAAGTACAGATTAATAGAAATGGGCTGAATATAAGAGTAAGAGCTAGACAATGATAGGCCTGAGCTAATGGCCAAACAGTTTAAATAATATAAGTGTCTGTGTGTTTATTTTGTAAGTGGGCTGTCGGGCTGCCGGGGCTTGGCGGAACCCGGAGAGAAAACTCTCAAGCTACAGTAGACACCAATCTGAGTGTAGGGGAAGGCTAGTTCAAGAACCCTCTCCACCATTGCTATGAGTTTTAGCTGGACACAGTCTTGTGAGTTCCTGGGGTTTTCCCTAGCTGCAGATTTCTCCCCATCCCCTTAATGGTACACTCTGTCAAGACATCTCTTTCATTGCCCTCCCTCCGTGTCTCTCCCCCATGTTCCCACCTCCCACCCCCTCCCCTCCCCTTCCTTCTATTCCCCCTCTCAGTTTGCCCAGGAGATCTTAACTCTTTCCCCTTCCTGGTGCAATCCATGTGTGTCCCTCTTAGTGCCCCCCTCTTTACCTAGCTTCTCTGGGGTTGTGGATTATAGCCTGGTTATCCTTTGCTTTGCTTCTAATATTCACTTATGAGTGAGTACATACCATGTTGGTCTTTCTGGGTTTGGGTTACCTCACTCAGGATGATTTTTTCAAGTTACATCCATTTGCCTGCAAATTTCATGATGACATTATTACCTCTGTGTAATACTCTATTGTGTATATGTAGCACATTTTCTTTATCCATTCTTTGGTTGAATGGTATCTTGTTTTTTTCCAGATTCAGGCTGTTATGAATAATGCTGCTATGAACACAGTTGAACAAATGTCCTTGTGGTGTGGTTGAGCATCTTTTGGGTATATGCCCAGGAGTGGTATTGCTGGGTCTTGAGGTAGGCTGATTCTCAATTTTCTGAGATACTGCCATATGGATTTCCAGAGTGGCTGTACAAGATTGCATTTCCACCAACAGTGGAGGAGTGTTCCCCTTACTTCACATCCTCTCCAATATAAGCTGTCATCAGTGTTTTTGATCATAGCCATTCTGACAGGCATACCATGTTATCTCAGAGTCCTTTTGATTTGCATTTCCATGATGACTAAGGATGTCTTTCAGCCATTTGAGATACTTCTGTTGAGAATCTCTATTTAGCTCTGTAGCCCATTTTTAAATTGGATTATTTGATGTTTTGTTGTCTAGTTTCTTGAGTTTTTTTTTTTTTTATATATATATTTTGGAGATCAACCTTCTGTCAGATGTGGGGTTGATAAAGATCTTTTCCCATTTTGTAGGCTGCCTTTTGTCTTATTGTCTATGTCCTTTGCCTTACAGAAGCTTCTCATTTTCCAGAGGTCCCATTTATTAATTGTTGCTCTCAATGTCTGTGCTACTGGTATTATATTTAGGAAGTTGTCTCCAGTGTCAATGTGCTCAAGGTTACTTTCCACTTTCTCTTCTATGAGGTTCAGAGTAACTGGATTTATGTTGAGGTCTTTGATCTACTTAGACTTGAATTTTGTGCATGGTGACAGATAAGGATCTATTTGTAATCTTCTACATGTTGACATGCAGTTATGCCAGCACCATTTGTTAAAGATGCTTTTTCCCCTTTGTATAGTTTTTGGCTTCTTTGTCAAAAATTAGGTGTTCATGCATGTGTGGATTAATGTCAAGGTCTTCAGTTTGATTCCATTGGTCCACATGTCAGTTTTTATGCCACTACCAAGCTGTTTTTTTTTTTTTTTATTACTGTAGCTCTATAGTAGAGCTTGAAGTCAGGAATCGTGATGCCTCCAGAGGTTGCTGTATTATACAGGATTCTTTTAGCTATCCTGGGTTTTTTGTTTTTCCATATGAAGTTGAGCATTGTTCTTACCAACACAAGTGAAGAATTGTGTTGTGATTTTTGATGGGAAGGCATTGAATCTGTAGATTGTTTTTGATAAAATTGCTATTTTTACAATGTCATCCTCCCTCACCAAGAATATGGGCAATTTTTTCCATTTTCTGATATCCTCTTCAGTTTCTTTCTTGAAAGACTTAAAGTTCTTGTCCTACAGGTTTTTTACTTGCTTAGTTAGAGTTACTCCAAGATATTTTATATTATTTGTGGCTATTGTAAAGGGTGATGTTTCTCTAATTTCTTCCTCAGCCCATTTATCATTTGTACATCAAAGGGCTACTGATTTTTTTGAGTTAATCTTGTATCCTGCCACATTACTGAAGGTGTTTATCAGCTGTAGGTGTTCCTTGGTAGAATTTTCGGGGTCACTTATGTATACTATCATATCATCTGCAAATAGTGAAAATTTGACTTCTTCCTTTCCAACTTGTATCCTCTTGATCTTTTTGTTGTCTTATAGCTTTAGCTAGAACTTCGAGTACTATATTGAATAGGTATGGAGAGAGTGGACATCCTTGTTTTGTTCCCAATTTTAGTGGAATCACTTTCAGTTTGTCAACATTTAGTTTGATGTTGACTGTTGGCTTGCTGAATATTGCCTTTATTATGTTTAAGTATGTTCCTTGTATCCCTGTTCTCTCCAAGACCTTTATCATGAAGGTGTGTTGGGTTTTGTCAAAGGTTTTTTTCAGCATCTAATGAGATGATCATTTGTTTTTTTTTTCTTTCAGTTTGTTTAAATGGTGGATTACATTGACACATTTCTGTATGCCGAACCATACCTACATCTCTGGGATGAAGCCTACTTGATCATGGTGGATGATTTTTTTGATGTGTTCTTGGATTCAGTTTGCTAGTATTTTATTGAGAATTTTTGCATTCTGTGATTCTCTTTTCTAGTTGCATCTTTATGTGGTTTGGGTGTCAGGGTAACTGTAGCCTCATAAAAAGAGTTTGGCAATGTTCCTTCTGTTTCTATTGTGTGGAACAATTTCAGGATTATTGATATTAGCTCTTCTTGGTAATTCTGGTAGAATTCTGCTCTGAAACCATCTGGTCCTGGGCTTTTTGTTGTTGTTGTTGTAAGACTTTTGATGACTGCTTCTATTTCTTTAGGGGTTATAGGTCTATTTAAATTATTTACCTGATTGTGATTTATTTTGGTGTGTGGTACCTATCTAAAAATTGTCCATTTCTCTTACATTTTCCAATTTTGTGGATTTCATGTTTTGAAGTATGACCTGATGATTCTCGGGATTTCCTCAGTGTCTGTTATTATGTTCCCCTTTTCATTTCTGATTTGTTAATTTGGATATTCTTTCTGCTCTTTGGTTCACTTGGATAAGAGTCTGTCTATCTTGTTGATTTTTTCAAAGAACCAACTCTTTGTTTCATTGATTCTTTGTATTGTTCTTTTTGTTTATATTTTATTAGTTTTAGCCCTAACTTTGATTATTTCCTATCTTCTACTCCTCCTGGGTGAGTTGGCTGCTTTTTATTCAAGAGCTTTCAGGTATGTGTTAAATCGCTAGTGTGAGATTTCTCCAACTTCTTTATGTAGGCACTTAGTGCTAGGAACTTTCCTCTTAGCACTGCTTTCATAGTGTCCCATAAGTTTGGGTATGTTGTACTTTCATTTTTTTTTTTTTGAATTCTAGGAAGTCTCTAATTTCTTTCTTTCTTTCTTCTTTGATCTGGGGGTGATTTAGTTGAGCATTGTTCAGTTTCCATGAGTTTTGTAGGCTTTCTGAATTTTGTGTTTTTGTTGTATTCTAGCTATAAGCCATGGTGGTCTGATAAGATACAGGGGGTTGTTCCATTTTTTTTTTTGTATCTGCTGAGATTTGTTTTGTTACAGAATATGTGGTCAATTTTGGATAAGGTTCCATGGGATGCTGAAAAGAATGAATATTCTTTTGTGTTTGGGGGAAATATCTGATAGATGTCTGTTATGTCCATTTGAGTCATAGCATCTGTTAGTTCCCTTATTTCTGTAAAGTTTCTGTCTGGCAGATCTGTCTAGTTATGAGAGTGGGGTGTTGATGTCTCCCACTATTAGTGTGGGGGGATAGATGTGTGATTTGAGCTTTAGTAATGTTTCTTTTAGAAATGTAGGTATTCTTGTATTTGGAGCATAAATGTTCAGAATTGAGACTTCCTCTTGATTGATTTTTCCTGTTATAAATATGAAATGCCCTTCTTCATCTCTTTTGATTGATTTTAGTTTGAAGTCTATTTTGTTAGATATTAGGATAGCTACTCCACCTTGTTTCTTAGGTCCATTTGATTGGAAAGTTTTTTCCCAACCTTTTGCTATGAGTTAATGTCTGTCTTTGCAGTTGAGTTATGTTTCTTGTATGCAGCAGAAGGATGGATCCTGTTTTTGTATCCATTCTGTGAGCCTGTGTCTTTTTATAGGCCAATTGAGTCTATTGATATTAATGGATATTAGTGACTAGTGTTTGTTAATTGTGTTATTTTTTTGGTGGTAGTGTGTGTGTATTTCCCTTCTTTGGCATTTGTTGATGTGAGGTTATCTGTTGCCTGTGTTTTGGTGGTTGCAGCTAGCTTCCTTAAGTTAGAGTTTTTCTTCTAGTACTTTCTGTAGGGCTGGATTTGTGGATATGTAATGTTTAAATCTGGTTTTGTCATGAACTATCTTGTTTTCTCCATCTAAAATGATTGAAGGCTTTGCTGGGTATAGTAGTCTGGGCTGGCATCCATGGTTCCTTAGTATCTGTGGAACGTCTGTCCAGGACCTCCTGGCTTTCATAGTTTTCATTAAGAAGTCAGGGGATTTTCTGATGGGTCTGTCTTTATATGTTACTTGCCCTTTTTCTTTACTGCTCTTAATATTCTTTCTTTATTCTGTATGATTAGTGTTTTGACTATTATGTGACAAGAGGTTTTTGTGTGTGTGTGCGCGTGTGTGCGTATGTGAGTGTGTGCGTGTGTGTGTGCACGTGCGTGTGTGCGTGCGTGTGTGTGTGTGTGTGTGTGTGTGTGTGTGTGTGTGTGCTCCAGTCTATTTGATGTTCTGTATGCTTCTTGTACCTTCATAGGCATGTCCTTCTTTAAGTTAGGAAAGTTTTCTTCTATAATTTTGTTGAATATATTTTCTGTGCCTTTGAGCTGGAATTCTTCCCCTTCTTCTAGCCCTATTATTCTTATGTTTGGTCTTTTTATGTTTTCCCATATTTCCTGCATGTTTTGTGCTAAAATTTTGCTGTATTTAACATTTTCTTTGACCGATGAATCTATCTAGTCTATGGTATCCTCAATGCCTGAGAGTCTCTCTTCCATTTCTTGTATTCTGTTGGTTATGCTTGCATATGTAGTTTCTGTTCGTTTACTCATATTTTCCTTTCCCTGAATTCTCTCAGTTTGTGTTTTCTTTATTTGCTTCTATTTCAATTTTCATGTCTTGAACTTTTTCCTTCACCTGTTTGGCTGTCTTTTCTTGGGTTTCTTGACCTTCTTTAAGGGATTTCTTGATTTCCTTCAATTTTTTTTTGCCTTTCCCTTCATTTCTTTAGGAGAATTATCATTCCTCTTTTAGGGCCTCTATCATCTTCATAAAATTGTTTTTTAGGTTGTTTTCTTCTGGGTCATCTGCTTTGGGATGTTCAGGTCTTGTTGTTGTAGGATCACTAGGTTCTGGTGGTGCTGTGTTGCTCTTTATGTTGTTTATTGTATTCTTACACTGCCTTCTACCCATCTCTTCCTTTAATAAGAACAGGTGGGGCTCCAGGTCACTCTTCCTCCAATTGGTCCAGGTGGGGCCTCTGGCTCCTGTGGTTGTTCTTCTTCTCAACTGGTCCAGGAGGGGGCTCACAGCTCTGGTAGTCACTGTTCCCAATTGGTGCAGGTTGGGCTTATGGCTCAGGTGGTCACTGTTCCCAATCTGTGCAGGGTAGGCATATAGCTTTGGTGGTCATTGGTGTGACTGGATGGTTGTCTTGGTGAGGGAGGGTGGGATGGGCAGGGAGAGACCGCTGCCCAGTCACTGGTGCTCCAATGGCTAGGGGGAGGGGCACGAAATGTGCCTTCAGGGCCTAGGACCTAGAGAACTGTCTGACAAGTCAGGAGATAGGGCCTTGCCTGATCCCATTTGGTGCAGGGTTGGTTTGTGGCTCCAGTGGTCAATGGTGTCGCAGAGGTTGGTTGGTTTGGCAGCAGGGGTCGGGGAAGAATCTGCTTGTCTCTGGAGCTGCACTGGCTGGGGGTTGGAGGGTAGGGAGGTGCATGGAATGTGCCCCTGGGGCCTAGGGTCTATAAAACTGGTCTGCCCAGTCTGGAGATGGGGGCTTACTTGTTCCCAATCGGTGCACTGTGGGTGTATGTCTCCAGTGATCACTGGTGCCACAGGAGATAGTGGCTTGGCAAGGGGGAGAGAGAAGAGGCAGCTGCCCCATCCCTGGGGCTCCGATGGCTGAAGCAAAAGGTTTACCAAGATGCCCTCAAACATTACGAGCTATTTCCAATCCTATTGGTTATTCTCCACAACCTGATAATAAGATCCTATTGGTAAAGAAACTGGGTACTTAACAGCCTTGGACATAGAGAAATCTAGTTGGTGCCCAACAAGAAACTTCACCCCACTGACTACTATTCATGGTACCAAGCATCTCACAATGAGGCTCAGGGATGTATGATAAAGTGGATATGGGAAGAGTGTAAGAGCCAAAAGTGGTGGATGACTCCAAGCAAAAAGTGTTTTCCAACCACAAGACTGATGCAGATATAAAGCCATAATAACAGCAAAAGCAGGTACAAGAAGTGCACAACTTCAAAGCACACAAAATTTCACCAGAGAGAAGGGGAAGTAGACTCAACAATGCTGTCTGTTATGCAGATGGTATTTGTAGTTAATATCTGCTGAGAGACAAAAATTCTATTTTCTCTAAGGGCCTGACATTGTACATAGCAAACATACTCCAGGCAGACCTCATGCTCAGAGGTAGTTTGTAAATACAAAGTGGTCACCATGCTTTTGTGTTCTTTTTTTGTTTTGGTTTGGTGTGTTTCTTTCTTTATTTCCTTTTTTCATCCTTTGATTACTTAAGACAAAGAACACGAAGTTGGATGGATAGACGTATCTGGGAGGAATTTGGGGAGGTGAAAGACTATGAATAAAATACATTCAATGAAAAAATTAATAAATTTTAAAAATTCTTTATAAATGAAAATTAATAAAAACCTTTATCTTGCTTGTTACTACTGTACACACAGTGTATAGCTTTAGTAGTAGAAGGACATGTCTGTAATGCCAACACTAACAAGGTAGTCACAGAAACATCGAGAATCAAAGCTAGAATTGACTTGGGAGGAAGCATGGCAGCATTCAGGCAGACGTAGTGATGGAGAAAGAGCTGAGAGTTCTACATTTAGATAGGCAGGAAGCAGGAAGAGAGAGACACTGGGTCTGGCTTGAGCACTGGAAATCTCAAATCCTAGTGACGTACTTCCTCCAACAAGACAAAAGGGTTCCATATTCCTCCAGGCAAAACCATGGTCAGGCCTATCACAACAATATCCCAGTTCCTGGTACCAACTTCTGTCTTAGCTAGGGTTTCTATCACTGGTAAGAGACACCATGACAACAGCAACTCTTCCAAAGGAAAACATTGAATTGGGGCTGGAATTCAGAGGTTTAGCTGATTATGATCATGGTGGGGGGGAAGTATGGTGGCATGCAGGCAGACACGGTGCTGAAGAGGTAGCTGGGAGTTCTACATGCAGATAGGCAGGAAGCAGGAAGAGAGACACTGGACCTAGCTTGAGCATTTGGAAACCTCAAAGCCCACCCCTAGCCCCAGTGATAATAGTGACATCCCCATGAGCCTATGGGACCATTTTCATTCAAACTACCACAGATGAACTCACAGAGACCGTGACAGCACACATAGGGAATGTACCATTGTAACCCAGTTGAGGTCACAGCACTTAGAGAAGGAAGTAAACATGGTGTCCCACCCCTGCCTAAGAAGCTATTTGCCATTGATACCTGCTGGCAAAAGGAAAATCAGATTTGTCCTGTGAGTTTGCTGAGTTTGTCAAGCACACTCCGGGGCAGGCCTCATGCCCAAGAGTAGCTGGTCAACAAAAAATAAATTCTGAGGGTTTTGTGTGTGTGTGTGTGTGTGTGTGTGTGTGTGTGTGTGTGTGTGTGATTTGTTTGTGTGTGTGTGTGTGTGTGTGTGTGGTGGTGGTCATTTTTCATCTGATTGGTTTTTTGTTTGTTTTGATTACTGGTTTTTTGATTTAGGGCTTTTAAAGTTTTAAAAAGAAAGAGAAACACATGATGTTGAATGGATAGGGAGGTGGAGATGGCCAAAGAAAAGTAAGAGCATGTGCAAGACATTTCATATGAAAAAGTAATTAATAAAAATATTTAAGTTGTGATTATGTTCTCTCATGATTCACCTTTAAATTTTCCTCCAAATGAGCTTCCTCTTCTACTTAATAATGTTAGTTTTTATATAGTGTACTAATCTGTCAATTTTTTATTCTATATATTTCCACTGAGTTTCAATTGTAATACAATATATTATTTGAGAATGCCATCTAATATATTTTCATCATAACCACTCCCAGCCCTTACCAAATTCAGCTTCTACCTCTCCTGTCTTCTCCCCAGGTCTGTGTCCTCTGTTTATTTATTTATTTATTTATTTATTTATTTTTTTTTTTTTTTTGGTTTTTCAAGACAGGGTTTCTCTGTATAGCCTTGCGCCTTTCCTGGAACTCACTTGGTAGCCCAGGCTGGCCTCGAACTCACAGAGATCCGCCTGCCTCTGCCTCCCGAGTGCTGGGATTAAAGGCGTGCGCCACCACCGCCCGGCCCTCTGTTTCTTAAAAAGCATACAAGGAAACATTTGTACTACCCTTATACTCATAGTTATAGGGTGAGATGGTTTGAATGAGAATAGCCCCAATTGGCTCATGTATTTAAATTCTTACTCATCAGGAAGTATATCTCTTCAAGAAGGATTAGAAGGCATAGCCTTGTTGACATAGGTGTGACCTTGTTGGAAGAAGTGTGCCATTGCTGGTAGGCCTTGAGACTTCAAATGCTATGCCAGGGTAAGTCTCTCTGTTGTCTGTCCCTCTCTGTCACTCTGTCTTTCTCTGTCTCTCTTCTTTCTCTTTCTCTCTCCTCTTTCTCTTTCTGTCTCTGTCTTTCTCTGTCTCTCTGCCTCTGTCTCTGTCTTTGTCTCTCTGTCTCTGTCTCTCTGTCTCTGTCTCTGTCTCTCTTTCTCTCTCTCTCTCTCTCTCTCTCTCTCTCTCTCTCTCTCTCTCTCTCACACACACACACACACACATCTATCTCCCTCATCATCCCCAACCCCCAGTGCCTGTGGATCTGGATGTAAAGCTATCAGGTACTGTTCCAGTGCCATGTCTGTCTGCTTTCTGCCATGATGAACATGGACTAACCCTCTAAAACTCTAAGCAATCTCCTAATTAAATGATTTCTTTTCTAAGAATTGCCTTAGTTATAGTGCCTCTTTATTGCAATAGAATAGTAACTAAGGCAGAAGTTTGTACCAGGAGAGGGTATTGCTATGTTAAGTCTGACCATGCTGTTAGGGGACCCTGAAAGCATCATGGCAGACAGGGAAAAGAATTGCAGAGATGAGAATGAAAACTTGGGTCAGGTTGACTTAATCAGGTTTGATCAAACTTTGGGAGTCTAATGCCAGGTGGTTTATTGCCTGCATATTTAAACAGCACAATTTTGGGGAAAAAGTTTCCCAATGTAATACTATCCCGGGTGCACAATGAGGCATAATTACATTGAAACTCAACTTAAAGTAAATGTGATTTCATCCAAGAAGATGCATTCTAGAGATAGGCTACCTTTATTGCTGAAGGGCCTAGGGAAGGATCTGGCCTGGTCTTGGTCATATAGATAATGTAGAAGTCATTTGAGCTATTCGGTATCTCAGGTCCTGGTTGTAGACACTTGATATGGATTGGCCCAATAAATAATGCAGATTACTAGGCTGTTAACCACCTCCAATTCCCAGATTTCTGGATGGAAGAACTGGAATCAATCCTTTCTTTTGAGAGGACAATCCTGTGTGCTTAACATTCCTGGTTACCCTGGAGATCTGTGGGTGCAAAATCCTTCAATGTTGCTTGTTGGAAGAATATGAAAGACTTTGGGATTTCAGAGTACAAAAGCAGTTCAGTTCTTTAAATGGGGCTTAATGGGCCATTCCAGTAAGAGCAAGGAAGACAGAAGTGCTGAGAGCAATTTTGACTGTGGTGCCCAAACTCAAAAGTTCCAGAGGAAAATAATATAGGCTACCCTAGAGACCATGCTTGGGATACTTTGCCAAAGAACGTGACTGCTTTTCTGCCCTTGTCCTAAGTAAAAATTTTCTGCCCCCTCCCCATAATAGGTTTCTCTGCCAACATAGAAAGTCAGATCAAGCCAAATTGAAAAAGTATAGCGTGTTTTTTTGAGCAAAGCAACTTCTGGGCAAGTTCTCCAGTCCCAGAGATTGAGGCCAGAGGAGCCACACCTACATACAAAAGCCAGGAAACTCTATAGGTTGTAGGCGAAGGGTGATGACATGTCTGCCACAAATGGAATTTGTTCCCAAGTATGGCAGGGACTTGGTCAGCTGGCAGCAACAAGGGAGGAAGTTGCAGTAGTCACTAAGAAAGCAGAGCTGGGCTTTTTGGGCACCTTTTCTTTGTTGGAGACTCCCTGAGGGGGTGGAGTTTGGAGAAAAAGACAGACAGAAAGGGAACTTTCCAGATCATATGGTTGGTTATTAGTTATCATTCTAATGTAGATCCACAATTAAAAAGTGGCAAACAGGATGAGGAGAAATCCAAAATGTACCATTTGAGGAGAAAAGAAGTACCAGAAAATGTAATGTTGGGGCCAAGTCTTGTGCTCAAGGAGATTAAAAGTTAAAAGTAAAGCACAGTGTTAAATGGAAGAAAGGGAGTGGTGACCTCAGGGCAAGACGTTATTCAGCTAATCCTGAAACCTGTGAAAGGAAAAGGACTGAGGGTTTCCCTAGACCTAAACAAGAGAAAGGTTATGCAAATTGAATTCAAGGAAAAGGCAATATTTCAGCCCCAGCAAGCAGAAGAACTTGGAAGCTTTAGCCATGAGGATTTGGCTTTAGACTCAAAAAGGATACAAAAAGGGGGTTATAGACTCTTCTTCTGTGGTTAAATGATGGGCCAACCTGACTTCATTTTAAGATTAAAAGCCATCTTGTATCAAGGTCAAAATAAGCTCATTCTTGTGTTGTGGGGTGGTCTTTCTGTATGCTGTGAATATGTGTTGCTACCATTGGTTAACAAAGGAGCTGCTATGTCTTATGGCAAGGCAGCATAGAGCCAGATGGGGAATCCAAGCAGAAAGACAAGGAGAAGAAAGGTGGAGTCAGAGGGATGATGAGCACTCCCAGGGGATCAAGATGTAATGGAACACAGGTAATGCCACAAAGACACATGGCAAACAGCTTAATTTGAATGGGTTGAGTTAAGTTGTAAGAGTTAGCTAGCAAGAAGCCTGAGCCATAGGCTGTTTGTTTTCTAAGTAATATTAAGCCTCTGACTGGTTATTTGGGTATTGGTGGGCAGGAAAGATTTATCTGTTTACAAATGGCATCCACTGTCTGTTGTGGATCCACACAGACCTGAGAAAGTTTAGAGTAGATTTTGAACACACAGAAGCAAAGCCACACTGGGCTTCCTAGTCTTACAATCTCATGCCATCAGCAGCTCAGAGATGGACCTGTCCACCAGCTGCCATAGGCTAAGCAGCATGGTGGATTTTTACAGTCTCTCCCACAGGTCATGATACAGAGAGGATTCTCCTAGCCTCTCCCTGTGGGCTTGAGAGCACAGCTGCAGACTTAAGGACACAGCTCTACACATACTGCTTCCCAGAATTGGGGAGGTAAGTTTAACTCATTGTCATGCCTTGTTGAAAAGCTGAATGGGGCAGAACCAGCAGTCAAAGATGTGCAGCTTAGCAATTTAAAAACTCTTCCAGTAAGGAAAGAATTAAAGGTGCAAAATAAAACAGATTCAGATGGAAAAATCCTCTAAGTAGGTAACAGTGTGTTTAAAAATATAGGTAGGCTTGGGAGAGAGAAAAAAAGGTAACAAAGTCTTTAAAAAGAAATTTTTTTTTAAAAAAAGCCATGTAAACATGGAAATTATACAGAGAGTCTGGATAATGTATAATATTGCATTGTCTTTGGGATTTTTTTTTCTGCAAAGAGTCATTTGATTGTAGGGGTTACAAAGTTAAACCAATATGTGTATTTTAAAGGTATCTTGACTTAAAAATTTGGGTCTAAGGATATGTTGCTTTGGAAAAGAGGTTCTGCTTTTGTTTCCACAGAAGATGAGGAGCTGTGAATTCCTTCCAGGTTAATATGTCTCCATTGGGAAAGACCCCTTGAGAGGTCTTCAGATGATTCAATATCTAGAACAGCTTCAAGGCAACTGGCTGAGATGATGAAGCCTCACAGACTATTCCACTAGGACTTGACCATAATTATAAATTTTCTCAGGATCCACATAAGGTTACCAATGCCCCCAATCAGCAGGAAGTAGTATAGAAAACTATGCCCAAATTACAAAACTATCCCCAAATATTACAAAATGGTGAATATTTGTTTTTCATTTAAGGGTAGTTTGTTATAAACTGTTATTGGTCATAGTTTTAAAAAAAAAGGCTAAACAAAGGAGTTAAATTGAGAGATCTCTTTCTAAAAGAAGAAGAGAGAATATGATATAGAAATGATAAGATAAAAGAGTAGATTATTTAATCTACTTTAATCCAAAAAACCAACAACTAATCTTAGATATTTTACATTAGTATGAATTTTGGCTTATTGATGTAAATTTAATGTTAATTTTGTTATACTATATGTATATTTTTACTCTTGTTTAAGGTATTATGTTTTTACAGTTCATTTAAAATATAATGTATAGTTAAGAAATATAAATTAAGCCGGGCGGTGGTGGCGCACGCCTTTAATCCCAGCACTCGGGAGGCAGAGCCAGGCGGATCTCTGTGAGTTCGAGGCCAACCTGGGCTACCAAGTGAGTTCCAGGAAAGGCGCAAAGCTACACAGAGAAACCCTGTCTCGAAAAACCAAAAACCAAAAACCAAAAAAAAAAAAAAAAAAAAAAAAAGAAATATAAATTAATAGTCATTTATAATAATCAAACATATTCATGTTAGTTAGGTTTGCTAGATATGCAAACATATTTCAATCACATAGGTAATCTTCAAACACTTCAAAGACTTCCAGAATATGGCATTTAAAATGTTTTAAGAACTTAGACTTTTCTGGACAGTGAGACATGTTTGTTCTTGGCAGCACCAATTACTTAAAAGAGAATGATGGACATTGTTAAGAAACTCATTTTGGAATTTATTTATAATAAGGAAAAGATTTTGGCAAGAAACTGCACTTGCCTGAAGTGTTTGAGAGTATGTTGTATAAACTGCACATGGAGGATCCATAGGAAAATGACCACTGAATTTTCCAAAACAAAAAGGGATGATCCTCCAGGATCATGCTTTGCAGAAGAAACTGTGAGACATTCTGCAGAACACAGGAAAGTGAGTGATGAACTTCACAATTAGGCAGAACAGTCCTTGAAATTTTCTGCTTCATTGAAAAGTATGCCAGAGACTCTAGGCCTTTTGGCTGAAGATACATTCCCCAATGATACAGAGGAATTTTGGTTGACTGTCCAGGCAGCCAGATGTCTCTGTTATTTCTAGAATTTTGGAAGTTGCTTACAATGCACTTCCCATTTACTCAGATAATATTATATCCTTCTCAGGTCTTTGATGGAGTTGAAGACTAGATAGTTATAATAACAGTTTTCCTTGTTTAGGATAAAAGGTAAATTAGATATGAAACTTTACACTCACAAATATACGATAAATGATAGAATATTTTCTTTAATTTTGCCAGATACAAATAGACTAGATATTGTACTGTAATTCTTGCTTGATAACTGTTTTTTTATATGTCATTTTACTATGATAAAATAAAAAGTTTCCTTTTGATTAGACAGAAAAGGAAAAGGGCTGTGGGGTGGTCTTTCTGTATGCTGTGAATATGTGTTGCTACCATTGGTTAATAAAGAAACCACTATGACCTCTGGCAAAGCAGAATTGAGCCAGGTAGTGAACCCAAGCAAAGAAACAAAAAGAAGAAAGGTGGAGTCAGAGGGATGATGAGCACTGCCAGGGGAGCAGGATGTAACGGAAGACAGGTAATGCCACAAAGACACATGGCAAACAGCTTAATTTGAATGGGTTGAGTTAAGTTGTAAGAGTTAGCTAGCAAGAAGCCTGAGCCATAGGTTTGTAATTAAAATAAGCCTCTGTGTGTTTACTTAAGACCTAAGGGCTACAAGACTGGGCAGAACACAGGAAAAATTCTTGCTACATTCCTGTTTTCTGTAAAACTTGAAATTGACCAGGTCTTGACACATTTTCTGAAATTTGTCATTTTCCACACCTTGTACCCTGTTCCAGTCAATCCCGGTATACTCCCCCCACTGCCTCTCAGACATTATGAGGCACCCCTCTCTCATTCTCTTTGGACAATCACAGGTCCAAATCTTTCACTTACTGTTTCTAGACCCCCCCTCCCAGTTATATTGACCTTCATCCTTGCCCTAAACGCTGCAAGCCTCCTTTCTGTCACTTCTTCCTTTGGTACTTCCTCTCACTCCTGCTCAGAGGCTGTAGAGGTCTTATGTTTATCCTGGCCTGGTCTCTTACACCAACCCCTTGCAAACACCCAACTTACCATCTTTGTTGAGGGAAGCTCTCTTATAGACAGATCAAGAAACCACCAGTCAGCATATTCAGTGTTCACTTCCACTACAACAGTTAAGTGATCCACCTGCCAATGGGGACCTCTTCACAAAAGGCCAAATTAATGACCTTCAATAGAGCACTCCAAGAAGCCAAGGGTCAATGGGCTAACATATATACTGACTCTAAATATGCCTTTTTAATAGCTAATACCCATCTGTCCTTTGGAGGGAAAGGGACTTTCTCACTACCAAGGGCACTCCCATAGTTAATGGTCCCCTTATAGCCAAGCTATTGGAGGCCCTCCAGATCACAACCAGAGGAGACTGACAACCCCCTGAAAAATGAGGCCATGCAGACAAAGGATGGATGGTTTTACTTCAATATCTGCCTCATCCTCCCTCAGGACCAGGCACTGTCCCTCATTTCAGACATTCCCCAGACTTTATATGTAGGCCCCAAAACTTTGTTCCCTCTCTTAGAGCCCCTCTTTGATCTCACCCATCTTTAAGCTTGTATTTCACAGGTTCATTCCTCCTGCCAGACTTGTGGCAAGGCCAATATGCAGGGGTCTTCCAGATACATCATTGTCTACAGCAACTTTGAGGACACCAATGAAGTGACAACTGGCAGATTGATTTCAGCCAAACGCCATTATCTCCTAACTCTTGTTGAGACCTTCACAGGATGGATAGAAGCCTTCTCCACATCCAGGGAAACATCAGGTGGGGTGGCTCAAGTACTCCTGGAACAGATCATCCCTTGATTTGGCCTGCCAAGACCATACAAATGGACAATGGGCCAGCCTTCCCTTCCAGGGTCATGGAGCTCATGTTGCAAGCTCTCAACATTTCCTGGAAGCTCCACATCCCCTATTATCCACAATCCTCAGGAAAGGTGGAGGGGGCCAATGGACTCATCAAATAACCCCTCACCAAGCTCCCCATTGGACTCAGGTTATCTTGGCTTTGCCAAGGGCATCTCCTCATTGCCTTTACCTTCCTCTGAGCCACCCCATGCTCTCCAACAGGCCTAAGCCCTTCTGAGCTCCTTTTATGGAAGGTCCTTCTTCCTTAATCACCAACTTCCCAGCCCAAACTCCTTCATTGGTTGGGTACCTCCCCTACCTTTCCCTTCTAAGGTCCCTTCCCATTCACATGCTGGTAGCTATCTCCTTGCCCCCATACCAATAGATCTAACTGCCCCTGAGCCTGCCCCATGCACCCTGGGGGAACCAAGTACTCCTCAAACTCCTAGTACTTAAGTCTCTTGAGACCAGGTGGACAAAATCCTACACCGTGATCCTTGGCACCCCTTTGATTGTCAGGCTCCTAGGACAACAAAGCTGGTACCATCTCTGCAGGCTCAAGTGGCCACCTATGCAGGATATATGGTCTGTTCAGCAGCTGGGAGCCTCCACCCTCCAGTTTCCCAAGATGTCCAAATGAAGGGTGTATCTGTTCTTCTGCCGTGTGCATTCAACTTTGTCAGTACAGCCAGATTTTTTTTCTGGCAGTCACAGGACACGTATTAATAATCTATTTTTTCCTAGCAACTTTCCTCCTCTGCTCCCTCAAGAAACAGATGGCTGGGGGCTCCAGGATGGCAGTAAACCAGATGCTTCTTCACCCACACCTCCCACTGACTGTGAGCCCTACTGTGTACTTAAACTGATTGTTAAACCCACTTTTAAGAGAACAATGTAACAATCACCATTACTTTACTTGGACTTCCCACATAATCAACTTTTACAACCTAAATTAATACTTAACTTCAATCTTATGTTCTCTTCTATGCCCTCATCCAGAACAATTCATGTGTATCATTTGCAGAATATAGCAAACATAGAGATTGAAAACACTCTTCTTCAATGAATATCCACCAAAACTATTGAACACAGTAGCATTGCTGGAGAAACATTGGTGTTTAAAAGTTGAAGATATTGGCTTAATCCCTTGTAAGACTCCATGAATGATTTCTGTAAAGTATCCCACTCCTTCCCCCGTGTGATTCTTCTGGTCAATAAAATTCAATAAAAGAGAGCATAACAAAAGGGACAGACACTCACATTCACACACAGGGACAACCACAGGGACAGACGGACACAGACAGACATAATGCAGGCACAGACTCAGATAAAAAAAGAGTCAGGGACAGACAGACTTCTTCACACAGGCACAGACTCAGAGTCATGCACCAGACAGATGGGAGAAGATAGGGAGCATGAAGTAGAAAATCCAAACCTGGACTTGCTCTTGGTTGAAGGACTCCAAGTAGAAGTGCTTTTATTTCTTTCCTTAATGCAGCCCTGATACAGTATTGTGACTCTGAGTTAATGGCTGATGTGTTGATTCCACACAATAGGCTCCATTGTTTTGTTAAAACTACATGGCATCAAGCTGCCTTCTAAATACTCAGGCTTGTACCTGTCCATTAGGACAACTATCATCCCTCATCTGCTGTGGGATGGTCTGTATGTCAAATAAAACACTGATTGGCCAGTGGCCAGGCAGGAAGTAGGTGGGACAAGGAGAGAGGAGAATTCTGGGAAGCGGAAGGCTGAGGCAGAGAGACACCGTCAGCCGCCGCCATGACCAGCAGCATGTGAAGTCGCCGGTAAGCCACCAGCCACTTGGCAAGGTATAGATTTATGGAAATGGATTAATTTAAGCTATAAGAACAGTTAGCAAGAAGCCTGCCATGGCCATACAGTTTGTAAGCAATATAAGTCTCTGTGTTTACTTGGTTGGGTCTGAGCGGCTGTGGGACTGGCGGGTGACAAAGATTTGTCCTGACTGTGGGCAAGGCAGGAAAACTCTAGCTACAAATCATCAGAGACATTTATTTATGCAGTGGGCTGTGGTGAATGCGCAGACTCACTCCTGGCCAAACTTTAGAGAATGCATAACTCAACAGGATGTCTGAATCACACCCTCCAAGGCTCAGGGACTACTTTGGAAGACGGAGGCAGAGGTTGTAGATGATTACTGTAAAAGTGTGTCCAGGACACCTTCATACACAGCAAGGAGCTCATAAGCCCCACTCCTCAGTGAGGGAATTTGTGCAGTTAATGCGTGCTGGGGGATGGAATGTCATAAAATTTCTTGTATAATATTAGAGGGACCAGCCTTAATATTATATACCCCAGGGGCTCAGGAGAGAGAACTATGAATGGCAAGGGTTATTTGTGAAATAGAATCTCAGCACACAGAGCTCTTGGTCCAGTCATTTATTCTTCCAAATCTTCTCCTTGGTCCTCCTGTGCCCTGGGAGTCCCAGTATATATACACTTACAAGCAGTAATCTTTTGGCACTGCACAGCCAGGCTTCCAGGGTCAATGGAGAGGTGATAAGAATCACATAGAAGGGCAGTGATTGTTAATAATTTGCAACCCAAAAGGAAAGTGACTAATGGGGAAATGAATTAACTAAGAGCTAAATTCAGGCAACGTCTAAGTAGAGAGATTTAATATGCTCAACTATAATCTTAAACCTGATTGGTAGAAGATGTTAAGAATCTATAAGTTATGCCGGGCGGTGGTGGCGCACGCCTTTAATCCCAGCACTCGGGAGGCAGAGCCAGGCGAATCTCTGTGAGTTCGAGGCCAGCCTGGGCTACCAAGTGAGTTCCAGGAAAAGGCGCAAAGCTACACAGAGAAACCCTGTCTCGAAAAAACCAAAAAAAAAAAAAAAAAAAAAAAAAAAAAAAAAAAAAAAAAAAAAAAAAAGAATCTATAAGTTGCTAGGTCAATGAGAGAAAATAAAACTGTCTTCTTTTTTCCTGTGGCTCCAATCTGTCCAAGCTCTCTGCCATTTTTTTTTCTGCAAGGTGGGGGAAACTGCTTGGTTGCTAGGCAACCTGTGATTCCTCTGGTGATAGTTAAAGGAAGATCTAGAACTAGAGGTAAGATTTGAGAAAGGAGGAAATTAAGCTTAATTGGCACATCTGCCAGGCCTTCTCAAATGGGTAGTTTGGATGCTTAAGTCTGTTCCTAGAGAGTACAGAGGTATCTTTGATATGGTACTTTCCTCTATCTGGGAATGGACCTGTCCAGATGCTGCCAGTGATAAAAATTACAGGGAGGCCTGAACTGGGGTTCTGGCTGAGCATAGCTGTTAGCGCACAGGTTATCTAAATATTCTTTTAGGAGAGGGGAAATGATTCCCAATAAATGATTGAAAAGCTACAATAGCACACAAGAAACTCATAGCAGGAAATGGCTGATAATCAAAAGCCAAATATCACCAAGGCTCCTTGAGCCTCAGCTTGACCTCTCGAAGGCCCTTGGCTTCTTCCAGGTATTAGCTTTGTCATCATCAGCTGCAATCCTCCTTTGTATATTTTTGCAGCTTGTAGCATCAAACTAAAGGAAAAGGAAACGCAGGTAAGCAACCACACTTGGACTCTGTGGATGTTAAGGACAATATGGCCCTTGGGGGTGTTTTCACTTGTGTTTGAGCAGTTTGAATATGTGAACCTCAACAAGGCTGGTTTGTGACTTGGAAAATCCACTAAAATTCACTGATGCCTGTTATGTCCAAAGAAAACTGCAATTCCCAAAACTCCAAGGGCAGGCCCAGATATCCAGAAATGGGCTCAACCTGGACTTTAGGAGGATTTCTGGAAGGTAGATAGAAGTCTACATTCCTCAAAAACTTGTGAATCTCTACCCAAAGGTGTCATTTCCCTTATGACTGGCAGTAGAGAAAATGGCTGCCTGTGGTGCATATTACCATAATGAGGCCCATGCTAGCCTCCAGGCTGCTTCAGGGTCACAAGTACTTGTTATGCATTTCAAAGTCTATGCTAGTGTCCTAGGTCCTCTTCCCTCCTCCCCTACCCTAAACTCCCTCTAGTTCACAAGCATCCCTTCTCACACCTTCTCAGTCTCTTTATAAATCTCTCTCTTTGTGTCTCTCTCTCCTCCTGTCTCCATGTTCCTTCCTCTCCCTCTCTCTGTCTCCTCCTCTGTTTCTTTCTCTCTCTCTCTGCCTCTCTGAGCTGTTTCTGTTTCTATCATTAGCCAGGTCCACTTGGCTGGCTATGTTCAGCCAACATCTCCTTCTGCTTTGGACTTTCCAGATCACTCTAACTGTTCTATCTCTGGTGTCTAAATAAAATCCTTCCCCTTAAACATATCACTGAGAGGTCAGGTGATCAGTTTGTACAATACCAAGAAACAGCTTAAAATATTTGCATAATGCATTTTGATGGGAAAATATTTCATACGTACACAGAATTTTATATATCCTGTGTCTTCTTTCGGAAAATATTTAAGTTAACAATGTCTACTTTTTGTAAAATCTTCCTGATAGATTGTCACTTGTTGTGTTTTTCTTTCAGAGAATTAATAATCAGCTTCAGCAGCAACTAAAAAGAAAAGAAAGGACTATCAGTTGCATCATCAAGAACATCACTGGTGACATCATCAGGATCAGCAGTAGCAGTGGCATCATCAGTAGAATCTTATGGAGTGACATTAGTATCATTGTGTTTGAGAAGGTGTGAGAATGTGGAGCCTCATTTTGTTGGTTCTATTCTCAGATGTTGCTTCTTCTGAAATATTTGTTTCCAAGAAGATGCTATACTCATAAGTCACAGAGTATGCACACAGAAAAATAGAAACTAACATTTAACAGTTATATTTCTCTGCTTAGCCATTCAGAAAACACAAGTTTCACATTAGGAGTGAAAGTAATTCCCTCGTTCCAGAATAGGAGACAACTGTGAACCTACCAGCTTTACTTGGGCACTTTTGTTGGACTAAACTGTTATTTTTATGTGATATATTTTCAATATTATTGGAAAAAAATGAATCAATTCTTTTCTGGTGCTAGAAAATGCCTAAAAGTTCTATATAAAGCATGGAATTTCTTAATCATATATACTAGTGCCAAAAAGAATTAAATTTCTAGTACAAAACTCTTCATCTATTTTAAACCATTTCTGGGGTCTCACTTACCTTGTCCAATGTTTTGATTCCTGGGATCTCTTGAATGATTTCGTCTGTGGAATACTTGATTGATTAAGTGTCATATCCTGGCACTCTAATACTGCCAGGAACCACATTACTGATGATATCAGGAGCAGCAGCATGTCTTCTGCCAGAGGAGGAATAGATTTAATAGAGATGTTCACTGTATAGCTGGTGTGGTCAGCTGTATTTACAGAATCAAAAATTTTGTTGCTAACCTGTGTAGGTTCTGGAGTGTCACATGGGACATGAACGAGAGAAGATTCCTGATCAGTAGTGAATCTACTACACTTGTGTTCTGCTCTAAGACAAGCTTCAAGAACTGGGCCAGTGTTTGAAAAGGGTCCATGGTGTCACTAGTGTGGTGACCAGGAGCAGGCTCAAGGTCAGCATATGGTCTCCCCATTGCATGCCCAGTGCAAATATCTAAAGTAATTATGGGATCCAGAACAGTATCCTGGGCTGAACGCGCATCATTTTTGTGACCAACAGGGTCAACTCCATCTCCATCGCATGTAGATGTTAAATGGACACAAGGCTGGAGAATAGTAATATGAGGATCACAGGGTATAAGAAGTAAAACTTTTGCCTTCTTTTCAACCTTTAAGAAAAATTTGAGACGTTAGTTTTCATTAACAATTTCACTGATTTTATTCATTTTAAGACTGATCTGTTAATGTCAGGGTCTTGTTTTATAGCCCCCAAATGTTTCTTTTCTCAGTCTAATTTTATCACAACAGCCATTGATATCCAGTAACTTCTGTTTCCTTTCTGTTTGAGTAAAAGGCTCAGAGTTTTGAGAAATCTTAAAAGGGGATCTGCTCAGCTTTATGCCTTCTTTTCTTCTGCTCTTTATTACCTGACACTGTCATTCTCTGTATAATGGGAAGTTGTAAAAAGAAAAGGACAAGATGTGTCCTTTCCTGTCTGTATGACTGGGATTTTGCATTCTGGCCAGATTAAGAAGATGTGACAATGAGGAGCTTTGGGAACAAAAGGAACCTCTCTCTTCTGCACTGCATTAATGCTTTCCCCATGACCTCTCACAATTGCCCATTAGGTTCCTGGGACAGCAGAACAGTGAGGGTGATTTTGAAATGCATGAGCAAAATGTGTCACTACCCACAGCAGAGGGGAGCTGTGGAGCTGCAAGTTAGGATTCTGGGAGATGCCTTCCAAGTTCTTACTCCTTAACTATGGCTATTGTTATACATGGAGGATAGCTATAATGGCCTGCCCCAGCACCTCTCTGGAGGCTTGAGTGAGAACAGCCCCCATGGGCTCATATATTTGAATGCTTGGCTGCCAGTTGGTGGAACTATCTGGGGGAGGATTAGGAGGTGTGGCCTTTTCAGAGGATTTGTATCATTGTTGGTTCATCTGTAGGTTTCAGAAGACTTGTGCTTTTTCCAGGGAGCTCTCTGTTTCTTGTGTGAGTCAGGTGTAGCTCTCAGCTGCTGCTCCAGCACCATGCCTGCCTGACTGAACTATGGTGGTGATGGAACTGTATGCATCCCATTGGGACCATAAGCCTCACTCCAAACAAACCTTTCCTTCTAGGAGTTGCCTTGGGCATGGCAATAGAAAGTAATAGAACCTTCATCTAATTACAGTATGAGTGACATGAACAAAGCCTCAAGGATACATTGGAGGCACTGAAGGGGTGTTACCCAGAGGATTATGCCAAAAACAGGTGAAGCAATTCCATAATGTTGGCTTAGATAGCATACAAAGAAGACCAGTTGATTTAATCAGGTACATTTAGGAAGTATGAGTTTTGAAAATGTATTCGATGCTGCTTGGCAGATGGAAAACCTCACTGACTTTTATTCCACAACATATAATGACTCCAGGTCTTTGTCATTCATGACATCTCATTGACACTCCTAATTTAGCAGTCTACTTTTACCTTTTGGTATCAGGGTTGAGGAGGTATGTGCTACTTATGTGAAAAACTCACACATTCGAAAACATACCCAGCATCATCAATATAACACAGAGATGATTAAAGCTTCAGAAGCATTGTTGGTCAAAGAAAAAAAGATAAGGGAGTATACATCTCACATGTGTGTCTAAATTCTTCAAATGAATCACGTGAAAATGTTCAGTTCAGTGGTTTCATTGAGAATGACAACTTGGACCCATGAAAGCATGTGATACTTGTCAGACTTAGACACATCTTTTTTTTTTTCTAATTTATTTATTTTTATTTTATTTGCATTGGTGCTTTTGCCTGCATGTATGTCTATGTGAAGGTTCAGATCTTGGAGTTACAGACAGTTGTGAGCTGCCATGTGGGTGCTGGGAACTGAATCCGTGTCCTCTGGAGGAGCAGTAAGTGCTCTTTACTGCTGAGCCAACTCTCAAGCCACCCAGACACATTTTCACATGTCACATGTTTCACTCATTGCTTCTTCCTCATTAACTAAGTATGCTTAAGCCAGGTATAAAAAGGGAATGCATAGGCCACATGGTACAAGGATAGTTTTCTGGGACACACGCCACAAGAAAAAAACAGAAACACTGAAAATGAGTGAGAAGACCCTAAGGATATTTTCCTGAACTGTTAGTTTTACAACAGGAGTATTAATGAATGTATACAGACCATTTATTTACCAAAGTAGATAATTTCACATGATTCTAAAAATTATTTACAAATTGGGAGTGTGTGTAGCCTTGTGTGCATACAGTTCTATGCTTGTTTGTGCAATACTAGTGTGTGTGTGTGTGTGTGTGTGTGTGTGTGTGTGTGAGCATGTGCGTGTGTACATATGTGAAGGCCAAAGTAAAACCCTACAGGAGGGGGTCTCCCCTTTATTAGGTGAGACAGGGTCTTTTACTGTTTCTGCTGATTGTGTGTTACACTCTGGCTGGCTTATAGGATTCACAGTTGTTCTACTTTCAGCCTCCAATATGGATAGAGGTGTGCTGGGATTGTGTACGTGAGATGCTTGCTGTTAGTTATGGATGGGAACCAAGGTACTTAGGCTAGCAAGGGAAGTACACAGCTGGTGATGAAGTGAGTGTGTATTTTTTCTTGTGTGTATTAGTGTAAAATATTTTCAGTGAAAGTATAAGTGAAAGAGCTAAGCTGATAAAGGCCTAATATAATATCACATACACATTGAGACAGTGGTTGTCAACCGGAGGGTAGTGACCCGTTTGGGAATCATAGGACTCACCTTCAGAAAGGTCACCTAAGATCTCTTCAATACACACATACTGTCAATATGACACATAACACTAGGATAATAACAGTTATGAAGTAGCAAGGAAAATAATTTTATGTGCAGGGTCACCACAACAAGAGGAAGCGCATCAGATGGTCACAACCTAAGGAAGGTTGAGAACTAGTGCCTTAGAAGGTAATTACCTTGTGTGTTCCCAGAAGTGAGAGTATGAAGGAGGTGAAGGAATGTTCCAGGCTGGGGTCCTCTTCTCTGACACTATGTGCAATACTGCAGACAAAGGAACACAGAGACATCGTTCCTCTCACAAGCAAATATGTTTCATTTCAAATTAGTGGGAATTACTAGTAAATATATATTTTTTCTTTGCAGCTATCAGTTATTACCTTGACAAGAAAAGACAGGTCCATTGCACTTTTGATCTCCTTTAAAGTCATGATTGCACTACTAGAGAAAAGATGTTTTTCACTTTTCAGCAATGGAAAGGTAGAGGATATACTTTCTTGGTTTGGAAATTATTTTCTTGTTGTGTATGTGAAGTGTGTGTTGGCCCCAAACCTTTACTTGTTTGTTTTTCTAAAGAAGCCGTTTTCTGAAACAAAACAGGTTGTCCTGTGTTCCTTTAAACTGTGTATACCAATATTAAAAACAGACTTGGACAAAAGTGTATTACACTGAACAGTTTCATTGAGACAGCTTGAGCTTTGGCATGTGACAGGTGGATCGGAGTTTCATTGCTGGAAGTACAATGGGGATGATGTTGAATGATATTTCCCTGGGTTTAGCTTCAACATGTGGGTTGTAGTGAAGCAGTGTGCCCCCAATTGTGTTTTCTGGGGTAGATCCCAGGTAATTATGCTTGGAAGCAAAGTAATCTGCTTGCACTGGAGTGCTTGTGTGTGGTTTCATTTTCGTTTGTTTGTTTTCTTTTATTGGTGTCTTGGCATGTGTGTGTGTATATTAATGCTAATATATTTACAGTCAAAGCATACAGTGGAGGGCCACTGAGAGGGCTAATCTGATAAAGGCACTTGCCAGCATGACTGACAAGTCCAATTTCATCCCTGAGACTGAAATGGTGAGAGGAGAGAACTGACTCCTCTAAATTATCCTTGGACCTCCACACTTCTGCTGTGGTGCACATGGTTCTTGCCTTCCCCAATGCACCAAATAAATTAAGACAGGGTGTCCTTGAACTCACAGAGACCAGCCTGCCTCTACATCATGAGTGCAGGGAGTAGAGGAGTGTACCAACATGCCCAGCCTCCTATTCATGTTCTTCCTGCCTATAAGTTTTTGCTTTTCAATGTGTCAAACTGGCAGGCCAATGAGGCCTAGGGTCCCTGAAGTTAGCAAACACCCTGAGGCTGGCTAATTATTTCTACTAACGATATCTTGGCCTATGCTTATGGTCATGTGCATAAGAAACATATTCTTTCTATGGTTTGAAAAGATGACTCAGCAGTGTATACCACTTTTTGCTCTCACAGAGGACCTGGGTTTGATTCACAGCATCCAACAGAGGAAAAACAGGCTGGCTAGAGAGACACACCCTGACACTGGAGCCTAGAATTAGGGAAGGATGGCTTAGATAAAGCCAATGAGAGAAACACAGTTCATCTCAGACAGAGCCATCTCTGCCTCTGTCCAACTGACTTGTGAAATCAACCAATCACAGAGCAGGACAACAGAATCCTGGCCCTAGGGCCCAGGACCAGGGAAAGAAACACAGCCTGTGTTTGGGACCTGAGCCAGAGAAATGAACCAAGGAAACATGCCCTGATTCTGAAACCAGTACCAAAGAAACACTCTTGGCCCCTAGAATCAGAGTCAGTGAATGAAATGTGCCCTGGCCTTAGAGGTAGTGACAGAAAGCTAAGTAAGGTCAGTGAGAGAAACACAGTTTGGCCCTGAAATCAGGGCCATCTCTGCCCATTGCTCACAATACTGGCCAATCCCTGGGCAGAAAATAAACTAACCAATCACAGTTGACTCCGGCCCCTAGACATCCTACATAAACCACCCTTCCCGTCAGGTCAGTTGTGAGCTGTTCTCTCCACCCTGGTGGAGGCAGCTACTCTCCTGGACTCCTCCTTCCCAAATAAATCTCTTTCTCAAAAGTTTTGTGTGAAGACCTTCATTGACTGGTGCACAGAAGAACCTTGCTAAGATGTCCCATAGTGGACTGAGCAAGGGGGAACTGAACAGAAGAACCTTGCTGGGACATCCCATAGTGGACTGAGCGAGAGCTGTTAACACTTAACCTGAGATTGTAGCTCTCCAGGAGAGGAGCAGGATTGCTGGGTCCTGCGGGGAGACCATCCCCCATCATACCAGGTATATCCTGACTTTCCTGAAGAATCAGGATACCCTGACTTTCCTGAAGAGTCAGGATACCCTTCCTTGCTTCAGCAGTTCCAGGCCTGACTCTCCTGAGAGGTCAGAAATATTTCCTTTGAAGGTTGGGCTGTTTCTTTGCAGTCCCAGCCATCAGAGCTGTGCTAAACAGCTTCAGGTGTCTGGGACACCTTCAGGGCAGAGCTCTTGTTCTAAGTAGCTCGAGGTGTCCAGCATACCTTGCCCTCTATGACTGAACTGTTTGCAGTTCATCACAGCTGTGCTAAACACCTTCAAGTGTCCAGGACACATTCAGGGCAGAGTTCTTGTTCTAAGTAGCTCCAGGTGTCTGGGATACCTCAACCTGCAATGCTGAACTGTCTCCAGTTCAGCCATTACTGCTGTGCTGAATAGCCTCAGTTGTCCAGGACACCTTCGGAGCAGAGCTCTTGTTCTAAGTAACTCCAGGTATCAGGAAATCCTCCCCGTCTAGGGCTGAACTGTCTCCTTGCAGTTTCAGCCATCAGTTTGCTAACATTTTAGTGCTGAAACCTGGGACACCAAACCCAGAGTTTTTGCAGTTTACTTACACCCACATCTTGGCTGACAACCATCTGGAACTGCAACTCCTGGGGATCCAAAGCCCTCTTGGATGTCTGTGGCCAGCCCACACACAAGGTACACAGAAAGAATGCATGCAAAACATTTAAACACCTAAAATAATCAATTGAAGACATACAAGTAAGTTAGGTACATTCCTGTTGACATTAGCTACTGCATGATTCTCTAATATTTATTTTCTGCATTTGTATATGTTCTTGTCTCTCTGATGCAAGTAGCTCCCTTTCTGATTTTTGTCTGCATAGTCTAATTTACTATCACATACCCATGTAAACAGTGGTTCTCACCCTGTGGGTAGTGACCCATTTGGGAATCCTAGGACTGTCTTTCACAGAGGTAACCAAACACCTTCTGAAAATATAGATATTGACATTATAATTCATAACACTTGCAAAATTACAGTTATGAAGTAGCAAGGAAAATAATTTTATGTGCAGGGTCACCACAACATGAGGAAGTGCATCAGATAGTCACAGCTTGAGGAAGGTTGAGAACTAATGCCTTAGAGGGTGATTAGCTTGTGGGTTCCCAGAAGTGAGGGTATGAAGGATGTGAAGGAATGTTCCAGGCTGGGTTCCTCTTCTCTGACACTATTTGCAATACTGCAGACATAGGAACACAGAGGCATCGTTCCTCTCACAAGGAAATATGTTACATGTCAAATTAGTGGGAATTACCAGTAAATATATTTCTTTTCTTTTGCAGCTATCAGTTATTACTTCCTCACAAGAAGACAGGTTCATCGCACTTTTGATCTTCTTTAAAGTGGAGATCTCAGTATCCAGGAGAAAAGCTGTGTTTCACTTTCCTGCAATGGAAAGTTAGAGGATGAACTTTATTGGTTTTGGAAATTAATTCCTAGGTTTGGTATGTATGTGAAGTGTGTGTGGGCCCCAAACCATTATTTGTTTGATTTTCAAATGAAGATGTCTTCTCAAACAAAATAGGCTGTGCTGTGTTCCTTTAAATGTGTATACCAAGATTAAAAACAGACTTGGAGAAAAGGGTTTTACTCTGAAGAGTTTCATTGAGACTGCTTGAGCTTTGGCATATGATATGTGGATCTGAGTGTCATTGGTGGAAGTACAATGGGGATGATGTTTAATGATCTTTCCCTGAGTTTTGCTTCAACATGTGTGTTGCAGTCAAGCAGTTTGCTGGCAATTGTGTTTTCTGGGGTGGATCCCAGGTCATTATGCCTGCAGGCAGAGTGATCTGTTGGCACTGAAGTGTTTGTGTTTGGTTTCAATATTTTTTGTTTGTTTTCTTTTTGGTGTGTGGTCATGTATGTGTGTGTGTGTCTGTATATTAATACTAATATATTTTCCGTCAAAGCATACATCGGAGGGCCACTGAGAGGGCTAATCTGATAAAGGCACTTGCCAGCATGACTGACAACTCCAATTTGAACCCTGAGGAAATGGTGAGAGGAGAGAAACAACTCCTATAAATTATCCTTGGATCTCCACACTTCTGCTGTGGCACCCATGTTTCTTGCCTTCCCCCATGCACCAAATCAATTGAGACCGGGTGTCCTTGAAACCAAAGTCCAGCTTGCCTCTGCTTCATGAGTGCAGGGATTTAGAGGAGTGCACCAACATGTCCAGCCTCCTATTCATGTTCTTCCTTGTATAAGTTCTCTGCATTTCAGTGTGTCAAACTGGCAGGCTAATGAGACCTAGGCTCCAGGATATCAGCAAAGACCGTGGGGCTGGCTAATAATTTCTACTAATGATATCATGGCCTTTGCTTATGATCATGTGCATAACAAACATATTCATTCTGGGGTCTGGAAAGATGACTCAGCAGTGTATACCACTTTTTGCTCTGGTAGAGGACCAGGGTTTGATTCACAGGACCCACATCTTGGCTGACAACCATATGGAACTGCAATTCCAGGGGACTCAAAGCCCTCTTGGATGTCTGTGGCCTTCCCAAACACAAGCTACACAGAAAGAATGCATGCAAAACATTTAAACAACTAAAATAAGTCAATTTAAAACATACAAGTATGTTGGGGACATTCATGTTGATATTAGATACTCCATGAGTATGCTATCTGGTAATCACATTTAATTGTCATGATTGCTCAAAAGCAATTAAAGCAGAATGAGTAATTAAAGAGACAATGTAATTTTCAAAAACTATGCTGAACACAGCATTTTAAAGGAAAATATATAAGAAACAATGAAAAGACTGAAATGATTACAAATTTCACTGTTAAAAATAATAAAGTTAAAACTTTTCAGAGTAAAAACATTAATATGGTTTCCTTAACTAGTCGACAATCCATAATCAAATCAGATTATGGGAAATTGAGTCCTGATGCACACTGTTCTTTTTGTTTGGTTGGAACAGTCCCTTTTCCAGCTCACACTCACTGTGGGTCTCTGAGTTGAAGCCAATCTTCCTCCTATCATTTTAGTGTTCCTTACTTAAGCAACTGTCACTCTCAAGAACAGCACCAAGATTGTTAAAAAAGAAGAAACAGTACCTATTGGACTCAACCTCTGAATGTGTATTTGCATCGTTCTGCATTAAAAACTGTGCATCTGGTATTTTTCTTCAAATAAGGCAAGTGTATATGATGTCAACCCACAGTGTAAAGAAAAAAATTACACTTTATAAATCTACATGCTTCTCAACTGAAAATTAATCACAGACTCTGTAAACAATGAGTCACAAAGGACAGATTTTCTCCATCCCTTGCTGCAGGTTCACACACACACAGCTGAACCCTTCCTTTTGACAAACCACTGCCCTCTCCAACATTGCCTGTGAGCACAACTCCTCTCCAGAACTCTCCACAAACACTCACTGGTTCCAGGCTTCTTAGCTCCATGGAGATGTGCCTCCATTGGCCCAACCCTATCTCGTGGCATCTAGGTTTGGTGTGCCATTGTTCAATGAGTGAGCTCAAGTGGCCCCTCTGGAGCAGTTTCTCAGTCTGTTTTTCCAAACTATTTCTTCCCTAAACTGAGAATTATTATCTCACAGCCTGAATAGCATTCCCTAAGTTCATAGAAAATTTGAACAAGTTAAATTAAAAAAAAAATGTCTTCTTGGTAGGTTTTTTTCAATGATCAAATTTGCCTGTGTGCCTGTGGCCTTTTTAATTTTCCACTCCAGCCTTATCTCTGAGAGACAAACCACATCAGTAACTTCTTAATTTCAACAGAAATCTGTTAATTCTACAGACATTTAACTTTAAAATTAATTTATTTTTATTGTTTGTGTGTATGTGAAGTGTGGCAGGGGGCAAATCTTTTATTTAAATTTAAAATTAAGCCCGATTCTGAAACAAAGTAGGCTGCACTGTGTTCCTTTAAACTATGTATAAAAATGTAAAAAACATATTTGGAGAAAAATGTTTTACTCTGACCAGATTCGTTGAGACTACTTGAGCTTTGGAATGTGATAGGTGGATCTGAGTGTCATTGTTGGAAGTACATTGGGAATGACATTGAATGAGCTTTACCTCAGTTTTTGCTTCAATATCTGCATTGTAGTCCATCAGTTTTCTGGCAATTGTGTTGTTTCTGGAAATGGCATGGTGCAGGGCTGTATTCCCACTTAAATCCCTCAGGTGGGGATTAGCACCCTGAATCAGTAATATAGTTATGAATTCTTCATTGTCCCTCTGTGTGGCCTGTTGGTATTGTATAAAGAAAGAGATCTTCAATTCAAGAAAGTCAAGATAAATATTTCTAAAATTGCATTGAATAGTTACACTTAGATCAGAGAAATTGCTTAGGATATGAATATTTTCCCTCTCTTTTTGAGACAGGGTCTTCTTAAGTACCCCAGTCTTGCCTAAATTCATAATCTCCCCACCAAAGCTTTCCAAGTGATAGAAATTCAGGAGTGTGCCAATACACCTAGATATTAAAGCATCTCATCAGTACTAGTTGGTTGCTGTTATAGTGAGGGAGGTTGCTTGTTCATTTGTTTTGCTAACTTGACACAGGCTGAAGATCCCTGGAAAGAGGGATCCTCACTTGAGGAATTGCCTCTATCAGACTGGGCTGTGGGAAAGTCTGTGGAGCATTTTCTTGATTGAGGTTGATGTGGGAGGGCACCTCTTCCTAGAGGTGGTTGCACAGCTTGGCAGGTAGTCCAGTTTAGTATTAGAAAGCTGCAAGCCTTGGAAAAAGCCATGGAAGAGCAGCATTGCCCCCATGATCTCTGCTTCAGTTCCTGCCTCTGGTTCCTGATTTGAGCTCCTGCCCTGGTTTCCCTTCATGATGGACTGTGATGTGGAATTGGGCACCAAATAAACATTTTTTTTCCCCCCGAGTTGGTTTTGGTCAGTGTTTTATCATAGCAACAAAAAAATCAAACAAGGACAAGATCTAATCCAATTCATACCAAAACTGCTGTCCAATAGCTACCTTAATCAAGGGTGTGCAGCTTTCATCATCCTGGACATCAATAGAGGCCTTTTGGATACTAACAATTCTACCACGTCTGGATGATTATGTGCACAGGCATAATGGAATGATGTCTAAAAATTGAAAGGACATTTTAGGAAATTACAATTTACAATATAGAGGCACATTCAAGTGTAAATACTAGATAGCAAAATTCATTTCCTTCTGATGTAAGAGAAGTAACTGGAATTTTATTATTTACTTATTTCTCTACTCAAGTGTTCATTTGCTGTGCTAGGGATATAGGGCATGGCCGATCCATTTAAGGTAAGTGCTCTATCACAAGTTTCAGTCTTCCTCAGAGCAGCCTGTCTGAATAACAGAACACCTAACAGACTGAATTCAGCTTGGATTTAAATCGTACTCTAATTGCTGTTATAAACTAGTTATATATTATATATAGTAGTATTCAGTAGGTAGGATTGTATGCCAGTGCCACTGTGCCTACCTTATTCTTTATATCACATATTAGCATCACTGACATCTCTGCCACTTATAATTCATGATATTTTATGACTATAATTGGCAATATTATATGTTATATATTAGGCTTCCTATGCACTCCATAACTCAATTTCCCCATGCACAGGATGGGGATTCAACACTGTAGCTATCTTACATTGTCCTACTGTGATGCTTCAATTCACATCTTCAAGAGCATGGACAAGTGCTTCCAGCACCTGACATTCAGTGTTTGGTGGATACAATAATGATTAGTCTTCCCACTGATAACAAACACAATATTTCAATGAAGAGAAATAACAGAATTCTACCTACTCTGAAGACACAATTTTTTTATTCAAATATGTTTACAATATTTTAAAACTATATTCCCCAAGATGGCCTTGAACTTGGTAATCCTCCCAGTAGGCAGGATTGCAGGTCAGTGCCACTGTGCCTACCTTACTCTTTATTTCACATTTTAGCATTGCTAAAATCTCTGCCATGATATTTTATGACTACAATTGGCAATATTTTTAACTTTGCTGCTATACAAAATAAAAGGTTATCATGCAGTCCACTGTGCCTTATATACAATGAAATATGATACAATCCACAGGCCCATGGCAATTCTACATTTCACTTGTATCTATGTAAATTTTAGCTATTAACACTATGAAAGGCAAACAAGTTGAAAATAGCAGTAACAACAAAAAAATCTAAATCCTCAGTCATTGATACTTTGATTTTTTTCATTTCTCAATGCCCAAAAGTAATATTTCTATATTTGCTGCCAACAGGGACACAGCCTAGTCCTCAGACATTAGACAGAGTGTCCCTGATAATCCATACACCATGGTAGCAAAGCAGGCCATAGTGCTTTGCCTTAAACCCTCCAATGTGTCCATCACACCAAAATTGGGCAAATATCTCTATAAGGAGATAATCCACTGCATCATAGCTCCCTTGCTTTGATTTTCAAAAAGCTTTAAGCCAAAAGAAAATCAGGATTCAAATGAACATGGGTCTTTGTATTCAATATTTAAATTTATAGAATGTAAGGAGGGTGAATGGGCAGATAAAAATAAACATTTTAAGAATGAGAGGGTCTTGAGAGATAGTAGAATGTGTATGCTGTATAGGAGATATCTAAGTTCCATGTGGGGAATAAATGGATTGACAGAATGGATAAATACAGTTGGAAAATTTAGTGTTTTTAAAGAATGTGTTTTGTTAAGCAAAGAATATTTTGAAAATATAATTTATTGTTCTATTATTTGTATAATGCTCTCATTTAGAAGACTAAGTAATCACTCAGAACTACAGAGATTATCAAGAAGCATATGGGCTATGGAAAATCTACTGTTAAGTGTCTCTGGTTCCCCTTTAGAACATAGTGTGAAATAAGAAACAGAAAAGAAGGGCTGGGGTGATTGGAAGAGCTCAGTTGGTAAAGTACTTGCCAGGCAAGCCTGAGGGCCTGATTTCAGAACCCCCAGCACCTTGAAAATCTAGTGCTGGGGATGTGGATACAGGAGGATCCCCAAAGCCTGCTTGCCTGCAAGTCTAGCTGAATGAGCATACTGCAAGACAATAAATCACACCTAGTGGGTATTTGGGTGAGAGAACCTGCCTCAAAAAATGAGGTGTAGGGATCACAAGGTGGTTCATCAGGTGGTGGGACCTGCCAGCAGACCTGATGGCCTGAGTTCAACCCCCAGAACCCACAATATAGCAGAATACAACTCTCAAATATAGCTTTCTTCTGACCTTCACATACTCACCTGCAGGTGTGTGGGATATATGTGCACACACACATACCACTCTGTTAATGAGATGAAAAGCAACTGAGGAAGATAATGTCAACCTATAGCCTTCACATATGTACCAACACACATACAACATGTACTCAAAGGAGTGGGGGTCAGAGTCATAGTTCCAACTGAAAATTTCCTTATATGATCTCTCAGCAAACAGGGATCCCACTAATGTAAGATTTCTTAGTGATTCTTTGGGGGGCGGCTTAAAGTTGACATTTTATGTAAAAATTTATCTCATGTTACAATTTTCTGTGTTGTATATAACATAGTATTAAAAAATATCCATTAAGGGCTGGAGAGACGGCTTTGTGTTTAAAACTCTAGTTTTGCTTGTAGAGGACCTGGGTTTGATTTCTAGCACTGACAACTGTACGTAACTCCCGTTCCAGGGGATCCAACACGTTCTTTTGCACGTGGTGCACTGGAAATACATGAAGGCAAAACACTCATCTACATAAATCTAAAAAAAATTTTAAGTATACGCATAAAAATAAAATGTATGTAGTTTCATCAGCTAAATCACTTTAAAGCACCCAATAAAGTGCTCTAAAAGAGACAATGTAAAAGGATTTGTAAACTAACTGAAGTTCTTTGTTTTGCTTCTCTTAAAAAAGGCCTAGGAGCTGCCCTTCCAAGTTGGGCAGGTCCCAGATGCCTGGAAGCCTAAAGCAGGCACAAACCCCACTGGGCTCAGTGAAAGAAGAGCCTAAGCATGACCTCTCCCCTCCCTCAGGTTACAGTCCTGGAAGGTGTGTTTCTCCTTAGTTGCCCTGACTGTCACCAACAGTTCCTGTCCCTGCTGGCCCTCTCCCCTCCCCAGGTCCCATTACCTGCGCCTTGTGTACTGGCCATTCACGCGGTATCCATGGCAGTTGATCAGTCGTTCTATTGAAGCCAAGACCCCCGCGCTGGCCGCCCTTTGTACCTTCCCCACTGGGTCATACTCGATCAAGTAGAGGGGAAATTTGCGTCGTCGTCACAGGCAGATGTACCAGCGAGCCCGCTTTGGGGCTTGAATACTAAGGGCATCTGGGTTGATGTCTTCCTGCATGTTCAGCCCTAAGGCTGTGCAGGCTCTCCCTGCCTCCCCTCCCCCGCCCCCACCTACCCGCACCCTCCCAAACCCTACAGAAAAAATAGAACACTGGTAGACTAAAAATTTAAAACATTGCTAAATTCTTGCCACTGACACACAGGACCATCCTGCTAGCGCAGATCCTTGGTTCAGTGTGTCCTTCACAACACAGCTACTCTGGCACACAATGCTGCTCAGCAACTGTGAACCCCGTGCGCGTGCTCTGCGCATGCCCATGTCAGACTCCAGTAACGAAAGCTTACCATGCTCAGAGCATGCGCAAAGCACTGTCAACTGGAATTTTGTAGTAGAGCTACCTGCAGGACCTCCAAAGCAAAACACTGGGGGAGTTGGTTGGTGGGTCAGGTACTTACAGTCTTGCAGCCATGAGAAAATACCTCCCTAAGACTGGCCTGATGGAGATAGAAAAAAAAATTCATCCTGAGTGGGCCAACCCAGACCCAAAAAGACAAATACTGTTTTGTTTTGTTTTTTCCTTTAAAAGTTCTGATATGGGAACTACAATCTGAATAACCACAGAGGTTTGGTACTTGGTAAGGGACCAGAAGGGAGGAGAGTATCTCTCAAGGAAGGGAATAGTCTATAGTGTTATGAAGATATAAATGAACACTAGATTAGGAGGGTTTAATTAGACGACGATGGGAGAGAAAGATAAAGGAGGGAATATGAGCAGGGACAATCAACACTGCAGACCCTTTGAAAAACTGTATGGGAACTGACTACCCCAGAAGCTTCCAATACATAAGTGATAGGAATCTAAACCGGCTCAAAACATAATAGGTTTGACAAGGCTCCAATTAGACATCTTATGCCGCTATCTTAAACCTCCTGTGCCAGGAACAATGTACAGCCTGTTGAGTCCTAAACCAAAGGGACCCACAGAACCCTCCAAATAGCACAGGGTATTTCCAAGGCTGTTGGTGTCTCTGCACAACCTGATGTTAAGGTCTTGTTTCTAAAGGTAACACTTCTGTCATTGAACATGGAGAAATTCAGCTGACATCTAACTAGATTCTTCACCTACTAACCAGAGTTCATGGTACTGGAAGGCAGTCTGTACTGGAGAGAAAGGTAATCCTCAATATCTCTCAGCTACAAACCCTGTGACCCACAACAGCACCCACATGGAGCTCACAACCATCTGTAAATGCAGTTCTAGGGAATCCAGCACCCTCTTGTATCTTCACAGGCACCAGACATGTACACAGTGTACAATATGCATGCAGGGAAAACATAATACACATGAAATAAATGTAATCTTTAAATAATAATGCAATACACTTATCTAGTAAGTTCACCCTATTAAAGTATATAATCTAGTAGTGTTTTCTTAGTATGTTCTAAAAGTATGCAATCATCACCCTATCTGATTTTAAATCATTTTTGTCATTCAATGAAACCATTTATTCACCAGTAGTTACTCTTCATCCTCCAGACCCCACCCCCTATCAGCTACCAATCTAACTTTCTGCTTCAGGTTTCTCACTCTGGGTGTTTAATAGAAATGAAACCAGCTAATAGGGAACTATCCCATTCTTCTGTCATTTTGCTTCTTTCACTGAGTTTAATGTCTGTGATGTTTATTCATGTTATAGGATGTAGCAGTACTCTACCCCTTTTCAGGGCTAGATACTTGACCATTGTATTAACACAGCACCCTTTGTTTACCCATTCATCAAGCAGTAGTTATCTGGGGTTTCTACCTTTTCTCTATTATAAATGCTGTGCATACTCTGGTGCTAGTGACTGCATCATTTTATAGCTATACTTCCAGCAGTTATGTAGCAGGTTCCTGTACCTTGGTTCCTTCATTCTTTCTTATGAGCCCCAGCATCTGTACATGCTAGATAAGTGCTCTACCCCTAACCTCGATCCTCAGCATGCAACATGTACATTTCTATTTTTCCTTTTTTCCCATTATTTTACAGTGATTACATGTTGAAGTGACAAATTAAATGAAAGTAAAATACTAGCAAAATTAATTTCACTTGCTTAGTTTTACATTTAAGGTAATTTATAAAGATATTCAAAATTCAGAATATGCAGTCATAAGTGGTGATTCATTTCCTATAATCCTAGCATTCAGTGGGTGGATGCAGGAGCATCTGTTCAAGGCCATCTTCACTTAAATGAGACCAGCCAGGGACACACAAGATCCTGCCTTAAATAAAAATAATGACAACAAAAAGCAAAAACAAACAAACAAAAACAAAAAAACCCACAAATTAACCCCCCAATGAGCATATAGTTGACTTTGTATCTCAATTAGAGGTGGCATGCAGTTTTGTAGTATAGAGAATGCTTAAGATTCAAGCTTAGAGAGATGTTGAGACCATGGTTGGAGGAAGCACAGGGACAAATAGCCAAACTAGTGGAAATGCATGAACTGAGAACCAATGGTGGAGGAACCCCCATGGAAATGGACCAGGCCCTCTGGATAAGTGAAAGAGTTGATTAGCTTGATCTGTTTGGGAGGGCCCCAGGCAGTAGAGCCAGGAACTGTCCTTGGTGCATGGGTTGACTTTTTGGAGCCTGGGGCCTATGCTGAGACATTTTGCTCAGCCTTGGTGTAAGGGGAGGAAGGGACTGGACCTGCCTTGGCTGAGTCTGCCAGGCTGGGCTGACTCACCAGGGGAGACCTTGCCTTGGAGGAGGTGGGATTGGGGGGTGGATTGGGTGGGAGGGCTGAGAGGTGGGAGGAGGGAGGATGGGGAAATCCATGACTGATATGTGAAATTAAGTTAATTATAAAATAAAAATACTATTAAAAAAGATTCCAGCTTACTCTGAGTCACAACAGAACCCACCCTACTTGTTAACCACCCACCTCTCGTTTATCTATCCAGAGGCTGATTTTTCCCTCTGCTTGGCTTCAAACTGAGGGTGAGAGTATAATGCGATGTCTGAAAGGCCTACCCTATGCAAAAAGCAAATCAGGCAAGGAATTTTTATGTGTGGCAAGCCTATTTTCTGAGACCCTCACACTGTCTCCCCACCCTCTTACAAACCTTTCCAGGAAAAGATGAAACATCACCATTTATAGCTTCTTAGTGGGTATTTAGTTTGGTGATCTGTATTATCTTGGGCATTTTTGTTCTTTATTTAATCTCAATGGCCACAATGAAAGATGGAGAGTGGAGCCCCGGAAGGAGGCAAAAGGCCATATAGGAGCTCAAGTTTACAACCCAGACCCAACACCCTGGTTACATCCCAGTTTTTCCTACAAGCCCTGTTTCTGTTTCTGGAAGAACTGTCACTGTTGGTCCTTTTCCATCTTCTAATTGCCTTGGGGTGGAAAAGGTGATATGGGTGTGATGGGCTTGGCGGGGTCAAGAGGACCAATGGGCACTGAGTTCAGTGTGTGGTCCAGAGGGACATTCCCAGACCCTCTCACTAAGACTGGGGAGCAGCAGTTGTCTACAAAGATGGGGAGGGCAGGACTGGAGGACTGTCACCCTGTGCTGGGGAGTCAGGCCTTTGGGGGACATCATGCCCTGGGCTACAGGGACACGGGGATCATGTTTCTGTTGTTCTCTTTGGCTATCAGGGTTTTGCCTGTGGATTAGGCTTTTGAGGTCAGAGAAAAGCTACATTGTTTTTAGGCCTAGTATAAACACAAGCCTCCCGGACATCTTCCTGTTTCCTGCTGCATGCCCCTTAAAACTCACAGTAGAGTGCAGAGATCTAAGCAGAACATTCAAGAGTCCTTCATTCTTACTGCACATCCAGCTGTCTTGGAGGCTGATTATAAACAGTCTGCTTTCTTTTAGGGCTCCCCAGGATCCAGAAAGGAAAAGGTCAGTCCTTGTCTCTCCTGCCAGACCAGATCCTAGAGTTGGTGGTGGGCAGCATCCCAGATTTTGGTCTGGGCACAGCTCTGGAGTTGGAGGTGAGTAGAAGACAGGTCCAGCTCTCTCTTTAGATATCAACTGCAGCCATCATTCCTGGCTACTCTCTGTCCTTCATCCTGTATGGGCTGAGAGAAAAGAGCAGGCCTGCCTTTAAATAACTAGCCTCACAAAGAAAGAGCAACTCCTCCTTGCCTCACTCTATTGGGTGTAGGAATGAGTTCCCTGTCTAGACTTGTATCTATAGAATATACCTTGCTGTTGCATTCTGGACATCCATGGTCTTCAGTGGTCTCTTTGGGGTTGTGATCTGGGTATAACATTTGGTTCCCTGACCGAGAACCCCAGAGGCCCCACCGGGACCCTCAAGGGTCCAGAGGTTCATTGTCATCTACCGGTAAGAGCGCTCTCTGTCTTGTCTGTGTCTCTGTCTTATTACTTTTGTTTTATACCGGTCAATCAATGGGCACTGCCTACAATTGACAAAAACTGTGTGAACACTGAACAGAGAATCTGACTTTAGTCAGAGGAGTTAACAAAAACTTTTTTTCAGTAACACTGGCAGCCAAGGACACACTCTATGCCCACTGCTCCCCCTCCCTTCCTTTACTGTGATAACTTCAAGGTCTCTTCTGCCAGCCAGCAACTTCTCTTGTTAACCCTTCTCTGAACTGATATTGCTTAAAAAAGAAATGTTAAATTACCAGTTCAAGATACTGGAAAAATTATGCTTTTGTTTCCACAGGAAAAATAAAAATTTACATGGGTTTTGGTCATTTGAGTTCAATGGGTTACAAATACTTGCCATCATTGAAGAGAATTGGGTACAAATTATTGTTGGTTAAGATAAAAAATATTTTAAGATATAATGTTTTTATAAAAATATAAAGGCTTGGTAGACGGGCCCAGCAGCAGCCCGCTGAGGTAGACGTGCCCAGCGGCGGCAGCCGACAGGGATATTCAGGCCTGGCGGCAGCCGGCAAAAACATTTAGGCCCAGCGGCGGCCCACAGAGGTAGACAGGCCCCGCGGCAGAGACAAGCAGACGCAGGTAGGCCTGCAGCGGGGGCCCGTGGAGGTAGACGGGCCCAGCGGCGGCAGCCGACAGGGTTATTCAGACCCGGTGGCAGCCGGCAGAGACATTCAGGCCCAGCGGCGGCCCACAGAGGTAGACGGGCCCAGCGGCAGCCTGCTGAGGTAAATGGACCCGGCGGCAGCGGCCGACAGGGACATTCAGGCCCGGCAGCAGCCGGCAGAGACATTCAGGCCCAGCGGCGGCCCACAGAGGTAGACAGGCCCGGCGGCAGAGACAAGCAGACACAGGTAGGCCTGTGGCGGCAGCCTATGGAGGTAGACGGGCCCAGCAGCGGCCCGCTGAGGTAAACGGGCCCGGCGGCAGCGGCCGACAGGGACATTCAGTCCCGGCGGCAGCGGCCGACAGGGACATTCAGTCCCGGCTGCAGCCTGCAGAGACATTCAGGCCCGGTGGCGGCCCCCAGAGGCAGACAGACCCAGTGGCAGCTGACAGGGACATACAGGCTCAGCGGCGGACTGCAGAGGTAAACAGGCCCAGGGACGGAGACAAGCAGACGCAGCTTGGAACAGGGACGCCCCTAACCCCAACATCTGGGGAAGAAGCTATCTCGGTGGGTCAGAACAAGAACGATTCTGAACACTCCGTCTGAGGACAACCCAGGGCCCAGCTGCTGATCCTGTGAAACCCAACAACTTGGAGGTGTTGGTGAGACTACCCTGCTCAGCTGAAATCCATCTGGGAGAGGATTCAGATGCCTACAGTTTAAAGTCTGAAGAAACAAGATCAGCTGAGGAGTTGACAAATGAACAAAACGTGACCTGGGAACACAGAAGAAGGCGCTACCCAGACACCAAACCAGATCACCAGAATCATAAGTATATAATTCACCGATCGAAATCAGCTGCCCCTGAAGAAATAGCCCAATAGCACCAATTTAACCAAGAACCACTACTAAACCAAGACTAAAAATTAGAACAAGAGAGGCACTCTCAGACACAGACACCACCTGCACCTCACAGAGGAAGAGATGAGTAGACGCCAGTGCAAAAATACAGGCAACAACATAAAGACCTATATGGCAACATCAGAACCTAGTGATTCTACACCTGCAAGACCTAAACATACCATGACAGAAGAAACAGAAGAAATCAACCCTAAAAATGACATTAAGAAGATGATAGAGGCCCTTAAAGAAGAAATAAAACATTCCCTCAATGAGGAAATAAAAACTTTCCTTAAAGAGGAATTGAAAAACTACCTTAAAGAGGAAATAAAAACTTTCCTTAAAGAGGAAATAAAAAACTCCCTTAAAGAGGAAATAAAAACTTCCCTTAAAGAGGAAATGAAAAACTCCATTAAAGAGGAAATAAAAAACTCCCGACATTCAGGCCCGGCGGTGGTCCACAGAGGTGTACAGGCCCTGCGGCAGAGATAAGCAGACAGAGGTGGACATTCAGGCCTGGCGGTGGCCCACAGAGGTGGACAGGCCGCGCGGCGGAGACGGGCAGACGCAGGTCCGCGACTCGCGGAGGTGGAGGGGCCCAGTGGCAGCGGCCGACAGGGACATACAGGCCCAGCGGCAACCGGCAGAGACATACAGGCCCCATGGCAGTTTGCAGAGGTGGATGGGCCCGGCAGCAGTGACACGCAGAGGTAGGTAGGCCCGCGGTGGCAGCCGGCAGAGACATATAGGCCCATTGGCCGCCCGCAGAGGCAGACAGACCTAGCGGCAGCTGACAGGGACATACAGGCCCAGCGGCAGAGACAAGTGGACGCAGGTGGGCCTGTGGCAGTGGGCCACAGGGGTGGACAGGCCCGGGGACGAAGAGGGGCAGACACAGCTTGGAACGGGGACGCCCCTAGCCCCAACACCTGGGGAAGAGGCTATCTCCGTGGGTCGGAACCAGGGCGAGTCTGGACACTCCGTCTGGGGACAACCCAGGGCCCAACTGCTGATCCTGTGAAACCCAACAACTTGGAGGTGTTGGTGAGACTACCCTGCTCAGCTGAAACCCATCTGGGAGAGGATTCAGATGCCTACAGTTTGAAGTCTGAAGAAACAAGATCAGCTGAGGAGTTGACAAGTGAACAAAATGTGACCTGGGAACACAGAAGAAGGTGCTACCCAATCACCAAACCAGATCACCAGAATCATAAGTATATAATTCACCGATCGAAATCAGCTGTCCCTGAAGAAACAGCCCAATAGCACCAATTTAACCAAGAACCCCTACTAAACCAAGACTAAAAATTAGAACAAGAGAGGCACTCTCAGACACAGACACCACCTGCACCGCACAGAGGAAAAGATGAGTAGACGCCAGTGCAAAAATACAGGCAACAACATAAAGACCTATATGGCAACATCAGAACCTAGTGATTCTACACCTGCAAGACCTAAACATACCATGACAGAAGAAACAGAAGAGATCAACCCTAAAAATGACTTTAAGAAGATGATAGAGGCCCTTAAAGAAGAAATAAAACATTCCCTCAATGAGGAAATAAAAACTTTCCTTAAAGAGGAAATTAAAAACTACCTTAAAGAGGAAATAAAAACTTTCCTTAAAGAGGAAATGAAAAACTCTCTTAAAGAGGAAATAAAAACTTCCCTTAAAGAGGAAATGAAAAACTCCATTAGAGAGGAAATTAAAAACTCCTTTAAAGAAATGGAAGAAAAAACGAACAAAAAATGGGAAGAAATCAAATCAAGCCAAGAAAAAGCAATTAAACAGATGAAAGAAACATTCCAAGATCTGAAAAATGAATTTGAGACAATAAAGAAAACACATGCTGAGGGTATGCTGGAAATAGAAATCCTGACAAAACGAATAGGAACTACAGAATCGAGCATAACCAACCGATTGCAAGAGATGGAACAGAGAATCTCTGACACTGAAGACATGATAGAGAAAATAGATTCATCAGTCAAAGAAAACACTAAAGACAAAAAAGTCCTAACACAAAACGTCCAGGAAATTTGGGACACCATGAAAAGACCAAACCTAAGAATAATAGGGATAGAAGAAGGAGAAGAATACCAACTCAAAGGCACAGAAAATATATTCAACAAAATCATAGAAGAAAATTTTCCTAACCTAAAGAAAGAAATACCTATGAAGATACAAGAAGCTTACAGAACACCGAATAGGCTGGATCCAAAAAAAAAGTCCCCTCGCCACATAATAATCAAAACACTAAACACACAGAACAAAGAAAATATATTAAGAGCTGCAAAGGAAAAAGACCAAGTAACATATAAAGGTAAACCCATCAGAATAACACCAGACTACTCAATAGAGACTATGAAAGCTAGAAGATCATGGACAAATCTCATGCAGACACTAAGAGACCATGGATGCCAACCCAGACTATTATACCCAGCAAAACTCTTAATCACCATAGGCGGAGTAAATAAAATATTCCAGGATAAAACCAGATTTAATCAATACCTGTCTACAAACCCAGCCCTACAGAAAGCACTAGAAGGGAAAATTCAACCCAAAGAAGCTAAACACATCCATGGAAAATCAAGCAATAGATAATCCCACACCAACATACACCACAGAAGAAACAAGCTGGTGTAGCTATCCTAATATCTAGAGAAAAAGGATGTTTCAAAAGAGAAGAAGTCTTGTGGTAATGCCTCAGTGGTCCAGGTAACTACCAGAACTTGGAAAAGTTGGTTGAACTTGGGATTGACTGGGAGGCCAAAGATTTAAAAAGCAGAAGATTCTCTCAAGACACAAGTTGTGTGATAATAGTGTGTTTTGTGTGTGTGAATGAGAATTTGTAAATGTTGAATTCTAGGCTTCGACAATCATTGTCAGGGCAGATTAAGCTGCAAGTATTTATGCTTTAAAACTTAAATTATAAAGCTAGTTACGTCTTTCTAACAACTAGTTTTAATGTTTATGAACATATTTTACCTACATTACCTTTTCAGAATGTTGAGAAAGATGCATCACAAGCAAAGGCTGGAGGCTGGGGGCTAGATGGTTTTGAGGAAGAGGTCTTGGTGGACTCTTTCATAGAGCAAAGGGAAGCAATGCCTTCTGGGAAATGAGCTAAGTTTTAATCTAGTCTTTAGGATTAGAAGTCAAAAACAAAAATATTAAGGAAAGGAAAACCTAATTGATCTTTGAAGTATTGTTATATGGAATTGAGTGGGACTTTTGAGGCCTTTCTTCCAGAAAACAAGGACTTGGTTGTCAGGCCTATATTAGGCCTAAACCTTGGTGCCATGTAGTTGTACTTAAATCATTTCAATGGAAAGTGTCTTAGTGATTGGAACTTCTAGTGCAGTTTGGAGTTCTTCCATTTGAAAAATGTGATATTTGCATGGGATTGTTTGAATCTTGTTTTCTAGTCCCTCCCCATCACCACCCTCATAGTCTGAAGGTAGATTTTTCTCTTGATAAAGGGACAAAAAAGGTGAACATCTTGTTTGTTTATAGGTATCTAGTAACTAGTGGTAAACTTGAAATGGTAGAATTCTTTAAAGCCTAATTCTAGATAGCCTTAAGAAAATATACCTTAATTACTTTTGAACCTGTATTCACCTTGTTTTTTTCAACTATCTTAAGTTATATTTTCTTTTTCAGAGATGCTTCTTATTTGGGGCTACTTTTTTTTTTAATTGAGGCGTAATTCATAAAAGGGTATATTGTTTTGATGAGACTTTTTACAACTGTGGCTGGATGTCTTTCTTTAGTCTTCCAAGAAGGGCCATTTTACTTTTTTAGAGTTACTTTTTAAAGTCATGAGGTCAACAACTTGGACTACTATGCATGTAAGTGCTAATGCAAATTAAAGCCCAAGTTGACCTTCAGCAGCAGTTCATTCTATGTTGACAGTGAGAGAACACTTTGCCTGTTAGGATACTGTTACTCGTGGACTGAAATGCTGAAGAAACCCCTCCCCCTATTTTGTTTTTTTGCAAAAATCAAGGTATATTCTAGGGTTTCCTGGTTGACCTCAACAGATAAACTGAGATGATAGTCTTAGTTCAGAAATGATCTGAATGTAGATTTACAGTCTACGTGTACAGCTGGCTAAGTGAGATCGCTTTCACAGTTCTACATGTATCCCATCGGCTCCCCATTAGTCACTGAACTCTTAAAACTGGTATTGTAACATTATTACAATTTTTTTCGCCAATTTTATAAACTTTACAGTACAATATGTGTTCCTTTTCTGAGGCAAACCAAAGGTATGTTTCTCAAGGTTCTGCTGCTATCAGCAGCGTTGATGGAGGATTTTTTTATACATTTGTAATAGATAGAAATAAACCAGAAAAAAAAGAAGAAAAAAAAGTGGTGGAGGAAAAGGTGAACACTGCAAGAATACTCAAAAGGGCTGAGAGTTGCAAACGCCAAGATTGGCTTTGCATGGTAAATGGAATAGAACAGCTCTGAACTATAGCTTACTTTTCCTGGTTTGGTCTGACAGAATGATTGAATGCTTTTGTACGAAAATCAGAGCCTTAAAAACAATGATTTGGTGAGATTGTAAAATGGTGTGCCACTTTGGCAAAACAGTTTGGTGGTTGGTCAAAATGCAAAACATTGTTACTCTGTTACTCAACAATTCTACCCTTAGGAATATAACCTCAAACTACTGAAAATGTGCACCTATGAAACATGTACATGAAGGTTTACAGCAGTGTGTTGCTAATAGTAAAAAAGTTAAAACAACTCAAATAGCTATCAAATACTGGAGAGAAATAAAATGTGGCTTATTCATACAATAGAATATTATTAAGACATAAAAATGAATGAGAAACTGACAGATTAAATGACTTTGGTGAACCTTCATAATTTCATTTGTAGATCTTTCCATTTCTAATTTATAAATACATTTGGAGTTATAAATTATAAATGTACTGCCTCCTGTCAACATTGTATATTTCTATTTGATGATTTCTGTGTCAAACATTATATGGAAATGTTTCCAAGTATTTTCTGTATTAACTGTGAATGAATAGAACAAAATAAATTGCCTGTGATGGAAAAATAAAAAAATAAAAATTAAAAAAAAAAACTCCCTTAAAGAAATGGAAGAAAAAACGAACAAAAAATGGGAAGAAATCAAATCAAGCCAAGAAAAAGCAATTAAACAGATGAAAGAAACATTCCAAGATCTGAAAAATGAATTTGAGACAATAAAGAAAACACATGCTGAGGGTATGCTGGAAATAGAAATCCTGACAAAACGAACAGGAACTACAGAAACAAGCATAACCAACCGATTGCAAGAGATGGAACAGAGAATCTCTGACACTGAAGACACGATAGAGAAAATAGATTCGTCAGTCAAAGAAAACAATAAAGACAAAAAAGTCCTAACACAAAACGTCCAGGAAATTTGGGACACCATGAAAAGACCAAACCTAAGAATAATAGGGATAGAAGAAGGAGAAGAATACCAACTCAAAGGCACAGAAAATATATTCAACAAAATCATAGAAGAAAACTTTCCTAACCTAAAGAAAGAAATACCTATGAAGATACAAGAAGCTTACAGAACACCGAATAGGCTGGATCCAAAAAAAAAAAAAAAAAAAAAGTCCCCTCGCCACATAATAATCAAAACACTAAACACACAGAATAAAGAAAAAATATTAAGAGCTGCAAAGGAAAAGGACCAAGTAACATATAAAGGCAAACCCATCAGAATAACACCAGACTACTCAATAGAGACTATGAAAGCTAGAAGATCATGGACAAACCTCATGCAGACACTAAGAGACCACGGATGCCAACCCAGACTATTATACCCAGCAAAACTCTCAATCACCATAGGTGGAGTAAACAAAATATTCCAGGATAAAACCAGATTTAATCAATACCTGTCCACAAACCCAGCCCTACAGAAAGCACTAGAAGGGAAAATTCAACCCAAAGAAGCTAAACACATCCATGAAAAATCAAGCAATAGATAATCCTACACCAACATACACCACAGAAGGACAACACAACACAACCAAAAAAATAACAGGAATTAACAATCACTGGTCATTAATATCCATCAATATCAATGGTCTCAACTCACCTATAAAAAGACACAGGCTAACAGAATGGATAAGAAAACAGGACCCATCCATATGCTGCATACAAGAAACACACCTTAACTCCAAAGACAGACACTACCTCCGAGTAAAGGGCTGGGAAAAGGTTTTCCAAGCAAATGGACCTAAGAAACAAGCTGGTGTAGCTATCCTAATATCTAATAAAATAGACTTCAAACTAAAATCAATCAAAGGAGACCAGGATGGACATTACATATTCATCACGGGAAAAATCCACCAAGATGAAGTCTCGATTCTAAACATTTATGCTCCAAATACAAAAGCACCAACATTCATAAAAGAAACACTACTAAAGTTTAAAACGCACATCAAACCCCACACATTAGTAGTGGGAGATTTTAACACACCACTCTCACCAAAAGATAGATCTACCAGACTGAAACTTAACAAAGAAATAAAGGACCTAACAGATGTTATGACTCAAATGGACCTAATAGATATCTACAGAATATTCCATCCTAACACAAAAGAATATACCTTCTTCTCAGCACCCCATGGAACCTTCTCAAAAATTGACCACATGCTTGGACACAAAACAAATCTCAACAGATACAAAAAAATTAGAATAACCTCCTGTATCTTATCAGACCACCATGCCTTAAAGTTAGAACTCAATAACAACAAAAATTATAGAAAACCCACAAACTCATGGAAACTGAATAATGCCCACCTGAAACATCAATGGGTCAAGGAAGAAATAAAGACAGAAATTAAAGAGTTCCTAGAATTCAATGAAAATGAAAGTACAACATACCCAAACTTATGGGACACTATGAAAGCAGTGCTAAGAGGAAAATTCATAGCTCTAAATGCACACATAAAGAAGATGGAGCAATCCCATACCAATGAATTAACAGCACAACTGAAAGCTCTAGAACAAAAAGAAACAAACTCACCCAGGAGAAATAGACGCCAGGAAATAATCAAATTGAGGGCTGAAATCAACGAAATAGAAAACAAGAGAACAATACAAAAAATCAATGAAACAAAGAGTTGGTTCTTTGAAAAAATCAACAAGATAGACAAACCACTAGCCAAATTAACCAAAAGGCAAAGAGAGAGCACCCAAATTCACAAAATTAGAAATGAAAAGGGAGACATAACAACAGACAATGAGGAAATCCAGAGAATCATCAGATCATACTTCAAAAACCTGTACTCCACAAAAATGGAAAACCAGGAAGAAATGGACAATTTTCTGGATAAATACCAAATACCAAAATTAAATCAAGACCAGATAAACCATTTAAATAGACCAATAACCCCTAAAGAAATAGAAACAGTCATCAAAAGTCTCCCAACTAAAAAAAGCCCAGGACCAGATGGTTTCAGTGCAGAATTCTACCAGACTTTCGAAGTAGAACTAATACCAATCCTCTTCAAAGTGTTCCACACAATAGAAACAGAAGGAACACTACCAAACTCTTTTTATGAGGCTACAATTACCCTGACACCCAAACCACACAAAGATGCAACAAAGAAAGAGAACTACAGACCAATCTCCCTCATGAACATTGATGCAAAAATACTCAACAAAATATTGGCAAACCGAATCCAAGAATACATCAAAACAATCATCCATCACGACCAAGTAGGATTCATCCCAGGGATGCAAGGATGGTTCAACATACGGAAATCAGTCAATGTAATACACCATATAAACAAACTGAAAGAAAAAAACCACATGATCATCTCCCTAGATGCTGAAAAAGCCTTTGACAAAATCCAACACCCCTTCATGATAAAGGTCTTAGAAAGATCAGGAATACAAGGAACATTTCTAAACATAATAAAAGCAATTTATAGCAAGCCAACAGCAAATATCAAATTAAACGGAGAGAAACTCAAAGTGATACCACTAAATTCAGGAACAAGACAAAGCTGTCCACTCTCCCCATATTTATTCAATATAGTACTAGAAGTTCTAGCTAGAGCAATAAGACAACAAAAGGAGATCAAAGGGATACAAATTGGCAAGGAAGTAGTCAAACTTTCACTATTTGCAGATGATATGATAGTATACATAAGTGACCCCCAAAACTCTACCAGGGAACTTCTACAGCTGATAAACTCCTTCAGTAAAGTGGCAGGATACAAGATCAACTCAAAAAAATCAGTAGCCCTCCTATACACAAATGATAAAAGGGCTGAGAAAGAAGTCAGAGAAACATCACCCTTTACAATAGCCACAAATAATATAAAATACCTTGGGATAACACTAACTAAACAAATGAAAGACCTTTTTGATAAGAACTTTAAATCTCTAAAGAAAGAAATTGAAGAAGATATCAGAAAATGGAAGGATCTCCCATGCTCATGGGTAGGTAGGATTAACATAGTAAAAATGGCAATCTTACCAAAAGCAATCTACAGATTCAATGCAATCCCCATCAAAATCCCAACACAATTCTTCACAGACTTGGAAAGAAAAATACTCAACTTTATATGGAAAAACAAAAGACCCAGGATAGCTAAAAGAATCCTATACGATAAAGCAACCCTTGGAGGCATCACCATCCCGGACCTCAAACTCTACTATAGAGCTATAGTAATAAAAACAGCTTGGTACTGGTATAAAAACCGACATACGGACCAATGGAATCGAATTGAAGACCCTGACATTAATCCATGCACATATGAACACCTGGTTTTTGACAAAGGAGCCAAAACTATACAATGGAACAAAGAAAGTATCTTCAACAAATGGTGCTGGCATAACTGGATGTCAATATGTAAAAGATTACAAATAGATCCATATCTGTCACTATGCACAAAACTCAAGTCCAAGTGGATCAAAGACCTAAACATAAATCCAGTTACACTAAACTTAATAGAAAAGAAAATAGGAAGCACTCTTGAACGCATTGGCACTGGAGACCATTTCCTAAATAAAACACCGACAGCACAGACCCTGAGCACAACCATTAATAAATGGGACTTCTCAAAACTGAGAAGCTTTTGCAGGGCAAAAGACAGTCAATAAGACAAAAAGACAGCCAACAGATTGTGAAAAGATCTTCACCAACCCCACATCTGACAGAGGATTGATCTCCACAATATATAAAGAACTCAAGAAACTAGACATCAAAGCACTGAACAGTTCAATTAAAAAATGGGCTAAAGAGCTAAACAGAGAATTCACAAAACAAGAACTACAAATGGCTGAAAGACATTTAAAGAAATGCTCAACATCCTTAATCATCAGAGAAATGCAAATCAAAACGACTCTGAGATACCACCTTACACCTGTTAGAATGGCTAAGATCAAAAACACCAATGACAACCAATGTTGGAGAGGATGTGGAGCAAAGGGAACACTCCTCCACTGTTGGTGGGAATGTAAACTTGTACAACCACTGTGGAAATCAGTATGGCGGTTTCTCAGAAAATTAGGAATCGAACTACCTCAAGATCCAGCCACACCACTCTTGGGCATATACCCAAAGAATGCTGATACATACCATAAAGATACATGCTCAGCTATGTTCATAGCAGCACTATTTGTAATAGCCAGAACCTGGAAACAACCTAGATGCCCATCAACGGAAGAATGGATGAAAAAAATGTGGTACATATACACAATGGAGTACTACTCAGCAGAGAAAAACAATGAAAGCATGAAATTTGCAGGCAAATGGATGGAACTAGAAAAAATCATCCTGAGTGAGGTAACCCAAACCCAGAAAGACAGTTATGGTATGTACTCACTCATTGGTGGATTCTAGATATAAAATGAACAATCAGACCACAACCCATAGAACCATAAAGGCTATATATATATATAGCATGGAGGTCCCTAGGACGACTGTGGCATATAATAAATTTCAGTTTTACTCAATTATTGAAAAAAATAGCCAAATGAATGGAAACACATGAACTATGAACCAAAGGCTGAGGGGCTCCCAGCTGGATCATGCCCTCTGAATAGGTGAGACAGTTGATTGGCTTGATCAGTTTGGGAGGCATCTAGGCAGTGAGACCAAGTCCTGTGCTCATTGCATGAATTGGCTGTTTGAAACCAGGAACTTATGCAGGGACACTTGGCTTAGTCTGAGAGGAAGGGACTGGACCTCCCTGGACTGAGTCTACCAAGTTGATCACAGTCCTCGGGGGAGGACTTGTCCTGGAGGAGGTGGGAATGGAGGGTGGGCTGGGGGTAAGGGGAGGGCGTGGAAGGTGGGAGAATAGGGGAACCCATGGCTGATATGTAGAACTGAATGGTATTGTAAAATAAAAAATATATATCACAAAAAAAATATATAAAGTCTTAAGATATGAGGATAAAAGCTTAAATAAATGATTTTTTTGGTTAGAGAAAGCAGTTTAAGATGTAAAAATTTAAAGGCTTAAGCATGTCATGAGGATTTGAGTATATGATATTTTGGGTCTAAGTAAATAGTTTGAAGTAAAAAAAAATAATAATAGTGGAACTTTAAAGCCTAACTTTAAAGTTTAAGTAAATTATAAGGTTTAAATATAAATAAGGTTTATGTAGGATATAAGATGTAAAGGTTTTAGATATAAAAATATAAAAAAAGTTTTTTAGTTTTTTTAAAAAAATATATAATACAAGTTATTAAAACATGTAAAAACAAGTTATAAATGTCTGAGGATAAAAAGGCTTAAATAATGATTTAAAAAATGACTTGAGATGTATAAAAGAATGAAACATGTTTCAGATTTCTTTCTCTTGCTATTCTGCTGTTACATTGAGACTCCAAAGGGTCGTAGTTTTAAAAATGTCTGTCTACTCTGCAGGTATGAATGAAAATGTGGCCACATGTATGTTTGGTTTTCAATGTCTGAGTTTGGATGTCCTTTGTGTTAAGGAACACAGGTTAATACTAGTCATCTGGCTATCCAGATACTAGTTTAAAGCATAAACTGTTCTATTTAAATTAAAAAAAACTGAGAGGTATATTTGACTAATATATCTATAGGAGAACTAATTAGCCTGGTTATTGTTACCAAACTTAGAGATGTTTTCAAGATTAGGCCTAGATTTGTTTGGCTCAGGTACATTTAATAGATAATGGCCCTCAAACCTGTCAAAGATCTGATGAATATGGCATTTACATTATTTGATAAAAAGCTTACTATAGCAAACAGAGACTCCCAGCTCCTAGCAATGACTCTTAAGGTCTACAAAGAATATATGGAACAATGACAAGAAGACACCACCTGAATTGCGGACAACACCGACCACTGGGCAAGACGCTCTGACTCAATACCTGCTGCCAGGGATCCGGCCCAGAATGGACAAATGAGACACTGACAAGATGAGGTCAGTCTTTACCAAGTTGCTCCTCCACAGAGAGAATTTCACATTATGGGCCCAGCAGCCAAGACTGATGTTATCCTGACACATGTCCTGCCAACACTATGAAGACTACAGGAGCCTGGGATGCTGTGGGATGGTCTGTATGTCAAATTGCTCTGATTGGTCAATAAATAAAGCACTGATTGGCCAGTGGCCAGGCAGGAAGTATAGGCGGGACTAACAGAGAGGAGAAAAGAAAGAACAGGAAGGCAGAAGGAGACACTGCCAGCCACGACCATGACAAGCTGCATGTGAAGATGCTGGTAAGTCACAAGCCACGTGGCAAGGTATAGATTTATAGAAATGGATTAATTAATTTAAGCTATAAGAACAGTTAGCAAGAAGCCTGCCACGGCCATACAGTTTATAAGCAATATAAGTCTCTGTGTTTACTTGGTTGGGTCTGAGCAGCTGTGGGACTGGTGGGTGACAGAGATTTGTCCTGACTGTGGGCCAGGCAGGAAAACTCTAGCTACACTGGGATGATGGTGGTCTGGGTAATGGATAGTCTCTGTTGCTTTTTAAATAGATTTAAAAGTCTGCACTCAGGTAAAATTTATCCTTCTCAGATCTTTGATGACATCAATGACTGGACTAGCTATGGCTTTGTCAGCTTAGTACCAGAGTCTTCCACAAGGTTGCAGCCACCTTATTAATTGATTAAAAAAAAAGACAGTATGGATTTCAGGGCAAATTGATAATACTACAATTACTGAGACTATGGGTCTAAAAGTTCCAAATAAGTTCATAAGTTTTAACTCCTGTTCCTAGTTTATATCTGTCTCAACAGGTTTCCACTTGGCTGACAAATACATCCAAGCATCATTTGCTGGTGACAACCTACTGCAAATGACTGTGAGCCCTGAACTTGCTGAAAGCTGATATGGACCAATTCAGCCGATATGCATACCATCTCTTCAGCTGGTCAATAAAACGTTCCCTCTTGTCTTTGACTAACATTCTGGCTTTCCAGGGCCCTGACAACAACATCCCAATGTCAGCAGGAAGTAATTACAGAAGAGAAAACATTGCTCTTGTCCCCCCCCCCGAATGTTAGATCAAAAGGGAATTTCCTGTCATAGGGAACTTGAGATAAAGTAATAACTGGTCCCCATTCTCATTTCCAAGTTCCTTCAGGATAAGGAACTCTGTCAGCCATCACAGGGCTTTTGCCCTTGTGCTTCTGCTAATTACTGCTAATTGGCTCTTATATCACTGATGTCTTAACTAAATGGTGATTTGTGTTTGGGTACCACTAAACTGAGGATGTTAGAATCCCAATATTCACCCCTGAACTCATGACATACTTACTTGCAGATGGCAAAAACTGAATAAGGGGAAGCTCACATCGCCATTGATAATGGGAAAACTCTTATGTTCTGGTCCAATTAGTCTCTGATACTACCCTGGTGATAAAGTCTTTTACCAAAAAGAAACATCTCCAAGATTGGAGATGATATACAACTCAAGGGGGCAATGAAAGGACCAAGAAGATGCCATAACAGGCTGCTCAGTCTTCTCAGAGATCAGGCCTCAATTTTAGTTTCCTGAGACTTGAGCAAGCAGTTTCTGGGAGGGCCATGAACAAAAGACATAGTCCTTGCAGTAGTTCCCTTTCTGCATGTACTCTGATTGCTCAAATTTCAGCCAGATGTTTACTGTCTGGGACCCCTCACCAACTTAGAGTTATGTGCATGAGTCAAGGACAGAGCCTAGACCACTGAGCCAGCCCCCAGTCAGTATGTGCTAGGCCAGCCAGTCCCCATGACAGCTCAAGGACAAAGCCTGGGACTTGTGCCAGACTGCCCCCAAAATGATAATTGTAACCCCCAACCAGTAAATTCAAAAGTTACATACCCTCACCCAATTAAAAGATAACAGAGACCTTCAAAAATAAAAATAAACCAATCCGAGTTGCACCCATGCCAAACCCCTCCAACCACCCTTGGAGGGCTGTGGTTTTTACCTTTAGATAGCCAGCCTCACAAAGAAAGAGCAACTCCTCCCTGCCTCACTCTATTGGGTGTAGGAATGAGTTCCCTGTCTAGACTTGTATCTATAGATACCTTATATATAAACCTTGCTGTTGCATTCTGGACACCCATGGTCTTCAGTGGTCTCTTTGGGGTCATGATCTGGGTATAACACAAGGAGCTGATTTCTGATGTAAGAACAAAAGGTTTCCTTTATTCCAGCCTAGGCAGGGACCTCCCCAACACCACTTAACAGTAGGCGAAAAGAGAGAAGGTCCCGAGCACTCACTTTAAGGGGTTTATATAGGAAAGATTCACATGCAGAATGTTACATATCTCGGGGGCTAGGGATGAGGTAAGCATAAGGTTGCTAATTACTAACAGGGTTCAGGGTATCTATAGAGACATACATTTTTATTCCCTATGTCCTGTTTTTGTTGACCCATTCAGATTTACTGTTGCATTCCTTCCGAGTTCAGTTTCTGGTTAATTGAGTCCATTATTTGTCACACCTTGTTTTGCCTAGTCTAGGATACATGGATTTATTGTCCCAGCCTTATCTTTCCCACAGGTTCAACTTTTGGTCAATTCAAAAAACAACAACAACAACAACAACAACAACAACAACAACAACAAAAAAAAACACTGGTCAGCAAATACCTTTGGAGGAAGAAGAGGGAAGGGGAAGGAACGTCTTTAAGATGGCTACTAATTTCTCCCTTTCATTCCCTCCTCTCCAAGTAACGAGAACACCCAATCATGGATTTTCAATACCTTGTTTGTAAATATCTATCCTGAGTCAAATTGCTCATTTCTACATCTTGGTTGAGGGTCTCATACTGAGTTTGAGTCCTCTGTACCACTAATTGAATGTTCCTCAATCTTTCTCTGATGAATTGTATCAGCTTGTTTAAGAGGCAAGGCCCAAAGGTTAGTATGAGGACTAGTAACAGTAGGGGTCCACAAAGATTTTAGAGATTCGAGTTGCCAGCCAGGGGAACCGTTATACCAAGCTTCAAACCCTCCCTGGCCAGCTTCCCTGTCTCTTTTTTGCTTGTTGAGGCTTCTCTTACTTTGGCCATAGAATCCTTAGCTAACCTGGAGTGATTTATATGAAAACATTCTTATCCCAGGGCTGCACATAGTCTCCCTTATTGCAAAAAGACGAGATCTAGTCCTCTTCTGTTTTGCATAACTACTTCCTCTAAGGAAGTCAGAGATTCTTGTAAATTAGAGATGGAGGTTTCCAATTTCTCTATATCTAAATCAATAACTGCTCGAAGGTTAGAATAATGTTGATTCTGGGTGATCAGAGAGGCAGTTCCAGTCTCCATCCTGACTAGGCTAGCCCCCAATAAGACACTGAGAATTAAAGTAGTCACGGGTTCCCTTTTGGTTCTGATATGCAGATTCCCGATCTCATCAAGGAATTCGTTTTCTGCATGATAAATGAGTCTAGGGACCAGGCGAACTAGTACACAGAAACTCTCAGTGCATTTGAGAGTCAGGAGGTGAGGCCAGTGGAACACGCCTACCAGGTATCATTGTGGGGAATTAGGTAAAAGGCTTCTGTAGGACTGGTGTTTGAGGAATTATATAAAGACTGTTGATTGACTGGGACATTCCCAATGCATATCGCTGCTCCAGCGATCTGCTGGAGAGTCAGCTGTGCTGTGGACGTCCATTGACACTGAGTAGAATCTAAAGTTTGACTGAATGTTCCTACTACAGCCACACCCTCGTAGTAAGGGGGGTCGTGTCATAACAAAGCCAGCAAGCCATGGTCAAATTGGGATTTGAAGCATTAAGGACTGAAAAGGACTGAGCTACAATACCTAGAAGCAGTTCTTCTGACTGGTGAGTGTCAGGTGCTGCAGAGAGGTTTGCCTTAGGGATATATGGGGCTATAGTCACTTGATATTGTTGGTTACAAGTGTGTATCTGTGTGGGTGTGTTGATCACAACCAACATCTGGGAATCCGGGGTTACTTTAGGCATAGGGAGAGGTGTAGATGTAACCAACCGTCTTATTAATTAAGAAACACAGAACCAATGTTAAAGAGAAAGCCAAAAGGTCAGAGCTCAGAGCTAAAATCTCACCCTTCCTCCTGCGGTGGTCCCAGCTTCCCGAAAGAGAGCTATTTCCCTGTGTTTATGTCGTTTCATAGTCATTCTGCCTTCTCATTGGTTGTAAACCCAAACATGTGACTGCCTCGTCACTGTCTGTATGTACATCCCTCTAGGTCTTAAAGGTGTATGTCTCCAATGCTGGCTGTATCCCTGAACACACAGAGATCTATGGGATTAAAGGCGTGCACCACCACTGCCACACTCTGTCTATGGCTCTAATAGCTCTGACCCCCGGGCAACTTTATTTATTAACATACAATCAAAATCACATTTCAGTACAATTAGAATACCACCACATTTCCCCTTTTCTATTTTAATAAAAAGAAAAAAAGCAAAAGGTTATAACTAACAAAAGAAAAAGTATATACAAAAGTACAATAACTATATACAAAATATACAAGTAATAAATAACTAAACAGGTATTTGACAAATCAGAGAAAATAATTCCATTATCTATCCTATTTTGGTAAATCCAAGATGTATCTAATGCACTTTCTATCCTAATTAATTTTCAACTATAACTAACTAATCTTCAACTCCCTCAGAGACCCAAGAAGGAAATAATATTAGCTAACAAAAATAAAAACAGGAAGTGCATGCAAGCAACTTCCAAAAAATTTGTGAGTTGACAGAAACAGCCAGCTGCCTGGACAGTCACCTGAGGTTTCTCCACAGTGTTGGGGCATCATCTTCAGCCTATAGGCTTAGTGTATCTGACAGACTCATTTGTGAAGTAGGATGTACACAAGGTCAACAGTTCAACCTCACATTGGGTGAGAGCAGTCCATGTACCAGAAACACCTGAATTCCACTAGTGTCCTGTCATGATTCAGGATTTTAAATTCTGGAAATTGTTGACAGTTTTTGAATTCAGCTGTCTATTCTTCTTGGCTGTGTATATATGGCTTCATCTCAGCATCCCCTTCTTCTCCACATCCCTCTATTAAATGCCAGTCTACTATCGAGAGGCATGAGCTTTCAGCTGCTGTTCCATTGCACAACAGAAGCCATTGGCCCTCTGCCTGTTAAGCTGCCTTCAAAGAAAAGGGCACTGTACCTTTTCTGGATTGTGAAGGCCACTTCAGGGATGGGGCCATATTGTCCTGGCCTCAGAAGATGCCTTTTGATAAAGCCATAACCACACTTGTTTTGGCAAGAATCATAGTTTTTTGTTTTGTGTTCTGTCTGTCCATTTTGTCCTGTTGATTCGAGGATACTTTGTTGTCCAGTGGCTAACTTTTGCCACAATGAAAGTTGACTCCATATGCAGTTTCTTCAATGCCCATATTTTCTCTGAAGTAGATTGGTACTGCTAGGAGCCGACATGTCTCAAAAAAGAAAAATTTCTAAGTTATTAAAACATTTTAAATGCCATATTCTGTAGATCTCTGAAGGGTTTGAAGTTGACCTGTCTAAAACATCTCTGCTCAATTTTTAAAACATATCTAATATGACTACAAGTTCTATTGTAATGTCTAACTACTAACTTTCATTTCTTTATATCCTAATAGTTGGTAATTCAAGGATCAGAAAATTGCATTACATTGTTAAATGAATGGTATGAATACGATTAGAAATATATATACGGCATTTTCTAACAATATCAGTTTCAAATTTGTATACAATATAAAACAATCCAATCCAATGTAAAGTATTTAAAACTAGTAATTGTCTTTTTCTTTTCTTTCTTTTCTTTTTTTAAACAAGAACTTTAAATCTAATCTCCTTTGCTTAGCCTTTTTCCTAACCCTTGACAACAACTTGTAACCAAACCCCCTAAACATTGAAAATTATCCCAGACCCAAAACCCTTTAAAAAGACCAAAAAACCACCCGCCCCACACCACCTCTTTGGGAATGTGGGTGTCGTATTCTTAAAATTGCTTCCTGCTGGGTATGGGCAAAGTTTTCTTTATCCTGAAAGAAAAATTTTAGGTTAATTGTCAAATTCTAGGAAAGGTAACCATATCCTTCATTATCCAGTCTGTGTATAATGCCAAAGTTGAGGGTTTATCTCAAGTCCTTATTCAAGTAGTCTTTGAGACTGGATCATCTCAGCTAGTCATCTCAAAATTGCTCTGAGCACCTTGTAGTTCAAAGCTGATCTGTGGATGATGTTTGTCAGCTTAATGATATTATTATTGTCCACGTGGAATTGTTGCTGTTGTGGGTCTCCATCTTCTTCCTGGAGACTTCAGTTGATGTTAGGCCTGACCGTTATTTCCTGAAGAAAACTGATAAGAGACTCGAACACAAAGACATATATATGCAGCTAATTGAAGCCTTTTTTCTAGAATTAGTTAGTACTCCATATGACCATTCATATCTTAACAAAGATTAAAATGTATATATATCTATATATCTATATATGTTAATCTTGTAAATTTCAATATAAAATTCATACTTTAAGAAAAGTTTAAAGAATCAGAATAGAATCAAAGAATTGAGATTAGTAATAGAATAGTCCCTTAATTAATTTGGCTTTTGTCCTGTCCCATAGCAGAATATGGCTCTTTTATTCTGGCATGATACAGGGAGTTTGCATTTTCCTTTTAGCAACATGCTTGAGTTTAAAGAAGGAGAGAGCCATTCTCCCACTCCAAAGTCAGCTTTAAATTTTAATTGAACTGGGACTATTAGAAGACCAATAGTGTTAAATCTTTAGAGAAGAGCAGAATCAAACATTTAGGAAGACATAATTTTTTTTTAGATAATATATACCCATACACCGTTTCATTCTGTTTCTAGGGATAGATGATTTGTCCCTTTTCTTCAGTTGTCTCATTTGTCCAGTGTTCTTCAGATTCCTTAACCTTCATTCTCCTAAAAGACAAAAACAGAAACCTTTCCCCAAGACTAATTTTGGGGATGTTCCTTTTTGGCAAATTATTATCTGATTAAATGCAAAGGCATGTGTTATTGATACAAGTTAGTTTAAATTGGATGTTCATGCTGGTTGATGAACTATCACCTCCTCTAATTAAGAGGTCTCTCTTGTTCAAATCGAACCTTTATCAATTTTGATGGTACCCACAGCTTATCTTCTCCTGTGGAAACAAAAGCAAAACCTCGTCCCCAATGTAATACATACCCTGGTTTCCATTCTGAGGTCAGCACATCCTTAAAGTATATAAGCTGATTTAATTCTGTAGTTTTTTCTATTATCCAATGTCTCTCTGCAGCTGTTGTTCCTTTCTCATTGGCATTGAGAAAATTCAAAGTTAGAGGAGCATTTTGCGGTCTATTTCTGGCGGTTTTTGTTACCCCTTTCTGTTTATTTAGCATATCCTTTAGAGTTCTGTTTGATCTCTCTATAACTGCTTGACCTGTAGGATTATGTGGTATACCTGTAATATGCTTTATAGTGTAATAAGCAAAAAACTGTTTTATTTTAACAGAGTCATATGATGGAGCATTGTCAGTTTTGATTTGTTCAGGTATACCCATGATGGCCATAACTTCTAGCAAATGAGTGATTACAGAATCAGCTTTTTCAGAACTCAAAGCAGTTGCCCATTGAAATCCTGAATAAGTATCGATGGTGTGGTGTACATATTTCAGTTTTCCAAATTCTGCAAAGTGAAACACGTCTATCTGCCAGATTTCATTCCTCTGAGTACCCTTTGGGTTACATCCTGCTGGTAATGGTGTTTGATTGTCGAAGGAACAAGTAGGACATTTCTTTACTATTTCTTTGGCTTGTTGCCAGGTTATGGAAAAATCCTTTTTTAAGCCTTTACTATTGACATGATGTTTTTTATGAAATTCTGAGGCCTCCAGCACATTTCCTATCAATAATTTATCAATCTCATCATTGCCTTGTGCTAGAGGACCTGGCAGACCAGTATGGAATTGAATGTGTTATATATAAAGGATGATTCCTTTTCCTGATTGTATCTTGTAATTGAATAAATAGTGAAGTTAATTCTGAAGCATCAGGGATAAATTCTGCAGTCTCATTATGTAACACCACTCTTTCAGCATACTGAGAGTCAGTTACTATGTTGAGAGGTTCTGAAAAATCCATTAATACCAACAGAATAGCATACAATTCTGATTTTTGAACTGAATTATATGGACTTTGAACCACTTTACTTAAATTTTCTGATTTGTAACCTGCCTTTCCTTCTTTGTTGGCATCTGTATAAAATGTACGAACTCCAGATATGGGTTTTTGCCGTACAATTCGAGGCAAGATCCAATCAGCTCTCTTTTTAAGACCAATTCTATCACTTTTGGGATATTTGCTGTTAATTTCTCCCAAAAAATTACTGCAAGCTCTTTGCCAAGGTTCACCTTCTATCCATAATTTTTCAATGTCCTCCTTAGTTAAAGGTACAACAATTTCTGCTGGGTCTATTCCTGCTAATTGACGAAGTCTCAATTTTCCTTTGCAAATCAAGTCAGAGATTTTTTTTCAACATAAGTTTTAAATTTTTTATTTGGTTTATTTGGTAAAAATATCCATTCCAATATAATATCTTCCCTCTGCATTAATATTCTAGTAGGAGAACGTCTAGAAGGTAAAATAACCAAAATGCAATCCAGCTTTGGATCAATACAATCCACGTGCCCTTCATGCACTTTCTTTTCTACCAAAGCCTATTCTTTCTCAGCTTCAGGTGATAATTCTCTTGGACTATTTAAGTCCTTGTCACCTTCTAAGGTTTTGAACAAATTAGTCAGTTCATCATTTTTTACCCCAACAATAGTTCATAGATGAGAAATATCTCCAAATAATCTTTGAAAGTCATTAAGAGTCTGTAGTCTATCTCTCCGAATTTGCACCTTTTGGGGTCTAATTTTTTGTAGCTCTATTTTATATCCTAAATAATTAATAGAATCTCCTCTTTGTATCTTTTCAGGAGCAATTTTTAATCCCCAGCAAGGCAAAATTTTCTTTACTTCTTCAAACATTCTTTCTAAAGTATCTGCATTTGAGTCAGCTAGTAAAATATCATCCATATAATGATAAATTATAGATTTAGGAAATTTTTTATGTATCACTTCCAATGGCTGTTGTACAAAATATTGGCACAGAGTTGGGCTATTCAACATTCCCTGTGGGAGGACCCTCCATTGAAATCTTTTAACCGGTTGAGAATTATTATAAGTAGGCACTGTAAAAACAAATCTTTCTCTGTCTTTTTCTTGTAAGGGTATTGAAAAGAAACAGTCTTTTAAATCAATAACTATGAGAGGCCATCCTTTTGGTAACAGAGTAGGCAAAGGCATCCCAGATTGTAGAGAGCCCATTGGCTGAATTACTTTGTTAATTGCTCTAAGGTCTGTTACCATTCTCCATTTACCAGATTTCTTTTTAATAACAAATACAGGAGAATTCCAAGGGCTGGTTGATTCTTCAATATGCTGAGCATTTAACTGTTCTTCTACCAGCTCTTCTAAAGCTTGGAGTTTCTCTGTTGTTAAAGGCCATTGCTGGACTCATACAGGCTTGTCTGTTAACCATTTTAAAGTTAGAGCTGTTGGTGTCTTTGGAAGATCATCAGTTGTTGTGCCCTGTTCTTGTATAATATGGATGGCTGGTGACCACTCATTAGAACAATATCTTCTAATATTTCTCTCAGTAACATGTGCTAGTTTATGATTTGTTTCTGAGATTGGAGGGATGTTAATCTGAGTATTCCATTGTTGCAACAAGTCTCAACCCCACAGGTTCATAGTTATGTTAGCCACATATGGTTTTAATTTTCCTCTCTGTCCTTCTGGACCTATACATTCGAGCCATCTTGCACTCTGTTTCACCTGAGATAATGTCCCAATTCCTAACAGTTGAACGTTTACCTCCTGAAGAGGCCAAGCTGGATGCCAAAATTCTGGTGCAGTTATGGTAACGTCCGCACCTGTGTCTACCAGACCAGACAACAAAACACCATTTATTCTTATTGTTAATTTTGGTCTTTGTTCATTAATAGAAGTTTGCCAAAAATTTTTCTTTATGTTTTCTCCTCAATTTTCTATTCTCTCTGTTTCATCATTCTGACCAGCATGATTTATTCCAATAGGCATTTGGTTATTTAATTGCTCTGAGTAGGGGTTTCCTCTACAACTGCAGGAAAGGTTTGAACTGGATTTGCTATGGGGGCCTGCATGAGACCCCTCTGGGAGTTTCCTGAAGACTGAGGCAAAGGATTACCCTGTCTGTCCTTTGTTGATCTACATTCGTTGGTCCAGTGATTTCCCTTACCACACCTTCTGCATACTCCAGAAGGAAGGGGCATTCTGTTGCCATTGTTCCTTGAAGAAACATTGTTTCTAGGAATGATCTGTTTACAGTCCCTTTTCAAATGTCCTTGCTTTCCACATCCAAAACATCTAACATTCCTCAAACCTTTTGAAATTGCTTCTCCTACCCACATAGCATCATGTTCATCAACCTCAACATTAACTGTGTCTCTAATCCAATCTTCCAAAGGTGCAGATCTTGCCCTTAATGGCCTGATTATTCTTTTGCATGCTGAATTTGCATTCTCAAAGGCCAAAGGTTCAATTATTGCCTTACTAGCTTCTGAATCAGAGATCATTCTCTTTACTGCTGAAGCCAGTCTTTGTAAAAAATCTGTAAAAGATTCTTATGGGCCTTGCATAACCTTTGTAAATGACTCAGATTTTTTTCCCTGGTTTCTCAACTCTGTCCCATGCATTCAAAGCTGCCGCTCGACATAAAAATTAGGGTTTGGACATCATATAAACATTGTTTTGTACTGAAGCATATTGACCTTCTCCAATAAGCTGATCCTGGCAAACTTGTATTCCTTTATCCCTCCATTGCTTTTCTATGTTTTTAGCCTCATCCTTAAACCACGTTAGAAATTGAAGTCTCTGGCTGGGTTCCAGAACAGCTTGTGCAAGGTCCCACCAGTCCTGTGGTACAATCCTATTATATGTTGACCAAGACTTTAACATTTGCTTTACATATGGGGAATGCATGCCATAAGATACCATTGCCTCCTTAAACCTTTTTAAATCCAACATTTCAATTGGAGCCCAAATATTTTGTGTAGCCATTTGATCAGGCATCTGCTGTACGGTTACAGGATAAATTAAGGGTGACTGTGTGAAAACAGGCTTTCTTTCTGTAACATTATGATCCAAACTTGAAACAACTTCACTGTTAATTTCTTCTCTCTGAATTTGAACAGGTTTAACAAGTTTTTCTAAAGCTGTTATCCTGGCACTTAAATTGACTATCTTTTTGAATATTAAAATTAGGATTAGCATAGTGATAAACTGCATAATTCCACCAATACTAATCTTCTCATATAGTTGTTCCATTGTCAGACTGCCTAAAATTTCGAACAAAACCCAATTTTCTTCCAATGTATGCATAAAACCCATTTTTTTTAATGTGGAAAAAAATTCTCTTTTAAATAGTTTCCTTTAAAATATCTGATATGTTATGGCTTACCAAATCTGCATAGAACAGTAAAAATCCGAGGAAATTTCAAAACAGCCACCTAGTGTCCGAGGTGTAAATCCAGAGAGAGAGAGAGAGAGAGAGAGAGAGAGAGAGAGAGAGAGAGAGAGAAAGCATAGCTGCCTAAAGCTTAAATGCAGCCACGTGTTCCCTCTTGAGCCAAGTCGAGGCTTGGCTCTGGCTTCCTTAAGCTCCGACTACGTCCGACCACGTGCATTGGCTTTACAGGCAGGGCCCTGTTCGGCAGGGCAGGTCTGAGTTGTTTGTAGCACTGGCTTTAAGCAAGCAGGCTTTAAGCAAGCAGCTCACAGTTAGTCCGTCCTGAAGCCAAGCAGACCTAGGCCCGGGCTAGGAAGCCGCCGCTCGGACTAGGGGGCCGCCCGACCTGCTGCCCTTGCAGGAAAGCAGACCTGCCGCCAAGCCAAGTAGTTTTTAATGGATTCTTGTCATGTTGGGCGCCAGATGTAGATGTAACCAACCGTCTTATTAATTAAGAAACACAGAACCAATATAAAAGAGAAAGCCAAGAGGTCAGAGCTCAGAGCTAAAATCTCACCCTTCCTCCTGTGGTAGTCCCAGCTTCCCGAAAGAGAGCAATTTCCCTGTGTTTACGTCATTTCATAGTCATTCTGCCTTCTCATTGGTTGTAAACCCAAGCATGTGACTGCCTCGTCACTGTCTGTATGTACATCCCTCTAGGTCTTAAAGGCGTATGTCTCCAATGCTGGCTGTATCCCTGAACACACAGAGATCTATGGGATTAAAGGCATGTACCACCACCGCCACACTCTGTCTATGGCTCTAATAGCTCTGATCCCCGGGCAACTTTATTTATTAACATACAATCAAAATCACATTTCAGTACAATTAGAATACCACCACAGGGAGGAGCTAGGATGACGTTAGGACCTAAGTGCTGTCAGTGGATAGGCTTGATATTTAATTTAAGGTGGAAAGTCAGGCCATGATCGTGGCCATCCTGATAAAGCCTTAATCCCCATGTCCTTCCCCTCACCCAATCTGTAAACTCATGCCCCTTTTTGTAAACCTGATAATTAGGGGGTTACATCAATATTTAACACATTCTCCCCACCCCACCCATGGTCCCACGGGGTCTGAGCTAACTCCCATGTAAACCATTGAATAACTTTTACAGTAATTCTGTATGAGTCCTGGTCCAGAGTGATTTCTGGTACTGTTATGAAGTCCGAAGAGGACCTGGGTCCTCAATAGGTGTTGCTGGATCTTTCACACTCCCGTTCTTTACAGAAAAACTTGGCTGGCCCTCCACATCTGTTAGCTTCTGACCTGTTCCTTCCATCCCCAGGGCATATATAAATAGGGATGTTTCTTAGCTATCGCCAAAGTGATGGATGACTACAGCCTATCCAATTCCCACCCTGTCCCTCCGTTTTTCCTATTCCCAAGGAGGGGCAGGGTATGGGGTTACATCACTCCTGGCCCTCACATTCAGGTAGCCCCTTCCCCAGGTCTTGGTCTGGTACATCCCAAGAACCAGCTGCCAAGTCACATAAATCTACTCTAAGATCTGGCCACCCTGTGCCTTGAAGTGCCTCTGCTGAGGCCACTTAGATTTGGTCACCATTTGGGGGGGTGTTCCAAGACAGGGTTTCTCTGTGTAGCTCTGTGACTTTCCTGGATCTTGCTCTGTAGACAAGGCTGGCCTCGAACTCACAAAGATCTGCCTGGCTCTGCCTTCCGAGTGCTGGGATTAAAGGTGTGTGCCACCACACTCCAGCTTTGGTCACCATTTTTAGAAGTGACCACCCTGTGGTGGTATTGTGTTTCCCAAAATATTGTGTACCCTAATAAACTTATCTGGGGTCAGAGAACAGAACAGCCACTAGATACTTAGGATAGGCAGTGGTAACACACGCCTTTAATCCTAGCATTCCAGAGGCAGAAATCCATCTGTTCAAGGATACAGCCAAGCATGGTGACTCACGCCTTTAATCCCAGATTGTGAGCCTTTCACCCCAGGGAGTGATGGTAGAAAGCAGAAAGGTATATAAGGCGTGAGGACCAGAAACAAGAAGCTTTTAGCTGGTTAAGGTTTCAGGCTTTGGAGCAACAGTTCAGCTGAGATTCACTCTGGCTGAGGAGGACATCAGGGGCAGTGAAGGGTAAGGTTTTTAGCTCTTAGCTATAGCTCTGACCTCTTGGGCTTTTTAACTCTGCAATTGGCTCTGTGTTTCTTATTTTAAAAGACAGTTACATCTACACCACCCAAGTCTGTTTCCAGGGTATGTGTGGATTCGCTGAAATCACAGGCAGGAGAAACATCATCATCAGGATGTAGTCTTTGGTCGGGGCGGGCTTCGTCATCTGAGTCTGACCTTGAGCAGGTTGGTCAGGTGCCGGGTTGTTTCCCATCCTTCCCCTTGGCAGTCCTCTTTCTGGGCCAATGGGTCCCGCATGACTGTGGTGCACCCAGGCAGCCATTCCATCCAGTTTCAGGGCTGTGGGTGTGGTCATTAGGATTACAAAAGGTCCTTTTTATCCTAGCTCAAGGGTCTTTTGTCAATGACGACAGATGAAGACCCAGTCTTCGGGCTGGAACCTGTGGGGCTCAGGGGGATTGCCAGACTCATAGAGGGCCCTAAGTTTAGGTCAGACATGCTTGTGTACATGTTGAAGACGTTCAAGAATCAAGCACATCTTGATTGCTCATCTCTGCTATAAGTTCAGACTGGAGGTTAGGGATTATAGGGGTAGGGGTACCAAACATAATCTCAAAGGGAGTCAAACCCATCTCGCAAGGAGAATTTCTTACATGAAAGAGGGCAAAGGGAAGGAGAGTAACCCAGCCTGCACCAGTCTCTAGGGCTAATTTGGTTAAGGTCTCTTTTAGAGTCCGGCTCATTTTTTCTACTTGTGCAGAACTTTGGGGTCAGTATTGACCATGTAATTTCCAATTAACCACAGGATGGTGGCTAAGCTCTGACTCACCTGGGACACAAATGCTGGTCCATTATCTGACCCTATCATTACGGGGAACCCATACCCTGGCAAGATGTCTTCTAACAACCTTTCTGCCTCTGTCTGAGCTGTCTCATGTGTGGCAGGATACACTTCAACCCATCCAGAAAAGGAGTCAAGGAACACCAGGAGGTACCTGCAGCCAAACTGACCAGATTTGATCTCTGTAAAATCAACTTTCCAGTATGCACCCGGCTTCTTACCCCTTAATCGTGTCCTGGAGTTTCTGGGGTGGGTAGTAGCATTGGTTAGTAGACAAGCTTTACAACTGTTGACCAGATCCTCTATGACTTGATTCCCATTTTGTATTTTTACTTCTGCATGTCTTAATAAGCCCTGCATCCATTGGCTGCCCATGTGGGAAGAGTGATGTATTAAGCCCTAACTGCCTTAGCAGAATTACCTTATTGTCAGCAGCCCTCCACCACCCCTCGAGGCACTGAGTCATAGGGAGGGTCCTATTCCAGGCCATGTCTTCCTCTGTATAATCAGGGGTTTCGGCAGCACAGATTGGCCTGGGTCCAGCAAGACTGATGCTAAGGTAGATGTCATGGCTGCTTTCCAGGCAGCTTGGTCAGCCAAGTTATTACCTCTCGATATTGGCCCACTGCCCTTCTGATGCCCTGGACAGTGAATTATAGCCAGTTTCAGGGCCCCCCACAAGGCCTTTAGGAGGTTCTGAATTTCCTCTTTATTTTTGATTGTCTTTCCCTCAGCTGTTAGGAGCCCCCTCTCTTTATAGACGGCCCTGTGAATGTGAACTGTGGCAAATGGATAGTGACTTTAAGATAAACCTTTAAGATAAAGGTTGATCTTTTTCCCATGCCCCAGCTCTAGGGCCTTAGTTAGGGCTATCAGTTCTGCTTTCTGAGCTGATGTTCCTGCTGGCATTGATGATGCCCAGATTACCTTGTCTGTTGTGGTAACAGCTGCCCCAGCATACCTCGTTCCATTCCTCACTGCTCCCATCAGAAAACTATATTTCTTCAGCATCTGGTAGTAGTGTGTCTCTAAGGTCTGGTTGGAAACAGTGAGCCTGGGCTAGTATTCTGGAGCATTCATGAAGTGGTGCATCCAGATCTGGGTCAGGTAGCAAAGTAGCCGGATTCAAAGCTGTTGGGACCTGGAATGTTATTCTGGCTGGATTAAGCAACAAAATCTGGTAGTGAGCCATGCAGGCATTGCTTAGCCAGCGGTCAGGGGGCTGTTTGAGCACTCCCTCTAAGGAATGTGGGGTTGCTATTGTGAGGTTTTGGCCCAAAGTTAGCTTATCTGCATCCTTAACCAGGAGGGCTACTGCTGCTATAATGTGTAAACATGGAGGCCACCCAGGTGCTATAGGATCTAATTTCTTCCACAAGTAAGCCACTGGCTGTTTCCATGGTCCTATTGTCTGGGCGAGCACTCCCTTTGCTATTCCTTTATGCTCATCTACAAACAGAGAAAATCGTTGGGTAATGTCTGGTATCCCGAGTGCAGGGGCTTCTGGGAGTTTTTACTCAAGAGCTTCAAAAGCCTGTTGTTTTTCCTCTGTCCAAATCAAGTCCTGACCTTCTTTTGTGGCTTCATATAATGGTTTGGCCAGCTCAGCAAAGCCCGGGATCCTCAAATGACAGAACCCAGCGGTGCCTAAAAACTCTCTCACTCCTTTAGTGGTAGCAGGAGTGGGGATTTTTAGCACAGTCTCTTTGCCACCTTTGGCACCCCCAGCAGGACATACCCCAGTTACATTATCTGCTGTTTGCAGATCTAAGCCTTCTTGGCTGAAGCTCGATACCCCAGGTTTCCAAGAGTTTGTAGTAAGCTTTCTGTACCCAGGCAGGTTTCTTGGTCTGCAGCTGCGATCAGCAGATCATCTAAACACTGTAACAGACTGATACCTGGGTGCGATACTCACCCAAGTCCTCATGGAGGGCTTCATCAAAAATAGTTGGTGAGTTTTTGAACCCCTGAGGTAGTCGGGTCCAGGTCAGTTGTCCACTGACGCCAATCTCAGGGTCCTGCCACTCAAACGCAAAATAAGGCTGACTCTGGGGTGCCAGCGGTAGGCTGAAGAATGCACCCTTAAAGGTCTAGGACCGCGTACCATTGTCAGTCCAGAGGCAGGGTGCTGAGTAGAGTATATGGGTTTGGCACTGTAGGCTGAATATCTATGACATTCTTATTTACTTCTCTCAAATCCTGGACGGGCCGATAGTCGTTAGTATGGGGCTTTTTGACTGGCAGGAGGGGCGAGTTCCAGGCTGACTGAATAGGCTTTAGTACACCTAGTTCCTGCAGCCATCTAATGTGAGGAGTTATCCCCTTTTTAGCTTTCAGAGGCATTGGATATTGTCAGAGTTTTACTGGGTCTGCGCCTGCTTTTATTTCCAAGTACAGAGGGGGGCGATGGGCTGCTAAGCCCATGCCTCCCGTCTCTGCCCATGCCAAGGGGAACTTCTGAAGCCAGACCTGAACAGAGTCATCAAACTCTGGGGGCCTCTGGTGAAGTCTATATTCCTCAACCAAGTCATGTGTTATCATTACTTGGAGTAGTTGGCCTTCCTGCCGGAACAACTTTGCTCCCTTTTCAGAAAAGTGAATTTGTGCTTGCATGTTTGCAAGCAAATCCCAGCCCAGGAGGGGATATGGACACTCAGGTATTACCAGAAAAGAATGGGTTACTTTTCCCATTCCTAGATCCACTGATCTTTGAGTAGTCCATGGGTAAGATTTGGTTCCTGTGGCGTCCTGGACCCATGTTCTCTTATTGGATAGAGGGTCTCCTGGTTCTAACAGTACCGAGTTCTCAGCTCCGGTGTCCACCATAAAGTTTATATTTTCCCTCTCTACTTTCAGGGTTATCCTGGGTTCAGGAAGGGAATCCGAGCCCTGACACCCCTAATCGCTGTCTGTCTGGAGAACTTTGGCTCTTTGTTTCTTTTTAGGGCATTCCCTAGCCCAGTGTGCTTCCTCTTTGCAATAGGAGCATTGGTTTTTTTTTTTTTTTCCCAGTCTGGGGGTTTTGTGCTCTCTATCCTTGGACCATTCCTTATCCAATCTTATATGCCCTGGCCCTGGTGTGCGGCCACCATTAATTCCCACATTGGTTAGAATATCAACAAGCTGTTGATGGTGTCTCTCCTGCTGGGCTTCTAGGATTCTGGCCAGGCTTCTTTCTTGTCTCTTCTTTTTATTTCTTTTTCCTCTGCACTTTCCCTACTATAATAAACTCTCTCTGCCACCACCTTATACCTCTCTCTGCTAGCCAATTCAGTTTCTGAAGTTTTTTCTGATGTCTGACGCTGCCTGATTCACAAAAGCGAAGATCAGAGTCAGCTCTGTTTCTGGTGCTTCTGGATCATACGGAGTCTATCTCCTGAAGGCCTCCTGCAGGTGTTCTAAAATCGCCGCTGGACTCTCTTCAGCTCCCCATCTTACATCATATACCTTACTCATATTTGCAGGCCATCTAGCTGCAGCCTTGAGACCCGCCAACAGAGTCTGGCGATAGACCTTGAGTCTCTCCTTACCTTCTGCAAAGTTATAATACATTTTTATTCCCTATGTCCAATTTTTGTTGACCCATTTAGATTTACTGTTGCATTCTTTTCGAGTTCAACTTCTGGTTAATTGAGCCCATTACTCTTTACACCTTGTTTTGCCTAGTCTAGGATACATGGATTTATTGTCCCAGCCTTATCTTTCCCACAAGTTCAACTTTTGGTCAATTAAAAAAAAAATGCTGGTCAGCAAATACCTTTGGAGGAAGAAAAGGGAAGGGGAAGGAACATCTTTTAAGATGGCTACTAATTTCTCCCTTTCAGCGCCTGTGACACATGCCCTGTGAGATGAGAGGATCTGAGACCCAGGACTTTCTTTGTTTCCCTTTATTAACTATCATTAAGAGATCTTATGGGTGCAGGGCACCAGGGCGGTGGTGGTACATGCCTCTAATCCCAGCACTTGGGAGGCAGAGCCAGGCAGACCTCTGTGAGATCAAGGCCAGCCTGATCTACAGAGTGTCAGGACAGGCACCAAAACTATACAGAGAAGAAGAAACCCTGTCCTGAAAATAAAACAAACAGACAAAAAACAAAACAAAACAAACAAACAAACAAACAAAAAAGAGGTCTTAAGGGATCTAACTATGAAGCATGCCTGTACTGGGCAAGCTACCTATTATCTGAGCCTGGAGCTTTGCAAAAATGAGGGAGTTGGCCTAGGAGTTTATCAGTTTGACATGCTTTTATCCCTACCACCCCGACACACACACAGAAGTGCAATATTAGTACATTGACCCTTTCTTTTGGTTTTCTCCTAGGGATCCAGAGGTGAAAGGGGTGACTAGGGTCACAAAGGAGAAAAAACAATGGCAAATCTGTACAAATGATGTGCTGCAATAGAAGTGGGAGCTCCCCCACCTGTGGATTGAGGGATAGTCATCATAAAAATGGCTGACCAAATCTATCCACAGCCAGTTCCAAGTGGCATTTCAAAACAGTCACAGTATTTGTTGTTCTTTCACGGGGTTTCCCTGGATTTCCTGGAATGCTGGGGCAGAAAATGAGTGTCTAGAAGTAGAGATGACAGACCTTAGGTCCTCCAAACAGCAAATGGAGCCTCCTTTTGGTCCTTCAGGCAGAATCATTGATTTTAACTAGAAATTAAAGTTTAAGTGGAAAGTTCCAGTTTGAGATGGGGACCAAGTTGTCTTATCCACTGGGAGAGGGTAGCAGGAGGTCTGAGGTCAACCTCCAGTTTGGTGGGAAAGGCTATTCCTACTCTCTCCATACACACACCATGGACAGAGGCCCCTCTTTGCTTCGCCTACCTCCTGGAGCTCAAGGCAAGATTCAAAAGCCAGAAGTTTTGTGAGGAGTGACTCCTGTCTCCTATCTGAGCCACAGTGGTTCAAGACCCCTCCTATCCCTCAGACCCTGGAGAAAATTAGAGATTCGTTTGATTTAGTTTCACTGCTGCCTAAACACTCAATACAGTCTTCAAGGGTGGCAAACACTGTTGGAGGGACAAAGGATTATTTTAAATAGGTGACAACTATTTTATTTAATTAGTGAGATATTCAGTATCTCACTTGGGACCAGCTCAATTTTAAAAGCTAACAGTTTTAGGAGTTAAGGAAAAACCATTCAGGGCTGGAGGGATGGCTCAGAGTTTAAGAGCACTGGCTGCTCTTCCAGAGGACCTGATTTCAATTCCCAGCACTTACATGGTGACTCACAACCATCTGTAATGAGATCTGGTGCCCTCTCCTGGCATGCAGGTATACATGCAGGAAGAACATTGCACACATAATAAATAAATAAATCCTTAAAAATCATTCTGTAAATAACCGTGGAGTGATATATTGATATAACAAAAATTGTGAAGGTGGCAATAGACTGACAGACTTGGGGACACTTTTACTTAGGTTTAGGATCTAGAGTAAGGCTGGGCATTGGATGAGGGCAGATGTGATAACCTAAAGAAAGATGCATACATGACCATGTAGAACAGCTCCCAACCTGACATGGAAACACTGGGTCCTTACATTGTAAGTCATTAACCATGTAAAACAGCCCCTGACATGATAGTGCTGGATGCTCAATGCTGTAAGGTGCTGACCATGCTGAACAGTTCTTGAGCTAACATGAAAATACTGGGTCCTGAGGATGTGAAGCATTGAGTGTGTAGGACAGCCCCTAAGCTGTCTTGGTTACTTTTCTATTGCTGTGATAAGATAGCATGAGCAAGACAAGTTATGAAAGAAAGTGTTTCAGAAGCTTAAGTTCATGATAGGGGAGGAAAAACATGGCATCAAATAGCTGAGAACTTCCATCTAGATCCACAAATGGAAGAGAGAGAGAGACAGAGGGGGGCAGAGAGTAAGAAAGAGAGACAGACAGAGAGAGAAGCCATGGAGGAGCACTGCTTATTCCCATGCTCCCCATGGCTTGCTCAGCCTGCTTTCTTGTATGAATGAGGAGCATCTGCACCGAGTGCCACTACCCACAGTAAACTGGTCTTCCTATGTTAATAATCAGTCAAGAAAACATCCTCACTGAGTTACCTACAGGACACTGTGATGGAGAAGATCCCTCCCTCTTCCCACAATAAATATGTCTAGGTTTGTGTTAAGTTGGAAAAAAATCAACCATCATAGCAGCAACCAAGGATCAGGTACTACTGTGGAAGAGGGAGACAGAAAGGATATAAGAACCCAAGTTTGGGGAGAATTTTGGGGGAAATTGTTGTGAAACTGGATCTGATGAACAGGACACAGAAACTGCACTCATGAATTCAACACAGCTGGGTTTCCTGAAGTAGAATTACACAAGATTGAGGCATCATCATTTCATCATGCATTGAAAATATCATCATGGATTGGAAACATTAATATTGTGAAAATGGCCATAGTTTCTAAAGGAAGCAATGGGTTCTCCAAGCTCAATGAAAATTACACTGTCATTCTTCACAGAAGGAAAAAATTAACTTATAATTCATTTGGAAGTTCAAAAGACTCCCGCTAACCTAAGCAATCTTGATCAAAAACAATAAACATGAACGAATGAACTTTCATGTTGACAAGCTGTACTGCAGAAACATAATACTAAAAAGAGTGTGGTCATGGCAGAAAAATAAGGTACAATAATCAAAATAGAGCAGTGAGCTTAGATAAAAGTTTACCCAATTACAGACTCCTTTTGATAAAGATGAGAAATACACTAATTTGAAAAAGCACAGTCTCTTCAACAAACAGTGCCATGAGACCAAAATCAACATGTAGAAGAATGAAATCAGACCCTTATCTCTCTTTTTTTCTCTCATTTTTTGGGGAGTTCACAGAGACTGAATTGACAATTAGGGAGCCTTATGAGACTGACCTGGGCACTATGCATATGTTATAGTTGTATAGCTTGGTCCTCTTTTGGGACTCCTGACAGTGAAAACAGGGTCAGTCTGCAACTATTTTATAGACATTTGGGACCCTACTCCCTTGCACTGGGTTGCCTTGCCCACCTTCACGAACGGAAAAGTGCTTAGTCTTGCTGCAACTTAAGATGCCATGTTTTGTTGATACTTATGGGAGAGCTGCTCTTTCCTGGACAGAGGTAGAGATGAAGTGGATTGGGGGTGTAGAAACAGAGGGAGGGATTGGAGGTAGGTACTGGGAAGAGAGGAGGGAGGGGAAATTTCTACTGGAATGTAAAATAAGTAGGTATATTTATTTTTAAAAAAGAAAATAGATTTCCTCTGATACAATACATCCCAACAAGTTTCCTCTCTCTCCACTTCTTCCAGCTACTCCCTGCCTTCCCTTCCCCCAATCCATTTTCTCTCTGTTTCCCCTTTAGAAAAGAGCAGGCCTCCAAGAGAGGACAGTGCAAACAGCACAAAACAAGATACATTAAGACAAGGCAAAGGCCCTCAGATTGAGGCTGGCCACAACCCAAGAGGAGGGAAAGAGTCCCAAAGGCAGGTGAAAGTGTCAGAGAAATACCTGCTTCCATTGTTAGGAGTCCCACAAAAGCACCAGTCTAATACTCATAACAAATATGCAGGGGATCTGGTGCAGATCCATGCTACTAAAGCTTAAATCACATACCAAATCTCACATGGTAATTGTGGGAGACTTCAATAACCTACTATCACCAATGGACAAGTCAAACAGACATAAACTACACAGAGACATAATGGAGTTAACAGATATTATGAAACAAATGTACCTAACTTATACCCACAGAACATTCACCCAAACATAAAAGAATACCTTCTTCTCAGCATTTCACAGAACTTTCTCCAAAACTGACCACATACTTTTTCACGAAGTAATTCTCAACAGATACAAGAAAATTTGAAATAACTCCCTGTATCCTATCAGATCACCATGGATTAAAGCTGGATATCAACAACAGAAACAACAGAAAGCTTGCAAGCTCATGGAAGCTAAGCAACGCCCTACTGAAGGACTACTTGGCCAAGGCAGAAATCAGGAAGGAAATTAAATAGGATTCAATGAAAATGAATACATAAATACATACCCAAACTTATGTGACATGATGAAAGTGGTGTTAAGAGGAAAGTGAATAACACAAGTGAGAGTACATGCTGGCAAATATGTGGAATAAAACAAATAGTCATCTTTGCTGGTGGGGGTGCAAACTTGTGTAGCCACTAAAGAAATCAATATGGCAATTCCTCACAAAGTTGTTAATCAATCTACCCCAAGATCCAACTATACTACTCTTGCAGAAAAGATGTTCCATCCCACCAAAAGCTCAAACCCAAAACAATTCCACTAAAATCAGGAACAAGAAAAGGATGTCCACTCTTTCTATATCTTCAATATAGTACTTGACAGTCTAGCTCGAGCAATATGACAACAGAAGGTGATCAAGGGGACACAAATTGGAAAAGAAGTCAACAAATCACTATTTGCTGATGATGCAATAGTATATATAAGTGAACCCCAAAATTCTACTAAGAAATTCCTATAGCTGAAAAACACCTTCTTGTAGTGGCTAGATACAAGATTAATTAAGAAGAAAAATTAGTAGCCCTCCTATATACAAACAATAAAGGGATGGAGAAAGAAATAAGGGAATAACACCATTCAAAATAGCCACAAATAATATAAAATATCTTAGGGTAGCTCTAACCAAGCAAGTGAAAGACCTATATGACAAGAACTTCAAGTCTTTGAAAAAAGATATTAGACAAGATATCAGAAGAAGGAAAGATCTCCCATGCTAATGGATCAGTGGAATTAACATAGTAAAAATGGCCATCTTACCAAAAGCAATCTACAGATTCAATGCAATTTCCATCAAAATCCCAACACAATTCTTCACAGATCTCAAAAGAACAATACTCAGCTTCAAATGGAAAAACAGAAAACTTACGATATTTAAAACAATCCTGTACAATAAAACAACTTCTGGAGGCATCATCATCCCTGATTTCAAGCTCTACTATAGAGCTACAGTAATAAAAACAGTTTGGTATTGGCATAAAAACGGACATGTAGATCAATGGAAACAAATTGAAGATCCTGACATTAATCCACATACTTATGAACACCTGATTTTTGACAAAGAAGCCGAAACTTTACAATGGAAAAAAGAAAACATCTTTAATAAATGGCACAAGCATAACTGGATGTCAACATGTAGAAGATCACAAATAGACCCATATCTAGCACCACACACAAATTCAAATCCAAGTGGATCAAAGACCTCAACATAAATCCAGCTACACTGAATCTGATAGAGGAGAAAGTAGGAAGTGGCCTAGAAAATGCGTTGGCACAGGAGTCCACTTCCTAAATATAACACCGATAGCACAGACACTGAGAGTGACAATTAATAAATGGGACCTTCTGAAACTGAGAAGCTTATATAAGTCAAAGGACACAGTAAATAAGACAAAACCACAGCTTACAGAATGGGAGAAGATCTTCACCAATCTCACATCTGACAGAGGCTGATCTCCAAAATATATAAGGAATTCAAGAAACTAGATAGCAAAATACCAAACAATCCACTTAAAAAGTGGACTACAGATCTAAACAGAATTTTCAACAGAAGAATCTCAAATGGCTGAAAGACATTTAAGGAGTTGCTCAACATCCTTAGTCATTAGGGAAATTCAAGTCAAAATGACTCTGAGATACCATCTTATACCTGTCTGAATGGCTAAGATCAAAACCGCTGATGACAGCTTATGTTGGAGAGGATGTGGAACAAGGGGAACGACTTCTCTACTGTTGGTGGGAGAACAAACTTGTATAGCCACTCTGAAAATCAGTATGGCAGTTTCTCAAAAAATTGGGAATCAATCTCCCTCAAGACTCAGCTATACCACTCTTGGGCATTTACCAAGGAATGCTCTATCATGCCACAAGGACACTTTCTCAACTATGTTCATAACAGCATTATTCATAATAGCCAGAACCTGGAAACAATCTAGGTGGCCCTCAACTGACAAATGGACAAAGAAAATGTGCTACATATACACAATAAACTATTACACAGTTGTAAAAACCAATGACATCATGAAATTTGCAGGCAAATGGGTGGAACTAGAAAATATCATGCTGAGTGAGGTAACCCAGACTCAGAAGGACAAACATAGTATGGACTCATTCATGAGCAGATACTAGATGTAAAGTAAAGGATAAGCAGATGCTGTTGATATTGCTCTATATATAAATAAAACACTGATGGCCAGTGACCAGGCAGGAAGTAGGTTGCCAGGCAGGAAGTAGGTGGGACAAGGAGAGAGGAGAATTCTGGGAAGTGGAAGGCTGGGGAGAGACACTGCAGCCACCGCCAGGACAAGCAGCATGTAGAGACTCTGGTAAGCCACCAGCCACGTGGCAAGGTATAGATTTATAAAAATGGGTTAATTTAAGATAAAAGAACAGTTAGCAAGAAGCCTGCCACGGCCATACAGTTTATAAGTGATATAAGCGTCTGAGTAATTATTTTATAAGTGGATTGTGGGACTGCGGGGCTTGGGGAACCTGGAGAGAAGCTCTCCAGCAACAAATGGCGCCCAATGGCTCGAGTTTCCACCTTAAACCTGAGAATATTTAATAACCAATTCTAAACAGAGCCAAAACCAGGTTCCTGCTTCTTGTCTCATATGGGCAGCTAGACGCCGCAAAATGCGGGTTTGAACACTGGCAGGTTCCTGACGTGTGCGTTTGACCGGCAGTATGGCGGGAATGAGGCATCTGCCAGCGGCACATTATGCTGTGTAGTAGATTTAGTCTTTACTAGTATTTTTAAAAAAAAGGTTTCTGGGCTACACGCTGCTTTGATAAAAGCTTAGACCCACTATTTCTGAGACTTGATGACTCCCAGAGCTGGCGGAAAATGTACCACTGCCATGTTGGGAAGCTGAAGTGGGCGGAGCCAGCAGCCACAGCGCTGTTTCAGTCTTAGAATGGTGCAGCTTAAAGCAATAGGCTCGAGGTAATATAAAACATAAGCCACGTAAAGATGGCTACCACACAGAGAATCTGGATTATGTTCTCTTTGATATTCGTAACTGAAGAAAAACATTTGATTACAAAAGCTGTTGAGTTATGCCAAAATGTATATTTTAAAGGTACCTTCACTTCAAAATTTGGATTTAAGGATATGTTGCTTTGGAAAAGAGATTCTGCTTTTGTTTCCACAGAAAGCCAGAGGCTGTGGACTTGTTCCAGATTAAGATACATCAGGTTTCACCAGCCAAGACCCCCTGAAAGGTCTCTGATGACACCATGGCCCAGATGATCCAACATCCAGACCGGTTTCAAGGCAACTGGTTCACACAATACAGCCTCAAGGACTACCCCATAGGCTTAAAATTTACTTTGCGTCCCCATAAGATACAGCGCCCCCCTCCAGCAGGAAGTAGTAAGAGATGCTACGCCCAAATTCCCAAATATACCAAGCTGGCTTTGGAGGTGGAATTGGCTCACTCCCCCTCTAAACCCAGACATATTGCTTTAAAAAAAATGGTTAAGAGATTCTTGTGTCCCAAATCAGAAGAGCCCTCTGGTGTGTGACAGAGAAAAACCAATATTTTTATTTAAAACAGGTTGATTATAAATGTGATCTCTTTCTAAAAAAGAAAAAGGGGATATGATTAGATATATAGGAGGATATGGAGATGATAAGATAAAAGGGTAGATTAATGAACCTACTTTTAAAGAACAACTTGTTTAAAATGTTTTACATTGGTATAGATTTTAGTTTATGTTTAAAATGTTTTACATTGGTATAAATTTTAGTTTATTGATACAAACTTAAAGTTAATTTTGTTATACTGTATATATATATATTTCTATTCTTGTTTGAGGTATTATGTTTATGTAACTCATTTAAAATTGTAATGGATAATTAAAAATAGATTAATAATTAGTCATCTATGATAATCATATTTGTAGCCATGTTAGTTAAGTCTTCTAGATATACATAGATATATTTCAGATAGATAGGTAATCTTCAAACACTTCATAGACCTAGAGAATATGGCATTTAAATAACTTAGAATTCTGTTGACATGAGACACAATTGCTCCTGGCTGCACCAATTTGATCCCGAGAGAATGTTGGGCTTCTAAGACATTTCCATTGGGAAGTTTGTCTTTTGGCACAAAATGGCCTACTGGGCAAAGAACTGCCCTTGCCTTGATGGCTGACAGTACAAATATAATGCTGTCCTTTCTGGACAAGCGGGACACAAGGAAAGCGACCACTGTACTCTGCCAAGACAGGGTAAGATGGTCTCTCAGAATTCCTGCTTCTAAAATGGTCTGTCAGAGACTCTAGGCCTGTAGCCAATTTGAATGCACCAACAATGCTGAGAAACATTAGGTGACTGTCCAGGCTGCCAGCTGTCTTGGTCTACTTTTGCAAGATTCCCGAAAGTTGCTTGCATCCATCTACCATTTCTCAGGTACCATTATGTTCCTTCTCAGGTCTTTGATGTGGTTGAAAACTAGATAGTTGTAATTTCCTTAGTTATGATAAAAGATAAGTTAGACATAAAACCTTAAACTCACAAATATAAGATAGATAGGACATCTTCTTTAATATTGTAACTATAATTCTTGCTCGGTAATTGTTTTGTTATATGTAATTTTACCATTTTAAAGTTAAAACCTTCCTTTTTAAAAAAAAGAAGAAAAGGGGAAGTGCTATGGATATTGCTCTATATATAAATAAAACACTGATGGCCAGTGACCAGGCAGGAAGTAGGTTGCCAGGCAGGAAGTAAGTGGGACAAGGAGAGAGGAGAATTCTGGGAAGTGGAAGGCTGGGGAGAGACACTGCAGCCACCGCCAGGACAAGCAGCATGTAGAGACTCTGGTAAGCCACCAGCCACGTGGCAAGGTATAGATTTATAAAAATGGGTTAATTTAAGATAAAAGAACAGTTAGCAAGAAGCCTGCCACGGCCATACAGTTTATAAGTGATATAAGCGTCTGAGTGATTATTTTATAAGTGGATTGTGGGACTGCGGAGCTTGGGGAACCTGGAGAGAAGCTCTCCAGCAACAAGCAGACTACAACCTACAGCTCCAGAGAAGCTAGGAAAGAAGACCCTAAGAGGGAAGTATGGATTACCTTGGGAAGAAGAAACAGGAGATCTCCATGAATAAACTGTGTGTGTGTGGGGGGGGGAATAGAGGGAAGGGGATGGAGGATGAGAATATGATGAAATGGGATGATAAAGCTGGGGTAGGGATGTAATAGGAGAGCAATGAAAGAGATACCTTGATAGAGGGAGACATTTTGGGGCAAAGGAGAAACTTGGTGCTAGGGAAATTCCCAGGAATCCACAAGGATGACTTCAGATTAGACTACTAACAATAGTGATGAGGGCGCCTGAACTGGCCTACCCTGGTAATCAGATTGGTGAACACCCTGTCATCATAGAGCCTTCATCCAGTAACTGATGGAAGCAGATGCAGAGTCCCACAATGAAGCACCAGGCTGAGCTCTGAGAGTCCAGTTGAAGAGAGGGAAGAGGAATTACATGAGCAAGGGGAGTCAAGATCATGATACAGAAATCTGCAGAGACAACTGAACAAAGCTCATAGAAACTCACAAACTTTAGACTGACAGCTGTGGAACCTGCATGGGACTGGACTAGACTCTCTGCATACGGGAGACAGTTATGTAGCTGGGCCTTTTTGAGGCACCCCGGCAGTGTGATCAGTATCTATCCCTGGTGCATGAGCTGGCTTCCTGGATCCCATTACCTATTGTCAGACACCTTGCTCACCCTTGAGGCAGGTGGGAGGGGCTGAGGGCTGCCTCAACTGAAAGTACCAGGCTTTGCTGTCCCCACCCCCATGGGAGAACTTACCCTTTTGGAGGAGAGAATGAACAGTGGGTCGAGGGGAGGTAGGTGGAGGTAGAGGAGTGGGAGGAGGGATCTCATCTACATTGCCTCTGTGTTCTTCTCTTCTCCCTGGTCATGCTGGTCTGTCTGCCTCTACAGAAAATGCCTGTCTCTTCTTTCCCTCACCACTTGGTTCTCTGCCTCCTCAGGAATGTTGCTCCACCCTACCTTCCACCTTGATATGTAAAATGCTCTTTTATTCTCAGTCAATTTTTCTGGAGAGCCACGAGGCCTCCAGGTAAGGGGATGGTCTGAGTTTCATTTGCACAAGAAACAAAACCATGCATCCTCAGCCAGCCTGTGTCCTAGGCTCAGAGGGGGAGTTAGTTACCTAGAAGTTCAGCAGGTCTGAGGAGCTGAACTGTTTTCCAAATGGTCTGGGGATATTTGGGCACACAAGAATTCCATAACAGAAGACAGCTGAAATATTAAAAGCTGCATAACACCAAATATTCATAATGAATGGCTTGCCTTTTGACAGACCCTTGGCTGGTCAAAGTATAGCTTTAATACACAGCTTAATCTCTATGATATATTCTTGTGGCTTGCCACAACATCCCTGGGAATTTGGTTCTGGGTTGTGTAAGAAAACAAGCCAACCAAGCTATGGAGAGGAAACCTAGCAGACAATACTCTTCATGGCTTCTAATTCAGTTCCTGCCTCCAGATTTCTCCCAACTTCCTTCATGATGGATTATGTCAGGACATTTTCACTGAAATGAACCCTTTCCTCGCCAAGTTGCTGTAGGTCATGGTGTTTCACCATAGTAATAGAAAGCCTAACTACGCTAGATGGATGTGTGGTAGCTGTCCAGACCTGGGTCTTAGGAACAGGAAGTGAGGGCCTGCTAAGAGTGGTAGAAACCGTGTAGTCACAAGAAAATCACAAAGAGTGCACGAGCACCGGTCACTAACTGAGGAGCTGTTGACACTTGATAGCCCCTGGGCTGCAGCACGTCTGTTTTCTTTCGGGGTATAGCCCCTTAGGTCAACCTCTCTCCAGCTGGTGTTCCCAGACCCTTGAGTGTATGACCAGTGTACACAGGACTGAGTAGACAATGAAAAGGGAAAAAAGACAGACTGCTGTGATGGAGTAGGAGTAAACAGAGACATGGGAGGAGTAGGGGGAGTAACCACATTCAAAGAACTTCGTAGGAATTGTGGTGGCTTGAGTGAGAACGGCCTCCATGGGCTCGTATTGTTAGTGCTTGCTTCCCAGTGAGTGGAACTGTTTGGAGAGAGTTAGGTGGGGTAACCTTGTTGGAGAAAGTATGGCATTTTGGAGGATGTGTGTCACTGGGAATGGGCTTTGAGGTTTACAAACCCCATGCCAGGTGCCCAGTTTCTCTCTCTCTCTCTCTCTCTCTCTCTCTCTCTCTCTCTCTCTCTCTCTCTGTGTGTGTGTCTGCCTACCAGGATAGGATGTAGTTCTCAGCTATTGCTCCAGTATATGTGAGCCACCATACTCCCTGCAGTGATGGTAATGGGCTAAGTGTCTGTAACTGTGCACACAGTTTTATTTATGCAATACGTTCATTATGTTAAGAATATCAACATTTAAAATTTTTTTTCTTAAGGTTTATTCATTATGTATATAGCATTTTGTCTGCATGTATGCCTGTAAGCCAGAAGAGGACACCAGATTTCATTACAGATGTTTGTGAGCCACCATGTGGTTGCTGGGAATTGAACTCAGGACCTCCAGAAGAGCAATCTGTGCTCTTAAACTCTGAGCCATCTCTCCAGCCTTAACACCAACATTTTTGTACAATTTTCTTTTTAAAAAGACTTTTCAGTTTTACTTTTGTTGCTAAAGTTTATTAGTGGAATTTCAAATTCATTTTATTAGTGTCAACCTTCGCTTGTGAATATTGCCTATTTTTCTTCCTGTTTTTTTAACTTCCCCTTCACCTACACATTTTCTAAAGTTGTACATTTCAGGGTGTACTTATAAGGCTTACTCCACTCTTCCTCCCTTTTATCTCCTTTGGGTTTTATTTAGTTATTGTGTTTGTATATAATATATATAATATGTATATATGATATATATGTGATGTGTATGCATATGTATGTGTATTGAATGAATACCATATATACATGTATGCATGTGTATGATATACATACATATCTTATTTATTAAGGCATATGATATACAAGCTGTTTAATTCACTTTTCCAGAGATGAAATATTTCCATGTTAAGTTTGTCTTATTCTCAAAGGCTGTCAAGGAATATATTTGCTGATAAACTGTCCAACATGTCTGTGTCAGCTCCTTTTTGCCTACATAGTGTTGTAAAGTATACTTCTTAGCCTGTAACCATTTGGGGTTTAGTTTTGATCTGTGATATGTCCATGCTTTGTGCAAATGAACATGTATAGGAATTTGTACATGCCCAGTATACTTAAATAATCTTTATTTAAGTTAACTATATGATGCAGTATATTATCTGTAATTTAATATTAAGAAACTATACAATTTATAAACCACAAAATATTTAGAAGGTGCCTATTTTAAAAGTAAGTTTTGTAAAAGTTTAAGAGTTTCTGGATCAATAATTGAATTATCCTTAATATTACAGTAATAAGAAAACAAGATCGTTAGTCCCACAAATACTAGTGGCAGTGACTCTGTGTTGGTCTTCTCTTCCTACTTAACATAGTGTCTCAGTGCTCCTTCTCACAGGCTCTCCGTCCAGCCACACTGTTTCTCTTCCATGTTCCCTGAATCAATTTTAACACAGGGTTTCATACCCTTCTCAGCAGAATGACATTAACTAATGTTCCCTCTACCTCTGTGTACTGAGAGGCTGTGACCGTATGTATATGAAATTATTCCTGGCTTATTCATTCCACTTATTGAAATGAACAGCTCATATGTCATGTTTTAAAATTTAGTTAGTTACCACCATTAGGTACAAAGTGCCCCCCAAAATGACAGGGCCAGAGCCAATGGTGTAAATGACAGTGGGGACTCGGGCTGGACCCTGACCAGTTAAAGAGGATTGCTAATTGAACAAAAGCTGGAAATCACTTTTCTTCAGAAACTTGTGAAGTGGGTTTTTGTTTGTCATGAAGAGACATTTATTTCTCTTATCTGCCCCTACAGCCAACTCCCTCCAGCAATGGAACTTCTAGTTCCTCATTCGCAGGTATCTAACACCTACCAAAGTCCCCATATTAGCTCAAGGCTCTTCTGTTCCTACTAAGACATACCTATAACACATTTCCAAGCTTCCACATGAACTCTCAGGCTCTTCTTGCCCATACTCTAACCTCCAGGCTGTCCCCACTTCCATGCCCCCCCACCACACACATACCCCTTTAAGACTTGCAAAGCTTTCCCTACCATTTGCTGTTCTCTCTGTCCCTCAGAGACAGTCTTGACATTTTGAATGTGTTTTTCTTCCCAAGTATGGAATAGTCTAGTTTGGTGGTTTCACTCTGCCCTCGGTTACTCCCACAATACATTGTCTCTCAACTTATGCATTTTATTGATAGCAATGCTTGTATTACTATAACTCTAAACTACTGACCTTTGAATATTGATTTTAAGGATTATATCACATTCTTTGAGGACTGAAAAAACTACATCAATATAGATTATAGTTATCACAGAAATTTCAGAAATGATACAGTTATAGGTTAAACTTCATTAATAGTAATACAAATATTTGTTTTTAATTCTTTCTTTTTGATGAAAGATTCTCTTAAGTTCATGACAAGTTACTCTAAATGTGCATACTCAAGTTCCTTACATCCTTTAAGCCTCTGAGCATCTGTACCAATTTGACCATGCAATCTTGATTTTGCTGTGGGATGTATTGTTTGTCACACTGATGTAGAACTCGGTACAAATAAGGTGTGAAGCTATTTCTCAAGGAACAGTTGAAATTCTCTGGGTTGCAGTATGTATGTATGTGTATGAAATAAACAATGTTCCAGTCGGCTGTGTTCCCAGAACCATGCTGTGAATCATGGAGCTGTAAAAGAACAAAGCCTTAATCGAGTCCTAAATGTGATTGAAATATGTTTTTAAAACCATGAAGAGTTCTTACTTAAAACAATGTGTGTTCAAGTTTTTGATGAAATGAAGCTTTCTACTCTAGTGTGGGAAGAGTGGTTTTTTTGGGAGGCATCAATACCTACAGTGGATCAAGAACATAAAGTATGAATTTCAGTATCATGACTGTGTAATGACCTCAGAGGTTTTTCTTTTTTTTTTTTCTAAAGGTTTTGCTTTTGATTTACATGTGTAGGGTATCTGTCTGTGTGGGAATATGCAGGTGTCAGTGCCCCAAAGGCAAGAAAGTGGTGTTAGTTACAGGATGCTGTGAGTCATTGTACTCAGGTCTTCTGCAAGAGCACCATGTACTCTTAACCACCAAACTGTTTCTCCAGCTCCAGTTACAGGGTTTGATCTAAATGTTTTAATTAATTTAGTTTTATTGTAATAAGTAATACATGAACTTAAGTAGTCCTTTTGTTTTGTTTTGATTTTTTTTTACAATTTCTACAATATATTTTAGTCATATACTTTCGTCTCTCCCAGCCCCTCCCAGATGACCCCATTATTACCATTCATCTTTGCATTCTTTTCTGTCTTCAAAAGAAAAACAAAATTCACAAAAAACTGAATAAAACAAAACAAAGCAAAAGACACATGCCCCATTTAAAAAAAATAAGTCCATTTTGGATTGACCAACTATTCCTATGTTGTACATACAGCCTGACACGGAATATGATTAAACTTTTAAAAAAGAAACTTTTGTATTATAGAGTGCTATATTAGAGCATTTTAATGCAAGTATAAAATGTATGTTGAGTGTATTGCCTCCATATTGTAGTCTCTTCACCTCCCATAAGCCCTCTCTGTTCCTCAGACTGTTAGAATTTCATGTCCTCTTTACAAATAGGATTTTCTGTATTTGTACTTGAGACTCACAAATGATAGAAAACATGAAACATTCATCTTTGTGAGACTGACTTAATTAGTTTATCTCCCTCCACTGTATCCATTTCTGGGCAAATGACATAACTTCATTTTTTTTTTTTTTCTTTTTCGAGACAGGGTTTCTCTGTGTAGCTTTGCGCCTTTCCTGAAACTCACTTTGGAGACCAGGCTGGCCTTGAACTCACAGAGATCCGCCTGGCTCTGCCTCCCGAGTGCTGGGATTAAAGGCGTGCGCCACCACTGCCAGGCATAATTTCATTTTTACTAGTTCTTTCATGGTTTCATCAATGTATTTTGACCATATTCACCTTTTCCCTAAGTCTTCCTAGATTCTCTCTTGTCTACTTAGCAAATTTTTTTTCCCTCTTTTTGCTTTTAAACTCCTCCAGGACTGTTATTGTTGAATTTATACTCTTGTATGTTTTGTCTTTGACTGGAATATGGTTGACCTACCAGGAGATTCAACCTTAACAAAAGCTGGCTCTCCTCCAGAGCAGTAGATCTCCTTAGTCAAGAGGTCCTTAGCTAGGATGTTGAGTTCATATTTAAATTCTCGATGAATACTAGGATTGTATCTGCCTTGAATGTGAATGTTGCAATAAGTACTCTGAGTTCATATGAGCAACTGCAATGCTGTATCCAGAAATGTTGTTTTCTTATAGCCATCCATTGCCGTTGGCTCTTAGAATCTTTCTGCAATAAGACCTGAGCCTTGGGAGGATAGCATGTGATGTAAGTATCCTATTTATGGCTGAGAATTTCATAGTCTTGTATTTTTTACACCTTCCAAGTTGTAGTTTTCTGTGTTAACCACCATCTATTGTGATTTAAAATTTATTAAAAAGATAAGAATTTAGAGATGAACTACTCTATGGATATTAGGATAAGTCACAAGGAGTTGGTTTAATAAAATATCCATTTAGCAGAATAATAGTAGTAGGTCTTCCCCCAGCTCTCATGACATTTTCTAGTTACATGTTCTTGGCCCTTTGGCTCTTTAACAGTGTCAATTATGTTTTTCCTCTCATGAATCTGTCCTTAAATTGAACAAGAATATGGTTGTAGCATTATTGCAATACTGACGTGATTCTCATGGTTGTAATCACCTGCTTTCTGATTGGATTTTAGCCCTGTTCCACAAAAGGGAATTCATACCCAGTACAGGAAATACAGTCAAAAGAGCAAGCCTGACAAGTTCTTAGACCTTAGGAAGAAATATTAATTCTATATTTTAGATAAATTGTCGTGCACCCACACTTCCTTCTAAATATATATGTTTACACTCATAGACATTACACTCATAGCTTTAATTAGAAAATAAGATCTATTTTTTCTAATTGCAGAAGCATATCTGGCAGCCCAAAGTACTGTGACAGTTGAGAGCTCAGTCATAAACAGGACCTCTATATGCCTCTCCCCTATTCTGTTCACAATTAAGTATAAGGAGCAGAGGTCTTATGTGGGACTACACAGACAGCCACACATGCAAGGTGCTAATTTCTGAGCATGGTAAAGGCACTACAGCCATGACATCACAATGTCTGAATTAGGGAAATCATGGTGCTCTGCTCCTCCCAGATGACTGGCTACTAAGAGATTCCTGTTGAGAGACACTCATTCTGTTTAGTTTTGTAACCAATGAGAACCCAACCAGCCTTCAGTGGATAGATCCAAAGTCATGGCCAAACAGATGATATTGTTAATCTCAGTGAGTCTGAAAAAAAACAAAACAAACAAACAAACAAACAAACAAAAAACAACAATACAAGAAGCAGGGAAGCAACTTCTAGGGAGGGGGCAGAGTAGGAATGATAAGAATAGGAGGGAGTTAGGATTGGTCTGTGACAATCAGAATGTGTGTGATACTTGTATTAAATTGTCAAAGACCAAGCTCAATGAAAGTTAAAGGGGGACTGGAGAGATGGAGCAGTGGTTAGCAGCATTTGTTGCCGTGTAGACAACCCAGATTTTGTTCCCAGAACACACATGATAGCTCACAACCATCTCTAAGTCCAGTTCCATAGAATCAAGTCACCTATTCTGGCTCCCAAGGGCACTGTATACACACAATGCACTCTTGTATATTCAGGGAAAACAACCATACACACAAATTTTTGAGATCAGATGCGGTGACAGTTTTCTGAATGTTTAAATTTGTTGTACCATCCATTGACCAATAATTTCAAGATTCCTGGGCTTGACTGAAGACAGGCCCTCTGTGTTATAGGCTTCAAGGAAGGAAAGATGTTAGGAGGCCAGCCCTCTAGAGAGTAGTTAAGTTCATGGAGAAGAGATAATCAAAAGTCACTGGTCTGCTGTGAATCAACAGAATGAAATTCTTGTCTTTCCTGGCCTGTGTCCCAGAGGATCATCAGGTGGTTAAAGTAGGATGATGTAAGGAGAGGGAAATGCACCCAATGAGCAGATATAGAAAGCTGTAACTTCCTCCTCGGAGGATCCTCAGAGTGTGCAGTCTTGGGCGGGAGTGGAGAGGGTGTATGTGGACATTGCTTCTGAGATCTTACATGTGTTCAGTTCTTTGTGCTGTGTGGTCCAGTTCACAGCTTCAGTCTCCACCATTCAGGGAGAGGCCTGAGCTGCTGCTATACAGGACCTTCCTCAAAGAGAGTTCAGGTGAGTGTCAGAGCTCTGTAATTGACCCCAGGCTTGTTCCTCTGAGGACTCAAGGGCCAGTCCTTATTAGAGTAGTGTGATTGCTCTTAGTGCATACCACACCACTCATTTACTTCTTGTTCAGGTTATGTTGAGATATGAATATTAAAGTAGTTAATGCCAGTTTCACTGCTTACAAGAAATGGCAGAAACAGAATCACAAATGGAATAAGGGATCTGGGATAGAGGTAGAAGTTTACTCCAGTGTAAGAACTACCCATGAATCTTCACAGTTAAAGGCAGTAGGTGAAGGCTGAGCAGTGGTGGTGCATGTCTTTAATTCCAGCACTAGTGAGGCAGAGGCAGGCAAATCTCTATGAGTTTGAGGCCAGGCTGGTCTGTAGAGCTAGTTCCAGAACAGCCAGAGCTTTGATACAGAGAAACCCTGTCTCCAAAATCCCAAACCAAAACAACAACAAAAGAAAAGGTTGAAGGTGTATGCAGGACTCTGATGCACAAAAATAATGGCATTTTTGTAGACGAGACTCACTGTACTGCTTTTATGATGAGAAAAATCAGAGAATGGCATTCTTAAAAGTCTCATTTTTCAAGAGAAGTTGTGAAATGTTTTTGAAAGTATCACTTCTCATTCTGGATACACACACACACACACACACACACACACACACACACTACAGTTATTCCAATCTCTGAAAAACTGAATGTTGCTATGAGGTTGTTGGTTGTTTCCTTTCTCTACTGAAAATGCCCATGAAGTCTTCTCTTGTCTGTTATTGTGGGAACATTTATATTCCTGATATCCAATGTACTCTTTCAGCATATTAGATTTCTCTCATTTTCTTTTTTTCACAAATTGTCTGCTTATCCCCTATTCCTCTCTTATTCCTAGATACTTGTTTGTAGCAATGTGCAAAAGTTTGTTCTCTGTGCATGAATCTATTAATCCTTAGTCGCACTTGTGTCCAACTTGCCTCTATTCTTCAGAAAGAATTCAGCAATATGCCATTTATTTGTATGTCCTGTCTCCCCTTCAGGTCATTTTTGTACATGATTCCAGTGTTTTTCTTCATCTCTGTTATTCCTTATTTTGCTATTGGAATGTCTATAATGATATGCATTCCCAAAGAAGGGCATTATCACCTTCATCCATTACTTACAGGACACTCACTCTCCTCCTCATTTAAGTAACATTCATGTATTTGATTTGAGCATACCCAAACACACAGCTCTATGAGACACATTAAGTTTTGACAAAGCTGTCTCCGTGCATTTGGAAGTGTTTCTTTTAAATCATATTTGGTTACTCTCAAGTCTTCAGAAGTTTGACTTTAAATTATTTACCCTTGTGATGTCATCAAATAATTGTTAATTTATATATTTGGTTCACACTGAACACACTAATGAAAAATTAGAACTGACTGTTATATAAAGTCGAAGCAGTCCTTGGGGTCAAGGAAAGAAGCGAGGGGAGGAGACAGTGAGGTCAAGCAGCTACCCAATAATGCTGCATGGGTTCAGAGGCCTCCTAAAATATACTTCCATGTCTAATGTTTATTTCATAAGAAACAAATAAAACATCACTTCAAAGCCTCCATGCTTGTGCTTCATCACATGGCTTTTAAACAGAAAACTACAAGATGGGAATGTGAAGTCTTTCAACACAAAGGGCCCATGGGTGCTGAAGGAAAGGGCAACACTAAGTTCCTGCTGTGATCATTGCATGCTGTGCACCTGTGTGGAGTTACCCTGCTGTATGCCATGCATGTGAGTTGTTACTAGGGATCAATTATCAGTTACAAATGGCAACACAATAGAAACGGTGCCTGGCATCATAATCACTCTTCCCTTCCCTTTCCTGCGCCTCCCTACACTAAAGGAAGCAGGTAATTCTTGCATTTGTGCGACTGTGGACACGGAAGTTAAACATAGGGAGAGTGAGGGCGTCTGAGAAAATGTAGCAGAGGAGAGAATGTGGTTAATAGACTCTAGAATGTTCTTTTCTAGTTCTCTGCCTACCTTCTCACTAAATAACAGCCATAGATATCTAAAAGTCAGTGTTCATAGTGCAGATTAGCTGTTTCACATCCTTTTGTAAAATCGGCCCTGTGGCCTGATTGTGATGGATTTTTGTATTTTTTTTCATGAATTTATAATTATATCAATGTTGAAATAACGTTTTTTGCTATTAAGTCAAACTGTGGTTCACACTATGAAGCAATTTCATTTCCAGTGAACATTGAGCAGTGTTTCAAAACACTTGGTTGTCATATAAGTAGGCCTCATTAGAGGATGGGTCGCCTTTGAGGCAAAGAAAATCCCACTACACAGAGTGATTGGGTCAGAATGTCACCTACTTAGTATGCAGGAGGTCCTGAGTGCAATTCCCCTAAAATACATAAACCTTCCCAGAGGCACACACATGCACTTGGACAGACAGACACATAAAAAGGTAGTTCCTGTCTTCCCTTTCAATTACACCTGTTTTAATTTTCTTCATAGCATCTTCACTCTTGGTTATGTTATAATTATTTTAAAACAGTTTTGTTTGTTATTATACATATGCATATGGACACATCTATTAAAAGTGTGAAATCTGGTGAGTCTGTGCATAGACAAATATATGTGATACTATCACTCCAAAAGGTAGTGGATATAATTTCTTTCTCTTTCTATATTCTTTTGAATCATATGTATGAAATTTTTTGTTACCAACCTCTATAAAATCCCTGAACACTGCCTGTCCATAATCAGAAGACATTGTGTGTTCATAATAATTTCTAATTAAAATTGTAGAATATATGACCTCTGATGGAAATACTCAGATAATGAAAGAAATGTTTCTCAAAATTAGCATCAGGAACTGCCTAAGAGGACCAGTTCCATGGACACAATTCAGAAGTTAATATGTTAGAAATATAAAATGTAGCATATCACCTATATCAGTAATGTGAGAATAAGAATCATGCTGCCCTTATCCTTGCCTCTTAGACACATCTGACTTATGGAATCAGAGAACAACACAAGAAGAATTTCAGAATTTCTTCTTCTTGGATTTTCAGAGAACCCAGACCTTCAATTCCTCATTTTTTCACTATTCTTGTCCATGTACCTGGTCACAGTGCTTGGGAACCTCATTATCATCATAGCCATCATCTCACAGTCTCACCTGCACACACCCATGTACTTCTTCCTCTCTAACCTGTCTTTTGTGGACATCTGCTTCACCTCCACCACAGTCCCAAAGATGCTGGTGAACATCCAGACACAGAGCAAGGCCATCACCTATAAACACTGCATCACCCAGATGTGTTTCTTCTTGGTTTTTGCAGAATTGGACAACCTGCTCCTGGCTGTGATGGCCTATGACCGATATGTGGCCATCTGTCACCCCCTGCATTACACAGTCACTATGAATCCCCAGCTCTGCATGCTGCTGGTTCTGCTGTCCATGGTCGTTAGTGTCTTGCATGCCTTGATACAGAGCTTAGTGGTGCTACAATTGTCCTTCTGCACAGATGTAGAAATTCCCCATTTCTTCTGTGAGCTTAATCAGCTGGCCCAACTCACCTGCTCAAACAACTTTCCAAGCTATCTCACGATGCATCTTGCACCTGTCCTCTTGGCAGCCACTTCCCTGAGTGCAATCCTTTACTCTTACTTCAAGATAGGCTCCTCCATATGGGCTATCTCCTCAGCTCAGGGCAAGTATAAGGCATTTTCTACCTGTGCATCTCACCTCTGTATTGTCTCCTTATTTTATAGCACAGGCCTAGGAGTGTACCTCAGTTCTGCTGTGACCCAAAGCTCACACTCTGCTGCAAGAGCCTCAGTAATGTACACTGTGGTCACCCCCATGCTGAACCCCTTCATTTATAGTCTAAGGAATAAAGATGTAAAGAGAGCTCTGGAAAGACTCTTAGGGGGAAAACTAAATTGTCCCCTAGCACTGAGCTGAAGAAGTCTCTGGGTTGCAGGGGTTGAAGCTACAGAGCCAGATATTCAAGCACTGTCTTCAGATCATGAATGGAGAAGGTACATCTAAATATTTCGTGGAGGGTCTGAAGAGACTGTTCAAAGGTGAAGAGTACTTGCTGCTCTTTGAGAGGATCAGAATTTAGTTCCCAGAACTCATGTTGGAAGTTCATGACTGCCTGTAACCCCAACCCCAAGGGATGCAACACCTTCTTCTGACCTTTCTAGATACCTATATTAATAGGCACAATACCCCCCTATACACGTGCATAAATAAAAATAAAACCGATCTTATATATGCAAACAAATTTTTCCCAGCATCTCCATTAATCTCATTCCTGCTCTGTACATAATATATGCAAGCCACATTACTAAGATTTTTGTTCTCTTATGCAGCAGCTTTCTACTCTATGGTAGTCCTGGCTTCCCAAACACAAGACTGAAAGTATATGATGACTATTGCCACTCATCCAGCTGCTCAGCAATGCTTCAAAATAACTTCTTCATGTGTGACATATATTATATACAGTAATATTTATTTTTGTTTTGTTTTGCTAACATATAAGCAATCATGGCCCTCAGGGGAAAACCAGGCTTGGCAACTAATGCAGTATTCACTGTAGTTGCAGAAAATATGAAGCCTGAGTTTTGTCTTTTGTACTTGCTGTTCTCTGCACAGGACCATCTTAACTTTTTCTCGATAGTGTGAACTTTAGATGTGCATTTAAACTGCTGGATAGAGTTTTATATATTGCATTAATTTTTCTTTTCATACATGAACACGTGTATTGACTTCCATATTATGTTTTAATTCATGTACATGGCCAATACAGGGTAATGATCCTGTATGTCAAATTGCAGTATAAACAATATTTAATATGAGTACATTGAAGTCTTCTAACCATTTTGAGATACACAAGGCTTTATTGCTATGCTGCTGTACTTTACAACTTGAAAATTTATGTATTCATTCTACCAAAACATTGTTTTTTATTCTATTTATATTTTAAATTTATTATTATCATTGTTTATGGTGATATTTTATTTGTACTAAAATGTGATTTGTATGTTAATAAATAAAGTTGCCCGGGGGTCAGAGCTAATAGCAAGCCATCGCAGAAGCTGGGCAGTGGTGGCACACGCCTTTAATCCTAGCACTTGGGAGGCAGAGCTAGGTAGATCTCTGTGTATTCAAGGATACATCCAGCATTGGAGACACACGCCTTTAATCTCAATACCAACCATAGAAGACCTGGAGGTCTGTACAGACAGGCAGTGATGAGGAGGTCATGTGGTTGGGCTTACAGCCAATCAGAAGGCAGAACAGAAAGTCTTTATAAAGACAAACATACAGGAAGTAGCTCTCTTTCGGGGAGGTAGGACCACCGCGATAGTGAAGGGTAAAGTTTTTTAGCTCTTAGCTATTGCTCTGACCTCTTGGCTTTTATCTCTGTATTGGCTCTGTGTTTCTTATTTAATAAGATGGTTGGCTACAATTGTTACTATTTTTATTGTGTATGTGTGTTTGTATTTGTGTGGATTTGTGTCTCCAGGTAGTGTGTGTCACAGTACATATCGGGAGGTCCCATGAAAACTTCGAGCAATCAGTTCCCTCGTTCTAACTTTGGGTGGAATCCCAAATCAAATTCAGTTTACTAGGCTTGCTCAGAAATCACCCCACTGGAATCTACACCACCATTTTTCTGCAGTGATTATTCATAGTCTAGATAATATTTTCATCTATCATACACAAAGCCCACGTGATGAAAAAGCATAAATGATGACTGGTCTAGAGCTGCTTTTGAGTACAGGCCTGGGAAATAAGGGAGGCTGATGTGGCCTTAAAGGACAACACTAGTGATGTCAGGGTGTGGAAACCTTTCTGGGTTTTGACTGGTTCAGTTGTTACCATTGTGGTATTGTGATATTGTGATATTGTGCTATAGTTCTTTGTTTTGTTATCATCAGGGGAATGGAGGAAAGGGTGAATGGAAGACTGCCTGTTGTTTCTGACCAATGCATCACAATCGACAACTGTCACCAAATAAATCTATAATTAAATGCAGAAGGTCAAAATACAATAAAATCTTGTGTTTAAGAGCTTAAATTCTAGTTCTGCATGCTGGAGATATGGCTCAGTGGTTTATAGTACTTAAAGCTTTAACAGAGGATGTGGTTGACAAACCCAGCAGCCATGTAGCTACTTACAACAATCTGTAACCCAATTTCAAGGGGATTTGACACTCTATTCTGATATCTGTGGCACCAGGTATGCACATACATACATGCAGGCAAAACATTCATACACATAGATAAAATAAATACTTTTTTAATTTAAGGAAGAAAAAAGTGTTGAAACTCTGATCTCTCCCATTTCTTCAATCTGTTTACTCTCTACACACAACTATGTACTATTACATATTATATATATGTATATACATATATATATACCTATTTTCTTTTAAAATCTTTTAATATTTAGTTAGAATATAATTGCATAATTTTTCCTCCCCATCCTGCCCTTTTCTACCCAAACTTCATGGTCTTTTCTTTTTAAACATTGTCATCACAAATACATGGATGAATAAATATCAGTGCAAATGTTGAGTCCTTCAGTGTTGCCAGCACATATGAGTTTCAAGGGCTGACTGCTCACTATTGGATAACCAGTCAGAAGACTCATCCTTAGAGAGGATAAAAATTCTCCCCTTCTCAGATTTCCACATCTACATTGTGAGGTCAGCTGGTTTTGGAAATATTCAATTCTTGTTCATACAGCCATGTGGCTGAGATTTCATGAGTGTCATTGCTAAAATTAAGCTGTTTTATTTAAATGAAAATATGTACAAAGGAGGCATATTGTGGAGCTGTTCATCAAAGGCCATGTACACAAGGTGGCCTGGTTCCCAGATGAGGTAGATGCCCTTGAGGGAGGCTACCTTGGAAAAGAGATGGGGAGCTGGCTGCCTTCCAGGGCTCCATCCTGAGCACGTTACTCCTTGTGCAGTGGAATAAGTGTCTACAAATATCTTTGCCAGGGCACTTTTCCTTCGTTTAATGGAGGAACTGAGTTGGGACCTCGTGTGAAACACCGCCTGGGCAAGGGAAGGAGGGAGGTGGAGTTAACCCTTTTAACTCCATCACACTGTTTTTGCATGCTACTAGATTCTGTCTACCTGGAGCAGCAGATCCTGTGGTCATTGACATCCTTGGACTCTCCTTGTCCTCTGGCTTTAAAGCTCCTGGGGATCCTTAGCCTTTGAAGCAGAAGCTCATTTCCATATAACTTCTATTTTTTTTTCTAGCACAAGAAGCAATCAAACCTGTGAAGATGTATTCACAGTGTTGGAAGACATAAATAAATAATGAAGTACAACCTGAAATTTTCAGCTGAAATTAACCTCTTTCCCTGCTACATTGCTCTTTGTCAGGACATTTTATCAGCAACAGAAATGAAACTAGAACGCATGCATGAAGAATATATACATTGAAAGTTAAGAAAAAGACTAAGAAAAGAAGACCAAAAGAGTATATTAAACACAAAAACTGCATACACATAACACATATATGTTACCCAATAGTGAATTGTCAGCACTAGAAACACATACATGCAGTCCACACTTAGGGACTTATATATGTATGTGGGTAAAAATAATAATCAAAGAAAGAGTCTGTCAAGTTGAGAGTGTAAGGGGCCATGGGAGGGGCTGGAGGGAGGATGGGAAGGGGAAATTAATATAACTCCTTCAGTTAAAAACATATTACATAAATGATGTCAATAATAATAGCAATAATAATAATAATAATAATAATAATAATAATAATAATAATAATAAATGAGTACTGCCATCTGTAGCCAGAAGTTTCTCAGCCCAGGTTGGGACAAATCTCTCCCACCTGCATCCTGCAGCTGCTTAGTCCTAAGTAAACACACAGAGGCTTATATTACTTACAAACTGTATGGTCTCTGGGTCAGCTTATGTTAGCCAGCTCTTTCAACTTAATTCCACCCATTCCTATTAATCTATATGTTGCCATGTGGCCATGGCTTCAATGGTCTGCTGGCACCTTGTTGTTCCTTTGGTGGTGGGCTGGTGTCTCTCCACTCTCCTTTCTTCTCCTCTTTCTCTACTTTGAATGTACTGCCTAATCTTATTTTGCTTCACCATTGTCTAAACAGATTTATTCATCAACCAATCAGAGCAACACCGTGTACAGAAAGACATTCCACAGCAGTCATCTTGATAATGTTCTTACAGAAAGCGTGGAGTCAGTTACATCTAATAATCCAAGGAACCTTGATTTTCACACCACTGTGGGGAGCATTAGGTAATGGATTACAGTTAAGACAATTATAAAATTTTTGGCACCTGACATATCCCTGGGATGATGAAAGGGTTCAGTGTGCAGGTGAAAAACCTGTATAGATTTGGGAGTTCTGTAATGGAATTCTGCCTCATCTTTCACCTTGCAAACCATCAACTCCTCATGTGTCAGCTCAGATTCAAATTCCCTCTTCTGTCTAGACTATCTGACACCCCTGTTTCTACTGCTTTATGACAATGAATTCTTTAACTCTGTGGAGGGAGAGGATATGTGTTCACATGTGCAGATGTATGTTCATGTAGTGAGTGCACATGTGAGCAGTGCATACGTATTTGTATACATGTGAGTTTGGGGGCTAGTGGTAAGCCTTTCCTGTATCATTTCTTAGGTGCCATCCTGACTTTTAAGACAAGGGCTTGCTTGAGATGAATGGGCTCTGGAGTGTCCTGGGTTAGGATATAAGATATTACTGCCACTGTAAAGCCTATTTGGACTAAATTTTGCACTGTTTTTTTCCCTTTCTCTGTACAAATTTAGCAGTCTTACAGAAGTGAGAGAATAAACAGAAACCTAAAATTTGCTCCTACTAGGATTTGCAGAGCATCAGTTCTTTAGTCCTCTCCTTTGAAGTGTTTCTTGACACATACCTGCTCAGAAGTACTGTGTACAGACATGTTCATTGTATTAGTCAGGGTCCTCTAAAAATAGAATTGAAATATGTATTTCAAAGGAAATTAGTGCATGTTGGAAAGGATGAGAACCAGGTAATAGCTCAACTCACAAGGCTTAGCAGTTTCTATATAGTGGTGAAGGCCTGAAGTATTCCTAGAGAGCTGCTGGTCTTCAGTCCAGTTTGAAAGACTGAAGAAGCTTGGTTCCAATACCAGAAAAGGGTGGCAGCAGTGGTAATAACAGAGTCGATGCCTTCACCAACAAGGGCTGAAGGTGGGCAAGTAAAAACAACAGGTTTACCCTCATGCCTCCTTAGATCTGAGCTCCCAGTAGAAAATGTCTCCATTCTGGGCAAGGGTCTTCCCTCAGTTAATTCTTCACAGAAATACTTTCACCCACCCAGAGTCACATCTCTTAGTTTATTCTAGACTCTAACTATTGAACAACCAAGATTAAACACCACAGTGTACCCACTTGTGAGCCTAACACAATCAATCACTTACCCTCCTCCTATGATATTTAATGTCAAAATGTAGGCAACAGCAAGGTCATGATTCTTCCCAACATGATATAACTATCCAGCTTTCAACTTATAATACACTACCCCTTAAAAAGTAGAAGAGAAACACTCATAGCCATTATGATCCTCTTTTTTGTAACTTATCACATGGTTTTGGCTCCTATTTATACCTTCTTTCCTCTACTACCCATTCTGTATTACCTCCGTGTTCAACAAACACCCCAGCAGGTTTTTGTTCTTTACCTGGAGATGTTGCTAGCAAATTTCTTTCTGAATGGTTTGGACCATTTATCATCTTGCTTTGCCATCTGTGTATCACCTCATGCCCTCATAGCAATGGAATCATTACCCTTCATTTGCTCTTTGGAGAACATTCCGACAAAGAAAGCAATATCACATTTGAAGCCTGCTTCACACAGAGGCTCGTAAGTCCCTTCCACTTACTGCTCACCTGTTGGGAAGTAACTGAATCTGGAAGTGGAGGAGATGTAATACCCAATTTGAACCCACTAGACTATGGTTGTTAGTTCCAAACTCAGGGTCACATAGGCGACCCTAGTTAAACTCTGTGGAACAAGAATAAGTAATAAACACAAAAAATAGATTTTTAAGGAAAAATGGACAGAGGTAGAAGGGAAATAAAAGAAGGTAGTGGAAGAGTAACCAGATCACATTCTATTTATGTATGAAATTTCCAGAGAACAGTGTTTACTTATATAAACTGAAAAAACAGAGTTAAGAATCATGCAGACTTCTGGCCCGGTGGTGGTGGCAAACGCCTTTAATCCCAGCACTTGGGAGGCAGAGCCAGGCAGATCTCTGTGAGTTTGAGACCAGCCTGGTATACAAAGTGAGTTCCAGGAAAGGCGCAAAGATACACAGAGAAACCCTGTCTTGAAAAACAACAACAACAACAACAACAAAAACAAACAAACAAACACTCCATTTCAGTGAGAAAATTTGTGGAAATTCGCAAAGGTAGAACAGCTAAGAAAAGTAGTGTAGCTGGAGTTTTCTCTCTGGATCCTGCCAATCCCCTGCAGTCCGATGGCCCACTTATAAAATAAACACAGAGATGCTTATATTATTTAAACTGTTTGGCCTAATAGCTCAGGGTTTTTGCTAGCTGTTCTTATATCTTAAATTAACTCATTTCTATTAGTCTATAAGTTGCCACGTGGCTCATGGCTTACCAGTACCTTACATCTCACTTATCATGGCAGTGGCTGGCATTGTCTCTCTGACTCAGCCTTCCTGTTCCCATACTTCTCCTCTCTCCTTGTCCCGCCTATGTTTTCTGCCTAGCTACTGGCCAATCAGTGTTTTATTTATCAACAAATCAGAGCAACACATTTAACCCTCAGAACGTCCCACAGCAAAGCAGAGAAATGAAGGTGGAGAACCATAAAACAATAAAGTGTATGGCTCCCTGGGGGGAGGAAGTGAGCAGAAGCTGCACTCTTTCCCTGTCTTCTCTTTTCCTTCTTTTACCTAACCTTGACTTTTTTCTTCTTTCCCTGACTCCTTACTTTACCTAATTCACCTCTACATATTTACCTTAAATGAGTTCGAAGTTTATACCAAATAGATTTACAATTTTCTATTTTGTAGCAATTGGTGACATATAAGTGTGATTTAATTGACCTTTAGTATATTTCTATACTTTTCCATAGCTTGATGTCATTACCGTGAAAGAACTGTGTTCTGTCTAAGTGGATCTGGAGACTGAAACAATGAAAGATTTAGCATGCCCAATAAAAAGATTCCCAGCCCTCAGTGGCCGAATCCAAAGGCAAAAGAAGGGAAAGTGCCAGATGAAATTTAAGAAACTGGCTAAAATGATCCATGACCATGAAAGGGAAACAAACAAGCATAGGGTCTGCAGGCAGAAGCATGCAGCACAGAAGCAAAAGACAGATAGGAAATCAACAGTGTGGATGAAAAGGCAACATGAAAAAGTATTTAGCAAAGAAATTGAGATCTTGAAAAACGTATGTGTGTTGATTATGGGAAAACTCAATACAGTGAATAAAAAACACAAAGGAAAGCATGCCCAACAAGCTCGAATATGCATAGAAAGACTATCAGGAATGTGGGACAAGTCTGAGGAAATAATGTTTACAAACATTAGTTTAAAAAAATAGTACAACCACAGTTTCCAAGAACTGTGTTGCACAATCTTTTGTTTTTTGATTTGTCTCTTGATTAAGAGATAAAGTCTAAGAATTATGGAGAGAGAAGAAGATTCTGGGAGAAACACAAAAGCCATGGAGAAGGTTTTTGGTGAAATCACAGAAGAAAGTTTTCCAAGTCCAGAGAAAGACATGCAAGCGAGTAATAGCATCGAGAACCTTAAATACACATGATCAGAGATGGGTATCTCCACAGCCATGGCTTCTGGGCATGAGAGCTGGGCAATATCAATCCAATCGAATCAAAACTCCAGTGTAAAGAGGGAAAAGACTTGTGAGACTGAACCCCTAGCTGAGTGGCTACTAGACACTCAGGAAGGAAAAGTCAATTTTCTTTAGTGGGATGGCCTATGGTAGGTGGCCTATACTCCAACTGATAGTGGCCTATGCCCATGAACTTTTTTAAGAAAGCAGGAAGAGGCTCAGGCAGATTTAGGGAAGATGAGCAAGGGGAGGATATGATGTGAATATTGTATTCATGATAAAATTGTGAAAGAATACATTAAAAGTTGAATGGAAAAAAATGCCACCTGTCCCATAAAGGCAGAAAAGTCAGAATAACCCCAGATATCTCAGCAACATTAAAAGACAGGAACACATAGAATGATGTGTTTTCAGTCCTGGCAGTATATAATCAAGAATGCCACATCCAACAAAGTTATAATTAAACTTTTTTGAGGTATAAGAACATTTTAAGCACAAGCTAAGAAAGTTTATGACCACCAACACCACATGCAGATGATACTAAATGGAAAACTATTTGCAGAGGTTGAAGAAAGGCGTGTAAGTCATGGGAATAGAGGGAAACACACAGAAAGGGGGAAGTGCAAAAGAATCCATCATGTGTAACATGTTAAACCAGCAAAGCCTGATTCTGACATTGGGAGGAAGTAGAGAACAGACAGTAAACCAACCAAACAGAAGACCGGCTGACCAAATTACTGGAATCAGTAAGATTTCTAATTAACCTTAAATGAAAATGACTTAAACTCAGTAGAGACTCAAACTAGCTAACTAGTAAACAAACAAGGTCCAGGCCAGTAAGGTGACTCGGCAGTGAAAGTTTCTGCTGCCACGCACGACAAATTTAGTTTTTTCTAGGGACACGAATGGTTGAAGGAGAGAACTGAATCCAAAAGTCATCCTCTGGCCTCAAAATGTATACTATAGTACGAGTGTAAGCATGTATCTACCCACTCACTTCCACAAATACGTAAAATAAACAAAGAAAATATAATATAAAACCTTCAAAACTAGATCCAAGTATGCTTTTTTGTAAATAACACACGCATAAAGACATCTACAGGCTGAGCATCAAAGGGTAGAGGTCACTCTCTCAAACAATGAAAGCTAGACTAAATCAAGTTGGTCCAGAAATTCTAACATTTGGTAAAGTAGACGTCCTTGTTTCATTTTTAATTTTATAATTCCCGAGTGTTTGCCTGCATGTATGCCGGCACCACATCTCTGGTGCCCACAGAAGCCAGAAGAGGACATAAGATCCTCTGATACTGAAGTCACCAGTTATGACCACTATGTGAGTGTTAGAAATTCAAAGTGGGTCCTCTGCAAGAGCACCAATTGCTCTTTACCAATGATCAATCTCCAGAGCCTAATAAAGTAGATATTAAACCAAAATTAGATAGATATTATAAATAAGGTTACTACTAGGACTGGAAAAACAGCTCAGTAGTTAAGGTCACTTGCTGCTCTTGCAGAAGACCAGAGTTTCAATTTCAGTTTCTATGTCACAGGACTCAACAACCACCTGTAATTCCAGCTTAAATGGAATTTGATGCCCTCTTCTGGACTGCAGAACATTGGCACACATATGCATATACCCATTTCTATACCTACACACATAAATAAACATAAATAAATCCAAACAAAGAAGGTCTTTACATATTAATAAATGGAGCAATTCAATAAGAAGATTTAACAGCCCCCTCCTTGTTGCCATGTCCCAGCCCCAAAACTCCTGCTCAACCAGAGGCCACTCTGGCCACAAGAACTCTAGAGAGGTTGCCCATCTGCAGACCTCCCCAATTCTTTCAGTGCCCCCATCAGCACTATCCTCAATTCCCCCTCCACTCCTTGACACTGTGTTCCAGCCCATAACTTGGGCAAAGACCCCATGCTTGACTAGAGGCCGACACCAGAAATACAGGAAGGCCACCTGTCTGCTGACCTTCCCCACTCTCTCAGTGCCACTGAAACTACACCAAATCCTCCTCCCCTCCTCTCAAAGCAATTGTATTCAAACAAGACAAGGCTGTTGTGCTCTCCATATTATTTAGTATAATATTTGAAGTTCCAGATAGATCAATAAGACAACTGAAGGAGTTCAAGGGGATTCATATTGGAGAGGAAGAAGTCATTATTTGCAGATGATGTGACAATATACATAAGTGACCCTAAATATTGTATCAGGGAACTCCTATAACTGATAAACACCTTCAGCAAAGTGAATGAGTAAAAGATTAACTAGGACAAATCAGTAGCCCTGCTTTCTACATATTACATATGGACTGAGAAAAAAATTAGGGAAATAACACCCATTACAATAGCCTCAAATTATATAAATTATCATGGGGTAACTCTAACAAAGCAAGTGAAAGACTTGTATGACAAAAACTTCAAGAATTTGAGGAAAGAAATAGAAGAAGATCTCAGAAGATGAAAAGATCTCCTGTGCTCGTGGATTGGTAGGATCAACATAGTAAAAATGACCATCCTACCAAAAGCAGTCTACAGATTCAATACAACCCCATTAAAATCCCAACACAATGTTTCACAGACTTGAAAGGACTTCATATGGGAAAACAATAAACCCAGAATAGCTAAAACAATCGTGAACAATAAAAGAATGTCCAGAAGTATCACCATTCCTAATTTTAAGGTGTACTACAGGGCTACAGTCACAAAGGCAGCATGATATTGGTATTAAAAACAGGCATATTGATCAATGGAATAAAATTGAAGACCCAGACATAAATTCACATACTTATGAAGCACTTGATTTTTGATTAAGAAGCCAGAGATAAACAATGGAAAAAAGAAAGTACCTTCAATAAATGGTGCGGTTCTAATTGGATGTCTACAAGTAGAAGAACGCAAATTGATCCACATTTCTCACCCTGCACAGAACTCAAGTCCAAGTAGATCAAAGACCTCAACCTTAAACAAGAAACACTGAACTTGATAGAAGAAGTAATAGGGAATAGGCTTGAATGCACAGGAGAAGACTTCCTTAACAGACCACTGATAGCTCAGGCATCAAGTTCAACAATGAATAAATGGGACCTCATGAAACTGAAAAAGCTTCTGCAAGGCACAAGAAACCATCAATAGGACAAAATGATAGCCTACAAACTGGAAAAGATTTCCACCAATTCCACATCTGATAGAGGACTAGTATCCAAAATAGATAAAGAACTTAAGAAACTAGACATCAGAAAACCAAACATTCCAGTTAAAAATGGGGTACATATCTAAACAGAGAATTCTCAATAGAGGAATTTCAAATGGCTGAAAAGCACTGAATGAAATGTTCAGTATCCTTATCATGGGGAAAATCAAATCAAAACAACTTTGAGATTCCATCTTATACCTGTCAGAATAGCTAAAATCAACAATGTAAGTGCCATTTCATACTGGTGAGGGTGTGCAGCAAAGAGGAACACTCTTCCATTGCTGTGGGAATGCAAACTTTACATCCACTATGAAAATCAATATGATGTTTCCTCATAAAATTTGGAACCTATCTATCTCAAAACCCGACTATACTACTCTTGAGCATATACCCAAAGGATGCTCCATCCTACCACTTGGACACTTGCTCAACTATGTACTTAGCAGCTTTATTCATAATAGCCAGAAAATAGGAGCACACTACATGTCCCTTGACCAAAGGATGGATATAGAAAATGTGGTACATTTACACAATAGAGTATTACTCAGCAGTTTAAAAAAAGTGACATCAATGGCATTTGCAGGTAAATGAATTCAGCTAGAAAACATTATTCTGAGTGAGGTAACCCAGACCTAGAAAAACAAACATGGTATGCACTCACTTAAAAGTGGATATTAGCTGTTAAGTAAAGGATGAAAATGCTATAATTCACAGACCCAGAGAGGCTAAGTGTAAGTGTCATAGCTCTGAAGAGAGAGGTATTCTGGCTGTCCAAAGCCAGGCTATACCTATAGATTGGAAGGGAAAGGTATCCTGACTATTGGAAATCAGTCTATACCTGTAAGTGTTACAACTCTGAAAAGAAAGTTATCTGGCTGTTGGAAACCAAGCTATACCTATATCTGTGACTGGCTGTCAGAATCCAAACTATACGTACAGCTCTGAAGTGAAAAATATCCTGGCTGTGGGAAGCCAGGCTATACCTATATCTGTGAAGAGAAAGGATCCTGGGCTGTCAGAAGCTAGGCTATACCTACAGCTGTGTTCCAGTAGGGGATGGTTTCCCCACAGGAATGTAGCAATCCTCCTCCTCTCTGCAAGAGCCATTATAATTCAGCTGTGCTCCACTCTCCTAAGAGAGATTCCTCACAGAGATGTAGCAGTTTTCCCCTGCTCAGGTGAAAGTCGTTACTTCTCTGCGATGCTCCACTCTGGCTAAAGAAGGTCTTCATCCAAGACTTATTCAAGAAATTTATTGAGAGGGAGAAATCTAGAAGAGCTGCCTCTGCCAGGGTGGGAAAAGGCAGCTCCCCACTGAACAAGCACAGGATTATGTAAGTCTTCTTAGGGTCAGAGTTTTTCTAGGGTGAAGATTTTTCAGGGTGGGAATTGGTTAAATTTCAATCCCTGAGCTTTGATAAACTCAGAGACTGGCTGGATTTCATGCTCAGGAGTTGGTTGGTTTCATGCTCAGGGATGGGTTGGTTTTCCTGGGCAATGACTAGTTAGATTTTGTGCTGTGCTCGTCAAGGACAGAGTGCGTTTCTTTGGCCCTGGTTTCAGGGCAAAAGTGTGTTTCTTTCACTGGCCCTTTTTAACCTTTTGGCTCTAGTTTCAGGGACAGGTTTTATTTCTTTCACTGGCTCTGATTCAGGACCAAGGTATGTATGTTTTTTTGGCCCTGGTTTCAGGGTTAGTGTGAGTTTCTTTGACTGATCTTTTATCCTACATTTAAGTAACACAGAGTGCTCAAGGGGGGGCCATGGATCTCCCTGGGAAAGTAAAATAGAATATATTCTGTAGGTGGGCTGGGGGCAGGTGGGGATGGGAATAGGAAGGGTCAGGTAGGGGAGGGGTGATGGTGGCAGAGAGTACAGGAAGACAACTAGAATTGGAAAACATAGGGAGATGTCATTGTGGATACGCATTGCAGTGGAAACTCCTAGAACCTATGAAGGTGACCCTAGTAAAGACTCCTAGTAATGGAGAATATGGAGCCTGAACTGTTCATCTTCTGTAACCAGGCAAGGCTTCCATTTGTGGGATTGAGTTACCAACCTGGCCACAAATCCTTCAACCTACAATCTGTTCCACCTGTAAGATGTTCAGGGGCAATGCTGACACAGAACTTATGAGAGGGGCCAACCAATAACTGGTCTAATTTGAGGCCCACACAAGAGGGAGCCCATTTCTGACACTGCATAGTTGACCAGGAACAGGACATAGGATAGCCCAAAAATCTGGGGTAGAACCAAACACCCCTGGAGGAAAAAAATCTAATGAAATGATTGCCAATGATGTTCTGCTAAACTTGTAGATCTGGGCTTACCTAGCCTAGTCATTATCAGAGAGGTTGATGGGAGCAGTTTCTCTGTTGTTAAAGGCCACTTCTAAACCCATACAGGCTTGTCTGTTAACCAGTTTAAAGGTAGAGTTGTTGGTGTCTTTGAAAGATCAGCAGTTGTTGTGCCCTATTGTACAATCTGGATGGCTGGTGACTGCTCTTTATAATAGTACCTCCTAATATTTCTCTTAGAAACATGTGTTAGTTTATGGTTTGTTTCTGAAGTTGGAGGAATGTTAATCTGAGTATTCCATTGCTGTAAATGATCAAGGCCCCATAATTTCATAGCTATATTAGCCACATATGGCTTTAATATTCCTCTCTGTCCTTTTGGCCCTATACATTCAAGCCATCTTGCACTCTGTTTCACTTGAGATAATATTCCAATCTGTAACAGCTGAACATTTACCTCCTGAAGAGGCCAATTTGGATGCCAAAATTCTGGTGCAATTATTGTAACATCTGCAGCTGTGTCTACCAAACCTTCTTAGAGAACATCATTTATTTGTATTTTTAATTGTGTCTTTGTTTACTTATAGAAGTTTGCCAAAAATCTGCTTTATGGTTTCTCCTGAATTTCCTGTTCTCTCTGCTACAGCTGTTCTGTTACTCTAATTAGCCTGGTTTGTTCTAATAGGCATTTGGTTATTTAGTCGCTCTGAGAAGGGATTTCTTCTATGATGGCAGGAAAGGACAGAACTGAATTTGCTGTGGGGGCCTGCAATAGGCCCCTCAGGGAGTTTTCTGATGGTAGAGGCAAAGGATTACCTTACCTGTCCCTTATCGATCTAATTTGTTAGTCCAATGTTTACCCTTACCACACCTTCTGCATAATCCAGAAGGAAGGAGCATTCTGTTGCCATTTTTCTTGAATAAACATTGTTTCTAGGAATGTCCTGTTTACACTCCCTTTTCAAATGACCTTGTTTGCCACAATTCAACCTTCTGACATTATTATTTTTCCTCACAGCTTTTGATATCACCTCTTCTATCCACATATCATCAAGGTCATGAGACTCAATATTAATTGTGTCCCTGATCCAATCCTCCAAGGGGGCTGTTCTTGCCTTTAACAGTATGCTTATTCTTTTTCATGCTGCATTTGCATTCTCAAAAGCCAAAGATTCAATTATTATCTGTCTAGCTTCTGAATTTGCTATCATTCTATATACTGCTGAAGACATCCTTTGTAAGAAATTCATGAAGGATTCTCTGCGGCCTTGTATAACTTTCATAAATGACTCAATGTTTTTTCCTGCTTCCTCAGTTTTGTCCCATGCATTCATGGCTGCCATGCAGCATAGAATTAGGTAAAGGGATGAATGGTGCTGGTGGTGGAGCTGGTTACCAGTGGAAAAGTCATGAACCATGGCCATGATTGTTAGAGTTACAGAGGGCTTAATTAGAAGGAAGGAAGGGATAGGGGGGAGGAGAGCCAGGCCTTGGTGGAGCGATCAGAGCAGAGCAGAGAGTAAAGAGAAAACACAGAGAGGGGGGGGTCCATGTCCAGCTTTTTAAGGTGGGGATTGTGTGACCACGAGGTGAGTATGTAGTGGCAAGCACCTACTGATGACATAAGACACCAGACCCCAAGGAATGAGAGCAGAATCCTAACATTCTAGATTTCTTGCTTATTATATATATAAAAGCAAGTAAATAGGAATAGGGGCGTCATTCTTCCAGAAAAATTGCTTCCAGCTGACTTGGTGGGCGTTGGTTGGCTCTTAGAGGGGTGTAGGGAGGGGAGCTTCTGAGGTAGACAGGCATCCTGGGATGGTGGGTAAGGCTGTCCTGCTGCTCTGGAGCTGTCTGTCCCTCTTGCCTTGGCACCCTGGCTGCTTTTCTGTCTGACAGGATGCTGGTGAGACAGAAAAGGCCTGAAATAGATCCAACCTGTCCAGATGGATTTTAGTTTGGTTATCACAAAAACATTGTCTTTGTGTATCAGCATAATTGCTCTCTCTAAGAAGCTGATCCTGGGAAATATACACGCCTCTAGTCCTACATTGTTGTTCTATTGTTTTAGCCTCCTCTTTAAACCATGTTCTTCACTGTAATTGTGGATTCGCCTCTAGGACAGCTGTAATTAACTCTTTCCAGTCTTGAGGGATAATTCTATTACAAGTCGGCCATGAGTTTAACCTCTGCTTTACAAATGAAGAATGCATGTCATAAGATATTTGAGCTTCTTTAAATCTCCTTAAATCTAACATTTCTATTGGAGTCCAATTAGCTTGTGTATGCCCTTGAGCAGGTAGTTCTTGTAAGGTTACTGGATAGATTAAGTTTGGTTGTTTGAAAACAGGCTGTCTCTGATGTAAGTGTATAATTCAATCCTGATATAATTTCACCTTTAAATTCTCCTGTGTTTGAATTTCTCTGTGATTCATTTTAACAGGTGTAGCTAGAGTTTTCCTGCCTTGCCCACAGTCAGGACAAATCTCTGTCACCCGCCAGTCCCACAGCCGCTCAGACCCAACCAAGTAAACACAGAGACTTATATTGCATACAAACTGTATGGCCATGGCAGGCTTCTTGCTAACTGCTCTTATAGCTTAAATTAATCCATTTCCATAAATCTATACCTTGCCACGTGGCTGGTGGCTTACCGGCGTCTTCACATGCTGCTGGTCATGGTGGTGTCTAGCAGTGTCTCTCTACCTTAGCCTTTTGCTTCCCAGAATTCTCCTCTCTCCTTGTCCCACCTACTTTCTGCCTGGCCACTGGCCAATCAGTGTTTTATTTATTGACCAATCAGAGCAATTTGACATACAGACTATCCCACAGCACTTCCCCTTTTCTTTCTTTCTTTCTTTTTTTTTTTTAAAGGAAGGCTTTAACTTTTACACATCTCCAAAGCCAGCTTGGTATATTTGGGAATTTGGGCGTAGCTTCTCTTACTACTTCCTGCTGGAGGGGGGCGCTGTATCTTATGGGGACACGAAGAAAATTTTAGGATCATGGAGAAGTCCGTGAGACTGTATCATCTGAGCCAGTTGCCTTGAAACGATTCTGGATATTGGATCATCTGGGCCATGGTGTCATCGGAGACCTTTCAGGTGGTCTTGGCTGGTCAAACCTGATGTATCTTAATCTGGAACAAATCCATAGCCTCTGGCTTTCTGTAGAAACAAAAGCAGAGCCTCTTTTCCAAAGCAACATATCCTTATAGCCAAATTTTGAAGTCAAAATATACATTTGTATATTTCAAAATATACATTTTGTATATTTTAAAATATACATTTTGGCATAACTCAACAGCTTTTGCAATAAAATGTTTTTCTTCAGTTATGAACATCAAAGAGAACATAATCCAGATTCTCTGTGTGATAGCCATCTTTATGTGGCTTATTTTTTTTTATATTACCGTGAGCCTATTTCTTTAAACTGCAGCCTTTTAAGCCTGAAACGGCACTGTGGCTGCTGGCTCTGCCCACTTCAGCTTCCCAAAATGGCGGTGGTATGTTTTCCACTAGCTCTGGGAGCCATTAATTCTCAGAAATAGTGGGTCTATGCTTCTATCAAAGCAGTGAGTAGCCCAGAAACCTCTTTTTTTGTTTTGTACTAGCAAAGGCTAAATCCACCATGCAGCTTAATGTGCCACTTGCAGAGGCCTCATTCCCGCCATACTGCAGGTCAAGCACACTCACCAGGAACCCGCCAGTAACTCAAACCGGCAGCCGCTGCTCATTTGAGAGAGACAATTAGGAAGCTGTTTTTAGTTCTGTTTTAGAATCTTTCCTCAGGTTTTAGGTGGAAACTCTTGCCAACTCATTGGGCGCCATATGTAGCTAGAGTTTTCCTGCCTTGCCCACAGTCAGAACAAATCTCTGTCACCCACCAGTCCCATAGCCGCTCAGACCCAACCCAGTAAACACAAAGACTTATATTGCTTATAAACTGTATGGCCATGGCAGGCTTCTTGCTAACTGTTCTTATAGCTTAAATTAACCCATTTCTATAAATCTATACCTTGCCACATGGCTGGTGGCTTACCGGTGTCTTTACATGTTGCTAGTCCTGGCAGTGGCTGCAGTGTCTCTGACTCAGCCTTCCACTTCCCAGAATTCTTCTCCTCCTTGTCCTGCCTATACTTCCTCCTGCCTGGCCACTGGCCAATCAGTGCTTTATTTATTGACCAATCAGAGCAATTTGATATACAGACTATCCCACAGCACTTCGGCTGCCACCTGTATTGGTCTACTCTTACAAGATTCCCGAAAGTTGCTTGCATCCATCTACCATTTTTCAGGTACCATTATGTTCCTTCTCAGGTCTTTGATGGGATTGAAGACTAGCAGTTATAGTTACAACTTAGTATATATAATATCTTAGATAGAACATATTAAGTATTAGATTCAGGTTCTTTAGGATAGGACACCTTTGAATGATCTTTATAACATGCCATTTACCTATGCTCTATACTTCTCTGGATTTTAGTATGTGTTTCTTGCTTGATATTGTTTGCATTGGTTGTAGTTACATCTTATCTAGGTCATTATCCCTCATTATTCCTGGACAATATTTGATAACCATTCCTTTGTATATAGTCTTGTATTAGTTTAGAACCTTCTTATCTAGACAAAAAGGGGGAGATGTAATGGGTAGCCATTCCAGCTTTGATCTGGAAGTTCCAACCCCCATTGAGACTCTGGAAACTGTCATGCCTACAAAGTGGGGCCAGAGGAGGTGCCTGGAGACCTGAGAGCTGGATGGGCCAGTGCTCTCTCTGTGTGCTCTCTCTGTGCTGGGACGCTGAATGGTGGACGTTGACTGAACAGAGCTCCAGAGAACACCGCTGGACTGCGATACACCTTCCCAGACCCTGCGACCTACCTATTACTTAATTTGTGAGTTATGCCATTAAATAAATATCCTTTTAACTACGTGGAGTGGCCAAAATAATTTCACCAGTAAACAGGTTTTTCTAAAGCTTTTATCTTGGCACTTAAATTGACCAACTTTTTTAATGCTAAAATAAAAATGATCAAGCAATTAATTTTTACAATTGTTGTTACATACATCCCATCAGCATTAATTATCCTCTCATTTAATCTTTCCATTTTCAGACTGCCTTATGTGTTATCAAACAGAGACCAAGTTCCTTACATTGTAAAAATGTTTCCCATTTTTCAATGTGGGAAAAAAATTCTCTTTTAACTAATTTCACCTTTTAAGATATCTTAATTGACTTGCCAAGTCTGTCGACTGTGTATAACAGTAGAAGTCCAGGGGAATTTCAAAGCAGGTACCTAGTGTGGTGGCAGTCCAAGATGGGAATCCAGAGGGAGCTCATGACCCACCAAGAGAAAGAAAGCCAAAGAGAGTCCAGCCACATGCTCTGGCCTTTAATGAATTCTTGCCATATTCATTGGATGCCAATTTTAGACAAATTTCTAAATGGTCTTACTAAATAAAAAAAAATGGAGACAAATATAGGGGTGAAAGCCTTAGAGAGATCAGGGAAATTGGGAAAGCTACCAGCCAAACTTACCTCATCACTCTACAGCTTCCAAATGCCGTGACTTCCTGTTTCCCCATGCCTATATGCCTTGCTGTTCTGCCATCTGATTTGTTCTCTCCATTCAGCTACATCACTTCCTCTTACTACCCAGCTCTGTCACTTCCTGTTTGTCTGTACAGACCTCCAGACCTCCATGGTTAACTAGTTTTGGAATTTAAGCTGTGTGCCACCACACCTGGCTCTGTTTCCACTGTGGCCTTGAACACACAGAGATCCTGACTACCAAGTAATAGGATTAAGGGTGAGTGCTACTGTTGCCTGACTTCTTTGTTCACTTAAAATGGCTTGCTATTTCCTCTGATCTCCAGTCAGGCTTTATTTATTAAAGCACAAATAAAATATCACCATATTTCAGCACAAATAAAATATCACCACATATATACTAATATATATTAATTCACACACATACATACACATGTGTGTGTATAGTTTAAGTAAACAGAAAATGATTACCTATGACATTTACAAATGTACTTGTCATTTTGTTACTTATACCTCTGTCAGTTCTCCATCCCCCTCTACAGGTAAGTTCCCCGCCTCTTAGTTTTCCCATTTCCCCTTTTAAATACCTCTGCCATAGTAGTCCCTTCTCTGGAGCTCTTTCTCTGCTTTACCCCTGCTATGGACATTTAAAAAAATTTTTTTTTCTTTTACTGAAAATAGATTCTTTTCTCATACAACATATCTTGATTATAGTTTTTCCTCCCTCTACTCCTCCCAGTTTTTCCCCACATCGCCTCTCCTCTGATTCCACTTCATTTCTGTCTCTCATTAAAAAAAAAAAAAAAACAGACTTCTAAGAGATAACACTCAAACATGACAAAATAAAATATAATAAAATAAAGCAAAATTATCTTATTGAAGTTGGAAACAGCAACTCAATAGAAGGAAAAAAATCCCAACAGCAGGCACAAAACTCAGAGATCCATTCATTTTCAGCCAGGGGCCCCATAAAAATACTAAACTAATTGCTATACTATATACACGGAGGACCTAGTGCAGAATGATGGAGGCCCTGTGCTTGAGGCTTCAGTCTCTGTGAGCTCAACTGTGCCTGGCTTGGTTGATTTAGAGGACCTTGTTTTCCTGGTGTCCTCCATCCCCTCTGGCTCTTACATTCTTTCTGGCTCCTCTCCTTTGGGATTCCCTGAGCTCCAAGGGGATAGATTTGATGGAGATCTCCAATTTAGACTTTCTCTCCACTTCATATCTGTCTGTGGGTCTCATATTTGTTTCCATCTGCTGCTGGAGGAAGCCTCTCTGATAACTGGATAAGGCACCAATCTATGAGTATAGTAAAATATCATTAGGAATCATTTTATTGATATTTTTAGAGTAGTAATGTTTGGTTTTTCCCTAGATCTCTGAGCTTTCTACTTCCTAATTCTTGGTTACCCATACACTGTTGGGTATGGGTTCCTTCTTGTAGAGGGGGCCTTAGGTCAATTAAGATATTTGTTGGTTTCTCCCACAAGTTTTGTGCCACAACTGCCCTAGTATATTATCCAAGCAGGACAGATTGCATGTCAGAGATTTTGTGTCTGGGTTTGTGTCCATGATTATCTTTTAGTATCCTGCAGAGTACCTTTCTGCACCACAGAGACAGGAGCATGGGTTTAAGGAGTCCATGTAGGATCCCACTTGACTTCTCCACATTCAATGAGTTCTGTGTGGTGTTGTCCTTTGGCAATGGGACCCTGCTGCCAGTTTGCAGAAAGCAACCTTTTGTCTTTGAAACAGCCTAGGTTGTTTGGAGATTTCCAGTGGATTCCCTTGGCACCATGGCCATTTTTAAATTTTTACTTTCTTCAGTTACGCCAGGTTATATACTCACATATAAAAATACTCATTTGGGATACAGAAATAAGACAGAATATACAGCTTTTGTCTTTTGGGGTCTGGTTCACCTTACTTGATATAATATTTTCTAGTTCCATTCATTTGTTGAACATTTCATGATTTTTCTTTAAAGTAAATAATGTTCTGTACTGTGTGTCTACCACATTTTCATTATCCATCATCATGGAAAGAATATTCAGATTATTTCCATTTTAGCTATTTTAAATACAGCAACAATAAACATGGATAAATAAGTAGGATGTTGAGTTCTTATGGCATATATGAAGGAGTGGTATATCTGGATCATGTGATAGATTTATGTTTGGTTTTTTGAGAGTTCTCCACACTGACTTTTATATAGCCTGCATTAGTCTGTGATTTTTCGTGGACTACTGTTAGCACCCTGTATAGCTGTTCTTTGCCTACCTATGTGTCCAGTCTAACACTCTTTGGTTCCCCTATGAAAATCATTGGGGATGTACTAATTCAACAAAATCCTAGTTTTCACCAACCAAAAGGCTTAGAATGTCATCACATGGCATCAGAAGACCATGGCCTTAGTGTCACCACTAAAAAAAAAATCTTAAAGTTTCTACCAGTGTATTTTTAAAGTGCCTTCTTGTATGACTTTCTTCTTTGCTTTGTTACAGTAAAAACTTCATCAAACTGTTATCATGTTGGGAAAAGGAATTTGTAGTCACCTAAATCTGTATTCCTGGGTCCACGTTCCTCATATTCAGTTATAGAATAAATGGTGTCTTATCCTCTTTGAGATGAGAGTTGTGTTTTTTTTTGCCTCAGTATATCTTTTGAGTAGAATTTATCTGTTCTTATCCTGACTCTCATTTACTTTCTTTCACCCATCCACTTTTCCATTTTTACTAGTTCATATTTTACATTTTAACTAACACAGTAGTTATATTTTTTTATGGAAGTATGAAATATTAATAAATGTCTATAATGTATAATGATCAAATCATGATAGCACTTGCAATTCCTTATGCATTTAAGTTTTTGAATCAGCACATAATTATGGAGTGTATTAATGATATGTCAGTAATTCTATACTGTATGTACCAATTATATGAAGGTGATTATATCTACATCTCCATACTACATTCTACTTGGACCCTTCAACCTCCTCATGAAGACATTTGTTAGAACAATATTAGGAATCACTCACACAAAAAGTAGCAAGCTGACATTTAAAAACTCTCTCTCAGAATCCAATTCTTCTGCTTCTCTCCTCGGATTGGGTAGAACTCTGTGACTGCATTACAGCCATTTGGTTGAAAGGCCTCTTCCTGAGATTTGCTTATCAGCAGGTCTATTCACTGTGATACCTTAATCTTCCTCTTGCTTATAATCAAATGCATCTTGAGGTTCACAGACTTGCTACAAAGTCATTATCATAAGCATATTAGTGTATGTCACTCCAGGTCCTTCATATAAAGCAGTCATATGCAGTATTTCTAACAAAGTTTCAAATAAAATGAACACACCATTTCTTTTTCAAAATTACATTCATTGAAGATCCTTGGTAAAGACCTAACATGATACATGAAACACATTTTGGTGCCAACAGTGGGATAGGAGTCTTGTGCATGGTCAGTGTGTTTTACCCTTGTGCTGGATTCTATTGCAGAATCTCCACCTGTGTAGGAACCTGTAGTGTCAACAAGCTAATTGACGTTAGAGACACTCAATGTATCTGCTCCATTCGAATTTACACTGAAATGTGAGTCCTTTGTAATTCTTATGTAAAAGAAGTTGCTCTATAATTGGCTTTCTTATATTCTTATTGTTGGCCTTCAAGGACCAGAACATTATTTGTGTTGAGAACTGTTTTACAGATATTTAACTGATCTCTTTGGATATCACCAAAGAGCTTATGGAGTAAAACATTTATAATTGATAATTACTGGCCCAATGTGTGTTGTAGCCCATCTGGGTTTCCTGGTGGTTTTACCCAGCAGGTATGTATAAAGAGGATGATTGGACCACAGGCCTGAGTGCAGGTGTTTGGAAGGGTCTACACTTGGCAAGGGTGAGGTATCTTGCTTCTCCCCTTGGCATTGTGATAAAAAGCCCTTTGGAATAAAGTTCAGGGCTGGTGGGTTGAGACCCAAGTCCTCCTGAAGCTATCTTGTGTTTTCTGTCTTTCCTCTCATCATCTAGGTATCACAAGCTAATATTTCTCACTTCTCCCTACTCAAGAGTACTCTGGGTCATAGAAGTGGTGGCTGGTCCACCACAAGTGTGTGAAAATTGGAACCCTATACCAAGGTTCAAATTTACAAAATCTTTCACTCCCATTTCAACAATAAGTATGGAGTTCATAATAGCACTTCTATCTTCGTAAAATACTCTTTACTAAAAATCAAATTACATAATTTCTATAAGATTTTAAACTTGAGTTATTGCTATGATTTAAATATGAAATGACCCTCATAGGGACACACAAATATGCATTTGAACATTTAGACCCCAGCTCATGGTGTTGTTAGGCAACCTGTAAGAGATGAAGCCTGTGAAAAGCCCCATTTTGATCTATTGCCCAGGGCTTTCTAAGATAGTCCCCGAATATACAGCCTATTGCCACTGCCCTTGGTTATTCCCCAGAGGTGGAAGGAAAACACTGTGCTCTTCAGAAATAGGGCTGCAGAGACCCCTGAGCTGGGACCGACCGGAAAGTTTCTTCCCTGAAGACTGCTTTCCATGGCACCAGAAGGTAAGCTTACAAACCAGAGAAGCTGTTTTCCTGCTCAGCTATGATATCTATGAAGCACACCAATGACCAGCACAGCACAATAGCCTTAGGGTGCACTACCTTGGCCATAGATAACTGTTCTCTAATTGCACTTAAGACCCTCTCAACAAGATGTAGACCATGCCTGATACTGGAAACCTAGCTAACTACTCTGCTAGTGGAGTCATAAAAGAGAATCTAGAACTACCACTTTAGTAAACCTGTATAACCCTAATAACAATCTGTAAACATTTGTTCTCTTTTTTTTTTTCTTGTTTTTCTGAGACAGGGTTCCTCTGTGTAGCCTTCACTGCCCTGGAACTCACATTGTAGACCAAGATGGCCTTAAACTCAAAGAGATCTGCCTTTGTCTGCCTCCTGAGTGCTGGGATTAAAGTCATATGCCACCACTGCCCGGCCTAAACATGTTCTTACACATACATATAAGTGTAGTTAAACATGTGTTCTTACACATACATACAAGTGTAGTTAAACATGTGTTCTTATACACACATATAAATGTAGCCTTCACTCCTCATTGAGGAAATTTCACTTTGCAACATATGGAGGCCATTACAGAAAACCACAAACAATCAAAACGATGTTTTACAGTTCCGTACCAATGAATACATCTACAAAACACTCCTGCTCCAAAGGCTCGAAGTACACTGTGGAAAGGGACGCAAAGATTGTAAGAGGCAGATTATCAGGGACGTTGCTATGAGACTGTCTCTCCTAGTAATACCAGAAGCTGTACCTCTAGAGTCTCACCAACTTGGCTTCTCAAATATAAACTGAACAAGGATGACACCAATGACTACACCAAACTGGATGGAGGAAAGTCCACAAGGCCTGCATCCTACACAAAGAACGACAGGCAACCGAGGAAAGCTGGGAACAGGGGACATGACATTACCCTCGGAAGATCATAGGAATTATATGTTTGTGACAAGCATTTAGCCCTAAAAATATATAATTATGACTGAACAGGTTATATTTAGGAATATCTATGTATATACATATACTTATATGTATGTAATAAGAATTAGAAAAAAAAGAGGCCATGAATTTGAATGAGAGCAGGAAGGGGTATATGGGAAAGTTTGGAGGGAGAAAAGGAGAAATGTTGTAGTCAAATTTTGCCCAAAAAATATAAATACAAATAAGAGGTGGAGCCTTGCAGGAGGTCACTGGGGATGGGCTTGGAGGTTGTATAGCCCACCACCATTCCACACTCTCTCTCTTTCCTGTGCAGATCATGTGTGGTCACTCTGCCTCCTGACTGCCATGTGACCCCATGCGTCACCTGGGAAGCTGTAAATCAAACTCCTCAAAGTTGATTTTTGTCAGGACATTATATGACAGCAACAGAAATAAACTCATACCAATATTAGTCCCCAAATAAATGTACTTATGAAGAAGGTACAGTGAGACTGATTGATAGATTAACTGATTAATTAGGAATTCAATGAAATTGATCAGAGGCCGTAGTAGAAGTTTCCTCAATTTGCCGTAATCTAGATACCTTTTACCAGCATATTTGAAAAATGTACTAATTTAAAACTTCTCTTGGTTCTGTAACAGTAAAACATCACGAAATTGCTACATCTTCAGAGGATGATATTTGGTCCAACCTGGACATGTGGTCCTGGGCCATGTTCACTCATATTTGACTTCAGAATAACTATTTCTCTTTATCTTAGTGACAAGAACTATTTTTATTTTTGCATCATCAGTTCACAGACGAGCATCTCTTCTAATGAGTATCCATTTCAAAATGATAGAACTAAATGACAGCTCTAGGGCTCAGATGATAAAGTTTCTAGCCAGGTTTAGTAAAGCACCCTGGAACCAAGCTCTGATATTTTATGCGAAAGGAACACACAAATACCCATCTTGTTAAATAAAGGCTAATAATTATGTAAACATGCCATGAGGTTTGTACCCACCACCACCAATGCTGTAATTATCCATGGGAGCCAATCAAGAAAGGATCATCACTGTTAAGATTCAACCTGAAGCAGGGAGGTGACGCTAGATCAGGTCTCTTGGTATATGCGAGTCTATGGAGAAGGAAGAATTAAAAAGTAGATTTACTGATTGTAAACTAGCCCCTAAGGGAAAGAGAATCAGAAGGAGAATTTTTTCTTTCCAGGCCAGCGCTCCACAGGGAAATTGGGCAGTTAGAGAATGATGTAAGCAGAGAAGAGCGTTTCTAATGAGCAGTTATAGGGAGCCGAAACTGCCTCCTCTGATGACTCTAAGACTGAGCGGCATTGGGTTAGACAACATGCAGGGTATCATTTGAGGTCTTTAGTTTCCATAGAGGACAAACTCTTGACCCCTTATTGTTCTGCCATGTTGTGAGCCAGAGCTTCAGTCTGCATCTTCAGTCATCCAGGGAAGACCTCAACCTCCATGAGGAGACCTTCCTCCACATTCCTGTGTCAAAGGGAGTCTTAGCTCAGTGGATACTTCAGGGAAGGAGATGAGGATGGAACCTGAGAACACCTACCCAAGGTCAGCTGAGAACCAGGCCTACCTAGCCCAGAGTAGGATTGTTGAGGTTGGCTGCTTTGTGATTCATTATTTATTCTAAATATGTCATTTATTCATTATTATTAATTTGCTCCTTATTTTGTATGTATTCATAAAGTTAAAACAAGAAACGAATGTTGAGCTGATTAGCACCAGGTTAATGGCTGACAATAAATTGATAGAAGGCTTAAAATGCTTCCAGTAAAAGAATGTAGTTCTGTCGATCTTCTCAATTACAGGGATTTGATATGCAGGGTATTAGTTGTGGAGTAGAATTTTTTTTTCTGTTTAAGATGAGACATATTCATCTATGTTTGTGTTGAGGAGAAGAATGCAGAGAAGGGAGTTGTTGAAAATCTTACCTAGCAATAGAAATATTCCTGACTATTCAATGTGTGTTACCTTTCCTCTGGGTAGCCATATGGAAACTACTTTGTATGTAAGTAATGTATGCCTATGAGCTTTAGTTCATAATTATTTCAATACCTGTGAGACTGTGTGTATTCATATTTGTTAATCACTTCCTTTATGTGGTGCAAGCCTCTGATCAAGGCTTTGTCTTGTATACTGGGGCAGAACACTTTTGGGGCAGATCTTGGTTTCCAGTGCTTTCTGTCAAAGAAAATATTACTGTATTCTGCTTGCATAGACTACCCTTTTGCCATAAATCACTTTCATGTATATATTTTTCCTGTTTTCATTTATCCCTATTTATCACTTTTTCATATAAATGTGTATGTGTGTGTGTGTGTGTTACTTAAATGAATTGAGGAAGTTAATAAAAGTTAGCCCTTTGCTCATTTGTCCATATGAAGCTTACAAAGTAGAAATTCTGTATACTACTGTACAATGGGCATGTCCTGTACCCAGTCAGAGTGAGTAGATCACGAAGATCATATCCCTAGCAACAGAGGCTGAGGTATTACGGTGGGGGTAGTGGGACTGTGGACATGCATGATTCTCAGAGCAGGGGTGCCTGGACACATGTATTCCAACATAATTCTTATAATACAGAATGATAACTAATTTAATTTAATTATACTATGCCATGTATCCACTTTGTTTAGTGGATGTCTTTGCATCAAAATTAATAATAAGCCATAAGTACATATTGTGAGGGGGGTCACTCTCACAGTTTCTGTCTCAGCTGGGAAACCTCCATATTCCTCAACTCCCTGTGATGTCATCTGTTACCACTTTCCTTTCTCATTGACCTCGAACTGGCTCCTTTGTGGGTGTGAACCTCTGAAAGAAACACCTGCTTCAGGGCCTTTTTGCAGGCTATTCCTGACTTTTACTTCTCCTCATCCTTCCTCTTCTCCTCCTCATCATGTTTTTCATCTTATTTATCATCATCACGGTTATTGTCATTTACTTCCTCCTCCTCCTCCTCCTCCTCCTCCTCCTCCTCCTCCTCCTCCTCCTTCACCTCCTTCTAATTACTATCTATACATTGCATAGCAGGATGGATTTTTATTATGATGTATTTGTATATCAAAATTTTTTGAGTTACTTAAACATTTATTTATTTTGTGTTTAGAGGGCTGGAGAGATGGCTCAGCTGCTAAAGGCCAGGCTCACAACAAAAATATTTTGTGTTTGAAAATGTTCAGAGAACAGAGGAAACTTGAAGGGGACACTTCTTTCCTTCTACCACTTGGGTTGATCCCTTGCTATTGGCCTCAGATGATCTGGCTTGCTGGTCTCTGCTTAGATCATCTTCTCTGCCAACCATGTCTTGGCATCTATAAAAAAATAATTATTTCTGGGTGTTGATGATACATATTATTGAAAGTATGCTTAGAATGCCCCTGGGGACACAGACCCAACACCTCACACATGGTTCCGTGTATTCATTCCTTTATACATGTTTTTCTTTATAATATCTTCACCATCTTTCTTTTTTTTAAATGAATACATATTTGATTTTTTTTATTATAGTTTTGGGTGGGGTTGAGGGAAGATTTACAAACAATTTCTGAATACTTTTTTCTCTTATCTTTTTGAGGCAGGCTTTCACAGGACAGTCTGGGTTGCCTGAGATGATGCAGCCCAGCATTCAGGAGTGTTGTTGCTGCCATCCCCCAGAACCCCAGCCTTCCTCCCTCAAGCTCACAGGATGGGGAAGTCTACCATGGGCTGATAGCTCTGAAACAGCCAGAAGAAACCCTTTCCTTCCCGTGCCTTTTTAAAAAATTTTATTCATTATTTAAATGTTTACACTCCATGTGTGTATATACACACATGCACACATGTTCAAGCCACAGCACAAATGTGTGGGGGTCAGAGGACAACTTTTGGGAATCAGTTGTCTCCTTCCACCATGTGGGTTCCAGGGACTGAACTTGGTTTGGCAGGCTTGGCAGCATCCTGACCACTGGGCCATCTCACCAGTCTCCTTACATTGTTTGAATCAAGTACTTTGTCATGGCAACAGAGACAGCAACTGACTCACCTCACCTTACCCTTTGAGAGGCTACCACTTTACCAGCTTGGGTTTACTTGCCAAGGAAACGCTGAATGCTGGGAAACTAAATACATGAAGCACAACAGAACACAGAACAATGGACTAGCTCAAGGTTACATGGACTCAAGTCTTTAGGGGATTCCGAGTCATGAGGTCATCATAAGTAACCTTAAGGGGAAGGTGTTTAATGAGTAGAAAAACACTAAATTTTACCCACTTAGCACTGTTATCTACCAAGATAAATAGATAAATAAATAAAAATAACCATCTTCACCATCTTTCATGTCATATTATTACTTATTTCAAAAAAATTCTACAGAGGTATAAATACTTTTTACAAAGACCAGAAATATTTAATTCATATCATCTGGTTATTTTGTCTATATGAGATATGTGTTTATAGATAAAAATAATATACAGCTAATGTCTTTATCTGGATGTCTTCTTTGTGTGTCATTGATGTGTGGAAACTCCCATTTCCCAGCAGCCTCTGGTCACTTTGGAGACAACACCTAGGACAGGGGTGACAGTCAATACAAATTACTCAACCTCAAGAAACAATTTCTCATGAAATCTGTGACCTCTCAGGGAAATGCTTCAGTGTAAGACAGGGATTCCCAATCAGTAACAGCACTAGAGATGTCCTGTGAGGTAGCAGAGCCTTGGATAAAATTAAGAAATGTATTTGCTGTAGCATACAAATTGTATTGTTTATTCCTTTCAGTGACATCAGTTTTCATAACTATTTCTCATGTTGCTTTTTTGCCATAGTGACATAAAGCACATGGATCCAAGGAACAACACACGCCTTTTAGAATTTGTTCTATTGGGATTTTCACAGGACCCAGACCTGCAGCCTGTTTTATGTGGCCTTTTCCTCTCCATGTACTTGATCACTGTAGCTGGAAACTTGCTCATCATTCTGGCCATCATCTTGGATGCCAACCTGCACACGCCCATGTACTTCTTTCTCTCTAACCTGTCATTTGTGGACATTTGTTTTACCTCCACTACTCTCCCAAAGATGCTGGTGAATACTCAGACTAGGAGAAAAACCATTACCTATGCAGATTGCATCACCCAGATGTACTTTTTTCTGGTTTTTGTGGAACTGGACAACTTCCTCCTGGCTGTGATGGCCTATGACCGCTATGTAGCCATCTGTCATCCCCTGCATTACACTAACATCATGAACCGCAGACTCTGTGGGTTTCTGGTTCTGGTATCTTGGATTGTGAGTGTCCTTCATGCCTTGTTACAAAGTATGATGGTGTTGCGGCTGTCCTTCTGCAAAGACTTGGAAATCCCACACTTCTTCTGTGAATTGAACCAGGTGGCCCAGCTCGCTTGTTCTGACACCTTTCTTAATGACGTGGTCATGTATTTTGCACTTGTGCTATTGGCTACTGTTCCTCTCTCTGGCATCCTCTACTCTTACTCCAAGATAGTGTCCTCCATACGTGCAATCTCCACGGCTCGGGGGAAGTACAAAGCCTTTTCCACCTGTGCATCTCATCTCTCCCTTGTCTCCTTATTTTACTGCACAGGCCTAGGTGTGTACCTCAGTTCTGCTGCAAGCCACAGCTCACAAGCAAGTGCAACAGCTTCAGTGATGTATACAGTGATCACCCCCATGCTGAACCCCTTCATCTACAGTCTGAGGAATAAAGATGTAAAAAGAGCCCTGAAGAGAATCTTGGCAGGGAAACTGTGAATGGTATCTGTATACCTGAGGTTAAAGAACCTACCATTATTGCAGTCATCGAAGCTTAAAAGCCATAAGCTTGGATTCTGGGATTAGATGGTAGAAGCAGATGTGTTTTATTTATTTTCTGGAGTTTGCCTTACCTGAGTCCAATCTTAGCACTCTATAAGAATATTTATTAAATATTCTACTCTGTCTCATGTGGTAATATATTGTGTACCCTAATAAACTTGCCTGAGGATCAGAGGACAGAGCCAGCCACTAGATTAGACATAGAGGCCAGACAGTGGTGGCACACACCTTTAATCCCAGTTCTGGGAAGCACATGGGCCTTTTTCCCAGGAAGTGATGACAGGGTGGAGAAAGGTATATAAGGTTGAGGAAACAGGAACTAAAGCAGTTCAGCTAAGACCCTTTTGGGTGAAGACTCAGAGGATTTCAATCAGAGGATCTGTAAAATTGGTGAGGTAATAGGTGGTGGTTGTGACTTGCTCTGCTTCTCTGATCTTTCAGCCTATACCCTGATATCTGGCTCTGAGTTTTTTTTTTTTTATTTAAAAACCATCTAAGATTTGAACAACATCTGGAGTCCAACTTGTGGGGCATGAATTCATGAAAAAAACCCTTGCCTGTGGCCTTGTAGACCCTGTCTCAGGCCTGAGCTGCACAGGGCTGGAATCTATACCTCATGTAACTGAAATTTTGCTGTGTCCCACTCAGTATGCAGTTGCTCAGATCCAAGTAAACACACAGAGGTTTATATTAATTAAAACTGCTCAGCCATTAGCTCAGGCCTACCACTGACTAGCTCTTGTCCTTAAACTCAGCCCATTTCTGTTAATTTATATGTTGCCACATGTTCCATGGCTTTCCCTGTGTGCCATTACATGCTGTTCCCTGAATGGTGGGTTGGCATCTCCTGACTCAACCTTCCTTCCTCTTCCCAGAATTCTCCTTGTCTGCTTATCCTACCTATACTTCCTGCCTGGCTACTGGACAATCAGCTTTTTATTTATCAACCAATCAGGGCAACACATTCACAGCATACAGACCATCCCACAGCACCTCCCATTTTCTGTCTAATCAAAAAGGAAGGTTTTAACTTTAACATAGTAAAATTACATATGATAGTTATCAAGCAAGAATTGCAGTTACAATATCTAGTCTATTTATATTTGGCAAAATTAAAGAAAATATTCTATCTATCCTATATATGTGAGTCTAAAGTTTCATATCTAATTTATCTTTTATCATAACCAAGGAAAATTATAACTACCTAGTCTTCAACTACATCAAAAACCTCAGAAGGATATAATATTACCTAAGTAAACAGGAAAAACTTTGTAAGCAACTTCCAAAAATCTAGAATGACAGAGACAGCTGCCTGCCTGGACAGTCATCCAAGTTCCTCAGTAACTTTGGGGCATCCATCTTCAGCCATATCAGCCTAGAGTCTCTCAGTCTCTTTTCTCTGTGTTTTGTAGAATATCTGGCAGTTTCTTCTGCAAAGCAGGAACCTGAAGGACCATCTGGCCTTGCAAAGTTTAGTGGTCACCTTCCTATGGGTCCTACATGTCCAGTTGATACAACATTTTGTCAAGCAGTCCAGGCAAGAACAGTTTCTTGCCCAAATGGTTATATTTGCCAAGAGGAAGATAAATTCCATATAGAGTATCTTTGACACCTATCTGTCTCTTTGAAGTAAATTGGTCCTGGCAGGAGCAGACATGTCTCATTGTCCAGAAAGCCTAAATTTTTAAAACATTTCAAATGCTATATTCTGTAGGTCTTTGAAGTGTTTGAAGATTACCTACCTAACTGAATTATATCTATGTATACCTAGAAAACTTAACAGGATTACAAGTTTGATTATCATAGATGATTAACTATTAATCTGTATTTCTCAACTATACATTACAATTTCAAATGAGTTGCACAAACAAAATACTTTAAACAAGAGTAGAAATATACATACAGTATAACAAGATTAACTTTAAATTGTATCAATAAACTAAAATCCATAGCAATGTAAAACATTTCAAACAAGTTGCTTTTTTTAAAAAGCAGGCTCATTAATCTACCCTTTTATCCTATATCTACAACCCCATGTTGGCCAGAGTCCCTAACCCACTGGCTAAGTTTCTGTTGCAGCTTCTCTGCAGCAAACTACCCAGGCTCAAGCTCCACACACCCCAGAATTAGCTGGTTTTGCATATTCTCTGGTGCAGAAAGCTGGCTTTTTGGCTTCTTTCTTCTCCTGGTGGGTTCTGGCTTTCTTTGAGCCCTCTCCTCCGGCTGCTGCCACACTGTCATCTGAATCATCTTTATCAGCAGATTTGGTGAGTCAATTAAGATTTCTTAAAGGGAGGAATTAGTTAAAAGAAAGTTTTTTCCCACATTAAAAAGTGGAAAACACTTTTACAATGGAGAGTGTTTGATTGCTGTTTGATAATACAATTGATGTTCTGAAAATGGAACAATTAAATGAGAGGATGGTTAATATTGATGGGATAGATGTAATGTCAATTATAAATATTACTTGTTTGATTATTTTGTTTTATCATTCAAAAAGTTGGTTACTATGAGTGCCAAGGTAAAAGTTTTAGAAAAACTTGTTAAAACAGATCATAGGGATATTCAGATCCAGACAGAATTTAAAGAGGAACCAATCTCAGCATTGCATTATACAGTTATAGAGCAACAACCTAAGGCTTTCAAACAGACAACCTTAATCTATGCAATAACCTTACAGGAACTGTCAAATCCCCAAAGCTGTGTAAGATCTGACTGGACTCCTGTGCAAATGTTAGATTTGAGGAGATTCAAAGAAGCTATAGTGTTATATGGTATGCATTCCCCATTTGTGAAGCACATGTTAAACTTGTGGTCAACTTGTATTAGAATTATCCCTCATGACTGGAGAGATTTGGTTATAGCTGTCCTAGAACCTGGTCTACAATTACAACGAAGGACCTGGTGGAAGGATGAGGCTAAGACCACTGAACAACCAAGTAGGGCTAGAGGTATTGAAATTTCCCAAGATCAACGTCTTGGAGAAGGTAATTATACTGATATATAAGGACAGTCTTTATATGATGACCACACCCTAGCTTTATGCTGAATGGCAGCCTTGAATGCTTGGGACAGAACTGAAGAAGTAGGAGAGAAAATTGAGTCATTTACAAGAGTTATACAGGGCCCAAAAGAAACCTTCACTGATTTCTTACACAGGCTGCCTTCAGAAGTAAATAGAATGATACCAAATTCAGAAGTTAGACAAATAATAATTGAATCTCTGGCTTTTGAAATGCTAAAGCACAATGCACAAGGGTAATTAGGCCATTACAGGCAAGATCAGCATCATTGGAGGAAAGGATCCAAGATACAATGAATATTGAATCTCATAACCATGATGATACTTGGATAGGACAGGTGATTTCCAGAGGTTTGAAGAAAAACAATAGTGTCAGATGTTTCAAATGTGGTAAAAAAAAGTCATCTAAAAAGGGACTGTAAGCAGGGTGTTACTAGAAACAATGTTTTTTCAAGGAATAGTGGCAACAGAATGCTCTTACCTTCTGGATTATGCAGAATTTGTGGCAAAGGCAAACATTGGTCTAATGAATGTAGATCAACAAGGGACGGACAAGGTATCCTTTGCCTTTGCCCTCAGGAAACTCCCTGAGGGGCCTATTGCAGGCCCCCCAAGACAAATTCAGTTGAATCCTTTTGTGTCTCCATAGAAGAAACTCCTTTCCAGAGCAATTAAAGAACCTAATGCCTACTGTAAAAAAACAAAAAAAAAACAAACAAAAAAAAAACATACTACTTGGGGTGATAGAACAGCTTTAGAAAAATAAAACAAAAATTTAAGGAGAAATAATAAGTTAAAATTGATAAAGATTAGATTTAGAAAGTCCCCAAGGTTAGGGTTGGGGAAGGGTTTTGTTTTTGTCTTTCAGGAGAATGAAGACTAAGGAATCTGAAGAACACTTGACAAATGAGACATCTGAAGAAAAAGGAAAAAGACATCCAAAAAACTTGTCTCATGAAAGATTTTCTGCAATGAATCATGACGATGCCTAACAGCAACTTTGAAGTCTTCAAAGAGATGATGGGGCCCCACAAGGATGATTCCATCAGGATAATACCACTAGGCTGGCAAACACCACCCAAAGATTGGCTTTGGACTATCAACTACTCAGGACAATATCAAGATGGCTATCTGAGATGATCCAGCTTCACAGAATATTCGAGCAAGAACTTGATACAAGCCCTGCACTTTCCTGTTATGAATAGACCAGACAAATGATACATCTACCTCTGCCAGGACTTGACAATTAACCCCAAAATTTTCTTATCAGGATCCCCTAAAGATGCCTTTGCCCCCAGACAGCAGGATGTAATTTTAAAAACATGACACTCACATTCTCAAGAGGTGGTATGGGCGGTTTTTGTCATTCAATAGCTTATGGATAGTTGTCATTGTTTAGGATGTTTGGTTATAAGCTGTTAATTGATAATGGTCAAAAAAGAAGAGAAAAAGGTTAAGCAAAGGAGATTAGATTTAGTGTTCTTGTTTGAAAAACAGAAGAAAAAGAAAAAAGAGGATATAGATATAAGATAAAAGGTAGATGATTGAATCTATCTGAAAAAAAGATATAGCAATGTTGGATAAATGGTAGATTATTAAATCTGCTTTTAAAAGGCAACTACTAGTTTTAAATATTTTACATTGGATTGGATTTTTGTATATTGTATACAAATTATGTATATTGATACAAACTTGAGATTGATCTTGTTAGAAAATACTATACATATATTTCTAACATTGTTCAAGTTATTATACCTATACAGTTCATTTAACAATGTAATGCAAACTACAACTCCTCGAAAGTTATTATTACCAACTAATTAGGATATAAAGAAATGCAAGTTAATATTTAGTCACCTATTACAATCAAATTTATAGGTATGTTTTCAAGGTCAAACAGGGATATATTTTACATATACAGGTCATCTTCTAACACTGCATAGATCTACAGAATATGGTATTTAAGATATTTTAATAACATCAATTCTTTTTTTATAACTATGAGACATGTCTGCTCCTGGCAGCACCAATTTACTTCAGAGAAGATGATGGGCATTGAAAAAATTCCTTATGGAGTTTACTTTCTTTTTTATTATTAAGAAATTTTTTATTCACTTTACATACCAACCACAGATCCCCCCCTCTCTTCCCACAACCCAGCCTTCCCCCACAACCCACGCCCCATTCCCACCTCCTCCAAGTCAAGGTCTCCCATAGGGAGGCAGTAGACCCTGGTACATTCAGTTGAGGCAAGTCCAGGCCCCTCCCTCCTACACCAAGGCTGTTTAAGGTGTCACACCTTAGGCACTGGGCTCAAAAAGCCTGCTCATGCACCAAGGACAGATCCCAATCCCTCTGCTGCTGGGGGCCCCCAAAACAGTTCAAGCTAAACAACTGTCTTGTTAACCAGAGGGCCTAGCCCAGTCCCATGGGAGCTCCACAGCTATTGGTCCACAGTTTATGTTTTTTCCACTAGTTTGGCTGGCTGTCTCTGTACATTTTCCAATCACAATATCTATGTGTTTTTCTTATAGAATCCCTCCTCTGTCTCATTGATTGGACTCCTGGAGCTCAGCCTGGTGCCCAGCAGTGGATCTCTGCATCTGCTTCCATCAACTACTGGATGAAGGCTCTATGATGACAATTAGGGTATTCACTAATCTGGTTTCCATAGTAGACCAGTTCAGGCACCCTCTCAACTATTGCTAGTAGTCTAAGGTGGGGTCATCTGTGGAGCATTTACCCACCAACCCCACAGCTCCCAGAGTTCTCTTGAGTGAGAGCAGCAGGAAATATTAGATATAAGGATTTAGATTGTCGAGATAAATAGATAGAAAATAAAGGATAGCCTCAAGAGGGCCTGGAACCTATTCCAACGGGCCCTGGCTGTCTTTGTCCCAGAGTATTTATAGAGACACCAACGGGTAGAGCAAAAGATCTCCCCCCAGCACATCCAAGTGCAGACCATCTCAGACACCTGCACTCATGCCCGTGGTCCTAATCATCCTCTCTATGAGGATCTGCTAGGTAAAATCACAATGAACCTGAAAACAGGGCCCCACAGTCATCCTTGTGGATTCCTGGGAACATTCCTAGCACCCTGTTTATCCCTATTCCCATGATTTCTTCATTTATCATGGTGTCTCTTTCCTTGCTCTCATTCTGTCCCTGTTCCAGCTCAAACCTCTCATTTTCTTATGTTTTCATCTCCCATTCCTTGCCCTCCATTATCTGCCTCCCCACTCCCAGTTTTCTAATGTAGCTCTCATCTATTCCTTCTTCGCTGGGCTATCTAGGGTCCTCCTTGTTAGCTAACTTTTCTGGAGCTGTGGGTTATAGTCTAGTTATCCTGTGCTATACATCTAGTATCCACTTATGAGTGAGTACATACCATGTTTATCTTTCTGAGTCTGGGTTACCTCAGTCACGATGATATCTATCCATTTACCTGAAAATTTCATGATGTCATTTTTTTTTACTCCATTGTGTTCATGTACCACATTTTCTTTATCCGTTTTTGGTTGAGGGGCATCTAAGTTGTTTCCAGGTTCTGGCTATTATGAATACTGATTCTATGAACATAGTTGAGCATGTGATCTTATGATATGATTGAGCATTCCTTGGGTATATGCTCAAGAGAAGTATCATTGGGTTTTAAGGTAGATTGATTCCCAATTTTCTGAGAAGTTGCCATACTGATTTCCAAAGGGGCTGTAAAAGTTTGCACTCCCAAGGGCAGGAAATAAGTCGTCCCCTTACTCGACATCCTCTCCAACATAAGCTGTCTTCACTGTCTTTGATCGTAGCCATTCTGACAGGTATAAGATAGTATCTCAGAGTTGATTTGATTTGCATTTCCTTGATGACTAAGGATGTTGAGCAATTCCTTAAATATCTTTCAGTCATTTGAGATTCTTCTGTTGAGAATTCTCTATTTAGCTCTGTAGCCCATTTTTAAGTGGATTGTTTGGTATTTTGATGTCTAGTTTCTTGAATTCTTTATATATTTTGGAAATCAGCCCTCTGTCAGATGTGGGGTTGATGAAGATCTTTCCCCATTCTGTAGGCTGTCATTTTGTCTTATGTATCATGTCCTTTGCTTTACAGAAGCTTCTCAGTTTCAGGAGGTCCCATTTATTAATTCTTGCTCTCAGTGTCTGTGCTACCGGTGTTATATTTAGGAAGTAGTCTCCTGTGCCAATTCATTCAAGACTACTTCCTACTTTCTCTTCTATAAAGTTCAGTGTAACTTTATTTATGTTAAAGTCTTTGATACACTTGGACTTGAGTTTTGTGCATGGTGACAGATATGGATATATTTGCAAAATTTTTGACATGTTGACATCCAGTTATGCCAGCACCACTTGTTGAAGATGCTTTCTTTTTTCCATGGTAGAGTTTTGGCCACTTTATAAAACATCAGGTGTTCATAGGTGTGCAGATTAATATCAGGGTCTTCAATTTAATTTCATTGGTCCACATGTCTGTTTTGATGCCAACACCAAGCTGTTTTTAATCACTATAGCTCTATAGTAGAGCTTGAGGTCCAGGATGGTGATGCCTCCAGAGGTTGCTTTATTATATAGAATTCTTTTGGCTATCCTGTTTTTTTTGTTTTTCCATATGAAGTTAAGTATTAGTCTTTCCAAGTCTGTAAAGAATTGTGTTGGAATTTTGATGGGGATTGCATTGAATCTGTATATTGCTTTTGGTAAGATTGCCATTTTTACTATGTTAATCGTACCTATCCATGAGCATAGGAGATCTTTCCATTTTCTGATATCTTCTTTGATTTCTTTCTTCAAAGACTTAGAGTTCTTGTCATACAGGCCTTTTACTTGCTTAGAGTTACGCCAAGGTATTTTATATTATTTGTGTCCATTTTAAAGGGTGATGTTTCCCTGGTTTCTTTCTCAACCCATTTATTATTTGTATATAGGAGGTTACTGATTTTTTTTTTAAATTAGTCTTGTATCCTGCCATATTACTGAAGGAGTTTATCAGCTGTAGTAGTTCCTTGGTAGAATTTTTGGGGTCGCTTATGTATGCTATCATATCATCTGCAAATAGTGAAAGTTTCACTTCTTCCTTTCCAGTTTCTATCCCCTTGATCCTCTTGTGTTGTCTTAATGCTCTAGCTAGAACTTCGAGTACTATATTGAATAAATATGGGAAGAATGGACAGCATTGTCTTGTTCCTGATTTTAGTGGAATTGCTTTGAGTTTTTCTCCATTTAATTTGGTGTTGGCTGTTGGCTTGCTGTAAATTGTCTTTATTATGCTTATGTATGTTGCTTGTATTCCTGATCTATCTAGAGTATTTATCATGAAAGGTTCTTGATTTTGTCAAAGGCTTTTTCAGCATCTAATGAAATGATCATGTGGTTTTTCCTTTCAGTTTATTTATATGGTGTATTACATTGACAGATTTTTTTTTTTATGTTGAACCATCCTTACATCTCTGGGATGAAGCCTACTTGTTCATGGTGGATAATTTTTTGATTTGTTCTTGGATTCAGGTTGCCAATATTTTATTGAGTATTTTTGCATCAATATTCATGAGGGAAATTGGCCTGTAATTCTCTTTGTTGCATTTTTGTGTGGTTTGGGTATCAGGGTAACTATATTCTCATAAAAAGAGTTTGGCAATGTTCCTTCTGCTTTTATTGTGTGGAACAATTTGAAGAGTATTGATATTAGCTCTTCTTTGAAAATCTGGTTGAATTCTGTGCTGAAACCATCTGGTCTTATGCTTTTTTTGGTTGGGAGATTTAATGACTGTTTCTATTTCCTTGGGGGTTATTGATCTATTTGAAACAATTATCTGGTCTTGATTTAACTTTGGAATGTGGTAACTATCCAGAAAATTGTCCATTTCTTTCAGATTTTTGAATTTTGTGGTGTATGGGTTTTTGAAGTATGACCTGATGATTCTCTGGATTTCCCAGTTGTCTGTTGTTATGTCTCCCTTTTCATTTCTGATTTATTGATTTGGATAGTCTCTCTCTCTCTGCCTTTCATTTGTTTAGATAAGGGTTTGTCTATCTTGTTGAGTTTCTCAAAGAACCAACTCTTTGTTTCATTGATTATTTGTATTGTTTTTTGTTTCTATTTCATTGATTTCAGCCTCAATTTGATTATTTCCTAGCATCTATTCCTCCTGGGTGAGTTTGCTTCTTTTTGTTCTAGAGCTTTTAGGTGTGCTGTTAATTTACTAGTGTGAGATTTCTCCATCTTCTTTATGTGTTCATTTAGTGCTATGAATTGTCCTCTTAGCACTGCTACCATTGTGTCCCATATGTTTGTGTATGTTTTACATTCGTTTTCATTGAATTCTAGGAAATCTTAAATTTCTGTCTTTATTTCTTCCTTGACATATTGGTGATTCAATTGTACATTATTCAGTTTTCATGCGATTGTAATTTTTGTTGTTGTTAAAATCTAACTTTAATAATAAATTTAGATAATAACTTTAATAACAGACATTATGACTCAAATGGCCTTAGTAGATATCTATAGAATATTCCACCCTAACCTGTCTATTGGTGAGAGTGGAGTGTTGAAATCTTCCACTACTGGTCTCTGGGGTTGGATGTGCAATATAAGCTTTAGTAATGTTTCTTTTACACATGTTGGTGCCCTTGCATTTGGGGCCTAAATGTTCAGAATTGAGACTTCATCTTGGTAGATTTTCCCTGTGACAAATATGTAATGTCCTTCCTGATCTCTTTTGATTGGTTTTAGTTTGAAGTTTATTTTATTAAATATTATGACAGCTACACCAGCTTGCTTCTTAAGTTCATTTGATAGGAAAGTCATTTCCCAGCCTTTTACTCTGAGGAGGTTTCTGTCTTTGAAGTTGAGGTGTGTTTCTTATATGCAGCAGAAGGATGGATCCTGTTTTTGTATCCATTCTGTTAGCCTCTGTCTTTTTATAGGTTAATTGAGACCATTGCTATTAATGGATATTAATGACCAATGATTGTTAATTCCTGTTATTTTTTGGTGGTAGTGTTGTATGTTTCCCTTCTTTGTTAGTTATTGGTGTGGGGTTATTTATTGCCTGTGTTTTGATGAGTGTATCTAACTTCCTTAGGTTGGATTTTCCCTGCTAGTGCTTTCTGTGGGGCTGGATTTATGGATAGATATTGTTTAAATCTGGTTTTATCATAGAATATTTTGTTTATTCCATCTATGGCAATTGAGAGTTTTACTAGATATAATAGTCTGGGTTGTCATCCATGGTCTCTTAGTGTCTGCATAACATCTGTCCAGGACCTTCTGGCTTTTAAAGTCTCCATTAAAAGTCTGGTGTTATTCTTATGTGTCTGCATTTATATGTTCCTTGGACTTTTTCCTTTGCAGCTCTTAATATTTTTTCTTTATTCTGTATGTTTCATGGTTTGATTATTATGTAGCAAGGGGACTTTTTTGGATCCAGCAACAATTAATAAATGGGACCTCCTGAAACTGAGAAGCTTCTGTAAAGCAAAGGACATGATACATAAGACAAAATGACAGCCTACAGAATGGGGAAAGATCTTCATCAACCCCACATCTGACAGAGGGCTGATTTCCAAAATATATAAAGAATTCAAGAAACTAGACATCACAATACCAAATAATCCACTTAAAAATGGGCTACAGAATTAAACAGAGAATTCTCAACAGAAGAATCTCAAATGGCTGAAAAATATTTAAGGAATTGCTCAACATCCTTAGTCATCAAGGAAATGCAAATCAAATCAACTCTGAGATACCATTTTATACTTGTCAGAATGGCTAAGATCTAAAACACTGATGACAGCTTAGGTTGGAGGAGGCTGGAGCAAGGGGAATACTTCTCTACTGCTGTTGGGAGTGCAAACTTTTACAGCCACTTTGGAAATCAGTATGGCAACTTCTCAGAAAATTGGGAATCAATCTACCTTAATACCCAATGATACTTCTCTTGAGCATATATCCAAGGAATGCTCAATCATATGATAAGATCACATGCTCAACTATGTTCATAGCATCAGTATTCATAATAGACAGAACCTGGAAACAACCTAGATGCCCCACAACTGAACAATGGATTAAGAAAATGTTGTACATATGCACAATGGAGTATTACTCAGCATTAAAAAACAATGACATCATGAAATTTGCAGGCAAATAGATGGAACTAGAAAATATCATCGTGACTGAGGTAACCCAGACTCAGAAAGATAAACATGTTATGTACTCACTCATAAGTGGATACTAGATGTAAAGCAAATTATAACCAGTCTACAACCCACAGCTCCAGAAAAAAATAGGAAACAAGGAGAACCCTAAAAAGGACATATGGATCACCTTGGGAAGGGGAAACAGAGGAGATATCCTTGAGTGAACTGGAGATGAGGGATGGCAAGAGAAGATAGGGGATGGAGCTGAGAGCATGGGGGAATGGGATGGTTCAGCTGGGGTTAGGATGGAGTGGGAGAGCAATGAAAGAGATATCTTCATAGAAAGAGACATTATGGGGTAAGGGAGAAACTTAGGGCTAGGGAAATTCCTAGGAATTCACAAGGAGATTAGATTACTAGCCATAGTGGTGAGGGTGCCTGAATTGGCCTACTCTGGTAATCAGATGGTGAATACCCTCACTGTTATAGGGCCTTCATCCAATAACTGATGGAAACAGATGCAGAGATCCACAGCCAAGCACCAGGCCAATCTCCAGGAGTTCAGTTGAAGAGAGGAAAGAGAAACTATATGAGCAAGGGGTCAAGATCATGATAGGGAAATCTACAGAGACAACTGAACCAAGCTCATGGGAACTCATGAACTTTAGACAGATGTCTGTGGAACATGCATGGGACCAGACTAGGTCCTCTACATATGGGAGACAGTTGTGTAGCCTGGTTTATATGAGGAGCCCCTGGTAGTGGGATCAGGGTCCATCCCTGATTCATGAGCTGGCTTTTTGGAGCCCATTACCTATGGTGGGATGCCTTGCTCAGCCTAGATGTAGGAGGGGGCGCTTGGTCCTGCCTCAACTAAATGTACCAGGCTTTGCTGACTCCCCATAAGAGTCCTTACCCTTTTGGAGGAAGGGATGTGTGAGCTGGGTTGGGGGAAGGCTGGAGGAGAGTGGCAGGAGCGATGAATGGGGGATCTGTTGTTGGTATGTAAAATGAATAAAGAACTTTCTTAAATTAAAAAAAGAAATTTATTTTAAGATACTTCCCTGAGATAGAAATAATTTCATCATTCATTGAAGATTAAAACACACTTGCATGTTAATGAAATGGATATGCTTGTTTGCCTTCACAATCCAATCCAAACACATGCCAGTGTTGTACTTATATGGTGAGAAATGATGTTAGGAGTTTATGAGTTTTTCTCTTTGCAAATAAACAATACTTTTTATAAGATCAAAAATACTGTCTGTAAAGTAAAATCACTGCAATCCATAACATACATTGGTCTGCAATCTGAGCTAACTGTTTTAGATGGTTATAACAGGAATCTAGTAAAGTCATTGTATCTAGGGAAATCTTTAGAATGTAGTGGTTCTTTCTCATTGTATCTAGGGTAACAGTAGAATGTATTAGTGTTTGTAGAAGGTACCTAGACCTTGAAGAAATTATAGTAGTGAACAGTGATTGTTTTCTATGTTTTATAGAGTTGTTTATCTGAAGGGGTTTCCAACTGCTACATGACTTTGGACACAAAATTGTCGAGGCAAACTTGGAGGTCTTGAATTATTGTGTACTGCAAACAGTACATAATCAGGTCTAAAGGGTGTGGGATTGAGATGATTTCCTTCAGAGAACATATAGAATATATCAAAGGCGCTTTTGTATGAGGAACTTGTACTCCAAATACAACCTTTGTATACAAGCAATAAATATGCTTCTGATTAGAAGTTTGCAGTTCAGGTCACAGACACATTTCCTCTCTGCTTCCAGAGAGCCTAAAATTATATTCTGGAGTGGCTCTCCTTCTTTGAACATCTTGTATAACTGAGAATACTCAACAAATGGTACTTTAGGGGAGTGTGTGATATGACGCCATGTACAATGCAAAGTGGTTATGTCCTATGTCAGGACCAAGGTTGCAGTGAGTTTGTATAGTGGAACATGTCCCCAAACATTTCATATTCAGTCCATGTTTAATTTTAATTCTTGGTTATCACACATTCAGAAATACTTTATTGTCACAACTTTTTTTCAACTCCAATATTCATTTACTCAGTCCCATATAAAGTCAAGAGTTCCTTCATTTTCTGGAGTTTTGATGTAGAAAACAAGGTTTTTCTTAATTCCTACAATATATTTTGATTATAAGTTTTCTTCTACCCCAACTAGTCCCCCTCCCTCCCATTCTTCCTCCCTACCCAACTTCATATTCTCTCTCTTAAAAGACACTAACACAAAGTCAAAACACAACAAAAAAGTACACACACACACACACACACACACACACACAAATGATGACCATTTTGTATTGGCCAGATACTGCTGAGCATGAGGTCTGCCCTGGAATATGGTTTCTATAACCAATAGGACTCCATTTATTTTTTCCCCCTTGCCCAGAAGCTATCATTTGCAAATAACTCCTTAGCTAGGCACAGGACTTTGTGTCTATCTCCATGCCGGGATTCTGTCTGGCTTGAACCTGTGCATGTTTTATGATGGCTGTCATAGTCTCCATGAGTTCATATGTGTATCAGCCCTGTTGTGTCTGGAAAATACTATTTCCTTAAAGTTGCCTACCACTTCTGGCTCTTACAGTCATTGTGCCTCCTCTTCAGCATAGATACCTGGGCCTTGAAAGGGAAGTTATGATAACAACATCCCATTTGGGGCTAAATGCATGAAAGTCTCTCACTCTTTGCTCATTGTCCAATTGTGAGTCTCTGTGTTCATTACTATCTACTGCAGGAAGAAGTTTCTATGGTGAGGGTCAAGCAATGCACTGATCTATGGATAGAAATATATCATTTGGGGTTGTTTTATTCCTATGTTCCTTAAGCAGAATAATGGTAGTAGGTTTTCACTTAGTACTTAAGGTTATCCATATGGAAAAGCAAGGTGGTACTCAAATAGAAACTTCATCTCTACTCACTGGCATTCACAAATGCTGGAAGGTATTAACACAATAAAGAAAGAGAAAAGCAATCATCAGTCTTATCTAGCTATGAACCTTGTAATTTACAACTTGGATCTGCAAGAGATATGACCACTGGTGGAAGAGTGGCACAAATGTTATGATAATAACCAACCACTTTTAAAAATTTGATTTAAGGCCTACACCATGAGATGGAACCCATACCTGGCATTGTTACTAATGCCAAGAACCCCAGACTGAATAGATCATGGGGTCTAGAGGAAAATGGTTTTGAAATGATAGGAATAAAACACCAGGTAGATATATTAGAAAATTTTAATGGCTAGGGACTGGGGCAGAAACAAAATTATGACAGCATAAAAATGGCAACACTCAGAACCTTGGTTTGATCTAATTCTTTTTATATTAACTGTTATCTGTATCGATATCTCAACTGTGATACTGAACTATAATTTGCAATCTGTTGACATTGCATGGTCAATCCTCATTGACTGGGCACTACCTGACATCAGTCTCAGGCTTACACACACACACACACACACACACACACACACACACACACACACACCATACATGTGTGTTTACACATATGCAAATATGCTTATATATTAATACTACATACAGAGATACAAGCTAAAAATTAAACACCAAAACAAATAGCCAAATAAATAGGCAGCTGAATTAAAGAGAGGTTTCTCTGAGAAATAAATGGAAATGGAAAATTAATGATAGAAACAAATGCACCTCATCCTTATCCATAAAACAAACACAAATAGAAACTAGACTTGGATTCCTTAACTTAGTTAAAATGGCCATTTTTAAGAAAGGAAAAAATCCAGGCTGTCAAAGTACAGAGGGGAGAGGCATATATATGTGGAGGTGTGGATATTTATTAGCCCATCCACTCTAGGAATCAGTATGGAGGTTCCTCTGAAATCTCAAGAGGGTGATCTTGTTATTCCATTCTTGGCAACATACCAGAAAGAAATCAAGGCAATATACAATAGAGGTATGTGTACACCCAATTAACGGAGCCACCCTAAATGCCCATCAGTGGATGGATGCCTAAATAAATGGTGACATAAGCACACAAAGGAGTTCTATTCATCTGTAAAAAAAAAACCTGAAATTATGTCATTGGCAGAAAAGTGGAACTGGAGATCATTACAGTAATGGAAACATACCAGACTCCAAAAAAACCTACTGGCACACATTTTCTCCCATATGCCAAATATAGACAAAAACACATGGAAGTGGGAATGCTATTTAGAGATTGTAAATTAGGAGATACAGGGAAAACTATATGATAAAGAGGTAAATACGACCGATATGCATTCCATGTGTGTATGAAAAGTATCATAATAAAGCCCATTGTCTTATAAAAAATATGCTCAAAAAAGGAAAAGAATTTGGAGTGTGGATCAGAGTCAAAGACCAAAGAACTCTTACTGTTAGCTGTCCCACAAAAAGACAAAGCTACACAACCATAATATATATGGAGAGGACCTAACTCAGACCCACACAGGCTCCATGATTGTCCCCTCAGGCTCCGTGAGCCCCTATGAGCCCTGCTCAGTTGATTCTATGGACTTTGTCCTCATGGTGTCCAGACTCCACTGGTTCCTACAATCTTCCCCACTCTCCTCTGTCTGTGAGGTTCCCTGACTTCCACCTAATGTTTGGCTGTGTGTCTCCCACCATTTGCTGGATGTAACCTCTCTGATGATGATTGGGCTATGAGTACCACAGAATATCATTAGAAATCACTTCATTTCATTGACTTTTTTGTCAGTTGTGTTCGGTTCTGTCCTAGGACCCTGGGCTGTCTAGCCTCTGATTCCTGGCCATCCAGGTAATGGCAGTCGTTGACCCCATTTCATAGTGTGGGCCTCAAGCTGTTCCAGTCATTGATTGGCCACTTTCACAAGTTCTGTGCCACCATTGTCTCTGCACATCTTCAGGCAGAACAAATTGTAGGTCATTGGTTTTAGGACTGGGTTGATGTCCCAGTGCCTCCACTGGAAACCTTGCCTGGTTACAGAAGATGGCTGGTTCATGCTCTGTATCCTCCATTACTAGGAATCTTCACTAGGGTCATCCTCATAGATTCCAGGGAGTTTCTACTGCACTGTTTCCACAAACTACTCAAGTGGACTCAAAAATTATCAAGAGACACCTGGTAGGTGGTTAATCTCAGAAATCGTACAAGGGAATCTAAATGCACATCATGATTATCAGATGACTCATGAATAATTACTTAAATTTATTTCTTCCTCCTTGCCTAATGAGGAATACACCCATCATTGTTTTGCCAAAAAAACAAGGAAGCTAATTAACTTATAACTCATGGTCTCAAATCAAGAGAAAAGAGTTCTTCCTGTTGAAGAAGAGGAGAATTGTGTGTTTCTGAAGCCACCAATGGAATACAATGCTTTGGTGATCTGAGACGTATTTAACACAACTTTCATCGCTTTAGACTTCGGGAGAAACCTTAAATCAGGATGAAGTAAGCTGGTAGGAGGTTAAAGCAGGAGAGTTCGTGGGGAAGGAACGATGACTAGTCACCTGGGTTTTTAACCTACTCTTTGGAGAACAGGCAGTCTTTAGGAACAATTTTCTTTCTGTGCAGAGCAATGTCCCATGGGGAGATCGTGTGCTTAGGGGCTGGAATAACAGGAGGAAAATATTCTCAAAGGAGAAGCTGCTGTCAACTTTGAGTGTCTCCCCAGTGTAGTCCTTCTGATTTGCAAACTAGAGCTACACATTAATTTTCTCATTTTGAAGTCCTGACCCTGGCTGGGGATTAATACTGCTCTCTGTCTTTCTGCTTCATGTGCCAAGTACAGCTTCAGTTCTCCATCATCAGTCATTCAGAGGGGAGTTGGGGAGTTGATGCTCAGACCTACCTTCCAGAGGTCAATCCAGGTGAGTCCTGGAGCTCTGCTGCTCTTTCAGCAAGAGGTCAGAAAACAGCAGAACGGAAAATGTACATGAGAGCAAAGTTAACCTAGCCAAGGCTGGGATATGCAAGGGAGGCTTTCTGGTTTCATGAAGCTGGGAAGAGAAGAATCCACTGAACTCAGTAATTGGAGTGAGAATTCACTTTTAAGTGATAGTTGTAGAAGTCTAATCATAAGAGGATGGTTTTATGAACTCATAAAATAGTTCCATATGAATGAGAACTTATGTTTCCAGATCCTGGAAATTATGGAATGTATAGACAGAAAGCACTGGTTGTAAAGTTAAGTAAACTAAATTAACTTCATGCCTTTTTATTTTTAAAATGAATATAATGTCATGTTAATAAGAAGGATCCTGATGAATAATGTCTGCAGCATTGCAAGAGTTCATGAATTTTATAGTTTGTTGGTGTCTTTCTTCATGTAAGATAGTCACATTAAAAAGGAGAAAAGGTATATTAGAAAGATTGCCTGCAATCATTTTGTTACTGATAAATACAAAAAAATTGTTGTGACTTTCTTACCTGTTTACTTTTTCTATTGCAAATGATGCATATCCTTTGAATTTGTTGAGTAGGAATAATGTGTTTATTCCACATAAAAATAGAATTCTTTCACATGTACACATTGGATCTCCCACCACCTTTCCTCCTTGATATTCCGCTGTGTGTGTGTGTGTGTGTGTGTGTGTGTGTGAGTGTGTGTGTGTGTGTGAGTGTGTGTGTGTGTATGTGCGTGTGTGTGTGAGTGTGTGTGTGTGTGTGTGTGGTGTGTGTGTGTGTGAGTGTGTGTGTGTGTGTGTGTGTGGTGTGTGTGTGTGTGTGTGAGTGTGTGTGTGTGTGTGTGTGTGTGTGTGTGTGTTTGGGAGGAAATTATGTAGTTTTTGATATCCAGTCTGATAGACATAGTCTGTCCTCCTAATTGTTCCAACTTTTCATGAAATATCAAGTCTATAATATACCGGTTCCACCTGTGACGTGTCTATCCATGTGTAGAATGTGCCCTGATCATGTTTGTCACTCTCATAACTCCACCCCCACTTTTGATATTCTATTACCACTCCCCATTGCTCTTCATTCTACTATTCTGTCATTTAAATTCTGGATTATGGATGTATATAAAAGAAAATGTGCTGTTTGTGTTTGTCACTAGCTTATTTCACTGTTATTAATGTTCACACGTTCAATGTCTTCCTGCCCCAGCAGAATGTGAGTGACTTAATAGCCTGTTATATACCCTCACTTCATTTCTATGAGTGTTTATCCTTGCTGTACCTTTGGTCTTTTATAATTTTGCACTTGGTATTAAGTCCAAGGCCTCGTATATCCCAGGAAAATATCCCATCAATGAGTTATAAAACCCTTTGAGACAGAGTCTTAGAAAGTCATTCAGGCTAGACTCGACCTCACTTTACAATCAGGAATGAAGTCATTCAGGCTGAACTTGACCTCATTTTACAGCCAGGAATGACACAAATGTGCAGCTCAAGATTACAAAGACAGATGGACAAAATTGAAGATGTTCATAGCTTATCCCTTAAACCTGTGATCCTCCTGTCTTAGCCTTCCTGGTAACTATGCTTGTAGATCTGTTACCAAGCCTGGCCTTTGCCTTTCTGGAGAGGTCTCTTTCAACAAGTCTTAGGACTTTTGGTTCTCAATTAAGTCATGATTTACATTCAAGTGAAGTTTAAGTTGCATAAACATATGTGATTTTTATCTTCATATGACACAGAATGATAAATGTATATCTGAGCCAATTATACACTATTAAAGATAGCATGACATGTTGATGTAGAACTCTCATGGGAGCAGGGTTTGATGAGGTTATCTGGGATTAATTAGAGGAAGTATGTTTGTGTAAGATAGATTTGCAAACACTAGTGTTCTGGTGCAAGATTCTATTCAGGAACACTGAGGACACCTTGTATATTGATAAACTTTGTTCACTGGAAATTTCCTACATATGTGTAGTGTTTACTGTTCCCCACCCTCTCCTGTCCCCCTCCTTCTGTAAGCGCTTGGTCTTCTCAGTAGAGTTCTTTTCCTATACCTATGTCTTTTTTCTGGTTGTTGTTGTTGCTGTTCTGTGGCTGAATGACTTTCAGTATGTCAATCTGTATGATCATGGGTTTTGAGTTATCCATTGGATTCTGGTGGTTTCAGTGAAGCTACACAACTGGGCACTTGCAAGTGTTCATTGCAAAGAGTCATTGGTCTAGTTTGAAGCCTCTGGTTTCTACTACACTATCAATGCTGGGTCCTCACTAGGCAGATATCCTGTTGTTGCTTTGTGTTGCAGAGATGCTGTAGCTTTGGGCCTGTGGGTCAAGTCCCTTCATGACTTAAGCAAATCATAGATGGGGTGGATGGCAGGATGGGCCAAGTCACAACCCTGTTTCTGGCCCTGGGCAGCTGCAGGGTTGGTCTGCCTACAAGTGCTCTCCTGTCCTACTCAACAGGGTGAGCTCTCCAGCATTGCTTCTGGTAATTCACCTCTTGCAGAAATGAGCAAGGTGTTGGGCTGGTTCTCTTGCTTTCACATCCTCAGGGTCAACTCTCCCACACCTAAACCCTCAGGGCCGGTTCTATTGTGTTTCTCAGGTGAGGTACAGGGGCCACTTTCCCAAGTGAGGGGCAGGGACAGCCCTCTCACAATTATGACCCCAGGACCAACTCCTCCATCTGTCTCAGGTATTGGGTGGGGATGGGGGAGAGCTGCCACCACATGTCAGATGAGTAATGGGGACAACTCTTCTTTGCTCACAACAGCAGGGCTTGGTCATCCTCACCTCTGACCACTGGGCAGCTCTGCTGTGCTGCCTAGGTGAGGGGCAGGGCCCACTTCCCTGAGTGCTACACAGCTGGTAAGGGGGAGGATCAACTCTCCTGTTTGTTGCAGGCTATAAGGGGCAAGGGGCAAAAGGGGGCATGTCTCACCCTCCTACACTGCCACATGACAGATGAGTAGTGGGGACAGCTCTCCCAATCTTTCAACTTCAAGGATGGCTCAGCCACACCTCTACCAATAAAGTTGGCTTACTCTGTTGTGCTACCCAGGTGAGGTGCAGGGCCTGCCCTCCCAAGGGTTGCAGCTGGGAGGGGGCAAGGCGGCTCTCCTGCTCTTGTGATCTCAGGGCCAGTTCTCACACCTGCCTCAGGCATTGATGGGCAGGGGAGGGGTGGAAGGAGTGCACCTCTCCTCCACTCATGCCACCACAGGACAGGTGGGTGACAGATATTAATTTTTTTAATATGAGATCTTTGAGCACAGATTGAACATAGCACAGAAATTTCTACTCAGAGATAACACCAGGACTCTCTTTGTGGGATAAATATAAAACATATGAATAAATATCATAAATATAGAAGGCTAGGCTTACTAGGTTCCATAGGAGTAGATACACACCTAAAATAAAAGTTATCTGGCCAGGAACCCATAGTTCTGTGAGCTCATAGGCCCTGGGGAGAACTCCCAGTTATCATTTTACTAAATGTGTGTAGTATGAAAATGAACCTAAATATTAATATCTATGTTGATAGATGAGTGATGCTCTCACTCCTCATCAAAAAGCATCTGTTTCCAGTGGATAGAGGATAATAAAAGGAACCAACAACTTGTCAAACTTGTCAAAGTGTGGAGAATAAACACCTACAAAGTGTTCAGTCCAAAATGAGACACCTAGACCAAAGTGTTCAGGGAAGAGAGTGAAGGAAGAGTGGAGAGAGTAAGAGACAGAATGCCGGAAGGACCGCCTCTGGGAGCCTGCCTTCTGAACACAGCAAAGACTCACAGCGGCTGGGGATGACTACAAGACTTGCAAAAGATCAAACTAGTCAACACTCCATAGCGGAAGAGAAAAGGCTTCATAAGGCCTCAATCTTGACCGAGGGGCCATTAGCAGCTGGTAACTGATGGAGGAGAGAGTTCATTATTTTCAGAGGTGTGCCCCTTGTAGGTTGACAATGACCCTGTCCTGGTGAGCACCCCATGAACATATGACCAGAGATAATTGAGTTAAGAGGAACTGGAGGGTGAGAGACAGACAGAGAAAGAGGAAGAAGAAAGGGGGAATAAACATTGATGTTAGCTTATTGATAGGTGACTGAATCTATCTTTCCCAATTCTTCTTTTGGTAGGCATATCAAACACATGGAACAAGGAAATGATACTCAGCTTTCAGAATTCTTTCTTCTGGGATTTTCAGAGGATCAGCCTCAGATTCAGCCTCTCATATTTGGACTTTTCCTCTCCATGTACCTAGTGACTGTTTTTGGCAACCTACTCATAATCATGGCCATCGTTGTGGACTCCCATCTTCATACACCCATGTACATCTTCCTCTCCAATCTGTCCTTTGTGGACATCTGCTTCACCTCCACCACTGTCCCCCAGATGCTGGTGAACATCCAGACACAGAGCAAAGTTATCGTCTATGTGAACTGCATCACTCAGGTGTACTTCTTACTGCTTTTTTCAGTACTGGACATCTTTTTGCTGACTGTGATGGCCTATGACCGCTATGTGGCCATCTGTCACCCCCTGCATTACATGATTATCATGAACACAAGACGCTGTGGATTGCTGATTCTAGCATGCTGGATCATAAGTGTTCTGAATTCCCTGTTACATAGCTTTTTGGTTCTGCGGTTGTCATTCTGCACAGACCTGAACATCCCTCACTTTTACTGTGAACTCAATCAGGTGGTACACCATGCCTGTTCTGACACCTCTCTTAATGACATAGTGATTTATATCGCAGCCATGTTACTGGCTGTGGGTCCCCTCTCTGGCATCCTCTACTCTTACTCCAAGATAGTGTCCTCCATACGTGCAATCTCCTCAGCTCAGGGGAAGTACAAAGCATTTTCCACATGTGCATCTCACCTCTCTGTTGTCTCTTTATTTTATTGCACCCTCCTGGGAGTGTACCTCAGTTCTGCTGTGACCCAGAACCCACGTGCCACTGCAATGGCTTCATTGATGTACACTGTGGTCACCCCTATGCTGAACCCATTCATCTATAGTCTAAGGAACAATGACATGAAGAAGGCTCTGAAAATACTTTTAGGGAGGGTGACTAGAAACAGACCAATGGACTTACCTTCATAGTTGTGTACTCATGTTTATAGAACCTAGGGTTATGGAATTAGCAATTGTGGTCTTTGGTCATACATTGTAATAAAACTTAGTCTCACTATTTCCTCTAATTTCAATGTCCATTATATTGTTTGTTTATACAATCCCTTTCTTTAAAAGGCTTAGTGTTCTTTCTGGTATCTGTGTTTTACTTTTTCATTTCTTATTTTCTTAAATAAATACCTATCCTTGGATCAAATCCTCTAGAAACTTCCACTCTTATCAGGAAACAACTGAGACCTCTTAAGAATGATTTATTTTGGAGTAACAAGTGTTGAGTTCTTTTTCTTTTCTTTTTCACTAAACAGTATCCCTAAGTTATACTCCTCCTATGGACATAATTCCACTCAACAGGTAAGGTACATAATTGTAGAGCATCTAATTATTTGAACAATACCCATGGGTCAGAGGTCAAATAAAGGGTTGTAAGAAGGAGAGGTTAGAGAGAGATGCATGGAAACTGTCTTCTGGGTGTGGCAGGCACTCATGAAATCACAGCAGCTGGGGCTGCCTCTACAAGGCCTGTTGTGTAGCAGTTTCCTTCAAGAGTAGAACCTTCAATCTTGGAGGAAAGATCATTGAGCACAAGGTGTTTGCAAGCAAGTGAATATATAGGATGTTCTAAGGGTAGGTGAAATATTCCATCATGCAGGGAAACTAAGTTAAGTTTAGAGAGTAAACAATTCAACATAGCTTGAGCAAGTCCATGAAACTAACTAGATTCAATAGACTTCTCCTTCTATAATCATGTATATAATCAATAAGGACTGCTAAGACAGTTGCAGATAAACTGTGTTGTCTAGAAGACTCTCAGATAAGCCATGCTGCCTAAAGGGGCTCAGAGCAGCTGAGAAGCCTGGAAGAAGAACGGACTAGCAGAGCTGTCTGTGAGAAGCTTAAGAACCAATGAGCTACCTGGAAAGGATGCTCTTCAACCTGTGGAGCTGCCTATAGGTTAAGTAAGCTCTAGGTTTTCAGCTTTCATGAGCTGTGGTGGGCTTTGGTGATGCAGCTCTTTGAGCCATTTCTGTTCCTGTAAGTAACCCCTCGCCCATATCCCTATAAGCTCATTGGGTCACCAAATTAGACTTTAGTGGTATCCTTATTTTGATCTGTCCTTGATCTGGGGTGAGAAGATGTCTTTTTGCATCTCACAAGAATGTCAACACATACCCGTCAACATTCCAGGATGGAGGGACCAATGGATTGTTGTTCTCTCTCCTAGCTGATGAACTACAGGTAGCTGATGGTAGCTAGTGGAAGAAAAGTCTTTCTTTTTAAAATAGGTGGACCCTGGTAGGTTGACCATGCATGGGTGCACACCCCCATACATGTGAGCATATGGACAGTTATAATTTGGTTTAGTGTGTTATAACAAGTTTAAGAAAGAAGACGTAGAGTTGGGAGGGGCATACAGTAGAGGGGTATGAGATGAGGAAGACGTGGTTATGATCAAAATACATTGTACATATGTATGAAAACCTCACAGAGTAAATAAAAATGTATCTTAAAATTTGGGTGCACAATTTTTACGCATTCTTTCATTCTTTCAAAGACACAGATTCACTATGTTACTGAGAGCTGTTCTTCAATGGCACCATCATCTGTCTTATAACATCTGAAAAGGTTTCATTGGGCTCCCTCACAATTTCCTACAGCATTTCAACTTTTATTTGACAATAGTAAAACTTTGATTTGTAGACTATTGTAGAAGTCAATGGAATCATTCATAAGTTAAAACATCTTTATATTTTGCTAAAAATTTCAACAATTCTAAAGAGGTGTCTTTCTTCTGACATGAAATGGATTGGTATTTCATTTTTAGGGTGAACATATTTTCGTTATGGCAGTAATAAAGAGTAACAAACTGGCCAAGCTGCAGAGGACTTCTATATCATGCCACCTCCTCCTGAACCTCGGGTATTATTACAGAAGAGAGAGAAGGAAATGACTGTAAGAGACAGAGGTGTTTTCACAAGGTAACAGTGTTTTTCAGACACAGCATAGCAGTTTCCATTTGAACTCGCAGTAGTGGAAACAGAATGCCCAAGATATGAACAAACTGAAGCCATGCAAAAATCCCAGAATGAGTAAGGGAATTCTGCACAAAGTCCCATCCTTAAATGGGATGACATTGGTAAGTAGTAGCTACCAGAAGGGAGAGAAGTGGTTTTCTTAAAGGTGTTGTTCTAAGTAGAACATGATGCAGTGAGTAACCCCACTCCCAGGAGGATATGGACAGTACAAATTAGATCACATAGATTAAAAAATAATAGGATACAAGCAAGGGAACATATATTGGGTTTGTTGCTGCATTCATCTGTGAGGCACTATTTTAATTAATTAATATCAGAAGACCCAGTCAACTGTGGGCAGCACCGTTGTCTAGAAAAAGGATCTTGAAATGCGTAGGAATAGAGAAATCCAGCTGAACACTAGCAAGTAATTGATCATACGTTCATTAATTCTCTCTTGGCTGTGGATATCATGGAACAAGCCGTTTCAAGTTCCCACTGCTCGGACTCTCCCACTAATTATCTGTAATCTGATTCTCCAAATTGCCTTTTGTCAAGTTTTTTTTTCCATAGCAATAGAAATGAAAGTAGAATGGGCTTGTGTGATAACTCTGGAACATCTCAGCCATCCAGGCAATCTTCCTGTCCTCAGTCAGCTTCTATGGAGTCTTTCGGTTGTTGTTGTTGTTTAATTTTTTATTAATTCTTTGGGATTTTCATATCATGCACCCTAATCCCACCCATCTCCCAATGCCTCCATATCCACTTCTCCCTCTTGTAGTGTTCCCCTCCAAAAGGAAAGCTAAAAAAGAATAAAAATAAGATAAAAATAAAATGAGGAGAAAAAAGAAAAACACCACTCCTCCATTTCTCCCACCTCTCATTGCCCCTTTATTCATTTTAGTGGCGTTGGAACCTGCAGTGTGTCACACAGTAGACCCTTTTGTCCAAACAACTTACTTGCAAATGTTCTATGTGTAATGTAATGAGTTGTTGGTCAGGTTCAAGGCCTCTGTCTTTGGTACACCACCAATATTGGACCCCCACTGACATTCCTCTCTGATATCCCGCTGTTTTCTGAGTCATGGAGAGCCCGTGGCTATGGTTCCACAGGATCAGTCCCTTTACACACTCCAGCAGGTCACAGATGGGACAGATAGCTGGGTGTGCCTGGATGTGTGCCTGGGGAGCAGCTGAGCTGGTTGTTCAGGCTGCTGGGACAACTCCTCTCAATGAGGAGTGGAGCTAGCCTCTCAGGCCCATGGTGAGGGGTAAGGCAAGCTTTTCCAAGTGTGCTGAGTCACTTGGGGGTGTCTTATTAGGCTGTCTTATTAGGGGGTGAGACCAGCTTTCTTGTGCCAGAATAATCAGGGTCCATTATCAGACAGATAATTATACAGAGCCAGGAAGGTTCAGTGTCAGCTCTCATGTGTGTGCATGCGCTCTGGGGGGATAGGTCACTCTAGGCCAGTGAGGGGTGGTACCAGCTGGTTCAACACATGGTTTTCATGGGCAATGGACATCCACACAGACCTCAGCTGCTGCAGGACTGTGTACCCAGATGTGGTCATTGTCAGCAGCTTGGGGTCACTGGTACCACAGCCCTGGGTAGCTCTACAGGCCTCTCAACTCTGAATGGGCCCAGCAGCATCGTGGTTCCCAGGGATGAGAGCTTCTTTTGAGACTTTCAGGTGCTGAGCATCACCTTTGGCCTCATCCTATCAGATGCTCAGAGTTAAAACCATATTTGATCAGTGACATGAGGTATAGAACGGTAGAAAAGGGGATTGGTTAAATAGTTCAGTTTGCAAAGGCTCGTGCTTGACAAAGTGAGTCCAATAACAAGAGCCCATATTGGGGGGAGACAGAAATGACTCCTAAAAGTGCTTCCTTATTTGCAGAAATGTTCCATAGTAAGCCTGTGCACGCATGTGCACACATGTATATATACACACACACACACACACACACACACACACACACACACACACACACTATTATATAACAAAATTTTAAGGAAAATACAAACATGTTTATAGAGTTCTACTCTACATGCAGCTGTCTCTGGTTTGTAACTTGGGACATAGCACAGAGCTATCTGAAGCTTGCTTTTGCAAACTTGTCAGTGGATGTACTCAAAACCTAAAGAAATAAGTAACTGATTTTAAAATTGTAAGATGTCTCATGAATAATGGCATAAGTGGAATTTTTGTATTTGCCTAACAAGGGGTACACCCCTCTCTATTTTGGAAAAAGAACAATGAAGCCAATTAACTTAGGAATTATGGTCTCACATCAAGGGAAACTCCTTGTTGTTGAACAGAATTGTGTGTTTCTGAAGCCACCAATGGAATACAATGCTTTGGTGACCTGAGACATATTTAACACAACTTTCATCGCTTTAGACTTTGGTAGAAACCTTGAATCAGGATGAAGTAAGCTGGTAGGAGGTTAAAGAATGAGAGTTCATGGGGAAGGAACGATGACTAGTCACCTGGGTTTTTAACCTACTCTTTGGAGAACAGGCAATCTTTAGGAACAATTTTCTTTCTGTGCAGAGCAATGTCCCATGGGGAGATCGTGTGCTTAGGGGCTGGAATAACAGGAGGAAAATATTCTCAAAGGAGAAGCTTCTGTCAACTTTGAGTGTCTCCCCAGTGTAGTCCTTCTGATTTGCAAACTAGAGCTACACATTAACTTTCTCATTTTGAAGTCCTGACCCTGGCTGGGGATTAATACTGCTCTCTGTCCTGCTGATTCATGTGCCAAGTACAGCTTCAGTTCTCCATCATCAGCCATTCAGAGGGGAGTTGGCGAGTTGATGCCCAGACCTACCTTCCAGAGGTCAATCCAGGTGAGTCCCAGAGCTCTGCTGCTCTTTCAGCAAGAGGTCAGAAAACAGCAGAACGGAAAATGTACATGAGAGCAAAGTTAACCTAGCCAAGGCTGGGATATGCAAGGGAGGCTTTCTGGTTTCATGAAGCTGGGAAGAGAAGAATCCACTGAACTCATTAATTGGGGTGAGAATTAATTTTTAAGTGATAGTTGTAGAAGTCTAATCATAAGAGGATGGTTTTATGAACTCATAAAATAGTTCCATATAAATGAGAACTTATATTCATAGGCCTGGGACATTATGGAATGTATACACAGAGCATTGTATGTTAAGTTACATCCAATGACTACATGCTGTTTTAATTTTATGGTCAATATAATGTCATATTGTTAAGAAAGATCCAATGCATAATATTTGCACAAATCCCATCATGCATTCTGTACAAACAAAAAGGTCATTGTAGCAAACTAAGCCTCTGCTAATTTGTATCCAGAATTATAACTGGGGCAAAGTATGGTTTTAGTGCTTTGCTGTCATGGTGTCTTCAGGGTTTAATTAGACAAATGATTTTGTCAGTGTAATAGGACAAATTTGCCCTAGTGTTGTGGAAGAAGAGTCTATGCATCAACACTGGAGATGCCTTGTTTAAAGACTACATTTGTTCCTTGACAATTTCATACATATGTGTAATACAGTCTTGACTCTCCCTCACCCTTTGCGGTCTCCCTCCTCTGATAACCCTTCTCACTAGGAATCACTTTCACATACTTAAGTGTTTTTGTTTTGTTCTGTTATTGAATGAGTTTAATCATAGCTGTCTGCATGTTCACGACTTTGGAACTATCCACTGTAGTCTGGTCGGATCATCAGAACTTATACAACTAAAGACCATCCTACCCACAGAATCCACATACTTCATCAAGAAGCAGTAGGGCTCCATGGGCCCTTCTATTGGGGGATAATTTTCATATTAATTATTACTAGAATAAAGATTTGATTGAACACCCAAAATGTATCTAAGGAGAGTAAAAAAAAAACCCAAACCCTAATGCCAAGAAAGTAAAGCTAATACATGAGAAAATTAAGGCATCAATTCACTGATCCGCTGTCACAAGAAATAAAACTAGTAGGTTAAACAAACATGGAATAGACAAAGAGAAAATAAGCCTATTGCTGTTTTATTGGTAAGCACCCCATTACAGTCGTTCTTTGCATGTTTCTTCTATTTATGCAAATAGCCATTGGCTTTTTCAAGTGCACACACAAGTGCCACCACAGCAGTATTTGTGTGTGTGTGTGTGTGTGTGTGTGTGTGTGTGTGTGTGTGTGTGTGTGTGTAAGGAATTAGCAGTGTAAAGGGTTTAGAGAAAGGGCTCTTGAGGGCTATCCATTGAAGAGTTGAGCAAGTTACAGAGGCCAGAACCCAGAGCAGTCTATGGAACAAAGACAGGTGCACCTCATCCAAGGATGATCCGTGGCGTCAGTGTGTCCCTGTGCAAACAGGGCAATGCCTGTGTTCAGAAGCTTCTGCCTCAATGAAGGTTCTTAGGTCTTTTTTTTTTAATGCCCGTGCTGGAACCCAGAACCTCGTGCATCCTAGGCAACACTGTCACACAGCTATACCAAACTTCTTTGCAAGTAAATTTAAGATGGGGGTCTCACTATTTTCAAATTCTCATGCTTATGACATACTCTGCCTCAGCCTGCTGGGATAGTCGTAATTATAGATGTGTGCCACCACACCTGACTTATGTGTCCATGATTTCATTATACCATGTATAGCTGTTCACCCTCCTACTAATTACTTTTACTGCTTTTACTTCCTTGTCCAAATTAAATAATTGCAAGAAATACCTTCCTTGAAGCCTTGCATGGATGTTCTGTGCATGAACACTTCCAGATGCATTCTCGGGATCCAACCTGTCTTCCTTGATGACTGTGTCCAAATGTGACCTTGTCCAGTGATCTCAGAGCACCTATGACAGACAACATCCCCATCAAATATTGCCTGTTATTACATTTTTTTTTCTGCATTCTACTTGCTGTAGTTTGCATCTTGAGTGTCCCCCAAATGTTTATGTGTTAAGGATTTAGTTCCCAAGCATTGTTATTGGGAGGTGGTAGAACTGTCAAGAAAAGGGCCTAGTGGAAGTCTTTAGGTCATCGGACTATGGACTGAGTGGACATTATTGTACCCCAGTCTCTTTCTTTTTCCATTTTGCTTTATGGCTATAGAGTGAGTAGTCTCTCTTTCTTTCTCCCTTTTTGTGGCCCCCTTTTCTTTCTCTCCAGTCCCTTCTTCCCTTCCTCCCTCTTTTTCTTCCTTCTCCCTTTCTTTTACTTTATGGGCATTATATACATATGTGTGTGTGTATGTGTAAGCAGGTGCACTGTGCTTGTGCAGTGGAGGATTTGGGGGCCCTGCCTTATCACTGTTCTCCTTCTTCTCTCTTATGGGTTCTGTCACTGAATCTGGAGCTGTCTAGTCCACCTGAAGTCCTAGCAGTTTTCTTGCCTCTTTCTCCTATAGCACTGGGCTCATAGGCACAAGCCTGGCCTCTTTTTAAAAATATGGATCATAGCATCTGAACCCAGGTCCTCAGGCAGGCATTCTTATCTAATAAGTCATATCCCAAGTTCTAGGGTGAGTGTCTGTTTGACCATGTGCTCCAACCCTGTTGGGCTGCCTCCATGAAGGATCAAAGCCACAGGGCCAAGGAACTGGGGACTGTGAGTACAAATAAAGTTTTCCTCTTTATAAAAATTTGACTATCTCAGATGTTTATTATAGTCAAGAAAAAGTTTATGAACACAACATTGATACCATCTGATATGAGTACTTTAATAAGTTTGCTTATACCTCATCTCCATTATTTTATTCTAAGAATTGTATTTGTCTTCACATTTCTTCACTATCTGATAGTGTCTAGACATTGGCCATATTTAGCTTTTATTCCTTCAGTGCTTCAAATGGTTTCTAATTAAAGGTTTTATTTAAGATTTTTTTAATAAAATATAATCACATCATTTCCTTCTCCCCCAATCTTCTCACCAACTCCTGCTATGTCTCTACTCTACTCCCTCTCATATTTATGGCTTATTTTCTTTTTGATGTGTTTTGTGTATGTGTATATGAATCTGTGTGTGTGTGTGTGTGTGTGTGTGTGTGTGTGTGTGTGTGTGTGTGTGTGTGTGTGTAACCTGCTGGGCTTATTTATTACTGCTTATATGTATATGATTTTACAGCTGAGCACTTGGACTTACATAACCAGGTATTTGCTTCCCTGTCATATCTAGAAAACACAGCAAACTCTCTAGTCCTTTGGATTTTACAGTCTTTCTCCCCCATTTCCTGTGATGTTCTTTAAGACACAGGTGTAGTTTTAAATGTTTCCCTTGGGTTGGGCACCCACAGGCAGCTCTTTTCTGCATTTTGACCAGTTGTACCTTTCCGTAATGTTCTCTGCATACTTCAAAACTAAGCTTCTTTAATGAAGGGTGACAGCTACACTTATCAGTGTCTCCATCTGGGTGTGTGTGTGCTAAAGAGACCATGGTGGGGAGATGTCTATTATCAAGGTGGTCCAAACTTGAGGGAGAGGGGCCATGAGAATGTCACAATCCTAAAGTTAATTTAACACATGAACTTTGGGTAGAGGTTGAGTATGACATGGGCATTACTAATCAGAAATAACACACAGAATCTCCTAGGGGGATTCATATGAAATAAATAAATAGATTGGGTGCCTCTACAAGTTTGGGCTTGTAGCGTTGCTCAATGTATAGAGTGCTTGACTAAGTTGTCTGGCCAAGAACCTTTTGGTTGGGGAATTCATGGGCTCTGGTAAAAAAAAAAAATTATACCTATTGTTTTGTTAAGTGAGCATCACATTTTCTTCTGAATATTTATGTCTATAAATCAATGAAGCTGTTAGTTTCCATCAGAGAAGCTTCTTTTTTCCAGTGAACAGAGGATAATATAAAAACCCATAAGTGGTCAAAATGTAGAGAATAAGTGTCTACAGAATACTCAGCCCTAAATGAGACTTCTACAGCACAAGCCTCCCCTCTGGGCTCAGGGAACACCACAGGAAGGGAAGCAGATAGTAAGATGCTGAGAACAGTGAGGACTTAGTGAAATAGTGGCTTCTGGACGTGACAACGCGAGTAACCTAATGAACTCACAGTACCTAGAGTAGCTTTCCAATGACCTGCACAAGATCAACATGCCTCCATGAAGAGAGAAGGGCTGACAAGGTCTCATCCCTAGCTGAGGAGTCATTTGCAGTGATGGCTGCTGAAAAGAGTCAGTTCTCTTCAGGGGTGTGGTCCCTGGTAGGTTGACCATGCCCCAGCCTCAGTGGATAGCCTCACATAAATAGGTATAAGGGCAGCTCTAAAAGAGTCCAGAGGTCCATGATATAAATGAAAGGAGGGAAGGATGGAAGAAAGAAAAGAAGCAGCATTGATATCAGGACACTGATGGGTAACTGAGTCCTTCTCCAATCCTTCTTTTGGTAGGCATATCAAACATATGGAACAGGAAAATGATACTCAGCTTTCAGAATTCTTTCTTCTGGGATTTTCAGAGGATCAGCCTCAGATTCAGCCTCTCATATTTGGACTTTTCCTCTCCATGTACCTAGTGACTGTTATTGGCAACCTACTCATCATCATGGCAATCATTGTGGACTCCCGCCTTCATACACCCATGTACTTCTTCCTCTCCAATCTGTCCTTTGTGGACATCTGCTTCACCTCCACCACTGTCCCCCAGATGCTGGTGAACATCCAGACACAGAGCAAGGTCATCACCTATGCAGGCTGCATCACTCAGATGTACTTCCTACTGCTTTTTTCAGGGTTAGACATCTTTTTGCTGACTGTGATGGCCTATGACCGCTATGTGGCCATCTGTCACCCCCTGCATTACATGATCATCATGAACACAAGACGCTGTGGATTGCTGATTCTAGCATGCTGGATCATAGGTATCCTGAATTCCTTGTTACACAGCTTTTTGGTGCTACGGCTATCATTCTGCACAAACTTGGAAATCCCTCACTTTTTCTGTGAACTCAATCAGGTGGTACACCATGCCTGTTCTGATGTCTTTCTAAATGACATGGTGATTTACATTACAGCCATGTTACTGGCTGTGGGTCCTCTCTCTGGCATCCTCTACTCTTACTCCAAGATAGTGTCCTCCATACGTGCAATCTCCTCAGCTCAGGGGAAGTACAAAGCATTTTCCACATGTGCATCTCACCTCTCTGTTGTCTCTTTATTTTATTGCACCCTCCTGGGAGTGTACCTCAGTTCTGCTGTGACCCAGAACCCACGTGCCACTGCAACAGCTTCACTTATGTACACTGTGGTCACCCCCATGCTGAACCCCTTCATTTATAGTCTGAGGAACAAAGACATAAAGAAAGCTCTAAAAATCCTGTTAGAGAGTGTAACTAGAAGAGGACCAATTGATTCACCTTCATAACATGTCTGTTTTCTAGTAGTCAATGTTTTAGATTATCCATTGCAGTCTATTGATGAAACTGAATAATAAAAATTTAATCTTTAATCTCCCACAATTGCTCTGTATTTCACAGCACTTTTATTATACAATTCAAGTTTTTCTCTTTTGTTCCTTCTGGTATCTGTAATCTACTGTCATTTCCTACTTTCCTCAACATATTCCCATCCTTGAACGAGAAACCTCTATTAATTGCTGCTTCCTTTAGAGAACTAGTGGGATTCTGAAGAATGATTTATTTTTGAAAATATATATTGAGATTTTTCCCCCTGTCACTAAAGGATATTCTTAAATTTTGATACTCCTGTGGACATAATTCCATTTGGTAAATGAGGTAGATATATAATATATTTAATTTTATAGCATCAGAAAATGTGAAGCACCTTCCCTAGGCTCATAAAACATTATGGAAAGAAAGAGCAGAAAGGAATAAAAAAAACAAAGGTTGCAGGAATCACTGGAAAACTTTGTCTTCTGGAGATATAGCATGACTGTTACAATCATGGATCCACAGTGACTATGGTTACCTATACAAGACCTTCATAAGATTAAACCAGTTAATAGTCCAGTGTGTAGTTGGAAAAGGCTTATAGGTTCCCATTCCTAGCTAAGGAGCTATCAGTAGTTAGTGGCTGCAAGTAGAGAGAGGGTTATTCCTGTTTGGGGGCTTGACCCCTTGTACTGTGCATGGCCCCCTGTATATGTGCATATGGCCAACATTAATTAGACTCAGGCAGGTATTAAAAGAAATTATAGGAGACATATATTTCAGAGGGAGACATAGTAAGGAGATATGGAAGGAGTTGGAGAGGAAAGTAGGACATGGATGTGATCGAAATAAATGGCATACATATGCAAAAACTCAAATAATAAATAAAAATACATTTTAAAAATTGAGCCATGGGTTTTATGTGTTCTTTCATCATTATTTCATTTTCTTGATTTCTGAAACATAGACTACTGAGTGATCCAGGCTAACCATGAACTTATGAATCTTCTTCCTCTACTTTCTGAGTTCTAGAATGTGTCTTCATCTTTCTTCCCAGACTCTCTCCCTTCCTTAGTTTCTCTCCTTTTGTTCCTTCTTTTCTTCTACCTCCCTCTATTTGTCTCTTTTTTTTTCACTTTGAGAACTGAACCCAGAGACCCATGCATATGGAGCATATGGTCTTTGCTGACCTATACCATTAATTCATCATTGTGATTTTATTTCACACCTTACCTCCTCATTATGCACATGCCTACTTTAACATACAAGTGTCTTCTCTGCTGGACATCTGATTTTATGTTTTCACTGAGGTCCCTTGGTAATTGCAGAGCACATGATGAGTACTGTAGTTACTGGTAAAAGCTGATTACTGAAACTGGAGTTACAATGAGAAAAATATTTACATAGATTGGCTTGATTTGGCCTTAAAGCCATGGATGGCTTTAATATGACAAAGCAAACATTACATCATTAAACAATGTAAATGCTTCTTTTTCATATTCTGTTTCTAATAGTTTGTGCTCACTGGGTTTCAGGATTGGCTGAATGCATTTCATGTTGCTTCATTAAATTACTTTTCTGCTGTTGCCTGGAAATGTCTATGCTGTCTGCAAATGTGACTATTGATGGACATAAAATTTATCCTTTGATCTAATCTGAGTCATGACAACCAACTAAGATGTGCTTGGAGTGTAATTGGGTGGTTTTCTCCCACCAGCCAGTTCCTGAATACCACTTAGAGGATTAATATTACTTATAAATGATCAGCCAATAGCTCAGGCTTATTACTAACTACCTCCTTCATTTGAAGTTAACCCATATTCCTTATTTATGCTCTGCCATGTGGTGGTACCTTTATTAGCATGTCACATTCATCTCCTGCTCCCTTGGCATCTGGCTCCTGACCCCAAATCCACTCTCTCCTTCCCAGAATTCTCAGGTTGGTCACCCTGCCTATACTTTCTACCTGGCTATTGGCCAAACAGAATTTTATTAAAACAATTTGAGTGACAAATCTTTACAGGGTACAATAGGATTACTCCACAGCACTGGAGAGAATCGTCACTCTTATACACTTCTTTGATTCTTGAAAACCTCTTCATTTTACAGTCTTTTGATGACTTACAGGATCAGTGTTTCCTGCTCACCTGTAAGGAAGTCACACACACAATGTTTACATTGCAACCTAATTATATGAAATTGACTCTTATAATAGACTGGTTGTAAACACTGTCATCTGGTATCCAAACAAGTATCAAAATATCTAGAAGCTGACTTTGATCATTGAATTCAACTCTTTTTAACCTTTGGTGACAGTGTCAACTTTAGATGTATATGAAACTAAGCTAAAATCAAATAGACTGATAAAATACGAATGTTGTAAAATGTAATTGTTAGATGGAGGAGACAGCCTTCTGAGTTCTGCTATATTCTCTTAAGTTTATATTCAACTATGGGTCTGCATGTGGAACCAAGGCTCTTTTGTACAAATTGAGCTCTCTTGCCTTAGAACATACAATTATTTTGGACTTGAGAGATGGCTCAGTGGTTAAGAGCACTGACTGCTCTTCCAGAAGATCTGTGTTCAATTTCTAGCAGCCAACCACAATACTGCTATAGCTATAGCAATAGCAATCTATAGCTATAGTTCCAGGGGATTAAATGCACTCTTCTGCTTCTGTGGGCACCAGGCGTGCATGGACATACATATAATGAAAACATTCATACACATAAAAATAAATACTTTTAAAATGCACTTGTTCAGCCAGGTGGTGGTGTCACATGCCTTTAATTCCAGTACTCATGAGGCAGAGGCAAGAAGATCTCTGTGAGTTTGAGGCCAGTCTGATCTACAAAGTGAGTTCCAGGACAGCCAGAGGTGTAGCACAGAGTACTGTCTTGAAAACCAACAACAACAACAACAACAAAAAAAAGATTCAATCAATCAATCAATAAATGTCAATTAAGAATGCATTTGTTCAATGATTTATTTATTTTGGTATGTACACATATGCATCATAGTGCATGTATAAAAGTCATAGGATGACTTTATATAATCAGCTCTCCCCTTCTGCCACAGGATCCACCTAAGTTCTCAGGTCACTGAAATTTGCAGCAAGTAGCTTTACACTTGGCCATGGCAGCAGTCCTGTGTTTTGCTTCACTGTAGCTGTAAATTATAATCAGTCTGTTCCATTTCTATATTGGGATTATTCATCCGGTTTATTGAAAAAGTAATGTACCACCTAATGTTAATTCCCCTTCTCTGATGTCTGTGTTTAACCTTTTTTGGTTTCTTCTATTAGAAAATGTAGCCCAAGCTTTGCTAAGTGTGACTAACTTTTAGTACCCTTGTTCTACTAAGCACACACTGCTTAAGATTCTCCTTTTAAATTATTGATTGAAGGATAATGACATATAATGACCTGTACAGATTTAAAGCATTTGGATTGCTAACTCAATGCCTCATGAAATTAAGAGAACATCTACCACATTTTCTTTTCTGCATAATTAATAATGTGCTGAGATAGGTGTAGGTATTTGGGGCAGTGGCAAATTGTTTAGTTGAAAACTTGCAACAGTTTTGTAACAGGTCAATTGTTTTTGTTGTCATTAAGCTTTATTAACCAAATGCTCAAAATTTAAGTCTGTTGCTTAAATTTGACAGCCTAAGTAAAGGAAATACAAAGGCAAAAAACAACAATAGCAACAACAAAAGCTCCACATGGCAGAACATGCCCACCACCCCATCCCAACACTCAGGAGGTAGAAGTGGAAGGATCAGTGTTCATGGTCATCTTTGGCTACTCAGTTCTAGGTTAGCTTCAGCTAGAAACTAAAAATCTTTTAGCTTCATTAGAACCTAAAGGGCTGTAAGAGGGGAAATATAGGGAGAAGTGCTGTGAAATAATGTCTTCTAGGCATGGTGCAGTTATGACTCCATAACAGCTCCAGCTATATACACTAGTTCTACAGAGGACAGATTTTCAACAGTTGATCACAGATAAGAGAAGAGGGAATGGGATTCTGCCTTTCTTTGCAAAATTAGTGTCTACTGATGAATTTTGGAGGAGGATGGTTCAAAACCCATGGTCCCAGTTAGACTCAATGGATCTCAAGAAAGAACAAAATAAATGAAAGGTAAATGTAAGGAACAAGGGTTATAAGTGTAAGAAGGGGGCATTATTATGGATGAGAGGGAGTGTCAAAAGGGTACAGGGGTTACTGTAATCAGAATGTACTTTATGAGCATGTGAAATTATGAAAGAACAAATTGAATGAAAGTTTTTAAAGAGGAAAGGAAAAGAAACACAAATTTCTCAAGTAAACACATCCAAGTTTAGTCTCAAATGAAAATTCTATTGAAATTAGCAAACATATTTTAGGCAAGTATACTGGCTCATACCTGCATTCCAGGCAGCCCTCGACTATAGGGCAAGACCCTATTACATTCCCATTTTAGGGCATGTGCTGCGAATTGAACATGAGGCCCTGTGTCTAAAGGAAGAAAAAAACAATTTCCCAATTACCAATGACAAATGTTAAATGGTCTTTGATATAATGGTATATAGAGCTAACAGGGATCTTTAAATATCATTGCTGGGACCAGAAATCATCATAGTCCTGACAAAATGTTATATGCCAATGCCTATCAAAAATAATTATGTAAGCTGGGCATGCTGGTGCAGGAATGTAATTTTAGGTCTTGAACAGCTGAGGAAGGAATATTATAACAGTTTCAAGGGCAGCCTGTACTACATGGTGAGGCCATGTCTGAAACGAAACTAAGTCAAATGGTATCAAATGGCTCATGAGATGACTCAGAAGACAAAAGTGCTTGCTGCCAAACCTCAAGCCTGGGAATTTGAGTTCAATTCCTGGAGCCTACAAGGCAGTTAGAAAATAACTGAATCTGGACAGTTGTTCTCTGACATTTATGTATGTGCTCTGGCAAGTGCAGTTGCACACACACACACACACACACACACACACACACACACACACACACCCTGCTAAATTAATATAAAATGATTACTTAAAACAGAACAAAACAAAACTCAAACAGACAAGCCAAAACTACCACACGCTGGTCTGGAGGAGTGTATCAATAATTCTACATGGATAAATCAGAGGGATGTGGCAGGAGGACTGTTTGACATCATGAGTTTGAAACTAACATGGGCAATATTGCATTTACCAAATAATAGTAAGAGAAGCCTCTGCCATGACTTCCTGTTTGTCTCTGATAGATTTCCTTTCATTCACTATTCTTTCCTGGACAACTAGATAAATAGCATCCACTGTCTATGCTCTCTAAATTGTTTTATGTAGCATATAAAACTATTGGTTTTGTTGTAACATTTTCAAACACATATATAATTGCTGTTGGCTGACATTGTCTCTATATGATCCACCCTTGTGATTTTTCTTCCTTTCCAATGGACTTTCCTCTCCACACATTTTTCCTTCTGTTTTCATGTCATGCACATGTGCGTGATGCATATGTAAAATATACACTGTGCAAATGAGAAAACAAATGCAATCCTTGCCTTTTCCTTCCCCTTTATACTGTCCTGTTGATCCTCTCTTCAGTCCGTACCTTCCTGTGTATAGCCCTCTCCTATTTTCATGTCAACTAGAAGCTATAATAAAGACCTATATTCACATCTTGCTTCTGCATTATACTTTCTAATTTTAATTAACTTTATTCATAGTACTTGACATTGTATAACATTTTATGTGATTTTAATTTTGAGACAGACTCTCATTGTGGACTCCCGACTAGTATGGAGCTTATTCTGTAATGAGGGTGGCTTCAAACTTTCGGCAATCTTTTTGCCTCTGCCTCTCAAAGGCTAGGATTGAAGGTATGTGTCATCACATCCATCACGATTTTTCTAAAAGAAGTGTGTTTATATTCTTTTCCTCATGGTGGATTTCAGAGACCTTTGTCTCAGTCTTATGTACCTTATGCACATTGCCTATGTAGTTCTTGAATGTCTTGTTTTGTGCTTTTATTGATATGTAGTGGTACAAACTTAGAGTGGCATTTTAAATCACTTACACAGTGCAGTGATTGAGTTAGGATAACCAAATATAAATACTCAAATCTATCATTTTCTGTAGTAAAACATTATAAATCTCATAGGGGCTTATAAGTCCTTATAAGTCCTTATAATTAGGTGCCCTGCACCTAATTGAAGAGATACTGACAGCTGATATGCAATGGGGGGTTCAGTTTACTTTAATGACGTGGCCTTGCATAGGGAAATCATGCTCCAGTGGATGGCCCCACAATCATGAGTATATGGGCACAGCAAATTGCACTCAATGGGTTATTATAAAGAGAGGACATGACGTTGGGTGGAGGTCGGGCTGGAGGGTTGGATTTGGTGGAAGTCAAGGGAAAAGTGGGGGTGAGCATGATCAAAATACATTATATTCATCAAAAATTAAAGAATGTACAAAAGAATTAATAAAATATTATGTTAAAATCCTCTTCCAGCTAATTTAAAATCTATAACGTATTTTTGTTAAATATAGTTACCTTACTGTATACTAAGATTGGTGTCTGTTCTTCTTATCTAACTTCTCTCCATCCTTTCTTCACAGCCCACTCCCCAGCCTCAAATAACCACTGTTCTACTCTAATCTTCTAAGTGATTAACTCTATATACGTCACACAAAAATGATCAATATAGTTTATTGGTACATTTTAAATGCTCATTTTCACTAATGAATATGGGACTGCAAACCAAAATTGCAAGGTATCACCTCATTCCAGTTAGAATAGCAAAAAGCTAAAAGATAACCAGTATGAGTGAGGATATAGAGGAAAGGGAATCCCTTCACATGGGTGGTATAAATTAAAATTAATGCAGTCACTTAGGAAAATGCAGACTGTACATTCATATGCCTGTTAAAAAAAAAGCTATCCAAGAAACTAAAAAGAAAGAACCTCTTGCACGACTCAAAAAATGTATATTCCATTCCTGGATATACATTTAAAAGAAATAAATTGGAAGGGAAAATAATAGGGGTGGTAGGAGAGGAATTGGAGTAGAGGAGAGGAGGGTTCATTTGCTTTAAAAATACATTATATGCATTACAAAATTCTCAGATATAAAGGAAGGAATATAGTATGTCCATTATGTTCATATGTCAAAGGTGTTTCTACATGTTCATGTCGATTGCTTACCTCTTCATGATGGAATAGTCAGGAAATAGAAGTGTCCATCAAGGGCCCTCCACTTCAACTCCTCAAACACATGGCAGAGTCACAGTCACACCCCCAGAAAAAGGCTGAAAGTGAAATAGGACACAATAATGAGTTAGCACAGAGATCTCCTTGGTTCTAAAAGACCAAATAAATATACACTATGTAGAAATTATCTTCTCCTCTCTCCTCCTATTTCCTTCTTTCTCTTTCCCTCCCATCTATTCTTATCTGCTCTCTTCCCTCATTCCCTCCTTCCTTTCTCTTCCCTTTCCCTTTTCTCTTTCCTTTCTGTGATTACTGCAGAAGGAATCTAGGGCTGTTTACATGCTAGACAAGCACTCTAGGAAATGACTAAATTCCAAAAGCTAGAAATTAATTTTTTAATCACAAAATAAAAATCCACACCATTTAAACCATATGAATAATACTTGTTTCTATGAACATTAGTCACATTATTTTCTCATACCTGTAATCACATTTACTGAATGTGTTCAGAAAGTGACACTCAACTTTCAGAATTTATTCTTTTTATTTGTTTTGTTTTTCAAGACAGGGTTTCTCTGTGTAGCTTTGGTGCCCATCCTGGATCTCACTCTGTAGACCAGGCTGGCCTGGAAATTCACAGAGATCCACCTGCCTCTGCCTCCCAAGTGCTGGGATTAAAGGCGTTCGCCACCACTGCCCAGCCCAGAATTTATTCTTTTGAGATTTTCAGAGACACCAGAAATTCAGTCCCCAGTATTTGGAATTTTCTTCTCCATTGATTTGATCACCACGCTTAGAAAACTGCTTGTCATTCTGGCCACAGTCTCAGATTCTACCCTGCACACAGCCATGTAGTTCTTCTGCAAGCTGTCATTTATGGACATCTGCTTCAGCTTTAGGTGAAGGATGCCAGTGAACATCCAGACCCAGAGCAAGTTCAGAGGTGTCTGCTTGTGTGAACTGAGTGGGGATAGTTCATGGGTGGCTGGCCTTCATGGTCTTCTGGAAGGTGTGCCCTGTGATTGGGGTGAGTCATTGCCCAGTGAAACCAAGTCTTTAATTTATATTTTATTTTGCTGTATTTTATTATTATCATTTCGAAACCTATTTGTTTTCTAATGAGATACAGAAAGGCAGTGGGCCCAGATGGGAGGGAAGGTGGTGAGGAATTATGAGTATAGGGAGGGGAAACCATAATCAAGATACATTATGTGAGACAAAAAAAATCTATTTTCAAAATATATAAGATCATTGTATAATTTTGGCTTCTTTGTCAAAAATCAGATGTTCATAGGTGTGTGGATTAATGTCAGGGTCTTCAATTCGATTCCATTGATTGATGTGAGTTTTTTTATTTTATAATTTAATTTTACATATCAACCAAGGATTCCCCTGTCCTCCCTCCTCCCGCCCCACCCCCTGCCCTCCCCCCCTATTCCCATCTCCTCCAAGGCAAGGACTCCCCTGGGGATTCAGCTCAGCCTCGTAGATTCAGTCCAGGCAGATCCAGTCCCTTCCTCCCACCACCCAGGATGAGCAAGGTGTCCTTGCATAGGTCCCAGGCTCCAAACAACCAGCTCATGCACTAAGGACAGGTCCGGGGCCCACTGCCTGGGGGCCTCCCAAACAGTTTAAGCTAATCAACTGTCTCATTTATCCAGAGGTCCTGATCCAGTTGGGGGCTCCTCAGCTATTGATTCATAGTTCATGTGTTTCCACTAGTTTGGCTATTTGTCTCTGCTTTTTTCCAATCTTGGTCTCAACAATTCTCGCTCATACAATCTCTCCTCTTTCTCGCTGATGGACTCCATACCACCCTGAATGCACCAGATCTCATCTGATGTGTCTGTTTGTATGCCAGGACCAAGCTGTTCTTATTACTATAGTTCTATAGTAGAACTTGAAATCAGGAATGCTGATGCCTCTGGAAGTTCCTTTATTGTACAGAATTCTTTTGGCTATCCTGGGTTTTTTGTTTTTCCATATGAAGTTGAGTATTGTTCTTTCCAGGTCTGTGAAGAATTGCATTGGGATTTTGATGGGGATTACATTGAATCTGTAAATTGCTTTTGGTAAATTGCCATTTTTACTATGTTGATCCTACTAATGCATGCGCATGGGAGATCTTTCCATTTTCTGATATCTTCTTTAATTTCTTTCTTCAAAGATTTAAAGTTCTTATCATACAGGTCTTTCACTTGTTTGGTTAGAGTTACCCCAAGATATTTTATATTATTTGTGGCTATTGTAAAGGGTGTTGTTTCTCTGGTTTCTTTCTCAGCTCATTTATCATTTGAATATAGGAGGGCTACTGATTTTTTTTTAGTTAATCTTGTATCCTGTCACATTTCTGAAGGTGTTTATCAGCTGTAGGACTTCCTTGGTAGAATTTTTGGGATCACTTATGTGTACTATCATCTTCCACAAATGGTGCTGGCATAAATGGATATCTACATGCAGAAGAATGCAAATAGATACATATCTGTTGCCATGCACAAAACTCAAGTCTAAATAGATCAAAGACTTCAACATAAATCAAGTTACACTGAACCACAGAGAAGAGAAAGTGGGAAGTAGCCTTGAACGCATTGCCACAGGAGACAACTTCCTGAATATAACACCAATAGGACAGACACTGAGCAACAATTAATAAATGGGACTTCTTGAAACTGAGAAGCTTCTGTAAGGCAAAGGACACAGGCAAAAAGACAAAAAGGCAGAATTCCCTACAGAATGGGAAAAGATCTTTACCAACCCCGCATCTGATAGAGAGCTGATCTCCAAAATATATCAAGAAACTAGACAGCAAAATATCAAATAATTCAATTAAAAATGGGCTGCAGAGCTAAACAGAGATTCTCAACAGAAGAATCTCAAATGGCCAGAAGACATGTAAGGAAATGTTCAACATCCTTAGCTATCAGGGAAATGCAAATCAAAACAACCCTGATACCATCTTATGCCTGTCAGAATGGCTAAGATCAAAAACATAGATGACAACTTATGTTGGAGAGAATGTGGAGAAAGGGGAACACTCCTCTATTGCTGGTGGGAGTGCAATCTTGTACAGACACTTTGGAAATCAGTGTTGCAGTTTCTCAGAAAACTGGGAATCAATCTTCCTCAAGACCCAGCAATACCACTCCTGGGCATATACCTAAAAGATGCTCAACCATGTTCATAGCAGCATTATTTATAATAGCCAGAACCTGGAAACAACCTAGATGCCCTTTAACAGAAGAATGGATAAACAAAATGTGGTACATTTACACAATGCAGTATTATGCAGTGGTAAAAACAAATAAACAAAAAAACCAAACAAATGAAACACACACACACACACACACACACACACACACACACACACACACACACACAAAACCACATAAAATGTGTAGGCAAATGGATGGAACTAGAAAAAAGTCATTCTGAGTGAGGTAACCCAGACCCAGAAAGACAAACACAGTAGGTACTCACTTATAAGTGAATGTTAGATGCAAAGCAAAGGATAACCAGGCTACAATCCACAACCCCAGAGAACCTAGGTAAAGAGAAGGACACTAAGAGGGACACACATGGATTGCCCCAGGAAGGGGAAAGGGTTAAGATCTCCTCGGTAAACTGAGAGGGGGAATAGAGGGTAGGGGATTAGAGGGGATGGGAGGTGGAAACATGGGGGAGAGACAGGGAGGGAGAGCAATGAAAGAGATGTCTTGACAGAGTGTACCATTAAGGGGATGGGGAGAAAGCTGCAGCTAGGGAAAACCCCAGGAACTCACAAGATTGTCCCCAGCTAAGAATCATAGCAGTGGTGGAGAGGGTGCTTGACATAGCCTTCCCCTGCACTCAGATTGGCGTCTGCCCTAATTGTCATCATAGAACCTACAGCCAGTAACTGATGGAAGCAGATGCAGAGACCCACAGCCAAGCACTTGCCCAAGATCCTGGAGTTCAGCTGAAGAGAGGGAGAAAGGGTTGTAAGAGCAAGGGGGATCAGAATCATAATAGGAAAAATCACAGAAATAGATGACCCACACTAATGGGAGCTCATGGACTCTGGACTGACAGCTGGGGAGCCTGCATGGGACCGAACTAGGCCCTCTGAATGTGGTGAAAGTTGCATGGCTTGATGTGTTTGTGAGTCCCCTGGCGATGGGACCAAGACTTACCCTGGGTACACAAACTGGCTTTTTAGACCCCGTTCTCTATGGCAAAATGTCTTACTCAGCCTTGGTGCAGCAGGAAGGGGCTAGGTTCGTCCTCAACATGGTATGACAACCTGTGTTGACTACCCAAGGGAGGCCTTACCCTATGAGGAGGGGATGGGGATGGGATGGGGGTAGGTGGTGGGGGACAAGAGAAGAGGAGGGAGGGAGACAGGGATTGGTATGTAAAAGGAAAGAAAAAATTTTAATAAAAAATTATATGAAAAAATAAAGCATCAATATGTTTTATGCTAGGGTCTATACTTTGTCTAGCAATGATTTTTGAACATTTTTACAGCATCATACCTCAGTTACCGTCTATGGACCAGACTGAACTCCGTCAAGGTAGTTGACTGTTACTCCCATGGACATCCTTGTCACTATTTTACTAGCAAACACATCTTGCTTAGCAGGTTGGCATTTAATCATGCTGGGTTCAGTGCTTGATAAAGCCATTGATGTCTTCTTAATATCCCTTTGATAATAGCATATGGTGATGCCAACAGCAGGTCTTTAGGGTCATTCAGTATTTTGGCTGTGCTATGTTTGAATCCTACCCCAGCTACTTGGAAAAATATCTTTTGCAATTATAAAAAAAAATAAAAATAAAAGGATTTGTGATGGAGGGCAAGTTTCCACAGCCAAACTGTCCTAAATCATCTAACACTCAGATAAATCCTCAATAATTAGAAGCTCGGGCAAGATGTGAAAAAACTCCCCAGCTGAACACTACTGACAAAAATGCCAGGATCAGCCTAGCCTAGAAGATCTCCTATCATATTATCTCATTGTATACACTGGTACTTCATTAAATATTTGTTTTGAGCAATTCTTGTTCTGCAGCAAAAGCAAACCCGTATAATAACCAGTGGACATGAGGACAACTGTATAATATGCTGCTTTGGAGTTTCCTATGAATCAAAAGATAATATTCAGCTTTTATTTTGTAAGTATGTCCAATATTCTATATTTGGACATTGCTACATGGGGGTTATTTCCACAATAAAGGATTTTCATATTTGTATGGGAAAGCTAGTGAACCACAACTGCATGTCTGGAAGGGAAATGAGGCTCTCTTACAGTGAAGACAGATGTGACTTGTGAGCACAAAGAACACACATAATGAATAACGCTGAATTTGTTCATTCCCTGCCCCTCTACTGACAACTGCAGGATTTAGAACAGTGAGGAAATTTTACTTAGAACTTTAGAGCAATCAGGTTTCTGGGGAAAATAGAAGTTCTAGAGAAAAACTAAAATGTTAACTTTAATAATAATAATAATAATAATAATAATAATAATAATAATATAAACATGTCAGGCAGGGGCTGATAGATGGCTCAGCAGTTTACGTTACTTATTGCTCTTCCAAAGGGAGAAGAACAGGTGAACCGTCTACTACATAGGAAACCAGAAGCCCAGCGAATGGAGACAACAGCAGATACATACACATAATACTCGCTTCTGTCCTCTCACCAAGAAATGGGGTCTCTCCTCGATGAATTCTTTGGGGGTTTCATATGTTTTGGTCATATGAGCCATCTTCTTCAGCTCTTCACAGGTCTACCTTCCCATTCCATAACCATTCAAATTCTTGCCCTTTTATTTTGAAATCTTTTGAGGCTAATTGGTGCTGCTTAAATACTCTTGCACATGTGGCCTTCTAGTGGGAAGTGATCAGCTTACCAGGGTCTACATTCTTAGAGCAGGCTGTCTTTTCTCCTAGCAGCTAACAATAATTACATCACTTGGGGTGGGATTGTGTGCTACCTCTCCTCTCTATGCTTGGGTTTGTTCTGGCCTAGATTTTCAGGTTTGGGGCATGATATTGCAACTACTGTGAGTGCATGTGTGCAGATGCCTTGCTGGGCCCAGAAGATAATGTTCCCTTGCAGTCATGCACTGCCTCAGGTTCTTAAACTCTTTCATCCCTTCTTCCAAAATGATCTATCAGCCTTGGGAGTGGGATTGGTATACATATTCATGAGACAGAGGATAGGAGATTTCAGAATGTTCAGCCCTTAAACTGGAAATTCTTATTTCAAAATTTAAGACCCAAGACAGTAATCACTTTTCTAATTTCTTCCTCACAAAATTCTTCTTCAGAGCTCTCTTGATGTCCTTGTTCCTCAGACTGTAGATGAAGGGGTTCAGCATGGGGGTGACTACAGTGTACATCAATGAAGCTATTGCAGTGGAGTGTGAGTTTTGGGTCATAGCAGAACTGAGGTACACTCCCAGGAGAGTACAATAGAATAAGGTGACAACAGAGAGATGAGATGCACAGGTGGAAAAGGCTTTGTACTTCCCCTGTGCTGAGGAGATTGCCCTTATAGAGGACACTATCTTGGCATAAGAGTAAAGGATGCCAGCAAGACAACCACCACCCAGGATTGTAGCTAAAACATTCATTACCATATCATTTAAAAAGGTGTCAGAGCAGGCAAGGTGAATCAACATGCTAAGTTCACAGAAAAAGTGTGGAATTTCCACATTAGCACAGTAGGAAAGCTGCAACACCAGGGAGCTTTGCAATGAAGAATTCAAGGAACTTGTGATCCAGGACACCAGAACCAGTGACACACAGAGCTGAGGTGTCATAATGCTGGTGTAGCGCAGGGGGTGGCAGATGGCCACAAAGCGGTCATAAGCCATTACAGCCAGGAGGAAGTTATCCAGCCCTACAAATAATGCAAAAAAGTATATTTGCATGATGCAGCCTTCGTAAGTTATGGTGTTGTGGTGTGCAAAAACATTCACCAGCATCTTTGGGATGGTGGTGGAGGTTAGGCAGATGTCCACAAAAGACAGGTTGGAGAGGAAGAAGTACATGGCTGTGTGCAGGTGGAAGTCTGAGATCGTGGCCAGGATGATGACAAGATTCCCCAAAATGGTCACAAGATACATGGAGAAGAAGAACCTATATATAAGGGGCTGCAGTTCTGGGTCTTCTGAAAGTCCCAGGAGAAGAAACTGTGAGTTCTCCGTATCATTGTGTTGTTTCATGTGCTGTAAGTGGCTTCTGGAAAAGACAGAAATAATATGACTGCTTCTTGGCATGCACAATAATACCAACTATAAAAACCACAATGGAATAAATGCACGTAAAGGATAAAGTCCCCATGGACAAAACATAAGAAAGAAAACAGTCACAATGGCTGGAGAATTCAAAGAGATTATTACAGAATGAGATCCCATCATTCCCAGAAACACAGAGCTAATAATATATTCAAAGTAATGTTTCTAATGTATTATTGGATTCATTTGTCCATAGCCAGCATTAGAGGCTATTTGTGTAGCTTATCAGCATATATATATGTTTGTGTGTGTGTGTGTGTGTGTGTGTGTGTGTGTGTGTGTGTGTGTGTGTGTATACATACATGTGTGCTATGGGATGTCCTGTAAGCTGTAAATATATGTTACTATGATTGACTGATAAATAAAACACTGATTGGCCAGTAGCCAGGCAGGAAGGATAGTGTAGGTGGGACAAGGAGGAGGAAAATTCTGAGAGGCAAAAGGCTGAAGCAGGGAGAAGCAGCCGGCCACCACGAAGAGAAGCATGATGTAAGATACCAGTAAGCCACGGGCCTTGTAGCAAGGTATAGATTTATTAAAAAATGGGTTAATTTAAGATGTAAGAACTGGATAACAAGGAGCCTGCCACAGCCAAACAGTTTATAAGTAATATAAGCATCTGAATAATTATTTTATAAGTGGGCTTTGGGACTGTGGGGGCTTGACAGAATCTGGAAAGAAACTCTGAGATTTGTCCTGACCATGGGCCAGGCAGGACCAGAAGCATTTCAACTACACATATGCGCACACGCACACACACACACACACACACACACACACACACACACACACACACACGAAGGGTTTCTTAATGGCATCTTCATTCAGGTACTTATTCACTCTGATTAGATTCGGGTTTACAGTCCTGTATTCCCCCTCCCATACCCAACTAGTCAGCTCCATTTTCCGAAGTATTTGTCAGGAACACTGGCCTGCAACTGCACAGATGGTTCGGCAGTTAAGAGCACTTGCTCTATCAGGGGCCCAGGTTTGGTTCCCGTCACCCACGTGGTGGTTCACAACCATGCATAACACCAGTTCCAGGGATCCAAATCCCTCCTCTGACCTCTGGGGGACATATATGGTGCACATATATACAAGCAGGTAAAACACTCATGCAATAGATAGATAGATAGATAGATAGATAGATAGATAGATAGATAGATAGATAGCAGATAGATAGACAGATAAATAAATAAATAAATAAATAAATAAATAAATAAGAACATTAAAAGAACATTGGCCTGTGCTTTACTTTCTTGTTCAGTCCTTGTATACCCAAATCATGGCCCTTTAAATGCAGCTGCCTGAGGGCTAAACAACAGAATGGAATCATGATCCACTTGGATCCCAGAATGCATGTATAATAAAAATGTTGCATGATTATCCCCGTGTACATGAGATGATTACAGCAGTCAGTCTCACAAAGTCGTGAGTAGAAAGGTGGGTGGCATAAGTGGGATGGAGGAAATGCGGATGGAGGGAATTCAGAGCTCATTTGGATGGATGTCACCTTTCAGTTATATAAGCAGAATAACTTACATACACCTATGCACACAGGGCCTGTGCAAGATGTGGTAGTGTGCACTTTAAGTTCTGCTATGTGGACTGGCCTCAGCCAGTATTTCTGCCATAGAAAATAACAATGAGAGTCAGCAAAATGGCTCAAAAGGAAAATGTGTTACCATACCCGATGAGCTGAGTTCCCTCCTGAGATCACATAGTGGAAGAAAAGAACTGACTCCTATCAGTTGTCCTCTAACCTTCACACACGCACCATGGCATGTGCACCCATATACATATACATTCACACACACACACACACACACACACACACACACACACACACCATGGCATGTGCACCCATATACATATACATTCACACACACACACACACACACACACACACACACACGCTTAAGAAAAAAGAATGGCATTTTAAAATAAATAATACCAGGGAACTAGGAGGTGATGCTGTGTCTGTAGTGTGGGTCACAATGATGGGACTGCAAGGGTCTGCAATGTGTCTCACCTTATCCCACTGCACATATTACACACAGATAGGTTTTACTGTTCCAATAGAGCTGCTTACAGCAGAAGCAAAAAGAGGTAGCACAGAGTTGAAGAATCCTCTGCACCTGGAAAATCTTAACATTTTAGCATCACACAAATTGTTTCTTTTCCCTTACAATAACTTATACCCATTGCACCAAAAGGGAACATCTGTAAATGTGACGAAAACTTCAAGGTCTATAAAAATATGAGTACAGGAACCAGATTGGTTGCATGTGCCTGTAATCCCTGTGCAAAGGAAATTAAGGCAGGAAAATTGTGAGCTGAAAGCAGTTTAGGCTACACAGTGGTACCATGCTAAAAAAATTATTTTGATGAATTTGTATAGATGAACTTTAGTTGAGTGCCAAAGACTATGTTTTGAAAATGCCTTCTTAGGAACCCCTCTTGCTCTCGGGAGTTCTTTCTCACTTTTCCTTAATACAGTTATGTTTGGTCTGCTCAAAAGAAAAGGCTATGGTGTAGAAAATGACAAGATATGATTGCTATAGAGATATTGAATAAACCCCAAAGGCAAAACAACCTCTAAAGAAAAAAAAACATGAAAAAACCTAGTAGAGGCATAAAAAGCAGTTATTACTAACAACATAGCAGATCTCTCCAGGGTAAGAAGTTCGGGGCAATGAGTATCGCAATGAATTGCAGACAGAGTACATTACCCAAGATTTAGAACATCCCATACGTCTGCCTTATAGCCATACACATATATGCAAACAAAAATCTAGGAGGGACTCTTAAAACACTGAGAAAGAAAAACCAACAACAAAACAAAACAAAAACCCTCCACTTCTCAATTTGTTGAAAGAATGAAAAGACAAAAATATGTGTTATTTATACAAGCAGAGAATTTGTAAAAACAATTTAGAACTTTCCAAATGTCAGTAAGGATGCTAACGAATCTCCCAAACAAATCTATCTAGTGTTAGTGGGAAGGGAAGAATTAAAGCATAAAGTCCTTGCATTCTCCCTCTTACCTATCACAACGCATGTTATATGTGAATTATTAGTGTGACAGAAGACAGTGGGCAATGTATATCTCATAGATATCCGTGTTTAAGGTAGTATTTGTGAACAATCAACCCATAGTCTGATGTTTGTATCAAATATGTCAATGGGATAAACCATGATGCATGCTTCAAAAAACTTTTAGAACCTTCTTCGCTTCACTGCATACACATCCACACCTAGTGGTCACAGTTCCTCCTCCACAACTGCAAAAGCCTTCCGTGTGTTCTATCATAATTCTATGGGAAACGCTTTGTGCTACATCTCCATTCAGTCTGATGCAATCATTTTCCCATTCCTATCCCATTATCAAAAATTACCCATGCATTAGAGTCTGAAAGATACTTCTGTTTCTTAATACATTAAGTTTCCAATCAATTGTTGATGTAAGCAAAAGAAAGCAAGATAAAACAAATTGCCAACCCCCCAGCCCCACACCAGGGTGGCTGGCTTCTGGCGGGCATCAGGCACATTCTATCACCTTCCTTTCTTCATGCACTGTTCTGCACCTACTGGGTCTCGGACTCAGCTGGATGGGTCCTCTGTGAAGCTTCCTGTCCAGAGGTCTTGATTCTTCCCCAGATGGCTTTCTGTAACTCTGCTCCAGGAAAGACTCTGACAATGAAGGAAGCAGTGGTCCCCAGTCAATAGGTGGACTGCAAATGGAAATAGTTTAACCTGTCCATCTGAGAATCGTCTCCTACGAGGACAAGGGGTGATGCCCTTGTTGCTTGTTCTATGCTCATTACATACAATCCCAAGCTCTAAGCACCTAACTGATTTCCCTGGGGGACACTGGTCTGAGTGGAAAAGAAATTTTCCTGTTCATGTTATATTCCCACAAGACCTGGTGAGAAACAGAGAACCCAGACCTCATTACTCCTTCACAGGCCTACCTTTCACAAAGCTAACTCCCTCTTTTGCCCAACCTTCATTTTCAATTGTCTTTCAGGTCTAACTTCCTGACTTTGCTAGATTCTCCGGAATTCTCAAGACTTGAAGTGTGGATGACACATATCCTTGTGGATTTGGAGGGGACATCAGTCTTCATCAAGGGAGAGAAACACCATTCATAAAATATGAGAGGCTACTACAATGCTCAGACTCATGAAGATTTTTACAAGGCATTTAGGAGATTTACACTAGAAATATAAATTTAGGACTGTCACTTATTCCTTCATTTATAAAAATTTTGGTAAGTATAAGAGCCTTGTTTAGAGATTTTATTCTCTGTGGGCTGAAGTTATAATGTCATGTCACTTAATTTAGACACATATCCATTGTGTTCTATATCCAGAATTTGTGGATTATGTGGATATGTGTCTGATAATAGTATGAGCTAATTCCCCATCTGCAGAAATAAGGCTCGGAGTCTATAGCCATACTATTCTGAATGCACATGATCCGGTCTGTTCACAGAAGCTAAGCAGAATCACATCTGTATAGAACTTAGATGGGAGACTACCTTGAAATACTACATGCTGTAGGCTTATTTTCAAAATAAATAGTTTTCACAGTCTTAAAAAATTGAAATGGTACTCCGAAAGGTCAAGTGATGAACTGAGAAATGTTTAATAAAAATGCTCTTATTCTTCAAGCTACAGGTTAGAATTTGCCCTCCAGAGTAGCTCAATCTTCCATGAGACATTTGGCCACATGGAGTACATGCAGGTTTTAATAAGTGGAGAGTTTGTGCTTTACCTAGTGGGTAGATGCTAAGTTGCTGCCCAGACTCCTAGGGAACACAGAACCTGAACTATAATGCATAGCTACCACAGCTGCCAGAGTGGGGAGGTTCTGAAGAATCATTTGAGTTTAGAACTTCTCCAACTTCAGCATGAACAACAGAGCCACCACACCCATCTATAAAATGTGTCTATTGCATGCAATGTATTTTACTTTCTCCCCTTTCCTCCACTTAACTGCTTTGAGGTCCACTCCCACCCCTCAGACCCTCTGAACTTCACTTTCTTTTCATCTTTTTATAACTAACTGTCGCTGTGGTCCTACCTCTCTAAAAGAGAGCTACTTCCTGTGTGTCTGTCTTTATATAGACTTTCTGTTCTGCCTTGTAAACTTTCTCATTGCTTGTAAACCCAACCACATGACCGCCTCGTCACTGCCTGTCTGTGCAGACCTCCAGGTCTTCTATGGTTGGTATTAAGATTAAAGGCGTATGTCTCCAATGCTGGCTGTATCCTTGAACACACAGAGATCCACCTAGCTCTGCCTCCCAAGAGCTGGGATTAAATGTGTGCACCACCACCATCCAGCTTCTGTGATGTCCCCCAGGCAACTTTATTTATTAACATACAAATAAAATCACATTTCAGTACAAATAAAATATCACCATATTTCCCCTTTATATTTTAATAAAAAGAAAAAAGGAAAAAATTTGTAACTAATGTAAGAAAAACTATATGCAAAAGTACAATAACTATATACCATATATACAAGAAATAAATGCCTAAACAATGTCTAGTCCATTTGTAATTGACAAATTCAGAGAAAATAATTCCATTATCTATCCTATTTTCCTAAGTCCAATTCACTTTCTATCCTAACTAATCTTCAACTATAACTAACTAATCTTCAACTCCCTCAGAGACTCAAGAAGGAAATAATATTATCTAATAAAAAATAAAAACAGGAAGTGCATGCAAGAAGCTTCCAAAAAAAAAGTGTGAGTTGACAGAAACAGCCAGCTGCCTGGGCAGTCACCTGAGGTTTCTCCACAATGTTGGGGCATCATCTTCAGCCTATAGGCTTAGTGTATCTGACAGACTCATTTGTGAAGAAGGATGTACACAAGGTTCATAGTTCGACCTCACATTGGGTGAGAGCAGTCCATGTACCAGAAACACCTGAATTCCACTCTAGTGTCATGTCATGATTCGGGATTTTAAATTCTAGAAATTGTTGATTTTTTTTTATTCAGCTGTCCATTCTTCTTGGCTATGTGTATGTGTGGCTTCATCTCAGCATCCCGTTCTTCTCCACATCCCTCTATTAAATGCCAGTCTACTATTGAGAGGTGTGAGTTTAGTTACTCTTCAAGAATAATTGTTTCAGCTGTCGTTCCCGAGCAACATGATTTATTCCAATAGGCATTTGATTATTTAATTGCTCTGAGTAGGGGTTTCCTCTAAAACTACAGGAAAGGTTTGAACTGGATTTGCTATGGGGGCCTGCCTGAGGCCCCTCTGGGAGTTTCCTGAAGACCTAGGCAAAGGATTACTGCCTGTCTGTACAGACCTCCAGGTCTTCTGTGGTTGGTACTGAGATTAAAGGCGTGTGTCTCCATGCTGGCTGTATCCTTGAACACACAGAGATCTGCCTAGCTTTGCCTCCCAAGAGCTGGGATTAAAGGCGTGCACCACCACCACGCAGTTTCTGCTAAGGCTTGCTATTAGCTCTGACCCCCAGGCAACTTTATTTATTAACATACAAATACAATCACATTTCAGTACAAATAAAATATCACCATATCCTTCTCTCAGGCCCCACTTAAAAACCCTTGCTATACATGGTTCCTCCTATCACTTCCTGCCAGCTACTTGCTGACTCAGCCTCCTGCTTGCATGTTAATTTTATTTAATCAAACACATCTTTGAATTGTTTTAAAAAAAAGCAGCAGGAAAAAATATAACACACTTTAAAATCATATTCCCCAACATTCCCCCTTTTTGTCTAAATAAAAGTGAAAGATTTTAACTTTACCACAGTAAGACTGTATACAATAAGAACAATTATCAAATAAGGATTACATTCACAATGTATTAAATCCAATTCATTTGTGTCTGGTAAATTTAAAGAAAATACTCCATAATCTATCCTATCGTAGTGAATCCAAAATTTTATATCTAATTTACTTTCTATGATATCTAAGGAAAACTGCAACTATCCAGTCTGCAACTACATCAAAGGCCCCAGAAGGATATAATATAATTTGAGTAAACAAGAAGTGCATTGCAAACAACTTCCGAAACTCTAGAAATGACAGAGACATCTGGCTGCCTAGACAATCACCCAAAGTTCCTCTGCAATGTTGGGGCATCCATCTTTAGCCTACAGGCCCATAGTTTCTGGCAGGCTTTTCAATGAAGCATGAAATTTGAAAAGCTGTCCCACCTATACTGGCAAAGTTTGTCAGTTACTTTCCTCTGTGTCCTGCAGAATGTCTGGCAGTTTCTTCTCTGAAGCAGGAACCAAGAAGAATCACCCTGCAAAAGCTCAGCAGTCACTTTCCTGTGGGTCCTGTGTGTTCAGGACCATCAAGCTGTCCAAGCAAGAACAGCTTCTTGCCCAAATGGCTAGCCTTGCCCCATCGAAAGCAAACTCCAAAAGGAATTTCATCAATGCCCATCATCTCTGAAGTGCTGCAAGGAACAGATATGTCTCATTGTCATGAAAAGCCTTAAGTTAACAAAACATTTTAAATGTCATATTCTGTAAGTCTTTGAAAGGTTTGAAGACCATCTATCTATCTAAAATATATTTCTATATGATTTGGAAAGCATACCTAATATATCAACAAATTTGATTGTTATAAATAACTAACCACTAACCTATCTTTCCTGATTATCCTATATAGTTTATAGTAATAGCTTTTGAAAACTAGAACTTCACCCTACATTTCCAAATGAGCTGCATAGGCACAATACCTCAATCAAAAAATAGAAACATACATAAAATATATTGTAACAAAAATAACCTTAAATTTTTGTCTATACAAAAATTCAAACAAGAACAGAAATATACATACAGTGTGAAACATACATACAGTATATTGACACAAAAGTTACCTTAAATTTGTGTCAATATACAAAAGTGCTTACAAATACAAAATAGTTGAGATAAATAGATGTCCCTTACCTTATATTAGATTCAATAACTTGTCCTATTATTTAAATTAGATTAAATAATCTACTTCTATCTTATCATTCCTATATCCCCCTTCTCTTTCTTATTTTTGCAAAGAGATCCCTGAATGTAATATCATTTGTATAATTTCCTCCCTTGCCAATACCAGTAACAATTAATGAATAACTCCCATTAATGATGACAATCATACATAACACACAAAATGGCCAAATGTCATTCTCCCTATCACTTAAGAATGTATGTAGGCACTGTGTCTCTAATATTATTTCCTGTTGTTTGGGGGCAATGATACCATGAAAAAAACTGAATTATTGGCCAAGTCCTGAGAAAACCAGATGCAACATTCATTGTCTAGTCTCTTTTTGATGGGAAAGTGCAGAGATTATCTGAAATCCTAGCTACAGTATCCTATGAGGCTGGGCCCTCATAGCAAGCAAATTTAGAATTGTCCTGAGCAGTTTGTAGTCCAATACTGATCTTTTCGTGATGCTTGTCCCCTTATTGGCATTACCACAATACCTATACAATCACTGTTGTGGGGCCACATCTTTTATTAGAGACACCAAAGGTCACTGTTACAACTGGTTATAGCTCAATGCTGAAAACTTAAACATTTTAAATGTCACATACAGCATAATCTTATAAATTCAGAGTTAATATTTATGAAAAGTATTAAATAGTTAAAACAAAACCAAGGGATTGTAAGATTATTGGCAACAGAAAAGTCCCCAAATTTTGGTTTTCTTTTGTGCCACATCAGGTGGCTCTTCTGACATGAGACAGAAATTTCAGACTATCCTTAAACAAACATGCTTGGGCTTAGAGAAGGAGACAGCCATGCTCCAACCCTAAAGCTAGATTTAAATTTTATTTAAATTGGGCCTAAAAAAAGACCATTTGCCTTTATAGTTAAAAAGAACAACACAAACAAATCTTTAGAAAGACTAATGAAATTTTATCCTGTTGGAAATATACTATACCGTTAGGCTACTTTAACTCTTAGCTATCTCCTTTCCTCATCAGGAAGGCTCTCCTGTTCAAATCTATTCTTTATCAATCTTGATGGTATCCATAGTTTTTCTTCTCCTTTGTAAACAAAAGCAAAACCCTCTTCCCCAATGTAGCATATAACCTGATTTCCATTCTGAGTTTAATACATCTTTAAAATATATAGATTTAAAGTTAATAATGCAATGTGTAATCAATCTCTGGGTATTTTTATTACTTCCCTCTGTTTATTAATCTTTTTTTTAAGTTTGATTAGACCTTTTTAAAACTGTTTGTCTTGTGGGGTTGTGTGGTATACCTGTAATATGCTTTATCTTAGAATATTGGAAAAAATTGTTTCATTTTACTAAACATATAACTGGAGCATTGTTAGTCTTAATTTGTACAGGTATCTTCATAATGGTCATGACTTCTAATAGATGTGTAATTATAGAATCAGCCTTTTCAGAACTCAAAACAGTTGCCCATTGAAATCTGGAATATGTATCTATGGTACTGTGCAGATATTTTAATTTTTCAAATTCTGCAAAATGAAACATATCCATTTGCCAAATTTTATTTCTTTGAGTACCTTTTAGGTTACTTCTGCAGGTAGTGGAGTTTGGTTATACAAGGAACAAATAAAACATTTTCTTATAATTTTGTTGGCTTGTTGGCAAGTGATGGGAAAATCCTGTTTTAAACTCTTGCTATTGAAATGGTTTTTTTTATGAAATTCTGAGTCCTTCAGCACATTTTCCACTAATAACTGATCAGTTTTATCATTACCTTGTGCTAGAGGGCCTGGCAACCCCTATTTATGGTATTAAATAGTTAAAATAAAATCAAAGGATTATGAGATTATTGGCAACTGACAAGTCCCTAAATTTTGCTTTTCTTCTGTCCCACATCAGGTGGCTCTTCTGGCAGGCTATATGGGATCTGATATGTGTTATTGTGTTATATATATATGGGATGATTCCTATTCCTATTTCCTGTAATTGTATAAATAATGAAGCTATTCTGACTTATCAGGAATAAATTCAGCAGTTTCAATATGTAAGACAACTCTTTCTGCGTATTGAGGTCAGTAATTATATTAAGAGGTTCTGAAAAATCTAACAATACCATGAGATTAGCATATAATTCTGATTTCTGAACTGAATCATAAGGGCTTTGATCCACTTTACTTATTTTTCCTTACATATAACCTGCCTTTCCAGACTTATTTGCATCAATATAGAATGTAGGGGTTCTAGAAATTGGGGTACCTTTTACTATATGAACTAAAATCCAATTAGCAATATATATATATATATATATATATATGTGTGTGTGTGTGTGTGTGTGTATGTGTATATATATGTATGTATATGTGTATATATATATTGCTTTTTGGATAATTGTTTATTAACTCTCCCAAAAATTACTGCAAGGTATTTGCTAATTTTCATTTTCTGCCCATAATGAAGCAATTTAGGCATTAGTAAAAGGTACTACAATTTCTGTTGGGTCCATTCCTGTCAATTGATGAAGTCTTAGTTTTCCTTTTAGAATAAACTCAGAAACCTTTTCCACATATGTCTTTAATTTTATACTCTGTTTGTATGGTAAAAATGTCCACTCTAAGATAGTATCTTCCCTCTGCATTAAAATACCTATAGGGGAATGTGTAGAGGGTAAAATAGCCAGAATGCAATCAAGCTCCAGATCCAAACAATCCACATGTGCATCCTGTAATTTATTTTCCACCAAAGCCAATTCTCTCTCAGCTTCATCTGATAATTCTCTTAGACTATTTAAGACCTTGTCACCTTTTAAGGTTTGAGAAAAATTACTCAGTTCTTGATATTTTACTCCAATAGGGGGCCATGTAGATGGGCAACAATTTTTGAAAGTCATTAAGAGTCTGCAATTGATCTCTCCTGATTTGTACCTTTTGGGGTTGAATATTTTGTAAACCTATTTTATATCCTAAGTAATTAATATAATCTCCTCTTTGTATTTTTTCAGAAGCAACTTGTAATCCCCAGAAAGGCAAAATTTTCTTTACTTCTTCAAACATTTTCTCTAAAGTATCTACATTTGAATCAGCTAGTAAAATATCATCCATATAATGGCAAATTATAGATTGAGGAAATTTTACATAAATTATTTCCAATGGTTGTGAGTGAGGAAATTGTACATAAATTATTTCCAATAGCTGGCATGCAAAATATTGGCACAAGGTGGGGCTGTTTAAAATCCCTTGTGGGAGAATCTTCCATTGATATCTCTTAACGGGCTGAGAATTATTATAAGTAGAGAACATGAAGGCAATTTTTTCTCTATCCTTTCCTTGTAAAGATATAGTGAGGAAACAGACTTTTAAATCAATAACAATAATAGGCCATCCTTTAGGTAGTAGAGAAGGCAGAAGAATTCCAGATTGTAAAGAGCCCATTAGCTGAATCACCTTATAAATAGCTCTTAGATTTCTTAACATTTTCCATTTCCCAGATATCTTTTTAATAACAAATACAGGAGATACTGGTTGATTCTCCAATATGTTGAGTACTTAACTGCTTCTGTACCAGCTGTTCTGTCTGATGTCAAAGACCATTGTTCTACCCAAACAGGTTTGTCAGTCAATCATTCTAAAGGTAGGGATGTAGGGAGAAAGGGAGCTGGCTAAAGAAACCCACCCTACCCTGGAGGCCAGAGACAGGGAAAGAAACACAGCCTAGATCTATGACCTGAGCCAGAGATAGAAACACTTTATCCCCAAACCCAGGAACAAAGAAACATAACTGACTCTGAAACCAGTGCCAAAGAAACACACTTTGTCCCTAGAATCAGAGTCAGTGAAAGAAATGTGCCCTGGCCTTAGAATTACAGTCAAAAGGCTAAGAAAGGCCAGTGAATGAAACACGGTTTGGATCTAAAATCAGGGCTATCTCTGCCCCTAACCTACAACACTAACCAATGCCTGATCAGAAAAAAAAAACAACTAGCCAATTCATGGACAGAAAATCTTCTCCCTGGAGAAACTCCACCCTAAAAATATCCTATATAAGCCATCCCTCCTGTTCAGTTGGCAGTATTCTCTCCACCCTGGTAGAGGCAGCCACTCTCCTGGACTCCTCCTTCTCAAATAAATCTTTCTCAAATAGTCTTGGGTGTAAAGATCTTCATTCATCAGCACAGAGAAGATTGATAAGACATCCTATAGTGGACTGAGCAGAAAAAAACTTTGCTGAGTCATTACTTAGGGGGCTGAGCAAGGGTGAACTGAACAGAAAAACCTTGCTGAGATGTCCCTTGGGAGGCTGAGCAAGGGGGAGCAGAAAAATTAACAACTTTTCGTCAGAGCAGGAGGAAATTGCTACATTTCTGCAGGAGTTTCCCTTTTAGCAGAGTGAGGCAAAAGAAGCAAAAAAGGCCAGAGAAGAAGCAGAGATCTGCTAGGAAGCCCCCTTAAGTGGGGGCTCAGCTGTAGCAACTCTCCGGGAGAGGAACAAGATTGCTATATCCTGTGGAAGACCATCCCCCATTGCACCAGGTATAGCCTGACTCCCAAACAGGATACCTTTCCCTGCTGAACTGGCCTAACAGCTCCAGGCCTGACTCTCCTAAGCAGTCGGGTTACTTTTCCTTCTAGAGCTGAGCTGCCCCAGCAGCCCCTATGTATTGCCTAACTCTCTCAAACAGTGAGGATACTTTTCCCTTCAGAGATGAGCTGCCCCAGCAGCCCCAGGTATTGTCTGACTTTCTCAAACAGTGAGGATACTTTTCCCTTCAGAGATGAGCTGTCCCAACAGCCCCAAGTATTGCCTGACTCTCTCAAACAGTGAGGATACTTTTCCCTTCAGAGATGAGCTGTCTCAGCAGCTCCTGGCCTGACTCTCTCGGCAGTCAGGTTACCTTCCCCTCCAGGTCTGAGCTGTCCCTTTGCAGCTCTAGCTGTCAGAGCTGTCAAGGTGTCACCTGACTCCTGAACAGTCAGTAAACCTTTCCCCCAGAGTTGTAACACACTCACCTACAAAGGCTATTGGCACCTTTAAAATACCAACCGTCATTGTGCCCTGCTTATGTACAGCTTGAATGGTCTGTGACTACCCTTGATAGTATCTTTTGATATTTCTCTCAGAAGCATTCATTACTTTATAGTTTGTTTCTGAGACTGAGGGACATTAATCTGAGTATTCTATTGCTGTACTAAATCACATCCCCATAAATTTATTGCTATATTAGCCACATGTGGTTTTATTTTTCCTCTGTCTTTCGGGCCCTATACATTCAATGCACCTTGCATTTTGTTTTACTTGAGACAAACTGCCAATTCCTAAAAGCTGAACATTTACTTCCTGAAGAGGCCAACCTGGATGCCATGATTTGGGCGCAATTATTGTTACATCTGCACCCCTGTCTAACAAACCCTCAATTTCTATGCCATTTATTCAAACTTTTAACTTTGATCTTTGGTCATTTATAGAAGTTTGCCAAAATATTTGCTTTATGGTTTCCCCTAAAAATTTTGTTTTCTCTTCTAAAGCTGTACTGGCATCCAGACAGTATGGTTTTTAACAACAGGCATTAAATCATGTAATCATTTTGTGGAGGGTTTCCCCAAATGCTGGCAGGGAATGATTGAACTACATTTGATATTGGAGCCTGTGAGAGGTCCCACAGGGCATTTCCCAATGGCAAAGTATTACACTGTTTGTCCCTTACTGACCTACATTCGTTAGACCAATGCTAGCCTTTGCCACACCTTCTGCATACACCAGGAAGCTAGGGCCTTCTCTTTGACTTATTTCTAGAATAAGCATTGTTTCTACAAGCACCTTGCCTACATTCTCTTTTCAGACGACCTTGTCTACCAAAATTGAAACACCTAACATTTTGATTTTTTTTTCATATTTTAGAAAGCAGTGCTCTTATCCAAGAATCATCGTTAGAAGCATAGGAGTAGATTTAACTGTATTTCTAATCCATTCTTCTATTGGTGCTGATTTTGCCCTTAAAGGCCTCATCACCCTATCACATTCTGCATTAGCATTTTCAAAAGATAAGTTTTAATTATTATTTGTCTAGTGTCTGGATCAGATATCTTTCTATTTACAGCTGATGTTAATTTTACAGCTGTGTAAAAAATCAGTGAAAGCATCTTTTGGGTCTTGTATAATATTATACAAGTCCTCTTTCCTGATTCTTCAACCTTGTCTCAAGCATTCAAACCTGCTATACAACATAGAATCAGGGTGTTATCATCCAACATACACTGTCTCTGCAAATCAGCATACTGACTCTCACTAAGAATTTTGTCTTGGGAAAACTCATGACCTCTAGCCCTACCTCATTGTTTCATGGCACTAGCTTCCTTTATCTACCAAGTTCTCCTTTGTAATGGAAGACCAGTTTCTAATACTGCTTAAACTAAATCCTTCCAGTCTTGTGGAATAATTTTATTCCTAGTTGCCCATAAATTTAACATCCATCTTACAAAGAATGAATGCATACCATATGAAACTACTGCTTCCTTAAATCTCTTTAAGTCTAACATACCCACAGGATTCCAATTAACTTGTGCATAGCCTTGGGGATATATCATCTGGTATCATTTAATAATAACTGGATATATTAAAGTTAGTGTTCCAATAAACTTAGGCCATTCCTCTCCAGTTGCACAATACAATGGTGTGATAAATTCTGCTCTAAATTTCTCTATGTCTGAGCATTTTTACTTTTTTCATTATTATATCTTTCCAAGGCCTGCATCCTATTAATCCACTTTTCATATTTAGCACAAAAAAATCCCATCAAGGCTATTATTTATAGGATATTAATTACCATACCAACAGTAATTAAAATCAATGTTAGTTAAGTCATTTATCTTCCTATATTCTGCTTCTAAGGTAGCAGTATAGAGATCCCAAGCACCCTGCATTATTAGGTTTCCAATTCTTAGTGTAGAAAAAAATCTTTTCAATATCATTTAATTCTTTCCTACTCTCCTAAAGGATTCCCCAAATCTCCTACCAATACTGTTGACTTCTCCAGGCAAGGAGCAGCCAGCTGTTAGTGTGGAAAGTCCAGATGGCAGGTGCATCTGAAGTCCTCGTGGTTCTACCATCCATTGGGCACCAATTGTTGTTGTTTTTTATTTCTTAAAGTGGCTGCTCCTTCAGCAAAGGCTGTCCTAATAGCAACTGCAACTCTGCTGCTATCAGGGCCACAGGGGAGCCCTGTTAGCCTGAGGGGATTCTGTTCCCTTAGGCACTGACTCTTTCAAAGCTACTAAAGAGAATTTTATCTAAATCTATAGAACTCACAATTCAACAGTTTGGGTGAAATTCACTCAGAGAGGCTGAATAGCAAGTAGCTAATCCTCTCCCTTTGCTGGCATCTTAAAAAAAAAAACCCAGTATCTTTCTCTTAACCCCACTTAAAAACCCTTCCTACATGTGGTTTCCTCCTACCACTTTCTGTCAGCTACTTGCTGACTCAGCAAGACTGTTTTACTTGATCAAACACATCTTTGAAGTGTTAACAAAAGCAGTAGGAAAAAATGCAACACACTTTAAAATAATATTCCCAACAGTTATCCTTTGCTGTACATCTACTATCCACTTATAAATAAGTATATGCTATGCTTGACATTCTATGTCTGGGTTACCTCACTCAGGATGATGTTTTCTAGTTCCATTTATTTGCCTGCAAATTTCATGATGTCATTGTTTTTTTTAACCAATAAGTAATACTCCATTGTGTGAATGTACTACATTTTCTTTTTCAGTTCCACTAAAATCAGGAACAAGACAAGGCTGTCCACTTTCCCTATATTTATTCAATATAGTACTCAAAGTTCTAGCTAAAGCAATAAGACAACAAAAAGAGATCAAGGGGATACAAACTGGGAAGGAAGAAGTCAAACTTTTGCTATTTGCAAATGATATGATAGTATACATACATGACCCCAAAAATTCCACCAGGGAATGCTTACAGCTGATAAACACCTTCAGTAATGTAGCAGGATACAAGATTAACTCAAAAAAATCAGTAGCTTTCTTATATACAAATGATAAACTGGCTAAGAAAGAAATCATAGAAACGTTACCCTTTACAATAGTCATAAATGATATAAAGTATCTAGGTATAACTCCAACCAAACAAGTGAAATATGTGTATGACAAAAATTTAAGTCATTGAAGAAGATATCAGAAAATGGAAGGATCTCCCATGCTCATGGACAGGCAGGATTAACATAGTAAAAATGGCAATTTTACCAAAAAGCAATCTACAGATTCAATGAAATCCCCCTCAAAAATCCAAACACAATTCTTCACAGACCTCAAAAGAATAATACTCAACATCATATGGGAAAATAAAACTCCAAATAGTTAGAACAATCCTGTACAATAAAGGAACCTCTGGAGTTATCACCATCCCTGATTTCAAGCTCTACTATAGAGCTATAGTAATAAAAACAACTTGGTACTGGCATAAAAATAGACACATGGATCAATGGAATCAAATTGAAGAACCCGACATAAATCCACACACCAATGAATGCCTGATTTTTGACAAAGAAGCCAAAAATGTACAATGGAAAAAAGAAAGTATCTTCAACAAATGGTGCTGGCATAACTGGATGTCAACCTGTAGAAGAATGCAAATAGATCCATGTCTATCACCATGCATAAAACTCAAGTCCAAGTGGATCAATGATATCAACATAAATCCAATTGCACTGAACCTGATAGAGAAACTGGAAAGTAGCCTTGAACTCACTGGCACAGGAGACTAGTTTCTGAATACAACACTAGTAGCACAGACATTGAGATGGACAATTAATAATTGGGACCTCCTGAAACTTAAAAGCTTCTATAAGGCAAAGGACACTATTAATAAGACAAAATGGCAGCCTGTAGAATGGGAAAAGATCTTCACCAACCCCACATCTGACAGAGGGATGATCTGTAAAATATATAAATAACTCAAGAAACTAGACAGCAAAATACCAAATAATTCAATTAAAAAATGTGGTGTAGATCTAAACAGAGAATTCTCAGCAGAAGAATTTTAAATGGACAAAAGACATTTAAGGAATTGCTCAACATAATTAGTTATCAGGGAAATGCAAATCAAAATGACTCTGAAATACCATCTTACACCTGTCAAATTGTCTAAGATCAAAAACACTGATGACAGCTTATGTTGGAGAGGATGTGGAGCAAGGGGAACACTCCTCCACTGTTGGTAGGAGTGAAAATTTTACAGCCACTCTGGAAATCAGTATAGTGGTTTCTCAGAAAATTGGCAATCAATCTCCCTCAAGACCCTTGGGCATATACCCAAAGGATACTCAATCATACCACAGGGACACTTGCTCAACTATATTCATAGCAGCATTATTCATAATACTCAGAACCTAGAAATAACTTAGATGCCCCTCAATGAAAGAATGGATAAAGAAAATGTAGTACATTTACACAATGAATTATTACTCACCAGTAAAAATCAAACAAACAAACAAAAAACAATGACATCATGAAATTTGCAGACAAATTTGTAGAACTAGAAAAAATCATCCTGAGTGAGGTAACACAGACCCAGAAAGACAAAGATGGTATGTACTCACCCATAAGTGGATATTAGGTGTAAAGCAAAGGGTAACCAAGCTAAAATCTACAGCCCCAGAGAAACTAGGTAACAAGGAAGACCCCAAGAGGGACACACATGGACTACCCTAGGAAGGGGAAATATAAGATCTTCTGGGTAAAATGGGGGTGGGGTGGGAAGAGTGGAGGGGATGGGGGATGAGAACACAAGGGAATGGGATGGTCGATTTGAGGGAGGGGCAGAGGAGAGCAATGAAAGAGACCTCTTGATAGATGGGACCATTATGGGGTTAGGTAGAAACGTGGTGCTAGGGAAATTCTCAGGAATACAAGGATGACTCCAGATAAGACTCTTAGCAATAGTGGAGAGGGTACCTGAACTGGCCTCTTGTAATCAGATTGGTGACTACCCTAATTATCATCATAGAACCTTTATCCAGTAACTGACAGAAGCAGACATAGAGATCCACAGCCAAGCCCTTGGAGTCCAATTGAAAAGAAGGAGGAGGGATTATATGAGCAAGGAGGTCAAGATCATGATGGGGAAACCCACAGAGACAGCTGACCCAAGCTAGTCGGAACTCACAGACCCTGGACTTATAGCTGGGGATCCTGCATGGGACCAAACTAGGTTCTCTGAATGTGGGTGGCAGTTATGAGGTGTAGCTAGAGTTTTTCTGCTTTGCCCACAGTCAGGACAAATCTTTGTCACCCGCCAGTCCCACAGCCGCTCAGACCCAGCCAAGTAAACACAGAGACTTATACTGCTTACAAACTGTATGACTGTGGCAGGCTTCTTGCTAACTGTTCTTATATCTTAAATTAACCCATTTCTATAAATCTGTACCTTGCCATGTGGCTGGTGGTTTACCGGCGTCTTTACATGCTGCTTGTCCTGGCGGTGGCTGCAGTGTCTCTCCCTCAGCCTTCTGCTTCCCAGCATTCTCCTCTCTCCTTGTCCCACCTACTTCCTGCCTGGCCACTGGCCAATCAGTGTTTTATTTATTGACCAATCAGAGCAATTTGACATACAGACCATCCCACAGCAATAAGGCTTGTTCTGTTTGGGGGGCCCCTAGTAGTGGGACCAGGATGTATCCGTGGTGCATGAACTGACTTTTTGGAGCCCATTCTCTATGGTGGGATACCTTTCTCAGTCTTGATGCAGGGGAGGGGGAATAGGCCTACTCCTGCCTCAACTGAATAGTCCATGCTTTGTGGACTCCTCATTGGAGGCCTTACCCTCTCTGAGGAGTGGATGAGGGTGGAGTGGCATGAATGTGGGAGGGGAGCAGGAAGAGGTGAAGGATGGAGAACTGTGATTGAAATGTAAAAGGAAAAATAATAAGCAAAAAAAGAATATAAGAATACACCAAAATATCACCTAACATAATCAAGTAGGCTTCATCCCAAAGATGCAGGGACAGATCAATATATCTAACTCAATAAATGTAATCCACTACACATACAGACTGAAAGGCAAATACTACATAATCATTTGATTAGATTAAAAAAAGGACTTCACAATAGCTAACACTCCTTCATGATAATAAAAGTCCTGGAGAGATTAAGGATACAAGAAACAAACATCAACATAAAAAAAGGCAGTTTACACAAGCCCACAGGCAATATCAACCTAAATGGAGAGAAACTGAAATTATTTCCCCTAAAATCGGGAACAAGAAAAGGTCATCTAATCTTTCCATATCTACTCAAGATAGTATTTGAAGTCTTAGTTAGAGCAATAGGACACCTGGAGGAGATCAAAGGGGTACCAACAGGAAGGGGAAAAGTCAAAATATCCTTATTTGTAGATGATTTTACTAATATATCTATATCCCTAGAATCTCTACCATAAAACTACTACAGCTGAGAAACACTTTCATCAATTTACCAGGGAATGGAATTAACACACAAATATCATTAGCCTCCCTATATACAAATGACAAAAGGTCTGAGAAAGAAATCATGGACAACAGCTATCAAATATCCTAAAAATATATAAAATATCTTGGGGTAGCTCTAAGCAATTGAAAGACCTGTATGGAAAAAAATTTAAGACACTGAAAGAAAATATCAGGGAAGATATAGTGGGAATCATTTCCCATACTCATGGATCTATAGGATTAATATAGTAAAAATGCCAAAAGCAATCAACAAATTCAATGCAATACCCATCAAAATTCCAGCACAATTCTTCACAGATATTAAAAGGACAATTTTCAGCTCCATCTGGGAACAACAACAAATAAAATACCAGGATAGCAAAAATCAATCCTGAACAATAAAATAACTGCTGGTGTATCATCATCCTTGTTTTCAAATTGTACTACAGAACTATAGCAAAAACAAATAACAAAACAGCATTTATTGGCACAAAAATATACATGTTGATCAATGGAACTGAATTGAAGATCCAGACATAAATTCTCACATCTATGAACACCTATTATTTTATAAAGGAGCAAAAAATGTGCACTGGAAAAAAGACAGCATCATCAAAAAAATGGTGCTGGTCAATCTGGATGGATATATTTAAGTGTGCAAATAGATTCATACTTATCACTCTCCATAAAATTCAACTCTAGGTGGGTAACTCAACATAAAACCAGATACACTGAACCCAATTCAAGAGAAAGTGTTGAATAATCTTGAACTCATTGGCACCAGAAAAGAATTCCTGAACAGAACACCAATAGCACAGGCACTTAGAATAACATTTAATACATGGAACCTTGTGAAACTGAAATACTTCTGTACAATAAAGGAAACCATTATTTGGACGAAGTGTGAGGCTACAGAATAGAAAAAGGGTTTTTTTAATCAATTCTTCATCAGATAGAAGGCTAATATAAAAAATATATAAAGAACTAAAAAAAAAGTGCATTTCAAGACAATAGATAAACCAATTAAAAATGGGGTAGAGATCCAAAGAGAGAATTCCCAAAAGAGGAAACCCCAAAGGCTGAGAAGCACTTACAGAAATGTTCAACTTTCTTAGTCAGGAGGGAAATGCAAATCAAAAGTACTTTGGCATTTCATCTTATATATGTCAGAATGACTAAGATAAATAAATGCTAGCAAGGATGTGGAGTAAGGGGAGCAGTCAGCCATTGATGATGGGACTGAAAACTTGTTTTGCCATTATGGAAACCAGTGTGGCATTTCCTCAGGAAGATGGAAATCGATCTACCTCAATATCTAGTTATATCTCTCTTAAGCATACTCCCAGAAGATATTTCACCTTACCCTAGAGACATTTGCTCCACCACACTCATTGCTATTTTATTGATAATAGCCAGAAATGGGAAACAATCTAGATATCCATCAAGGGATGTATGAATGAAGAAAATGTGGTGCATTTACATAATGGAATATTACTTAGTGATTTAAAAAATGAAATCTACTGGAAAATAGATGGAGCTAGAAATAATCATCATGAGTGAGGTAACCTAGACCCAGAAAGATAAATATGGTATGTATTTGACTATATGTGGGTGTTAGCTGTTAAGTCTATGATAACCAAGCTCATTCTGTATAACCACAGAGATTAGGTATGGAGTAGGGGACTCTTAGGGAGGGAGAGACTTCCCTATAGAGGGGAAATAGAGTAGATAGTTGTGGATGGGTGGAGAGTGAGACTTGAACTCAAGGATCAAACATGGAAAGGGAGGGAAAAGGCAGAAAGGCAAAGAATACAGGGAGGGACAGCTAAAACTAGGGGTCATTTGAGGGGTAATATGGAAACCTAATACAGTAGAGACTTGTTAAAATATAAACAATTAGGAAGTCATCTAATTGTCAAATAACAGAACAGGAGAGACAGAGCCCAAACTGGACATCTGTTGTGACCAAATGACACTTCCAGTACTGTAAATAGGTTACATCTAATTGAGTTGTTGCCCAAAGGGATCCCACGGGATCCTCCAAACAACCCAGGCTATTGCTGTGTCTATAGTACTGTTCTGTTAATAGAACGTAGCAATAAAATGACTCTTAAAGATAGTCTGCTATACTCATAGTTCAGTGGCTTGCTCAGCCATCATCAGAAAAGTGTTCTCCTGCAATATATAGAAAAAAATCCAAAGAGTCACAGCCAGACATCATGTGGAGATCTTGGAATACTTGGCCCTAAATGGTATGTCTCCATCAAATCTCTCCTTTGGGGTTCAGGGAACTCCATGGGTTAGGAGGAAGAAAGAGTGTAAGAGCCAGAAGGGATGAAGGACGCCAAGGAAGCAAGGCCTTCTAAACACAAAGACGGTGCACATGAACACATAGAGACTGGGGCAGCATGCACAGGGCTTACATGGGTCCACACCAGAAGGGGTTCTAGAGCTGAAAGGAGAAATAGACATATGACCCCACCTCTAACCCAGAAGCTATATCCAACTGATAACTACTTGCAAATAAAAAATTAGTTTTTCCCAAGTGGTCTTACTAGGTAAACAAACCACTCTCAAAGGTAGGCCCCATGCCCAGCAGCAGATAGCCAACACAAAATGAACTCATTGGCATCTTTGGAGGTTCTTTGTCTCATAATGTTATGTTGTTATTGTGACTTTTTTTTTTTTTACCTCAGTGGTCCTTTGTATACATATTTTGTTATATTAAATTATGGCATTCAGTTTTGTGCTTTTAAGGGATTCCTGTGTGTACAAACATATCTGTATTTGCATCTATATATGTTTCTCCTGCTTTTTCTTTGGCTCTTTTTTCTTCTGTGTAAGACAAAGTGCTAAATGGTATTATTAATTTAAAAACCCAGAGCGAAATATTGGGATTAAAACCAAGAGATCAGAAAAGCAGAAAGAAGCCAGCCACATTCTTACCATTTGAAGATCCTCAGCCAAAGAGACTTACTTCCTGTATACCCATGCCTATGTGCCTCTCTGTTCTGCCATCTCATTTCCTCTCTCCACCCAACTACATCATTTCCTCTTCCTGCCCAGCTCTGTCACTTCCTGTCTGTCTTTACAGACCTCTAGACCTTTATGATTACTGCTTGGATTAAAGGTATTTACCACCACTCCTGGCTCTGTTCCCAGTGTGGCCTTGAACTCACAGAGATCCACACAGATCTCTGCCTTCTGAGTGATATGATTAAAGGTATGTGCTACCATTGCCTGACCTCTATGTTTACAGTACTGGCTGGCTTTTTCCTCTGATCCTCAGATAAACTTTATTGGGGTGCACAGATAAAATATCACCACACTTCTGTTTGTTTGTTTTGTCCTATTTCAACTTGTTTGGTTTTGTTTTATCTTATTATTATTCCTTAGATAACTTTGTTTTCTAACAAGAGATAGACAGGATGTGAAGATCCATTCAGACGAAAGAGGATGTGGGAAGAAACTGTGAGGAGTTGGAGGAGAGAAACCTGTGATCAGAATATATTGTATAAAAAAAATCAATTTTCAATAAAAGAAAAACATTAAATTGAAATGACAATGACTTTAATGAACTGTTAATAAAAATAAACATTTATACAAAGCACTTCAAAACCTTTTAAATTGTCATTTAATTAGAACATCTAAAAAATCCACAAATTAGGTAGAATATTTGAGTCATCAACACATTAAAAAAAGTGAATATTAAATATGAAACAGAAAATTAAATATATGAAACAAAAGGACTTTATTTTAGTAGGAATTTCTAAGAAACTATTAGTTTTTTGTGAAGTGTTTACTTCAAACTCACAGTAACAAACTGAATGGTCAGAACATGAAAAGCTGCAAACTAAATGCAATGATGAGGAACAGCCTTTGCCATTCATAGGTCAGATCTGGGCTCGAAGCAGTCAGTCACCAGCACTTATTTTTAGTTCCTATTACATTAGTTTCAAAACTTATACTTAGTCATAGAAGTTTCACTTGTACAACAGTTTAAAAAAAATCAGAAGAACATTATAACTAGTCTTAAATTGTACACAATGTCTAATTTCTTGAGTTCTTTAATATATTTTGACATTAGCTCTCTATTGGACATGGAGTTGTTGAAAATCTTTTCCCATTCTTCTGTCTGCTGTTTTGTCCTATTGTTGATGTTCTTTGCCTTACAGAAACTTTTCAGATTCATAAGACCCCATTTATTAATTGTCAATCTTAGTTTCTGTGCTATAGGTGTTCTGTTTAGGAAGCTGTCTCCTGTGCCAATGTGTTCAAGGCTATTCCCCACTTTCTCTTCTATCAGGTTCAGTGTGCCTGGTTTTATGTTGAAGTCTTTGATTCACTTGGACTTGAGTTTTGTGCAGGATGATAAATAGGGATATATTTGCATTCTTCTATATACAGACATCCAGATAGACCAGCATCATTTGCTGAAGATGCTTTCCTTTTTTCCATTGTGCATTTCTGGATTTAAATATCAGGTGTCTGTGGGTGTGTGGATTTATGTCTGGGCTGTCAATTCAATTCCATTGATCAATTCATCTGTTTTTAGGTCAGTACCATGAAGTTTTTTATTACTATAACTCTGTAGTACAGCTTGAATTCAGGGATGGTGATACTTCTGGAAGTTCTTTTATTGTTATGGATTGTTTTAGCTATCCTGCATTTTTTTGTTTTTCCATATGAAATGGAAACTAGATATCAACAAATCAAATAATCCTATTTAAAATTGGAGTATGATCAAAACAGACAATTCTCAGCAGAGGAATATCAAATGGGTGAGAAATACTTAAAAAAATGTTCAAATTCTTAGCCACCAGAGAAATAAATGCAAATCAAAACTACTTTGAGATTCCATCTTACACCTGTCAAAATGGTTAAGACCAATAACACAGGTGACAGCTCATGCCGGCAAGGATATGGAGCAAGAACACTCCTCTGGTGGGAGTGCAAACTTGTACAGCCATGATGGACATCAATTTGGCGATTCCTCAGAAAATTGGGAACTGATCTACCAAGACCCAGCTATACCACTCTAAGGTATATACACAAAGGATGCTCCATCCTACCAAATTAACACTTGTTCAACTATGTCCATATCTGTTTTTTCATATAGCCAGAAACTGGAAACAACCTAGATGTCCCTCAACTGAAGAATAGATAAAGAAAATGTGGAATATTTACACATTGGAGTATTACTCAGCTGTTAAAAATGATATCATGAAATGTTCCAGCAAATGGATGCAACTAGAAAGAATCATCCTGAAAAAGGCAACCCAAACCCAGAAAGAAAAACATGGTATCAAACTAGTGGGAACTCATGAACTGTGGACTAATAGCTGTGGAGCCTTCATGGGACTGAACTAGGCCCTCTGAATAGGTGAGGCAGTTGTATAACTTGACCTGCTTAAGGGGTCCCTGGCAGTGGGATCAGGATCCATCCCTGCTGCATGAGTGGGCTTTTTAGAGCCCAGTGCCTATGGTGGGACACCTTACACAGCCTTGGGTCAGGGGGAGGGGCTTGGACCTGTCTCAACTGATAGTACCAGGCTCTGCTGACTCCCCATGGGAGTCCTTGCCTTGGAGGAGGTGGGAATGGGGGTGGGCTACGGGGGAAGACTGGGAGGTGGGAAGAGGGAGGAGAGGGGGATCTGTGGTTGGTATGTAAAGTAAATAGAAAATTTCTTAATTATAAAAAAGGAAAAGAAAAACATGGTATGCACTCACTTAAAGTGGGTATAAGCTGTTAAGTAAAAGATAATCATGCTATAATCTACAAACCCAAAGAAGCTCAGTAACAAGGAGGGTGCTGGGGTAATGTATGCACCTCCCTGGGAATGGGAAATAGAATACATTTTGTGGGTGGGTGTGGGATGGGTGGGGATGGGAACAGGAGGGATCAGGCTGGGGAAAAAGAGATAGAGGGCCAGAGTATGGAAAGAGATGACTGGAATTGGGGGGCATTTGTGGGACAAAAACCTACTGCAGTGAAAGCTTCCTGGAACCTATGAGGGTGACCTTAGGAAGGAGTCCTAGTAATGGAGGATACAGAGCCTGAACTGTGTTTATCTTCTGCAACCAGGGAGTAGGACACAAACCCAGCCACAAAACCTTCAACCCACAACCTGTTCTGCCTGCAAGATGTGATGGGACAGTGGTGGCTCAGAGTTTGTGGGAGTGGCCAACCAATGACTAATCTAACTTGAGGCCCATGCCACAAGAGGGAGCCCATGCCTGCACTGCCTTGATGGCCAGAAACTGGAAGCTGGATAGCCCAGAGACCAAAGTAGAACCAACAGTGACTGACAAAATAAAAACAAAAACAAAGACAAACAAAACAAAACAAAGAAACAAAGAAACAAAAAACTTCAATGAAATGATCTGTAATGATTTTCTCCTGTACCCCTAGATCAGTGCTGTGGTGATTTGAATAAAAATGGTTCCAACAGGCCCATAGGGAGTGGCACTATTTGTAGGTGTGGTCTTGTAGGAGGCAGGCTTTGAAGTCTCACATTCAAGCCATGCCCAGCATGAATGTCTCTTCCTGCTGCTTTCAGATCAAGATGTAGAACTCTCAACTACCTCTCTAGCACCATGTCTGCCTGCACGCTGCCATGCTTCCTGTCATGATAATAATGGACTAAATCTCTAACTGGAAGCCAGCCCCAATTAAATGTTTTCCTTTATTAGAGTTTCTGTGGTCATAGTGTCTCTTCACAGCAATAGAAACCCTAAGACATTTGCCTAGCCCAATTGCCATCAGAGAGCCTTCCTCTGGCAGCTGATGGGTGCAGATGCAGAGATCCACATCCAAACATTAGGTAGGACTTGGGGGACCTGAGGAAGAGGCAGAGAAAGGATTGTGGGAGCCAGAGGGTTTGAGGATACGAAGAGACTATGGTCCACAGAATCAATTAAGCAGGGTCCATAGGTGCTCACAGAGACTGAAGCAGCAGTCATGGAGCCTGCATGGATTTGCACTAGGTCTTCAGCATTTATGTTGTGGTTGTTAGCTTGGACTTTTGTGGAACTAGTAACAATGGGAGAGTGGGTGTCTCTGACTCTTTTGCCTGTCCTTGGGACCCTTTTCTTCCTACTGGGTTGCATTATCCAGCCTTGATATGAGGATTTGTGTTTAGTCTTATTGAGTCTTGTTATACCATGTTCAGTTGATATCAGGGGGAGTCCTGATCCTTTCTGAAGGGAAATGGAGGAGCAGTGGATGGGGAGAGAGGGAAGGTGGGGGTACTGGGTGAAGTGAAGGGAGGAGAGGCTGTAGTCAGGATGTATTATATGAGAGCAGAATAAATAAAAAGACAAAAATCATAATGGAAACTATAAAGAATATTAAAAATAAATTTAAGTGTGAAGAAAAAAATTATACAGAATTTATCTTATGCAACTAAACAGATGGATATTAGCAATTTTAGTTTTTTTTTGTTTTTTTTTTTTTTGAGACAGGGTTTCTCTGTGTAGCTTTCTCTATGTAGCTTTTGTGCCTTTCCTGCAACTCACTTTGTAGCCCAGGCTGGCCTCGAACTCACAGAGATCTGCCTGCCTCTGCCTCCTGAGTGCTGGGATTAAAGGCATGTGCCACCACCGCCCGGCAGATATTAGCAATTTTAATACATTGCTATATCAGATGGAAGTCAAACTGAACACACAGTCTAAAGCTCTATAGTTTCTTCAGACAGCACCAAAAACTGGGGGGCAGCTGATTAAAACATGAGCCTATTTGGGCCATATCCCATTCAAAACCACAGCAACATAAAAGTATTCTTGGTGATTATCTTAGTTAGGGTTTCTATTGATGTGAAGAGACGCCATGACCATGGCAAGTCTTATAAAGTAAAATACTATTTAGGATGGCTTGCTAACAAAGGTTCAGTCCATTATTATCATGACCTGGCTCATGATGGCATGCAGAGAGATGCGGTGCTAGAGTAGTAGCTGAGTTCTACATCTTTCAGGCAATAGGAAGTCAACTGAGAGACTGTGCCATATCCTGGTCATAGGAAACTTCAAAGCCTGCCCTCACAGGGACACATTTCCACATACAAGGCCATACCCTTTCCAACAAAGCCACACCTTCTAAAAGTGCCACTCCCTATGAGATTATGGGGGCCAATTATTTTCAAGCTAATACATTCCACTCCCTGGCCCCAATGAGCTTTGTAACAATATCATAATGCAAAATGCATTTAGCCCAACTTCAAAAGTCCCCATAGTCTATCACAGTCTCAACAATGTTTAAAAGTCTAAAGTTCAAGGTTTCTTCTGAGATTCATTTAATCTCTTAACTGTAATCCCCTACAAAATCAAAATAAAAAAGTAGATAACATACTTCCAACATATTCCAATATTTACAGAAGAGAGCACAGTGGGGAAATACTAGACCAAAGCAAGACCAAAAACCAGCTGGACAAACTCCAAACTCTGCATTTCCATGTCTGATGTCAAAGTACTCTTTGGATCTCCAGCTCTGTTCAGCTTTGCTGACTGAAACACACTTCTTTCTCTTGGGGTGGTTCTACTCCCTGTTCTACTCACTCTTGTCAGGAGGTATTCCATGACTCTGGCATCTCTAACATCTTTGGTTCTCCAAAGCAATTCAGGCTTCAATTTTCATAGCTTCACACAATGGCCTCTCTACTAGGTCTCCATTCAGGGACACTCCTGACACATTCCTGACCTCAGCAGTTTTTTTTTAGGCACGAAGGCAAATTCCATAATCTGTTTCTTCTGTCCTTAACTCTCAAGCCAGAATCTTTTTTTTTAAACTGGGGTTAGAACATGGCCCCTTTGCTCAATTACATGTTCATCAGCTTTCTGTCCTTCACTGCCTAAGCTTGGCTGTCCTGAAACTGGATCTCTAGAGAAAGGTGGCCTCAAACTCAGAGATCTACCAGGCTCTAAGATTAAAGGTGTGCCCCACCACACCTGGATCTAAGCTTTTCTTTAATTTCTTTCCACAAGTTAGAAACTTAGCTGAGTAGGATCTTGCCCTGATTCTTAATCTGTTTATCACCTTGAACACAGAATTTAGCTCCATTCCACTTTCTGGTGCTCTTTTTCTCTTCAAATATTTTTCCTTGCTCAGCTTGAATCTTTTAATTATATATCTTCATTAGAGTTAAAACTAGTAACTAAAAAGTAGAGTCTATATTAGGCTGTTTTGAGATTTCCTCTGCCATTGGAAATAATCCAAAATTCTTCACTTTAGCCTCAGACAGACTCTTCAGACACAGGCAAAAGACAGCCAGCCACCTCACCAAAATATCACAGGAATGATCTCTAGGCAATACACTAAAACTCTGTCCTCTGAAACCTGCTGAAGTAGTCCCCCACAGTTCATCAAATCACACTCAGCACCACTGTCTTCCATGCTCCTAGTAGTATGGCCCATTAAACAGTGCTTAAAGCATTCCACTGTTTTCCTAATGCAAAGTACCAAAGTCCATAATACTCCAAACAAAAACATGATCTGTCCGATCACAATAATACCCCAGTTATTATTATTATTATTATTATTATTATTATTATTATTATTATTATGTTAGGGTTTCTATTATTGTGAAGAGACACCAAGATGATGGCAAGTCTTATAAAGTAAAACATTTCATCAGTGGGGCTCACTTACAGTTTCAAAGGTTCAGTCCATCTTCATCATAACCAGGAGCATGGTGGCATGCAGTCAGATGTGGTGGTGGAGTAGTAACAGAGTTCTACATCTTGCAGCCAACAGGAAGTCAATTGAGACACTGGGTGGTATCCTGAGCATAGGAAACCTCAAAGCCTGTCCCTTCCATACTCAGTCCAATAAAGCCACACCTCCTAATAGTGCCACTCCCTATGAGATTAAGGAGCCAATTACATTCAAACTACCAGAGTGATACCATCCAACTGATCTTCTGGAGTACAGTGAAGTGACAGTTTTGAGTAGACATTGTAATCCAAAGTAGAAAACCTCCTATCGGGATGTATACACACTATACCAGAGCAATGCATAGACAAATGAAGAAGTTACTTTTCTTTACTGGACAAAAACTTTCAAGATATTTATTACTATTATTTTTTTTTTATATCTGTGTGTTTGTGTGTATATAGGTTACATATGTACAGGTTTCCATGGAGGCCAGAAGAGGGCACCAGATCCCCTGGAGTTGGAATTAGCTTTATTCCATCGTGATAAGATGAAACATGAGAAATCAGCTTAATTTTCCTATTTTTGTTAAGCTTTGCTTTGTGGGCTAGTAAGAGGCTTAGCAGGTAAAAGCTCTTGCAAGGCAAGCCTCATGACCTGAGTTTGATCACTGGGACTCACAATGGAAGGTTGGAACTGACTTCCAAAAGTTGTCCCATTACTTCCATGTGCATGCTGTGACATCTACATGCCTGCATGTGCACATGTGCATGAACATACACACACACACACACACACACACACACACACACACACACAGAGAGAGAGAGAGAGAGAGAGAGAGAGAGAGAGAGAGAGAGAGAGAGAGAAAGGGAGGGAGGGAGACAAAGTTTTGATAATGAAGACTTATTTTGGCATCCTAATGCATGATCTATGTTAGAGAAAGTTACATGGATGCTGACAATGTGTGTTCTATAGTACTTAGAATATTCTGTAGATATCTATAGGTCCACTTGGTTAATGATGTCACTTAATTCTGAGGTTTATTTTTTGTCTGGATAAACTATTGATTGATAAAAGTGGAGTATTGAAGTCTCTCACTGTTATTGTTCCAGCGTTATTCCATAAGTGTACCTCTAGGTGTATTTTTTGTGTACCTAATGTTTGGTGCATATCTATTAAGAATTCTAAAACCATCTTAAGTGATTGATCCCATAACCAATATGAAATGACAATCTATCTCTTCTGAGTAGTTCTGGTATAAAGCCCATTTTATTAATTGTCAGATCAGTAACTCTTGTTTCCTAGTTCTACTTGGCAGGAATACATTTTCTCATCCTTTCACCCAAAAGTAGAATGTTTGGCTTACAGTGAGGTATGTTTCCCTGTAAATAACAAATAGATGTGTTCTTTCTTTAAATTAAATATGGGCTGTGTCTTTTGATTTAAGAATTGAGACCATTAATATTTAGAATTTACTGAAAGGTGTACATGGTTTCCTGACATTTTCTTGACTGTGCTGTACTTGGTATTTTCCTATTCCCCTCTTGCTAAACTATTACTCGAGGGTGCTTTATTCTTTGCAGTAATTATGTCTTTGCTGGTTGTAGATCTATCTATGCAGCTATTTGTACTCCAAAACCTGAAAAACATCATTTCATGCCTCCATGGCTTTTAATGTTTCTGTTGTTAAGTCTGTTATTACTCTGATGGACCTAGATCTATATATGACTTGGTTCTTTCATTACTTTCAATATATTTTACTTTTCCTGACTATACCAATGGTTTAATTAATGGGGGGAATTCCATTTTGATATTGTCCATCTGATTATCTAAATTCCTCCTGTATCTGGATGTTTCTTTTCCTGGGTCAGAGGAAGTTTTGACTATTACTTCCTTAATAATGATTTAGGGAAGAGACATTGGAGGGGTTGGAGGTAGGAAAGGAAAGGGGAAATTAGCGTAGTTATAATCTAATTTTTAAAATTCAAAAGATAATATTTTCTACACATCTGAAAAGCAACCTAAATAAGAAGTGAGTGACTCTTCTCCCACCCAGAGATTCCTGCCTCCGGGCCCTAGGCCCTAGGACACAATCAGTCCCTGGGAGCCCCCACCCATCTCTGCTCTAGTTGCTGGCCAATAGGGAAGACTCCTGTGGATGGGCTCCCTCACCAACATCCCCCATCAGACCCTGTAATCTACAGGGCCCATGCCATACATAAAACCTACCCATACCCCTGTGACCCCAGTGGCTTCCTGAGACACACAATCTCCCAGCTATCATTGGAACAAGAACTCTAATTGGACCAACAGAGGCTTCCTGAGACACAGAATCCACTAGCTTTGACTGGACCAAGAGCCATGATAAGACCAAGAGTGGCTCCCTGAGTCAAAGAATCAGCTAGCTTGGATTGGACCAAGAGCAGCTCCCTGAGATACAAAATCTGCCACATCTAATTATGTGGACCCAGAGGGGCCCCCTGAGACACAGAGACAACACACAGAGTGGACCAATAGCAGCTTGTTCAGACATAGGCACCTCTTGCACCTATTAGAGGAGAGATGGGTAGATGCCAGTGCAGAAATACATACAACAACATAAAGAGCAATATAGCACCACCAGAACCTAGCCCTCCTAAAACAGCAAGACCTGAACATGACAATGTAGAAGAAGCAGAAGAAAGCAACCTTAAAAATAGCTTCATGAAGATACTAGAGACATTTAAAGGAGAAATGAAAATTTTCCTTAAAGAAATTGAGGAAAAGAAGAACAAAAAATTGGAAGCAATCAATAAATTCCTTAAAGAAAGCCAAAAAAAAACATGGAAAAGCAATTAAAAATGTGAAGGAAACAATTCAAGATCTGAAAATTGAAATAGAAATAATGAAGAAGACACAAACAGAGGGAATGCTGGAAATAGAAAATCTGAGTAAATGAACAGGAAACACAGATATAAGCGTAACCAACAAAATACAAGAGATGGAAGAGAGGTTCTCTGGTGTAGAAGATACAATAGAGGAAATAGATTCATCAGTCAAAGAAAATGCCAAAGCCAAAAAAGTCACAACACAAAATGTCCAGGAAATCTGGGACACCATGAAAAGGAATAGGGACAGGAGGAGAAGAACACCACCTCAAAGCACAGAAAATAATTCAACAAAGTCATACAAGAAAACTTGCCCAACTTAAAGAAGGAAATACCTATGAAGATACAAGAAGCTTATAGAACACCAAATAGACTAGCCCCCCCCCCCAAAAAAAGTCCCCTTGCCAAATAATAATTAAACCACTAAACATACAGAATAAAGAAAGAATTTTAACAGCAGCAAAGGAAAAAGGTCAAGTAATGTATAAAAGCAGACCCATCAGAATAGCATCTGACTTCTCAATGGAGACTCTGAAAGCCAGAAGGTCCTGGATAGATGTAATGAAGACACTAAGAGACCACGGATGTCAGCACAGACTACTATAACCAGCAAAATTTCCAATCACCATAGATGGAGTAATCAAGATATTTCAAGACAAAACCAGATTTAAACAATGCCTGTCTACAAATCTGGCCCTACAGAAAGCACAAGGAAAACTTCAACCTAAGGAAGTCAGAAGCACCCACAAAAACACAGGTAATAGGTAACCCCACATTAGTAAATCCCAAAGAAGGGAAATACAAACATACTACCACCAAAAGATAACAGGAATTAACAATCACTGGTTATTAATATCCTTTAATGTCAATGGACTCAATTTGATTATAAAAAGACACAGGATAACAAGGATATTACATATTCATCACAGGAAAGATCGACCAGGATAAAGTCTCAATTTTGAATATTTTTGGCCCAAATACAAGGACACCCACATATGTAAAAGAAACAACCCTAAAGCTTAAATCACACATCAAACCCCACATATTAATAGTGGGAGACTTCAATACCCCACTCTCACCAATGGACAGATCCACCAGATTGAAACTTAACAGAGAAATAAGGGACCTAACAGATGTTATGACTCAAATAGACTTAATAGATATCTACAGAACATTCCACCCTAACAAAAAACAATATACCTTCTTCTCAGCACCCCTTGGAACCTTCTCTAAAATTGACTACATACTTGGTCACAAAGCAAATCTTAGCACACACACAAAAAAATTGGAATAACCTCCTGTATTTTACCAGACCACTATGGTTTAAAGTTAGATTTCAATAACAACAAAAATTACAGAAACCCTACAATCACATGGAAACTGAATAATGCTCAACTGAATCACAAATGGGTCAAGAAAGAAATAAAGAAAAAAATTAAAGACTTCCTAGAATTCAATAAAAATGAATGTAAAACATACTCAAACTTATGGGACACTATGAAAGCAGTTCTAAGAGGAAAATTCATAGCACTAAATGCACACATAAAGAAGTTGGAGAAATCTCACACTAGTAACTTAACAGCAAACCTAAAAGCTCTAGAACAAAAAAGGCATAGTCACCGAGGAGGAACAGACACTAGAAAATAATAAAATTGAGGGGTAAAATCAATCAAATAGAACAATACAAATAATCAGAAAAACAAAGGGTTGGTGCTGTGGGATGGTCTGTTTGTCAAATAAAACACTGATTGGCCAGTGGCTAGGCAGGAAGTAGGTGGGACAAGGAGAGAGGAGAATTCTGGGAAGCGGAAGGCTGATGCGGAGAGACACTGCAGCCACCGCCATGACCAGCAGCATGTGAAGATGCCGGTAAGCCACCAGCCACGTGGCAAGGTATAGATTTATGGAAATGGATTGATTTAAGCTATAAGCACAGTTAGCAAGAAACCTGCCACGGCCATACAGTTTGTAAGCAATATAAGTCTCTGTGTTTACTTGGTTGGGTCTGAGCGGCTGTGGGACTGGCGGGTGACAAAGATTTGTCGTGACTGTGGGCAAGGCGGAAAACTCTAGCTACAAATGGCGCCCAACGTGTTGGCAAGAGTTTCTACCTAAAACCTGAGAAAAGATTCTAAAATGGAGCTAAAAACAGCTTCCTAATTGTCTCTCTCAAATGAGCGGCAGCCTGCCGGTTTGAGCTACTGGCGGGTTCCTAGCGTGAGAGCTCGGTCTGCAGTATGGCGGGAATGAGGCCTCTGCAAATGGCACATTAAGCTGCTTGGTGGATTTAGCCTTTGCTAGTACAAAACAAAAAAAAAGGTTTCTGGGCTACACGCTGCTTGGATAAAAGCATAGACCCAAGATGGCTCCCAGAGCTGGCAGAAAACGTACCACCGCCATGTTGGGAAGCTGAAGTGGGCAGAGCCAGCAGCCACAGTGCCGTTTCAGGCTTAAAAGGCTGCAGTTTAAAGCAATAGGCTCAAGGTAATATAAAAAATAAGCCACATAAAGATGGCTACCACACAGAGAATCTGGATTATGTTCTCTTTGATATTTGTAACTGAAGAAAAACATTTAATTACAAAAGCTGTTGAGTTATGCCAAAATGTATATTTTAAAGGTACCTTGACTTCAAAATGTGGATGTAAGGATATGTTGCTTTGGAAAGGAGGCTATGCTTTTGTTTCTACAGAAAGCCAGAGGCTATGGATTTGTTCCAGATTAAGATACATCAGGTTTGACCAGCCAAGACCACCTGAAAGGTCTCCGATGACACCATGGCCCAGATGATCCAACATCCGGAATCGTTTCAAGGCAACTGGCTCAGACGATACAGTCTCACGGACTACTCCATGATCCTAAAATTTTCTTTGTGTCCTCATAAGATACAGCGCCCCCCTCCAGCAGGAAGTAGTAAGAGAAGCTACGCCCAAATTCCCAAATATACCAAGCTGACTTTGGAGATGTATAAAAGTTAAAACCTTCCTTTTTAAAAAAAAGAAAAGGGGAATTGCTGTGGGATGGTCTGTATGTCAAATAAAACACTGATTGGCCAGTGGCTAGGCAGGAAGTAGGTGGGACAAGGAGAGAGGAGAATTCTGGGAAGCGGAAGGCTGATGTGGAGAGACACTGCAGCCACCGCCATGACCAGCAGCATGTGAAGATGCCGGTAAGCCACCAGCCACGTGGCAAGGTATAGATTTATGGAAATGGATTGATTTAAGCTATAAGCACAGTTAGCAAGAAACCTGCCACGGCCATACAGTTTGTAAGCAATATAAGTCTCTGTGTTTACTTGGTTGGGTCTGAGCGGCTGTGGGACTGGCGGGTGACAAAGATTTGTCCTGACTGTGGGCAAGGCGGAAAACTCTAGCTACAGGTTGGTTCTTTGAGAAAATCAAAAAGACAGACAAGCCCTTATCAAAACTAACTAGAAGGCAGAGAGAGAGCATCCATATTAACAAATTCATAAAAGAAAAGGGAGACATAACAACAGACAAGGAAGTCCAGAGAATAATCAGGTCATACTTCAAAAACCTGTACTCCACAAAATTGGAAAATCTAAAAGAAATAGACAATTTTCTGGATATGTACCACATACCAAAGTTAAAACAAGACCAAATAAATAATTTAAATAGACCAATAACCACTAAGAAAATAGAAACAGTCATTAAAAGTCTCCCAACAAAAAAAAAGCCCAGGACCAGATGGTTTCAGCACAGAATTCTACCAGATTTTCAAAAAAGAGCTAATACCAATACTCTTCAAATTGTTCCACACAATAGAAACAGAAGGAACACTACCAAACTCCTTTTATGAGGCTACAATTACCCTCATACCCAAACCACACAAAGGTGCAACAAAGAAAGAGAACTATAGACCAATTTCCTCATGAATATTGATGCAAAAATACTCAATAAAATACTGGCTAACTGAATCCAAGAACGTATCAAAACAATTATCCACCATAACCAAGTATGCTTCATTCTAGAGATGCAAGGGTGGTTCAACATACAAAAATCTGTCAATGTAATATACCATATAAAGAAACTGAAAAAAAAAACCCACATGATCATCTCATTAGATGCTGAAAAGGCCTTTGACAAAATCCAACACTCCTCATGATAAAGGTCTTGGAGAGATCAGGAATACAAGGAACATGCCTAAACATAATGAAGGCAATTTACAGCAAGCCAACAGCCAACATCAAATTAAATGGGGAGAAACTCAAAGCAATTCCACTAAAATCAAGAACAAGACAATGCTGTCCACTTTCCCCATATTTATTCAATATAGTACTTGAAGTTCTAGCCAGAGCAATAAGACAACATAAGGAGATCAAGGGGATATAAAGTGGAAAGGAAGAAGTCAAACTTTCATTATTTGCAGATGATATGATAGTCTACATAAGTGACCCTAAAAATTCTACCAGGGATTTCCCATAGCTGATAAATACCTTCAGTAATGTGGCAGGATACAAGACTAATTTAAAAAAAAAAATCAGTAGCCCTCCTATATACAAATGATAAACAAGCTGAGAAAGAAATCAGAGAAACATCATCCTTTAAAATAGCCACAAATAATATAAAATATCTTGGGGTAACTCTAACTAAGCAAGTATAAGACCTGTATGACAAGAACTTTAAGTCTCTGGAGAAAGAAATTGAAGAAGATATCAGAAAATGGAAAGATCTCTTATGCCCATGAATATGTAGGATTAACATAGTAAAAATGGCAATGTTACCAAAGCCAATCTACAGATTCAATGCAATCCCCATCAAAATCCCAACACAATTCTTCACAGACCTTGAAATAACAATACTCAACTTCATATGGAAAAACAAAAACCCCAAGATTGCTAAAACAATCCTGTACAATGAAGCCACCTTTGGAGGCATCACCATTCCTTACCTCAAGCTCTACTATAGAGCTATAGTAATAAAAACAGCTTGGTATTGGCATAAAAAGTGACATGTGGACCAATGGAATTTAATTGAAAACCCTTACATTAACCTACACCCCCATGAACACCTGATTTTTGACAAAGAAGCCAAATCTGTACAATGGAAAAAAAGAAAGCATCTTCGAAGAATGGTGCTGGCATAACTGGATGTCAACATGCAGAAGATTGCACATAGATCCAGACTGCAACCCACAGCTCCAGGGAGGCTAGGTAGTAAGGAGGACCCTAGAAAGGACGCATGGATTGCCCAGTGATGGAGAAATGGATGACATCTACATGAGCAAACTGGGGATATAGGGGATAATGGAGGGCATTGAGAGCTTAGGGGAGTGGGAGGTTCGAGCTGGAATGGGAACAGAGTGGGAGAACAAGGAGAGAGATACCATGATAAATGAAGACACCATGGGAATAGGGAGAAGCAGAGAGCTAGGGAGGTTCCCAAGAATCCACAAAGATGACTCCACCACAGACTACTGGCAATACTCGAGAGGGTGCCTGAATTGGCCTACTCTGGTGATCAGACTGCTGAATACCCTAACTGCCATCATAGAACCCTCAACCAGTGGCTGATGGAAGCAGATGCAGAGATCCACGGCCGGGTCCTAGGCGGAGCTCCAGGAGTCCAATCAATGAGAGGAGGGATTCTATGAGCAAGGGACATCAAGACCATGATGGCAAAAGTACAGACACAACTAGACAAACTAGTGGAAACACATGAACTGTGGACCAATAGCTGAGGAGCCCCCATGGTACTAGACTAGGCCCTCTGGATAAGCGGGACAGTTGTTTAGCTTGAACTGTTTAGGGCCCCCAGGCAGTGGGATCGGACCTGTCTCTAGTGCATGAGCTGGCTTTTTGGAACCTAGTGGCTATGATAAGACACTTTGCTCAGCCTTAGTGCAGGAAGGAGGGGCTTGGACCTGCCTCAACTGAAAGTACCAGGCTCTGCTGACTCCCCATGGGAGTCCTTGCCTTGGAGGAGGTGGGAACAGAAGGTGGGTTTGGGAGGAAGACTGGGGGGTGGGATGTAATATTATATCCTTCTAGGGTCTTTGATGTAGTTGAAGACTAGATAGTTATAATTGTAATTTTCTTAATTATGATAAAAGACAAATTAGATATGAAACTTTAGAGTCACAAATATAGGATAGATGGAATATTTTCTTTAATTTTGCCAAATACAAATAGACTAGATATTGTAACTGTAATTCTTGCTTGATAATTGTTCTATTATACGTAATTTTACTATGTTAAAGTTAAAACCTTCCTTTTTGTTTAGACAGAAAAGGGGAAATGCTGTGAGATAATGCCCTTATACACTGGTTTAATAAAACACTGATTGGCCAGTAGTCAGGAAGTATAGGTGGGGCCAGCAGAAGAGGAAAATGCTGGGAAGAGGAAGACTGAGTCAGGAGTCACTGGTCAGACACAGAAGAAGCAAGATGACAAGGCAGAACTGAGAAAAGGTACCAAGCCATGTGACTAAACATAGATAAGAATTATGGGTTAATTTAAGTGTAAGAGCTAGCAGTAATAAGCCTGAGATAATGGCCAAGGAGTTATAATTAATATAAAAACATTCAAGAAACTAGACATTAAAATAATGAACAATTCAATTAAAAAATGGGCTACAAAGGGTGCCTGAGCTGACCTACTCTGGTGATCGGATAGCTGAATACGCTAACTGTCATGATAAAACCCTCATCCAGTGACTAATGGAAGCAGATACAGAGATCTAAGGCCAAGTCCCAGGTAGAGCTTCAGGAGTCCAATCGACAAGAGAGAGGAGGGATTATATGAGCAAGAGATATTGAGACCATGATTGGAAAAAGTACAGAGACATCTAGCCAGACTAGAGGAAACTCATCAACTGTGGACCAATAGCTGAGGAGCCCCCATGGTACTGGACTAGGCCCTCTGGATAAGCGAGACAGCTGTTTAGCTTGAACTGTATGGGGCATGCGGGGCGGGGGGGGGGGTGGGCGCGGGGGGCAAGCAGTGAGACCAGGACCTGTCCTTAGTGCATGAGCTGGCTTTTTGGAACCTAGTGTCTATGCTGAGACACTTTGCTCAGCCTTAGTGCAGGAAGGAGGGGCTTGGACCTGCCTTAACTGAAAGTACCAGACTCTTCTGACTCCCCGGGGGAGGGAGAGCTTGCCTTGGAGGAGGTGGGAATGGGGGGTGGCCTGGGGGGAAGGCTGGGGGTGGGAGGAGGGAGGACAGGGGAATCTGTGGTTGATATGTAAAACAAATAGAAAATCTCTTAATAAAAAAAAATTAAATGGTCTATAGAGCTAAACAGAGAATTCTCAACAGAAAAATCTCAAATTGCTGAAAGACATTTAAGGAACTGCTCAACATCCTCAGTCATCACAGAAATGCAAATCAAAACGACTCTGAGATACAATCTTACACCTATCACAATGGTTAAGATCAAGAACACTGAAGAAAACTTATGTTGGAGAAGATGTGGAACAAGGGAAACACTACTACACTGTTGGTGGGAGTAGGAACTTATATAGCCACTTTGGAAATCAGTATGGTGACTTCTCAGAAAATTGGCAATCAATCTACCTCAAGACCCAGTTATATCACCCTTGGGCATATACCCAAGGAATGCCCAATCATACCACAAGGACACATGCTCAACTATGTTCATAGCAGCATTATTCATAATAGCCAGAACCTGGAAACAACCTAGATGCCCTTCAACCAAAGAATGGATTAAGTACTTCATATTCACAGTGAAGTACTACTCAGCAGTAAAAAACAATGACATCATGAAATTTGCAGGCAAATGGATGGAACTAGAAAATATCATTCTGAGTGAGATAACCCAGACTCAGAAGGACAAACATGGTATGTACTCACTCATAAGTGGATACTAGATGTAAAGCAAAGGATAACCAAACTACAACTCTCAGTTCCAGAGAAGCTAGCTAACAAGGAGGACCCAAAGAGGGACACATGGATCACCCTGGGAAGGGGAAATAGATGAGATCTCCATGAGTAAGCTGGGGGTGCAGGTGGGCAATGGAGTGTAGGGGATCAGGGATGAGAACATAAGGGAATAGAATGGTTGAGCTGAACAGGGATTGAGTGGGAGAGCACTGAAAGAGATACGATGATAGAGGGAGACATCATCGAGATAGGAAAAAAAACAGGTGCTAGGGAAGTTCGCAGGAATCCCCAAGGATGACCCCAGTTTAGACTATTAGCAATAGTGGAGAGGGTGCCTAAACTAGCTTACTCCAGTAATCAGATCGGTGAATATCCTAACTGTCATTATAGAGCCTTTCTCCAGTAACTGATAGAATCAGATGCAGAGATTCACAGCTAAACACCAGGCCCAGCTCCAGGAGTCAAGTCAGAGACAGAACATGGAGAGATTCTATGAGCAAGGACATCAAGATCATGATGGGGAAACGTACAGAGACAACCAAACCATACTAGTAGGAACTCAGGAAATTTAGATCAACAGCTGTGGAGTCCACAAGGGACTGGATGAGGCCCCTGCATAGTGAGACAGTTGTGTAGCTTGATCTGCTTGATCTCCTGGCAGTAGGATCAGGATCTATCCCTGGTGCATGAGCAGGCTTTTTGGAGCCCACTACCTATGATGGCACACCTCACTCAGCATTGAGGCAGGGGGAGGGGCTTGGACCTGCCTCTACTAAATGTACCTCCCCATGGGAGGCCTTATCTTCTTGTAGGAGGGAATGAGGGATGGGTTGGGAGCAGGAGGCTGGAGAGGCAGGAGGAGGGAAGAGGAGGATCTTTGATTGGTTTGAAAAATAAATAAAAAAGTCTCAGGAAGTGGCTGGGGTCTCAGGCAGATGGGCGTGGGGGCAGGGCGTGGAGATTGCAGGGGCTGCTGGGGGCTTGGACAAGGGGATCCTTCCCGGTGGGGCTAGAAGGGGACCTGCCCTTAATAAAAAAAGAAAATATTTTCTACATGTCTGAAAAGGAATTTAACTTATTCATATTCGTGACTTGTAGATTTGATTTTTTTTTCTAGGGGATCGCTAGTATCTCAAAAATCCACTTCATACCTTTTAAAGGCATGTAGTGTGTGTGTGTGTGTGTGTGTGTGTGTGTGTGTGTGTGTGTGTGTGTATGTGAGAGAGAGAGAGAGGGAGAGAGGGAGAGAGGGAGAGGGAAAGAGAGGGAGGGGAGGGAGGGGAGGGAGGGAGAGAGACAGAGACAGAGACAGAGACAGAGAGAGACAGAGAATGTATAGCACATGTATGCAGGTACCAGAAGAGGGCATTGGATCCTCTGGAGCTGAATTTATAGGTGGTTGTAAGTTTAGTGGGTGCTGGGGACCAAACTCAGGTGCTCTGGGAAAATCAGGAAGTGCTCTTAATCACTGAGCCTTCTCTTCAACTCCAAGAACTTATCATTTTTTATTAAAATACTTTTCATACAGTATATGTTATTAAGGTTTTTCCCTCTACAACTCATCCCATCTATTCCCCATATATCAACCCATTCAAATCTATGTTCTCTCATTCTCTCTAACAAAGCAGAAGAACAAACAGAAAGAAACCAAACAAATGCTATAAAAACATAAAAATGAAAGTCAAAAGTTTTTGCCTAGCATGCTCTCGAACACTTGCTAGGCTGGAGCCAAGATGGAGGGAGTCTTGCCTCTGGCTAATTGTGGATGACTGTAATGGTGCCTTTACAAAGGGCAAACGTTGTGGTGTCTTTCAAGTCATCAATGATTTTTAAAATCCTCTAGCAGAATTAAGTCAGAGACTAAGAGGGAGTTTGAAAGCTCCACAGTTGGAAGGTGACTTTGCGTTTTTGGAGTTTTTCCATGATTGACTGCAGTAAGGCTCAAGAAGGGAGGAAGATACCTGGAACTCCATCACTAGCAGTTTCTTAATGGGAGCCATCCTGCCAGCAAGAAAAGGTCCTGAGGCCATGGTTGGGTCAGCTGTGATGGGTGGCATTCTCCTAAGTTTAATTGAAAGAGGTGTTATCTTGTCAATAAGATTTGCCTCTGCATAGTTTGCCAATGGCCCTCAATTTTCTGAAGACCACTCCCAATTGTCTTCAAGCCAGTTACCCATCCTCACCCTTTGGAGATGCTAAGAGTGTCAGGAGGACATCTTTCCTTTAACTGGATAGATTATAGGTCAGAAGAGTTACAGAAAGTCAAGTGACAGTCTGTGGGTGGGACAACAATGGCCCAACAAGCCATGAAGAGACATTAGCACATTTTTCTATGTAAAAGAAACTAAGAGGTGGAAAAAAGACACTGGGTTTATTTCATCATACTTGAGATCAAAGTAAATGTCTACCACCATTTAAAGAACATGCAAGTGCTTAGAAGATGAAGGAACAAATATCAATAGTAAAACATGACCATTGTTTCATTGGGGGGGGGGGGCTTCTCTGTTTTGTGAATAGTTATTTCAACAATAAAAAGCTCCTGGGATTTAACATTTCCTTTTAAAGTTATAGAGTTCTGCCTCTTATACTGAGCATACTTCAAATAATGCATGTGTATTCCAATTCCTCATTTTACTTGGAGTGAATTGTATATGTATTTTGATAATTATGCAATTATCAAAATCATTTCACAGAGAAAGACTTTTAGGATTGTTTGAGGGCAAAATGCTGCCTTGTTTTAGAAGATGTTGGTTAGCTAGGCATAGTGGTGCATATCTTTAATCCCAGTACTCAGGATGCAGATGGAGGAGGATTACTGTAAATTTGCAGCCAACCTGGGCCACATAGTAAATTCCAGGACAGCCAGGACTACATAGAGAGAGAACATGTTCCAAAACAACAGCAGCAGCAGCAACAACAAAACAAAAACAAACAAACAAAAAAGAAAGAGAAAAAAGAAAGAGGATGGACATGACGTGTATGCCTATAACCCCATCATTTGGGAGGCTTAGGCAAGAGGGTCCAAGTTCAAGGCCAAACTTGATATCAGACTAAAAAAATCAGAGAGATGAAAATATATGTTATTTTTAATGTGATTAGAATCTCTTGAAGTTGATTTTAAAATCATGCTGTGGGGTCTGGTGGGGTCTAGATACTAGACCAGCTTCACTGAATACACTAGTTTTCTGTTTGTGTTAGGAGTGACATGTGGCCTTCTGAAGGAATGTTGTGAAAACATCTTTCAGCTTAATGCTATACATACAGTAAGTACAAAATTAATTATGGAAATTTAACAATTTATGGGACTTTTTATTGTAGAGAGAGAGATATAAAACATTTACCAATGTAGACATTTGTGTGCATGTGTTACAAAGGCATGGAAACACAAGCACAAGATTTAATAATCAGCATTCCATGTACTCAGAATGTTTCCAACAAAGTGTGATGTATCTCAGTACTTGGAAGGCATAGGCAGGACTGAGTTTTGTGCCAGCCTAGGTGTATTCCTGAGGAGTTAAAGTGGTCTAATAGCAAAGAGAAGAATGTAAGAGAGATAAGAGGTTGTAGTGACATTTGGCTCTGAGCAATTAGCAAGTGGTAAGGTGAGAGAATCTAATAAGACAAGAGTGAGGCCACAAATGGCGGTTTCGAGTTTGACCCAGGAGGACATACAACCAGCATTCTCCAAAGAGGTTAGGCTGAGTGTTATTCAACAGCCAATATGCAGAAGTTAAGGTCCGAAATGAGATGGTGTGACAGGAAGGTGGGATCAATATCATCAAAAAGGGTGATATTAAGGGTATAAGCACTTTTGAGTAGCTTTGGACCACTTCTACTGTATCTATATCTAGGGGTCAAGAGAAAGGGATGTACACCCTCTGTGTTTTGAGCATGCCCAATGGGCAGCTGTGATAAATGCAAAAGTAAAGCTTACCAATGATTCTGATTTCTCATCTGGAGTGCCATGGGTTCTTAATTAGGACATAAAAGATTCTCCATTCTTAATTTAAAAAAAAAGTGTTTTCCTAAATATGCATTATGTTTCTTAAAGAAACAATAAGGACAGCCTCCATAGGTTTCTGCCCTGCATCAACAGTAATCTCTAGTTTGATCACAGAGAAAGCAAGCATAGAAGACATATGTCTTAGAAATTGATTTTGGTGTTATAGGAATAAGTACCCTTTTTGGCAACCTGCTGCCAAAGAAACACACTCTGCTCCTGACCAACTCAGCACAAAAACCAACCAATCACTGAGCATGAAATCTAGCCAATCTCTGAGCTTGTTCAAGCTCAGGGATTGAAGTCTGATCAATTCCTACCCTGAAAAATCTTCACCGTGGAAAAACTCTGCCCCTAAGAAACCCTATATAAGCTCTGTACCTGTTCAGGTGGAAGCTGCCTTTTCCTCTCTGGAGAAGCAGCTGCTCTCCCGGATTCCTCCCTTGAAATAAATCTCTTGAATGAGTTTTGGGTGAAGACCTTCTTTCTCTGGATTGGAGCAGGACAGAGAAGTAACAACTTTCACTGGAGCAGGAGCAAGCTGCTACATTTCTGCACGTGGTGAGGGAGAGAACCACTTAGCAGAGAGCAGCAGAGAAGTAACGAATTCCACCAGAGCAGGAGCAGAACTGCTGCATCTCTGCAGGGAAAGCCCCTTAGCAGAGGGGGACAGAGCTGGGATGTAAGGGCTCTCCTGGAGAGGAGCAAGATTACTACATTCCTGTGGGGAAACCATCCCCTACCAGAACAGAGCTATAGGTATAGCCTGGCTTCTGACAACCAGGACACCTTTCCCTCCAGAGCTGTAACACTTATATAATAACCACTGGTAGAAATTCGATACTCATTATAAGTTCCCTTTATCCCTACACTCATCTCCTGATAATCACAATCCCACTGCTGGATTAACTCATATGCATGGAATCATGCAAATTCATTCTGTGACTGCCTTAATTCATTTAACCTGCTGTTTGTCAGTCCATGCATACTGTAAATTCTTTAATTTTGTGCCTGAAAATATCCTTCTGTGCATCTAACACCTGAAATTCATTCATTCATTTACTGATGGTCATAAGCTGTTTTCAACTTTCATCTCTGATGAATTATGCTGTAGAGTACAAGTGTCTATATGAGCCCCCCCCCAATTAAATTAAAAACAGGCAAAAGATCAGTAAGACCCAAAATGTCCAAACAAAGGAAAACAAAAAGTCCACAAAAGTACCACTGAGTTTGTTTTGTGCTGGCCAATTACTCCTGGGCGTGGGCCTGCCCTGAGTGTCATTGAATACCCAGTGACACTCCACTGAAGAATACTTATTTTCCCTTTGTCCATCAGTATCAATTACAAACAGCTTCTCTGTGAAGGGTGGAATACCGTGTCCCCTTCTGCTTCCCAGTGCTGGGACTCTAGTTTAAACCTGTGCACGTCTTGTGTGCGCTGTCATAGTCTCTGTGGGTTCATAGACACATCAGGCCTGTTGTGTCTGGAAGACACTGTTTCCTTGGAGTCATCCAATTATTTTTGTTTTAATTTCTCCACTTTTTCTTCAAGTTGAAATAGTCTGTCCTCCCTGTGATTTTCATTGATGAGGCTTTTCACAGATTTTATATTTTTAATGTCCACTATTTCAGTTAGCATCTTTTTGATATTTCTATGCCTTTATTAAATTTATTTTTACATATAATGTGTCAGTCTTATTTCAATTAGTTAACATCTCTCTTGGAATTATTTTTTCAAGAATATTTCTTTGAGTTATTTGAACATACTTAAAGTTTTTAATTATTGATTTTCACTAGATGTCATTATCGTAAAATTCTTAATTTTTAGAGGAGTTTGTCTTTTCATAGAAAGCATGCTTTTATATTGTATCTTACAATCTGGACTTAAGTCACTGGTTGAATTTTTTCTTCCTTATATCAACTCCCTCTTATTCTGAGTCCCCAGGCATTCTGTTGCTTCCATGCAGGTCACAGGACTCAAGCACCATGTTCATGCTATATTCACCATGACTGGACACACAATCTGAGCACCGAAGTGGTTTGGTCTGGACACCTCCAGGTGTACTATGCTCATCACGGCGAGTAAAGCCAGTGTATTCTGGGAATACTGTGCTCACTGAAGTGACGGGCAGGGCTAGGGTTTTCTAGACATAAAATCTCTGCCTAAGAAATTACCCAAGGAATAGATCCTCCTGAGCACCCTGTGTGTACCAGAATCACAGACTGATATGTAGTCTCCTGGGTGTGAACAGTGCTCAAGGAGGTGACATGAGGGTCTGAAGTCTCCTGGGCATACAGCCCTCACCTGGATGATGGATGCCTTTGGAGGCTTCTGGGTATAACATACAAACTGGATGGAGCCTTGAGGCATCCTGTGCTTATTATTGAGGTGATGAGATGGGCAAGAGCCACTCAGTAATTCTTTGGTCACAAGGCAACAGATGAGGCTGGAGCTGCTTAGATGAGTTGTGTATGCTGGAGCAGTTGACAGGATGGATCTCACCAAGCACCTTTTACTTACCTGGGCTGGAATCTCCCATGCATATGCCCTTCAAAGGGGCCACAAGATAGGATGGAACTGTTGGGTATGCTGTGATTACTGGGATAATGTGAAGTTGGAGATTCTCACAACATAGCCCTCACCTGGGTGATAAGAGGGGTTGAAGTATCCCAGGTACAATGTGCTCACAGGGCCTGGAGCTTCCTGGGTATGCATCCTTTATGTGGGCAATGAACAAGCTTGAGTCTCTAAGATGTGCGGCCCCAACCATGTATATGCTCAGCAAACTTACAGGTAGGGATGGAGACTCCCAGGCACAATGTGCTCCATAGGGAAAATGGAAGTAGCTGGGGCATTGTAATCGTGCTGTATTCACCAAGGTAGTGAGACTGAAGCCTCCAGGGCATACAGCCCTTCTAGGGAAATGGGAGGGGCTGTGACTCCCAGCTACACTGTGCTCACTTTGCATTCAAGTTTCTTACCAGAACGTGTTCTCTGAGGTCAAGTAAACATTGGGTTCTTACAGTAAGATTTCTTGTTTCTCATCCATGAACTCTCTGATGCTTAGTAAAATTTTACTTTGGTAGAAAGATTTCCACATTCTTTACTCTAAAATGATTTCTCACTTGTGTGAATTCTAGATGTCAGAAGGTTTGACTTACATGAGCAAGTTTTCCAACATGCTTTTTAAAATTATTTATGTATGCAAATATTTTGCCTGCATACATGTATGTGCACTACATGAGTACATTGCCCATGGAAGCCTTTGGAATAGGATTAACAGACAGCTGTGAGCCATTTTAGAGCAGTAAATCCAAACTAGATCCTCTAGAACAGTAGTCAATGCTCTTAACGGCTGAGCCAACTCTACAATGCAACTCCTACATGTTTAAACATTCATAGGGTGTGTTATTTACCTGTGGCTTTTATAAAATACCCTGACACAGCAAATTAAGGAAGAGTTTATTTTAGCTCATGGTTCAAAAATAGAATCCATCCAGACAGGGAGGTTACAGTGGTAGGAGCTTGAAGCATCTGGTCCAGTGCCATCCATGGCCAAGAATCAGAAAACAATGAGTGCTCATTCCTAGCCATCTTTCTCTTTTTCATGCAATCTAGACCCCAGTCCATAGAGTGGTGCTACAAACATTTAAAGTAACTCTTCCCATGGCAATTAACTTAAAATAATCTCTCCCAGACATTCCCAGAGCAATTCCTGATCTTATCAAGCTGAGAATATTAGTGATCAAAACTCTATTCCTTGCAAACCTGACATGGATATCACTGTTGAGCAATAATTTTTCTCTCTTGTCCCCATAAGCTGATGGCCATTTCATAATGCAAAGTGTGTTAGGTACAACACCCAAAGTCCCTAGTCTTCAACAATTCCAATGCTGTTTTAATATCCAAAGTCCAAGTTTCATCTGAAACAATCTTTTATTTGTGAGGTCCCTTAATACCAAAAAAGGAAGTTACATGGTACCAATACATAAAAGCAAAGCGTAAACATTCCTATTCCTGAAAAGAAAAATGAGGGCTGAAACCCAGCAGAGAAAACAGTAAATCTTGCTGCTCCATGTCCAGCATCTGAGACTTGTAAAATAGTCATCTGGAATCCAAAGTACTTGAGACCTTCCATCTCTGCTGCCTGTGGCTTTCTTTAAAGCTGGCCCCACTCTTTGCCTGTAGGTTTCTTTGGTGGATGCCCCCATGGTCCTGGTATCACTTCTATACTGGAGTCTCCATGGCAACTTAGAGTTCACCTTCACAGGTTCAGGCAGTGGTCAATCAGAGCCTCCTTGTAGAAACTCCAGTCCTGATCTAGAATGCCTAGCCACAACTGCCATCTGAAACTCTGGAGCAAGTCTACCTGACCCCTTCAGTATTCCATCTTTCATGCTTAGGAAACTATTATTACATATACAAACCTTCCAAGAGCTGTTGCTCATTAGACATGTAAGGTGCCCTCTTGGATCACAGCTATGCCACCTAGAGTGTGTTGACCCTACAGAAACACTTCCCCGGGGAGCCCAGGGGAGTTGTCTTCAAAGAGTAGGGAACCCCTGCAGCTGCATTCTCAGTCCTGGCTTTTTACTTTCAAATACGTCTGCATTGTCATGAGCCGAAACCTTTGGTAGGTGCAGCAGGGCACTCACACACATTTCCTATTGCCCTGGGGCAAAGCAGGTTCTTTTAAGAAAGCCTCTTTTTTTCATACATGCCTTGCCTACAGATGTTGCTTTGCTGTGGCTTTCTTAATCCATGAGATGCTGCAAGTCTGGATCGCTTTTGCACTTCTCATCTGCTCAAAGCAAGTTTTTCCACTGTGAACTTTAAAAGTGCTGTTACGAGAAGCTGTGTCAGTCAAAATACACTTCCACTGGGAAGTTTTCTTCGCCTGATAGATCAGCACATTTTCTTTAAATTCGCCATTACTTGAGTTCTCAGAACACAGGGAGAATGAAGCCAGATTCTTGGCAAAGAATCACACAAATGGTCTCCAGCCCACTTCCTGACAGTTCTTATTCCCCTCTGAGGCCTTATGAGCCAAGCCTCCACAGCCTGTACTTCCCTCTGCCTCCTGATCATATAAACTTCCACCAGAATGGCCTATTTTGCTCTGTAGCATAGCATTCAAAGGTTATATTAGCCCAAAGTCCCCATATCTTCTACATTCCTCATGAAAACCATTTCCAATGGCCCATGAACCATATGGCCGAATTTATCAGAGCAACCTCACTTCTGGGAACCAATTTCCTAGATTAGTTACTTTTTGCTGTGACTCACAGTTTGAAGGTACAAGCCCTTACGGCAGAGGAGTCACTGTGCCAGGAGCTTAAGGCAGCTAGTCGGGTAGCATCCAGACAGGAAGCAGAAAACAACAACTGGTCATGCTTAATCTACCTTTCTCCTTTTCATGTAGTCCAGAACCCCAGTCTACAGAATGGTGCTACCCCTTTCCATAAAGTACATAACATCAGGCCAGGGAATGATGCCACCATATTTAAGGTGGGTCCTCCTGCTTCAGTTAACCAAATCAAGATAATCAGACATCCCCAGAGGCTAACTTAAGCTAGATAATCTTTCACAGGCATGTCTAGAGGCCTGTCTCCCAGATGATTCCAGATCTTGTCAAGTTGACAATCGATATTAAACATCACATAGGGTTTCTCGTCTGTATGACTTCTTTGATGTTCTGTGAGCTCTGACTTAGAACAGAATGTTTCCCTACACTCTTTACATTCATAAGGTTTTCCATGTGTATGGGTTCTCCGATGTTGATTGAGGTTTGACTTACAATAGAAAGTTTTGCTACAATCTTTACATTCATAGGGTTTTTCACCTGTATGTGTTCTCTGATGTCGAGTGAGATCTGACTTTTGGAAGAAAGTTTTCCTACATTCTTCACATTCATATGGCTTCTCACCTGAATGAATTTTTTGATGTTTAACAAGGCTTGACTTGCAATAGAAAGCTTTACTACAGTCTTTACATGCAAAAGGTTTTTCACCTGTATGAGTTCTTTGATGTTGATTGAGGTTTGACTTACAATAAAAAGCTTTGTTACAGTCTTTACATTCATACGGTTTCTCTCCTGTGTGAGTTCTTTGATGTTGATTGAGGTTTGACTTACAGTAGAAATTTTTCCTACACTCTTTACATTCATAGTATCTCTCCACTGTATGAGTCCTCTGATGATTAATGAGTTCTGACCTACAGTAGAAGGATTTCCAACATTCATTACATCCATAGGGCTTCTCTCTAGTATGAGTTCTTCTCTGATGCTCAGTGAGGTTTGACTTAGAATTGAAACTTTTCTTACATACATTGCATTCATAGGGCTTCTCACCAGTATGAATCCTATGATGTTGATTGAGGCTTGACTTGGAGCAGAAAGTTTTCCTACATTCTTTACATTCATAGGGATTATCATCTGTATGAGTTTTCTGGTGATTAGCGAGGTCTGACTTATAGTAGAATGTCTTGGAGCATTCATTACATTCAAAAGGCTTTTCCCCACTATGAGTTGTTTGATGTCGAGTAAGATCTGACTTACAGTAGAAAGTTTTAGTACAATCTGTACATTCATAGGGCTTCTCTCTACTATGAGTTCTACTCTGATGTCGAATAAGGTATGACTTACAGTAGAAAGTTTTACTACATTCTACACATTCGTAGGGTTTCTCTCTACTATGAGTTCTTCTATGATGTCGAGTTACATCTGACTTACAGTAGAAAGTTTTCCCGCATTCTATACACTCAAAGGGCTTCTCTCTGCTATGTGTTCTTCTCTGATGTCGAATAAGGTTTGCCTTCCGGTGGAAAGACTTCCTGCATTCTTCACACTCGTAACGTCTCTCACCTGCATGAAATGTCTCCTGTACACTGACTTGGGGCTTCCAGGGGAAAATTTCCCAGCATTGCGGAGACTCATAGAGTTTCTCACCTATATGAAATCTTTGATGTTGAGTGAGGGTGGACTGATAATAGAAGGATTTTCTCCATTCCTCCCATCCAAAGGGGTTCTCAAGTGACTGAGATGTCTGATTCACGGTGTGCTGTGAATTCTGATCAAATGTTTCCATACATTCGCTATAGTCATACGGTTTTGCCCCTTGATGCATTTTCTCTTGAATCTGTAGTTCTGCCTTGAGACAGAAAAATCTGTTACATTCTTATAAAACCATGAGACTATTCACCAATATCTGTTTCCCAATATTTCTGAGGTCTGATTTCTTAATAAAAAAATTCCTCACAATCATTACATTTGGAGTGCTGATCTTTGTGTATTTCATACTCTTTACTGAGTTTAGTCTTGCTACCAAATATTATCCAATACACATTACTCAAAACTTTTCTTTCTTACCTAAGCCATGTCTTGGGCAGGAAATGTGACATCATCCAAAGGATTGCAATATTCACCAAACTTTAATTACAGGTCTCCCACATATGAGATTTCTTATGTATCAATAAAATTATCTTTTAATAGAAGAGTTTCAATGGCTCCAAATAGTATGTATATACTGCAAAGTTTGGTTCTAACAGCAGAGACTAAGATGCTCCATGAGTCTCAGTTATATTAAAATTATCAGGTCCTTTTCCAGCCTCCATCTTATCAGGCTCATTGTGGAGAGTTAGTATAGTATGCTATGGATTAAGTTCCTGAGTAAGTAGAGCACTATTGAATATTTATACTTTAAGTGTGGTTTAGCATATACAAAAAATTGTACCTACTTCAACCATCTGTTCATATGATGTAATGCCGTTGGTGACTTCAACTTGCCACAAGTTTGTCTCTTGATTTCCCAGGCCACTTAAATTACGCACATCTAAAATGACATTAAACAAACAAAGTCTATGAATCATACAAAGAATTTTTAGGCAATTCAAATAGTGTCTTTATATCTTTAAGGAATAAGTTTTAAAATATTCACTTATGATATATATATATATATATATATATATATATATATACACACACACACACACACATTCACACACACACATATATATATGTCTTCAATGAGTTAATGCAACAATTGCAAGACTAGGTATTACAACCTAGTGCCGGGGAAATCCCCAGGAATCCACAAGGATGAGACCAGCTAAGACTCTTAGCAATATTAGAGAGGGTACCTGAACTTACCTTCCCCTATAATCAGATTAGTGACTACCCTAATTGTCATCACAGAGCCTACATTCAGTAACTGATGGAAGCAGATACAGTGAACCACAACCAAGCACTGGGCTGAACTCCTAGACTTCAGCTGAAGAGAGGGAGGAGGGTTTGCAGGAGCAAGTGAGGTCAAGACCATGATGGGGAAAATCATGGAGACCGCTGACCCAAGCTGGTGGGAGCACATGGGCTCTGGCCTATCAGCTGGGGAGCCTGCATGGAACCAAACTAGGCCCTCTGAATGTGGGTGACAGTTATGTGGCTAAATCTGCTTGGGGAGCCCCTGGCAGTAGGTCCAGGACTTATCCGAGTGCAGGAAATGGCTTTTTGGCACACATTCCCTAAGGTGGGAAACTTTGCTCAGCCTTGACACAGGGGAGGGGCTTGGTCCTGCTTCAACTTAGTATGCCAGACTTTGTTGATTCCCCAAGGGAGGCCTTACCCTCTCTGAGGAGTGGATAGGGGATGGGATGGAGAGGTGGGGTTTGGGGGAGGCAGGAGAGAGAACTGGGATTGGTATGCATAATGAAAAAAAAACTTTTTAAATTTAAAAAAGAAGAATCGGAATTCCAGGGCTTAGTCAGTTTTCTTTGAGGCTTTGCTGTGCTTGGCTCAAACAAGTAGGTAAAGCATCCGTCTACTTCCTGGCTGCAGATTTCCACACATCAGTTTTGACCTGACATTTGTCCTTTCCGTTTCTCTAATATGTTATCTGGGCTTGTAGTGCTATTCTACACTGAACCTCTTTTGTATGTGAACTAATGGTTATCTGTATCAGTTCTTTAAGGGTGTAAGCATAGTTGAATACGCAAGAATAAAGGTTAAGGAAAGGATTTCTATGCACATGTAATTCAATTAATCTACTTTGTCCTGAGACACAACTAATTATTTACTTATGCAAATTTTCTACCTGAAAAAAAACAAAAACAAGAAAGCAACTTTCTTCAAATTCTTCATTTAGTCTATCTTAAGTTTTGTTCATCTTTTTCATTTGCTGGATTTACATGGGCTTCTTTTTTTTTTTTTTTTTTTTTTTGGTTTTTCGAGACAGGGTTTCTCTGTGTAGCTTTGCGCCTTTCCTGGGACTCACTTGGTAGTCCAGGCTGGCCTCGAACTCACAGAGATCCACCTGGCTCTGCCTCCCAAGTGCTGGGATTAAAGGCGTGCGCCACCACCGCCCGGCTTACATGGGCTTCTTAAAACAATAATACTTTTTTGCTTCCATCAACTTCTTGTCAACTATTTTAAAATAGGTATTTTTTTTCTAGAGAGAAAACACTAGCAATATAGTAAAAATACGTTAAAAAAAAGGAAAGTAAACAAATTATCAGAGAAACATTTTATCTGTGTTCTCTATTACTAGGCTACTTAGGATCAAGTTAAGTTTAACTTTTTTTTTTTTTTTTAATTCTCAGCTCACTCTTTTGTGAGCACCCGGGCTGCATTCAGTGAAGAAACCTCACTGTTTACACAAAAGGAACCACTTCTGACATCTACAAGCTCTACTTTGTGGATTGAGTAGAATAATTCCCAAAGGCCCCATTTTTTGTGCAAAAGGGGAAGTCTAAGCCAAAGATTTTGGACTATGGAAGATCAGAGGAACCTGGGACATGGGTGGTCTTGATGTTTTCAGGACCAACCACTAGTAAATCACATTATAGAAAGAGGACTGAAAACTAGATCTGCTAGACCTAAGTTCAGGGTTCTTGGTCTGATTATGCTAGTCAAGCATACACAGCTGGGAGGAGGGTCTGGAGGCCAAACAATCTGCTAATAACGGTCTCCCTTTCCTGCTCTTTGAAGTGAACTACAACAAAGGACTGGGGCTCACTTCTCACACAGTTTGTGACTCCCAAGTATTGCCCGTCAAAGGTTCTCCCTGTGGCTTAAGTTACTCAGTGGTTTGGCATCTGGACCAGCAGTTTCCACAACTGCCTCATGCAGCCATCTGTCATAGTGTCAATGTGGCCCCAGTCTCCCTGCTTTGTGACTGTTCCTCATTTTCAAGTCCCAAGCCTAGAAGGCACTCCAAGATAAATGCCATCGACTTCTTCTCCAAGCCTAAGCTGCCAGGCAGTCAGTGTGAGATACACCAGAGCGGTGCATTTAACACATTACAGAAAGAGGTGTGTACTGTGTTCAAAAATGCTGGTCTATTGGACACAGAGCTCTTCATACTTACCTTACAGTTGGCCTTACTTTACAGTTCTGGCTTTGGGAGCTCGGGGTATGAACTGTTTCCTGCTTCCTTTCTGCTTTGCCTATCTGCTTTTCTCCTTTATAACTGTCCTGACACATTTTTCTTGATCCCCAGCACATTTCCCTCTCTCCACCTTGAATACAATCTCTCCTTTGTTGTTGATATTTTCCCCATTCCCATAATACCATGAAGAAAACTTCTAATCTGCCATCGTATCCTGAAAACTCAGATGTTCCTGTCTCATTCTCTTAGAAGTCCCACAGGAAAATGCACTAGTAACTACATTAAAACTGTTTAATCCCCAGCACTATAATCCTGGTCAAAAAGCCCATGGCAGGGTAGAGCAAACTGCTACCTTGGGAAGAAGCTGCTGGTGTTATTGGGCTGAATGGCCACAATGTCAAACTGCGTTCTAAATATTTCTGTTTATACCCACAGAGCTGGGCTATTCTCAACTTTGGCCAGAGTTGGCTCTTCTTTTCTCAGTGGATAGCAGCCAGCAGAGAGGAGGATAACTGGTCGCGGGGCTGAGAACAAGAGTCTGGGTGCTCAGGCTCAAACAGGACATCTGTATCAACCCCAGCACCACCAAGGCTCAAAAAAAATCTTATAACAGAAGCAGAAAGAACGTAAGAGCCAAAAGACGGGAAAGAGTGCTCGGATGCTGTCTTCTGAACATCCCCCTGATGAACTCACAGTAGCTGTGTTTACTTGTATGGGACAAGCACAAGGTCCAGAAAGCCAGGGGAAATCTAGTCTTATATGAGACAGATGATCTACAGGCCCCACTCTCTACTGAGAAGCTACTGACATTGGATAGCTGTTCAGGATAAGGCATCGTTCTGTTTTGAGGATATGGTTCTGATAGCTTTCCCATGCTCCAGTGGATAGCCTCACACCCATGCTTGTTATACACAGTTCTAACTGGACTTAGTGGATTATAAAAACCAAAACATAAAAAAAAATATATGATATGAAGTCGGTGGGGCAAGGACTGTTGTGGGACCATAAGGAGACCTGAAGGAGAAAATGGAGTAGATCATATTTCATTGAATACATATAGGAAGTTCTTGAGAATACAAAGAAATTTAAAAACAAGCTATGTTCGGGCTGCTGACTTTCAAATTTATATTCTATTCATGATCACCATCAAATGTTTAATTTATATTAGATAATTTATCATCTACCAATTTTTGAAAACTGTCATCTCTCCAGCCAGAGAAGTAGGTAGAATAACTAGTAGGTATATCTCCACCTCTCCCTCAAATCCCAAATCCAAATCCCCAGGCTCATCCCCAGCTCTGCAGCAGACTACTAGCTGCTGCCACCTCGCACCCCTGCTCCTATCTCCAGAGAATCATACTTCTCTTCCTAATCTTCCTCCCCCAACTCCAGCAGGTGCTCCCTGGGAACCCACAGGTCATGGACCAGGAAAGCAAGCAGGCTAAATGCAGATCTTTACTTCTCCCTCCATTTCTCCAAGTCTAATGCCTCAGCTTCATCCCCAGCTCTGTAGCAAACCTGCTGTGGCCTCTTCTCAGTCTCTACCCCAATTCCCAGAGAACCAAGGAGATACTAGTGGGATACCCTGTTTTCCTCCCTCCTGTGGACCCCTCAGCCCCTCCCACACCCATCTCCATTCCTAAGTGTCAGCTGTCAATGCTGAGAAGTACATTTTACCTAAAACCCAGACTGGCCACAACCATCAGAATCCCAGCAGAATTTCCTATCAGGCAACACACTCCCTCCCCTGTGACCCAGAAAAGGCAACAGAAACCAAGGAACAATACACCCACCCAACAAAGACAGGGCTAGTTATCAGCATCTAGAATCTTCCCAATACCAGAAGCCAAGATGACAGGGCAAACATAATAATCAATAACAAACAGGACTATATTTTTCCATTATAGCCCAGCAACCCTACTCAGGCAGGCCCTGAGTATTCCAAAATAGCTGAAGAATAAGAAGACCTTAAAATAGGCTTTGTGAATATAACAGAGGTCTTTAAAAAGTATCTTTACACACCATTAAAAAATGTATTGAAAAAAAAGTAGAAGGAGATAAATAAAACAATCTAAAACTTGAAAGTGGAAATAGAATCAATTAAAAAAAATCAAAACTGGGGGAAATCTGGAAATTAAAATTTTGGTTCTTGAACAGGAACCTTAGAGACAAGCCTCACCAACAGAATACAATAGATAGAAAAGAAAATCTCAGGCATTGAACACACAACAGAAGAATGGATACCATGATCAAAGAAAATGTTAAATCTAAACAAGCTTTTGGCACAAAAATCCAGGAAATTTGGGACACTATAAAAAAACCAAACCTAAGAACAATAAGAATAGAGGAAGAAGAAGAAAAACAAGTCAAAGGCACAGATAATATTTTCAACAAAATCATACAAGATATTTCCCTAACTTAAGGAAAGAGATGCTGATCAAAATACAAGAAGCATACAGAAAATCAAAGAAATTGGACCAGAAAAGAAGTCCCCATGGCACATAATAATCAAAACAATAAATGTACAGAACAAAGAAAGAATATTAAAAGCTGCAAGGAAAAAATGGAGTAACATATAAAGGAAGAACTATTAGAAACACACCTGACTTCCCCATGGATATTCTAAAAGCCATAAGGGCTTAGACAGATGTGCTGAAAACTCTAACAGACCACAGATGCCAACCCAGACTACTATACCCAGCAAACTTTTCAATCACCATACATGGAGAAAATTAAACAATCCATGATAAAACCAAATTTAAGCAGTATCTACAAACTAAGTAATATTGAAGGTTCTAGTAGGAAAATTCCAACCTGAAGAAATAAACTACACACAAGAAAGCACAGGGAATAGTCTCAGACCAGCGGAGTCAAAAGAAGGGACATGGACACACACACCACCACCAACAACAACAACTACAACTACAACAATGTAACAGAAATCTACAATCACTGCTCATTGATAACATCAGAGGCCTCAATTCTCCAAAAAAATATGAAAACTAACATATTATATTTGAAAACAAGATCAATCTGCTGCATCTAAGAAACACACCTTAACATCAAGGATAGACATCACCTCAGGGTAAAAGCATTAGAAAAAGACATCCCAAGCAAATGGATCTAAGAAGCAATTTGGTGTAGCCATTTTAATGTCTGACAAAATAAACTTCACACCAAAACTAAAAAGAAATAGGAAAGGATATTACATATGCATCAAAGGAAAAATCCACTAGAAAGACAATGTTGGAATTCTTTTTTTTTTTTTTTGTTTGTTTGTTTGTTTTGGTTTTTCGAGACAGGGTTTCTCTGTGTAGCTTTTGCGCCTTTCCTGGAACTCACTTGGTAGCCCAGGCTGGCCTCGAACTCACGGAGATCCGCCTGGCTCTGCCTCCCGAGTGCTGGGAGCGTGCGCCACCACCGCCCGGCTAATGTTGGAATTCTTAATAACTACATACCAAATACAAGCGCACCAAAGTTCATAAAAGAAACACTACTATATCTTGAATCACATACTGAAAGACACATTGATATTGGAGGCAGGTCATCCATACAAAAACTAAATGGAGCAATGCTGGAGCTAATTGACATGATAAACCAAACGTACCTAACAGATATTTACAGAACATTTCACTCAAACACAAAAGAATACACCTTATTCTTAGGCCTCATGGAACTTTCGACAAAATTAACAAATACTTGGACACAAAGCAAGTCTCAACAGAAAACAGAAAATTGAAATAGCATCCTGCATCCTATCTGACCACCATGGATTCTAGCTGGATATCAACAACAGCAACAGAAACAACAGAAAGTTTTCAAACTCGTGAAAACTGAACAACTCATTACTTTTTTTTTTTTTTTTTTTTTTTTTTGGTTTTTCGAGACAGGGTTTCTCTGTGTAGCTTTGCGCCTTTCCTGGAGCTCACTTGGTAGCCCAGGCTGGCCTCGAACTCACAGAGATCCGCCTGGCTCTGCCTCCCGAGTGCTGGGATTAAAGGCGTGCGCCACCACCGCCCAGCACAACTCATTACTAATAAAAAATGAGTCAAGATAGAAATCAAAGATTTTCTAGAACTGAATGAAAATGAAAACACAATTTACCAAAACTTATGGAACACAATGAAGGTGATTCTAAAAGGCAAGTTCATAGCATTAAATGCCTACATAAAAAAAAAAAAATGAAAAGATCTTATACTAGTAATTTATCAGCACACCTGAAAGCTCTAGAACAAAGAGAGAGGGGAAAAAAAGTCACCCAAATGAGTAGATGGCAAGAAATAATAAAACTAAAGGCTGAAATCAATAAAATAGAAACAAAAAGAAAGAAAACAATACAAAGAATCAATGAAACAGTTACTTCTTTGATAAAAATCATAGAGATATAACAAAAGACACCGAGGAAATTCAGAGAATCATAAAGACATACCTTAAAAAATATTACTCTACCACATTTTTTAAAAATCAAAAAGAAATCCGTAATTTTCTTGATATAAACCACTTCCCAAAGTTAAATGAAGATCAGATAAGCAATTTAAAGAGAACTATAACCCCCAGTGAAATCTAAACAGTTAAGTTTGCCAACCAAAAAGAAGCCCAGGGCCAGAGAGTTTTAGCACAGAATTCTACCAGCATTTCAAAGACTTAATGTCAATAGTCCTCAAATTGTTGTACAAAATGCAAACAAAAGGAACATTGTCCCTCTCCTGCACTTTTATAAGAAAAAACAAAGCCACAGATACCCTGCAAGCCAAACCACATAAAGTCCCCCAAAAGAAAGATAATTACAAAGCAATTTCCCTTATGAACATAGATGGGAAATTCCCAATAAAATATTTGCAAATGAATCTAAAAACACATCAAAAAGTTTATCCACACTGATCAAGGAGGCTTCATCCCAGAGATGCAGAGATGGTTCAACAATCAATAAATGGAATCCACCATATAAATAAACTGAAAGGATAAAAAGCATATGATTATCTCATTAGAGGCAGAAAAGACCTTTGACAAATCCAAAACCCATTCATGATTAAGATCTGGATAGATCAGGGATATAAAGGACATACCTTAATATAATAAAGGCAGTTTACAGCAACTTTTGTCCAACATTAACTTAAATGAAAAGAAACTCAGAAAAGGAAGAAACAAAGTGCTAGAGAGGCCCACAGAAATCCACAAAGATACCCCCACAATAGACTGCTGGAAATGGTCAAGAGACAGCCAGAACTGACCTACTCTGGATGGGATGGCCAAACACCCTAATAGTCATGCCAGAAACTCCATCCAAGGACTGAGGAATCTGGATGGAGACATCCACGGCCAGAGCGCCAGGAGTCTAATTAGCGAGAAAGAGGAGGGTTTATATGAGCGAGAATTGTTGAAACCAAGGTTGGATAAAGCACAGGGACAAACAGCCAAACGAATGGAAGCACATGAACTATGAACCAAAGGCTGAGGGGCCCCCAACTGGATCAGGCCCTCTGAATAGGTGAGACAGTTGATTGGCCTGATCTGTTTGGGAGGCAACTAGGCAGTGGGACCGGGTCCTGTGCTCACTGCATGAGTTGGCTGTTTGAAAACTGGGACTTATGCAGGGACGCTTGGCTCAGGCTGGGAGGAGGGGACTGGACCTGCCTGGACTGAGTCTACCAGGTCAATCTCAGTCCCCAGGGGGAGGCTTTGCCCTGGAAGAGGTGAGAATGGGGGGTGGGCTGGGGGAAAGAGGAGGGGGCTAGGAGAGGTGAGAACAAGAGAATCCATGGCTGATATGTAGAACTGAATGGTATTGTAAAAAAAAATAAAAGGGAAAAAAAGAAAAGAAAAGAAACTCAAAGCAATTCTACTAACATCAGGAACAAGATAAGGTTGCCTACATTCTACATACCTATTCAATATAGTACTTGAAGTCTTAGCTAGAACAATAAGACAACTGAAGGAGATCAGGGAAAAAGAAATGTGAATGGAAAAGTCTAAGTATCTTAACTTGCAGATGATATGATAGTATACACGTGACCTTAAATATTACCCCAGGAGAGTCCAATAGGAGAAGAACTCTTTCTGCAAAGTAGTTGGATACAAAATTAACTAACAAAACTCAGTGGCCCCCTATATATAAATGACAAACAAACTGAGAAAGAAATCAGGGAAACAACACCTTTCACCACAGCCTCAAATAATATAAACCATCTTGCAATAACTCAAATCAAACAAGTGAAAACTTATATAACAAAAACCTCAAGACATTGAACAAAGAAACCGAAGAAGATATCAGAAGACTGGAAGATCTCCCATGCTCATGAGTAGGTAGGATTAGTGTAGTAAAAATGGCCATCCTACTAAAAGAAATCTACAGATTCAACGCAACCCCCCTCAAAAGTCCAAAATTCTTCACAGATCTTAAAAGGACAATTTTCAGCTTCATATGGAAACACAAAAAACCCACAATTGCTAAAACAATCCTGAATAATAAAAGAACTGCAGGAGGTATCACCATTGCCAATTTCAAGTTGCACTACAGAGATATAGTTATAAAAACTGCATTTTATTGGTTCATAAACAGAAATGTTGATCAATGGAATCAAACTGAAAACCTAGAAAGAAATCTACATACCTATTGACACTTGATTTTTGATTAAAAGGCCAGAAATACACACTGGAAGAAAGAAAATGTTAAATTTCAAACCAGAAACAGACTGCTGAGGCATCATTTAAAAACCTAGAGAGAAATCCTGGACCTACGGATACCTGATTTTTGATACCTAGGCCAGAAATACATACTGGAAGTATTAAGTTTCAAGCCAGAAACAGACTGCAGAGGTCTCAATTTTCAACATATTTAACATGTCAAATATGTCAAACCATGGCCTCCAGGTTGTCCTTGCATCTCTCAGTCCTACCTGTTTCTGGGTATGGCTGGCATATTCCACCATCTACCCTGAACTCTCCAGCCCACAGGCTGGGCTGCCCTTGCCCCAAAGGCTCTTCTCTATATAAACCAGACATTTTGGTTGCCCACCCCTTTGTACTTTTGGCCTCCTGGCTACTGCACCCTGCTCCCACTTCTCTCTCTCCTTTCTTTCCCCTCCCCTTCACTCCATCTGGCCCAGCTCAGCCTGGTCATGTTTACTCTGGCCTCTCCCAGATGTCCCTGCCTCTGGCTACACTCTCCTTTTTATCTCAAATAAACTCTTTTCCACCGTACCTAGGAGCAGTCACGTCCTTTCCTCTCTTTTTTATTTCTTTTTGTTCAGAAAGCATCTTCAGCGAATGGTGCTGGTCAAACTGGATGAATGCATGTAGAAGAATCCAAACACATCCATATTATCACACTGTGGATCAAAGCCTTCAACATAAAACCAGATACATGCAACCTGATAGAAGAGAAAGTGGTAAATAGCCTTGAACTTGTCGGCATGGGAAAAGACTTTCTGAACATAACACCTTTAGCCCAGGCACTAAGATCAACAATTAATGGGACCTCGTGAAACTGAAAAGCTTCATTATCATTTGGACAAAGTGGCAGCCTGCAGAATGGGAAAAGATTTTCAGCAACTACCTTATAGAGAGCTAATAGTCAAAATATATAAAGAACTCAAAAAACAAGATATCAAGAAAACAAATAACCGAATTAAAAATGGGGGTACAGATCTAAACAAAGAACTCTCGATAGAGGAGACTAAAATGGCTGGGAAACAAATAACCGTTCATTATCCTTAGTCCTTAGGGAAATGCAAATCAAAATGACTTTGAGATTTCATCTCATCCCTGTCAGAATGGCTAAGATCAATAATACAAGTGACAGCTCATGCTGGCAAGGATGTAGAGCAAGGGGAATTCTCCTCCATTGCTGGTGGGAGTGCAAACTTGTACAGCCACGATGGAAATCAGTGTGGTGGCTGACAAGAAGATAGGAATTGGTCTACCATAAGAATCAGCTATACCACTCTTGGACATATACTCAAAAGATCCTTCATCCTACCACACAGATACCTGTTCAACCATGTTCATTGCTGTTCTATTCACAATAACTAAAAATTGTAAACAATCAAGATGTCCCCCAACAGAAGAATGAATAAAGAAAATGTACATTTACACAATAGAGTATTAATCAGCTGTTAAAAAAGGAAACCATGAAATTTGCAGGCAAATAGATGGAACTAGAAAAAAATTATCCTGAGTGAGGTAACCCAGACCCAGAAAGATACATGGTTTATGTTTGCTTCTATGTGGATATTAGCTGTTATGTCAATGACCATCAAGCTGCAATCTGTGGAACCAGATGTTAGGAATAGAGAAAGGGACGAGGGAACACAGATTTCATTAGGAAAGAGAAACAGAATTGATAGTTATAAATGGATGGAAGGGGCTGGAATGAAATATCAAGTGGTATTGGGGAGGTATGAAGGGGACAAGGGATGGAATACAGGAAGAATCGTGTAAAATTCATGGCCATACAGAAGCTTCTAAAATATATGCATATATGGAGGTGATCTAACTGAAATTGCCAAATAATCAGAGAAATGGTGTGACAAAATTGAAGTTTCGAGTACCAGGTTTGGGTCATATCTAATTGGGTTGCTGGCCTGTGGGAGCCCACAACTGACTCAGTTTCCCAGTTTGAATCTGAAGTCTATTCTGAGTCAATAGAGTTCAAGCTTGTTTGCTCAAAGGCTGTGAGAAAGTTCTGATTAGCCCACAGAGCCTCCTTGAAGGGCTGTGAGAAAGTTCAGATTAGCCCACAAGAAGGAACACACTGTCTAGCTAGATGCAGGCTGCTGATGCCAGCCAGAGGTACACTGAGATAGAAAATGAAGCTGCCTGCTCCTTGATTGAAAGCAGGACAGATAGTGGTCGAATGCCTGTGCTGTGCATTGTTCTATCTCTGTCCTTCAAAACTGTATATAAGCTGGCTGTGAAATAAACTCGGGGCTGTCCGGCAATGACCTAACCCTAACCCCAACACCAACCCTGACCCTGACCCTAACACTGACTCTTTTCTGTCTTCTTCATTGTCTCTTCAATCCGCACAACTCTACCCAACGACCCAGCTGACTGTCGGCAGGCCCGACACTGGCCAAAGGGGTCCCATGGAAAATCCCCAAACAACTCGGGCTGTTGTCAAGACTATAGGATGCTCTCCCTAAACTGAGAGCAAGGCCCCATTGCTGAAGACAATACCTACATAACTAATAACCTTTACCCATATGTTTTAGCATATTTTGTACAGAAAGATATTCCATACACTATACTACCAAAAGAGAAAAGTAAACTCCAAGCCAGTCACAAATTCTTTGATTTAAAATAGTATCATTGCCTGGAAGATATGCTAGGGCAATGGTGGCACAAAGCTCTTGGAAGTAACCAACCAACAGAGGATTTGACCTAAGTCTGACTCCACGAGATGGAACCCATACCAGACACTGCTTGGGTGACCAGAACCAAGGGCTAGATAGTCCTGAGACCTACAGGAAGACCAAATATTACTCTTCTTTTTAAAAACAGAAAAAAGGAAAAAAAGACAATCAAATGATTCCTACTGACTACTGACATTCTGCTATACTCAACCATCTCCAGAGAAGCTTCTTCCTGCAGCAGATGGGAGCAAATAAAGGGATCCACTGCAAGAATTACACATTATGCAGAGAATGAGAAATCTTGAACAGCTCTAAATGGGATTACTCCATATGCAGAAAATAAGAGACCTTGAACAGCTCTAAATAGGATATCTCCATCAAACCCTGTCCTCAAAATTCAGGGAAACCCAAGGAGAGGTAGGTGGAAAGAGTGTTAAGAGCCCGAGGGGAGAGAGGACACCAGAAGAACCAGGCCCTCTAAACCAACATGATCAAAGCTCATCTGTACTCAGAGACTAAGGTGGCATGCACAGGACGTGCATGGATCAGCACCAGGTCTGTATATATATTATGGATTCCACTTTAATGTTTTTATGGGATTGAGTGTGTGAACAAGTGATTCTCTGATTCTTATGCCTTTTCTTGGTGACTTTTCCTTCTGGTTCTTTTTCTTGTCCAACTCCAATGTGTTAGCTTTTGTTTTATTTTATTTTAATTATCCCTTAGAAGTCTGTTTGTTTTCTAATGAGAGACAAAAAGGGAGTAGATATGGATGGGAAAGGAGGTGGCCAGAAACTGGGAGGAGTAGAGGGAGTGGAAACTGTAATCAGGATATATTATGTGAGGAAAAAAAATCTATTTTCAATAAAAGAAAAAAAAGAAAACTGTCATCTCAAAGTTCAAATAAAAGCAATGAATAATTCCTTAAAATTTAGGTCACTTTAGTATCTTCTCTAAGACTAGAAAGAAAACAAATGAAAAAAAGCATGTTTTGTTCCTTTCTACCAGGTTAAACGTTCTTTGTAGTTATCTGACCACAGTACATATACCTGGCCTTCAGTTTTTTCTCACTGAACTTAAGTCCTTTAAAGAAAATGTTTTCTATTGTTATTGGTTCTCCCATAACAGAGAAAATTGTCTACAAAGTAATCAAAGAAAAAATAGTAAAACAGTGTCTCAACAAAATCTAAACAACCAACAAACAAAAACCACTGTGATTTAAAAAAAGAAAGAAACAAATAAGCAGTTAGGTAAAGCAACTAACCAACAAAAATGTCTTAAAAGACCTATATATGTACTAGAAAAAAAATTTAAGAAAACACACCTCAACATAGAAAAAAAGGGGGGGGGGGCGTGATGGATAAAACCCTACCTATGAAAATAAAGATACTCTGGCTTCTTTTCTATTTGTATCACCTTGATTTATTTCAGTTGTCATATTGTTCTAGCTAAGACTTCTACATTGAACAGCTATAGAGAGACAGGACAGCCTTTCTTGTTCCTGGTTTAGGGGAAATGTTTTGAGTTTCTCTCCATTTAGACTGATGCTGGCTATAGGCTTGCTGTAATTTTCTTTATTATCTCTAGTCTCTCCAGGACTTTCATCATGAAGGGATATTTTGCATTTTGTCAAAGGCCCTTTTTATATCTAATGAGATGATCATGTGTCCTTTCGTCTATTTATGTGGATTACATTTATTGATTTACAAATGTTGACCCAGCCCTGCATCTCTGGGGTCAAACAGACTTGACTGTGCTGGATAATCATTTTGATGTGTTCTTGAGTGTGGTTTGCAAAGTATGTTATTGAGAATTTTTGCATCTATCTTCACAAGGGTCATATTAGTTTATGATTTCCTTTTTTTTTTTTTTTTTGGTTTTTCAAGACAGGGTTTCTCTGTGTAGCTTTGGAGCCTGTCCTGGAATTCACTGTGTAAAGTAGGCTGGCCTCGAGCTCACAGAGATCCGCCTGCCTCTGCCTCCCAAGTGCTGGGATTGAAGGCGTGCGCCACCATCGCCTGGCTCAATTTTTCTTTTTTGTTGGGTCCTTTGGTATCAATTTAATAGTGGTTTTGTGAGAGAAATTTGGAAATATTCAGTGAGTTTCTATTTTGCTGAATAACTTAGAGTGTTGATGTCAGTTCTTCTTTGAATCAATCCTTTGGGCAGCCATGAGGAACTTTTTTGGACACTGCATAAAGTGTCTGTGAGATCCATGAGCTCCTTGGGCTAGGTTTGGTGAAAGTGGATGCAAAGAGATCAATCAACACAACCAGTATCTGCTGAGCTCTCCTCCTGCGGCCCTCCCTAGGACAGCATCTTCCAACTGACCTGGGAGGCTCCAGAGTGAGGCTTGGGAGGCACTCCATGGCTCAAATCCATGCTGCAACTTGATGTTCAACCCTGGTCTGGTCACACAGTACCCTGTAAAGAGGAAATGAGATAGTTCATCAAGATGTGCCAAGTCAGGACCAATGATGAGAGACAGTAGATCCACGTCAGGAACTCTGCTTAAAATGTGTGGGTCTGAAACTCACATTCTTTACTGAGCGGAATATTACCCCCAAATCACATTAAGATGCATGATAGCCTAAAATAATGACTGTTCTTAAACATAAGTAAACAGAACAGAAAAATAAAAGATAACACAATGAAATTGAAAAACTACACATATTTATGACAATTGAATAAGATGAGGTCATAAAAACAACAATAACAGAAAACAAAGAAACAAACACCAAGAAAACTTGTAGGAGAAGTAACTCAACTAATGAAGTAACTAAAATGCAAAAAGACTTCATAGAAAATGGACCAGGCTGAGAAAAAAAGAAGAAAAAGCTGTGCACAAAGACAGGCTATTTTCAAATAACCTAGGCACGTTAAAAACCTGGGGTGGATGGGGGAGGAAACATGCCTGATATACATATATACATCCAAGCAAATACTCATTCAAATAAAATAAATACAATCATATGTTTATTAAAAGTTGGGAAAAAAGAAATAAAAAGTGCTTTGATTCATAAGCACTACCTCTAAAAAAACCAAAAATATGAACTCAGAGACTGTGACAGCATGCACACAATTGGTCCAAAATCAAAACTGACAAAATCCCACTGTGGAGGGGGTGGGTGGTCATAAAGTCCCACCCCTAGCTGAGTGGTGACTGGCAATGAATGCCTTCTGGGGAAGTGATAGTCTGTCTTTGGAGATGAGACCATCGAAAGACTGCCTATGGACCAGGACATGGTACCTCACACAGGTGTCCACTGGCAGTACTAAGCGGACTCAGGAACCCACAGTAGCTGGAATTACTTACACAGGACCTGCACGAGATCAAGGGAGCTAAAGTGCCATCATTAAGAGAGAGGAACTCATAAATCCCCACTCCTAGCTGAGGAGTATTGACAGTTGAAGTCTGCTGGGGGAGGAAAGCCAGTGTTCTTCAGTGAAGCAGCCCCCGACTGGGTGCCCATTTTCCAGTAGATGGCCCTGCACCCATTCACATAAGTATGGCTCTGACTGGATTTGGTGGGCTATGAAAAGAGGACATTAAGTTGAGAGGAAGATATGGAAGGAGGTCTGGGAGGAGCTGAATGTTAATATGATTAAAATACATTGTATACAGGTATGAAATTCTCAAAAAATAGATTAGAAACACACACACAATATCCAAGTTCTTGGCTGTCACTTCATACACTAGTGTTACAATGATTTTTAAACTAGACACGGATCCAACAAACCATACAAGCAATATTTCTAATGAACATAGGCTTAAAAATCCTCAATAAAAGTAGAAAGGTATAAGGGCACATAAAATGATTACAGTGATCATGTGTGAATCATCCCAGCAATGAACTACTCACTTATACAGAAACTGTGACGCTTCTAGAATATGCAAGGACATTTGGGACAACGCAAACAGAGTATTTTTAAATACATCAAAAACAGTCAACACAAACAAAAGAACAACAAATGGGATTTCATTAAATTGAAAACTGACTATAAAGAAAAGCAGGCAATCAACAGGATGAAGGCTCAACCTCAAGAATGAGAAAATACTGGCAAACTGTTTATCAAGCAAGAGATTCAGAATATGTAAAAACCCAAAACACCTAAGCAGCAGAAAAGCAAGTGACCTGATGATGAAATCTGTGTAAATGGCCTAAATGAGACACTTCAACATGTAAAACAAAGATCTCATAGATCAACGAACAAATGTACACTACCCGAGTCCTGAGGAAGATGCGTATCAAACCCACAAGGAAGAGCATCCCTGCACCACAGTCACAAAGGTTCTTATGTAAGACACAAAATAACAAACGCTCAAAAGCCTCATAACCTAATATGAAATACGATGCTGCTCAAAAAGCCACGTGCAGAGCTGGCACGTCACGTCACATCATGATCTCACTGCTGGCCAAATGGAGGTAAAGAAAATGAAATCAGGCTTAGGTGAGAAAGTTGCACACCTGTTTACTGCAGCCCCTGCTTAAAAGTCAACATATGTCATCAATGTAGATGTCGATCAACAGAGGCAAAGACAAAGGAAAGATGGCCCATATCAACACTTGAATATTCATCCAATAAAACAATGACTTGGGCAGGAGTGAAGGGCACTATGTTAGGAGTAGCAAAAAAAAAAAAAAAGACAAAATAATTGGGGTTGGGGGTTTAGCTCAGTGGTAGAGCGCTTGCCTAGCAAGCTCAAGGCCCTGGGTTCGATCCTCAGCTCTGGGAAAAAAAAGAGTAGCATTAGCTATTTCCTCTGTGTTTGAAATGTGCATCACCATCTCAAAAACGAAACAGCTTCAGTCACGGCAATGAAAGAAAGAAAAATATATCACAGATATCTAAGTCCATGGTAACGGTAATGTGGCTTTTACATTCTCTCAAAAGGCTGATATGAGCCCCTCAAATGGGATTTTTAAAAATATTTGTATTAATTTTTTTGAGAATTTTATAATATATATATACATGTGTGTGTGTGTGTGTGTGTGTGTGCGCGCGCACGCATTTTGACCATATTCATTGCAGTTCCTCCCCTTAAGTCCTCTACATCCACCAGCTCACTGCTAACTTCATGTCCACCCCTCCCCTCCCCCTTAAAAACTGTAATGTGTGCTGCCTATATACCCACGGGTGTTTGTGGGACCATCTACTACAGCATGGTCAACCTATCAGGAGCCACACCCCTAATGAAAACTGACACTACCTCCTCAACATCCATCAACTGTCAATAGTTTCTTATCAGATTCGTCCCCAAAACCTATGTTAGAATGCTGACTGACTTACCTTGTGAAGATTTTGTGTAGGCAATCATAGCCACTGGGAGTTTACCAGTGTAACAGTCAACTGAGGTTTCACTGAGGACTCCCTCTGCCCAACTTCATGTGACATAAAGAGGTAAGAACTAACTAGGGCTGAGATTCGGAGGTGACACAACTGTCTCAAAGCTATTTCTGTATTCTAAGTAATATATTTACCAATTGGGATGAATGGGATCTTTCTGTGGGCTAGTGAGGTACTGCACATTTGGTATAAATGTTTGGGAAGGATTAGGAGGTCTGGCCTTGTTGGAAGAGGTGTGTCACCGGAGGCCGACTCTGAGGTTTCAAACACCTGGTGCCATTCCCAGTGTGGCTCTCTGTCACCCACTTGGCGTTTGAGACCGGAGTTCTTAGCTGTTCCTGCTGTCATGCCTTTGCTCCCCCATCATGTACTCTGACCTCTGAAATCCTAAATTCAAACGCTTTCTTTTAGAAGTTGCTTTTGGTCATGGTGTTTTATCATAGCAATAGAAACTCTAACTAAGACAAGGCAAAGAGATATTTCTTTTCAACTCCCTAGGAACGTACTAAGACATGAAAAAAAAAAAAACCTATTAGGAAAAACAACATAAAATGGTGCATGTTGTCATTACATCTGCTAGGTAAACTTGACCTCAAATAAGAGACTAAATCTCTACAAAATATACTTGAGCAACAAAACAGGGAGATGGGTTAAAGTGGAGAAACCTCTTCAGACTGTTTGATCCATAAGGCCAACCACATTCAAGACTGAATCTGGGTAAAATTTGGCAAAATTAGCTCACCATGACAGGTATTTGATGACCTTTTCTCTTACCGGTACACACTGACTAACCTGGAAGGTTCCAGACTGAGGTATCTGCTACCCTCCATAGCCCAAATTCATGTTCCAACGTGAGGATCAACTCAGGCTTGACCATGCAGCAGCCTGTAAATGAGAAATAATGTTCAGTGTCTGCCAATATGTAGTCAGGTTCCCTGAGGAGACACCCTTCGATGAGAGAAATTGTGCTCCAGTGGGTAAATCAGTTCAGAACTTTTGTCAGAAAGTGTTTACACTCACCCCCTTCGCAGACTAGACTACTACCCTTACGTGACATTGGACTATATGACACATAACCCCAAACAACATGAATACGGAAGTAAACAGAAGAGAATAAGAAAGCAAACACAACAAAACTGGAAAACCGATGGAGGACACTTCAGAATAAATTGAAAAAAAGAGCAAGAAGTTAAATTAAGTTTCAATTAAAAAAGAAACAGCTAGAAATAAAATTAGGAGGAGGACACGGGGGGGGGGGGGGGGGGGGGCTGGGAAGATGGCGTGGTGGAGAGGGGTCAGATCTATGGCTCCCAGGGCAGAGAAATTAGCTGAGCAGGAGCATTCATCACTCCAGGGGGCGTCCTTATCAGGCAGACAATGTGACCAGCTGCCTCAGGCTCCTGACGTCATGACCTCCTTGCCATAATGGACTATACCCTGGAACTGTAAGTTCAAATAATTACTCCCTTCCTTAAGCTGTTTGGCCAGGGTATTTTATGACAGCAACAACAAAAATAACAATAAAATAACAATATACGCGAGCTTGAAGAACAAACTCAGGTCTGCACACTTGCACGAAAGGAAGTTTCTGGACAACCCATTTCCCCAGCCATGTTCTTTAACTCCACTAAACTTATTTCTTTGCAAATCTGGAAGTTATAGGGCATTTCTTTGGTCCCTGATTTCCCCTGTATCCAGAGTAAACAGATCTTCTGCATCTGCCTAGGAAAGTGTAATACATAAGTGAGCTATGTCAGAAAAAGAAAAATGCTGTGTGTTCTAGTTACACATGAAGGCTAAAGGTAATGTCAAAGAAATGATGGGGAAATAAAAAGTGTGGAAAAGGCATGGGAGTCTGGAGGAGAGGGTGTATAATATTTACTGAGGTAGATGTGGGAAGGACTGAGTAACTTATGGTCTACAATATGCAAGTAAATATATGGTGGGCAAAAAACAAATTGAGTATTTCAAAATATCTGAGAGATTTAATCTCTCCCATTACAAACAAGTGGTATATGCCTGAGCGGTGACTTACCATCATCTGATCATTACATTTTGTGTAAGTGTATTGTAAAGCCACACTGTCCTCCAGAAATGTGTGCCGTTATCATGCATCAGTTACCCCTGCACAGAAGACAAATGCTATGAGGATTCCAGGGAGTGACACTCACCCAAGGACACCAGGCTGCTGTAGTTCTCCAGCATCACATCCCTGTAGAGCAGCTTCTGAGCAATGTCCAGGTCCTGCCACTCCTGCCAGGTGAAGTACACAGCTATGTCCTCAAAGGACACCAACTCCTGGAATGACAACATTTCTTTTCAGACCGAACCCTCAGACTGGGGAACAAGGACTGGGTCCCTTTTTCTCTGTGTAGGAGTGACTTGACAGTGTCTTAAATAAGCTGCAGCTTGATGTGTATTCCTTATCACCGTAGAGAGCAAAGTCAAAACAAATATCATCCTTGTGAGTTAATGTGGAATCACAAAAATACGAGTCAAAAGTTTTCCAAGGAATTACAATAGAAACAATCTACAGTGTATCAATAATGCACTATGGAAGGAAAACAGACTCCCTCTTGTGTTGTTGACCAAAAGATAGCACAAATTTTAAGTCTTCATTTCTTTCCCTGTGTTGTCCTTCTGCCCCCAACAAAGGGTTTCACTGTGTATTTACTGACCAGCACAGAAAACATGGTATGGGAAAGGAAAGAGGGTTTCTTTATAGAAAAGTTTAAGAGGAAGACATTGCTTTACTGTTCCTGGCTGACCAGAATAGCAAACATAACCACAAACAGATGTTATCAAACCATAGCCACATGTTACTTCAAATATTTTGGGTGAATATTTGTTGTATAAGGTTACTTTTAACCTCTTGGGTGTCTTCAGCAAATAACTGCCACAAGAAACACATATTCCTCTAGGTCAGGGGCATGGAAGAGTTCATAATTTAAGATTAAAACTATGCTCTCGGTTTAGATGGTAAAAGCTGACTGAATAGGAAATCCAAGGCTTAGGAAGATTGTTTTCTTAGAGGCACATTAAACTCAAACAGCCTCAATGACAATACAGCAGGATGTACATGTCTTAAATTTTCTCAAAGTATATTATTAATACTACCAAGTCGAATGTATCACGAATCTTAAAATGTCTTATTAATAAAAATCTCAGAGCCAGATATTGGGGTGAAAGCTGAAAGATCAGAGTGTAGCTAGAGTTTTCCTGCCTTGCCCACAGTCAGGACAAATCTCTCTCACCCGCCAGTCCCACAGCTGCTCAGACCCAACCAAGTAAATACACAGAGACTTATATTGCTTACAAACTGTATGGCTGTGGTAGGCTGCGTGCTAACTGTCCTTCTATCTTAAATTAACCCATTTCTATTAATCTATAAGTTGCCATGTGGCTCATGGCTTCCCGGTATCTTAACATCTGCTTCTCATAGAAGCGGCTAACAGCGTCTCTCCCCTCAGCCTTCCAGTTCCCAGAATTCTCCTCTCTCCTTGTCCTGCCTATACTTCCTGCCTGGCTACTGGCCAATCAGTGTTTTATTTATTAACCAATCAGAGCAACACATTTAACATACAGAACATCCCACAGCATCAGAGAAACAGAACAAGCTAGCCACCTTCTTACCTCTACAAAATCCCCAGCCTAAAGAGAGCGAGTTCCTGTTTCCTCGTGCCTTGTGTACCTTTCTGTGTCCTGCCATATTTCTTCCTGGGATTAAAGGTGTGTGATGTAAGTGACATCAATTTACAGGGAACCTTAACTGAGAAATTCACAAGTTGACACAGACAACCACTATGAAGCCCTAAGGGCATCTTACTCTCTCTAAAAGCACGGACTTCAATCCCAAGCAAAGACATGAGATCTCAAGTGCTGGGATTAAAGGCATGTGCCACCACGCCTGGTTCTGTTCCCAGTGTAGCCTTGGACTTACAGAGATTCAGACAGATCCCTGCCTCCTGAGTGACAGATAGGATTAAAGGTGTGTGCCACCACTGTCTACGTCTAATCTAGTGGCTGGTCTGTCCTCTGATCCCCAGATAAGTTTATTAGGGTACATAATATATCACCACAGTCCAACAAATGTCCAGTCTCTTTGCAGTCAAGAGATACTTCAGAAAAATGAGTCAGTACACAAACAATACATATGTATACAATGTTTGTGTCAATAGTGGGAGAAAAGCATGCATAAACTCAACCATATAAAGGTAACATGAACTGTAAAGAATAACCAGATCTGTGAAAAGGCAGTGTGGCTGGTGGTGCAGGTCTAGATGGAGCAACAGCATGGGTCCAATTCCCAGAAACCACAGAAGCATTCTATTCCTTATAAAGCCACTGAATATAAGTGTCAGAAAATAATGGGCAACAGCAATACCCAATGACTTGAAGTTACTTCAAAATCAAATACATAATGCATCCAGGTGTTTCTGGCCTCACTCACGCGTGCTACATCTGGTCCCTTCACTGTCACCTTCCTTCTGGTCACACATGCCATCACATCATGCCATTCCAACAGAGACACCTTGGTTCTGACTTGAGACCACAATGTTAGACTGTAGTACTTTCACTATAGTTTTCTGCTCTTACAGAAGCCTGGTGGCTTAACTGTGAAAACAAAGACCTTTACGGCTTTTCTATCATCTCTCCTCAACACGTCAGTGGAGAGGCCAACTTGTAGGAATCAGTTCTTCCCACCCACCATGTGAGTCCCAGGGCTGGAACTCACACTGTCAGGTTTGATAGCATGAGCCTTTACCCACAGAGCCATCTCCCCAGCCAGAAAATTCTTAAGAGTGGAAACTCAAGTCTCTTCTTCCCCCTGGAAAAAAGCTCCAAATGTGTTTTAAAGACTTTATAAGGCTTCTTGCCTGGTTAGAACTTATGATTCTGGAGAGTTGAAAAACTGCAAGTGCAGAGTCTGAATTCTTTGTTATAGTTAGTTCCCTAAACGGCCATTGAGTATTCATCTTCTCTATGTGACCTAACATCAACTATCGGCTTAAAACTTGGGAACGTACCCATAGAGCAGACCACTAGCTCCCACCAAGCCAAAAGTCAAGATTGTCATCAGGTAATACCTCAGATCTGTAGCAGTTTCCACTGTTCGGCTGTAACCTACCTAACCTGATGTGCCCGCTAGTGTCTTTGGTAAATCCCTTGATTTATGACTTTCTTTTGTTCTGCACTATAAAAGCTCATGTAACCACATCCACGTTGGAACATGTCATTTAGGGCAACTTAAATACATGCTTCTGAACATGGTGACTCATATTTGTCCCAGAATAAACTCTCTCCTAATCCGGTTGAGGTGAGAGATGTGTTTTCTACAGACTAGAGAAATGAGTAACAAGCCATTTACCTAAGTTTTTAAATTTTACTTAACTCTTAAAATTTGCTTAAGTACCTTACTTTGATGTAAGTGACATCAATGTACAGGGAACCTTAACTGAGAAATTCACAAGATGACACAGACAACCACTGTGAAGCCCTAAGGGCATCTTACTCTCTCTAAAAGCACGGACTTCAATCTATCCTCGCTTAATAAATTAATTTTGTGTCTTCTGGGCTCAAAGCTTCAGCTGAGTGGGAAGTCCCGGAACTGGGTTCTCCTTTGCTCACTAGCCGCCACTCCGGGCTGCGACCCCCTGACGGATGAGGGACTACAGACTCCACGACCCAGCTCCTCTCTTGAAGTAACCTAACCCCCAAGGCAGAGAAGAGTTCTCTACATCGCCCTCCAGGTCCTCATGAGCAATCTGCAGACTACAACGCACACGCAAACGCGCGCACGCACACACACACACACACACACACACACACACACACACACACACACACACATACACACACACGGCCCTCGCGAGCAATCTGCAGACTATAGCGCACGCACCCACACACGCACACGCACACACAAGCAATCTGCAGACTACAGCACGCACACACACACACACACACGCGCACACACACGCGCACACGCGCACGCACACACACACACACACATACACACACACACACACACACACACACACACACACACACACACGCACTCAGGAGGGGCGGGCCGAGGGGGGTGGGGACCGCGGCGGAGGATGCAGACGGCTTCACACCCGCGGGACGCCCGCACTCACCATGGCGGGCTGTGACATCCCACGTCCTCCGCGGGCCTCCCCGCAGCGGCTGTCACGGGAGACAGAGGCCGCAGCGCCGTCCCCAGACCTCGGGATCGCTTACAGGACGAGGCTACAGATCCAAGATGGCCGGGGACAGACAAAGGCCACAGCGGAGCAGCGAAGGCCTGCCCGCCGCCATCAGTCTCCATATGTGATTGGTCCGTTCTCAGCCTCTTGTATCCGATTGGACAGGACTTCGGGCTTGGCAAGGAGCGACAGTAGACGGCACCAATTAGTGAGTGAGTCAAGCAAGAAGAAATAAATAAATAAATAAATAAATAAATAAATAAATAAAAAGCAAATTCTGGCTCACAGGTGTTGCCAGGCAGGGCTCCTCCTCCCCTCCCCCAGCCCGTAAGAGAACAGAGCCCAGTACTGAATGATTGCACTTGACCTAGAGAGGAAGGATTTACAGATTCACGCCTGAAATACATGCATCCATCTTATTCACAAGTGGAAATCACATAGTGACGGTTTTAACCTTTGTTTTTACCAACTCTGAGCTTTGAAATGGAAAACAGTCCTGTAAGGCGGCAGTGTCCCACACAAGCAACGTGGCAGGCAGACTTTTTAAAAACCTTTAATTATTTAGGTTATTATGCATACATAGTAACGTCTTCCAATGAGCGTTGTTATACTTTGTTCTCATGATTGCCTGTTCTGTATTCTCTCCCGTGTCTCCCCTTTAGCTCACATGTATTCTGAGAAGTGTCAGGTTTTTTGTTTGTTTGTTTGTTTTGTTTTTAATCTAAACAGGTAAAATTGACTGTAATAGCAACAATATCAAAGATTAATGGCATAATTTATGTCTTGTTATAGGTAAAAAGTTTTAAACATTGTATAACGGACCTCCACATGCATGCAAATTATTTCCATCCCCTTTGTATTTGTGTGCTATTTATGATCAAACAATTTCAAAACTTTTGAAAAATCTAGGAGGAAAGCAAATGACATTAAGAGAGATGTGCCATCCACTGAGAATGCATTTTGTTTTGCAAAAACGTTGTCATATAAGGAGTGTGTCTTGAATTTTATTTTAGCTGGGCAAAGCAGTTTTTTACACCTGGAAATGAGCTCTGTGGTGGTGGGCAAAGCCATGTAGTGTACATAGGTGTCATGCACAGCTAATTCATCCAAGACCCTGGAACTCATGGATCTGACTGCTGGCTGCACATTATAACCCCCTAGGACTTTTTTAAACCTTCCAAACTTCAGTTACAATGAAATCAGAATCAGGGCAGTAGGATCCTGGCATGGACAGTGTTTGGAACTCTCCTGGTAAACATAGTGTGAGGCCATTCCCAAACCATTGTGTGCAAGAATCCACTGCGTCCAGCTACTTGCAAATGGTTTCTCAAATTAAATATGAAAGTGTTTGTTGATGAGTTGTGGCCTTTCACTCTTGTTCATTAACCAATTACTATCATTTGTTCATCTCAACCTCTGTTACTCATTTTGTTCTGGATTAAACACAGTTTACAAGTGTCCTACTATGTGTACATGGAACTCTGCCAAGCGCCCTAACATAATAAAAATATTTATGGGATGAACATTTAAGAGTGAACATTTTGGTGAAAGAAAGAAACGAAGGAAGGAAGGAAGGAAGGAAGGAAGGAAGGAAGGAAAGAAGGAAGGAAGAAAGGAAAGGAAGGAAGGAAGGAAGGAAGGAAGGAAAGAAGGAAGGAAGAAAGGAAAGGAAGGAAGGAAGGAAGGAAGGAAGGAAAGAAGGAAGGAAGAAAGGAAAGGAAGGAAGGAAGGAAGGAAGGAAGAAAGAAAGAAAGAAAGAAAGAAAGAAAGACAGACAAACTTTGAAAGAAAAGCATGCCATTCACTAAATTAAAGCAAAAGTCGACAAAAATACCTGCAGTGTTAAAGTATTAACAACTGACCCAAAGTATTAAAATCCATTCTATAAGGATAAAAGTTAACTGTAAGGATAAAAGTCAAAGCAACTTATTTAGTTATTCTTTCCTTTCTGTTTTTAAGACAGGCACTGACCTAAAACCACATCACAACTAAGACTAGTCTTAAACTCACAATATTCCCTGCACCACCCTGAGTTCCAAAAATAGCGCAGTGCCACACACGTATGTCCCACTGTGAAACTAGACAGAATACTGCTGTTATTCTAAGATGCTGAGGAACATAAGTATATAATATTTTCATCCTCTCTAGAATATTCTCGTGTGCTCCTTTCCAAGCTTTTTTTTATTCCTATAGAATCAAAGTGCCTCGTGTCTGTTTTTAATAAGAGTTCCCTTCCTTTTTTGTTTAAGACAGAGACTGAATTTAATTCACAATACCCAAAGGAGGACACTAAACTTGTGACATGCCATCATGAAAAACAGTGAAGTATTGATCCCTGCTCCAACATAGATATCCCCAGAGACTACCATGCTCTGTGAGTAAGACCAGTCATTGAGACCCCAAATGGTCTAGAGTCTCTTTCCTAGAAAGTTCAGAAGAGGAACATCTATGTATAACAAAATTGGATTGTTGTTTGTCTAAGGTCTGGAGTGAGGACACAGAAAGTGAGTGAAGCCACAGCTAATTATGATTTTATGTTGCTTTGATTTCAGAGATGATCCCTGCAAACGTAAGTGAATTCACTAAAATCGTGGCCTTGCACGGGCTAAATGAGAACCCTAGATGGTATCTGCATCCTGTCCTAGTAAGCAGGATCCTGCAGAACCTTTTTTTTTTTTTTTAGCAATTTTCATGAATCTTTTCAACACATTAATAGTTTTAAATTACATCCAATTTTTTTCCTTTTGTTAATTTTTTATTTTTGTGTGTGTGCTCATGTGTGAGGGTGCCTGAGGAGGCCAGAAGAGATTTTTGGATCTTTTGTGGATCTCAAGTGGTTATGGGTGCTGGGAACAGAATTCTGATGCTCTGTATGGGTGGAAGTGTGCTTAATCACTGAGCCATGTCTGCAGCCCCTACTGGTTTTTTGTTTTTTTTCTTATACCTTTGAAATAAGAACCCATTTGCTGAAGTACATTTCAAAGTTCCCTAAAAAGTTATTTTAGAAATTACCAATAATAAAGTTCCTTTCAGTGCTGGCTGGGTGCATATTTCAGTAGCAGAACAATTGCCCGGCTTATACAGTCCCTTGAGTATAGGTCCAGAAGTGAAAGAATAAGAGAGAGTATGAAAGATGGAGCAAGGAGGGGGCATGGAGAGACGGAGGTAAAGAGAGAGGGGGGTAAGGAAGGAGGTACGAGTGGGGGCAGAAGAGTAGAGAGAAAAGGGGGAAAGGAGTGAAGGGAGGGGAGGTGGGAAGAAACACGTGAAGCAGTGGGGTAGAGGAGGGAAGGAACCTCATATCTGGGGACTTTGTAGGTCACACAGGTTTTTCTGGATCACACGGAGTCTCTGTAATCAGTGTAAGGCTGTTGTGGTCAAACTTGCCTCCAGACAAAATGAAGACAGACTGTGTTAGCAAGATGAAGTCATCCTTAATGCTGGTGATGTAAACCATAGAAATCCAAAGGAGGCAAAGGGTTTATGGTCATCATTGGAGGACAACAGTGGCCGCTCTTCCAGTCTGGCCTGGCTCGGCACCTTCCTCTGGCGTAGTGTGCCATCTGCGAGGGAACAGGATCAGCACACATTTGTTTCCCTACATTGAGCATTGTGAGTTTCGAGCACTTTCTAATCTAAGATCTTCGTGAGTGTTTATGTCACCTGTCTGATTGCGATGCACACAGGAGACTGTGGAGGAAGGCAATGTGACTGTAGGGTAAAGGGAGCCAGCCAAAGAAACCCACCCTGGCCCTGAAACCAGAGCTAGTGAAAGAAACACACCCTAGATCCGAGACCTCAGCCAGTAGAGGAGACATTTTAGTCCTGAACCCAGAACCCAAGAAACCTGCCCTGACCTGGAAATCAGTGCCAAAGAAACACACTTTGTCCCAAGAATCAGAGCCAGTGAAAGAAATAAATGCCTGGCTGTAGAATTAGAGTCAAAAAGCTAAAAAGGGCCAGTGAAAGAAACACAGCGTGGGCCTAAAATCAGAGCCAACTCTGGTCCTGACCAACAAAATTAACCAATCCCTGAGCAGAAAATCTTCTCCCTGGAGAAACTCCATCCCTAAGAAGCCCTATATAAGGCCCTCTGCCTGTTCAGTAGTTGGCTCTCCTTTCCCACCGTGGCAGAGGCAGCTCGGACTGCTCTCCTGGACTCCTCCTTCTCAAATAAATCTGTTTCTCAAAAGAGTCTTGGGTGAAAAATCTTCATTCGCTGGTGCAGAACAGAAGAACCTTGCTGAGATATCCCTTAGGGGACTGAGCAGAAAAAAAAAAATTGCAGAGACGTTCCCTTAAGGGGTCTTTGCAAAAGAGAGCAGAAAACACCAGGAGAACAGAAGAAACTTGCTGAGACATCCATTAGGAGACTGGGAGAAAAAAAACCTTGCCGAAAGCTTCTGTTTGTGGGGCTGAGCAAGGCGGAGTGGAAAAAAGTAACAACTTTTCTCAGGAGCTGGAGGAGATTGCTACATTTCAGCAGAGGGTTTCCAGTGTAGCAGAGTGAACAACATCTTGGTAGAGAAGCCTAGCTCTGGGGGAAAGCCCTCTTGTCGGGGAAGCCAAACAAAGTTCTGCTGTAATGGCTTTCTCCTAGGAGAGGAGCAGGATTGCTATATCTCTCAGGAAGACTATCCCCTACCGCATCCCAGCTTCCCAACAAGTCAGGATACCTTTCCCTTCGGGGCTGAGCTGTGCGATTGCGGCTCTAGGTATCCCCCAGCTTCCCAGTAAGTCAGGATAGTTTCCCTCCAGAGCTGTAACATTCACTTACCGTGACAGCCCACAGCTTGGAATGGTGCCTGGGACAGAGGCGGAGGCACAGGCTAGGGCTGTGGAATGCTGTAGTCTCTTGGGTCTCTCAGAGCCGCCCGAGTCAGAAACTCCTCTCCGCCCTGCAATGTGGTTCTGATGCCTTCAGTTCAGTTCCTTTTCTGCCCAGGAGTCCAGACCAGCCTGTCTCCCCAAACTATGCTGAAAGGGGACAGTCATTGGAGCTCCAGAGTCCTTATGAGGCTAGCACGTGAAAGAAGCTGGGGTCCCTGGTACCCCCACTGTCTCCCTTCTCTTCAGTGGAGTACAGTTTTACAGGAAGTTATATTGTGAAGGCAATACAGACCCCATGTTAGGGAAAGGCCATCATCTTAGACCACCTGTTGTACTCAGTTCCAAGAAGGACATTAGGAATGTGCCATGACAACGTGAACAGATACAGGGCAGTATGTTCCTGCAGACATTCTGTCTGTGGTTTATGGCCCTTGAAGATATCTAGATAATCCTGCTGAGCAGCCCAGATAGTCCTGCTCTGCAAGTTGTGGTTCCCAGTCAAAAAGTCTAACCCAATGGTTTCAAATGTGGTTTCTCACCCAAAGTCTAAACCAATAGTTTCAAAAAATCACCTTGCCTCATATCTCTTCTACCCAATCCTAAGTTGCCAAAGCATGTAATTCCCAGCTTACAATTTTTCCCTATAAATCTTCTGTACACCTGGGCTCTAGGCCACTGCCACATTTCCCTCCATCTGCATGGTGGTGGCCCAGGTTGAACCTGATAATAAAAGGACCCTTATGTGCTTGCATCAGAAGCTGGCTCCTTGGTGGTCTCTGGGGGTTTCAAGAAACAGGTAGAACAATACCAGAAGTGCCTTCTGCCTTTGTCCACCCTCTCTTCTCAGGAAGACAACAAATCCCTGAGTGGTGGCCTTTCCTGATGTTTGCAAACCTCCACTTTGCTTCTCTTATCCACATTATTATTATTAACTATACTGTGTATGAAATGCACACTTTTCCCTGAGGCTCTTAGAAGGGAGTTCCCAACCTGGCTCGGCACTAGGGTCTATGCCATGGCCACAGCAAGGATGTACCTTAACCTATTATGGTTCTTCATATGGCATTTTGAGAACTACTCTATAAAATCACATGTTAAGGGGAAAAAAGACTGGCTGGAGAGATGGCTCATCGGTTAAGTGTAGCACGAATCTTAACGGGTCTTATTAATAAAACAAACCTGAAGCCAGGTATTGGGGTGAATGCTGGAGGATCAGAGAAACAGAACAAGCCACAGCCACCTCACCTTGCCAGTTCCTCATCTGACCCTGTTTCCTCAGTTTGGAAGCCTCTGAGTCCTTATCCAAATGGATCTCAGCTGTACTGCTTCTCGAAAGCCTGAAAGCTTAACCAGCTCTAGTTCCTGGTCCTCATGCCTTATATACCTTTCTGCTTTCTGCCATCACTTCCTGGGATTAAAGGCTCACTTCCTGGAATTAAAGGCGTGAGTCACCATGCCTGGCTGTTTCCAGTGTGGCTTTAAACTCACAGAGAGGGATCTCTGCCTCCCAAGTGATAGGATTAAAGGCGTGTGTGCCACCATTTTCTTGCCTCTATATCTAGTGGCTGTTCTGTTCTCTGACCCCAGATAAGTTTATTAGGGTGCATGATATACTGGGGAAAACATTATCACCACAGTTAAGAGCATTGGCTGCTCTTCCAGAGGTCCTGCTTTCAATTCCTGGCACCCACATGGTGGCTCACAACCATCTATAATGGGATTGTATGCCCTCTTCTGTCATGAAGATATACATGCAGATAGGTTGCTCATATACATAAAATACATAAATAAATCTAAAAAGAAAAAAGAAAGAAAGAAGAAAGATGAATAAGAAAAGAAAGGCTTCTTAGCAACTTTTCAGATGTAACTTGAGAGTCACCAAAATGCTATATATGGCTAATATTAAGACGATTAAATGTGACTCTCCTTTATGGAGCCTGTATCTACATATGGATATGTCTTACTCTCCATGACTCTTCTTCGATATGTGCATTCCCACACCCCCATATCTGTCTTCTTAAACATTGTGCTCAGACCTATGTTAAAGTAACTTTATTAAACTCTACAACTCTGCTCTATACAGAGACTACAGCTGAAGTTCTTTTATGTGCCCAAGTCATAGATGCCCTGTTTTCGTTGAGGTCCCTAAAATGTTAGGGAAACAGTGCTGCTGAGGGCGACAGCATAGATCTATGTCTCTCCTTCACCACTGCCATTTTGTGTTATTTTCTAGGAGTAAATCCTGTTCTGGTTTTGTAGGGGGTGTTTGGATGGAAGCTCCACCTCAGCTTCCCTCGCCCATCTCTCCCCAAACCCGCCCCCTCAAAGCCCAACAAACAGCAGATCCCCCCTAGAGCTTCCCCCTCAAAGCCACCAAAAGCCACCCCTCCCTGGGGCTGTTCAAGACCATTCCTACAGGTTACTTAAGGCCTGGTAGCCATATTTGCCATGTGACTCTTCCCCTGCCTTTCCAAGGGTCACCCAGGATTACTTTGCTCTGTCATTAAACCTGAATTTATTAATTTGGTTTGATTGGCTTATTACATCAGCAGTGGATATCCAGCATCCAGGGATTTAAGACTTATGGCGGGGGGTGGGGGGGGTGGGGGGTGGGGGGGGTGGGGGGGGGTTGGGGGGTTGGGGGGTTGGGGGGTTTTGTGTGTGTGTGTGTGTTGGTATCTATCATAACTGACAAAGAACCAGGAATCAAATCTTTAAGCTTTAGCACTTCATTCAGAGAGCAGGGAATCTGGGAAGATGTAGGAAAATCTCTCTCTCCCATATTTTATAAAAGACCAAACAAAGGCAAGAAATCAATTGAAAGTTAGTCTTGTCCCTCTGACAAAGTGGGAGGCCTTGTCTTTGAGACTCCAAACTTTGCCTCATCGTTGTCTTTGCTTGTGTAGCCAGAAAGGGTTTGCATAATCTCAGTCCTGGATCCTTCCTTCCTGGTTTCAGATCACATCTACTCTTTCTTTCTTTCTTTCTTTCTTTCTTTCTTTCTTTCTTTCTTTCTTTCTTTCTTTCTTTCTTTCTCTCTCTCTCTCTCTCTCTCTTTCTTTCTTTCTTTCTTCTCTCTCTCTCTCTCTCTCTCTCTCTCTTTCTTTCTTCCCTTAACTTTTAATTTTTTAATTATAATACTTTCTGAGTTTTCCTGTTTTTTGTTTGTTTTTGTTTTTGCATCCCAATCAAAGTTTCCCCTCATGCCCTCTTTCCAGTTCTTCCCTCTTCTCCCACCCACCCCCATCTACTCCTCCACTGTTTCTCTTCAGATACAGGCAGGCCTCCCACAGATATCAGCCATCCATGCTATATCAAGTTGCAGTGAGACTAGGCACCTCCTCTTCTATTAAGGCTGAATGAGGCAAGGTAGGAGGAATGGGTCCCCAAAGCAGGCAAGAGAGTCAGAGACAGCCCCTGCTCTCACTGTTAGGAGTCTCACATGAAGAGCGAGTTTACCCAGATGTAACATGTATGCAGCAGGCCTAGGTCAGTTCCATGCAGGCTCTCTGGTTGGGTGACATCTACCTTTAAAGTTCAGTGCTGAACTATGGATTAGCTATATGTACATGCTGATTACTTCTGACAAATGAGGTACAAATGTGCTTGTAGAACACAGATTATAACGCCTTGCTTTGTCTTCTATCATACTGGTCTTGTACCCATTTTGCAAAACCCCCAGAGACCACCAAGGAGCCGGTTTCTGATGCAAGCACATAAGGGTCCTTTTATTATCAGGTTTAACCTGGGCCACCACACGGCAGATGGAGGGAAATGTGGCGGTGGCCACAAGCCCAAGTATACAGAGATTTCATAGGGAAAAACCACAAGCCAGGAATTGGTAACTTGGGATTGGGTAGAAGGGACATGGGGCAAGGTGATTTTTTAAACTATTGGTCTAAACTTTGGGTGAGAAACCACATTTGAAACCATTGGGTTAGACTTTTGGTGGAGAACCACAACCCTCTGAACAGGATTATCTGGACTGCTCAGCAGGATTATCTAGATATCTTCAAGGGCCATAAACCACAGACAGAATGTCTGCAGGAGCATACTGCCCTTTATCTGTTCACGTTGACATGGCACATTCCTAATGTCCTTCCTGGAACTGAGTACAGCAGGTGGTCTAAGATGATGGCCCTTCCCTAACATGGGGTCTGTATTGCCTTCACAGTGGGAATCCAAACTAGTGACTAAGTTAGAGCATGGGAGGCAAGTTTTCCACCGAGTTATGCTCCAGCCTTATTTATATCACTCTCCCCAAGAAATTAATGCAGAGAGAACAATGCACTGACATGATACTTGAATTAACAAATCCTTTGAGTTTTCTTTTCCACTGTAAGGAACACTAACAGAGAGCCTTTGGGTTGAGATTCTCTCTGTACTTGATGGGATGGTGTGTCTCAACCAACTCGACACACCTTTCTGTGTCCTGTGTTTCAAGACAGCCACTTTGGGTCTGACCCATCACCACACCCATGCCTCTTGGAATACCTAGTGAGTGTCAGTCCCTTGCACACTCCTCCCAGTGATGAGAACAGGAGAAGGAAGTTAATCAAGCATTTTAGGGTCCAAAACCTAAAATTCTGTTTCTGATCATTAACTACCAGTTCTGTCTTAGTTCTCTTCACAGTTCTGTCCTGGCCATAGTCACAAATGCCACAAAAACAAACAAAAATACAAAACACCAAAAAAAACAAAAACAAAAAACAAAAAAACACACAAAACTTAGGGGCACTAGTAGTGGTTTGCATGAGAATATCCTTCACAGGCTAAGATGTTTGAATACTTGGCTCCCAGTTGGTGGTGATGTTTCGGTAAGTTTAGGAGGTACGTCTTTGTTGGAGGAGGTGTGTCACTGGTGGCAGACTTTGAGGTCTAAAATTCATGCTCTATTCCCAGTTCACTCTCAGTCTCCAGCTCTAACCACAGTGTTTGCTTATTTCCATGCTTCCCTGCCATGACAGACTCTTATCCGTCTGGAACCAAAAGCCAAAAAAAACTTCCTTCTATATATGGTTTTGATAATAGTGTTTTATCCCAGCAACAAAAATGTAAGTAACAACACTGATCTGTGGTCTGGTTTCTTGATACTATCGTGTCTGTTTACACAACAGTGAGCACACTCCTTGGAAGTTACATGTGAGGAGTGCCCCAAACTGCAGTCAAGTTATGAGGATGAAGAGGTGTGTGAAAGTAATCTGTGTAACAACCAGACCCGGCCAGCTTGTATTAGCCTGATAAACATTATGGGGCCCTAGGCAATGACTCTTGGTGGCAACTCTTTCTGAGACTTGCTCTTGCTGTAGAGGAATTCTGCCTGCTTCCTGTTTTGGAAGCTCTCCTCTATCATCCTATAACAAAACTGCTTTCTAAAATTAACCCTCCTATTGGCCATGAAATTTGTTCTCTGAGTTCACAAGACAAAGGACCCAGTCACTGGCCTGGGTTGGTTTTAGTGAGCATTGATTGCTTGGAACCCAAACCCACTGGATTGTGCTCAGCTCAGGTCCAAAAGCCTCAGTTGTTACAACACAGGAACTAGTGGTTTTACCTCCTGAAACCAGAGGACCATGTGAAGCCAGCCAACGGGGCCTCCCAGCTGAGGAATCAAAGGCACTGGAGTCAGTCATCTCTTGATTGATTCTAATGGAAATATTTAACTCCTTGGGACACAGGTACTTCGCACAATTAGGGTGGATCATCCCACCAGAAGTTTGTTTTCATGGTGATTCTAAACACCATCAATCTGACAGTCAAGATTAGCTGCCACATGTTGCAAGAATTCAAAATGCAAAACTCACTTTGGGAGCACAATTGGCACAATCCAACGTGTTCTCAGCTGGTGCACACTGGGCTCTGCAGTGAGTAGGAAGCAGGTGGGGTATGTCCCCTCTTGTACAAATATTCCACATTAGTCTAAGATACATCTGTGTTGCAAGCCCACACTGCCAACCTTGGGTTTCACACATTGAAATTATTACTTTTGTTGCCACTAATTTTCTTCTCTTTTTTAAAAAACTTACTTCAGCTTCATGTTTGTTTTCACTGACTATAAAATAGGCATTGTATTTCTAGAATGACAAAAGAGGTGTGTGTGTGTGTGTGTGTGTGTGTGTGTGTGTGTGTGTGTGTCTAAGTGTGTATGGGAAGGAGAGAGACAGAGAGATTAGGTAAAGATCTCTGCACTTAATATTCAATTCCTTAAAAATCATGTAGCCCCTTTTTGTCCCTGGAGTACTGGCAGCTAGTTTCTCAGGTAGATTTTTCATGTATGTTTGCATACATGTTTAGGTCTTGTCTTTTTTAATACTGTAAAGAAGTGGGAAAATCCTACATGAGTGCAGAACAATCCTTATATTTCCACTAAAGAACTGTAGTTAAAGTGAGCAATAGATTCCATAAAATAGGATTGAGGGTAGGCTTGAGAATTTGTTTATATTTCATTTTATTTCTTTTAATTAATTAATTAATTTTACATCCCAGCTACAGCTTCCCCTCCCTCCTCTCTTCCCAATCCCTCCTCCCCACCCCTATTGTCACTCCCCGCTCCCCCATTTCTGTTCAGGAAAGGGCATGTCTCCCATGAGTATCGACAATATATGGCATATCAAGTTGTATGTATTAAGGCTAGGCAGAGCAAACCACTATTGCTGCAAGCCACAAAAATATACAAAGTAGGATTTCAGCTGATTATGACAAAGTTAATACCTGAAAGAAGCCAAGGGCCTTCCAGAGGTCAAGCTGAGGCTCAAGGAGTCTTGGTGATATGTATGCAGGAGGCTTAGGTCAGTCCCATGCAGGCTTCCTGGCTGTCAGTTCAGTCTCTGTGAGCCCCTATGAGCCCAGGCTAGTTGATTCTGTGAGTTTTTCTTGTGGTGTCCTTGACTCCTCTGGCTCCTGCAAGCCTCTCTCCCCCACTTAGGCAGGATTCCTGAACTCAGCCTAATGTTTGGCTGTGGGTCTCCATCTGTTTCCATCAGTTGCTAGATGAAGTCTTTCTGATGACAACTGGGCTAGGCATCGATCTGCTCACAGGACACGGCCAGTTCAGGCTATGTATTCCTTATTGCTAGGAATCTTAGTTGGGGTCATCCTTGCAGATTCCTGGGAGATTCTCTTGCACCAGGTTTTTACCTGACCTTGAAATGCCCCCCTCCCCCGTCCCCGTAGTCTTGTTTGGTATTCTCCCCCTCCGTCCAGCCCCTACTCAACCTTAGTCCAGTCACAAAATCTCTATTTCCTTCTGAATCCAGGATTGAGAATTTGTAATAGCTTGCTATTCTGTTTGCTGTACCCAGGGAGAGAAACTCATTCAGATCATCCAGAATGTGCCAATATCTAGAAGCATTCAAACGTCATTCACATATTGAATGAGGTATCATGTAAATGACACTAAATGCATCTTCGCTGTATGAAATACAGAGATACCTGTGCTTTAAGTGTGAGAAGTGAAATGTAAATTATCTGCAAGCGTCATTCCCACACATATAGGACAGTGCTGATTTGGTGTGATTTTGCTCTGCTTTTCCAAAAAGCTGGGGTTTTGTTTGTTTGTTTGTAATTTGTTCTTATGTATATGGCTATTATCCCTACATGTATATCTGTGCACTGAATGCATGCCTGGTGCCCTTAAAGGCCAGAAAAGGGCATGAGATTCCCTCTGGTACTAGACATACAGACAGTTGTAAGCTGCCATGTGAATCCTGGGACTTGACCCTTCATCTTCTGCAAGAGCAATCAGTGCTCTTAGTTGATGAGAGATTTTCCAGCCCCTTCTCTGTTTTTCTTAAAGTGAGTAGATTGGGTTTCAGACTGGAGGTCTTTCACAGTGCTAAGACTAATGCTAAGCTCGTACCATTTGGCCACTGAGCTCCACGCATTTTTCCAGGAGAATGTGTGCTGCATGTGTCTGATTGCCCTCCCTCAGCAACCAGATAGGTTTGTGCATGATTTACACTATGGAAACTTGATAAGTGATGTTGACAGTAACGTAAATCACAGAATTGCACAGTCAACGGAAGTGTCCTAACAAGAGTAGTGTGAAGTGACGCGCGGCCTAAGACCTGCGGGGAGCGTGGAGGTTCCCCCTGTACCTTGACAGGCTTCCTAACCGTATCACAAAACAAACAAGAAATGCCTACTTATCACTGAAGCCGAACTCTCCAGAGAAAGAAAATGAGCCTTAGCCATCAGACTTGCAGACATGCCTCCAAATGTTTAAGATGGTGAGAAATGAAATCCACAGAGACACTGAAAAGGATCAGCGGCTACCAGGGAACTTGTTTGAGGTTCAGATGGAGACGAAAGGAGACAACACAGTAAACTGTCTCATTGGGAACATGATTGGCACAGGGCAATGTGTCTCAGATGGTACACACTGGGCCCTGCAGTGAGCAGGAAGCAAGTGGGGTGTGTCCCATCTTCCATGAAGACTTCATACTAGTCTAAGGTATGCGATGGCGGACATGTGGCATGTGTTTAGAAACAAACTCTTGAGACGTACATAAAGTAAGGGACAAGTGAATGAACTGTAACATACAGAATGGAGGCTGGCAAACAGTGCATTTTTAAAATTAATTTTTACCATTGTCATATGTAACAAACATACACACAGGATGCTAAGGACAATTTGGAAAACGGAGACATGAAAGAGTGCATAGAAATGCTCTGTGTATCTGCAAAACTTCAGGAAACCAGACCTCTTTGAGAAGTGAGTTTAAGGGAACAAGCAAGTCAAAACTATCTCCCTGCAGAAAAAAATAAACTTGACACATAAAAGCCCACACATGTGGCTATAACTTGCATAAAAAATGCAAAAATAATCAGACATGATGGTTCGCGCCTTTATTTCCAGCACCAAAGCAACAGAAGCATGGGCCACTGAGATGGTGGCCCAGTAGGCAGAAGTGCTTGGTGCCAAGCCTGATGGCCTCAGTTTGATCTCCATGTAATCTAAAAATTAAAAACAAATTAAAACCAGACAAACAAACAAATAGAAGGAGAATTGCAGCACATTTAAGCTTTGACTAAGCTGCATATTAAATTTGAGGTCAATAGAATTGATAAAACTGAGTTTACATAGTCTGAAACTCACGGCAATCATCTTGCCTTGGCTTCCTGTTGTAGGGATGAAAGCCGTGCACTATCTTGCCTGGCCAGAATCTTCTCCCTTGTTCCTTTTCCCTCCTTTCTGGCTGACTAGATGATCAAGCTTTCCCTTCCTACCTGCAGCAAACCTTCTTTGGAAGCTCACCACAGTCCTTAGCTTGGAACATCCAACCTCAGCACAACCTGAACTCCCTGGGGGTCAGACATGCTCTTCCAGGAAGACCCTTGCTCACCTATTACTCCAAGGGTACCATGATACCAGCTGCTTACTGAGTGACCTGAGGAAGGAGCATGACAGGTTTCTCAGGCCCTCCCCGGGTCTGACCTAACTACTCAGAAAGGAGGAGTTGCTTCCAGAGAATCTCATAGCACAGGCAACTATGGAGGCCAATCCCACCTCCATCTGACACCAGAGCCTGGATCTTTACAGAAGAGGATAAAGATGCTGCATGGCAGCTCTGCTCTGCCAAGAAACTGTGCCAAAAACTCGATTGCCAGCTCACTGCATCGTCCCTGCCTTTACACTTCCATTCTCAGCCATTACATGATGATGACTCGGTGGACGAAACTTAGAGGAATGAGATTGATACTTAAAAGGTGCAGCTGAGACTTCCAAGCCAGGTTAGAAGGTCGTCTCTCTGGAAATTACACGCTTGCTGTTACAGGGACAAAAATCTGACTCAGCACAGCATCTGAGGAAAAAAACAGGGGACAGCACTGGGCGGAAGACCAATGGCTGAAAGAATCACATTCCCCAGAGAAGACTGATGGGGAAGAGAGCAGCCCAGGCCTCCCCTCCAAGCTGCGCATTCTGTGTATCTAGCTACTCCTAGAGGCTGTCATCGATCCACATGGCTCCCAACCAGGCCACAATACCTTTCCTGAAGGTAGAGTTGAGCAATGTGTTATGTAAAACCACTCCGCTGCTCTGTTCTAACAAATATTCATTTAAGTAACATGTTCCCAGAGTGGCAAGATGGCATCTGAGAGCAAGCCTCATGACCTGAGTTCTATCCCTAGGACCCACATGATAGAAAGTAGCTGCTGTTATGAGAGGGGAGAGGGGCTGGGTGCCAAGGTCCCGCCGTTGGAGCAGGAGGTCCTGGCAACAAAGTCAAAGTTGCAGAAAAGATTTAAGAGATAGAATTACAGACAAGGAGAGGAATTAGGAGCAAAGGACAGGCAAGGAGAGCGAGCTTTGTCCAGCAGGCAATTTTACATGTCATGGAAAGGAACCTGGCAACAGGTGATGATGTCATTGCTCAGCAGAGGCTGGAGGAGCATGGGGGGAGGGACGCCAAGGAGGGACCTGGGAGGATGTAGGCACATTTTTCCACAATGACATATAATGGTGCAAGAGACACTTGGTGCCAGCGAGTGAAATGAGACTGACCTCCAGTGTCCCAGATAGTTAGCGAGAATGAATGGCAGAAGATAGCCAATGGATGGCCATCACAAAGGCTATGGGCCATGGAGGGCACAAGCCGACTTCATAGCATAGTCTTAGCATAGGGATGGGGCTGAGCAGCTATGAGCCCAAAAGACACATGGTGCTGGCACCACAATCAAGAGAGAGACGAGCAGCCGGACGGTGGTGGCACACGTCTTTAATCCCAGCACTCGGGAGGCAGAGGCAGGTGGGTCTCTGTGAGTTTGAGGCCAGCCTGGGCTAGAGAGTGAGTTCCAGGAAAGGTGCAAAGGTACACAGAGAAACCCTGTCTCAAAACAAAATAGGGAGGGAGGGAGGGGAGGAAGGAGGGAGGGAGGAAGAAAGGGAGGGAGGGAGGGACAGAGAGGAACAAATCCTCAGTTGTGGGAATATGGCAAAGCTACACAGAGAAACCCTGTCTCAAAACATAAGAGAGAAAGAGAGAGAGAGGGAGGGAGGGACACACACACACACACACACACACACACACACACACACACACACGAACAAATCCTCAGTTGTGGGAATATGGCCAAAAGCTAGGCTTACCTAAGGGGAAGGGGGCTTATTGATTATGCCGGTGTTGGATAAAGTGAGTTGAAGGTTCCAAGGCTCCTAGTGTGTCTCAGAATGCCCGCAGGCAGGAGAAATGTGCCTGTAGGACCCCTGCCGAGTCATTAGCACCAATGTTAGGAATTGTACACCCATGGGAAAATCCCAGTGGTATCCCATTCATGCAAGGGATCACGCTGGCATGCTTCAGGAGCGGAGCGGTGGTGGTTGGTGGACATTCACAACCCAGAGGCTGCATCTGCATGGAAATGGTTTATTATAATGAGGGATAAAAAGAAAGGTAGGAAAGGACAGCAGCGGGGAGGTGGGGTTTGGGGGTGCGCACCTCAAGAGGAAAGCAGAAGAGAGAGTTTTTTTCTTAAGATGAGGCTTTTGCGTCAGGATGCAAGGCAGTGCCAAGGGGTGGGCAGATCAGAATATTAACAGCTGCTACTATCTCTTATCTGACCTCCACACGAGCACCCACCAACAAACACAAAATATTTTTTAAAATTAAAATTTTTAATTAAAAGTCACCTTCCACCTAAGAAAACTTTGTTGTCATTTAATGTGTGTGTGTGTGTGTGTGTGTGTGTGTGTGTGTGTGTGTGTGTGTGTTGCATGAACCTGAGATTGTGCTTGTGTGTGAACAGGAAGAAGCCAGAGTAATTGTTCTTTATTCTTTGCGATAGGGTCTCTCACCTAACCGGAAGTTCAGTTTCAGCTAGGCTTGTGGGCCAGTGAAGTTTGCAAACCCACCCACCTCTGACTCTGCGAGTCTGGTGTTACAGATGTGCAACTGCCATCCCTGGCTATGGACACCAGGGCTGGCAATTCAATCTCAGGTCCCTGTGCTTACATAGCACATGTTCCTATCCACAGAACCACCTCCCCAGGCCTGTTTGGGTGGTTTTTGTGTTTGTTTGCTTGTTTGCCTTATATTTTGTTGGCATGTGGGCTGAACACAGGGCCTGGCCCTTGCTAAGCAAGCATGCCACTAGTGAACTCCACACCAAGTTCCTTTTGCTTTCGGAGACAGGGTCTCCTTGTGCTGCTCAAACTTCTGCCTCTGGTTCCCAGCACTGTGACTACAGGGAAGTACCACCGACGCCTGCTTTGTCCCAGAGCTTATATTGTGCTGAGTCTGCTGACAGATGCTGTCTCCTTCTGACGATCATAACCATGCCACCGGAAGGCATTTTACAAGTGCAGGAACCATAGCTCAGAGAGACAGGGCAAACCATCTGCCAATGATCTCACAGGCAGAATTTACAATTCAAAGTCAAGATCTCATCATGTAGCACAGGCTTGCCTCATACTCAAGATCCCACTGAATTTCGGCTTCCACAGTCCTTGCATTATTCATTTACCATAAGGCCTAGGTCAGGCCAAACCACCTGAGAGCCTTCCATTTACTGATGAAGGAACTAATACCCCATATTATATGGCTTGGATGTTATCTCTTCACTAGAACCTATGTCTCCTAAGAATCTCACTCCTGACCCCACCTAGCACCTACTGAGGGCAAATGCCATAGCTCACACTCCTGCTTTGTCCCATTATAAGATCAAGGAAATTAGGGAGGGGCACAAGGTATCAGTTTCCCAGCATGCCTAGGGATCAGTGATGTTCCAATGCTAGGCTTCAGCTCCAGTGTGCAGATCCAGCCCAAGAAGCAAGGGGAGAGATTAACTAGCTCCTCCCCAAGATGTGCTTGTGCTAACAGATGCTATCTGTGTGATGACAGAAATGTGGGCAGCTGCCAAGGCTCCCATGCTGGCAGAACTGGAGGTACAGGCTTTGATCTGGAAAGCTGTCCTGAATTCACCCCTGCTGGGCAAGGCAGTCCAAAGGAATCAGAACCAGGGCAGAATGCAGGTTGTGGAGCCAGTCCAACCCAGCTGGAGGCTTCCTGATTTGGAGCAAGGTCTCCTCATCAGCATCTCTGTCAGTACAATCCTCTGGTTCTTGCTGAGACAGTGCTCCTTCTGTGAGTGGCTGAGGTTGAATCCCATTCTTGCCTGTTGAAATGGAAATCTCTCCATCAGCTCCCTGCTCCATGGTCCTGGTGGCAGCAGAGCCGAACGACAGAGTGTGAGTCCCTGCAGATATTCTCAGATCCAAGACTTTACTCTTGCATGTCTCAGTGACTCCATTAAAACCATTCTTTGCCAGGGAAAAGGAGTTGAGAAAGATCTAATCTGTTCTGATGGAAGCTCCACCTCAGCCCTTGACACCCACGTACCCAAAGAATTTGGAATGTTCTGGTGGAAGCTCCACCTCAACTCCCCTCCCCCATCTCTCTCCCCAAACACTGTCCCCAAACACTGCTCCTCCCCCAGAGATGCTTAACACAACTCCCACAGAATCTCCTCTCTGGAGGGCCAGAAAATCATCCAGGAGCGCTTTACCCATTAAACCGGGGCCTTTCTAACTCGGTTTGATTTGGATTGCTGTGTCGGCAGAGAGGTTTATTGGGGTGCAGAAACTTTTCACAAGCCACAGCCTAAGGCACCTATTCATGTTAGCTATCTGGAAATTGGATACTAGAGCTGAAGGGAACACCATAATAATCATTAATTCTCTCACAGCCACTTTTTAACATGTCTCCATCTGGACAGGCCAGATCTGCCTCAGATAAATGTCAATTCCAAAAAATAAAATACTAATGATTCTTTTCTCTCTAAGCTTTTTCTATGTCACCAGTATCTTGTCAGACAAAAGGTTCCCAGCCACACCACAAAGGATGGACAGCTGCAGAACAAGGGACGACAGAACTTCATCCCAGGACCCCCACCGTCATCCCAGGACTTCAGAAGCTACCCTCCCCGTTCCCCAAGAGCTAACCAACGTCCACCATTCAGCTGGAAGCAGTCTTTGAGAGAAACGACACTCCATACACACTCATGCACCATGAGTCCGGGATGATATGGATTCACAACATACCCCCACGGTTGGGCATGGTCGTGCACCCAACAGGACCTAGTCACTTCTGCCTAGTCATTTCTGGGTCAAAACGTCTCACATGACCAGGACCCCGTGGCTTTGCATGGTTGTGTAAAGCACACAGTGCAACCATGTGATCTATGCACATGTGTGGAATAGCCACATGGGCCTGTGTGCTCAGGCGGCCCAGCCTTTATGAGCCGGCACCATGATTCCCGGCTCCATCTTTACTCATGTGTCTTTTCCACAGGCCTGTGCACCTCTGTCTCTCTTATCTTAATAAAACTCTTGTTAGTGGATTCTGTTGTGTTTTGTGACATTTCCTCTCAGAATAAGAGCTCCGCAAATAGCCAACAAGAGCCACAGAAACCTGCGTTACAGTGTGCTGCCTCCCAGTTTCTTGTTGTGACTTCAAATGAGAATTTTAATTAACTTTTCCTCTTAGGTTGTGGAGGGGATTAAGTGGACTAATTCCAGGTCAGAGATTGGCCCAGGGTGAATGAGCCCATCTTGTCTCAAAACGAGGACCTGTGAAGCGGCTTAGGGCATAAAGACACCAGTTAAAAAGCCTAGTGACTCAAGTTTGATCCTTTAAATCCTCCTGAGTGGACTAAAGGAGAAACCCAACTCCACAGAAGTTGTCCTCTGACCTCTGTGCAAATGCCTGTGCCATGTGCAACACCAGCACCCACACACAACCATGAAACTTTATTTAAGGTTTCAGAGTTTTTATTGTAAAGATGCCAGTGAGCACCAGCCTGAGAGCAGGGGTCAAGGCAGCAGTGTTGAGAGCCATAGCATTGCTTGACTGAAACCCCAGCAGCCGGGAGGCTGTGGCAGAAGGATTGCCATGTGTTTGGGGCCTGCTTAGGTATAATTGAGACTATGTTTCAAACAGAATAAACAAACAAACAAATAGGGTTGAGGGTGATACATGACTTCTAGTCCTTGGTACTGAAAAAAAAAAAAGCAATGATAATAGATTACAAGCATTGTAGCACTAGAGATGGGCATCATTCCTTCATTCACACTTCACACTGGTTTCAAATCACTCAGTAATCCTATGAGGAAAGAGCCACTGCTCTAGTGTGCTTTCGATGACTGTGATAAAACACTCTGACCAACAGCAACTTAGGTGAGGAAAGAGTTTATTGCCTTACACTTCTGGGTCACAGCCTATCACTAAGGGAAGTCAGGGCAGGAACTGAAGCAGAAACCAAGAAGGAACTCTGCTTACTGGTTCACTCTCTGACTCATGATCAGCTAGAGTTGTTAAATAGCCTAGGCCTCCTTGCTTAGGAATGGTGCTGCCCACAGTGAGCTACGTCAATAAATAAGCAAGGTGATACCCACCCCCCAGACATGTTCACAGGCCAACCTGATCTTGGCCATTGCTCAATTGAGGCTCTCTTATCAGAATGACTCTAGACTGTGGCAAGTTGACAATAAGAACTGACCAGGACACCTGTTACCATACTTAGTGTTGAAGTCAGAGTGAAAAGCTACCTTCTGAAAGCCTCACAGGTAGCAAGCAAGGCTCTAGGGACAACATGTTTTTATTTTTCTGTTTCCTCAATGAATGTGTCCTGTTGTTGAATTCACAGTCTAACTGTTAATAACAGCAAGTGTTTGCATGCATTACAAGTCCTGCAGTGTTAACAGTAGCTACCTTACATCTAGCTATTTTGTTGTTTTTGGTTTTGAGTCATGGTCTCCTGTAGCCAAGACTGATCATGATGCAATCTTGAACTTGTACTGCCCATGCTTTTACCTCCCAATTTGTGCCACCCAGATCCATCAGCCTTGCCACCAGGCCCTACAAGAAGGAAAAAAGCTTCCTTAAGCTGAGTGTAGTGGTTCAAACTCACAGTGTTACCACTCAGGGGGCTGAGCCTGGGGGATGATGGTGATTTTGAGATCACTTGGGGCTATATAATTTAGTTCCAAGACAGTGTGCACTATACACGAGCTCCTGTCTGGAAAAATAATTAGTATGTTTTCCTACGTTGTTTCACTTTATAGATAAGAGAGTTGAGCCTCTGTGGGGTCAATTAGCTGCCTAGAAATCACAGACAGAACACTAGTTGATGAGGCTTGTATGGAGACCTCGGTAGGAAGCAAAGCAGGCTCAGGAATTAAGGTGGATGAGAATGGGGGCTTCGTTCTACCCCACTTTCTCCTCTAGTAGAGAAAACTGAGGCCTGGAGAGTAAAAAAAAAAAAAACAGCTGCTAGCGGCTCTGAGCCTTAATACTGGACTTCATTTCCAGCAGGGAAGCTGAGTACATAACTTCTCGGCTCCTTTTCAACCTTGTTGTGAGGGTGGGTGTTTAGTGGACCTTCTTTGTGAAGTTTTTGGGGCTTTTCCAAGGGATGCCTGTGTGAATAGATAGGGGCCAACGAGTCCTCCCCACCTAGCTGGTGATAAGCCATGATGGAAGACAAGGGTGGCTGTCATGTTTTGCATCCTCCCTCCCCAGTACTAGAGAGGAGGCTGCTATGGGGGAGCTTGTAACATGAATTACTAAGTGGCCTCATTAATAATAAAACCCCAGAGCCAGATATTGGGGTAAAAGCTGAAAGATCAGAGAGGCAGAGCAGCAAGCCACTAGTTCTTACCCCTGTGAAATCATCTGCCCAAAGAGAGCAAGCTACTCTCTCCACCCTGCCTTATCACTTCCTCTCTCCACCCAGCTCTATCACTTTCTGTCTGTCTGTCTAGACCTCCAGACCTCTATGGTTAACTAGGGCTAGCTCCTTCTGATTTTCAGGAAAGCCTTATTTGTTAGAGCACAAATAAAATATCACCACATTTCCCCTTTTTTGTCTAAAGTAATAAAAGGTTATAACTAATATAAGAAAATTATGTAAATAAGTAAAATAACTATATACAATATAATACAGGCAATAAATAACATCAACAATGTCTAGTCCATTTGCATTTTACACATTCAGAGAAAATACTCCATAATCTATCCTATCTTTGTGAATCCAAAGGATTGTATATAATTCACCTTCTACCCTAATTTGTGTTATCAACTGAAAACTATCTTTTGATGTCTTTCAAAGTTACACACTTTACACCTCTTTGGTGGGTTTCTTTTCTGAATTTGTTAACAAGGAAAACTAAGTATAACTATCTAATCTTCAACTCCCTCAGAGACCAGAGAAGGAAAAATAATATTGAATAAAGGAGGAAGCACAAACAAGTGACTTCCAAAAAATGTGAGAAATGACAGAAACAGCTGGCTGCCTGGAAAATCACCTGAGGTTTCTCTGCAACGTTGGGGCATCCATCTTTGTCCTACAAGTCTAGCATATCTGACAGACTCATTTCTGAAGCAGGATTTTCTAAAGAGTCTTCCTATCTTTTCTTGGCAAGGATTATCAGTCCTTCTTTTGTGTCCTGCTTGTCCATTTTGGACAGCATACTGTCAGCAGTCAATGTAAGGGCACTTTCTTGGCCACAAAGAAAGTGAACTCCATATGGAATTTTGTAGCATGAATCTTAGAAGGTTTTATTAATAAAAACAAACCCAGAGCCAGGTATTGGGGTGAAAGCTGAAAGATCAGAGAAACAGAACCAGCCACATCCAACCTCATCTTGCCAACTTCTCAGCTGATCTTGTTTCCTCAGACTGAAAGCCTCTGAGTCCTCATCTAAATGGATCTCGGATGTACTGCTGCTAAAAGCCTAAATGCTTAAAAAGACTCTAGTTTCTGGTCTTCATGCCTTATATACCTTTCTGCTTCCTGCCATAACTTTCTGGGATTAAAGGCATATGTCTTTTCCAAGCAAACACATGAGATCTCAAGTGCCGGGATTAAAGGTGTGTGCCACCACATCTGGCTCTGTTCCTAATGTGGTCTTGAACTCACAGAGATCCAGATGGATCTCTGCCTCCCAAGTGATACGATTAAAGGTATGTTTGCCACAATTTTTCTGGCCTCTATGTCTATCTAGTGGCTGTTCTGTTCTCTGACCCCAGATAAGTTTATTAGGGTGCACAATATATTGGGGAACACAATATCACCACAGAATTTCTTCAATGCCCATCATTTTCTCTGAAGTAGTTTGGTGCTATCAGGAGCAGATGTGTCTCATAGTCATAAAAAAAAGAAAAAAATCTATGTTATTAAAACATCTTAAATGCCATATTCTGTAGATCTCTTGAGTATTTGAAGATGACCTGTCCACCTAAAATATATCTCTGTTAGACATTGAAAACATACCTAACATGACTACAAGTTTGATTGTGGTGACTAACTACTAACTTTCATCCGGCAAGCTTTATTGGAGTACACAATATACCACCACAAGAGCTGGGACTTTTCTGAACAGCTGAACATCCTGGACCATCTAAGACAGCTGCAGGTAGGAGTATCCTTTGTTTGTGCTAAGTCCTCAGGCACTTCTTTTTCTGCCTCCCAAGGGGTGTTCAGAAACTGCTCTTCCCGTCAGAGTTGCCTCTGAGAAGGGAGTCACATACTCAAAAGCCATGTATTCCTCATCCCTGCATTAGCATTCTCACTTGAAATTTCTACGGACGTGACACCTCTTTGTAGGCAACCTTTACACATTGAAATTTGTTATTTGCACCTGGATTCTGGAGTGAGGGGCTCCTATCCTTTCCCAGGTGTCCCAATGTCCCTTTCTTTTCTATTATGTCCCATTCCTTCCTCGGGCCATGATTCTACCCTCAGACCTTCTGTTCTCTTTTTTCAAACTTATATTCCAGAGCCTTGGAAGAAGTGATGTGTTCTTGATTCTTTTTTGAGTTCTGGACTACCATGCCAATGCGATAGTTACTTGTTCTCAGTAGTTAACATGTCTCTCCATCAGCAACCACAGTACACTGCAAGAGGTATCCTCCTGCACAACTCAGGCAGGCAGAGGTAGTGCTCTGTGGGTATAAGAATAAATGTTCAGAAGGAAATTCGTCAACTGCTCACATCTACTCAACAAAATTATAGCAGTTGCTGGCACCTCGGATCACCCCACCATAAGTTTCTGACATGGCCTACTTTAGCAGCTGTGAATTCTCTTTTGCAGTAGGGACTTAAATCCAATCTGAAAGTTGTTGGTTGTACCCACAATAGTCCATTCCCACTATTGCATGAGCTGGTACATCTTGTCTTGTATACTGATAGTGTAGCATGAAGTTTTGGTGACAATTCTCCCTCAGCAGCCCACGTTCCATGATTAAGCCAGCTAGTGCCTTGCAATCAAGCGAGGCCTTTGCATTGATGAAGACGGGGGTAGCAGCTGAGGAGCTAAGCACCGCTATTCTTGATAGAATTCCCTGCACTTGAGGTTGATGAGGATGTATCGTACACGGAAGAAGTAGATTAGAGTTCCACTGGGAGCCTTGATTGGTGCTGACCCACCTGGCTGTCTTATGATGGTCAGAAGGTGTGTGTGTGTGTGTGTGTGTGTGTGTGTGTGTGTGTGTGTGTGTGTGTGTCTGTGTCTGTGTTTCTCCCATCTTATCCTTGTGTCTTAAGGCAGGAAAATCCTATCCCTCACATGACAGCAAGGATGAATGCTGTATATTGTGTGGTTTTGGGTAACTGGGAGACAAAATGCAGCAAATTCCTAAGGACTATACATCATCTCTACATCAGGTGATACCAACCCAAAACCCAAATATGAGGGCTCCTAAGTCAAGGGGCCTTGGGGTACAGAGCCCAAGGGGCAAACGGTACAGTCAACAGTGAGTAAGATGAACATTTCTAGGGGTCAAGATATGGGTGAGATGGGGAATCTGGGAAGACCATGGTATCCCAGGAACATGGAATTACAATATGAAAAGAACCAGATGTGCAAAAAACTCAACAGTCTGCAACTTGACTTGGGAAACTGGTGAAGAGGACAAACACACAGCAGGGCCCTCCTGGACCCCGGCTTAGGCACAAACCACAGCCAAACTCCTGTTCTCGCGGAGAGAGCCTCCATTAAGCGGGCAAGAAAAGTTAAAGTGGCTGCTTTCTGACTCGGGCAGAAAAATGGCAGCAAATGACCTTGCAGGTGTGATTTTTAAGAGGAGAAAAATGGGAGGTCTGTGTTAGGATGGGCTAGGATGTGGGTAAAGGAGATGGGGACAGGGAGAAGAGGAAGGGGACAAGGGAAGTGGGGAGGGGGTATTTTTCCCAGAGGGACAAAGGACAGCCTCTGGATAGAGAGGAGACAGACATGACACATAGTCAAATGGTGGTTTATAAAAGTAATAGGGGAAACCTCATGTTAGGATGAGGCGTTAATTTTAAATGTTCATTAGGTGAACTAAAGGGGGCTTTTGAGTGCTGGACTTTAATGCGTTGACAGCTGGACCTTGGTAGTCAGCCTCAGAAGGAGGAAGTGGCCAGTAAGGGAACAGACCTTGGTGGCTAGCTTTAGGAATGTAATCTAACGGTTTTTGGCAAGGCAGAGAGAATGGAGAAGAGCGAGACCTGCCAGAGCCGTGCTCGCCACATTCGAGGAGACAGAGTCCCTTCAACTATGATTTCTGGACTGGATATGTAGGGGCAGCAGAAATGGGGAACAGGTTCAAACCAGACTGATCGAGGGTATCTTGGAAAAGTAAATTCTGAGGAACCAAGTTATCAAGAGACACGGCAATTAGAACTTAGTTTTGGGTGCCCCCCTGTCTGGACTCATAGAAACGGAAACGGAAAACCTGAGGTCCAGGGGTTCAGATACTGCCAGTGCCAAAGATTCAGAAAAAAAGGGGGATCCAGTGCTTTGAGCATTTTGTTAGATGTAGTCACAATCTACATGTGTCCTATGCTGGGTCACAAAAATCAGGTATCAGAAGAGGGCTTTAAGACTAAGAATTCAGGGTATTTGGTGGGACTGTAGAATTGAGATGGAATGATTTAGAGGAATTAAGGGATCTCTGTAAGGAACGGCTGGCTTGAGAGGTTTGGAGACTTGGAAATGTAGGAGTGCAGGGGAAGTTCCAGGGGTGGATGGAGAGCAGAAGGTCACCCTGCGTCCCCTCATTCACATTTTAAGAAGGGACATCATCCTACCATAGTCACCACACCATCCTCCACGGGTCTCCAAGCTGCCAACATCCGCTCGCTCACTTTCTCCACTCACTCCTCACTCAGTTTCTGAACATCACACCCATCTATGGGACAGCCAGGGTGCCTCAAACTGTGAACAAGGAAGTCTGCCTTGGGCTCCCAGCAAGTACTGTGAAACGGGTGAGACCCCAGGCCGTCATTTCTGGGCCTCAACAGCAGGCAGATGTAGATTTGCTGTGTTCCAGGTTCCCTCCGAACACTTGATCTGAATGGGTTTAAGCACCAAGTTGTTTTACTGCCCCTCACCCAGACCTGGGGGAACAAGCCTGGGATTCGGTGCCAGGGGATGGCAGGGCTCCAGTGCCCTCAAAGGATCTTTTGGTATGCAGAAATCAAACACATAGGTGGCAACGAGGGGAGTCAGAGGGTGGAGAGCAGAAGAAGCAGGACTCAGGTGGAGGGGTACCAATAACAGGCTTGTCTTGGGCCTTTAGGAGGTGCGAAACCGACCCGGGACAGCAGGGCACAGGGACATGTGCCTGCAAATCCAGCCCTGGAAAGGATGTGCGCTGATGACTGCTGTGTGTTGGAGGCCAGTTGAAGCTATATATCAAGTCCCTGTTTCAAAGTAAAATAGAAAGAAAGGCAGACAGACAGGCAGGTAGGTAGAGGACAGATAGATATAAGGACCTGAGAGGTTGGTGAGGACTCTGCAGATGGCCAGCCGCAGGGTCCCAGTAGGTTTGGCCTCATTCAGGTTCTGTCTGTGCACTTGACTTGCCTCTGTACCTCATCCGGTGGAGCCTTCCTTACTCTGGTGTTCCATGACGTGCTCCATGGAACACGTCTGTCAGCATATAATTCCGTGGTTACCTGCGCAGATGAGGATGGGACAAGTGAGTGACAGTCCCTTACACATGAGACAGGAGGAGGGAGAGCTCAGATTTCCACAACATAGAACCCTGGGATTCTGAAAGATTCAAGTCATTTCTGTCTCCAGTGTTGGCTGTGTGGCCCGTACAACACTCTTCCCCTCTTTGGGCCTCACTCCAGCTGGAAATCGGAGTCTGAGAGTGCTTCGCTGTTTGCCAGGCCTGCTTTTGGAGTGATGAATTTATTTTCCATTTCAGTTTTTTTTTATCTTTTCCTGAGACCTGGTTTCTTGTAGCTTAATCTAGACTTGAATCCCCTCTACATACAGCCTTGAAGTTCTGGTCCTCCCGCCTCCACCTCACAAGCTCTGGGACTGCAGATGTGAACCACTGTGAGTGGCTGGAGCCATGATTTCCTTTTTTCTCTTTCTTTCTTTCTTTTTTTTGTTATTAAAAAAATTTCTGTTCATTTTACATACCAACCACAGGTGCCCCTCTCCTCCCTCCTCCCGCCCCCCAGCCTTCCTCCCCAATCCACCCCCTATTCCCACCTCCTGCAAGGCAAGGACTCCCATGGGGAGTCAGCAGAGCCTGGTACATTCAGTTGAGGCAGGTCCACGGCCCTCCTCCCTGCACCAAGGCTGTGGAAGGTGTCTCACCATAGGCACTGGGTGGAGCCACGATTTTCAATTGCAGTTTTCAAACCCAGAGATTGAACCAGGACGTTAAGAATGCTAAGGCTATGGTCTAATGCTGAGTTATACCACCAGTTTGTCAAAAACTGTATCACCATGGAAAAATGAGAAAAGTATTTCAAATGACTGCTCTTTTTTTTAAATGTGTTTGACACATTCTGCTCCTAGTACTGGGCCCATGTACTATGTACACATCTACTCAGGGTTGACCAGTACTGGCGGTGGTGGTGACATCTGTTAAATCCAGCACAGGAGAGGCTGAAGGCGGAGGTTGGCAAGTTCCTGGGCAGCCTAGACTATCAGACTCTGTATCAAATAACAAAATAAGCCAGGTGTTTGGGTGCACACCTGTAATTTCTGCGGAGTTCAAGGCCAGCCTTGTCTACATAGCATGTTTGAGGTCACTTTGCATTACATGAAATGTACCACACACACACACACACACACACACACACACACACACACGCACGCACACACGTGCACACACACGCGCACACACATGTACACACACGCACACAAACATAAAAACTGAGTGTTAATTGATATCACACCTGTTGTTTTATGGAAAGCCCTGCACAACTGCACAGAATGTGAGTGTGAACATTCACACACTCACGGCCTGGAAAGGAAAACTGCACAAAAAGAAACATGGATCCTCCTTCCTGAATGGGATCTTGGTTGTTTCCATTCTAGTCATTTTCACTGTTTTGAGCCAGCAGCACACTTAACTGACATGACAGCCTCTCAGCTCATTTCCCAAACCCGTGGTGTGTCTGTGAGAAACCAAGGTTTGCCCGCCCCCCCCAGCCCCGGGCCGAGCACTTAGTGATGACGAGGGGCAGCTGACCACTGTGCCATCTGTCACCCAACCTGGATTCAAATCTGAATTGTCTGTCTTCTCAGACTCACTGCACAGTCTGTACTGAATTGTCTGATTGTCCTGAATTGTCTGCTTGTCTGTCTTCTCACTGTGCGGTCTATCAGGACAAGGTGAGATGATGTGTGCTTAGTTCTGTTCGGTTTGATTTCCTTCAGAAAACATCTCAAGTAGCCCAGGCTTGCCTCAAACTCACCATGTAGCCAAGCATAGCCTTGAATTGCAGACCCCCGGCCCTCACCTCTCAAGCTCTGGGATCATACTCAGGCCTCTGCCACCAAGACCGATTTCTTCCCTTTTTGGTTTTTGTTTTGTGTACATTTATTTGTTGCTTGATTTTTGAGACAGGGTCTCACGCTGGCCTCATTATGTGGCCTAGTCTGATCTCAGATTTGGGATCATTCTGTCTAAGCCTCTAGCAGACTAGGATTGCAGTCGAGAAGCACCAAGCTCATCGGACATAATTTCTATGAAGTGTTCACATGGAAAACGCAGCTGGAGATATACAGACTCATTTCTATGGCAAATGTACCTTTAGGAAACTTGATGATCTGGAGCCTCAGTTTCCTTGCTTGAAAACTGCCTTATTGTAGCACCGATCAAAATTAGGACACAGTGTAGTGATGTACAAACTCAGAACGTACCGAGTAATATCTTTTAATACCCCATGCTTGAATAATAATTTTTAAATTTACAAAAATGTAAAATGTCTTTAACATTTCAAATCCAGCTAAGTTTTCACTAAAATATTGAATTATGAACATGTAAGAAATTGGCTTAGGAAGATACTTCAAAGGCCGGGGTTGGGGGTGGGGGGTTGGGGGGGGTGGCGCATGTCTTTAATCCCAGCACTCGGGAGGCAGAGCCAGGCGGATCTCTGTGAGTTGAGGCTGGCCTGGGCTACCAAAGTGAGTTCCAGGAAAAAGTGCAAAGCTACGCAGAGAAACCCTGTTTCGAAAAACAAAAAACAAAAACAAAAACAAAAACAAAAAACAACAACAACAACAAAAAAGATACATCATGTTCTAAAGGATAATTGCTTGTATTTCCTGCTGTTTCTCAGGCTTCATCACTCCTTAGGAATCTGGCTATTGCTAAAATGAGGAATTACTTTTTTAAAAAACACTTTCTCTGTTATGAAAGCTTAATTTTTAAAAGTCATACCCTTTAAAAGTCACTGACCTCTTCTTTCTGATAGCTCCGGAATTTCACTGGTCAAGGACCTTCTGCATCTGGGAAGGGGTCCCCAAAGGGGGCTCTCCTTTGCCTACTGAGGCTGGGCTGAGACTCCCTGACAAGATGACAGATGAAGGACTGCAGACCAGCAAGGTCTATGAACCTCCCTTGAAAGAGCCCTACCCTGACCCCCCGCGGAGGCGGAGGCGGAAACGGAGGCGAGGCGGGATTCTGCCAACCTTCCCTCCTTCACCAGCTCCGCGGCTGGACTCACCATGGGTCTCCCCGCAGCAGCCCTGGGCAACTTGATGACACAGCCTCCCTGGCGTCCAGATCTCAGAAACACAGGAATGTATGCCTACACCCCTGGCTTGCCACTACCCGGTCATGGACAGAGGATCCCACAGCACTGTGAAATCTCACCCTCTTGTGGCCACTGATTGACATGACACCCATTCACGTTGGATGAATGAAGCTAGAAGGGGTTTGCTGTGGATATTTTTAAGTCCGGGCTTTCTGAAGGAGAGCCTAGCGCCCTGTTGCACATTAGACACTTAACTTTGTGCACGAACCAGTATTAGCTTATGTTATATATGAATGCACAGATTACTTAGGAATGGAAACAATATGACAACTTTTCTTCCCTGTACCAGGTGGCTCCAAAGACACAACTCTATCATTTGTCATTGCCTGTTAGGTGTTTCGTCTCCACTGGATACGGCTGGGACTGCTCATGAGATGCCTACAAGAGAACTTAGATTCTAGCAGACTTGAGGAGAGAGATGGACAAAAATGCAGTCTGCTTAACTTCTGTGGAAATGATCCCAGTCAGTGAGAGTTCATTTTTCACAAAATTCTAGAAAACTAATGTGAAGATCCTGGAATAAACAGAAAATGTGATTGCCATTTCTGGTGACACCAATTCCTTACCAAGTTTAATGCTAAATGTAAGGCAAAAGTTGTTCACATAAAAAATCTGGAACACAAACTCACAATAGGATAAATCCAAGTTCAATCATCATTTCATGTTAGCCTCATTGCATGGAACTCTCATTTTTTTCAAACCACCATAGGAAGATATTTTCAAATTTTATCCAGACTGCTAACCATTTATATACCCTGTTGTCTTACCTCATATTGATCAGCCATTTTTTTCTCCAAAAACACCCCCAACTTTCTTGTATTTAATTAGGGTTGCTTGCAGAGTTTTGGAGGAATATATTTACTTCAGCAAGAGCAACTAACCACAGGCTTCACTACAGAGGAACAGACTTTGTCTTCCTCCAAAACCCACTAATTGCCTATGTATGGGATCTTTTAAACCCATAAAGGAATGTTGATGGCATACTCTTGTGCAGTTAACTGTGGCTTCTTAGAGTCCATGTGGTTGGAAGTTACATTGTGTCCAGAAGAAAGTATTTCTCAACACTCCTTCATAAAACTAAGCTTTTACATTCTTTTTTTCCCCTCTTTTACAGTGCTTCCTTAATATTGGAAAGATTCACACAGATTTCCTATTTATGTCTGAGCACCCAACAGTAACCTATTCTCAATGATTTGTCCAGTTATTAGACTCTGAATTTCTCATCAGCCCCTGTAGAAAGAAGCTTCTCTTATTAATGCAGAGAACACCACCAATACTCGGAGAGAAATGAGTACAATTTTTAGTTAGCCAGAAAAATAGTAGTAGACTCCTAACCAGGGCCTGTGACCTACCCAGTAGGGGCTTTTGATCCTGTTTACCCAATCAGGCCTGAATGATCTCCTGTGGTGAGGCCTCAAATCCAGCTTCACACATTATAGTTATAACTCAGTAATTTTATATCTAAGACCACGGATGATTTTTTTCTCTCCCAGCAGGCTGCACAGTAATGTTTCTCACCCTAACATTTAACCAACAATCCCCAGAGCTGCAACAGAGCAAAGCTGCAGCTTCCCCTCCCCTGTGTCCATGCCTGCTGGAGATCCCACAGACTATGGCCTCTGGCCTTCCCTTCCCCTTGTTGGTGTGCTTCAGTCTCCAACTCCGGCAGATACCCCTGCTCAACCACAGGCCACAGCAACCAGATTACCAAGTAGGCTGCCTGTGGATATTCTCCACTGTCTCTGTTCCCCCAGACCCAGTTCTCAGGGTCACCCCTAGTGCTGCGGCAGAACATCAGCTGCAGCTCCCCTCTACCCTGCCATGACATGCCTCCTGTGGATCCCACAGACTATCTGTCCTTAATCTCCTCTTCCTGCCTCCTGTGCCCCAGCCTCCAACACAGGCAGACACTCACTGCTCAACCACAGGCCATGCCTTCCAGAAGACCACCAGGTAGGCAGCCTGGTGGGCCTTCTCTACTCTCCCTGCTGGTCCCAGACCCAATTCTCAGGGTTGTTTGCACAGGAGTCCATTCAGCTCTTACACAGTCTTAGGGGATATCTATTATTTGGTAGTTCCTGTAAGGTTACTGGATAAATTAAGGTTGGCTGTCAGAAAGCCTTAGGCTTTTTCTATGTTACCTTATAATGCAAAATTGAATTTGGTGCCCCTTTAGATTCCTCTGTCTGGGTCTGAATATCTCTATGGTCTGTTTTAACAAGTTTTGCTAAGACTTGTATCTTGGCACTCATATAAACCAACTTTTTTAGGGATAAAACAAGAATGATCAAACTGATAATGTTTATAATTGATATTACATAAATCCCATCTAAGTTAATTATCCTCACATTTAATTTTTCCACTTTTAAACCATCTAGCATATTATCAAACAGAGACCAAACTCCTTCCATTGTAATCGTGTTTCCCGTTTTTTAGTGTAGGAAAAAACTCTTTTTAATTCCTCCTTTAAAAAATCCCAATTGACATGCTAAATCTATTTATTGACAGTGATGATTCAGATGGCAGTGTGGCAGTAGCCCAAGGAGGGGCCCCAAGGAAAGCCACAACCCACCAGGAGAGGAAAGAAGCAAAAGAGCCAGCTGTCTGCACGGGGGAACGTATGAAAGCAGCTAACTCCTGTGACTCTTGGAGCCCAAGAGCCTATGGAGTTTGCTGCAGATAGGCTGCAAGAGAAACTTAGGTGGCAAGGTAGAATCCCCAGCCCAGGTAGGGTGGAGATTCTGGCTGCATGTAGCTCCAGCCTGAGCCGGTGGCTGCAAAGCCATAGGCAAGTGGCTTTTTCATGAATTTGTGCCCCATGTTGGGTGCCAGATGTTGCACGAATTCTAAATGGTCTTAATAAAAACCCAGAGCCAGATATGAGGGTAAAGCAGAGCAAGCCACAGCCTCCACCTCTTACCTCACCAACTCTTCAGCCTGAAAAAGGGTGAGTTCCTGTTTCCTCCCACTTTATATGCCTTTCTCTATCCAGCCATATCACTTCCCCATCTCATCCTTCCTACTGCTGGGATTAAAGGCATGTGATTCCAAATGCTGGAATTAAAGGTGTGTGCCACCATTGCCTAGATCTGTTTCTCTTTTAGACTGGATTAATCTTGTGTAACCCAGTGTGGCTGTGAACTCAAAGAAATCACACAGATCTCTGCCTCTGCCTACTGAGTGCTAGAATTGAAGGTGTGTACCACCACTGCCTGACCCCTGTGGCAAATTCTGTGGCTGACTCTGTCCTCTGATCTTCAGGTAAGTTTTATTTCTTGGATTATAAATGATATATCACCACACTGTTCCTATATACAAATCAAACAAGTGAAAGACTAGTAAAATAAAAACTTTTAAGACATTGAAGGAGATATAAGAAGATGGAAAGATCTCCTATGTTCATGGATTGGTAGAGTTAATATGGTGATATTTTATTTGTACTGAAATGTGTAGATGAACAGTCTTATTAAATAAGAAACACAGAGCCAATTGCAGAGTTAAAAGCCCAAGAGGTCAGAGCAGTAGCTGAGAGCTGAGCTTACCCTTCGCTGCCACTGCCATCCTTCCTCTCAGCAAGAGTGCTACTTCCTGTGTATTTTCTGTCTTTTTATTGACTTTCTGTTCTGCCTTCTCATTGGTTGTAAACCCAACCACATGACCTCCTCGTCACTGCCCATCTATGCAGACCTCCAGGTCTTCTATGGTTGGTATTGAGATTAAAGGCGTGTGTCTCCCTGCTGGTGGTGTCCTTGAACACACAGAGATCTGCCTGTCATGTGATCGGGATTAAGGGTGTGTGCTACCACTGCCAGACTTCTGCTATTGCTTGCTATCAGCTCTGACCCCCAGGCAACTTTATTTATTAACATACAAATAAAATCACATTTTAGTACAAATAAAATATCACCATAGAAATGTGATTTTATTTGCCTGGAGGTCAGAGCTGATAGCAAGCCATAGCAGAAGCCAGGTGGCGATGGTGGACACCGTTAATCCCAATCACATGACAGGCAGATCTCTGTGTGATCAAGGATACAGCCAGCATGGAGACACACCTTTAATCTCAATACCAACCATAGAAGACCTAGAGGTCTGTATAGACGGGCAGTGACAAGGAGGTCATGTGGTTGGGTTTATAACCAATGAGAAGGCAGAATAGAAAGTCAATAAAAAGACAGATACACAGGAAGTAGGTCTCTTTCTGGGGAAGAGGAAGGATGACAGTGGCAGCAAAGGGTAAGAAAGGTTTTTTTAGTATCAGCTTATCTACTGCTCTGACCTCTTGGGCTTTTAACTCTGCATTTGGCTCTGTGTTTCTTATTTAATAAGACTGTTACATCTACAAGTTAATATGCTAAAAATTGGCCCTCCTACCTGTATTAGTTAGAGTTACTATTGCTATGATGAAATGCCATGGCCAAAAGCAAGTAGGGGACATAAGGTTTTACTTGGCTTACATTTCCACATAGTAGATCACTGACAGATGTCAGGACAGGAACTTAAGCAGGGTTGGAATATGGAAGCAGTAGCTGATGCAGAGGCCAAGAAAGGGTGCTGCTTACTGGCTTACTTAGCCTGCTTTCTTATAGATCCCAAGACTGCTAGTTCAGTGATGGCCCCACTCACAATGGGCTAGGCCATCCCACACCAATCACGTATTAAGAAATGCTCTGTAAGATTGCCTACAACTGAGACTCCCTCTACTCCCATAACTCAAGTTTGTGTCAAGTTGACATAAAATTAGCCAGCACACTACCAAAAGCAGTCTATAATTCAATACTATCCCCATCAAAATTCCAACACATTTTTTTTTCACAGAAATTGAAAGGCTACTTTTCAGCTTTATATGGTAACACAAAAACCCAGGATACTAAAACAATCCTGAATAATAAAAGAATTGCTGGCAATATTACCACTTCTAGCCTCAAATTGTACTATAGAGCTGTAGTAATAAAAACTGTATGGCACTGGTTAAAAATCAGACATGCAGATCAATGGAACTGAATTGAAGTTCCAGACATAAGTCGACATACCTGTGGACACCTGATTTTTTATAAAGAAACCAGAAATACACACTGAAAAAAGACAATATCTTCAACAAATAGTTCTGGTCAAACTGGATTGCTGTATGTATAAATATACAATTAGATTCTTATTTATCACCCTGAAAAACACGTAACTCCAAATGGATCAAGGACCTCAACATAAGGCTAGATCTGCTAAATCTGACAGAAGGTAAAGTGAAGACTAGTCTTGAACTCATTGGCACAAGAAGAGACTTATTGAACAGGAAAACAATAGTATAGGCATGAAGGTTAATAAACTGGACCTCATGAGACTGAAAAGTTCATGCTTCTGCATGAACACCATCACTGGACAAAGTGGCTGTCTACACAATGGAGCAGATCTTCATAAATTACACATTCTATTGAATGTGGCTAACGATGGCTTATGTCTAAAATATATAAAGGACTAAAAAAAATGGACATCAAGAAAATATTCCAACTGAACAATGGGGTACTCAACAAAACACAGAATTCTCAAAGGATGAAACACAAACAGCGGAGCAACACTTACAGATATGTTCCACATCCTTAAAATTCAGTGAAATGCAGATCAAAACTACTTTGCGATTTCATCTTACACCAGTAGGAATGGCCAAGATCAATAAAACAAATGGCAGCCCATGATGGCAAGGATATGTTGTAAGGGAAACACTTGTCCATGGGTGGGTGTACAAAAACTTGTACAGCCACTGTGGAAATCACTGTGGTGTTCCTGTCTCAAGAATCATCTACACCACTCTTCAGCATATACCAAAAGGACTGTATACAATGGGAACACTTGCTCATTCATGTTCATTGCTCATCTACTCATAATAGCCAAAAATTGGAAACAGCCTAGATATCCATCAACAGATGAATGGATAAAGAACATGTGATACATTTACACAATGGACTAGTATTCTGCTGTTCAAAATAAATGAATTTTGCAGTTAAACTGATGGAGCTAGAAAAAATAATTTTGCATGAGTAACCCAAACCTCAGCTGATGTCAAGACACCTTTTTGTTTTTTAAAGCATATGAGAGAACAATCTACATGATGAAGTTCAGCTGTCAGCACAAGGTATAACTGAGCCACCTCTGCAACTCAGCTTCTGTGTGAGGACACACTTACTAAAGGATTTCAGCTCAGCATTGCTGGTGTCTCCTTAATCACCCCTAATTTCTCAGCTCCAGCTTGCCAGCATCAATTGTCCCAGTAAATCAAAGATTTTACTTCAGTGGTGCACGTCTCATTAGTCATGGCTAATTCTTCAGCCCTACCTGAACAGACCCATAGATTCTTTATTCAAGGTATCAAATGGCCCTGATAGAGCCCTTAAACTTCCCTCTAAACTTCACAGGTTGGGCCTCCATCAGCTGCACTACATTGAGCATTATCTTCCAAGCTCTGATACAACAGGCCACTGAGCTATCAACACTCAATGGCTTTTCTAGCTCAAAGTTGCAAAGTCTTTCTCTGATCCTCCACCAGAGAATGTTTTCAGGTCTGTCTCAACACTCCATACAAACCGGGCTCCCATTTTTTTTTTCCTTAGGAGGGTTATTATTACTGTGATCAAACACCATGATCAAAACTACCTTGGTGGGGAGAAGGGTTTATTTTGCTTATATGTCCATATCACAGTTCATAATCAATAGAACTCAGGTCAGGAGCTCAAGCAGGGCAAGATCCTGGAGGCAGGAGCTGATGCAGAAATCATGGAGGGGTGCTGCTTACTGGCATGTTCCTCATGGCAGGCATGCCCCTCATGGCTTCCTCAACCTACTTTCTTGTAGAACCCAGACCACTAGCTCAGGGGAGGGGGTGATGACAGTCACAATGGGTTGGACCCTCCACCTACTTTTACTAATTAAGAAAACAGGCTAGCCTGCTAACAGCCCAATCTTATGGACTCATCTTCTCAATTGTGTTTTCTGCTAAGTTTGAGCTCTTTCCTTGGCTTCCTTCAGGGCTACTATTGTGTTAGGGAAAGCTACTTGAAGTGGAAAGCCTTATTTGACTGGTATCTTGAATCACAATCTACTGATGGAAGCCAAGGAAAGGACAAGCCATATGAAATGTGATTCCTCTCTGTCCATCTCTCCTAGAATGAAACTAAGAAGTGTCTTGTGTCTGCTTCCTCAGTTGCTGCTTTTGCATCCACCCATCTTTAGACCTGCTCTCATCCGGAGCTGGACTTCGGCAATTCTGCATTATTACAGAGCTTGATCTGTATAGGAATGCCAAGGGATGGAGCAAAAGACCTCCCCCTGGCTCAGCCAAGTGTAGACCCTTCCAATCACCTAGAAACCATGCACATGGTCAAACAATCCACCAATGCAGCTCTGTTGGGTAAAGCAAACTCAAATTGCACTAGGAAACCTTTGTGTGCCTTTATCAACTCTTGCTGTTCAAGGCTTTCATGATAAAATATTAACTATTCAGCATTCCAAGTTAGATATTTCCCAAGATCACATATTAATATCAACACCAAAATATAAAACATTTTAGAAACTTAAAAAGGCACATGATCTCTATAAATTCAAATACTTTAAAATTCAATCTCTTTAACAATTCTAAATCTGTTTTAAAACCTAAAATTTTCTTACAAATTCAGTCTTTCAACTATGGGCTCTTGTAAAATCAAAAATAAGTGAAATACTTCCTTCAAGAAGGAAGAATCAGTGCAGAGTTGCCATTTGATCACAGGAAAACAAAATTCCAACAACATAAATAACTTAATGTCTAAAATCTGGGATTCACTCATGATCTTCTAGGTTCCTCCAAGAAGTGTGGCTCCTTCTGGCTCTACCTGCACCACACACAGCTTGTCTTCTAAACTCTGGCATGTTTTACTCCAAGACTGTTGCTGTTCTTGGTGGTCATCCCTTAATACTAGAACCTCCCAAAATCCTGGTGTCCTTTGCTGAAACTGGGCTGTACCTTAACCAGTAGCCTCCCTGGTCCCTCTTCAGGAAGTCCAGACCTGCCACACAGTGCCAAGCCTTAGCCACTCTCCATGACCCCTCATGCCTTCATAACTAGTACCACCTAGGGGATTCTTTACCTCACCATACTCAACTAAGAGCATGATAACCTTGGCAGCTTCTAGAACACAGCTTCTGTGTGCTGACCCTGAGGAATCACTTCCCAGAAGACCCTACCTCAGTGATGCTTATCTCTTAATCACAGCTGATTCTTTACCCATAGCTAACCAGCATCCATTGTCCCAACAAAGCAAAGGTTTTACTTTGGTGGTTCTAGTCTCTTCTTAATCATAGCTGATTCTTTAACTACAACTAACAAGATAACAGATCATTCACAGAAAAGGCCAGAACAATCTTTGCTTCTCTTGTAAATGTCACAAGCCAGGCCTCAATCATCTATATTGTTTTCAAAATTTACATCTTTCAAGTAACTACAAAACAGCTCACTGAGCTCTGAATACTCAATGACTTTTCTAGATTAATATTCCAAAGTCCTTTTACAATCCTTTCAAAAGCAACATGATCAGCCGGGTGGTGGTGGGCGCATGCCTTTAATCTCAGCACTCAGGAGGCAGAGCCAGGCGGATCTCTGTGAGTTCGAGGCCAGCCTGGGCTACCAAGTGAGTCCCAGGAAAGGCGCAAAGCTACACAGAGACACCCTGTCTTGAAAAACCAAAAAAAAAAAAAAAAAAAAAAAAAAACCAAAAAAAAAAAAAAAACGCAGCGTGATCATGGTGGTCACAGCAATACCCCACTCCTGGTACCAGCTTGATGTAGTTAGGGTTACTATTTTTTTTTTGACTTTATTTATTTATTTATTTATTTATTTATTTATTTATTTATTTATTTATTTTTGTTTTTTTTTGTTTTTTTTTTTGTTTTTTTTGTGATATATATTTTTTATTTTACAATACCATTCAGTTCTACATATCAGCCATGGGTTCCCCTATTCTCCCCCCTCCCACGCCCTCCCCTTACCCCCAGCCCACCCTCCATTCCCACCTCCTCCAGGACAAGTCCTCCCCCGAGGACTGTGATCAACTTGGTAGACTCAGTCCAGGGAGGTCCAGTCCCTTCCTCCCAGACTAAGCCAAGTGTCAGTTAGGGTTACTATTGCTGTGATTAACCATGATGTCCAAAGCAACTTGTGGAGGAAAGAGTTTATTTGCTCACACTTCCATGCCATTTTTGATCATCTAAGGGAATCAAGATAGGAATTCAAATGACAGGAAAGTGAAGACAGGAGCTCATGTAGAGGCTATGGAGTGAAGGGTGGTTGATGGCTTGCTCCTTTGGCTTGCTCAAGCTGCTTTCCTATAGAACCCAGGAGCACCAGCCCCAGGGATGACACCAACCACAATGGGCTGGGCAATGCCCCATCAATCACCCATTAAGAAAATGCCTTTCAGGCTTACCTACAGCCTGATTTTATGGATACTATTAGTTAATTGAGGTTCTCTCCTCCCAGATGGCTTTAGTTTGTTTAAAATTGACATAAAAAGAAATCATTTTGTCCAGCAGCACATGCTGAATGGGTAATTTTTCTTACAGGGTCTGCTGACATTCAGGGATGTGGCTGTGGACTTCTCCCAGGAGGAGTGGGAATGTGTGGAGTCTGCTTGGAGGGATTTGTACATTGATGTGATGTTGGAGAATTACAGCAATTTAGTCTTTGTAGGTAAGTACTTCTCTCTCTCTCTCTCTCTCTCTCTCTCTCTCTCTCTTTAACTTTTGAGACAGTTTCTTTGTGTAGTTCTGGTGCCTGTCCTGGATCTTGCTCCGTACATCAGGCTAGCCTCAAACTCAAAGAGATCTGCCTAGCTTTACCTCCTGAGTGCTGGGATTAAAGGCATGCACCATCACTGCACACACTGCCCAGCTCCTTTTTTTTTTTTTAAAGAATACTTTCCTTGTAGGATTCTTTTTTTGTTTTTTGTTTTTGTTTTTCTTTTTGTTTGTTTGTTTTTTGTTTTTTGAGACAGGGTTTCTCTGTGTAGCTTTGTGCCTTTCCTGGATCTCACTCTGTAGCTCAGGCTGGCCTTGAACTCACAGAGACCTGCCTGGCTCTGCCTCCCAAGTGCTGGGATTAAAGGTGTGCCACTGCCACCTGGCTCATTGTAGGATTCTTGACTAATCTTTTCTATTTACCTACTTTGTGCATATGTAACTCTCTGGAATGTTTAGAGACTACCAGAAATAAGAGAGATTCTAGTAATAAATGCAGGTTTTTCATGGTGTTTCCTTCTTCTCTGTTCTCTGCAAGAGCAACCAATGCTGTATACTTCACAGTTTCTCCAGCCCTTTTGTCTCATTTATAATGAAACCTTCAAAGGGAAAATTGAATATTCAGAAAAAGTAAATTCATTGAAGTACATTTAGTAATTGAAATGTTTTGATTTTACTGTTACATTAAACTATTTGCCTATTTCTGATTTTTAAAAAATAGAGAGGTTTTACAATAAAGAGGTGGTTGTGGTAAGCATGTTGTTTTTGTTTAATCTTTCTATTTATTTTGAAATGTGGTTCCTACATTTATTCCTAGCACAGCATGATTTTAATCCTACCTTTATGGAAGCTGAAGCAAGAAGCTCTGGTGAGTTCCCTGTGTAGTGAGTTCCTAGCTGGCCAAGGCTCTACGGTGTGGTTTTCTCTCATAAATATAAACAAGAAAACAAAGGAACACTCTACATATTGTTATTCAAATAATTTCTATCTCAAAGTACATTATTGCTCAATCATGTACTACGTTCTGCAAGGTATGCAGTTTAGATAACAATGAAAAGACTACTATTGATCCTTGAAGTTTGATGGAAATTAAGGTGGTAGTTCTTTTGAGCATTCACTTAATGATAGAGAAACATAAAAGACCTCTATTGAGAGCTCTGTTCCTATGAATTGCTAGTTTTCTTGTTTTTGAGAAATTAAGGATACATTAGTTATTGAATCAATGCCTATTAGTCCAATTTATGCTTATTTTCCAGGGAAACATCTTGAGAAGGTCATGGATCAAGGCTCAAAGCACTTTGTCTACGAGTTTATGAATATTCAAGAGAAGTCTCATGAATGTAGTGAACTTGGAAAAATGATTCATGAATCCTCCAAGTGTACATCTTACAGCATAAGTGATATCACAGAAAACTGCAGTGAGTACAGATGTGTAAACAGCATGGAAGCCTCTATTGACTCATCAACCCTAAACAGACATAGAATTGGGAACATTGGAGAAGACCCCTGCAAACATAAAGGCTGTGGGAAATGTTTAAATTTGTGTTCCATCATTAGTCAAAATCAAAGAATGCATATTGGGAAGAAAGAACACAGAACTGCAGAGTATGATAAATCATTTGACTCTAAACATAAACTCATGCGGAAACAAATCCTTAGTGGAGAGAAAGCACAACAATGCATGGAATGTGGAAAATGTTTCTGGGACTACTCAAGCCTCAGTAGACATCAAAAAAGCCATTCCAGAGAGAAACTCTACAAATGTAAAAAATGTGGCAAGGGCTTTTATCAGTTATATCAGGTTAAAGACCATTATAAAACCCATACTGAGGACCGACCTTTCAAATGCAGTGATTGTGAGAAGTCCTTTACTAGTGGCTCATATCTTAGAAAACATCAGAATATTCACACAGGAGAGAAACCATATACATGCAGTGAATGTCACAAATGCTTTAACCAGCTGACATACCTAAGAACCCATCAGAGAATTCATACAGGAGAGAAACCTTATAAATGTAGCATATGTGAGAAATTCTTTACATGTGGGTCAGGACTTAGAAAGCATCAGAGAATTCATACAGGAGAGAAACCTTACAAATGTAGCGAATGTGAGAAATCCTTTACACATGGCTCAGATCATAGAATACATCAGAGAATTCATACAGGAGAGAAACCATACAAATGCAGTGCTTGTGAGAAAACCTTCACATGTGGCTCGGGTCTTAGACAACATCAGAGTATTCATAGAAGAGAGAAACCTTACAAATGTAGTGCATGTGAGAAATCCTTTACTTGTGGCTCAGAACTTAGAATACATCAGAGAATTCATACAGGAGAAAAACCTTACAAATGCAGTGAATGTGAGAAATCCTTTACATGTGGCTCAAATCTTAGAAGACATCAAAGAATTCATACAGGAGAGAAACCTTATAAATGCAGTGAATGTGAGAAATCCTTTACATGCAGCTCAAATCTTAGAATGCATAAAAGAATTCATACAGGAGAGAAATGTTACAAATGTACTGAATGTGAGAAATCCTTTACATGTGGCTCATATCTTAGAATACATAATAGAATACAGGACACAAACCTTACCAATGTAGTACATGTGAGAAATCATTTATATTATCCTCAGATCTTAGAAAACATCAGAGAATTCATACAGGAGAGAAACCTTACAAATGTAGTGAATGTGAGAAATCTTTTTCGTGTCTCTCAACTTTTAAGAAACATCAGAGAAGTCATATAGGAGAGCACCCTTTCAAATGTAGTGAACATTGCAAAGTCTTCACTCCCTTCTCAGGTCTAAGAAAATGTCAGAAAATGTGTACTGGGGAGAAAAGTTTCCATAGTAAATAATGTGGCATATGCCTTTTCAAAGCTGTCACTAGAGACCTTTGCATTCTCTACACTAGAGTATCATTATGAACACGAGAAACTTGAGAAAGTCTTTAAGTAATGTCCAACTCATAGAAAACATCAAGAGATTATGCTGGGAAAAAATTCTGAAAATGTGACAATTAGAAAATTTTTCATTAAAACATTTTTTTTCTTTCCAACCTCAAATACTACATACAAGTCAAAAATGGAGAAACCTGAAAAATGTGCTATAGTGCAGTGGTTCCTTGGAGACTGAAACATTTTGTGCTGAAGAGAAGCTGATTAAACAGAAGGTAGCACCTCTGTATAACTTCAGGAAGTCCCTGAAACTGATAGGATTAGCCATACATAACTCCCATGAAGAAACTCAGACCAGGAATGCTTTTTAAAAGAGGTTCTAATGAAATGAACCACCAAGAAAAGACACTCTTCAGCCTGTAAATATGCCTGCACGTATGCTCTGGAAGTCCAGGGTTCATAAGCTGTCTCCCATGCTGGGTTTGAGTTTCATGACTTTTGTAAGCAACTCTTTCCCCACATTCCTGGTAGTGACTCCAGTAAAATTTCTTGGCTCAAGAAGATTGACTTCAGTGGCATCATAGTTATGTCTGTTGTTGGTTCCCATTTTTGTGTAAGTAGATGCATCTCTATGTTGCATCTTCCCAGGAAAGTTTTATCATACATGTGCTGACCCCATTAATTGTTCCTCCAAACTTGTTTTACACCAGAAAATTGAAAGTAGAGAGGAAGCTTTTTAAGTGTCAGATTTGTGCTTCATTACACCTTAAAAATTCCACTTTAGAGAACCCGAAGAAATGCATTGAAGCTGTGAAACATTTACACAGAGCTACCAGTGTAGGCTTATCTGAAAATTGAAAGTTGAGGAAATAAAAAGTAAACCTAAAGTGTGTAGTTTGCAAACACTTACTGGTGACCACAGAGGTCAGAGGAGTATTGTTCAAACCCCAGTAGCAAGCTGTTAAGATCCATGTGATGCGGTGCTGACAAACAAAATCAGGTCCTCTTGATGAATAAAGAGTGTTCTTTATTGATGAACCATCTCTAGCACCACTGATTTTTAACACCAAACAATCCTGATGACCTGAGTTTGATCCCCAGAACTCACTTAAACATGAAAAGAGAAAACTGACTTCACAAAGTTGTCTTCTGACTTCCATATATTTATTGTGGCATGTGTATGTCCACATACATGCAATATAATAAAAATGATTTTTAAAGTATTTCAGGTGACTATAGTTTTGTTTTTGGGTTTTTTGTTGTTATTGATGTTGTTGTTGTTGTTACCTTGGTGCAATTTCCAACCATAGTGAAATATACTTATACATTTTGCTTCTTAGTTTTATTTTATGGATAAAGTTGATTTGCTCATAACAGTTATAGCCACAAGACTGTGTTTTAGTTTTAGTCTTAGTGTTTAGAGATACAAAGATGTTATTACTGTTGACATTGTTGTGAGGCAACCATTAAAGTGTCATTTACTATTAAGTTGTTATTTTACTATGTTTCTCAGGCAGTATCTAAGGAAAGAGAATAGTGAGTTTGAGGCCCATTTACACTACACAGTGATTTCCAAGTAGCTTGGTCTATTAGACCTCTCTCAGATTGGAGATGGGGAAATCTTTTCCTACTCTATAAGCTGTTATTTTGTTCAATTGATGGTATCCTTTGCTTTACAGAAGCTTTTCAGTTTCATGGAATGCCATTTGTTAATCTTAGTGCCTGCACTATCAGTGTTCTGTTCATAAAGTCATCTATGCCAATGCATTCAGTGCTATTCCCCACTTTTTCTTCCATCAGATTTAGTGTACCTGGTTTTATGTTGATGACTTTGATCTACTTATACTTGAGTTCTTTACAAGATGCTAAGTAGGAATCTATTTGTATTCTTCTATGTGCAGACATTGTTTGACCACCACCATTTATTGAATGTGATATTTCTTTTCTATTGTGTATTTCTGTCTTTGTTAGAAAAATTAAGTGTCCATAGGTGTGTGGATTTATGTCTGGCTCTTGAATTTGATTTTGTTGTTCAATATATCCCTTTTATGCCAATACCTTGAAGTTTTTATTACTATAGCTCTGTAGTACAACTTGAATGTAGGAATGGTGAGACCTTCAGCAGTTATTTTATTGTTCAGGATGGTTTAGCTATTCTTTTTCTGTGTTGTATGTGTGTGTTTCCATATGAGATGAGAATTTTCATTTCAATGTCTATGAACAATTATGTGATAATTTTTGTAGGGATTGCACTGAATGTGTAGATTGCTTTTGGTAGGATGGTCATTTTTACTATGTTAGTTCTACTGACCCATGAGCATAGGAAAGATTTACATCTTCTAGTGTCTTCAATTTCTTTCTTGAAAGACATTTAAGTGTTTATTATACAAGTCTTTCACTTGCTTGGTTAAAGTTACACTCTAAATATATTATACTGTTTTATATAATTGTGACAGGTGTTTCTCTGATTTCTTTCTCAGTCCATTTGTCATTTATGGATAGGAGGGCTACTGATTATTTTGAGTTAATCTTGTATCCAGTCACTTTGCTGAAAGTGTTTATCAGATGTAGGGTTTCCTGGTGAAAAATTTAGGGTCATTTATGTATATTATCATATCATCTGCAAATAATACTTTGACTTCATTCACAATCTGTATCCCCATGATCTCTTTCAGTTGTGTTATTCTTCTAGCTAAGACTTCAAGTACTAGTGAATAGGTATGGGGAGAGGCCAACCTTGTCTTGTTCCTGATGCTAGTGGAATAGCTTTGAGTTTCTCCCATTGAAGTTGATGTTGTCTATAGGCTTGCTGTAAACTGCCTTTATTACATTGAGTTATGTCACTTGTATCCTTAATCTCCCTATAATTATCAAGAAGGGGCTTTGGAGTATGTCAAAGGCCATTTCTGCATCTAATGAGATGATTGTGTGCTTTCTTTCAGTTTGTTTATATGGTAGATTACATTTATTGATTTTCAAATATCGAACCATCCTCACATCTCTGGAATGAAGCCTATTTGATCATGGTGGATGATACTTTTGAAGTGTTATTGGATTTGGCTTGCAAGTATTTTATTGAGTATTTTTGCATCTATGTTCATTAGTAAAATTGGTCTGTAATTCTCTTTTTTTTGCTGCACCTTTATGTGCTTGGGTTATCCAGGTAACTGTAGTTCAAAAAATGAAGTGAGCAATGCTCCTTATGTTTCTAGTTTATGGAATAATTTGAGGAGTACTGGTCTTAACTTTTTGGAAGTCTAGAGAATTCTGCTGTAAAATCATCTGGCCCTGGGCTTTTTTTTTCTTTTTTCTTCTTTTGTTGGGAGACTTTTAATGACTACTTCTATTTAACTAGGGATTATAGTTCTCTTCAAATAGCTTACCTCATTCTGATTTATCTTTGTTAAGTGGTACTTATAGAAAATTCTATCTCTTTTAGATTTTCCAATTTGGTGGAATTTTAAAAGTATGTCCTTATGATTCTCTGGATTTTTCAGTGTATGTGTTTTATGTCCTTCTTTTCACTTTTGATTTTGTTAATTTGGATATTTTCTCTAATCTTTTAATCAGTTGTGATAAGGGTTTGTCTATATTGTTGATTTTTTTTTAAAATCAACTTTGTTTCATTGAGTATATGTATTGTTCTCTTTGTTCCTATTTTATTGATTTCAGCCTTCTGTTTGATTATTTCTTGCCACTTACTCCTCTTGGGTGTTATTCTTTTTGTTCTAGAGTTTTCAAGTGTGCTGTTAAATTGCTAGTGTGAAGTTTCTCCAGTTCTTTCATGTAGGCATTTAGTATTATGAACATGTCTGTTAATACTGCTTTCATTGTGTACTATAAGTTTGAATGTGGTGTGTATTTATTTCTTATTGAATTCTAAAAAGTCTTTAGTTTCCTTTTTTCTGTCTTAACCCATTTTTCATTCAGTAGAGACTTGTTCACTTTCCATGAGTTTGTTCTCTCTCTCCTTCCCTCCCCCCTCTCTCTTTGTTTCTTTCTTTTTCTGTTGTTGATATTAAACTTAAATCCAGTCTGATAGGATGTAGGGAGTTACTTCAATTTTCTTGTATGTATTAAGACTTGCTGTGTGAGTATGTGGTCAATCTTGGAGAAAGTTTCACAAGGTGTAGAAAAGAATGTATGTTCTTTTGTGTTTGGTTGAAATGTTTTGTAAATATTTGTTAGTCCATTTGATGTATAAAGTCTGTTAGCTCATCTTTATATCTAAATGCACAGCAGTTCTAATAGCCTGCATGAGACCCGAGCTAGCCAAGCCAGGCCAAATCCCACTGTGAAGAATAAGAGTTTTGGGTGAAATCCACCCCTAGCAGAGTATTGATAGCTGCTGTTCAAGGAATAGTCCGTAGCTCCCCTCCCTCTCTTTTTTTTCCATGCAATATATGCATTCATATTCTTTTGGCTCCCTCATGTCCAAATTTCTTCCTCCTACATTCTTATCTTTGAACTTCATTTTTTTCCTCTTGGAAAAAAATCAAACCAGCCAACCAACCAAAAAACCTACAAAACAACAGCAACATAGCAAAACAAAGCAAAAAGCCTACTTAGTGTTGATCAACTATTCCTGGCATAGGCCCTGCCTGTAGTGTGGTTGATAAGCTCAGTGTGACTGTGTTAGAGAAAACTGATTTTCCCTTTCCTACCAGGTATCAATTGCACATAGCTTATTGGTCAAAAATGGGACTATGTCTCTTTCCTCCTCACTGATGGATTTTTTTTTCTGGATTCAATACATGCAGCCCTTATGCATGCTGTGACAGTCACCATGATTTCATAAATGTAACAACTATTGTAGAAGTAGTGTAGAAGATGCACTTTTGTTATAGTCATAAAAATCTCCTTGTATACTTTCATAGCCTCTATTTCTCATAGATTCCTGAGCAAGGGTGGGGCATTTAATAATGATGTCCTATTTAGAGTAAATTGCTCCAGATTCTTTGCACAATTCTTTACACAATGGGTTCCTATGTTAATTACCATTCACTGCCAGAAGATTTTTTGACTAGGTTTCAGTGATGCACTGATCTTTGGGTATAACAGTATGTCATTAGGAGTTATTATTATGTTCCTTTAACAGAATAATTGGAGGTTTTCCCCTTGGGCCCATTACTTACCTAGTCTCAGGTTCTTGGCCACACCAGCAGGATCAGTTGGGGGTTCCATCTCATGAAATGGGCCTGAAATCAAATAAAAACGTGGTTGATTACTCCCAAACATCTGTGACACAATTGCACCAGTATATATTGCAGGTACAAAGCTAGTGGAGTTCAAAAGGTTTGTAGCTGGGTGATACTGATGATTACTTTCCTCATCTGTTGCATGCATATTAACTTCAATCACTGTGAATGATAGTCAGGAATGGTGGAACTTCGACGAGGCCATTTTAATTCCCCACATTCAATGACATAAGTGCTGTGTTCAGTAACAAATCTTAGCATCTGGTTTTAGCATGTAAATAGCATTGGCAATAGCTTGTAATGTTTATGAGGCCCATAGCCGCTCATTGGCCAACAATAAAATAAAATGTAATCTCTTAGTGGTACTAGGGGTTGAACTTGGTACCATAAGATGTCTAGTTGGGGGTTTGTCTCCCTCATTCTATTGTGATTCCACTTTAAGTTTTTCATATGTGTATTTTAGGAATCATCTATAATAATAGTTTTCTATATGGCTTTCCAAAATATGTTTGGTATGTTTTCCCTCTCTCTATTCCACCCATTACCATTTATTCCATGCTCCTTACCTCTCCTAGTCTAATTACTTCAGTATTCCTTTGTAATACTATTTTCTATTTCCTCTTTCTTGATAGATTCCCTCTGGACCCCCCCCCCATCCAGTACTATGTACATAACCTTTGTCTTATTCTTAGTGAAGTAAATATATGTAAAGCTTAAAAGATAACATGTACACAAATGATAAACCACAATGTGAGTCTTTCTGGGTCTGTTACCCCACCTTTGTGATTATTTCTGTTTCTATTTATATACAAATTCAATATTTTTATTTTTCTTAACAGTTGAATGATATTTCATTGAATAAATATACCATATTTTCATTATCAGGTGATGCATAGGGAGCCTGTTTCTAAATTCTGGGCATTATGAACTGGGTAGCAATGAACACAGATGAGCAAGTGTCTCTGTGGTAGGATGTAGAATCCTTTGGGTATACGCCAAAGAGTAGTACAGCTGAATCTAGTGTTAGAGCGATTTTCATTTTTTTTGGTTTCTTTTTTCTTTCTTTTTTTTTTTTTTTTTTTTTTTTTTGAGACAGGGTTTCTCTGTGTAGCTTTGCGCCTTTCCTGGAACTCGCTTTGGAGACCAGGGTGGCCTCAAACTCACAGAGATCCGCCTTACTCTGCCTCCAGAGTGTTGGGATTAAAGGCATGCGCCACCACCACCCGGCACAATTTTCATTTTTAAAGGAACTTTCATGCTAATTTGCATAGTGCTGCACTAGTTTGAACTCCCACCAGCAATAACTGTTTCCCTTTCCCCACATCCTCATCAGCATGTGCTGTCATTTATTTACTAATGAAGAGTCATTCATATATATATATATATATATATATATATATATATATATATATATATATATATATAAAATCATATCATCAGCAAATAAGAATACTTTCCTTCTTTCTTTGTTTTCCATTGATGTCCTCCTATTATCACTCTAGCTAAATTTCAAATACTACATTGAATAGGTATAGAGAGTCAAATATATTGAATAGTATAGGATACACACACACACACACACACACACACACACACCTATACACCTTTGACCTATTCCTGATTTTAGTGAAAATGCTTTCAGCTTATCTCTGTCTGAGACAATATTGGCTGTGGGATTACTTTAACTTGTCTTTATTATGTTGACATGTGGTCCTTGTTTCCCTATTCTAACAGAAGTTTTATCATAAAGGGGATGTTAGATTTCAAAGGCTTTTCCTGTATCTGTTTATGTTGTGGGTTATGTTTATCGGTTTCTGTATGTTTAACCATCCTTGCTTCTCTGGAATGATGCCAACTTCATTGCAGTGCATTATTTAGGTTTGCATGTATTTATTGAGATTTTTTTTACTTAAGTTCATAAGAAATATTGCTCTATAATTTTCTGGGATTTTTCTTTTTGGGGGGCTTCATGTGATTCTAGTGTCAGTTGTGTTAGTCATTTCAAATTAGTAATTAGAAAATGTTCCTTCAGATTATATTTTGTGACACAATTTGAGGAATATTGCCATTAGGTCTTCTTGGAAAGACTCGCAGAATGCTGTCAGGAATCAATTTGGCTCGGGATTGTTTTGATTGAACAATTTTAATTACTGCACCTCTTTTACTAGGGGTTGTAGAATTGGTTTATATTTATTACATCTTGATTTAATTTTGGTAGGTCATATATGTCAAGAAATCATCCATTTCTTTTAGGTTTTCCAGTTGACATGAATATAGATTTTTAAGACATAATTCTCTGAGTTCCCTTGGTATTTATTTTAATGTCTCTGTTTCTAATTATGTCAATATGGTTCTGCTCTCTTCTATGATTAATTTAGAAAAAGATTTTTCTTTTTTTTAATAAATTTTTTATTAAGATATTTTCTATTCATTTTACATACCAACCACAGAATCCCCTGTCCACCCTCCTCCCACAACCCAGCCTTCCTCCCCACCCAATCCCCCCATTCCTACCTCTCCTGAGGAGTTAGGAGAGCCTAGTACATTTAGTTGAGGTCAGGTCCAAGTCCATCCTCCCTGCACCAAGGCTGAGCAAAGTGTCTCACCATAGGCACTGGGTTCCAGAAAGCTGGCTCATGTACTAGGGACAGGTCCTGGTCCCACTGCCCGGGGCCCCCTAAACAGTTCAAGCTAAACAACTGTCTCTGTTATCCAGAAGGCCTAGTCCAGTACTATGGGGGCTCCTCAGCTATTGGTCCACAGTTCATGCGTTTCCACTAGTTTGGCTAGTTGTCTCTGTACTTTTTCCAGTCATGGTCTTGATATCCCTTGCTCACAGAATCCCTCCTCTCTCCCATCTACTGGACACCTAGAGCTCTGCCTGGGACCCAGCCATGGATCTCTGCATCTGTCTCCATCAGTCACTGGATAAGGATTCTATGATGACAGTTAGGACATTCAGCTGATCACCAGAGTAGGTCAGCTCAGGTAGCTTCCCTGTGGGTTCCTGGGAAACCACCCCCAGCATTCTGTTTCTCCCTATTCCCATGGGGTCTTCATTTATCCTGGTATCTCTTTCCTTGTTCTCCTACTCTGTTCCCATTCCAGCTTGAGCCCCCCACTCCCCTAAGCTCTCATCCCCCATCCCTTGCCCTACATTACCCTCCCCTCACCCCAAGTTTGCTCATGTAGATCTCATCCATTTCTCCAACACTGGGCAATCCACGCATCCTTCCTAGGGTCCTCCTTACTAGCTACTCCTGCCTAGAGCTGTGGGTTGCAGTCTGGTTATCCTTTGTTTTATATCTAGTATCCACTTATGAGTACATACCATGTTTGTCCTTCTGAGTCTGGGTTACCTCACTCAGGATGATATTTTCTAGTTCTATCCATTTGCTTGCGAACCTCATGATGTCATTATTTTTCTCTACTGAGTAGTACTCCATTGTGTACATGTACCACATTTTCTTTATCCATTCTTCAGTTGACGGGCATATAAGTTGTTTCTAGATCCTGACTATTATGAATAATGCTGCCATGAACATAGTTGAGCATGTGTCCTTGTGGTATGATTGGGCATTCCTTGGGTATATGCCCAAGAGTGGTATAGCTGGGTCTTGAGGAAGATTAATTCCCAATTTTTTGAGAAACTGCCATACTGATTTCCAAAGTGGCTGTAAAAGTTTGCATTCCTACCAACAGTGTAAGAGTGTTCCCCTTGCTCCACATCCTTTGCAACATAAGCTTTCCTCAGTGTTTTTGATCATAGCCATTCTCACAGGTGTAAGATGGTATCTCAGAATTGTTTTGATTTGCATTTTCCTGATGAGTAAGGATGTTGAGCAATTCCTTCTGTTGAGAATTCTCTGTTTAGCTCTGTAGCCCATTTTTAATTGGACTATTAGGTATTTTGATGTCTAGTTTCTTGAGTTCTTTATATATTCTGAATATCAGCCCTCTGTCAGATGTGGTATTGGTGAAGATCTTTTCCCATTATGTAGGCTGTCATTTTGTCTTATCGACAGTGTCCTTTGCTCTACAAAAGCTTCTCAGTTTCAGAAGGTCCCATTTATTAATTGTTGCTCTCAGTGTCTGTGTTACTGGTGTTATATTTAAGACGTGGTCTCCAGTGCCAATGCATTCAAGACTACTTCCTACTTTCTCTTCTATCAGGTTCAGAGTAACTGGATTTATGTTGAGGTCTTTGATCCACTGTGACTTAAGTTTTATGCATGGTTACAGATATGGATCTATTTGCAATCTTCTACATGTTGACATCCAGTTATGCCAGCACCATTTTTTGAAGATGCTTTAGTTTTTCCATTGTACAGTTTTGACTTCTTTGTCAAAAATTAGGTGTTCATATGTGTGTGGGTTAATGTCATGGTCTTCAATTTGATTCCATTGGTCCCCATGTCGGTTTTTATGCCAGTACCAAGCTGTTTTTATGACTGTAGCTCTGTAGTACACCTTGAAGTCAGGGATCATGATGCCTCCAGAGGTTGTTTTATTGTACAAGATTATTTTTAGCTATTCTGGGTTTTTTTTGTTTGTTTTTCCATATGAAGTTGAGTATTGTTGAGTATTTCCAGGTCTGTGAAGAATTGTGTTGGGATTTTGGTGGGAATTGCATTGAATCTGTAGATTGCTTTTGGTAAGATTGACATTTGTACTACATTAATCCTACGTATCCATGAGCATGGGAGATCTTTGCATTTTCTAATATCTTCTTCAATTTCTTTCTTCAGAGACTAAAAGTTCTTGTCACACAGGTCCTTCACTTTCTTAGAGTTACTCCAAGGTATATTATTATTTGTTGCTATTGTAAAGAGTGATGTTTCTCTGATTTTTTTCTCAGCCCTTTATCATTTGTATATAGGAGGGCTAATGATTTTTTTGTGTTAATCTTGTATCCTGTCACATTACTGAAGGAGTTTATCAGCTGTAGGAGTTCCCTGGTAGAATTTTTGGGGTCACTTATGTATACTATCATGTCATCTGTAAATAGCTCAATTTTGACTTCTTCCTTTCTAATTTCTATCCCTTTGATCTCCTTTTGTTGTCTTATTGATCTAGCTAGAACTTCAAGTACTATTATTGAATAAGTATGGAGAGAGTGGACAGCCTTGTCTTGTTCCTGATTTTAGTGGAATCACAGTTTCTCTCCATTTAATTTGATGTTGGCTGTCAGCTTGCTGTAAATTGCCTTCATTATGTTTAGGTATGTTCCTTATATTCTTTATCTCTCCAAGAACTTTATCATGAAGAGGTTCTGGATTTTGGCAAAGGCTTTTATAGCAGCTAATGAGATGATCGTGTGGGGTTTTTTCTTTCAGTTTGTTTATATGATATATTACATTGACAGATTTTTTTTTTTTTTGGTTTTTTGAGACAGGGTTTCTCTGTGTAGCTTTGCGCCTTTCCTGGAACTCGCTTTGGAGACCAGGCTGGCCTCGAACTCACAGAGATCCGCCTGGCTCTGCCTCCCGAGTGCTGGGATTAAAGGCGTGCGCCACCACCGCCCGGCTACATTGACAGATTTTTTGTTTTTTGAACCATTCTTGAATCCCTGGGATGAATCCTACTTGATCATGGTGGATGATTTTTTTTGATGTGTTCTTGGATTCGGTTTGCCAGTATTTTATTGAGTATTATTGCATCAATGTTCATGAGAGAGATTGGTCTGTAATTCTCTTTCTTTGTTGCATCTTTGTGTGATTTAGGTATCAGGGTAACTATAGCCTCATAAAAGGAGTTTGGTAATGTTCCTTCTGTTTCTATTGTGTGGAACAAATTGAAGAAGACACGAAGAATAATGCTCTACCTTTCATGAAGGGTTAAGTTGAGGAACTACTGATGTATTTTGGCAATGTTGTTTGCCATTAAGGAGATCAATAGCAATCCCCAACTCAATACATCTCTATAATTTGGGATCCATAGTGTTGCATTCAGTAAAATGTTCACTCTGAGGAAACTCATAACCTCACAGGGAAGAGATTCACTATTCCTAATTACAGTCGTGCATAAGAAAACAAATCAGCTGCTGTACTTACAGGAATATCATGGATAATATCAGAAACTTAGGGATATTTACAAATTACCAAAGGTGACAGAGGGTGGAGTGAGGGAATATGAATTTGATGACATTTCTGGTGGTTGCTAGGGGAACTAGATAAGACATGAATTACTACTCATCACTGAAGGGAAAGGATGCTTACCTTCGTTGATGAATCTCCATCACTGCATCTTGGATTATAGAGAAGTGGGTGAGTGAAACAGGCACAGCACATCTGAATAATGTCATGAATCTTTTAGATAACTTAGGGATTAAGGTGCGACTTTAAAAGTAACATGAGTGCTATTAGTCCTAAGGGCTTCTAACTGTTGTTTTAGGGTTGAGTTGTGTGCTATGACAATGTTTTTCTTTCTGATATATTTTTCCCTTCAGTTTACTTTTGACCTTTTGATACTATCCTGAGTGACCAAGCCAGGTGTCTCTGTATCAAGTGGCCCACAAGGACATATCTTTGCCACTGGGAATGACTTCTTTGATGAATTATTTCCAGTGGGCCTGGGTGGGGCTGTTCATTTCAGATGACCACAAAGGCACTCAGATTGCATCAGACTTGAGAAGAAAGATGGATAAAAGTGGAGTCTGCATAGCATTTGTGGAAATGATCCTAGTCAGCAGGGGTTTATTTCTTACTAAATCCTGGGAAAGATGGGTACATTTAATTTTATTAACTGTGATTATTACTTATGTGGATACTGATTCTCCATTAAAATTAATAGTGAATATTATGCATTGGTCACTCACCTGGAAAATCTGGGTTCTAAACTCACAATGGAATGTTTCCACAGTTGATAAATACCACATATAGTCATTGCACAGGACTCTTGTTTTTTCACACCATCAAGAGGAAATAGTTAACTTTACAGATTTTATACAGACAACCAATCCTTCCAAATACTGAGAAGAAATTTAGCTTCATGCATTGTGGACATTGTTTTCCAGCTGCTCGTTTTCAAGGAACAATTGTAAAATTCTGAATAACTGTCTTCACAATATCTCCTTGGGATTCTTACCTGGGAAAATATTTTACATGGCCATGAATGAAGAGAGTTACAATGTATACAATGTTTTATATGGAATGGCCCACTATCTACATGAGATGTTTTTCCTCTCAATCAAGTATAAATCAATTTCATGGAAATGGGAAAGAGAAAGTATAGGCAGAGTTTTTTGTCCCTCCAGCCAACTCCCAAATAAACACACAGAGAATTAATATTAATTATAAATGCTCAGCTAATAGCTTAGGCTATTTATTAGCTATCCTTTATAATGTAAATTAACCCATATTTCTTATCTCTGTTCTGCCATGTGGTGGTACCTTTTTTCAACTTGACAAGTTCATCTTGCTTTTCTCTTTAGCTCCTCACTATCCTCTGACTGTGCTCCTTCTTCTTCTTCTTCTCAGCATCCCTCTGCTCTGAAAATCCTGTCTAGCTATGGACAAGTCAGCTCTTTATTAATGACTGAGAGTAATACATATTCATATTGTACAAAAAGAGTATTCCACAGCAAGAAAGTGTTCTTTCCCTGACAGGTAATATTACTTCCATAGTATTGTAACATCAACAATATGTCACACTGTGGATTTATAAAGGCACTTGGGCTAGGCAACACATAATTTAGAATATTTTGTCAACAGGCCAACATGACAGGCTCTACTTGTCTCACTGCCTAATGATAGATAGAAACCAAGGTTTCAATGTCTCAGATGAATGTGGTGTCTGTAATAAAGAGGGCCTTTATTTTAAGTCATTACAGTTTGACTACAATGAGCCTTGTGATCTTCCGATGACAAAATGTTCAACCTAAATAATCCATATATCTTCTGACATTTCTCACACCAGAGATGGTATGAACTAGACTGGTATGAGCACTTTTATTTTGTGGGGTAGAGACACAAACACTATTCAGCATGACCAATGTCTAAATTGAGAGTCTGTATTAATACACCAGTGACTACCTGGAGAGAAACACTTCTCAAAGAACAGCCTCACATTCATTTTATAGGTAGCTTTAAAATGCAAAGAACACAGAAAAACTACATCATGGTTGGCAGTTGTAAGAGGAAGTCAAGCAAGCAAGCAAGCAAGCAAGTAAGCAAGCAAGCAGTTTAATAGAAGCCAAAAACATGCAGTTAGCTGAGGCATTTCAACCCTGAGTTTCTAGAACATGGTTGGGGACTTTTCATTGTAGAGGTAGAAAATGGGGCTCAGTTTCAATCTAAACCAAAGATAGCTCCATCTGAGACAAGCTGGAAGAACTTTGCCCTGTCATATTCTACAAACACTGTGCTAAACAAATGATCACATAATATTCTATTAAAAAAAATCATTCCCTTTATGCAGTGCAACTGTAAATAGTCTAAAAACTTACTTGGGTGTTATCTTTCAAGAAAGTTGGCATTTATCTCAATACATTTTCATTATTTAGGAGTGCTTGGCTATACGTTTTCTTTTCAAAATGACTGATCTTTGAGGAACATAATGCTTTGTCCACTTTTCTAGGCTTTCATTTGTTCAACATCATGGATGCCCATGTTAAAGTCACTTTTCACTTTGTAATTAAAGTCAGTAGGAGATTGTCCTTAATTCTGGCTCAGTTTTACCTCTATGGGGCCTATTTATCACAAGATCATGCATCTATTTAGGTTCACCCTTTTCGGAAGAGTACCCAACTGACCAAACCTGCTGGAGACCATGTGGTTCTTGACTGGAATGGGAAATCAGACACAGACTATGGTATTCTCAATGTTGGAGGTTTCTCAAAGGGTTTGGTGCTGAGCATGGTAATAGGAACAGTTTTCCCAAGTGATTCCCAGGGACACTTGTCTTTATCAGAGCACATGATACAATGGCCTACAGGACTTACAGGGTTGGTTTTCAAATTATCTCAATGTTTTCACACATATATAAATAACAAAAATAAGTTTCCAATTGTCACATGGTCTGTCATTGCTACATTGGGGCCCATATAAATAAATATAATGTCCAGTATCCTAAAGAATTGTCTACCAGTTAGATCATTTATTTTTAAATCCATTAATTCATGTTATATCATAAATAAATGACACATTTCAGTTTATTCTTCTGGCTAGTTTTATGTCAACTTTATGAAACCTAGAGTCATTTGGAAAAATGGACACTCAATAGAGAAAATGCTTCACCAGGTTTACCAGTTATGAAAAATCATTCCCCACGTTACCATTTTTCTACATCTGCAGAATATAAACAAGTGGAATATATCCATGAGTGAACTGTAGAAATTATCTTCTTCCTTCCAGCTGTAGGTAAACCACTGGTTCCACTTCATTTTATTTCCCACTGAAATAACACACTTTAAACATTGCTTCCTACAAAAAACCCTCTTTCTACATTAGAGCAATGCAACATTTTACCATGAACTTGAACACAACCCACTGTAAGTACCAAGTCTTCATGACTTTTGAGAACATAGCTCAGTCACATTTAAACCTCATTTAAGCCTTTTGTCTTTTGCATCTCAAACTGCATGATTGCCAGCAAGGTTCCAAATACTCAGCATATCAGAAAGGTTGTGTTTTATTTTCCATATTTATATATACCTATACATACATACATACATACTTTATGAGTACAATAAACAATATATTATGCAAAAAATCAAGATTATGATCAGTATGCAGCAAACACATATTGGGCCATAATGGGAGAATATAACTGAATCCATATTTACAGTAGAGTACTGTGTCTAATTTAATGTTTTATTCAGAAGAAAAATATTGATATATCTATTAATGAAGATGACCATACAGTTATATAATTATATAATTTCTGAAACTTGTGTGTTGAATCTCAGCCACATCCTGAAATTTTCAAATCTCAAATCTCTGCCTCAGATTAAAGGTGTACCATTGACTGATTTCTATGTTTAATATAGTGGCTGGGGTTTTCCTCTGATCCTCAGATAAGCTTTATTAGGTTGCACAATATTTAGGGGTACACAATATATCACCACATTTCACCTTATATTATCTAAAATAAAAATATAATATAAAAAACTATATATAGTAAGTACAATAACTATTTGCAATATATACAAGCAATGAATACATCAATAATGTCTAGCCCATTTGCATTTGACAAATTCAGAGAAATTATTTTATTATCGATTCTATTTTTGTGAATACAGAGGATTGTATCTAACATACCTTCTATCCTAATTTACATTACAAAGACTATCTTTTGGTAACTTTCAAACTGATAAGTTTTACACCTCTTTAGTGAGTTTCTTTTCAGAATTTCTTTATAAGTAAAACTATAACTATCTAATCTTCAGCTCCCTCAGAGAACAGAGAAGGAAATAATATGACCTAGTAAAACAGAAAGTGCAAATGAGTGACTTCTAAAAAATGTGAGTTATGACAGAAACAGCTAGCTGCCTGGACAGTCACCCAAGTTTTCTCTGCAATGTTGGGGCATCATCTTCAGTCTACAGGCTTATCATATTTGACAGACTCCTCTGTGAAACAGGATTTTCTAAAGACCCTTCCTATCTTGTCTTGGCAAGGATTGGTAGTCCTTTTTTTGTGTGTCCTGCTTGTCCATTTTGGACAGTATACTGTCAGCAGTCAATGTAAGGGCAGTTTCTTTCCCAGTGGCCAATTTTTTGCCACAGTGAAAGTAAACTCCATGTGGAGTTTCTCCATTACCCATTGTTTTCACTGAAGTAGATTGACGATGCCAGAGGCAGACATGTCTCATTGTCATGTAAAAAGAAAAAAATCTATGTTATTAAAACATCTTAAATGCCATATTATGCAGATCTCTGAATTGTTTGAAGGTAACCTGTCTATCATAAATATATCTCTGCTTGACCTTGGAAACATACCTAATATGACTACAAGTTTGATTGTAATGACTAACTACTAATACATGTCTCTATATACTAATTAGTTGGTAATAATAACTTTCAAGGATTAGCAAATTGCATTACATTGTAAAATGAATTGTATAGGTACAATACCTTGAACAAGATTAGAAATATATGTACAATATATTCTAACAAAATCAATCTGAAATTTGTATCAATATATAAAATTTGTATACAATATACAAAAATTCAATCCAATGTAAAATATATTAAAACTAATAGTTGCCTTCTAAAAGTAGATTCAATAATTTACCTTTTTATCTTTTCATATTCTCTCTTTTTTCAGTGTAGATTCAATAATCTACATTTTATCTTATCATATCTATATCCTCTTTTTTTCTTTTGAGAGTAGATTCAATAATCTGCCTTTTATCTTATATCTATATCCTCTTTTTTTTCTTTTCAGAGCAGATTCAGTAATCTATCTTTTATCTTATATCTACATCCTCTTTTTTTCAAACAAGAACTTTAAACATAATCTCCTTTGTTTAGCCTTTTTCTTAACCATAAACAATAAGAACTTGTAAACGACCATCCTAAACAATGACAATTATCCATAACCCATTGAAAGACCAAAAACCACCCACCCACACCTCTTGGAAATGTGGGCATCTTGTTCTTAAAATTACTTCCTGCTCTTTGGGGGTGAAGGCATCTTTAGGGGATCCCAAAAAGAAAAATTCTGAGTTAATTGTCAAGTTCTGGGAGAGTTAACTGCATCACTTGTTGTCCAGTTTCTGCATATGGGAAAATTCAGGGCTTGTCTCAAGCCCTTGCTCAAGTAGTCTGTGAGGCTGGATCATCTCAGCTAGTCATCTTGAAATTATCCTGAGCAATTTGTAGTCCAAAGCTGATCTTTGGGTGATGTTTTCCAGCTTAGTGGTATTATTATCAACCTGATGGAATCATTGTTGTGGGGTCTTACCATCTTTTTCAAATTTGCTGTTAGGTGTAGTCATGGTTCCCTGTAGAAAAAATGATAGAAACTCAAACCCAAAATAATGTACAGGAAGCTAGATGAAGCCTTCTTTATACAATTAGGTAGTACTCTATATGACCATTAATATCATGACAAAAGTTTATATATATATATATATATATATATATATATATATATATATATATATATGTTTTGATATAAAATAAGTACCTTAAGAAAATTATTAAACAGTCAAAATAGAACCAGAGAATTATGAGATTAGTGGCAATAAAATTGTCCTTTAATTTTGGTTTTCTTCTCTCCCTTATCAGATGGCTCTTCTGACATGATATAGAGATTTTGGATTTTCCTTTTAACAAGCATGCTTGCTTTAGAGAAGGAAAGAGCCACACTCCAACTCCAAAGCCAGCTTTAATTTTTAATTGAATTGGGACTACATAAAGACCATGTGTATTATGTTAATGGGGGAATATCTTTCTATATGCTGTGAAAATGTTGCTCTTCAAAAGTAGATTCAATAATCTACCCTTCCATCCTATCATATCTATATCCTATCCCCATGTCTTCTTTTAGAAAGAGATTGACTATGACCAATAACAATTTGTAACCAACAACCTAAACAAAGACATACATCCATAATCCATTTTTTGGGAATGTGGGCATAGTGTTCTATGATAGTGTTCTGATAAAGGGTGCTGTATTCTTATGGGGATCCTGAGAAAATTAAGAGTTATGGTCAGGTCCTGACTGGAATAGTTTGTGAGGCTGCATTGTCTGACTAGTTGCCTTGAAACCACTCTGGATATTGGATCATCTGGGCCATAGTGCCATCAGAAACCTTTTAGGAGGTCTTGGCTGGTCAACCTATATTAGCCTGGAAGCAATCCACAGCTTCTCATCTTCTGTGGAAACTAAAGCAGAACCTCTTTTCCAAAGCAATATATCCTTAGACATAGATTTTGAAATCAAGATACCTTTAAAATATACATATTGATTTAACTAAGCAGCTTTTACAATCAAATGTCTTCCTGCAATTAAAAATCCCAAAGACAACACAATCCAGATTCTCTGTGTAATATCCATCTTTACCTGGCTTATTTTTTTTATATTACCTTTACTGTCTCTTTAAAGACTTTATTTTTAAAAACTATTTCTTTATATAACTGTCTATATTTCTTTTCCTCTCTCTACCAAGTCTATGTACATTTTTACACACACCATAAACCATTTACAGGTTTATTTAATCTGAATCTGACTTATTGTGACTCTATTGCTTTAAACTGTAGAATGAAAAGGAGTGAAATGGCAGCTTTGGCTGCTGGCTCTGCCAACCTCAGCTTCCCAACGTGGTGGAACTATGTTCATAGCCAGCTCTAGGAACCATGCTCACCATGGGCTCTGTGAAGCAGTGAGTCTATGCTTCCATCCATCAGCATATAGCCCAGAAACATCTTTCTTTTTTGTCTGTACTAGCAAAAACTATATCCATCATGCACCATGCTGCATGGCTTGCAGATGCCTCTGTATACTGTGGTGAAAATCCACAGCCATGCCACTTAGCTCATGGTGGCTGGTGGCCAGCTCCATCTTGTAGGCAGCTGTTGGGAGACAAGTCTGTGCTGCTGCTGATATGAGACGGTGAGACTAGGAAGCCTAGTATGGCTTCATTTCTGTGAAGTCAGAATCTTTAAGCTTTCTTAGGTCTATGAGGATCAATGCCCAACAGTGAGGAATCTTTAGACTCATAAATACAGGATAGACGGAATATTTTCTTTAATTTTACCAATACAAATACACTAGATATTATAACTGTAATTCTTGCTTGATATATGTAATTATACTAGGTTAAAGTTAAAACCTTCCTTTTGTTTAGAAAGAAAAGGGGAAGTGGTGAGGAAATGTCTTTCTGTATGCTATGAAAATATGTTGGTCTGATTGGTTGATAAATAAAGATGTTTGGCCTATGGCAAGGCAGCTTAGAAGTAGGCAGACAATCCAAACAGAGAATTAGGAGAATGACAGAGCAGAGAAGAGACTGCCAGCCACCTCCATGAGAAACAAGGTGTAAAAATATTATTAAGCTACAAGCCACCTGGCAAAATATAGATTTATAGAAATGGGTTAAATTAAAATATAAGAACTAGATAGCAAGAAGCCTGTCATGGCCATAGTTTAAAAATAATATTAGCCTACGTGTGTTCATTTGTGTCATTGGGGCTGCAGGATCAGCAGGTGAGAGAGATTTGTTCTGACTACAGGCCAGGCAGAACACAGGAAAACTTTCAGCTACATTATGTGTCTGTAGAGAACAGCAGAAACAAACATTTAGGAAGACATGAAATTTTATCCTGTTAGATATATGATATACCAATAGGTCAATTTACTCTTTTTCTTGGGACATTTCTTCTGGATGGTTTGTCCTTTTTCTTCAGATGTTTCATTTGTCCAGTGTTCTTCAAATTCCTTAGCTTTCATTCTCCTGAAAGACAAAAACAAAAATCCTTCCCCAATTCTAACTTTAGGGAGGTTCTAAATGAAATCTTTATCAATTTTGATTTATAGTTTTTCCTTACATTTTTTTTTATTTTCTAAAGCTGTTCTATCATCCAGAGCAGTATGACTTTTTACAATAGGCATTAGGTTCTTTAATTCTTCTGGGAAAGTGTTTCTTCTGTGATGGCAGGAAAGCACTGAACTGAATTTGTCATGAGGGCCTGCAAGAGGCCTGTTAGGATATTTCCTAATGGCAAAGGCAAAGGATTACTGTCTGTCCCTTATTGATCTACATTCATTAGTCCAATTGCAACACCTTCTGTTGGGATTATTCCTTGAGAAAACATTATGTCTAGAAATGCCCTGTTTACATTCCCTTTTTAGGTGATCTTGTTTATCACATTTGAAACATTTGACATTACTATTTTTTTCAAAATTCTGGAAATCCCCTCTCCTATCCGAAGTATCATCATGGTCATGAGATTCAATATTCATTGTATCTCGGATCCATTCCTCCAAGACTACTGATCCTGCCTTTAATGGCATAATTACCCTTCTGCATTGTGCATTAGCATTTTTTATAATTTAATTTAATCTTACATATCAGCCACGGATTCCCTTGTTCTCCCCACTCACGTACCCCCCCCCCACATTAGCATTTTCAAAAGCCAGAGATTTAGGTATTATCTGTCCAGTTTCTGAATTTGGTATCATTCTGTTTATTGCTAAAGACAGCCTTTGTAAGAAATCTGTGAAGGTTTCTTTTGGGCCCTGTATAACTTTTGAAAATGACTCAATTTTCTATCTTTCTTCTTCAATTCTGTCCCAAACATTTAAGGCTACCATGTGGCATAAAATTAGGGTGTGTTAATCATATAAAGATTGTTCTTTAATTCTTCTGGGAAAGTGTTTCTTCTATGATGTATATCAGCATAAGCACCTTCTCCAAGAAGTTAATCTTGGGAAATTTCCATACCTCTAGTCCTACATCATTGTCCTGTAGTTTTATGCCAAAATCCAGCTCCGGATGAGGGCACAGTCTGAAGATAGGTGGGTGCAAGAGTGGTGACAGAAGAATCAGACACAGGGTACTTCTTAGTTTGCGGTGGAGGGAGAAGGCACAAGAGACTTCTTAATTTTGTTTTAGGAGAGATGGACAGAGAAGAAGCACTTCTCAATATGGCTTGTCCTACTCTAACAAACTGTATCTCCCACAGGCTTTATTTATACAGAATTTAGTAAATAGGGATGCATTCATGATGTTCCAAAACATAGATCATATTTTTGTTTTTGGACATGTGTTTCACTTCCTTTTGCTCATCTTTTAGTCATCATTAATAAACTATGACAGAACAGAGTTATAGTTTCCAATCATTTTCCCTCAAGTTTTGACATTATTAATAACAGAGCTATCATTCTTACTCATTAACCCCATAACCCAATTTTAAGAATCTAGAGTCACATGACAGCCTGTTCTCAAGCTGGTAGCTTTGGTTGCTTTAAGGACACTGGACCAAAACAAAATCTTTAAGTCACCTTGGGCATTTTGCTATGTCTCAAGCAGTGTATTACTAACTTTTAGTGGTCAGAGTGTCTAGGAAAAATCCCCAGGTTAAAGCTGCTACAGTTTTTATTCAAATCCTGGCATAATACAATGTTTATATTTTATATCTTTATAGAATTTGTCTATATGTCTAATCCTGGCATTCTGTTGTTCCTTGGTCATATGACATTATAGTGGCTCTAACTTTTAAGAGAGGGAGGTCCTGCCACCTTATAATTTCATCTTCTTTCCATTCCATACTTTGCTCATCATATGTCTCTTGGGCAGAGTTGTATGCCACATAATTTTCTAAGTGTACAGTGGAAAGAGTCTTGTAATCTGAACTGTGGCCAACTCCTCTAGCCCATCGAATCTTGTTGACCTTTTTGAGTTTACTTTGTTTTGAATATCTTGTTCCTGTGTAAGTACAGGGACAGATGTTTCAAGAATGTCTCATTTCCCCATGAAGAGACCTCTGGCTTCTTTATGTGTCACAACCTCCAAGGCATAAGGGAGACCTTCAAGTAGATAAGGATATCTCCCTCAAAGTGGGGCAGGGGATAGTATGTCCAGGGCTTTCCTGGGGAAGCTTAGAAGCAGCATTCTTGGGAGAAGACATAAATGAATGATTCATAAGGAATTTTCCATCAATCCAATATCCCCAAATTGTACAAATGTTAGAAGTGCCCCAAATATGTAACAGGTGGAGGTGAAAAGCAAAGGTGGCATGGCAGTCTTCATGTGGCTCAGCTTTGCTGGATCTTTGTCAGGAAGCTGTGCTGGCTTTATGACTTTTGCCATTCCATCCAGCTATGGCTGTGACAGTTTTAACCTCCTCTTCCCACCAGGTCCTCCATTATAACTGGGTTACACCCTCTAGGACAGCTGTAACCAAATCTTTCCAGTCTTGAGGGATAATTCTATTACAAGTTGACCATGAGTTTAACATTTGCTTTACAAACAGAGAATGCATACCATTTGAGACTATGACTTCCTTGAATTTCCTCAAATCTAACATTTGCACTGGAGTCCAGTCAGTTCTTACACAGCCTTGAACATTTGGCAGTTCCTGTAAGGTTACTGGATAGATTGAGTCTGACTGTTTGAAAGCCTTAGGCTCTTTCTCTGTAACCACATAATGTAATGCTGAGATAGGTTCACCTTTAAATTCTTCTGTCTGGGTCTGAATATCTTTACAGTCTGTTTTAATAGGTTTTTCTAAAACTTTTATTTTGGCACTAATATTAACCAACCCTTTTGATGATAAAAAAAGATCAAACAAAAAATATTCATAATTAATATTATGTAAATCCTATCAACACAAACTATCTTCTCATTTTGTTGCTCCATTTTCAGACTGCCTAATGTGTTATCAGAGACCAAATTCTCATTGTAAAAATGTTCCCCTTTTTTTTAATGTAGAAAAATTCTGTTTTAATTAATTTCTCCCTTTAAAAATCTTAATTGACTAACCAACTCTGCTGACTACTTAGAACAGTAGAAGCCTGAGGGAGTTTCAAGGCAGCCACCTGGTGTGGTAGCAGGCTGAGATGGGAATCCAGAGAAAGCCCACAACTCACCAGGAGAGAAGCCAAAGAAACTCCTGCCTATGTAGGGTGGAGACTCTGGCCGTGTGCAGCTGGGGCCTGAGCACCAGGCAATTGGCTTTTTTGGGAATTCATGCCACAAACATTGGGTCACCAGATATAACAAAAATTGCTAACTGGTCTTATTAATTAAAAAAAAACAAACAAACCAGAACCAGATATTGGGGTGAAAGCTGAAAGACCAGAGGAATAGAACAAGCCAGCCATAAATTCTTAATGCTAGGAAATCCTCAGCCCAAAAGAGCTACTTCCTATAAACTTACACCTATATACTTTTCTCTACCCTGCCATCTTACTTCCTCTCTCAACCCAGCTACATCACTTCATCTTTCAACCCAGCTTTGTACAGAACCTCAGACCTCTACAGTTAACTACTGCTGGGATTACAGGCATGTGCCACCACCACTCCTGGCTCTGTTCCCAATGTGGCCTTGAACTCACAGAGATTCAGCTGAATCTCTGCCTTATGAATTAAAGGCATGTGCTACCACTGTCTGACTTCTATGTTCGCTATAGCAGCGGTCTTTGTCCTCTGATCCCCAGGCAAGCTTTATTTGTTAGAGTACAAATAAAATATCAACACACACTACCTCAGAGTGAAAGGTTGGGAAGAGACTTTCCAGTCAAATGGGATTAAGAAGCAAGCTGGTGTAGCTATCCTTTTATTAATTAATTAAGAATTTTTTATCCTTTTTACTAACCAACCACAGATCCCCCTCTCTTCCCTCCTCCCATCCACCAGGCTCCCCCACACAATCCACCACACCATTCCCTACTCCAAAATATAAGGCCTCCCATGGAGAGTGAGCAGAGCCTGGTACACTCAGTTGATGCAGGTCTAAGCACCTCCCACTGCATCAAAGCTGTGCAAGGTGTCCCACTATAGGTAGTGGGCTCCAAAAAGCCAGCTCATGCACCAGGGATGGATCCTGATCCTACTTCCAGGGGTCCTCTTAATAAGATCAAGCCACACAATTGTCTCACTTATGCAGAGGGCCTAGTCCAGTCCCATGCAAGTTACACAGCTATTGGTCTAAAGTTCATGAGTTCCCACAAATTTGCTTTGGCTTTCTCTGTAGGTTTTCCCATCATGATCTTGTTGCCCCTTGCTCATAGAATCCCTCATCTCTTTCTTTGATTGGACTCCTAGAGCTCAGACTGGAGTCTGGCTGTGGATCTCTGCATCCGCTTCCATCAGTTACTGGATAAAGGATCTATGATGACAGTTAGGGTATTCTCTGATCTAATTACTAGGGTAAGCCAATTCAGACACCCTCTCCACTATTGCTAATAGTCCAAGCTTGGATCATTCTTGTGGATTCCTGGGAACTTTCCTAGCATCCAATTTCTTCTTATCCTCATGTCTCCCTCTATTATGGTATGTCTTTTATAGCTCTCCCACTCCATCCCTGTTCCAACTTGACCATCCGATTCTCTTCTATTCTCATACTCCATCCACTGCCCTCTATTGTGCCCCCTCGCCCCTAGGATTACTCAGGAGATCTCATCTATTTCCCCTTTCCAGTGTGATACATGCCTTCCTCTTAGGGTTCTCCTTCTTAGCTAGCTTCTCTGGAGCTGTGGGTTATGATCTGGTTATCCTTTGCTTTACATCTAGTATCCACTTATAAGTGAGGAAATACCACATTTGCCTTTCTGAGTCTGAGTTACCTTACTCAGGATGATATTCTCTAGTTCCATCCATTTGCCTGCAAGTTTCATGATGCCATTGTTTATTACTGCTGAGTAGTACTCTGTTGTATATATGTACCAGGTTTTCTTTATCCATTCTTCAGTTGAGGGCCATCTAGGTTGTTTCCAGGTTCTGGCTATTGTGAATAATGCTGCTATGAACATAGTTGAGCATGTGTCCTTGTGGTATGATTGAGCATTCCTTGGGTATATGCCCAAGGGTGGTATAACTGGGTTATTTATTTATTTATTTATTTATTTACTTACTTATTTATTTATTATCAGCTTGATACAGTATAAATTCTTATCCTAATACTGAAATGTTTGATTGAGGGTTGCCCAGTAATTGAGTAAAACTAAAACTTATTATAAGCCATAATCATCCTAGGGTCCCCCCTGCTATATAGCCTCCCTGGTTCTGTGGGTTGCAGTCTGATTGTTTTTTGCTTTATATCTAGAATTCACTTATGAGTGAGTACATACCATGTTTGTTCTGGGTTTGGCTTACCTCACTTAGGATGATATTTTCTAGTTCCATCAATTTGCCTGCAAATTTCATGCTGTCATTATTTTTCTCTGTTGAGTAGTACTCCATTGTGTATATGTACCACATTTTCTTAATCCATTCTTCAGTTGACAGGCATCTAGGTTGTTTCCAGGTTTTGGATATTACAAATAGTACTGCTATAAACATAGTTGAGCATGTATCTTTGTGGTATGATTGAGCAACAATTCTTCACAGACTTGGAAAGAAAAATACTCAACTTCATATGGAAAAACAAAAGACCCAGGATAGCTAAAAGAATCCTCTATAATAAAGCAACCTCTGGAGGTATCACCATCCCTAACATCAAGGTCTACTATAGAGCTAGAGTAATAAAAAAAACAGCTTGATACTGCTATAAAAACCAACATACAGACCGATGGAATCAAATTGAAGACCCTGCCATTAATCCACACACATATGAACACCTGATTTTTGACAAAGAAGCCAAAACTATACAATGGAAAAAAGAAAGTATTTTCAACAAATAACTGGGTCTGGAAGTAGATTGATTCTCAGTTTTCTGAGAAGTCACCATACTGATTTCCAAAGTGGCTGTACCAGTTTGCACTCCCACCAACAGTTCCCCTTGTTTCATATCCTCTCCAACATAAGCTGTCATCAATGTTTTTTATCTTAGCCATTCTAAAAAGTGTAAGATGGTATCTCAGAGTCATTTTAATTTGTATTTCCCTGATGAGTAAGGATGTTGAGCAATTCCTTAAATGTCTTTTGGCCATTTGAGAGTCTTCTATTGAGAATTCTGTTTAGTTCTGTAGCCCATTTTTTAACTGGATTGTTTGATATTTTGATGTCTCATTTATTGAGTTCTTTATATATTTTGGAGATCAGCACTGTGTCACATGTGGTGTTGGGGAAGATAATTTTCCACTCTGTAGGCTGTTGTTTTGTCTTATTTACTGTATCCTTTGTTTTACAGAAGCTTCTCAGTTTCAGAAGTCCCATTTCTTAATTGTTGCTCTCAGTGTCTGTGCTACTGGTGTTATATTTAGAAAGTGGTCCCCTGTGCCAATGCATTCAAGGCTACTTCCTACTTTCTCTTTTATCAGGTTTCATGTTACTAGATTTATGTTGTGAGCCTTGATCCACTTAGACTTTAGTTTTGTGCATGGTGATAGATATAGATCTATTCTACCTATTGACATCCAGTTAGGCCAGCACCATTTTCTTGAAGATGCATTCCTTTTTTTCCATTGTACAATTTGCCTTCTTTGTCAAAAATCAGGTGTTCATAGGTGTGTGGATTGATGTCAGGCTCTTCAATTCAATTCCATTGGTCCACATGTCGGTTTTTATGACAATACCAAGCTGCTTTTATTACTATAGCACTATAGCAGAGCTTGAAGTCAGGAATGGTGATGTCTCCAGAAGTTGCTTTATTTTACAGGATTGCTTTATGTAGACAAATTTCTAAATAGTCTTATTAAATAAGAAACACAGAGCCAAATATAGGGGTGAAAGCCGTAGAGATCAAGGAAATAGTGAGAGTCACCAGCTAATCTTAGCTCATCACACTGCCATAGCTTCCTGAGAGAGCTCCTTCCTGTCTACCCAGCCTCTTATTGCCTTGCTGTTCTGCCCTCTCATTGGCTCTTAGCCCAGCTACCTCACTTCCTTGTCACTGCCTGTCTATACAGACCTTCGGGTCTCTATGGTTGGTACTCGGATTAAAGGCATGTGTCACCACACTTGGTTGTTTCCTAGTGTGTTCTTGAACACACAGAGACTCTGCTAGCCATGTGATCAGATTAAGGGCATGTGCTATCACTGCCTAACTTTTGTTTATAGCTGGCTATGTCCTCTGATCTCCAGGCAAACTTTTTTTATTAACATACAAATAAAATATCTTCTTATTTCAGCACAAATAAAATATAACCACAGTTTTAGCTATCCTGGGTTTTTTGTTTTTCTATATGAAGTTGAGTATTGTTCTTTCCAGGTCTGTGTAGAATTGTGTTGGGATTTTGATGTGAATTGCATTGAATCTGTAGATTGCTTTTGGTAAGATTGACATTTTTATTATGTTGGTTCTACCTATCCATGAGCATGGGAAGTCTTTCCATTTTCTGATATCTTCTTCAATTTCTTTCATCAAAGACTTAAAAAGTTCTTGTCATACAGGTCTTTCACTTTCTTAGTTAGAGTTATCCCAGGGAATTTTATATTATTTGTGGCTACTGTAAATAGTTATGTTTCTCTGATTTCTTTCTCAGCCCATTTATCATTTGTATATAGGACAGCTACTGATTTTTTTTTTAAGTTAATCTTGTATCCTGCCACATTACTGAAGGAGTTTATCAGCTGTAGGAGTTCCCTGGTAGAATGTTTGGGGTCACTTATGTATACTATCATATTGTCTGCAAATAGGGAAAGTTTGACTACTTCCTTTCCAGTTTGTATCCCCTTGATCTCTAGATACATCGACTTCTGCACTAGCTTTGAGGACACCAACTGTGTGAGGATCGGCAGGGAAACAGCAGATGTAGTGGCCCAAGTACTATGGGAACACATCATTCCTAGATTTGGCCTGCCACTCCCATACAAATGGACAACGGGCCAGCTTTCACTTCCAGGGTCATGGAGCTCCTGTCAGAAGCTCTCAACATTTCCTGGAAGCTCCATATTCCTTACCTCGCACAATCCTCAGGAAAGGTTGAGAGGCCAATGGACTCATCAAACAACAGCTCACTAAGCTCTCCATTGAACTCAGGTTGTCTTGGCCGATCCTTCTCCACATGGCCCTTACCCACCTCTGGGCCACACCAAGCTTTCCTACAGGCCTGAGTCCTTTAGAGCTCCTTTACAGAAGGCCCTTCCTCCTCAATCACAACTCCCAGACTCCTCCACTGTCCAGGTACCTCCTCTACCTCTCCCTTTTGAGGTCCCCTCTCTGTTCACATGCTGACAGCTGTCCCCCTGCTGCAACACCAACACACCCAACTGCCCCTGAGCCTGCCCCACTCTCCCCGGGGGACAGAGTCCTCCTCGAACAGCTAGCTCCTAAATCTCTTCAGACCCAATGGATAGGACTTCATACTGTGATCCTCACCAACTCCTCAGCTGGGAAGCGCCTGGGACATCTCTGCTGGTGCCATCTCTCCAGGTTCAAGCGGGCATCTATTCAGAATACATGGTCTGTCCAGCAGCTGGGACCCTCCACCCTCCTGTTTTCCAAAATGTCCCAATGAAGGGCCTATCTGCTCTTCTGCCTTGTGCAACTAGGACAGATGTAAATAATCTATTTTTTTCCTAGCAACTTGCTTTCTCTGCTTCCTCAAGAAACATATGCCTGAGGTTTCTAAGATAACAATTAACCAGATGCTTCTCCACTCACACCTCCTGAATGTGCGTCCACCAACTACCAACTCCCATCTTCTCCAATCACCTCATGCCCACAGGAAGTAGCCAGACTTGAACTAGTGCCCCTATACCCAAAGAGTCTGCAATATTCTGGTGGAAGCTCCACCTCAGCTCCTGGCACCCTGACATTCATATACCCAAAGATTCGGGTTCTGGTGGGCCTCTACCTCTCTGCCAGAGCCTGCTGCCCAGAAAGTCCCACCAAACATGGCTACTCCCCCAAAGATGTGTAAGGCCACTCCACCAGGGTATTTAAATTGCCCCCCCCAAAAAACAGACATGTAGTTTTTCGGTCCCTGTCCCCTCTCTGAAGGAGCCAGAGAACCATCTGGGAACACTTCACCCATTAAACTGGGACATATTCTAATTTGGTCTGATTTGCTCTGATTTGGATTGCTGCATCAGCAGAGAAGCTTATCAGGGTGCAAAAACTCTTCACAGATCTTTAATTTTATAGCCACTGGATTACATTTTTTCTCATTATTTATACATTTAATTGTGTGTTTCAAGAAGCCTGTTCACCACACCATTTTTTTTGCAATGGAAAAAATCCCATTTTTGGCAACAAGAAGCCAGTTGAAGGATATGCATAGATTTGTAAATTCTGTGTTTCAATTTCAAAAGATAAACTACCACAACTTCTCTTTTTCTAATACAACCACACACTTGAAGTGGGTATCAGTGAGAAAAGATAAATATGACTTGCTGGTCTGTAGTCACATTAGCTAATACCTTTGCTGTATTTGTCTTCCTCAACTCCCTGGTTCACGCCTGAGGGTAGAGGGAGTTGGACCACGACAAAACATAAGACTTATCCGTGGTAGGGAGACAGGGAGTGAAAAGAATTGGTGCCAATGATAATATTAACTTTAATGGTTCTATAGTCTGGGAGACAGTCCATTTGATGGCAGCATCTATGGCTTTCACTTTCTTGACCAGTGTGTGGTGGATTTGTGGTGTAATGCCAGATACTGCCACAGCCATAGGAGTAGAGAGAATCCCCATGTAGGGTCCTTTCCTTTCCAAGTTGCTTCCAGAATCGCTTTGGCTATTTGATTGACCCAGATAATTCACCAGTCTTGAACAAAAGGAAACTGGTAGTGGACCTGTGGACTTGCCAGTAGGCTGACTTTCTTGTATTGTATGATGAATAACCTTTAGGGAAGACTGGAGAGCCTGTAGTGATGAGAAAGGAATGGTAAGAGAGTTCTTCAAGCGGCTGGTCTCTGAGCCAGAAAAACAGATTTTCCAAACCCAATCTCATATGGGGAACATCCCTGCCATATGGGGTGCAGTGGACCCCATGTGAAGCAAAGGGAAGGAGATCGACCTGCTCCTTGCCAGACGCTAATGAGTTTTGTTGGTTTATGTTAACATCCTCTTCATTCTTGTTTCTTGCTCAGAACTGAGGTCTATATGCACAATGAAGTTCCCAATCTATCCCTTAAAACTTTTTATATAAATTGAGAGATTTGGGATATGAAACTTGGGCCACTGTTGGAACCCACCACTGGAGAAGGATGGAGGACCAATTCTCTGAGTTTTTAAAGCTATAACTTGTGCAGTTACAGTCCAGGTAGGGAATGTTTCTACCTACCTAGGGAAGTTGTCTATAAAAATTAGCAAGAACCTGCACCCTCCTCTGGCAGGCTGGGTCTAAGTGAAGTCAGTTTCCTAGAGTTTGCTGGATTGCTGGCTTCTCATTCAAACACACTCCTGAGAAAGGGCTCTCTGTTTTGGATTTACTTGAGCATAAACTCAGCATCTGGCTGAGACATCCCAGTTTTGTTTTCTCAGTTGAGGTACCTGAGGGGAAGGTTAACCTTACAGGTTTTTGTTTGGATGTAGAAACCTCTTGTTTCCCATGCTGGAGAATGAACTGATACTCCCTGCTCTAAGGGGCTAGTTGAAATGCCCTGGCAGAGGACTCTGGGGAATAAAGGAGCTGTCTCCAGGCTTTTCTGAGGAGGTGCTTAACATTATCTTCACAACTGGGTGGACAAGGGGCAAGGGCTATTCTCAAACAAGAGTAGGAAGATAAGAACAAGTGTCAGGGCAGGGACAGGTCTCAGTCCTGAGACTCAGAGTCGAATTGCTTATTTCCTTTCTGAGTCTCAATCAGAACAGAAGCCAAAGAAAGTCCCATGCTAGAAGCATATTTCTTTACTGACCTCAAAGTAAACTGCAGCCATCCAGGGCTTCAAATTTACCCTGGAGGCCTGACTCCTTCTGCTAAAGAGGAATAGAGCTTTGATGTCAAAGTAAAATAGTACTTCTGAGGTCTTTTTTGTAACAAAAAAATGTATTTTGTTACAAAAAGAAGTGGTTTTTCTCAATGCTCATTTCAATACATTGTTGTAAATTAAGAAGTGTTTCACACATCAAAAGGTTCCATTGGACACATTCAAGTAAAATCATAAAATATGCAAGGTAAACAATGACACAGCCAAATATATGGCTTGATAAAAGTTAAAAGGTTGTCCATTCAACTGGGGTGGCGGTGGTGGTGCACACATTTAATCCTAGCACTTGTGAGGCAGAGGCCAATCCGGTCTACAGAGGGAATTCTCCAACAGCCAGGGCTATACCAAGAAACCCCATCTCAAAAAAACAAACAAACAAACAACAAAAAAAAAAAACCCACAAAAAAAATTGGGAGGAGAAAAAGTATTCTGTATCCAGAAGAACCAGTGAGGAATCTTCACTTCTGAAGAAGTGAACTGAGAGCATCAGATAAAATCTATGAGCAAGCTGAGTGTTTACTCAACACTGGAGGCAGATGGACCATTGAGTTTCAATGGTGCCATTATTGGCCACCTGCAGAGGCATTGTGTACTCAATCCAAAACAATGAAGGTAATGCTTCCCATCATGGCCAGTGAACACACACACAAACAGAGCTTGCACTTACAATATTTACCTAGCTTAATGTAAACTATTTTAAGTGATGGAATAATTATTTGTAGCACAAAAAGCCTATAGTGTCAAAGCCTCCTGAGATATAATTTTTCATTCTTTTTTCCCAATTAAAAGGTTTTCCTGCTGAAGTACATGGAATTGGACTAGCATTGGACATTTTTTGTACATAAAGTATTTTAGAGGAAAAATTAGGTCACCACCACTCCTCAAAGACCAGATAATACTCCTGGGAATGGATAACAAAGTGTGGTCAGGCACTGAATTCAGTGGTGTTTCAGAAAAGCTGCCAGGTGACCATGGCAGCTGGAATCCCCAGTCTTACTATTTGTTGTAAAAATAATAAGAGGCAAATTATTCTAAGAATGGTTAGTGAAATGGGTTTGTTACTGTAACTACATCTGAAGCAGTGCATTGCACCAGGGATTCTGAATAAGAATTCCCTGATGTTCGCTGTATGTTCACAGTGTCAGCAATGGTGACTCATAGACCAACATCATCCTCCTAAGGTGGTAGTCCCAAAGGGGATAGGTGGTTCCAAGAGGTGGAGAAATCCTGACTGGGAGGGCAGTTCTTCCCAGAGTGGCAATCCTGGGCATCATGAAAGTTCCAGGGTTGGGGCTTGGCACATTTGACAATATTATAAGTACAAGGTAAATGTTGTGATTTCATTTAGAGAGACGATTAGGAGGAACAGTAATGACAATCAAATTAAAGAACTCACTCATACCTATCACAATCCCTGTAGGTTACATTGTATACCCTTTGACTAGCCATCTCTTTACTCACATTTGGCTAAAATTTAAGCAGTCTTTTAAAATGTAAACACTTAACCATTTAGGTATAGAAGGAAGTTATCTAGACAATAAATATCATGTGTGATAAACCTATTGTTTTCATCATACCCAATAATGAAAACTTCAAAGCTTTTCCTGTGAGGCCAAGAATAAGGCAAACATGTATACCTCTGCCATAATAATTTATAACAGTACTAGAAGTCCTAATGAAATCAATTAGACAAGAAAATGAAATAGGAGACTTCTAGACTCTAAGGTGAAGACACAATAACTTTGAACACAGGACATAAATCAAGCTGCAATTGAGCTGAAAGTTTCATCTCTGTTGGACAATATCTATATTGCCAGAGGTGCTAAACAAGCTGCTGTGGAGAAAATTTATCAATGCCTTTCCTATCTGTGGACCCTGCATTCTACTCTAGCAGTCTCAGTCATGGTGTGCCCATTGATAAAAGTGACATGACTGTAACCAATATGGGGCTGGTTATATGCAGGTACATGCCTGGTATTGTGATCTGATCTCAAGCTTGTAGCTGAGAATATCACAGGCACTGATATCCTAGGTAAGGGAAGAATTTACTAGTGATGTTTCATTAAGTAATTAAATTGACACATAGCCCAAATGCCTTCTAAATGTACATATTTATACCCAATGACTAATGTTACTCTAACCCTGGGTCAGAGAAGCTTTGTTTTACACAAGGCAACAGTTAATGAGAGATTCATAAATAGTACACTTGCTCAGAATAAGTGAATGATGAGTTTTCAGCCCTAATTAGGATATCTATATCATCCTCTCCTCTGAAGCCCAAATAATGCAGAAAGATGTAAGAGCCAGAGAGTAGTGAGTAGTGAGGGGAGCTGTGGAACACTGTCTTCTGGATATGACCTGTCAATTGTAATCGTGAACACAGTTGTGGGGCTACCTAGATTAAAAAAGACCTACATTAAAAAAAAGACATGCAAGTGGGGGGGGGTCTTGTTGTGAAGAAGGGAGTGGGCGGGGACAGGAGAGGATAAGTGGGTGAATATGAACACAACACATGCATGAAACTGGAAAAATATTTTTAAAAGGCCATACAAGTAAGGAAATAAGTGTTCTTTGTTTTTGTTTTTGTTTTTTTTACTGATAACATGCTCTTTAAGCTAGAAAAATCATAAAATCTATACTAAAAATCTGACAGGACTAATACATTTCAGTTAAATTGTAAGATTGAAAGCAACACCCATAATTTGTTCTCAAGCACTGATGAAAGATTCTATGAAAAATAAATTAAGAAAATGATCTCATTTCCAAAGGCATAAACTAGAATAGAATATTGGGGAATGGGTTTAATCAAAAGGTAATAAATAAGCCTTTGTTTTGAAAACTATATGGTTGAAAAGAAATTTTAGAAACCAGAAAAAAGTAAAAAGATACATAATATAAAAAGATGGGAAAAAGACAAGACTGCCTTGTACTCACTATGTAGCCAAGGACAACCTTGAACTTCTTATCCTCCTGCCTCTGACTCCTAAGTGCTGGGGTTACAGGTATGTACCACCATGCCAGTTTATGGAGGATCAAACCCAGGGCCTCCAGAATACCTGGCAGATACTCTACCAACTGAACTACAGAGCCCAGCTCTCAAAATAGATGTTTGAAAACACATGGAACTAGAATCTCTTTAGATAAATCCTCTGTTTGTTTATCTTATTCTTATTTTACCAGCACTAGGATTTGATACCATGGCTTCATGGAAGTTACCCATTTGTTTGAAGACTAAGCTCTATATATCCTCAACTTACTTCTTATTGTTGTATTTTGAAAAAAAAAATAGAGACAGAATCTTACTAAGTTGCCCAGGCAGATCTTAAATTTTCAACCTTCTGATGCTAAACCTGAATATATGAGGAGAAACATCAAATCCATGACTGTCCAATTAAAGCAAGCCTTATTTTAGAGGTACACTGGGACTGGCCACCTCACCCAAACAGTCTTAACCTAAGTTGGGATTTGAGAGAGCAGCCCGTTACTGTTTTTTTGGGGGTACCTTTTATGGGGAAAAATTATGTTAATGGAAAACAGTTGTAAGTGTGTTTATAGGGGCAAGATAATTGGTTATTGGAAAAAATACAAAGAAAGTAAGCATGAAAGCATTATCATGTGGAAGTCATACATTATGGGGTAGATCATCAGGAGTATAGATCACAAAATTGAAAATATTTTGTAAGGCAAAGAGCAGTCATACATCATCAGGTCATGAGTTCAGCAAGGCAAAGGAGTTCAGCAAGGCAAAGGGTGGTCATACATCATGAGGTTACAAGGACAGTGCAGTTTTGCTGGGTACATTAGTTTGGGAAACAGAAACATATTCTTGTAAAATATGAAGACTTACTAACAGTGTAGCTCCTGTTCTGGTTTCCCTCCTCCCTTGGCCTCCTAGTAGCTAGGATTAAGGGCCTGTGCTACCAGACCCAGCTGTGCCTAGTAAATATGTTTCTGCCAAAAATATCTTTATAGCCAGGACTGTTAGTGTAGCCTTGTAATCCCAGCTACTGGGGAGGCTAATATAGGAAACTCAAAGTTCAAGGCCTGCCTAGGCTACAGAGTAAGTTCAAGACCAACATGGACAACTTAGACTCTGTCTCAAAATGAAAAATAAGAAGTGCGTTGGGGGTGGAGCTTAGTGATAGAGTGCTTGGCTGTTATCTGTAATGCCTAAGACTTAATCTCCATATCACAAAAAACAATACATATATACATATGCATGTATATATACATGTATATGTAACTTATATATAAAATATTATACATATTAAAACAATGCAGAGGAAATTAAATGAAAACAGTCAACTCTAAGCTTATGATGTAATTGTTCTCCACATTTGCCTTAAAAAGTATATCAGGGTATATGTCTTTATATGTCTTCATTTTGGTCAGAGCAACAACAGGAGACTCTCTCAAAACAAAAGACAAAACCAAAAATAGAAACTAAGAGCAATCAGACCAAGGCTATGGGTATTTCTGTAAACATGGAAGGCTGCAAATGGCTCTTGTTATGTCAGCTGTAACTATGGTAGGCATGGATATGGGGGGATCTACATATGGTAGGGGCATGGCTAGGTCTCTATGACTTCTGCCAGAGGCTAACTTCAAGCACAAAACAGCCACAAAATCAATTAGAACTAGAACTTAGGAAGAAGATTCTGGGACCAGGAGAGTAAGACACTAGAGGCTCACAGCTAGACCCAGCCAGGATGAGGCCTCCTAGGAGGAAGGAGCAAGGCCTGCCCTAGGCTACTGGGGCTGGTGCTACTGGGTCCTTGGTGTGGCTCACAGGTGTCATTGGAAATCATATAACATTCTATGCCCAAGCCTAGGAAGAAGTCAGGAGTCCAGTTGCAGAATTGGCAGGAGTTGGGGGGAACTGTTGCCCATGTCCCTTCCATTCCCTACTGCTGTGGGATATTCTGTATGTCAAATGTGTTGCTCTGATTGGTTAATAAATAAAACACTGATTGGCCAGTAGCCAGGCAGTAAGTATAGGCGGGACAAGCAGAGAAGAGAATTCGGGGAAGTGCAAGGCTGAGGCAGAGAGACACTGCCAGCCACTGCCATGACAAGCAACATGTAAAGATACTGGTAAGCCACAAGCCATGTGGCAACTTACAGATTAGTAGAAATGGGTTAATTTAAGATATAAATACAGTTAGCAAGAAGCCTGCCATGCCCATACAGTTTATAAGTAATATAAGCATCTGAGTGATTATTTTATAAGTGGGCTGTCGGACTGCTGAGGCATGGAGGGAGCTGGAGAGAAAGCTCTCTAGCTACACCCTACTATGGTGAACCTAACTCCCAAGTCACCACTGTCTGCTTGCCCTTTACCTCTTCTCTAGAGACAGGGACAAGTCTCAGAAACCTGGCATTCACTTGAAGACACCTCTCAGTACTGTACAGGAATCTCCAAAATAACCTGCATTACTATGCCACCTTGTGCAGAAACCCAATAAATAAATGTTTTAAACAATTGGATGAATGAATACACAGAACAAAAAGAAGGGATGAATGAATGCAATAAATTACTGAAGGAAATAAAATGGAAGGGGAAGGCTGAGTGACTGAATGGGCCAAACAGTAAATGTAGGAATGAGTCAAGACCTGTAACTAGAGACTCCCTGTTATAGTATATTATTTTAAGGTGAGTTACTTGTGTTTAAGCTCTGGAACATTTGCCTAACAATACAAAGATGTGTTCCATTGGTTTGATTAAATAAAATTAGCCTGCAGTCATGAGGCTGAGTCAGCAACTAGCTGACAGGAAGCAGTAGGGAGGAGTCAGGTGGAGAGGGGCTTTTAAGTGGGGTCTGGTAGAAGGACTCCTGGCTTTTCGGGAGATGCAGTCAAGGATGGTAGTTGGGCTCCTTGCTATTCAGCCTCTCAGATCTGTAGAATTCCACCTCCACCTTTGAATACTGAGTTCTTTAGAGGGACAGAGATTTAAATAAGTTCCTTTCAAAGCCCTAAAGAGTCATTGCCCGAGGGAACAGAATCCCCTTGGGCTGCAGCCCGTGAGGAGAACCACTTTGGTAGCAGAGTTGCAGTTGCTGATTGGGACAGACATTACTTAAATGGCAGCAACAGTGACAAAGAAAGACAACTCTCAGCCTGTGTAGACAGCAGTCAGGCAGTGAATGGTCTCAACTTCTTTGGTCCCCAGGTGGGACAAGTGGGAACACAGGAACGGGGACCATTCAGCTACTCAAACCTGCCTCACACCTGTCTGATGCCCCAGACCTCTCATGTTTCATGTCTGCTTCCCATGTCAGCATAGCTGGTTAGTAAGGGCTCTCAGAATGGGGTGCTACTTCTGCTAGGCAGGCCCCCAAAGTGGAAAGGCACGTGGCATACACGAGAATACGATCTGATTGGGCCCTGAGACCTGGGCTGGGGCCACTGGCGTGACCAAGGCAGTAAGGGACCACGGGAGGCATCAACAGCCAGTGCAACACATGCACAGAGCTAATCTGCTCCCTGTGCTTCAATCCAAGCCTGCTGTGGCCCCAGTCTCTGGACCCTCACACAGCAGCTGCCCACAGCCCTGGACCCATCCTCTATAGACCAAGGAAAAGGAGAGAAGGACGATGCAAGGGAAAGTGCGCCGACTCCACACATGTCTCCTCCTCTCTCAATGAATCCTTGACCTGGGAAGACTAGAGGCAGAAAACCAATCCCCAGGCTCACTACTGGCTGCCTACATGGGGGTGATGTTTTAATCAGTGTTTTATTGCTGTGAAGAGACACTATGATAACAGCAACTCTTATAAAGGAAAGCACTGAATAGGGACTTGCTTACAGTTTCAGAGGATTAGTCTCTTTTCACACTGTAGAACACAGGTAGATATGGTACAGGAGATATAGTTGAGAGTTCTACATCCAGATCCTTGGATCTGATGTGCCCTTACTACTCAGGATGTAGGAAGAGAGAGAGCCACTGGGCCTGGCTTAGCTTCTGAAAACTTTGAGCCCACCCCCAGTGACATGCTTCCTCCAAAAGGCCATACCTCCTAATCCTTCTAAGCTGTGTTACTCCCTAATGACTATGCATTCAAATATATGAGCCTATGGGAGCCATACTCATTCAAACCACCACACTGCACTCCCTGGCCTCATAGGCTTGTAGCCATATCATAATGCAAAAAAGTTCAGTCCAACTTCAAATGTCTTTAAAGTCTACCACACTCAACACTGGCCCAAACATCCACAATCTGGTCTCTTCTGAGTCTCATAGCAGTCTCTTAAGTGTGACATCCTGTAATATCAAAATCAAGTAGCAGATCCCAACCTTCCAGCATGCCATGGCACAAAATATACATTCTCATTCCAAAAATGAGATAAGGAAACATGGTGAGGGACAGCAGAGTGAGGAAATTCTGAACAAAGGCAAGACTATAAAACAGCTGGGCTGACTCCAAACTGCATCTCCATGTCTGATGTCAAACAAGTCTTCAGAACTCTAGAAACTTCAGCTTTGTTGACTTCAACACACTTCTTTCTCTTGGGCCAGTTCCACATACAGTTTGCAACCTTCCCTGGCAGGTATCCTGTGGAATAATCCTTCTGAACACTGTGAATATGTATAACTTTGATTGGTTTAATAAAGAATATGACTGGCCAAAAGCTGAACAGGATAAAGTTAGGCAGCAGAGCCAAACAGAATTATGGGAAGGGGAAGGGCAGAGTCTCAGGAGTCATGGGAGTCTGAAGTCACCAGCCAGATGTTGAGGGAGCAGATTAGGATACTGCTGTGTTGCAAGAAGGTACTGCCAAGTGGCAAAACATACATTGGAAATATGCAATAATTTAAATGTAAGACTTCTCTAGTAACAAGCCTGAGCTATTGGCCCGGCATTTATTATAAATATTAAGATTCTGTGTTGCGGTATGTATTCAATCATAAGTGGACATTGGAAGTAAGGCAAAGGATAACCAGGCTACAATCCACAATCCAAGAGAAGCTAGATAACAAGGAGGACCCTAAGAGGGACATTCATGGATCGCTCTAGGATGGGGAAATAGATAAAATCTCTTCGGTAAACTGGGAGCATGGGGTGGGAGATAAGAACATGAGGGAATGGGATAGTTGAGTTGGGAGAGGGACAGAGTAGAACAGCAAGGAAAGAGATATCTTAAAAGAGGGAGCCATTATGGGGTTAGAGAGAAACCTGGTGTTAGGGAAATTCCCAGGAATCCACAAGGATGACACCAGCTAGGACTCCAAGCAATAGTGGAGAGGGTGCCTGAACTGGCCTTCCACTGTAATCAGATGGGTGACTACCCTAATTGTCATCATAGAATCTTCATCCAGTAACTGATGGAAGCAGATGCAGAGATCCACAGCCAAGCACTGGGCCAATCCCCTGGAGTCCAATTGAAAAGAAGGAGGAGGAATTACATGAGCAAGGAAGTCAAGACTGATGGGGAAACCCACAGAGACGGCTGACCTAAGGTAGTGGGAGCCCACAGACTCTGGAATGACAGCTGGGGAACCTGCATGGGACCGAACTAGGCCCTCTGAATGTGGGTGACAGTTGTGTGGCTTGTGCAGTTTGAGGGGCCCCTGGCATTGAGACCAGGATTTACCCCTAGTGCATGAACTGGCTTTTTGGAGCTCATTCCCTATAGAGGGAAACCTTGCTCAGCCTTGATACAGTGCAGAGGGGCTCGGTCCTGCCTCAACTCAACATGCCAGACTTTGTTGACTCTCCATGGGAGGCTTTACACTCTCTGCAGAATGGTGGGGGAGAGTTGGGGGAATAAGAGAAGGGGAGAGAGGGGGAAATGTGGTTGGTGTATAAAATGAAAAAAATATATATTAAAAAACAACAACAACAACAACTCTGTGTTGGTTATTTGGGAAGTGGCTGCTCAGACAGAAAAACTCTGACTACAAGAATCCCACCACTCTGGCATCTCTAACATCTTGGAATTTCCAAGTCAATCCAATTCATCATCACAGTTTCATACAATGGCTGCTTCACATCTAATACATGCCTGGCTTCAGCAACTTTCCTGACCCCAAAAGCTGGCAGCAGAAAGAAGAAGCCATTGGGCATGGATGGCATGGGCTTCTGAAACCTCAAAGCCCACCCCAGGAAGATACCTGTTGCAGCAAGGCCACACCTCCTAATCCTTCCAAGTAGTGTTACTCCATGATAGCTAAGCATTATAATATATGAGCCAGTGGGGGCCATCATTATTCAAACATCCACAGATGCCGAGCCCTCAGCACCTCCACAAACTCACACGCATCTCAAAGGATAAAGAGAGGTGACTAAATTCAGTCTGAGCCTCACCAGGAGCTGCAAGTGGCTGGGTATTCACTATCACCATCATCACCCAAGAGGATAGACCTTCAAAGCAACTGCCCTAAAAGTGCCAGTCCCTTCTCCAAATTCCTAACTTAACTCACAGCCTACTTTGAAGCTGTAGCCAGGTTCCGACCAGAAGACCAGGCATCACCTCTCTTTGGGAGTGGGCAAAGCCCCAGGGCCCTTGTGCAGGTACCTGCTTCCCCAGCCAGCGTCTTGAAAATCTACCAATGTCCCTCTATCTGGGAAGGGAAATTTCCCAGCCTATTCAGTTTTTGTTTTTATTGTTGAGGATGCGTGTATGTGTGTGTGTGTCCCTGTTTGCTATATATTTGAGATCTTAGTGACAGATTTCTGAATGCCCTATCCCAAAGAACAAAAGATAACACCAGGCTAAAGTTGCCATTTTGATCCAGGAAGCTTAGTTTAAGGGTGATACAAGGGTACCTGTTTGGAAATGCTTCCAAAAGAAGGCTGACTAGACCCAGCATTCTTGGGCAGGCACTAACAAAGATAGTTTCTTAGCTACATGAGATCTTACCTCCACCCTCCAGCCCTCAAAAGCTGCTGGGGTAGAACAGGACTGCTTCATGCCAACTGTGACATTTTGTCCCTCTCAGCCAGTTTCTTCAGCTGGCCAGGCCTAAAGCACCCCCAAATCAACTCTGACAGGAGTGAATCAGTGTATCTAACCGGGTGGAAGACAATGCATGGTGAGGCCTGGGAGAACCCAAAGAGCCGTGCCTGGGCACAGGCCTGCACTCAACTCCAGCAACTGTCTGCAGCAAACAAACATGTAGCCGGTACTTCCAGGTTTTGGACTTTTGTTAAGAGACAATCTCATATTTCCTACACATAAAAAAAACTTCAGTCAGGTGGGGTGGCACATTCCTTTAATCCCCATACTCAGAAAGCAAAGGCAAGGAGGATCTCTGAGAAATTGAGGCCAGCCTGGTCTACATAGTGAGCTCTGGGACAGCAAGAGCTACATAGTGAGACCTTGTATCAAAAACCAAACGAACAAACAAAAAAAATACTCAAAACATTTTATGCTTATCCTTCCAAATGTGCAACAGTAACAAATAGGCCAGTTGATTGGATCACATCAAAGGTCATTCCTAGCTCAGATATTCTGCATGATTTATTTCAGAGCTCATCTAAAGCTTTGGGGTTTTGCCATGCCCAGACCATGCACTATCTAGGGAGTTAGTCTGACTAAGTTCCCTGCTGGTGTTCTGCTCTGGTGGGAAAAGAGCTGCTTACCATCTTCCTAGGTCCCTGCTGCCATCTCTAACCACACTAACCGTTTCTCTCCATTCTCTTTCTCAGCACCTTTCTTATCTGCTCTTTGATGACCTGAAAATCTCCAGAAATGTGCTATGTATTGGCTGATGCCAAGAGAGGACACCCACCATTTCCTACCTGGAATCTGGAGTCACAGCTGCTACATGTGGAGCCCAAGAAATGTGCCCTGTGCTGAAGCCAGAGCCTGGGGCCAGTGCAATCCTATGAGAATAAGAATGAGAAGACATTTAGCTTCCTATTCTTAGAGCTTATAAGCTCTATGGAAGTGTGCCGTGTGAGTGAGATGGCTTGAAAAATTGAAACACTTCAATATATGGGTGTGAGTTTCAGGGGGTGCTGAACAGAAGGGAAAGGTGAGCAGGAAGGAGGACAGTGAAGTAGAGGGGTCATTCTTTGGGTGTCTCAGGGAAGCTTCAGATGAATGGGTGTCATAGAAACTGGGCCATGGCAAAGAAAGGGACAGAGCATTGTGGGAATCCCTCCAGTGAATTAAAAGAGCAGAAAGCAGGCAAGCAACTCTACATTTTTGGCTGAGTAGGCTAGGAGGATGCTGCAGGTCATGCAGAGCCTATAATGTAAATAAAGCTCAAAGGTGCTAGGGGGACTATCACCCAGCAAAACAAGGAAGGAGATATCCCTGTTAGAAAATGGGAAAAATAACCTAATTAGAAGGTGCTAGGGGGCCGCAGATGCTCACAACTTTGGTCCACTAAGTGGCAATGGTCATCACTGTGTCTGAGATGGTGAGGGCTGATGTCTGCGGTATAGCAGGCTGGCACTAGGGAAGGTGTCACTTCTGGGGTTCCCCACAGGACCCTGGCCTGCTGCCGGACCTCACAGTGTGGCTAGGGGGCCTCCAAGGGCATTGAGGGGCTGCAGAGAGGAGTCAGGAAGAACAGCCCTTCTGCTGGCCGCTGCTGGGGTGGGCGGTGGAGGGGGCACAGGTGCATGCAGCCTGGGGAATCTTCAGCAATTTCAAGCATTAACAGCAAGGAAAGAATAAGTCCAATTGTGATTGGAAAACAACACCCTAAACACGAAGTGGTCATGCGAGGAAGCACTGGCCCATCTTACCTCAGATTCTTGGGGATCACTTCATAGAACTTCTCTTACTTCTCTTTGTCTTCTGCCAACTCAGAGGGGAGCACAATGCTCTTCTTCACAATGATTTTGGTGATGATGTTCAGGATCTTGCTCTGCTGGAGCAATTCTCAATTTGTCAGAGATGCTACAGGTAAAGTCTATAATGAAGCAGAGCAGACAGTGCAGGAAAAAGTTGGATCAGACCTGGTGGGGTCACCAGATTAAAATACACAGTAAGTGAAGGTCTTAAGAGCCAAGGACTATAGTTGTCTAGGTTAAAGTTGGTCTCAGCTGTATGCTGAAGGCCTGCTAACAAAGACTTTGCCTTTGGTATGAACATCACACCCAGGAGATATCGAGGTACTCAAGTGTCACCTTAACACAGCTGCCCATGATGAACACAAGACAGACACATAGTCTGATGTTCTTCTTCTTGTTTTTAGAAAGGTCAAGGGGAGCTTGCCAAGAAATGAAGAGCAATGCCCTGAATCCTAAGTGATTTCCTACAGAGAAGTGCTGAAAGAGAACCCACCAATGCATTTTAGGACAACATTGCCTCAAGTCCCCAATATCAAACAACTGACACAGGAATAATGGCATACTCCTGAAACCCTAGGGACAGAGTAGAAACTATGGGCTGCTCCAGAGAAAACAGCCCCAATCCAAGTCAACCTAAATGCTCTTAGCAAGAAGTGTCCCTCCAATCAGAAGCCTGGCCGTGATGACCACCACCAGAGCGGGGAGTGGAGGGGGGTCCCCCCAGAGGGGCAGGTGAAACCACTGCCAGGCACAGGCCACTCTCAGTCGTTCCCAGAGGATCATGTCATGCGGTTCCATGGCTTTCAGTTCTCAGCTATGAAACAGTGGGAAAGTTGTGCTCTACCACCTCCAGCACATTCTGTACACCTTCTAGTTTACACAACATGCACTTGGACTGCCACATGGATTTGCCAATCATTGGGGAGACGGTGGCAGCATTTACCATATTCCTCCCCTGTGATGTCAGTAGCCTTTCCAGTCCAAGTGGTCTCAGCCTTAGTCAACGCTGCCTGATCCACTCATGTGTTTCTTCTTAGTCTCTTTGCTTTTCCCTTTCTTACCATTGCCTCTGTCATCATCCTCATCTGCTCCCACATCTTTACTCTTACGCTCGTACTCCAGATTCTTACCTTCCTCCTGCTTCCTCATCTTTCTCTTTCTCTGCCTCATCTTCTCTGATCTCCTTCTCTTGTTTCTTCTCTAAATAAACCACCAAGTTTAATGAGTTGAGGAGAACTCAACACCCAGCTAGGCCAGAGGCCAGGAGCCAACACAACCACCCACCCAAGCACTGCCAAGCCCATACTCACATAGAGGGTGAAGGGAGAACTTAATGAACGGTGAGTGTTTCTTCATAGCTTCCTTGACCCTCCTCTCCTCTCTGCACTCTCTCAGGTCTTCTTTTAGGCGAAGGCTCACTTTAGTATTCTGTCCAATGGGCTCACCTATAGAGAGACGAATCATAATATAATAATGAGAAAGGGAATTAAAACTACAGCTAAAATACTCAAAAAAGATAGACCACTTTAAAACAAAATGCTCAAGACTTCTGACTTACTTAACCCAGACAATTCCCCCAATCCCCACAATGTAGGTAGCCAACTCACATGGTCAGCACAACTTGAAGGATCCACCAGTAACAGACTCCCCGGCATGCTGCTCACCATTACTGTGCCTTGTGACCACAAACATTTTCTCTGCCACCAGATAGACAGAATAGAAACCATCATCCAAGTGTCCAGTCATGGAGATGCATCCAACAGCCTGCCAAAGGAGTTTCAAACGTTCAAAGATCTTGCAACACGGCTCTGCACAAGCAAATCAAGATCTTGCTGATCAAGTATAGTAATCACGGTTCAGTCCACAGAACCTGGTGGTCAAAGTTCCCCTCAGACCTCCACATCATACTCTAAAGATCCAGTGCATACACCAGTCAAACATGTTTTCAGAAATTATCGAGCCAAAACCGGTAATAAACTGAGAACGGTGTGGATGAATGGCCATACAAGTGGATAGCCTCCATGAACACTTTTGTGCCGGACTTTAGCAAGGGTTCCAAAGTCATATACAGGGCCATCATTGGCCATGCAAATGCATGTGTCTAGAATGTCAGCAATGCTATTGATGTTAGGGATGCCAATTTTCAACTCATTACTATTTGCCCACTTTTAAGGGTCTCTCAGGCCCTTAAACAACAACAACAACAAAACCATCTTGTTCAAGGCTTGTAAATACACATGAAAAGCCACATTGTTTCATTTTCCAAATAGTCCCTTGCCTTTCAAATGAGGCAATATTGTGGGACCAACTGATAAGATTACTCCTCTCAACCACCTATACTACATGTCACACTACTCCAGCTTCTATGAAGTTTTAAGAATACAACAGAATATTCACATCTAAAACATTAGAAATCAACTCCCACAAAAATGTCCTTGTCTGCCTAGGATGTACTGAAGATGAGGGGCAGGAGCTGAGCAATTTCTATCTGAAAGAAGAAGGTCTCCACCTCTTTTTCTGGCATCTAAGAATAAAAGCATCATGTATTACCAGAGACCATCATGGCTGAACACTTTAAAATCCAAGAATTGACCTGTTTCAATTAAGTCCTTATTCAGAGGTACAGTTAAAAATGCTTTCAACCCCAAGAGATGAGAAAAGACCTTGAATCTACAGTGAGGAAGGAAATCCAGAGAGAGAGAGACAGACAGACAGAGAGAGACAGAGACAGACAGACAGAGAGAGACAGAGACAGAGAGAGAGAGAGAGAGAGAGAGAGAGAGAGAGAGAGAGAGAAGAGAAGAGAAGAGAAGAGAAGAGAAGAGAAGAGAAGAGAAGAGAAGAGAAGAGAAGAGAAGAGAAGAGAAGAGAAGAGAAGAGAAAACAACAACAACATTGGAAAAAATCCAGAATGAGCGTTACTAGATTTAGAACCCAAGCAACTCCTGGGCACAGAAAAATGGGAAATTCCTCAACTAGAACTTCTTCATTTGGACTAAGACCAAACTTTAAAAGAAACAGCAGTCATTTCTATGTGCAGCTCCTGAAGGGTTTACAACACGCCCCCACGGTTGGGCGTGTTTACATATGCCCAGCGGACCTGGCCATGTCCGCTTAGCCAGTTCCAGGTCAGGATAGTCATTTCTAAGTCAGAGCATCTCATGTGACCCGGACCCCTGATGTTGCATGGCTATGTAAGCCCTCGATAGCCATGTGATCTATGCGCATGCCTGGAGTAGTGACGTGACCTGTGCACGCCCAGCCTTTAAAAGCCAGCACCATGTTCCCGGTTCTTCTTCTCCACACACATGTCTCTGTCACAGGCCTGTGCACTCTCTGTCCCTTTATCTTTAATAAAACTCTTATTAGCGGATTCTATCGTGTTAGTTATAGTGCCGCAAATAACTAACAGCTCCTCCTGGGCATAAGTCAATCCAGCAAATGCTCCCTTCCATCCTGCTGGGCAAGAGAACCCAATGTGTAGTAGAGGTGCTTAAGGGGCAAATAAATCAGAACAAAGGGTCCAGGAGACAAATCTCCACCATGACAGCTCGCTGTGCAGACTTGCATAGGCCAAAAGCCAAGCAAACCACTGGCCCAAGCTGTCCAGCAGGCTAGTCACTGCAGAGCATCAGTGGGCAGGAGCAATGCGGGGAGGCAGCGCCAAGGTTCCCCCTCCCATCGCCCGGCATCTAATTGCGGGAGGCCAGAAGCTTATAAAACGATTCGAGCATTTGGGACGGGAACCTATGAATCTTCCTGTGCCTGCCTTTTCCAAATTTCTCCTCCCCCTCCACCTAGAGCGCAGAAAAGATCTGGAGAGGAAAAGCACAGTGGGTCCAAGCATCCCTGCCAAAGCGTGGACCCCTCTCCCAAACCAAGCACATTGGGAAATGCGTCCAGGACAGCTGGCAGGACCATCTTCAAGGGACAGAGCCGCCAGTCACTGAACAGATGCTTCAGATCCAGCAGTCATGAGGCTGAGTCAGCAACTAGCTGATCTTTAAGGGGAGGGCAAGCATGGCTGCTTGCCCGGGGTCCGAGGTTCCCATCGGCTGCTGTCCCCAATTGGGTAGGCGCCCCCCGCCCCCCCCCCCCCCCCCATAGCACAAGGTGCCCCTGCCTTGTGAGCTGCTGATCTACCCACCTAGAAGAGACTCTGGGGGTGGGGTGGGGGGAAGGGTGAGCGTCCTGCAGCTACAAGCAGTTATAAACTCTATGGGCACATCAACCCGCTGGCGGAAGCCTTTGGGACAGATGCAAACACGGAAACGCTTCTGGGAAGGAGCCACTGGGAGCAGCAAGGGACAAAAAGCCAAGGCCTTACTTTAACTGAAAAACGAAGTAGAACTACAGAGCCGGGTGATCCCAGACTGACTCACACTCAAAACGTAAGCCTTGAGGAGGTGACTGGAGTGAGCGCTCCTAGACGCACCAGGACCTCCTTTATTTCAGAGGTGCTCAGCTCAAGACAGCCTGCTTTGGATCTCTCAGACTTAAAGGACCCGCGTCCACCCACCGACAGCCCTGCCCCCGCACCTTGGCGTCCTGACGTCACGGTTGCACACCCTGGAGGGGGCGGGGAGAAGCAGGAGCCTGGGTCTGGACTGGAATTGAATGTTTGGCGGCTCCTGCTGAGGGAGCAGCTGTGGCACTGCTGTGTTTTCTTCTGGCATTTTTCGCATCAGGGCCTGGTGCCAAGGTAAGGGAGAACCCGGGCCTCAGCCTTCTCCTGCTAAGGGATCGGGGAGTAAGGCCAGGAGCTAGGGGTTGTTCTGGCCAGCCTGTCAGACTTCATTCCTGGAGATGAAGACCGCGATTGTGGGGGGCAGGGGATGTAGCAGTGAAGGTAAAGAACAGACCCAAAGCTGCCAACATTTGCAGTCCCTTGAATTAAGAAACAGGGTTGGGGCGTCTCTCAGCACGGTGCTTACCTGGCATATACAGAGCCCTTGATTCGATCCCTAGATCCAAGACATGATGCTGGAAATGCAGGAAATGCTGCAATACCAGCATTTTTCCTTGTACCAGGCCCATACATGGTTCTTGCTCCTCGCCAGACCCTGGCTGCTAGCCTTCTATCCTTTCCAAGTGGTTAAGCCTTAGGAGGACACTGGGAGATGTGCAGGTAAAATAAAAGTTTGTTTAATCAGAGAGCCTCTGAAGGCCCATGGCTTCTGTCAGGGTTAAAAGAGAAAAAAAAAAGGCAGTAAAATGACAAAGGGCGGTGACAGGGAGAACAGGCATAGACAAAAGGAAAGAGAGGGAACCTCATCAGAGCACAGGATACAGCAGTCAGGCCTGCCCCTCCACCTCATCCTTGTGACAGACAGACAGATCTCTTGCAGCCTAGGAGCCTCTTGTGCTTGACTTCAGCAGGAGCAGTCAGAGCCGTCAGTGAGAGCTGTGTCTCCTTGTATTCTGACTAATCCCAAGTCCACCCACAGAGGCTTCCTCCTCCCCGGGGCCTGGCCATCTCTGGGCAGCACTGACCAGTAGGAAGGAGTTGGCCAGAAGAGCAAACCTGCTCCTGGCCCCAGCTTATCTCTGGCATGGAAGAAAATGAGACGGAAATGAGCAGGACACAGGCGAGCAATACAGTCCTTCTGTCCCCATGTGGACACACAACTGCCCTTATACAGAGGAGAATATGGCTCCCAGAGCCAGGCCCAGAGACAGGAAGAAGGCCATGATGAACCCCATTGTCTCCATTGCAGAGACCACTATATATAGTAGTTAGAATCGATCGTTATAAGAATGAAAGGAACCAGGTTGGTCCTCATGCTTTAATCAGGGCCCCTAGGATTAAGCCTCTAGGCCTGGTTATTTGGGGGAGTGCTAAATGGCAGGTGTATAGTGGTGGTGCCTATGGAATACTGAATTTTTATGCTTTCCTTTTTTGAGAAAATTCTCATGTCTCCCAGGCCACCCTCAAACTCACTATGTAACCCAAAATAACCTAGAACTTCTGATCCTCCTGTTTCTATCTGTCAGGTACTGAGGTTGCAGCACCACACCTGACTTCTGAGATGCACTGGATAAAACTCAGGGCTTCATGCAGTATGCTAGGTAGGCAGTCTTAAAAACTGAACCACATTCCTAGCCCCAAATACTGGGATGTATCTTTAGATCTGGGTATATATGTGTGCATGTACAGTCTTGCACACCTCTGCCTAGTGGCACACCTAAGAACTCTACACTTGGGCTGAAGGGCCCAGTGGTCTAGAGTGAGTACCTCTCTTGCAGAACAGCCAGGTTCAGTTCCCATCCCCCACACCAATCAGCTCACAACCACCTATGACTCCAGGTACAATTCCATGGTATCTGATGCCCTCTTTGGACATCTGTGGGCAGCTGCACTCACATACACCCCCCCCCCAAACATATAGACATAATTTAAAAACATCTTTAAAATCTTAACTGGATATAGGAGCACATGCACTTGGGAGCAGAGGCAGTTGGATGTCAGTGAGTTCAAGTCAAGCCTGGTCTACACAGCAAGTTCCAGGACAGCCAGAGCTACATAGTGAGACCTGACTCAAATGAACAGAAAGAAAACCATAATGACTTTAAATTGTAAAAAATATTAAAAATAGTTACACGTAAGTTACATCTAGATTTGATGCAAGCACTGCTTTTTGGTTTTGTTTGTTTGTTTGTTTGTTTGCTCCCCCCCAACACACACTTCTTGCAGTGCTATATAAATAGAACACAGGGCCACACTTGCTAGGCAAGCCCTCTCCCTCAGAGCTCCACTCCCAGCCCCACCTTTCTACTTTCTTGGGGTCCTTCCTGATCTCTGTTAGACTCTTTGATCTCACATGTGTTAAAGGTCCTCCTGTACTTAACGTACATGAATATAGCTGTGAGGCCCCAGCCTACACACTCAAACACATTGCAAGAAACAAGACACAGGAACGAAGTAGCTTCCTGGACGAGAAAGGAGAGACTCAGACTTAGCCCCTGTCTCTCTTGGGCACAGCCTCCTCACTGTAAAGTAGAAGAGATGTTTCTAGCCAGGGCAGGGGGACAAGGCCCATGAAGATCCAGCTGGCAGAATCCTCTCCAGGTTGCATACATTCCACCCTTGGTCCTGCTCTAGACTTTGGCTGAATCCATCCCAGGGATCCACAACAGCCTTTCTCCAGGTACACAGGTGCCTGAGATGCTGGATTTGAAGAGTATAAATAGAAGGAGAAATCTGGGAGGGGGAATTGGAGAGCAATAAATACTGTGAAGTTGAAGCAGAGGTTGAGAGCCAGGACTAAGATCTGGAGAGTGAGGGAACAGATTCATTCATTTTCTGTTGTTCATGGTTGCTCTGTACAGATACCAGAGAGCACACACACAGACATATTGTTCGGGGATTTTACTCTTTTTAGGGTGGCCTGCCACCTAGCTCCCAAATAAATCACACATGGAGGCTTATTATTAATTATGAATGTCCAGCCTTAGCTTGGCTTAGTTTCTAGCCAGCTTTCCTTAACTTAATCTGTCTACCTTTTGCCTCTGGGTTTTTCCCATTCTCTAACTTCAGAAAATCTTACTCTTACTCCGTGGGTTGCTGTGTAGGTGGTTGACTGCCCCCTGGAGTCCTCTTCCTTTTCTGGTTTCTAGATCTTAGCTCTCCAATCCCAATTCCCAGATTTCTCCTTCTATTTATATTCCCTGCCTGTCATCCCTGCCTATCCTTTCTCCTGCCTTTCTGTTGGCCAGTTCTTTATTAAACCATCAGGTGTTTTACAAGGGCACAGCGACAGAGCTTCACAGAGTTAATCAGATACAACATAAACAAACGTAGCATACATTAAAACAATATTCTGCTACATGCAAAGACACACATACACACAGACACAGATACACACAAACACACACAAACACACAAACACACACACACACACACACACACACACACACACACACGTCACAGGGGGAAGAAGCCAGGAAAAGGCCCAATCTCAGGTCAGAAAGGGAGGTGGTGTGAGGGTAGATACAGCAAAAGCAGGTGAGGAAGGGAGGTCAGGATACCCCAGCCCCACATACACTCTTAAGTAAGGCTTTGATAGATTGGTTTTGCATGTTTGTATCCTTATTGCAATGTGTGTAGTCTACTTTGTATCATGGGTTTTTGTTGGAGTGTCTTTTGTCTCACCTGGAATGAAATCCATTTAAGTCATGGACCCACTGAGCTACAAGCATTGTTAATAACTCAGCTATAAGTACTCCACCCACTGAGCTAAAAGCCCTCTAATAACTCAGGTGAAAACACTCTCCTCACTGAGCTTCAAGCACTCTACACACGGAGTGACAGGACCCACTGAGTCAAGAGCTCTCTACACACTGAGCTACAAGCAGCATAACAACTCAGCTACAACACTCTATCCACTGTGCTACAAGCACCTTGCCAAGTAGGGCACAAACACCAACACCTCTCCCCTTCTCTTCCCTCTGGAGTTCCCTTTGCACCTGGAAATCAGTTTAGAGCAGAGAAATCCACCCAGTGTAGCTTTGTCTCTTTCCATTCTTTATGTCCCCCCAACACTTTGGGTGTCTCTGTGCAGTCTTAGGTCTTGTTACTTCTGTCCCAGTCTAAAGAGGAAACTTCAGATCAGCTGAAGGTTGGAGTCTCATGGACACACCACACCTACGCCAACAAGGCCACACCTCTTAATAGTGCCGCTCCCTTTGGGGCCATTTTCTCTCAAACCACCACACCTACAGAAAACACAGATATTTACATTACAGTTCCTAACAATAGCAAAATTGCAGTTATGATGTAGCAAGGAAAATCATTTTTTCACTGAGGGGGTCAGCACAACATAAGTAAATATATTAAAGGGTCATGGCATTAGGAAGGTTGAGAACCACTGTTCTTATGGCTCTGGATTACATAAATGCACCTCCATTCCCTCACTGTGTTCCTGCTAATGCTGTTCATTTTTGTCTCCTTCCTGTAATGTTGGCCTAGATGTGAAAAGTGCATTTTACTCTATGGCTATGTTCCATTTCTTCCTAGTTCCTTTAGGAGTTTATCACAAAATCTTGGTTTTGCTTATAGCTGGACTGTATTTCCTATATGTATTTTTGTTTGTGTGTTTCTTTTTTTGAAAATATATTTTGTTTTTGCAAAATTACTGGCTGTATTTTTCCCCTCAACTTGGAAATACAGCGGTTTTATTTTAATGTAGTCAATTACTCCCCAGCTTCCTTCTATTCTATTCATCGTGTTAAATTTCTTATATCCTAGGTTCTCATGGATAATTTCTCTGTGATTTTTCTATGCATAGTTTGCCTCTAATATGACCTCCAGTTCTACCTGAGTCAGTGATCTGTGTTATGTCATTTATTTCTTCAAGTGTACTTCCTTCTCCATGAACTGTAAGAGCCAACGTTTCTGCGTGCAGTGATATGGTTATTTTCTTTCAGCATATCTCCCCATGCCCACCTGTATGTAGGAATGCTGACAGGACCTTTGGTATCACTATAGTATTGGGGTCTTTTATCTGGTTCAGTATTGTCCATAACGGTTATATTAACTGTAGGTTTGTGTTTTTCACACCTTGATTTAGAATGTCAACAAGAGTTTTGGCTTTTGCTCCCGAGACAGAAATTCAGAGAATAGCAACAAAGAGAATGGCTGCATCTCCAGTAAATGCTCACCAGGTCAGTTTTGTGTCCGTATTATTTGGAATAAATTTGAATCCATGCAATCCTTTATTCTTTGTCTCTGATAATCTTATTTAAAATGCTTATTTTTCATGATTGTTTTTCTTTTTCAGTTCTTTAAAGATTACATCGTTGAATCTTGACAACCACATAGCATAATGTGTCTCCTTGTATCCTCCCTTGTCCATTACTGTGAGGACATAAATTTACAGTCTTGTCTGTGGTTATGATGTCATTGTTTTAACAGCTGAGTAAGAAACTGGGTGCAGGGTCAGGAAAACCCACAGAAAGCACTAGCCTGGCTCATAGGAACTCACAGAGTCTGAACCATCAACAAGGAGCCTGTATGGGACCAACCTAGACCCTATTCATTTATGTGACAGCAGTGTGGCTTGGTCTGCATGTGGGACTCCGGTAAACAGGAGGAGGGGCTGACCTGGTGCTTTGAGGACCTGCTCTTGAGAACCTGTCCTCATGTTAAATTGAATACAGGGGGTGGTGCTTGGTCTTATGGCAGTGTGATATGCCATCCTTTGCTGAAGTGCATGGGAGGCCTGCCCTTTCTGAGTGATTACAGAGGAGGGGTGGATTGAGTAGAGGATGGAAGACATGAGGGAGGGGGGACTGGAAAAAGAGGAAAGGGAGGAGAGGCTGTAGTTGAGATGTAAAATAAATAAATAAATAAATTTAAAAAGAAGGCAGTTCTGAAAGGGATTCCACTGTAAATGATCATCAAAGAAATATATTGATGCCTAGTTCCTACAGAGGATAGACTTGTGTCCTCATACATTAGTGAGGAAGGGAAGTCTTAGGTGCCATGCAGGTTGCATTTTGGGGAGTGCCAGGTTCCCAGAACCAGGCTTACCAATATGGCCATACAAATACATAGATAGTTTTGCTGGTATCACCAGCAAATCTATGGAGAAGTAGATAGAAGAGACTCACTCTATTGAATCTTAATACTAAATAGTTCAGTACCATAGACAGCATAGATGATGGAAGGAATAAGTAACTTGCTCTGTCTTGAAAACAGTGTTTCTGTGAAAAGATGCAGATTGTGGTATACTGTTTCTCTCTTTGCTATCACAATGTGGTGATGTGTCTTTGGGGTTTTTGACACCTGAAATGTATTTGACTCAGGGAAGCTGCTGCTCATATCATCCTCTGGATTCCAATGACCAGTGTTAATATCTCAATAGACAGATCAGTATTTTCTCTTTTATTTTGTATTGTGTTTTAGACAGAGTACCATTGTGTAAGCAATGCCAAGTACATTGCAGTATGTGGAATATATCTATATTGCATCATGTGAGATATATCTATAAGAAATTTCTAGAAATTGTTGACTTGGAGCTCTTCATAAACCATCAATTTTCAGATATAAATGAATGCCTTTAATGATGCTGCTGAAGGCTGTCCCACCTTGTGTTTAGAATAGAGTCACATGAGGCCCAGCTGCAGCTGGTATTAATCCAGTTTCTATATTTGAGAAGGTTAATAGCTATAGCATTTGCAAGTACAGTTTGCACATTGTAATGTTTCCAACTGAAATGAGACACCCTTTTCCTGTTTCATAGCCACATTCCTTTCATAAAGGTACATCCCTGCATGTAGACCTCAAATATTTAATGTTTACTAGAGTTTATATGTCATCCTGTTTTTATGAAATATGAAATACAATATAGAGTATGTGTATTTTAGAAAGTATCATTTATAATTAACTTTCTTTTTATGTTTGGGGTATATTTGCCTCAATGTATATATGAGTGCTATGTGTGACTCCTGCATGTTGTATTCAGAAGAAAGCATTGTATCCCATGGAACTTGAGCCAGAATCAGTTGTGTGATAAAATGTGGATTCTGAGTCTGGAACATGTGTCCTCTAGAGCAGCAGCCAGTGCTCTTAACTGCTGAACTATCTTGGCAGAACATACACAAGTTTTGTCTTTAAATAATTGTCATGCCTCATCTATATCACAAAACTGTCTTTTCTTGGGTGTCTTTTACCTAGGAAAGCATTTTTTTTTCTAGAAAAACATGGGAATGGATAATTTTCCATTACAGGGTCTGTTGACATTCAGGGATGTGGTTGTGGACTTTACCCAAGAGGAATGGGAATGTCTGGAGTCTTCTTGGAGGGCTTTATACATCGATGTGATGCTGGAGAATTACAACAATCTAGTCTTTGTAGGTAAGATTGCTTTTCTTGTAGAATTCCTTATGCATCTTTTGTATTTACCTACTTTGTACGTGTGTAAACTTTCTAAAATGTAATAAAGGAAATTAGAGTAATAAACATAACTTTTCCATGGGGTGTCATTTTCCTATGTTAACTGCAAGAGTAACCAATGTGCTAGACTGCATGATTTCTCCAGCTCTCTTTTCTAGCTTTTAATGAGAACTTGAATGTTTAAAGGAAATGGGTATTCAGAATAAGGAAAGTCATTGAAGTATATTTAGTAATTGGAATATTTGATTTTCAGTTGAATTGAACTATTCACCTATTTCTGATTTTTACAAAAATTAAGTTATTTTAAAATAGTGAAAGAGATGTTTGTGGTGAGCATATTGTTGTTTTATTTTATTTTATTTATATAATTTGAGATATGGCTTCTATATTTAGGCCTGGCACAATATGATTTTAATCCCAATGCTGGGAAGGCTGAAGCTAGAGGATCAGATAAGTTGTAGGTCAGATTGGTTTACATAGTGAGTTCATTTCTGACCAAGGCTACACAGTGTGACTCTGTCTCAAAAACATAAACAACCAGAAGACAAAGGAACAATCCAAATAGGGTCCTTCATGGATATCCATTCTCAGAGTAACAATTGCCTAATCATCTATTTGTCTCACCTTCTGCAAGGTATGCAGTTTAGATAGGGAAGAGAAAATTATCAACTGTCCTTGTGGGTGATTGGAGATTGCAGTGGTTCTTTGGAGGATTAATTTAATGATAGTGTAGCACAGAAGACCTGTGCTGAATTCACTATTTTTGAGACTTGCTAGTTTACCTGTTTTAGAAAACGTATGGAGAAATCATTTATTGAATCTCTTACTCAGGCATCAACATCTATCAGCCCTATTTGTGCTCTTTTTCCAGAGAAACATCGCACATGTAGAAAAAATGAAAAGTTCTTAGATCAAGACTCAAAGCACATTGCCTATCAGTCTGTGAATATCCAAAAGAAGCCTAATAAATGTAATAAACTTGGCAAAATGGTTCGTGAATCATCCCAATGTACACTTTATAACACAAATGATACTACAGAACACTGCAACGAATATGATTGTGGCTACCACATGGATGCTTCTGTTGAATCATCAAACCATAAAAGTGTGAACAGTGGAGAAGAACCCTGTAAATGTAAAGACTGTGGAAAATGTACCAACACTAGTCAAAATCACAGAAAGCACACTGGAAAGAAAGAACACAAAAATACAGAATATTATGTATCATTCAACTCTAAACATAAACTCACATTGAAACAATTCCATAGTAGAGAGAAAAAACACCAATGTAGGACATGTGGACAATGCTTCCTGACCCACTCGAGCCTCAATAGACAACAGAGAAATCATTCTGGATCAAAATCCTACAATTGTGAACAATGTGGCAATTGCTTTTCTCGGTTGTATCAGATTAAAAAACATTTCAAAACCCATACTGGAGAGAAATATAGTGATTGTGAAAATTCCTTCACCAGTGTTTCTCATCTTAGGAATCATCATATAAATTATACAGGAGAAAAACCTTACAAATGCAGTGAATGTGGTAAATGTTTTACCCGACTGACACATCTAAGAACTCATCAGAGACTTCATACAGGAGAAAAACCTTACAAATGTAGTGAATGTGGAAAATCCTTTACTTGTGGCTCAACTCTTAGAGAACATCAGAGAATTCATACAGGAGAGAAACCTTACAAATGTATTGAGTGTGAGAAATCATTTAAACATAGCTCAACTCTTAGAACACACCAAAGAATTCACACAGGAGACAAACCTTACAAATGTAGTGAATGTGAGAAATCTTTTACATATGGCTCAACATTCAGAAACCATCAGAGATTTCATACAGGAGAAATTCCTTATAAATGTAGTGAATGCCAGAAATCTTTTGCATGTGTCGCAACGCTTAGAAACCATCAGACATTTCATACAGAAGAAAATCCATACAAGTGTAGTGAATGTAAGAAATTCTTTACATCTGGCTCAAATCTTAGAAAACATTACAGGATTCATACAGGACATAAGCCTTATAAATGCAGTGAATGCGAGAAATCATTCACATTTGTCTCAACTCTTAAAAGACATCAGAACACTCATACAGGAGAGAAACCTTACAAATGTAAGGAATGTGAGAAATCTTTTACACATGACTCAAGTCTTAGAATACATCAGAGAATTCATACAGGGGAGAAACCTTACAAATGTAGTGAATGTGTCAAAGTCTTTACACGCCTCTCAAGTCTAAGAAAACATGAGAAAATTCACACTAGGAAAGAAATTTTCAACAGTCAATAATATAGCATACCTTTTATTCAAATCTGTGTCCTAGAGACCACTGCAGGCTCCATTGTAGAAAATCATCATGAACATGAGAAACCCATGAAAGCCTTAGATAATATCAAAAAGTTTATATTGAGAAAAAGTTCTAAAAATGGGAAATACGAGGAAAATTTGTACTTCAACAGTTTACTTTTTTACCCTTAAATACTGCATAATGAGTAAAAAATATAGAATCCAAAACAATGTCCTGTTTTTGCAGCCATTTCCTGGAGACTGAAATATTTCAAATGGAGAACCTGAGTAAATGGGTAAAAATAAATAACTTTAGGAAATATTAGAAAGTCAAAGAATTCTCTCTGCTTAACTCACATGAAGAAACTTCAACAAGTCATGCTGCTTAGATGAGGCTCTGACAAACTGGTCACCAAGAAAGGATGTCCTTCAACCTGTAGATATGCCTGCAAGTGTGCAGTGTGCTATGGCTGTCCAGTTGTCCTAAGCTGTATCCCATGAAGCTTTGGAGTTAGTTACATTATGGAAACTCTGTGAGTCCCTTTTCCCCACATATTCCTGTAACTAACCTGAATAAAGCTCATTGATTCAACAAGATGGACTTCAGTGCTGTCGATACTTGGTTCTGGGTGAGTAGAGGTGTATTGTGTTGCACCTCCATAGGAAGTCTATCATACAACATGTGCTGAACCTATTAATTCTTCCTCCAAACCTGTTTTACACCAGAACATTGATGTTAGAAGGGATTTAAATATCTAATGTTATGTTAGAGTCATGCCTCTTTGCACCCCATAATGTCCACACTAGAATACCCAAATAAATACATTAAAGTTAATAAACAGCCTAGTGCTAAAAGTGTAGACTCATGTGAAATTTGACCCTGAAGGAAACACCTACTTCCAAATTCTACAATAAAGATTCATGTTATCCAACATCAAAATATTGATTCTGGAGTGAAAATCTACCAATAGAAACAATGTGAGATCTTTATAGCTATAACCTGTGGATTTCACAGCATAAATGTTTGTGTATAGATAGGAAATTTCTGAGAATGTGAAGGAAATGAGCCTATCAGTACACAGCAAAGTTTAAGAAATATTAATTAACCTAAGGAGCACAACAATTGTAGACAGTTCATATGGAAAACTATGACAGACAGATTTGTAGACATCCAGCAAACCAAGTGCAATACAATTAAGAAACAACAGGAGTATATGGTCCTGTCTCACATGTCAGAGGGTGAGGATTGTTCTTTATGAATGCTTATGAAACCTGTTTTGGAAATACTTTTGTATTGCTAGTATTAGAGTTGTGGTCATGTCAACACAGTCTTAAAATTATAGAATCCCACTGTCTAGGTGACATGATTATATATTAACATTCATGCTGCATCACTAGATCCTCTTTTACAGAAGCAGGGTAAGGTAGGGGCACTTGGGCCTCTTCCTCCAAATAGACTAGTCCCATTTCTGGAAGATGTAGGCTTATATCAGGCTTCCATTGAACAAGAGAGCAAATGTCTAGTGCCAACATTGACTACTCTGCCAGCATCTGGCTTTCTGTTTCTCAGACTGGTTTTTGCTCTGCATTCTCTAGGTGGACCTTGGTGGACTATCTGCTTCCCAAGCTACTTGGAGGGTTGCTGCCTTTTCAGGGTTTGTCTCAGCTGCAGATAATTTGCTAATCTAAGTTCATGATGTTTTTGCATGACTTCCACTTGTTCCCACAAGTTATAATGATCTGACCAGCTGATTGACAATGTGAACATAATCTCAGCTCCAGTTAACCTGCTGTTAGGACTCACCTCCATATGCTTTGGCCTGCTTCCACCATGTTTCTCCCAAAGATGGTTCCCTAGCCATAATACACATCCTGCTTGTGACCTTACACCAGGAATGTTCATCTCCTTTTTCCTCAGGGCAGACCTCCAGAGCCTGCAAAAGTGGCCTTGCAAACAGGCTCCCTCATCTCCAAGCTACAACACCCTGTGAGTGGCTCTGACTTCTGAGGGTGCTGCCATCTGGGCCCTTTTGCCTATGCCTTCTGAATCACAACCCTGATGACTGTGGTAATGGATGATTGGTGTTCTGGGGAAACCCCAAATCCTGATGCCCTTTCATTGATTCTGTGTCATCAGCTCCCAGCACTTTAGGAAACACAGGAATTTCCTTTGTCTGTAGACATCACTAAATGGGCACTGTGAGTTCATAGCTCTGAGTTTCTAAGCATCCCTTGTACCTGAGTGGAGTGGATGAAGTCCTGAGTGAATATGTACTGTTGACATGGGTTACAGATTGCCAATTAGAGTGTAGGTAATGAAGAAATGAAAGATACATACAGAAAAGTTGGGATTGCATTGTCCCATGACTTCTGATGAAGACCAGCAGTGGCCTGGAAACTAAGGAAACAGCATTTTTTTTTTTTTTTGGTTTTGTCGAGACAGGGTTTCTCTTGTGTAGCTTTGCGCCTTTCCTGGAACTCACTTGGTAGTCAAGGCTGGCCTTGAACTCACAGAGATCCTCCTGCCTCTGCCTCCCGAGTGCTGGGATTAAAGGCGTGCGCCACCACCGCCCGGCTGGAAACAGCATTTTTTAATACATCTGAAATTCAGGATGTGGGGATATTGTATAGAGCTGAATGGGGAAGTAGGGTTAATCTTTTTGTGTGTTGAGAGAGTGTCTTTTTATTGGAGCAGAGTCAGGCTGCAGCCATCTATTAGAAGAAAGCTGTGGTTACTAGTTTTTGTACAAATAGTCAACATCATCATATGGGCCATACAAAAGATTTGCTATTTCCCTGTGAGTGAATATGGGGAAGGTTTTGTCATTTTCATGGATCTGAGACTTTCTGATCCTGGACATGGCCATGCCAATTTAAATAAACACATTAACTTATCTCCCCACACGTACCTTTTCTTAGTTTGGGTTTATATTATTGTGAGGAGACACCATGTCCAAGGCAACTCTTATAAAGGAAAACATTTAATTTTGGCTGGCTTACAGTTTCAGAGATTAAGTCCATTATCATCATGGATAGAACCATGGTGGCATACAGGAAGATATGGTGCTGGAGAAGGATCTGAGAGTTCTTGATCTGCAGGAAGCAGAAGGTACTAGGCCTAGTTTGAGTGTATGAGATGTCAAAGTACACCTCCATAGTTACACACTTTCTCCAACAAGGCCATACCATTTAATAGTGCCAGGCATTCAAACATATGAATCATTTGGGCTCTTTGTACTCAAAACACTACATAACCTAAGTGGAGTATGTTTGCTTGGCATTAAAGAAAGCTCAGAATGAACTAAGCATAGTTTCTTGGCGTCCTGAAAACTAGTGTTGTCTTCTTTAGCAGAAATTCTTCTGCTGAGAGGATCTGAGAAGAAGGAATGTCCTGTTGATCTTTTTGCTCAGTTGGTCAGGGTGGCTATTTAAATTAATGTTCTTTAAGGAGCATTGTGTTTCTTTAAGGAGCCATTTCTCTTTTTCTGTGCTAAAAGGAAGTACCTCAGTTAGGAATCTGAATAGATATCTGTCATTTTTTTTTATTTAATACCTGGTCTCATTTATCCATGCTGGCTTTGAACTCACTAAGTAACTAAGCTTGACCATGAATTTTTTTTAAAAAATTAAACCATTTTTTAAAATTTATTTTACAACACCATTCAGTTCAACATAATAGCCACAGATTCCCCTGTTCTCCCCCTCTCGCCCCCTCCCCCTCCCCCCAGCCCACCCCCCCATTCCCACCTCCTCCAGATCAAGGTCTCCCCCGAGGACCGGGATTGACCTGGTAGACTCAGTCCAGGCAAGTCCAGTCCCCCCCTCCCAGACCGAGCCAAGCGTCCCTGCATAAGTCCCAGGATTCAAACAGCCAACTCATGCAACGAGCTCAGGACCCAGCACCAACACACAGCTGCCTCCCAAACAGATCAAGCCAAATGACTGTCTCACCCATTCAGGGGGCCTGATCCAGTTGGGGGCCCCTCAGCCTTTGGTTCATAGATCCTGTGCTTCCATTCATTTGGTTATTTGTCCCTGTGCTTTATCCAACCTTGGCTTCAGCAATTCTCGCTCATATAAACCCTCTTCTTTCTCACTAATTAGACTCCCAGTGCTCCACCAGGGCCCAGCCGTGGATGTCTGCATCCAGATTCCTCAGTCCTTGGATGGGGTTTATGGCACAACTATCAGGGTGTCTGGCCATCCCATCACCAGAGTAGGTCAGTTCCTGCCGTCTCTCGACCATTGCCAGCAGTCTATTGTGGGGGTATCTTTGTGGATCTCCGTGGGCCTCCCTAGCTCTCTGCTTCCTCCCCTTCTCATGTGGTCTTCATTTACCATGGTCTCCTATTCCTTGTTCTCCCTCTCTTTTCTTGATCCAGCTAGGATCTCCCACTCTCTTTCCCTCGACCGTTGCTCTTCATTGTTCCCACTCATGACCAGGCTGTTCATGTAGATCTCATCCATTTCTCCGTGTCTTTTTTGGGGTCCCGTTTTTCAGGTAGCCTCACTGGTGATGTGAGTAGCAGTCCAGTCATCCTTGTTCCACATCTAGCATCTTCCTATGAGTGAGTACATACCATATTTGTCTTTCTGAGTCTGGGTTACCTCACTCAGGATGATTTTTTCTAGATCCATGCATTTGCCTGCAAACCGTATGATGTCATTGTTTTTCTCTGCTGAGTAGTATTCCATTGTGTATATGTGCCACAATTTATTTACCCATTCTTCAGTTGAAGGTTGTTTCCAGGTTTTGGCTGTTACAAACAATGCTGATATGAACATAGCTGAGCAAGTGCTCTTGTGGTATGATTGAGCATTTCTTGGGTATATGACCAGGAGTGGTATAGCTGGATCTTGGGGGAGATTGATTCCCAATTTTCTAAGAAAGCGCCATATTGATTTCCAAAGTGGTTGTACAAGCTTGCATTCCCACCAGCAGTGGAGGAGAGTTTCCCTAGTTCCACATCCTCTCCAGCATAAAGTGTCTTCAGTGTTTTTGATCTTAGCCACTCTGACAGGCATAAGGTGGTATCTCAGAGTTGTTTTGATTTGCATTTCCCTGATGATTAGGGATGTTGAGCAATTCCTTAAATGTCTTTCAGCCATTTGGGTTTCCTCTGTTGAGAATTCTCTGTTTAGTTCTAAAGCCCATTTCTCAATTGGACTGTTGGTCGTTTTGATGTCTAATTTCTTGAGTTCCTTATATATTCTGGATATCAGTCCTCTGTCACATGTGGGGTTGGTGAAGATCTTTTCCCATTTTGTAGGGTGTCGCTTTGCCTTGTTGACCGTATCCTTTGCTCTACAAAAGCTTCTCAGTTTCAAGAGGTCCCATTGATTGATTGTTTGTCTCAGTGTTTGCGCTACTGGTGTTATATTTAGGAAGTGATCTCCTATGCCAATGCATTCAAGACTACTTCCTACTTTCTCTTCTAGCAGGTTCAGAGTAGCTGGATTTATGTTGAGGTCTTTGATCCACTTGGACTTAAGTTTTGTGCACGGTGACAGATATGGATCTATTTGCAGCCTTCTACACGTTGATATCCAGTTATGCCAGCACCATTTGATGAAGATGCTTTCTTTTTTCCATTGTACACTTTTGGCTTCTTTGTCAAAAATTATATGTCCATAGGTGTGTGGGTTAATGTCAGGGTCTTCAATTCGATTCCATTGGTCCACTTGTCGGTTTTTATGCCAATACCAAGCTGTTTTTATTACTCTAGCTCTATAGTAGAGCTTGAAGTCAGGGATTGTGATGCCTCCAGAAGTTGTTTTATTGTACAAGTTTCTTTTAGCTATCCTGGGTTTTTTGTTTTTCCATATGAAGTTGAGTATTATTCTTTCCATGTCTGTGAAGAATTGTGTTAGTATATTGATGGGGATTGCATTGAATCTGTAAATTGCTTTTGGTAAGATTGCCATTTTTACTATGTTAACCCTGCCTATCCATGAGCATGGGAGATCTTTCCATTTTCTGACATCTTCAATTTCTTTTTTCAGGGACTTAAAGTTCTTGTCATATAGGTCCTTCACATGCTTGGTTAGTGTTACCCCAAGGTATTTTATGTCATTTTTGGCTATTGTAAAGGGTGATGTATCTCTAATTGCCTTCTCAGCTTCTTTGTCCATTGTATATAGGAGGGCTACTGATTTTTTTGAGTTGATCTTGTATCCTGCAATGTTGCTGAAGGTGTTTATAAGCTTTATCAATTCCTGGGTGGAATCTTTGGGGTCACTCAAGTATACTATCATGTCATCTGCAACTAGGGAAAGCTTGACTTCTTCCTTTCCAATTTGTATCCCCTTAATCTCCTTATGTTGTCTTATTGCTCTGGCTAGAACTTCAAGTACTATATTGAATAAGTATGGGGAGAGTGGACAGCCTTGCCTCGTTCCTGATTTTAGTGGAATTGCTTTGAGTTTCTCTCCATTTAATTTGATGCTGGCTGTTGGTTTGCTATATATTGCCTTTATTATGTTTAGGTATGTTCCCTGTATTCCTGATCGCTCCAAGACTTTTATCATGAAGGGGTGTTGGATTTTGTCAAATGCCTTTTCTGCATCTAGTGAGATGATCATGTGGTGTTTTTCTTTGAGTTTGTTTATATGGTGTATTACATTGATGGACTTTTGTATGTTGAACCACCCTTGCATCCCTGGGATGAAGCCTACTTGATCATGGTGGATAATTGTTCTGATGTGTTCTTGGAGTCTGTTTTCCAGTATTTTATTGAGTATTTTTGCATCAATGTCCATGAGGGAGATCGGTCTGTAGTTCTCTTTCTTTGTTGCATCCTTGTTTGGTTTAGGAATCAGGGTAATTGTAGCCTCATAGAAGGAGATTGGTAATGTTCCATCTGTTTCTATTATGTGGAACAATTTAGAGAGTATTGGTATTAACTCTTCTTTGAAGATCTGGTAGAATTCTGCGCTGAAACCATCTGGTCCTGGGCTTTTTTTTTTTTGGTTGGGAGACTTTTAATGACTGTTTCTATTTCCTTAGGGGTTATTGGACTATTTAAATAGTTTATCTGGTCTTGATTTAACTTAGGTATGTGGTACCTATCCAGAAAAATGTCCATTTCTTTTAGGTTTTCCAGTTTTGTGGAGTAGAGGTTTTTGAAATATGACCTGATAATTCTCTGGATTTCCTCATTGTCTGTTGTTATGTCCCCCTTTTCATTTCTGATTTTGTTGTTTTGGATTCTCTCTCTGTGTCTTTTGGTTAGTTTGGATAAGGGCTTGTCTATCTTGTTGATTTTCTCAAAGAACCAACTCTTTGTTTCATTAATTTTTTGTATTATTCTCTTAGTTTCTAATTTATTAATTTCACCTCTCACTTTGATAATTTCCTGGTGTCTATTCTTCCTGGGAGACTTTGCTTCTTCTTGTTCTAGAGCTTTCAGGTGTGCTGTTAAGTCACTAGTGTGGGATTTCTCCAACTTCTTTATGTGGGCATTTAGTGCTATAAATTTCCCTCTTAGCACTGCTTTCATAGTGTCCCATAAGTTTGGGTATGTGGTGTCTTCATTTTCATTGATCTCTAGGAAGTCTTTAATTTCTTTCTTTATTTCTTCCTTAACCCATTGGTGATTCAGTTGAGCATTATTCAGTTTCCATGAGATTGTAGGTTTTCTGTAGTTTTTGTTGTTGTTGAAATCTAACTTTAAACCATGGTGGTCTGATAGAACACAGGAGGTTATTCTAATTGTTTTGTATCTGTTGAGATTTGTTTTGTGGACAAGTATGTGGTTGATTTTAGAGAAAGTTCCATGGGGTGCTGAGAAGAAGGTATATTCTTTCTTGTTAGGATGGAATGTTCTGTAGATATCTATTAGGTCCAATTGGGTCATGACATCAGTTAAGTCCTTTATTTCTCTGTTAAGTTTCGATTTGGGAGATCTGTCCAGTGGTGAAAGTGGGGTGTTGAAATCTCCCACTATTAATGTGTGGGGTTTTATATGTGGTTTAAGCTTTAGTAATGTTTCTTTTACATATGTGCGTGCCCTTGTGTTTGGGGCATAAATGTTCAGAATTGAAACTTCATCTTGGTGGATCTTTCCTGTGATGAGTATGTAATGTCCTTCTTGATCTCTTTTGATTGATTTTAGTTTGAAGTCTATTTTGTTGGATATCAGGATGGCTACCCCTGCTTGTTTCTTAAGACCATTTGATTGGAAAGTCTTTTCCCAGCCTTTTATTCTTAGGTAGTGTCTGTCTTTGAATTTGAGATGTGTTTCTTGTATGCAGCAGAAAGATGGGTCCTGCTTTCGTATCCATTCTGTAAGTCTATGTCTTTTTATAGGTGAATGAAATCCATTGATATTAAGGGATATTAATGACCAGTGATTGTTCATCCCTGTTATTTTTGGTGGTAGTGTGTGTGTACTTCCCTTCTTTGGGGTTTATTATTGTGGCTTTATCTATTGCCTGTATTTTCGAGTGTGTATCTGACTTCCTTCGGTTGGAATTTTCCTTCTAGTGCTTTCTGTAGGGCTGGGTTTGTGGATAGGTATTGTTTAAATCTGGCTTTGTCTTCGAATGTCTTGTTCCTTCCGTCTATGATGATTGAAAGTTTTGCTGGGTATATTAGTCTGGGCTGACATCCATGGTCTCTTAGTGTCTGCATTACATCTGTCCAGGTCCTTCTGGCTTTCAAAGTCTCCATTGAGAAATCGAGTGTTATTCTGATGGGTTTACCTTTATAGGTCACTTGGCCTTTTTCCTTTGCTGCTCTTAATATTCTTTCTTTATTCTGTACATTTAGTTGTTTAATTATTATGTGTCGAGGGGACTTTTTGGGGGGTCTAGTCTGTTTGGTGTTCTATAGGCTTCTTGTATCTTCATAGGCATTTCCTTCTTTAAGTTGGGAAAGTTTTCTTCTATAATTTTGTTGAATATATTTTCTGTGCCTTTGAGTTGGTATTCTTCACCTTCTATCCCTATAATTCGTAGGTTTGGTCTTTTCATGGTGTCCCATATTTCTTGGACATTTTGGTTCATGACTTTGGTGGCTTTAGTGTTTCCTTCAACTGATGAAACTATTTCTTCTACTGTATCTTCAATGCCAGAAATCCTCTGTTCCATCTCTTGCATTCTGTTGGTTATACTTGCATCTGAAGTTCCCAATCTTTTACTCAGGTTTTCTATTTCCAGCATTCCCTCTGTTTGTGTCTTCTTTATTTTTTCAATTTCCCTTTTCAGTTCTTGGACTGTTTCCTTTGTTTGTTTCATTGCTCTTTCATGATTTTCTTTCAGTGCTTTATTGTTTTCTTCCAGGACTTTATTGTTTTCTTGGAGGGCTTTATTGTTTTCTTCTAATTTGTTTGCCCTTTCCTCTAGTTGTTTACAGCATTCTTCCAATTTTCTTGTCTTTTCCTCTACACAAGCCTCTACTTTCTTCATGAAGTTACTCATAAGGCTACTTTCTTCTGCTTCTTCCAATTTTTGGTGTTCAGGTCTAGATGTTGGAGGCGGGCTAGGTTCTGGTGATGCTGTATTGCTCTTCATTTTGTTGTATGTACTTCTGCCTTGACGTCTGCCCATCTCCTTGTGGTTCCTTCTTGGTCTTATTAGTGTACTTGTTTCAGAAAGAGCTGACAGATTCAGGAAGACTCACTCTCTTGTCCAAATGGGAGTTCTCTTGTCCAACTCTGGTCCAGAGGGGAAGTCAGGGGCAGGATGGGAGCTGGGGGCCGGTCTCTAAGTCTCAGGAAGTGGCTGGGGTCTCGGGCAGATGGGCGTGGGGGCAGGGCGCGGAGATTGCAAGGGCTGTCGGGGGGCTTGGAAAAGGGGATCCCTCACGGTGGGGCTAGAAGGGGACCTGCTCGGTGGCCAGAGCCTGGGGCCGAGTTGGGCGGGTCTTCCCGGAGTGGCTGGTGCCCAGGGATGGGGTCCGGGTTGGACCTGGATACTAACCTCTGGTCCAGAAGGGAAGTCGGGGGCAGGATCTTGACCATGAATTTTTGATCCTGCTTTTACTTCCCAACTGCTAATATTGTAGGCATAAACCACCTCACATGATTTATACAATACTGGGTATCAAATGCAAGGCTTTCTGCATGCTAACTGTATTATTCGGCATGTATGTGTGTGTTTCAGTTTCATTCTGTTGCTCTGACAAATGCCCAAAAGCAACCTAGTCAGGGAAAGGTTTATTTCAGCTTACAAATCCAGGTCACAGTTCATCATTGAAGGAAGTTAGGCCTGTAACTCAGGCAGAAACTAGATGCAAAACCATGTATAACGTCTGTTTACTGGTTCACTCACCGATAGATAGATAGCTTTGTTTTGTTTTGTTTTGTTTTGTTTTGTTTTGTTTTGTTTTGTTTTGTTTTGTTTTCATACAGGCTAGGATCTCTTCTGCATCAATAAATAATCAAGATTGTCACTCACAGATTGGCTCGTGGGGGATTAATCATTATAAAAGTGTGCAAGGCCCAGCCTAATAGCACAGAACTTATGCTACAGATACTCTAAATGCCCCATGTCTGTAACCTAGAATTTATTGTGAATGCACTGTGTCAGACTCAAACCACTAAACCAGCATTCATGCTGCATGTACTCTGATTGGCTCATGACTATAGGCTAGACTTCATGGTGCATGCACTGTTGTTTGCTCTTGGATGTAATGCAAGCCTCATGGAACATATTCTTTTTGGGGATGACACATGTATACCATCACTCAGTATGCAGGTATTGTCAAAAGCTCATTCCTATAACTCAGCAATCATCATGAATGTACCATGTTATACTCAAGCACTTATGATTCATGAAATGTGAGAGGCTTCAACTGGTAACCCAGCCTTCATGGTATATGTACTGTGGGAAACTCATGCCTATAGCCCAGCATTCATGATATATTTACTGCAGGAGGCCCATAGGTCTAACCCTAAACCCATGGTTCATATACTCTGGGAGAATCCAACCTTCATACCACACATATGTTGCATGTGCTGTGGAAGACTCATGCCTATACTTCAGTACTCATGGTGCGTTTACTATGGCAGGTGTTGGAGCATATTTTTAGGTTTCCTCATGGCTTTACCCAGCAGGTCTGCATAAAGAGGATTATTGGACGACAGGTCTGAGTACAGGTGTCTGAGATGGTCTGCACTTGGCTGTGCTGGGGGGAGGTCTTTTGCTCTGCCCCTTGGCATTTCTTTAAATACCTTAGGGCAAAGACAGTTGGGGCCTGATGGGATTAGGATCCAGGCCCTCTTGAGGCTATCCTGTATTTTCTATTTTTTCCTCTCCCATCTTTCTAACTAATATTTTCTGCTGCTTCTACTCAAGAGTACTCTGGGGAAATATAAGGGTGAGGGATGACTCCCCACAGATGGCACCACTGAACAGGGACTAAGACAAATGCACACACACACACACACACACACACACACACACACACACACACCCAGAGTACTTGGTGAAAGGAGGAGTTAGACTCTGCCAGTAGAAGTAGTTGGATCAATCTGATTTTGTAATGAAAAAAAAAAAAGACAGGGGTTTTTATCCTCAGCAGATAAAGAAAAAAATGGACTGGAAGAATGTCTGAATATGAGGCTGAAGCATAGAATCCTCTATCAAGATTTCTCTGTGTCTCTCTATTAATTTATATCTATGAAAAATAAGGAAAGCAGGAAATAGATACATAGTGCTGGAAGAAATTTAGAGTAACATAGCAAATGGAAATATTGGGTTAGGAATATAGAAAGAAAAAAACTTAGAATAAAGATAAGCAACTAGACAGAGAACTATGTCTTTAATTTTCTAGCTTTGGGGCTAGGAACACAAGCTGGGAAAGATCAGAGGAGAAAAAAAAACAGGCAGAAAAAAAAATTACTGTGGGAAGTTTTTGGTCCCAAGCAACAGGAGAACCTAATTCTCCCCAAGGCAAAATGCAGGAAAACTTGGTGGTCTCTCTCTTTATCAAAAACTAAACAAACAAACAAACAAACCAACAAACCCCCCCCCCCAAAAAAAAAAAACCTTAATCTCTCTCTAAAAAACTTAAAAAAAGAAAAAAAACTTAATCTTTTTCTCAGAAACTAAAAAACTTTTAGCATTTTCTGTTTCTTTCTGTAAGGGCAAAATTAGATTCACCTGGAAGAGCACAGGAATTCACCTGCAATTTGCTCTAAGAAAAGAAACAATAAATCCTATCTGCTGAAGTTCTGTCTTTCTAAGGTAGGAAAAATTCAGCATCGAGAAGTCCCCTATGTTTAGAGCCTAGTGAAAAGGGAAAGAGAGAAAGCCAAAGGAAGGCCAGCGTCCCTGAAAGGTGAAGAGACAGGGGAGGGGCTGCTGGTGAATGGAAGCAACTGAAGCTTGAAAAGGCCTCCATTCAATGAAGGGGGCAGGGCTCGAGTTCCCAAAAATCTCTCTCCTAAGCTCTGTTTCTTCAGGACCTTCTTCAGCTAGAGCCTAATCAAAGAATCTTGGGAAAGTGCAGGGCAGCTTTAGGAAGCTGCTGGCACAGACAAAGCAATGAAGCCGAGCTGTGACCGTGGCTGCAGCTGTGCTGTCAAGTCAGGAACTCTGTCTGGGGCAGGATCTGAGCCAAGATAGGATGGAAAACTAGGCAGGAGAAAAGCTCTCTTTTTAAAATCAGGGCAAGGACCTTTCTGGGAAAGCTTTGTTTCAAGTGCTTTTGGTTTCACCCACTGACTCCTGGTGAGGAAAGGGAGTGAAGCCCTGAAGGGTTGGTGCCTGCAGCAATAAGCCGCAAGACAAATAAATGCAACCACCTCAGGGACTAGGTCAGGTGAAAGGCCTGATTAGGGAAGTACACCTGTCCTAATGTGAGCTCAGGGATAACAAAAACCTCCCTTGATAAAAAAGCAGAAGCTTGATTTCAGTATGAACACAAACCACATAGGCCCTGAAAACAGAAATGGAGAAGGGACAGATTTCTCCTTGAAAGGTGCAGGACCTGGGGAGAGCTGCAAGATTCTGAGGCAGATTCAGGGAGAAAATCCCCTACCACCAGAAGCAGCTAGCAGAGGAACAGAGTGGCAACTAGAGGTGTCTGAAGCTCTGCATCTGGAGTGGGCAGGACTAGATAAAGATCTATCAGGGAAAGTCTCCTGAAGGAGCTGTAAGAAAGCTCTGCTTTAAGTGCTTTTGTTCCTTTTCACTGACTGGCTGGGGCAAATGAACAAGCCCCTAAGGGAATTTTGGTATCAGGGATGCCAGATTCTATGCATACTCACAAGGCAGGTGTAATTCTGATCCCAGGCCAGTATCAGATGAAAAAAAAAATCTATTAATGTGAGCGCAGGGAGAACAGAAATCTTTTGACTCAAGAAACCTCCCATAGTGAAGAAAAAAGCAAGTCTCGTAAAAGTTAACTTGGAAGTTGACTCCCAGACCCAAAAAAGAATTATGGGAAATGGAGTCTGAAAGGTAGCTCATCACAGTGGGCTGATATAAGAGAACTGCACTCTAGGAAAGGTAGTTTTTCTGATAAAAATGACAGGATTGCTCAGAAAAACTGTTTTTTCAGCTCAAAATGATGCTCATGGTAAACTTAAAATACAGTTTTTAGACAATTAAGAAGGAGCTGGGTGGTGGTGGTGCACACCTTTAATCCCAGGACTTAAGAGGCAGAGGCAGGTGGATGTCTGTGAGTTTGAGGCCAGCCTGGTCTACAGAGTGAGTTCCAGGAAAGGTGCAAAGCTACACAGAGAATCCCTGTCTGTCTCAAAAAACCAAAAACAACAAAACAAAAACAAAAAACAAACAAACAAAAAACACACAAAAAAGAAAAGAAAATTAAGAAGGAGAAAAATTGTCTGAGAATCTATTGAGTGTTAGCCCCAATTAAAAACTGTAAGGATATGGAACTCAGAGCTGTGCTGCTTTTGGCTCGTTTGAGAAAATGCCTTATATTGCCTAATAGCTGTGCAAGAGGTTTTTGCAAAGAGCTTTATGAAAGTTCAATATGGTAATTTCACCCTCATCCTGAAGTGAAGCTTTTTGGTAGAGCAAACCAAAAGTTCTGCTGTTACAGAAACATTTGCTTGAATTGAAGCACTCAGGGGAGCTGTTTTGAATCTGGGTAAAGGGACAGCCTCCAGTTAGAAACAGTTTTCTGCTGAGTGCATCTTTGCTGATTATGGAACAGCTGAGACAGCTTGGTGGCAAGGGTGACTTTGGGGAGTGACATTGTCCTGAGAGTGTTACAGTGACCTAGCAACAAGTGTTAGTTACAGCACGCACTAACTCCAAGCATTGAAAGAGCCATTGACAAATTAGGCTCTTGTTTCTAACTGTCAGGAGAACTTTCTGAATGATATCAAAGCAGATTATAAACTCTGAACTTTACTATTAACTCTGAACTTTAGACTTCCTGTCTTGTTAAGACAGTATTTCTAATAGTTCTATAGTTTTCTCTTAAATAGGTTCAGTAAATAGTGCTTCTAAAATCTTTTCTAAGAGATAGGTGATATGTAAAGTGATAATAGTTGAGATTCTTCCTAGTGTAAGTTAGTTCTGTTAAGAATAAGAAGTAGAGGGCTGGAGAGATGGCTCAGAGGTTAAGCGCACTGACTGATCTTCCAGAGGTCTTGAGTTTAATTCCCAGTAACCACATGGTGGCTCACAACCATCTGTAATGAGATCTGGTGCCCTCTTCTGGCATGCAGACATATATACAAACAGAACACTGTATACATAATAATAAATAAATAAATCTTTAAAAAAAGAATAAGAAGTAGAAAATTGTTCTCTGTCTTGTTGGAAGTTGTTAAATCTGTTCTAGTTGTTAAGAAATCTCTTTTAGGTGTTTGCCAAGTTAGATATTTGCTAAGGGTAGCCCTATAGAGAGTTTGCTAAGAGATTCTTCCTAGTGTAATTAGTTAAGAGTAAGAAGTATCTTTGCTAAGGTAATCCTATAGAATTTCCTAAAGAATAAAAGCTTGTATGAATATAAGAAGTATATTTGCTAAGGTAGTCCTATAGAGTTTCTTTAAGAATATAAGCCTGTAAGAAGTATAAATAAGTATATGTTGAATGTGAGTTTGTGAAAAAGTATAAATGTTCAATGTGAGTCTAAATGCTTAATGTAAATACATGTAGTAAATGGCCATTCTAGTTGTCAATGTAAGTTTAAATAAGAAGTATAAATAAAGTAAGCTTTAGGCATAAAAATTTTGTGTAGGCTTAAATAAAGCTTAGGTAAACTTAGGGCAGAGTAGGTTTTCCCAACCCCAAGCTGGGATGCAGAAAACAGAGTCCATAGCAGACTGCAAGCTTAGCAGTTCCAAAAACCACCAATAACAACAAGAAGCAGGTTCAGAGGCTGCCATCTTCAGAAAACAACAGCAGAACATGTATGGCTGAGACCCATGGAGCATCATAGCTCCTTAAGCAGCAGATGCCAAGAGCCAGTGCAAGCAGCAGCAGCCAGTGGGTCTCAAAAGCTGAGACCCTCAAGATATCAACACAGTGCAGGTGGCAGATGCATGAGGGTCTACAAGCTTTCAACCAAAAGGAAGCCATGGTAAGAAGTGGACACTAAGCTGTGAGAAAGGCTAATGGCAGACAGCAGCATGGAAAGCCAGCCAAAACACTACACCACAAGAAAGGCGAAAGGCGGATGAGACTTGGAGAGCCCAGTGGCTTATGTCACCTTGGGAAAGGTGAACAGAGAGCAGTGATGAGCAACGGAGACTGCAGAGACCCGACTGCTTCTAGAGGCTGAGAGCAGAGCAGTGTTAGCACCAGATGAGCAGCTGGGACATGCAGAAACTGCTGAATGCTACAGAGGATTCCCGGACCTGCAATGCTGAATGCTGGGCCATTAGTGAAGCAGATAAGGGGTTCCCAAAAAGCTACAGTTCATAGTGGCTGGGTTTCCTCCCAGAGCCAGGGTTGCTATAGGAAAGCCATAGGTCAGCTGTAGCATCTGGAGTGTGGCATGAGGTGAAGCTCTCTAGCCTTGGGACATAGAGGTCCAGGAATAGCTTGGTTACAGAAGGCTACAGAATGCAGTGGTAGCTGAGTATGGAAGTTGCAGAAACCCTTTCTTGTACTAAAATTGTTAGCTGCAAATGTTTTGGTTATGGGACCACTCATATTTGGAGCTGTTTGCTATACACATACTTAAGGGCAGCTGACAAGCCAGATCCTGATTTCAAGAATTCAGCAGAACTTTTAGTAATGGTACCAGAACTCTTTTTGCACTTTTGAACTTAAGGAATGAGATGGACAGTGATGATTTCATTACATTGAGACAGTTTGAATTTACATATATATATATATATATATATATATTCTATAAATGCTAATGATTTATGAAACTGCTTATGGAATTGGTTTTGTTTTAAAAATGAAACTGTTTAAACAGAGTTTTTTTTCTAAGTAGGCTCAAAAATTAATTCGAAAAATTATAAAGAAAAGGAGGAGTGTTAATTTTCCTCAGTCTATTTAATTTAAAATATTTTCATTTTACTCGAGTGAATTAACGTTATGTTTTGTGCAGTTCTGTTAAGAAATTATTTTTGAATGTAGGTTTTGTAGGTTGAATGTAGGTCTGTAGGAATTAAAATTGTGTATAGTAATGTTTATGTTAGAGTTATTATGCCAGCTAGGCAGTCTGAGTGGCTTCAGAAGCTCCAGAAGTCACCAATAATGGCAGATGCTAGAGCCAGTGCAAGCTGCATCAGCCATGCATCAGCAGCTGAGACCCGTGGGACATCAGCACAGCACAGGTGGCAGATACCCCAAACAGCATGAACATCCAGGGTCTGCAAGCTTTCTGCCACCGAGAACAAGCTCCAGTGAGGAGCAGAGTAGAGATGCTATGCTGCCAGAGAGGCAAATGGTAGGCAGTGGCTTGGAGAGCCCAGCAGAGGTGCCGCACCATGGGAAAGGCGAACAGCAAGCCGTGGTGAGCAGTGGAGACTGCAGAGACCACACTACTGCCAGAGGCAGAGAAGTGGTATTAGCACCCATCAAGCAGCTGAGACACACTGGAGCTCAGGGAGCTATGGGGGTGAGAGCCATGCTCCAGGCTGAACAGCCTGACTGGGGCTCTTCAGAAACTGCTGAGACTTATGCAGCCCACATTCCCAGTAGCAGGGAGTGGCTGGAACAATGGAGTTGCCCTGGGGCTACATTTAGCTGTGTAAGCAGTACAGCTTACTGAGGTTTCTGGGACCCAGGGTGCTGAGCACTGGGCTGCCAGTGAAGCAGCTAATGGGACCCAAGGAAGCTGCAGATAATAGCAGCTGGGGTTCCTCCCAGAGCCAGAGTTGCTGTAGGAAAGCCACAGCTCAGCTTATAGCAGTTGGAGGAACCTTGAGCCTATGTGGCATGAGGTGATTAAGAGCTCTCTAGCCTCTGGACACAGGGGTCCTTCAGTACAGACAGACCAGGACTGTGAAAACCTGGAGCCAAAAGCTTTGCAGTTTCTGTTTGCTGGCTGTAAGATAGTCTCTTTTAAGAGGACTTTTTACCAACCAGCTCTTGTGGAGCTAACAACTTTCCTTCCTGAGGCAAAGTTGCAAGGAAAAGACTGCCATAAAATGCTCCTGTAACTGATATGACCTCTGTGCCTGAGAACGAAAGTTGCAGAGATGTTTGTTTGAAGTAAAATTGTTAACTGCAAAAAGGTTTTGTTTGTGAGAAATATTTCTTCATATTTGGAAGACTGATACCATAATTTTTTGAACTTTTTGGACTTAAGAAATGGGATGGACAGGAATGATTTCATTGCAATGGGACAATTTTGAATTTACTTATGCATATAGACTATCAATGGTGATGACTTATGAACTTTTTCATGGAACTGTTTGTGTTAAAAATGGAACTTTTTAATTAGACTCCCGGCGCTCCACCCAGGGCCTAGCCATGGATGTCTGCATCCAGATTCCTCAGTCCTTGGATGGGGTTTCTGGCACAACTATTAGGGTGTTTGGCCATCCCATCACCAGAGTAGGTCAGTCCCAGCTGTCTCTCGACCATTGCCAGCAGTCTTTTGTGGGGGTATCTTTGTGGATTTCTGTGGAGAGTCTAATTAGCGAGAAAGAGGAGGGTTTATATGAGTGAGAATTATTGAAACCAAGGTTGGATAAAGCACAGGGACAAATAGCCAAACGAATGGAAACACATGAACTATGAACCAAAGGCTGAGGGGTCCCCAACTGGACCAGGCCCTCTGAATAGGTAAGACAGTTGATTGGCTTGATCTGTTTGGGAGGCATCTAGGCAGTGGTACCAGGTCCTGTGCTCAGTGCATGAGCTGGCTGTTTGAAACCTAGGACTTATGCAGGGACACTTGGCTCAATCTGGGAGGAGGGGACTGGACCTGCCTGGACTGAGTCTACCAGGTTGATCTCAGTCCTGGGGGAGGCTTTGCCCTGGAGGAGGTGGGAAGGGGAGGGGGGCTGGGGGGAAGGGGAGGGGGGAAAGAAGAGGGAGAACAAGGGAATCTGTGGCTGTTATGTAGAACTGAATGGTATTGTAAAATAAAATAAAAAATAGAACTTTTTAAATGGAGAAGTTTGTTTTTTTTCTAACTAGACTCAAGATTCAGTTTCAAAAAATTATAAAGAAAAGGGGGAGTTAATATTCCTGTCTATTTAATTTAAAAAATATTTTTTGTTAGTTGAGTGAATTAATGTTATATTTGTATAGTTCTATTAAAATTGCTTTTGGATTTTTGCTAAAGTTTTTAAAGTATATTTTTTGCTAAAATTTTAAATTGTTAATGGTTGAGAGTATTGCTTTTGAATGTAGGTTTGTAAGAATTATAAGTGTATATAGTAATATTTATGTTAGAGTTATTATGTTAACCTGTAGATATTGATACACCATATTTGGTGAAGCTAAGGGAGTACTTAAGTTTGATGTGGGTGCATCAGAAGTTTATTCTATGTTTTGTTAGCAAGAAATTCACATGGTTCTATTAAGAGATTGTTTTAAAGTGTATTTTTGCTAAAGCTTTTAAAGTGTTAATGGTTCTATTAAGAGTTTGCTTTTAGATGTAAGTTTAAGAGAATTGTATTTATGTATATTAATATTTGTTTTAGAATTATGTTAACCTGTTAATGATGAAGCTAAGCGAGTCTTCAAGTTTGATGCAATTGCATCCATAGTTTGATTTATTTGATGCAGTTGCATAAAGTGTTTATTGATTTAAAAATGGGCTTGGTACAGCTAAGACTACATCTTAGACCAATTCCAAAAAGGATATTCCATCTTTATCATCCCTTACCTATGCTGGGATGTTTGACAAGCTATGGAGATTGCTGTGAGCTCTTAATGGGGAACCCTTTAAAATATTAAGAAAGGGGACCTGTTGGAGCCCACTGAGGTTTCCTAGGGCCTTTACCCAGCAGGACTGCATAAGAAGATGATTGGGCATGGGTCTAGGTACCAGGTGTTTGGAAGGGTCGACACTTGGTTGTATCTAGAAAGGGGAAGGTCTTTTGCCTTGCTCCTTAACACTGATATAAAAAGCTCCCTCCCTTTTGGTTTTTCAAGACAGGGGAAAAGCCCTTTTGAATAAAGGTCTGGGCTGGTAGATTTTGATCCAATCCCTCTCTAGGCTGTCCTGTGTTTCTGTCTTTCCTCTTGTCATCTAGGTATCTCTTTCTATCTAAATATTTCACACTTCTCCTGCTCAAGAAGTACCCTGGTCATAAAAGTAGGGGTTGGTCCCACACAGTGAATGGACTGTGCAAGACTCAACCCAGTAACCAAGTACTCACACTGATGTATTGTGGGTGCTTCATGATGATAAACAAGAATTCATTCTGAATATAGTATGGGGACCTGAACCAATAAGTCTACATTCATGCTGTATATACTCTGGTGCATTCATGCTGTAAGCTAATATTCATGGTGCACATATGGGAGATTCCTCATGAATGTATTGCGGCAGTCATGGTGCATGTACTTTGGGAGGCTCACATCTAAAACACAGCAGGAATGATACGTGTAATGTGCCAGTCTCTGTCTATAACTCTGCATTCTTGGTGACTGGATTTTGCAAGTTTCATTCTGATAACTATCATGCTTGATGCATATTCTATTTTGATGGTGACACCTGTAATCAGCAATGCTTGAAATTTTAGTATGAGAGGCTTATGCTTATATCACAAAAGTGACTGAGAATATCCTGTGTGAGATTCAAATCAGCAATAATTTTTCATGTACTGAGGGAGGCTCATGAAAATAATCAGCATTCATTGTATGTGTACAGTAGGCTGTGAGGTCTTATTCACTCAAACTAGGGCTAGTACCTTCTGTTTCCTGCAGATCAAGAACTCTTAGCTCCTTCTCCAGTACTATATCTTCCTGTATGCCACGATGCTTATCTCCATGATGATAATGGACTAAATCTCTGAAACTGTAAATCAGCCAAAATTAAATATTTTCCTTTATAAGAGTTGTCTTGAGCATGGTGTCTCCTCATAATAATATAAACCCAAACTAAGACAGGGTACATGTGGGGAGATAAGTTAATGTGTTTGTTAAAATTGGCATGGAAATGTCAAGGATCACAAAGTCTCAGATCCATGGAAATGGCAACGCCTTCCCCATGTTCAGGCACAGGGAAATAACAAATCCTTTGCATGGCCCATATGTTGATGTTGACTGTACAAAAGCTAATAACCACAGCTTTCTCCTAATAGATGACTGCAACCTGACTCTGCTCCAAAAAAAAGACACTCTCTAAACACACAATAAGATTAACTAACCCTACTTCCCCATTAAGCTCTATACAATATCCCCACATCCTGAATTTCAGGTGTATTAAAAAATGCTGTTTCCTTGGTTTCCAGGCTGCTACTGGTATGTCTCCATCAGAAATCATGGGACAATGCAATCCCAACTTTTCTGTATGTATCTTTCATTTCTTCATTACCTACACTCTAATTGGCAATCTGTAACCCATGTCAACAGTACATATTCACTCAGGACTTCATCCACTCCACTCAGGTACAAGGGATGCTTAGAAATTCGGAGCTATGAACTCACAGTGCCCATTTAGTGATGTCTACAGACAAAGGAAATTCCTGTGTTTCCTAAAGTGCTGGGAGCTGATGACACAGAATCAATGAAAGGGCATCAGGATTTGGGGTTTCCCCAGAACACCAATCATCCATTACCACAGTCATCAGGGTTGTGATTCAGAAGGTATAGGCAAAAGGGCCCAGATGGCAGCACCCTCAGAAGCCAGAGCCACTCACAGGGTGTTGTAGCTTGGAGATGAGGGAGCCTGTTTGCAAGGCCACTTTTGCAGGCTCTGGAGGTCTGCCCTGAGGAAAAAGGAGATGAACATTCCTGGTGTAAGGTCACAAGCAGGATGTGTATTATGGCTAGGGAACCATCTTTGGGAGAAACATGGTGGAAGCAGGCCAAAGCATATGGAGGTGAGTCCTAACAGCAGGTTAACTGGAGCTGAGATTATGTTCACATTGTCAATCAGCTGGTCAGATCATTATAACTTGTGGGAACAAGTGGAAGTCATGCAAAAACATCATGAACTTAGATTAGCAAATTATCTGCAGCTGAGACAAACCCTGAAAAGGCAGCAACCCTCCAAGTAGCTTGGGAAGCAGATAGTCCACCAAGGTCCACCTGGAGAATGCAGAGCAGGAAACCAGCCTGAGAAACAGAAAGCCAGATGATGGCAGAGTAGTCAATGTTGGCACTAGACATTTGCTCTCTTGTTCAATGGAAGCCTGATATAAGCCTACATCTTCCAGAAATGGGACTAGTCTATTTGGAGGAAGAGGCCCAAGTGCCCCTACCTTACCCTGCTTCTGTAAAAGAGGATCTAGTGATGCAGCATGAATGTTAATATATAATCATGTCACCTAGACAGTGGGATTCTATAATTTTAAGACTGTGTTGACATGACCGCAACTCTAATACTAGCAATACAAAAGTATTTCCAAAACAGGTTTCATAAGCATTCAAAAAGAACAATCCTCACCCTCTGACATGTGAGACAGGATCATATACTCCTTTTGTTTCTTAATTGTATTGCACTTGGTTTGCTGGATGTCTACAAATCTGTCTGTTATAGTTTTCCATATGAACTGTCTACAATTGTTGTGCTCCTTAGGTTAATTAATATTTCTTTCTTTCTTTCTTTCTTTCTTTCTTTCTTTCTTTCTTTCTTTCTTTCTTTCTTTCTTTTTTTTTTTTTTTTTGGTTTTCCGAGACAGGGTTTCTCTGTGTAGCTTTGTGCCTTTCCTGGAACTCACTTGGTAGCCCAGGCTGGCCTCGAACTCACAGAGATCCGCCTGCCTCTGCCTCCCGAGTGCTGGGATTAAAGGCGTGAGCCACCACCGCCCGGCTAATTAATATTTCTTAAACTTTGCTGAGTACTGATAGGCTCATTTTCTTCACAATTTCAGAAATTTACTATCTATACACAAACATTTATGTTGTGAAATCCACAGGTTATAGCTATAAAGGTCTCACATTGTTTCTCTTGGTAGATTTTCACTCCAGAATCAATATTTTGATGTTGGATAACATGAATCTTCATTGTAGCATTTTGGAGGTAGGTGTTTCCTTCAGGGTCAAATTTCACATGAGTCTACACCTTTAGCACTAGGATAAGTGTTTATTAACTTCAATGTATTTATTTGGGTATTCTAGTGTGGACATTATGAGGTGCAAAGAAGCATGAATCTAATGTAACATTAGATATTTAAATCCCTTCTCTCTAACATCAATTTTCTGGTGTAAAACAGGTTTGGAGGAAGAATTAATAGGTTCAGCACATGTTGTATGATAGACTTCCTATGGAGGTGCAACACAATACACATCTACTCACCCAGAACCAAGTATCGACAGCACTGAAGTCCATCTTGTTGAATCAATGAGCTTTATTCAGGTTAGTTACAGGAATATGTGGGAAAAAGGGACTCACAGAGTTTCCATAATGTAACTAACTCCAAAGCTTCATGGGATACAGCTTAGGACAACTGGACAGCCATAGCACACTGCACACTTGCAGGCATATCCACAGGTTGAAGGACATCCTTTCTTGGTGACCTTTTGTCACCAAGTTTGTCAGAGCCTCATCTAAGCAGCATGACTTTGTTGAAGTTTCTTCATGTGAGTTAAGCAGAGAGAATTCTTTCACTTTCTAATATTTCTCAAAGTTATTTATTTTTACCCATTTACTCAGGTTCCTCTCCAGTTGAAATGTTTCAGTCTTGAGGAAATGGCTGCAAACACAAGCCATTATTTATGCCTCTATATTTTCTGTTCATTGTGCAATATTTAAAGCTAAAATAGTAAGATATTTTAAGAAAATTTCCTAGGTAGTCCAATGTTCACAATATCACTCAATATAAAATTTTTGATATTATCTAAGACTTTCATGGTTTCTCATGTTCATAATTATTATCTACAATGAAGCCTGCAGTGGTCTCTACAACAGAGCTTTGAATAAAACGTATGCTATATTATTTACTGTTGAAAATTTTCTCTCGTGTGAATTTTTTTATGTTCCCTTAGACCTGAGAGACGAGTAAAGACTTTGTCACAGTCACTACATATGTAAGGTTTTTCTCCTGTATGAATTCTCTTGTGTCTTCTAAGATGTGAACTATATGTAAAGGATTTCTCACATTCTTTACATTTATATGGTTTCTCACCTGTATGAGTGTTTTGATGTTTTTTAAGAGTTGAGACAAATGGAAATGATTTCTCACATTCATTACATTTATAAGGTTTTTGACCTGTATGTATCCTGTAATGTCTTCTAAGATTTGAGACAGATATAAAGGATTTCTCACATTCACTACATTTGTAAGGAATTTCTTCTCTATGAAATCTTTGATGGTTTCTAAGTGTTGAGATACATGTAAAAGATTTCTCACATTCACTACATTTATAAGGAATTTCTCCTGTATGAAATCTCTGATGGTTTCTGAATATTGAACCACATGTAAAAGATTTCTCACATTCACTACATTTGTAAGGTTTGTCTCCTGTGTGAATTTTTTGATGTGTTCTAAGACTTGAGCCATGTTTATATGATTTCTCACACTCATTACATTTGTATGGTTTCTCTCCTGTATGGATTCTCTGATGTTCTCTAAGAGTTGAGCCACAAGTAAAGGATTTACCACATTCTCTACATTTGTAAGGTTTTTCTCCTGTATGAAGTCTCTGATGTCTTCTAAGATGTGAGCTACATGTAAAAGATTTCTCACATTCTCTGCATTTGTAAGTTTTTTCTCCTGTGTGAATTCTTTGATGATTAATAAGACATGAGACACTGGTGAAGGAATTTATACAATCACTATATTTGTAAGGTTTCTCTCCAGTATGGGTTTTGAAATGTTTTTTAACCTGATACAACTGAGAAAAGCAATTGCCACATAGTTCACAATTGTAGGATTTTGATCCAGAATGATTTCTCTGTTGTCTATTGAGGCTCGAGTGGGTCAGCAAGCATTGTCCACATGTCCTACATTGGTGTTTTTTCTCTCTACTATGGAATCGTTTGAGTGTGAGTTTATGTTTAGAGTCGAATGATACATCATACTCTGTATTTTTGTGTTCTTTCTTTCCAGTGTGCTTTCTGTGATTTTGACTAGTGTTGGTACGTTTTCCACAGTCTTTATATTTACAAGGTTTTTCTCCACTGTTCACACTTTTATGGTTTGATAATTCAACAGAAGCATCCATGTGGTAGCCACAATCATATTCGTTGCAGTTTTCTGTAGTATCATTTGTGTTATAAAGTGTACGTTGGGATGATTCATGTACAATTTTGCCAAGTTTATTACATTTATTAGGCTTCTTTTGGATATTCACAGACTGATAGGCAATGTGCTTTGAGTCTTGATCTAAGAACTTTTCATTTTTTCTACATGTGCGATGTTTCTCAGGAAAAAGACCACAAATAGGGGTGATATTGATGCCTGAGTAAGAGATTCAATAAATGATTTCTCCATACGTTTTCTAAAACAGGTAAACTAGTAAGTCTCAAAAATAGTGAATTCAGCACAGGTCTTCTGTGCTACACTATCATTAAATGAGTTACTAATTATTAATATTCTAATTACTAAATATATTTCGATGCCTTTCCTTGCTCTGAATATTCAATTTCCTTTAAACTTTCAAGTTGTCATTAAAAACTAGAAAAGAGAGCTGGAGAGATCATTCAGTATGAAACACTGGTTGCTCTTGCAGGTAACATAGGAAAATGTAAAGTACATACCATGGAAATGTTATGTTTATTACTATAATTTCCCTATTATATTTTAGAAAGTTTACACATGTAAAAAGTAATTAAATACAAAGGAAACATAAGGAATTCACCAAGAAAGGCATTCTTACCTACAAAGACTAGATTGTTGTAATTCTCCAGCATCACATCAATGTATAAAGCCCTCCAAGAAGACTCCAGACATTCCCATTCCTGTTGGGTAAAGTCTACAACCACATCCCTGAATGTCAACAGACCCTGTAATGGAAAATTATCCATTTCCCATGTTTTTCAAGAAAAAAATGCTTTCCTAGGTAAAAGACACCCAAGAAAAGACAGTTTTGTGATATAGATGAGGCATGACAATTATTTAAAGACAAAACTTGTGTATGTTCTGCCAAGATAGTTCAGCAGTTAAGAGCACTGGCTGCTGCTCTAGAGGACACATGTTCCAGACTCAGAATCCACATTTTATCACACAGCTGATTCTAGCTCAAGTTCCATGGGATACAATGCTTTCTTCTGAACTCAACATGCAGGAGTCACACATAGCACTTATATATACATTGAGGCAAATATACCTCAAACATAAAAAGAAAGTTAATTATGAATGATTCTTTCTAGAATACTCATACTCTATATTGTTTATCCTATCTCATAAAAACAGGATGAAATATAAACTCTAGTAAACATTAAATATTTGAGGTCTACATGCAGGGATGTACCTTTATGAAGGGAATGTGGCTATGAAACAGGAAAAGGGTGTCTCATTTCAGTTGGAAACATTACAATGTGCAAACTGTACTTGCAAATGCTACAGCTGTTAACCTTCTCAAATATGGAAACTGGATTAATACCAGCTGCAGCTGGGCCTCATGTGACTCTGTTCTAAACACAAGGTGGGACAGCCTTCAGCAGCATCATTAAAGGCATTCATTTATATCTGAAAATTGATGGTTTATGAAGAGCTCCAAGTCAACAATTTCTAGAAATTTCTTATAGATATATCTCACATGATGCAATATAGATATATTCCACATACTGCATACTTGGCATTGCTTACACAATGGTACTCTGTTTGAAACATAATAAAAAATAAAAAAATACTGATCTCTCTATTGAGATATTAACACTAATCATTGGAATCCAGAGAATGATATGAGCAGCAGCTTCCCTGAGTCAAATACATTTCAAGTGTCAAAAACCCCAAAGGCACATCACCACCTTGTGATATCAGAGAGAGGAACGATATACCGCAATCTGCATCTTTTCACAGAAACACTGTTTTCAAGACAGAGCAAGTTACTTATTCCTTCCATCATCTATGCTCTCTATGGTACTGAACTATTTAGTATTAAGATTCAATAGAGTGAGTCTCTTCTAACTACTTCTCCATAGATTGCTTGATGAAACCAGCAAAAAGTTCCAAGTATTTTTATGGCCATATTGATAAGCCTGGTTCTGGGAACCTGGCCCTCACCTAAATGCAACCTGCATGGCACCTAAGACTTTCCTTCCTCACTAATGTATAAGGACACAAGTCTATCCTCTGTAGGAACTAGGCATCAATATATTTCTTTGATGATCATTTACAGTGGAATCCCTTTCAGAACTGCCCTCTTTTTAAATTTATTTATTTATTTATTTTACATCTCAACTACAGCCTCTCCTCCCTTTCCTCTTTTTCCAGTCCCCCCTCCCTCATGTCTTCCATCCTCTACTCAATCCACCCCTCTTCTGTAATCACTCAGAAAGGGCAGGCCTCCCATGCACTTCAGCAAAGGATGGCATATCACACTGCCATAAGACCAAGCACCACCCCCTGTATTCAATTTAACATGAGGACAGGTTCTCAAGAGCAGGTCCTCAAAGCACCAGGTCAGCCCCTCCTCCTGTTTACCGGAGTCCCACATGCAGACCAAGCCACACTGCTGTCACATAAATGAATAGGGTCTAGATTGGTCCCATACAGACTCCTTGGTTGATGGTTCAGGCTCTGTGAGTTCCTATGAGTCAGGCTAGTGCTTTCTGTGGGGTTTCCTGACCTTGCCCCCAGTTTCCTTACTCAGCTGTTAAAACAATGACATCATAACCACAGACAAGACTGTAAATTTATGTCCTCACAGTAATGGACAAGGGAGGATACAATGAGACACATCTATGCTATGTGGTTGTCAAGATTTAAAGATGTAATCTTTAAAGAACTGAAAAAGAAAAACAATCATGGGTAATAAGCATTTAGATAAGATTATCAGAGACAAAGAATAAAGGATTGCATGGATTCAAATTTATTCCAAATAATATGGACACAAAACTGACCTGGTGAGCATTTACTGGAGATGCAGCCATTCCCTTTGTTGCTATTCTCTGAATTTCTGTCTCGGGAGCAAAAGCGAAAACTCTTGTTGACATTCTAAATCAAGGTGTGAAAAACACAAACCTACAGTTAATATAACTGTTATGGACAATACTGAACCAGATAAAAGACCCCAATACTACAATGATACCAAAGGTCCTGTCAGCATTCCTACAAACAGGTGAGCATGGGAGTATATACTTAGAGTGCTGAAAGAAAATAACTGTATCACGACACGCAGAAACGTTGGCTCTTACAGTTCATGGAGAAGGAATTACACTTGAAGAAATGAATGACATAACACAGAACATTGACTCAGGTAGAACTGGAGGTCATATTAGAGGCAAACTATGCACAGAAAAATCACAGAGAAATTATCCATGAGAACCTAGGACATAAATTTAACATGAAGAATAGAATAGAATAGAATAGAATAGAATAGAATAGAATAGAATAGAATAGAATAGAATAGAATAGAATAGAATAGAATAGAATAGAATAGAATAATTAGAATAGAATAGAATAGAATAGAATAGAATAGAATAGAATAGAATAGAATAGAATAGAATAGAATAGAATAGAATAGAATAGAATAGAATAGAATAGAATAGAAGAATAGAGGGAAGCTGGGGAGTAATTGACTACATTAAAAAAAAAAAAACTGCTGTATTTCCAAGTAGAGGGGAAAAATACAGCCAGTAATTTTGCAAAAACAAAATATATTTTCAAAAAACGAATCATACAAACAAAAATACGTGTAGGAAATACAGTCCAGCTATAAGCAAAACCAAGATTTTGTGATAAACTCCTAAAGGAACTAGGAAGAAATGGAACATAGGCATAGAGTAAAATGCACTTTTCACATCTAGGCCAACATTACAGGAAGGAGACAAAAATGAACAGCATTAGCAGGAACACAGTGAGGGAATGGAGGTGCATTTATTTAATCCAGAGCCATAAGAGCAGTGGTTCTCAACCTTCCTAATGCCGTGACCCTTTAATATATTTACTTATGTTGTGCTGCCCCCCCCAGTGAAAAAATTATTTTCCTTGCTACTTCACAACTGCAGTTTTGCTATTGTTACGAATTGTAATGTAAATATCTGTGTTTTCTGTAGGTGTGGTGGTTTGAGAGAAAATGACCCCAAAGTAGTGGCACTATTAAGAGGTGTGGCCTTGTTGGAGTAGGTGTGGTCTTACTGAAGTAAGTGTGTCAATGTGAAGGCAGGATTTGAGCTCTCATACATGCTTAAGAGACTGACCAGTGTTGCTGGAGGGCTTCTCTCCAGGTTCCCCAAGCCCTGCAGTCCCACAATCCACTTATAAAATAATCACTCAGACACTTATATCACTTATAAATTGTATGGCCGTGGCAGGCTTCTTGCTATCTGTTCTTTTATCTTAAATTAACCCATTTTTATAAATCTATACCTTGCCACGTGGCTGGTGGCTTACCAGAGTCTACATGCTGCTTGTCCTGGCGGTGGCTGCAGTGTCTCCCTCCTCAGCCTTCCGCTTCACAGAATTCTCCTCTCTCCTTGTCCCACCTACTTCCTGCCTGGCAACCTACTTCCTGCCTGGTCACTGGCCATCAGTGTTTTATTTATATAGAGCAGACTAGCAGTTATAGTTACAACTTAGTATACATAATATCTTAGGTAGAACATATTAAGTATTAGATTCAGGTTCTTTAGGATAAGACACCTTTGAATGATCTTTATAACATGCCATTTACCTATGCTCTATACTTCTCTGGATTTTAGTATATGTTTCTTGCTTGATATTGTTTGCATTGGTTGTAGTTCCATCTTATCTAGGTCATTATCCCTCATTATTTCTGGACAATATTTGATAACCATTCCTTTGTATATAGTCTTGTATTAGTTTAGAACCTTCTTATTTAGACAAAAAGGGGGAGATGTAGTGAGTAGCCATTCCAGCTTGCATCTGGAAGTTCCAACCCCCATTGAGACTCTGGCAACTGTCACGCCTACGAGGCGGGGCAAGGGGAGGCTCCTGGAGACCCGAGAGCTGAATGGGCCAGTGCTCTCTCTGTGCGCTCTCTCTGTGCCGGGACGCTGAATGGTGAAGGTGGACTGTGCAGAGCTCCGGAGAACACCGCTGGACTGCGATACACCTTCCCCAGACCCTGCGACCTACCTTTCACTTAATTTGTGAGTTATGCCATTAAATAAATATCCTTTTAACTACGTGGAGTGGCCAAAATAATTTCTCCAATAGACCAGTGTTACAGACCACTTTCTCTTGCCTGCAAGATGTAGGACTCTCATCTACTTCTCCAGTACCATGTCTGCCTGCAGGCCACCATGTCCCACCATGATGATAATGGACTGAACCTCTGAACTGTAAGCAGGTTACAGCTTTCCTTTATAAGACTTGTCATGGTCATGGTGTCTGTTCACAGAAACAGAAACACTAACTAAGACAGATGGTTTTAGGCAACCCCCATTAAAGGACCATATGCCACACAGGATTCATACAACAAGCACATATAAGCACAAGCATGTTTATGTATAAAGATTTTTTAAATGTTTATAAGAAATACTTTTTATCTGATGTGTATGCATGTTTGTCCTGCACATATGAATGTGCACCTCATGACTATCTGGAATCCACAGAGGACAGAAGAGACAGAATCTAATCCCCTGGACAAAGAGTTACAGAAAACTGAGCCATCACATAGTAGCTGTGAAGGAATCCACATTTTCTGCAAGAACAAGTGTTCTCAATGGCTAAGCCATCTCTACAAACACCCGGAATTATATGTTTTATAGTTCTCTTCATCCTTTGTAGCGGTAACGCCCGCATTACCGATACCCGTTCACCATGTCCGAGCGAAGGGCTGTGGATTAAAAAATAGAGACAAGAGACAGCGGGTCATTCGTACGATTGGATGTTGAATGCCGTTTATTGAAAGAGGGAAGAAACCTTAAATACAGGCTTACAGCACAAATGGAGGAACCCCCAGAGGGCAGAAGTTCGCTACCAATGGTCTACATTCCAGACCCAATGTTCTACATTCTTGCATCTAAGTTGTTAATGCCCAAAATGCAGGATACACAAACAAGGAACTTCCCTTAAGCATTCAGAAGGGTGGATACCGGCAGGGAATCTGAATAGGGAGGACATCTGATCAAGGTCAGCAAGCAAGGCCGCAGCCACTCCCAGTCGGGGGCCAGGGCCCATGGCGCCCACAGGTCCCCCCTTTTTATTAAATGAGCTTCTGACTTAGGTTGCATGGGACGTCAGCAGACCACCTTACCCATCATAGAGACACCTGCCCAGGCCACACAAGTGCCCTGTCTTAGGTTGATGGCAGGCCCCCAAGCATTACCCGTCTCTGAATACTCATTATCATACAGATTCAACCATGTGAGCTGTAGAGTGACTGCTGCCAAAGATCTCAAAGTGGCACTGGGCTTGCAATCTGTGCGACACAGAAAAGACCAACAGAAGTCCTAACCCACCCATAGCCAGAAGGCTAAAGGCAATTGAACCATTCCCTTCTTAAACGCGCCTTACTGCAAATTGGAGTCCTTGTAAGGTGGTATCCCATAAGCAAATGGAACTTGAGTTTTAATAATTTACAACTTTCAAAGCCAATTTTAATGTATAATAGTGGAATTAAATTTATCATGCCCAATAAGAAGAAAGATTAACTAACTATGGTAGCTACTTTTGCTGCTAGGGTCTCCATTGTGCTAGCTGTAGTAACCAATTATGAAATAGCAATCCCAGAAACAATAGCAGCAGTGGCCACCACTGCTATAACAGCAACAACGGCAACAGCGATGTCAGAGTCTCTTCTGGAGCATGTGAGCATCATCTGTGTTTAACTGCCACAGTCCACTGGCATGGACACGGCTCCAGGAACACGAACCACCACGGCCCATTTTTTTTTGATCCCAGCACTACTTAGGCTGGCAGGTCTGCAAGAGAACAACTGAGAAACATAAAGAAAACAGAAAACAAAAACAGCAAACAAGGAGCAGAACTAATGGCCTCAATAATGGCTACATTCAGGCTCACAAATTTTGAGGTATCTTCAAAAAGGCTAGATGAATTTCAGGAGGCAAATAAATGTTGCACAGAGCCATTCCTGAAAAGTAGGTACTACACCAGCTTGAGGGGGATTGCAAAATGCGAAAAAGGCTTAGCTGGCATGCTACTGTTAGAAAATGAAGTTTATTGACCTTCAGAGTTGTCCTTAATCTCCAAGGTGTGATACATTCTCAATGTTTTTTGAAAAAAGTTACCATACATTACCTTCTGAAGAATCCAGCCACATGGCTACAGTTCCTAGGCTTACAATAATGTTTGCCAAGGCTGGCCGTATTGGGCTCTCAATCCTCATTGGCATCAGAAGGGGAGAGTTTTTTTACGAAGGCCCAATAGGTCTCTGCCATGTTGGGATTCAGCAGCAGCCACAGGGCGCACACAGCGTTCAGGAACCCAAAGAGGAACTTCATTGTCCTGTGGAAAGACACAAACAGATCCCCGGGCCCACACCAACACCGGATCGGGTCCCTTCCAAGTGCTAGTAGAAAGATCTTTCCATCGCAACAGAGGATGATTTGCAACAGGAGCCCTCCAGTGCTTATCTGCAGCAGATACTCCAGCAGAATCCACCGATAAAAAATTTGAAATATATAAAACAAGGGAAAGAATAGAATGTGGAGAGGAGAGATGAGCCCCTAGCTCCCCCCATTTTACTTTAGCAATATAAGTTTTTAAGGTACGATGGCAGTGTTCTACTATAGCCTGCCCTTGAGGATTATAAGGAATACCAGTCTTATTAACAATAGAAAAATCTTGGCAGAATTTTGAAAATCCCGTACTACTGTAGGCGGGACCATTATCAGTCTTTATGCATTTTGGCACTCCCATGTAAGCAAAAGCATGAAGACAATGATTCTTTACATCTTTAACCTTTTTCCCTAAATGGACAGAAGCAAAAATTAGAGAATATGTATCAATAGACACATGGACATATTGTAATTTTCCAAAGGAAGGCACGTGTGTGACGTCCATCTGCCACACATGATTAGGTAAAAGTCCTCGAGGATTAGCTCCCAAATGAGGAACAGGTAAAAATTCCACACAAATAGGGCATGATTTAACTATCTGGATGGCTTGTTCCCGGGTTATGTCTGTATGATAACGGAGAGATCCAGCATTAAGATGATAACGCTGATGCAACTGAGTAGCCTTATCAAAGGCAGAACAGACTAATGTGACAGCCATACGAGTAATGGTGTCAGCCCTCTGATTACCTTCACTTAGAGGTCCAGGCAATTGAGTATGAGCTCTAATATGGCCCACATAAGGGTTATGTGAGCAGGACCATATAAGTCCTTGCACTTGCAATAAATACTCATGAATGGGAGAAATAGATGGTATGTAGGCTGTTGTTTTCAAAGGCATAATGGCATGTGCCACATATTGACTATCGGTATAAATATTTACATTCTTATCAGAAAACATCTGTAAAGCAAGCAACAGCGCCTATACCTCTGCCACCTGGGCAGAAGTGCCCTGGACTTTTATTCTCTTTACTATGTTACCAGAAACCACCACAGCAAAACCACGTGAAGTGCCATCAGTAAATACCACGCGGGCCTGAGGAATAGGAGTCATTTGTACTATCTTGGGAAATATAACAGGATGCAATTTAAAAAACTGACACACATCATTGGAGGGGTAGTGAGTATCAAACTGACCCTGCATGGAGCATGTCAATATGGCCCAATCATTATCATTAGCTTGCAACCATGCTACTTGAGACTGGGTGTATGGGATCACCACAATCTGGCTCCTTACCAAAAGTTTGAACACTGATCTTGATTCCCTTAAATATAATCTGAGCGACAGCCTGTGGATAAGGAGTGATGATTTTTGCTGGAGAAGCTGGGGAATGTACCCATAAAATAGGACCTGTTTGCCAAAACACTCCAGTAGGTGAATGAGTAAAACAAAATATCAAATACAATAAGGGAGAATTAAGATCTATATACTGCACGTGAGCCTGTTTCAGGGTCTCTTGCACACGTTGTAGGGCTACACGTCCTTCAGCTGTTAATTTACGGGGAGATGAAGGGTCAGGGTTGCCCTTTAAGACATCATACAAGGGGTGAAGCTGACCTGTTGGAATTTTTAAAGTGGACCAAAGCCATTGAATATCTTCCAGAAAGGTTTGGAAATCATTAAGTGTGTGTAGCTGATCCATACGCAGAGTAATCTTTTGTGGGCGTATGCCCGTGCGTAACAATTCATGACCTAAATAATGATAGGGAAAAGATGCCTTACCTTTTCTGGGGCTATCTGTAAATTAGCCAAGCTAAGAACCTCTTGTAAATAAGAAAAGGCATCAAAAACAAGTTTTTTATCTTTAGCAGCCATTAATATATCATCCATGTAGTGAATTATATAAACACCTGGAAAAGCTTTTCGAACTGGAGCTAGGGCCAAAGACACATAAATTTGACATATAGTAGGGCTATTGGCCATTCCTTGAGGCAATACCACCCACTGATATCTCTGAAAAGGTTCCTTAAGATTTTCTGAAGGAACACTGAAAGCAAAGCGAGGACTGTCCTCGGGATGCAAAGGAACGGTGAAGAAACAATCCCTCAAGTCAACCACAATTAAATGCCAATGCTTAGGAATTGCCACAGGGGCAGGCAAGCCAGGCTGTGTTGCTCCCATGAGAAGCATGGTTTTATTTACAGCTCTAAGATCCTGTAATAGCCTCCATTTTCCTGATTTCTTTTTAATAACAAATATAGGTGAATTCCAAGGTGAAGTGGAAGGAATGATATGTCCAGCATCTAACTGCTCCTTAACCAATGCATATGCAGCCTCTAATTTTTCCTTAGTAAGGGGCCACTGCTCCACCCATATAGCGTCATCATTTTTTCAAGTGATTTTTATCGGTTGTATTATTGAAGGCTGCTATGCAGTGACCTCTATGGAAAAGACCCTAATCCTCTAGTATTGCCAGGACCCCTAGTGACACAGTTTTTGTCTGCCGCAGGGAGCAGGTCTCCTTGCAACATTTTCCCTTAGCCTTTGCCCGGGCAGTAGCCCTGACTCTTCAGCATCTGTTGTGCAGGCTGTGTAGTAAGCACTGCTCCAATAACGTCTAACACATCCCATCCCCACAAGTTCACTGGAATGTCAGGTAGCACAAATGGTTGAAAAGTTCCTGCATGACCTTCCTCATCCTTCCAATTTAAAAGTAGCCTGCTCTGCAATGGCGTCTGAGCCTTGCTGTTACCTTTTGGTTAGAGGTAGAAATTTTAAGGGGCCAATTGGGATCTCAGGATTCTTGTGAATTTATAGATATATCCAGCACCGGAATCCAATAATCTTCCAATCTCAATCCCATATAATTTTATTTTTAATTTAGGCTGTTTATCATTGATAACTGTTTGTCAAAACACCTTTTTCCCTGTACTTCCAAAGCGTCCAGTTCTATATATCAGCGCCATTTTGAAGTTAAAATATGAAAGCAATAATAATTGAGCAATTCTATCACCAGCTTCTGTTTCCATGGTCCTTTTTACATATGCCAATTATAAAAGCATTAAATACAATCTCTATAGGATTTGAAAAGGTAAACTTTAGGTAATACTCTTCTAGAGTATTTTTATAAAATCTTAAAAAGAAGATTCTTTTTTATAGATTTTCAAGTAACACATTAGCACAAATAGCCAATTATTAACAACATGGACCAAACAATTTACCTGCATTTTATTTATTGGAAAAATAATTTTGTAACCTCTTTATCAGGAAGAGATTATCATTTATGGGTTTATCTTAGCAACATTATTTAATAAGCTAGCAACCCAAACCATTTCAGGTGTTATATTTTTTTTTATAGAATTAAACCAAGAATTTCTAGAAAGCAACTTAAATCGCAGAGCCAAATTTTCAGTAATGATCAACAGACAAGAGCACGCATAATATATAGTTCAAAATTATGAATCCTCTTTCTTTAGTTTATCTACCATGAGAATCCAAACATTCATCCAAACATGTATTAAGACAATCAAAAGAACAGAACATCCTTTATTCAAACAGCATTGACTTAGCATTCAATGTCCCGACCGAAACCATTTTTCACCAGAAGTTAGGCCCGGTTTAAACTTTTAGTGCTAGTCCCTTCCTGGCCTCAGCTCACTGGCTCTGCCCAATGTTCAGGTTCTATTGCTAGTACCTGCCTGGGCCGCACTCCATCACGGCTCTGCCTCCCACCGGCGCGTACCTGTTTCGGGCTATCTCCTGTGCCTTTGTCCGCCACAGCCGCTGGGCGCACCCCGCACACACAAACACATTTAAACTTCCTACTCCCATGAAGGGACTACCTAACAATGAGTTATTCCCACTATAAGGGAAAACAGAAAAACATTTCCCACGAAGGGATCCTAAATATTGAATTATTCCCACTCTGAGGGAAAAATAAAAAACATTTGAACCAAAATTAAGCAAACAGACAGCCAAACTTTAAGCTCTGGGCTCGCTTGCTGTTCAGCCAGCAGCAGTGAGGCCTACCTGTCGATTCTTTGTAATTCAGATGCTGCCGCTCTGCACTGGCGGGAAGAAAGAGCTCAGAGTTTCAGCTATCCTGAAAACTCTACAATTGGAAAAAGTCTTTACGTCCTCCATTACCACTGGGAAGAGGCTTCTCTCTTTCCTTCATCCTTCCTCTACAGGGCCCAAATCTTTAGGCCTAGTTTCAAAAATTTTTCCCCTTTTTACCAGGAAAATTCTTTTTTCTTGATTAAAATTTTTCTCCCATTTTTAATGGGAAATTTCCTTTCCTTCCCTCTTCTCTTTTGGGAAGATTTCCTTCTTTTTATTTAAAATCTTTAGCTGTCTTGCCCTTACTTAACTTTGGTGCCTTCCTGCTTCAACAGTCCAATTAACTGACTGTGAGCTAATTGCACCCATTTCAATTCACTCTTACCTTTAAAATGCCGGCCGGCCTTCCAAGAGTGTCCGTCAGCTGGTCCTTCTTTCTCAGATCTCGGTGGGACCTCCATTTGTAGTGGTAACGCCCGCATTACCGATACCCGTTCACCAAGTCCGAGCGAAGGGCTGCGGATTAAAAAATAGAGACAAGAGACAGCGGGTCATTCGTACGATTGGATGTTGAATGCCGTTTATTGAAAGAGGGAAGAAACCTTAAATACAGGCTTACAGCACAAATGGAGGAACCCCCGGAGGGCAGAAGTTCGCTACCAATGGTCTACATTCCAGACCCAATGTTCTACATTCTTGCATCTAAGTTGTTAACGCCCAAAATGCAGGATACACAAACAAGGAACTTCCCTTAAGCATTCAGAAGGGTGGATACCGGCAGGGAATCTGAATAGGGAGGACATCTGATCAAGGTCAGCAAGCAAGGCCGCAGCCACTCCCAGTCGGGGGCCAGGGCCCATGGCGCCCACAATCCTTATCCATAAAATTACAATGTCAAAACCAACTTTTAGTGCTTCTCACACTGATAAGAATGGCTAATTATCAGAAAAGCCATGATGTAGCCAGGTAATATGGGAATGCCTTTTATATCAACACTCAACAGGAAGCTGGTGATCTCTTTGATTCCATGCCAGCTTGGTCTACCTAATCAGTTGCAGGTCAGCTAGATCTACACAGAAAAGTCCTGCCTCAAAAAAGTAATGGAAACAAAAATGAATGCCAATATATGCACATGGAGGGGAGGTGGAAATGTGTGATCCTTATATACTCCTGGTGGAATGTCAACTGGTGCCAAAGAGTAAATTAATTTTGGAGATTTCAAACACACCATTACCCACCACCATTAAACTTAATTCTCTCTCACAGCTCCTAAAGTCCTCCCACAGATGGATTTGCACACACAGGGTTACTACTGCACTGTTCACAAGAGTCAGGGAGCAGAATTGGCCAAAATGCCCACTAACAGAGATACAAGAGAGTGGAGTGCATTGCTGTGGAATTATATTTGCCACACATAAAAGATTATTATGAACCTAATATTAAAATCAGCAGTAGTAAAAATGATATTCAATGAATACCTAATGGGAAAGAAAAATATTCCATGTTTTCTTATATTAACTGATTCCATATTTTATTTTTGTCAGTGTGCATGTGGTAAAAGTTGATGGCTCTCCACAGAGGAACATGAGATAAGAAAGAACAAGAGGTCTGAATGGAATTAGGAATAAAGAAAATAATGGATATGGGAGGACTGACTGGCTGTGGTTGCTTCATGAAAGGCAGGTGACACAGGAGCCCCTCAGGAGCATGGTTGATAGGATGGAGGGCATGGAAAGCATGCTGTGGCCTTGACGTAGGAGACGATCACTGTGTTCCTCATATGGCTTCTGTAAGGCAAGACTGCAGAGTTTAACGACAGTAACTCAAGCTCACAGATCAGGAAAAGGGCTGCTTCCCTATGAAGGTTGCACTCATAGCTCCTAATATCTTCCCAGACAGACTTGGACTGGGGAAAATCATGTGTTTTCAGCACTGAACGCTGCTGCCAGCAGCAACTTACATTGTGCACTGAGTTAAAGTGTGCCTTTCCAAGTTCAGGATTCGGAAGTGTGAGGATCAAGCACAAGTACTGTGTCCATGAGACTCCCACCCTCAGCTGATCTGAAGTTCCCTCCTTAGACTGGGACAGAAGTAACAAGACCTGGGCATAAAGAATGGAATGGGACAAAGCTACACTGGGTGGATTTCTCTGCTCTAAACTGGTTTCCAGATGCAAAGGGAGCTACAGAGGGAAGAGAAGGGGAGAGGTGTTGGTGTTTGTGCCCTACTTGGCAAGGTGCTTGTAGCACAGTGGATAGAGTGTTGTAGCTGAGTTATTATGCTGCTTGTAGCTCAGTGTGTAGAGAGCTCTTGACTCAGTAGGTACTGTCTGTGTAGAGTGCTTGAAGCTCAGTGAGGTGGAGTACTTATAGCTGAATTATTAGAGGGCTTTTAGCTCAGTGGGTGGAGTACTTATAGCTGAGTTATTAACAATGCTTGTAGCTCAGTGGGTCCATGACTTAAATGGATTCCATTCCAGGTGAGACAAAAGACACTCCAACAAAAACCCATGATACAAAGTAGACTACACACATTGCAATAAGGATACAAACATGCAAAACCAATCTATCAAAGCCTTACTGAAGAGTGTATGTGGGGCTGGGGTATCCTGACCTCCCTTCCTCACCCTCCTTTTCCTGTATCTACCCTCACACCACCTCTATTTCTGACCTAAGATTGGGCCTTTTCCTGGCTTCTTTCCCCAGTGTGGTGTGGGTGTCTGTGTGTCTCTATGTGTAGTAGAATATTCTTTTATGGTATGCTACTTTTGTTTATGTTGTATTTGTTTAACTCTGTGAAGCTGTATTACTGTGCCTGTTTAAAACACCTGATGGTCTAATAAAGAACTGGCCAACAGAAAGGAAGGAGAAAGGATAGGCAGGGCAGGTACTCAGAGAGCATAAATAGAAGGAGAAATCTGGGAGGGGGAATTGGAGAGCTAAGATCTAGAAGCCAGAGAAGGAGGAGGTCTCCAGGGGGCAGCCAAGCACTTACACAGCAACCCACGGAGTAAGAGTAAGTTTTAAGAATCTAGAGAATGTGTAAAGCCCAGAAGCAAAAAGAAGACAGGTTAAGTTAAAGAAAGCTGGCTAGAAACTAAGCCAAGCTAAGGCTGGACGTTCATAATTAATAAAAAGCCTCTGTGTGTGATTTATTTGGGAACTGGGTGGCAGAACCCCCAAAAAGAGTAGAAACCCCTAACAACAATGTGTGTGTATGTGTGTGTGTGTGTGTGTGTGTGTGTGTGTGTGTGTGTGTGTGTGTGAGAGAGAGAGAGAGAGAGAGAGAGAGAGAGAGAGAGAGAGAGAGAGAGAGAGAGTGTATTCTCTGTCTCTGTACAGAGCAACCATGAACAACAGGGAATGAATGAATCTGTTCCCTCACTCTCCAGATCTCAGTCCTGGCTCTCAACCTCTGCTTCAACTTCACAGTATTTATTGCTCTCCAATTCCCCCTCCCAGATTTCTCCTTCTATTTATACTCTTCAAATCCAGCATCTCAGGCACCAGTGTACCTGGAGAAAGGCTGTTGTGGATCCCTGGGATGGATTCAGCCAAAGTCTAGAGCAGGACCAAGGGTGGAATGTATGCAACCTGGAGAGCATTCTGCCAGCTGGATCTCCATGGGCCTGATCTTCCTGCCCTTGGCTGGAAACATCTCTTCTACTTTACAGTGAGGAGGCTGTGCCCAAGAGAGACAGGGGCTAAGTCTGAGTCTCTCCTTTCTCATCCAGGAAGCTACTTCGTTCCTGTGTCTTGTTTCTTGCAATGTGTTTGAGTGTGTAGGCTGGGGCCTCACAGCTCTATTCATGTACGTTAAGTACAGGAGGACCTTTAACACACATGAGGTCAAAGAGTCTAACAGAGATCAGGAAGGACCCCAAGAAAGTATAAAGGTGGGGCTGGGAGTGGAGCTCTGAGGG